>NC_140297.1:101460342-102730342 GCF_964211825.1 Aythya ferina
ACTCTTACAGTGTAAAAGATGGGCCCTATTCCAAAAAGTTTAGGATCTGAAGAGACAAGAAAGCAAGATAAGAAAAAAAGTTTCTAAGAAGAGAAAGAGAAGACATGGTTGGCGTGAATTGTTCCAATCTTAGGTATAAAGCCTATGTTTTGAGATTATTTTTTTTTAGATAATTAGGATTTTGGATGAAAGACAGGGAAAGATATGCAGGCAGTAGTATCTAAATGGCAGGAACAAATGGAAAGGGAAGACATTGATATGGAAAGCATTGAAATTCTATACTACCCATTTTTTCACTAATCTATAATAAAGTACCTAATCATCACCAAATATGGTAAATGTGTACATCTTTAAAACAAGTTTTTCAATCCATGTGGTTTACCTTTCTGACAACACTATTGTACTGCTTAGTCCAGCACAGTTGTCTAAGCCAGTTATGGTGATAGAAATTACCAGAATTCATCATGTTTTCCTTTTTTATACCAGGATCTACCAGGTATATGAAATCACAGCCAACTAACAAATAAGCAGAGCAGATCTAAGTAGTGGTTTTAAGTAGATTATACTACTGAAAAGTAAACCAACTGCCATAATTCTGTCAAGAAAAGAAATGAAAAAAAAATATATATAAAAAGTACAGTAATAAGAGAAGGTAGTTTCGGTGATGTAGACAGGAATACTGTCCAGCAAATTACAACTATATATATATACATATATATATATATATAAAACAAATACCCAAA
Organism: Aythya ferina; assembly: GCF_964211825.1. Lineage (NCBI taxonomy): Eukaryota > Metazoa > Chordata > Aves > Anseriformes > Anatidae > Aythya > Aythya ferina. The sequence continues at coordinate 101,461,086 of NC_140297.1, forward strand.
ACAAACAAACAAACAAATAAGCTAACGTTAGCAAAACTAAAAGGTTCTAAGGTATTGCTCAAGTGCAATGCTATGGGTCCTGAAGAATTGCATATATCAAAACAGTTGGCTAGATTCTAGTGTTACATTTCCAGATTTGTTTGCTTGTTTGTTTCTATCTGAAGCTGTATATGCAAAGAATAAAACTACAGCATGCCTACAACAACTTGAATGTAATAAAACAGAAACAATCAATGAAACAAAATTAGATTGCTCTTTCAAAGTGACTTCCTTTTCTTTCTTATTGTATAACCATTAAATTAGTTACATTAATAGCCTGTCAATTTTTTTTCCTATATTGATAATTGATTTTGAATAAAAGTTGTTATTATTTACCATTTCATGGAAAAAAAAAAAAAAAAAAGAAAAAAAAGAAAGAAAAGAAAAGAAAAGAAAAGAAAAGAAAAGAAAAGAAAAGAAAAGAAAAGAAAAGAAAAGAAAAGAAAAGAAAAGAAGTCTTGAATAATTGTTTCATGCCCAAACATTTTTTAATATATTTTATTTAGCAAAAGTATTTATCTAATCCTTTTGAAAATATTGTGGCTATTTCTGTGTACTTCTGAAACATATCACTTTGCCTTATTCTCCCCTAACGAATCTCCCATATTAAGGAAGGTAAATTTAGTGTTGTAAGTATGATGGGGAAAAAATAAATACATAAACACACAACCTTGACTTCAGCAGAGTTATAATGACATCAGAATTGATTACTATGTAGGATCTAAATACCAAGAATAATCATTCCTAGTGAATGTAGATATGACATATGTACATATGACATAAAATTGGGAGGAGTGGCTGATAGGCCAGAGGGCTGTGCAGCTGTGCAGCCATTCAGAGGGACCTGGACAGGCTGGAGCATTGGGTGGTGGGGAACTTCATGAAGTTCAACAAAGACAAATGTAGGGTCCTGAACCTAGGGGGGAATAACACCATGCACCAGCACAGGCAGAATAACCAGGAGCCAGCCGTGTGCCCTGGTGGCCAAGGTGGCTAATGGTATCCTGGGGTGCATTAGCAAAAGCATTGCCAGCAGGTCAAGGGAGATGAGTGATCCTGCACCTCTACTCAATCCTGGTGAGGCCTCTCCTGGAGCATTGTGTTCAGTTCTGGGCTCTCTAGTACAAGAGAGACATAGAACTGCGGAAGCAAGTCAAGCAGAGGGCTATGAAGATAACTAGGGGACTGGAGCATTCATGACAGGAGGCTGAGAAAGCTGGACCTGTTTATGTTGGAGAAGAGAAGACTGAGAGGGGATCTGATCAACATATACAAATAACTGAAGAGAGGTTGTCAAGAAGATGGGACTGGATTCTTTTCAGTGGTGCCCAGCAACAGGACAAGAGGCAATGGGCACAAACTGAAACACCAGAAATTCCAGCTAAATATGAGGAAACATTACTGTAAGGGTGACAGAGCACTGGAACAGGGTGCCCAGAGAGGCTATGGAGTCTCTTTGGAGATATACAAAACCCACCTGGATGTGATCCTATGCAACATACACTACGTGATCTTGATTGGCAGGGGGGTTGAACTAGATGATCTCCAGAGGTCCCTTGCAACCTCAAACATTTTGTGATTCTGTGATAAAGGAGATCTTAATTCATCAGTGTTTAAGAAGAAATTTGTGATTCCTTAGGCATACACATATGAATTCTGACTAATTCTGATTTAACAGTACTAGGAATTGAACTTAATCCTAGAGTTAACCAGATTTTTCTCTACCCCTTCATTCAGAATTACCACATATGCTTTGGCTGTGCACAACTTCCTACAATCTGGTCATTCATTTACACAACTAGAAAATATGCTTTTCTCAGCAGTTCTATGGAAAATGGTGGTACTACATCACTGAGCTATCTTTTCTTGTACATTACAGTGCAAACACTGCAATGTATTTTATGTTTTACTTTGGTCTTATATATTAAACTCACTTTAACATGGTTCTAGGAGGTGAAGGTGTTGCACAGGAGGCAGTTTAGAGGAAATCTTGGAATTTGAATGTTCAGCGTGTCTCAAAGTTTGATCCTCTTCTGTCATATCAGGTCAGCATCAAAGGATAAACTGAAAATATGAATAAATCTCCTCTTAGTATGGAGCCAGTGCATCAAATAAAATTTCAAATCAGTTTGTCTCCATTTGAGATGATTTTTTTCAGGGAGGTCATAGATGGAGGCTGTGATTGTTTAATTAGCATGTTATAGTCTTTCCAATAACACAGAAACAATAAATACAAAAGTTAGTAATGAATGGTAGCTTATTTAGGAGGTGATCATGAAAAAGGGGGGTTAAATTCCTTACAGAAATAGAATAACAATATCTGCTGCCCTGGACACATATTTTCAGATAAATAATATTTTCCTGGTCATTCTACATCCATTGTTTTCTATCATAAAAAGAGAGGGTTTAGTTCCTTTTGCTGAAAAGCACAGAAAGGTTCATAGAACTAGAATTTCAGCTGCATAGTCCCCAAAAGAGCAAGAGGAAAATAGCTGTACTGTTCCACTAAGCAATGTCTTTCTCTTTGTTTACATACAGTATGGGAATAGCAACTGCATTCTCAGTTTTCCTCTAGAAAATACATCTATCTGTTCCTCTTCAGGCCAGAAGTCCAAGTTATTATATTTATATAATTATTATATATCATTATAAAAATAATAATTATTTATATCTAGATATTATAAGTAATTGTGATCCTAATATATGATTTTAATTAATAATTATAATTAATGTAATAATATAATATATAATATAATGTAATATAATATAATATACCTATGTATTATATTACATTACATTACATTACATTACATTACATTACATTACATTATATTATATTATATTATATTATATTATATTATATTATATTATATATTACTTCCTATAGTTTCAATTAAACTTTATCTATCTATCTTACAAAACTGGCACTTATATTTGTTGGAATTTTCATTAGAGGCTATGAATCCTGGGTATGCAATGAGTTTACTTTCTGGACAGTGGAGAAAACAAGATGGTTGTCACCGTCAGAAATTCAACCTATAAGTTCCTGTGTAGAGAATTCACATACTGACTCTTTAAACTGTTGTCTTCCACTGTAAGCATAAGCCCAATTATATCTCATGTCACAGCTAACTAGTTTACAGTACAGAAGTGACCTGTTTAAAACAAGCCTATTTACTTATCCAAAATTGATTTGCCCTTTTCTTTACTTCTAAGGTCTGATTTCCAGAAATTACCCTCAAAGTGTTCAGTTGGCATTATCTGCTTCATTTTCAATCAGTGCTTGTGCCAGTACTTTCCATCTTTATTGCTGCTCTATATTACTATAAACATGCTGAGCTCTCCCAGGATTTCAGAGATGTGGAGCACAAGTGGCCTTCAAGGTGACTAGAATAGAATGAAAAATAATTTGTTGTTGTTCTGTTGTGAAATATGACTTGTTTCCAACCTGGGTTTAAAGCTATTGAAGTACTTGAATTATTATTGCTTCTCTGACAGAACTAAAATACGAAGATGTATGTGTGTGTGTATGTATGGCAGCGTAACTGATATCTTCCTCATTAAAATGCCATCAGGTGCAAAGGAATACTTTTTTTTTTTTTTTTTTTTTTTTTTTTTTTAACAGCTTGCAGGATAAAGAATAATATTTTTCTGAGAAATTTAGTTGCGCTAGAGGAGGGCCATGATCAAGGGGCTGGAACACCTCTCTTATGAAGACAAGCTAAGGGAGTTGGGGTAGTTCAGCCTGTACAAGATAAGGTTCCATATAGTGGCCTTCCAGTACCTGAAGGTGGCCTACAGTAAAGCTGGGGAGGGAATTTTTGTCGGGGAGTATAGGGAGATGCCAAGGGGTAATGGCATTAAAGTAAAAGAGGGTAGGTTTAGGTTAGACATAAGGATAAATTTCTGTATTCTTTCTGGGTAGTGAGGCACTACCCAGAAAGGTTGTGGCTGCCCCATCCCTCAAAGTTTTCAAGGCCATTTTGAGTGGGGTTTTGAGCAACCTGATCTAGTGGAAGGTGTCCCTGCCCATGGAGTTATATGATCGTTAAGGTCCTTTCCAACCCAAACCATTCTGTGATTGTATTATTCCATGATCTTTGTACAGGGGTCATGTCTTTGTATTTCTTTATTTTCTATGATTCTGGTGATTCTCTGATTCTTTGCTGTTGTTTCCCAGCTCCATGGACATATTTGAAAAACATTATTATTTTTGTTTTCCATAGAAGATCATAGAGGAAATTTTCATAATGACTGTTCAAGTCTTAGCAAAAGGCATCCACATACTATCAACAGCGACCTAGCAGAGTTAATACCTGAATTTGTTTTATGAATATGTCCTGTACTCTTAAATAACAGAAAAAAAAGTGATGATATCTGCAGGATATAAGTAAACTTAATTTCGGATTCAGCTTAAGTTTGGTACTGACTGGTTCTAAAAGCAAACCATGTAGAGGAGAAAAAATGGTAAAAGATGACAGTAAGACTTTTTAAGACTTTTTATTTATTTATTTTTCCTCCTAGAGAGACAAATCAACTCGAGAAAAGGTATTGTATGTTTGGCTTTTGTTGTTTTAAATAATTTTGAACAATTATTCCATGTTTATAACTATTTTAAATATTTTTTTTTCTTTAATGTGATCTTCTTTACATCTGACATGAAGGAGACATGCAGTATTTACTACCAACAAAATAATTCAGAGTATAATTGAGACATGAATATCTGCAATACTTTAAGATTTACATCTTAACTATCCAGATTCTATTTTTAACTTATGGGCCAGTTCATAGATAAAAAAGAGAAGCCAACAAGAAATATATATATATGTATACACACACACACACACATATACATACATTCGTAAAATGCCCATGTTTGCTCACTGTAACTGTATAAAACTCCTGCTTGCACTTGACAATGTATTGGTTCAGTTGTCACATGGCCCGAGGAAAGACCTTTTTTTTTTTTTCTTTACTTTCTCTGATCTTTATTATACCAATTGTTGATTCTTTATAAATACATTACTTTTCCAAAAATATGCAGGTTAGAAATAAAATCGTCTTTCCCTGTTAATATATTTATTGTTTGCTGACCAGTAACAGTTTGGGGATTGTCATTTAGAAAGGAGACTTTATGATATACTTCTACTACAAAAGACTTCCTATTTTTCATAAATATGCTATTACTCACATATTTTGATTTTCTGTTTTTGCTAACTGAACCAGTCCTTCTAGAGAGTCTAAACAAGCCTTTTCCAGTGGGAAATATAAACTCATATCACTTTTTCTCTGAGAGTTTCCAATTTTGTCCTATTGTTCTCATGATCCTCATCATTTTACCTATTCAAGTTTCCCTTATATTAAGTTTCTGGAGCATTTATAAAGTTAGATATAAGAAGACTTTTCAAACCATACTTATTCTTGATGAGCCCTAGACTACCCAGATGAAAGATTCCCATTCTTAAGGACTAAATCTAATAGAACTATTTTAGCATTCTGTGAAGCAAGTTCAAATTTAAAGAAAGTTACATGAATCATCAAGAAGAATTCAGTATGTCAGGAGGTTAATAGATATATTTAGACAATTATATGTATATGCACACTGACAATGTATATATTTTATATAATTTATAAATTTAAAAATATTGATATATATAAATTGTTAAAATGTTATAATTGTTTTACCAATGTATTTACATATGTAAATGTTAACGCTTTAAGTATGCAGGTTTCAAAATTATCTCCTTCAAATAATCAAATTAAGCTGAAGCACATAAAGCAAACTTCAGTTTCCTCTATTTTATTTTACTCGCTTATTTTCTACAACTAAATGATTTCTTCTCACCCCATCCCTCACAGTACCCTACTGTATGTGTATGAATGACTTGTCTTTGTTCTAACAGAAGTGTAGAGGAATGATCTCAGATTTTACAATAGTATAAGATGATTCTTGTAGTGTTTAAAAGTGAAGAGACAGTGAGTACTATCAGTGTATTATTTTGTTGTTTATTATAACTAAGGTTAGAAGTCACTCGAGCAGTATTCTTTTGCACTGAAATTTCTGTGTGATGCCTAAATTACAGATATTAAATAGCTGAAGTAACATAAGAAATATTAGATTAGAGGCATAACTGCTTGAAATTCATAGCAAGTAGGAGCATCTTGAATAGTGACTGAATTACATTACAGATTTACATCACAGATGTATGTTAAAGATGCATATAAGGATTTCATGTGATTTCTCAAGGTTATCCTGGTTCTGCTCAAAATTTAATTTCTACATTTGTATTGACAGTTTTCTAAGGTGATGAAACACTAAGTCTTTGTTCTTTATTATTCCTTCTGTTGCTACTGTTTATTCCCACCTGAAGTCAGATTCTCAGATTGTGGCATCAATCATAGCACAATGAAGAGTGATGTCACGAAGGAAGGATTATTATTTCAGGTGAGAGAAAGCAGATAAAGCATATTAATTTTTCAAAAACAAAGAAATCAGGTTTTCATACAAATGTCCTTTGCAATACCGAATAATGGAAATGAAATACAGTCAATATGTGTTGTGAACATAAGTAGATTTGTTTCTTAAAAGGGTGCTTTTCAAAGCTGTACCACATGAAGACAGAAACCATAAAGGTGACTCAAACAAAACCAGATGAATGAAGGGTGGAATTGCATCTCTATGGAATGACAAAGAAGCTAGAAAGTTCTATTTCTTCGCTTGTTTATACTTTGTTATTTTTTTTCTTTTTTTTTTTTTCTTTTTTTCTTTTTTTGCTTTTATTTTCCTATTTAAATGATGTATGGCTTGTATTGAAAATTTAACTAAACTGAACAACTGAAAATTTAACAACTGAAAGTTTAATTAAATCATGACATTATCAATTAACATGAAAACAAAAATGCACAAATTCAAAAGGTTTTTTTTTTTTTTTTTTAGGTACGTTGCAGTTCTTTCTTAGTATCTGGTTAGTTTAATTGACAGAATGCATAACAATGAGTATGCATCTGAGATTTAAATGTATACCACTCAACAGTAACAAAGTAGAGGACCTTTTGGAATAGTAATTGCTCGTGAGAGTCTTGTTCAGCCAAAAACTCAGTATCACAAATATTTTGGACTACACTGAGTACAGCACAATGGGGAAGAAATTATAGATCATAGAATCATAGAACATCTGAGTTGGAAGGGACCCACAAGGATCATTGAGTCCTACTCCTAGGTCCCCAAAGAGGACCACCCAAATAAATAAATAAATAAATATCGGATTATGTATGTGAGAGTGTTGGCCAAACCCTTCTTGAACTCTGGCAGCCTTGGTGCTATGACCACTGCTCTGGGGAGCCTGTTCCAGTGCCTGACTACTCTTTGTGAAAAACCTTTTCCTAATATCCAACCTGAACCTCCCCTGCCACAGCATCAAACTGTCCCCTTGGGTCCTGTCACTGGTTGCTAGAGACATCAGTGCCTGCTTCTCTGTTCCCCCTTATTAGGCAGTTGTAGTCCGCAATGAGGTCTCCCCTCGGTATCGTCTTCTACAGACTGAACAATCCAAGTGACTTCGAATGCTCCACATACCTTTTCCCCTCTAGATTCTTTGCCATCTCTGTTGCCCACCTTTGGACACTCTCTAACAGTTTTATATTTTTCTTATGCTGCGGTGCCCAAACCTGCACACAATATTCAAAGTGAGGCCTCACCAATGCAGAATAGAGTGGGACAATGATTTCCCCTGACCAGCTGTCAATGCCATTCTTGATTCACCCCAATCTGTCCTCCTCGCCAACAGGGCACTCTGCTGGCTCATGTTCAGCTTGCTTGATCGACAGATCAAAACTCCCAGATGGCTTTCTGCAGGGCTGCTCTCCAGCATCTCATTCCCCAGTCTGTACATATAACCAGGGTTGTGTCTTCCCAGGTACAGAATCTGGCACTTGCTCTTGTTAAACTTCATATTGTTGGTGATTGCCCAGCTCTCTAATTTATCAAGATCTCTCTGAAAGGCCTCACCACCCTCGTTGGAGTCAACAGCTCCACCCAATTTGGTTTCATCCATGCAGTTGTACCAAAAAAGCTCCAAGTCCTTCATTCAAATCATTTATGGAAAAAAAAAAAAAAAAAAAAAAAAGAGGACTGGTCCTACAAGCCCTGGGGAACCCCACTAGAGATAGGTCACCAACCTGCTGTAACCCTATTTACCAGAATCTTCTAGGCACATCCCATTGGACAATTGTTCATCCACCTTACTATGCTTTTATCTAAACATATTCTGGTCATTTTGTCCAGAAAGATACTGCGAAAGACTCAAAAGCATTACTGAAATCCAGAAAGATTACATCAACTGGCTTCCTTTGGTCAAACTAGCTGGGTGATCTTGTTGTAGAAGGAAATTAAGTTTGTTAGACATGACCTTCCCCTAGAGAATCCATGTTGACTCTGACAAATGACTGCTTTGTCCATTAGGTGTTTTTCAATAACTCCCAGATGAGTTGGCCTTTTAACTTTATGCAAACTAGAAAGGTATTGTACTCAGAAAGTAAGCTGTCTTTCCTTCTGGTTACACGTATGAGAAGATTGAGAGAAATAAAAACATGAAGAAATCAGAATTCCCTCTTCTTTCTTCTGTTAGTGCCACTGACAATAGTGCCACTGACAGTATTTTCAAGCAAGACATGGCCTTCACAGGAACTCCAGGAAATAGACTCATAAACAGTCAAATGTGACTGTAGTAACAACACAATTTACTTTCTTCTGTAGACGTTTTGGAACTCAGCAATTGTATACTATGTGGAATAGGATTTGTTTTAGAACCAGCAATCATTCTTGATTTTGGAAGAGGTCCTAGATGGAGGACTAGAACATAGGTCATAGAATAGGATGAGTCATCTTTCAGGCTTCCGTTGTTACATTACAAAAGACTTACCTAGAAAGATTTTATTATTATTATTATTATTATTATTGCTATTTTCAAAAACCATATGGGATTCCAAAAAATGTGAGAAAAATAAAAAATGTGGTAACATTTCAGAATTTCTCTTCATCACTAACATAAACTCAGCAGGGAGAGGAGGGAAGAAGTCTTGAAACTCCAGGAAGTGGAGAGGCATATGAACTTATCAAAAAGGGATACATCTTAATGAAAAATCAATGCCATTATTATCTCCAGAAGAATGAAGCTTTCACATTTTCCCTTTGTGTTCAGAAATCTTTAAAATAGTATAAAAGTGGATAGTAAAAAAAGCTGAGATATTTTTTCCTTTCTTATTTATTGTCTAAATTTTCTTTTATGTATTATACATAAATGTATTGGTATGTATATGGTTAGTTTGTTCAGTCAGCTACTTTGCTTGGAAATCTGCATCTTTAATTTCTGGTAGTTGTTGTCTCTTATAAAAGTCTATTTGGTTTAGATAATAGAAACCATGACTTCAACTGGTTTACTTAAGAGGCGGCTGTTTGATTTCTTTGAAAGGATTGATGTTTTGGGCCTCTTGAATACGATAAATAAGAAGTAGATTGTACGTTGGTTAATTATGATGAATATGTAAATAGATTGCAGCACCTAGCCTTACAGGGGCCATCATAACATTAAAATTAATGTTAGCGCTAAGAATAAATGCAAAATAACAGTTACAAACAAAGTTTAAAATAATGTTCACTTTTAGACTCACAAAATCGTAAACAATAATATATGTTCTAAATATATATGTTCTAAACTCAGGGATTACCTTCCAGTTTTGTTGACACTTACAAAGAATAAAACACTGATTTCTGAATATTTGGGGCAGAGTGTACACTCTGAAAGTTTGAGGATTGCACAAAGCTGGGAGTGACCCAAAGCCTAGAGGGACCTCAACATGCTGGAGAAATGGGGCAACGGGAAGCTCATGCAGTTCAACAAGAAGAATTTTAAAGTCCTGCCCAAGGGGAGTAACAACCTTGTATCAGTATCAGTAATGTATCAGTAATGTATGAGTACAGGCTGTGGGTCACACAGTTAGAAAACAGCTTTGTATAAAGTGATCTGGGGAACCTGATGGACATGAAGTTGAACATGAGTCAGCGATGTGCCTTTGCTGCAAAGAAGACAGATAGTATCCTAGGCTTCATAGGATAGGAATGGAGGCTTGCTCCATTACCAGCAAGTGGAGGAAAATCCTTCCCCTCTAATCAGCACTGATGAGGCTGTTCTGGAGAACCGTGTCTAGCTCTGGGCTCCTCAGTACAAGAGAGATGTACATATTGGAGAGAGTCCAATGAAGGGCCTCAAAGATGGTGAAGGGACTGGAGCATCTCTCCTATGAGGAAAGGAAAGGCTAAATAGCTAGGACTATTTAGCCTAGAGAAGACAAGGCTTTAAGGAATCTCATCAATATATATAAATACCTGAAGGGAGGAGCCCCGCCATTGCCTGGTTCCCCATTTGTGACATTGTGCCTGCCTCCCTGCACAGCCTGGTTCCGCAGGGTAGCAGTCACTTACACTTTCTGCAGGGGTCCAAGACGGCATTGGGCTGGCAGAGTGAGGTGAGTCTGGTGGCGTGAAAGGAGCAATGCTGGCAGCAGGGGAAGGAGCTGCTGGTAAATGCCAAAATTAATTATGAGAAGGAGAAGAAGCACAAGTTAAAAAACATCTGTGAGGTGAAGATATGTGGCTGCTTCCTGATGTGAATGAACATGTGAAACAACTGCAAAAGGAATGTTCTGTGCAGCAAAATAAATAAATAAATAAATAAATAGAAATAGAAATAAAATCTGAAAAGAAGGATGACTTCACTGCTGTTTTTTCAGATTCTTCAGTTGAATGGGTTGAGTCAAATGTATCCCAGTCAGATAACAGAGAAAAGGCTTGGAAGGTCAACAAGCAATCAGATGCTGTGAAAGAACCCTCCTTGCAGAGAGAAGAATGAGTGAATTTAGACTTTGTGTCTTTGAAAACTGTGTCACTAGCATCTCTCAAAGGTGAAAGACAGAAAGACAAAATACTGGTATGACAGAAAGCTCAATAAATTGAGCAGGTTATGTTTTTTTTTTGTGAGAGAACTCAATCCCTATTGGAAAGACAGTGGTACATTTTCCACCAGTAGACAGTGAATCAGTTTCAGTCAAAAAAAAATAATTATGGTGGTAGAAGATGCTGGATTAAGTTGGTTACAAAAATCTTATCTCAGGATGAAGGAGCAGGCTGAGAAAGATAAATAAAATTTTGAGGAAATGTTGCTGAGAGATATGAGTCAATTGAAGCATTTCAGTCACATTTAGAAGAGGATGAAAAAGTTGCATCCACAAAGGAAAATTATTATAGTGGTGGTAGATTGAAGCAAACTTTTTATTCAGAAAGTGAGAAGAAAGAACAGCATATGAAAAACAACACACAACACAAAGATGATAGGAACGTGTTTGGGAGACATAAGAGAGAGAGGTATAACAAAGGATGGATGCAAGAATACAGAGGTTATAAAAGAATTGAATCAAGAGAAGACCAAAAATGTGGACACGGTACCAGAGACTTGGAACTGGGAGGCTACAGCTCCAAAGCAGAAAAACACATGGATGAAAAACAAAGTCAAGAAAAGAGTATCACAGAATCACAGAATCACAGAATCACAGAATCACAGAATCACAGAATCACAGAATCACAGAATCACAGAACTGTAGGGGTTGGAAGGGACCCCAAAATATCATCGGGTCCAACTCCCCCTGCCAAAGCAGGTTCCTCAAAGCAGGCTGCCCAGGTAGGCATCCAGATGGGCCTTGAATATCTCCGGAGAAGGAGACTCCTCCACAACCTCCCTGGGCAGCCTGTTCCAGTGCTCTGTCACCCTTACTGTGAAGTTCTTTCGCATGTCAGTGCGGAACTTCCTGTGCAGCCATTGCCCCTTGTCCTATCCCCACAAACCACTGAGAAGAGGTTGGCTACATCCTTCTGTCCCCCACCCCTCAGATATTGATATACATTGACGAGATCCCCTCTCAGTCTTCTCTTCTCCAGGCTGAACAGATCCAGGTCTCTCAGCTTTTCTTCATAGGGAAGATGCTCCAGGCCCCGTATCATCTTTGTGGCCCAGGGATCTCTTTCCAGGAGATCCCTGTCTTTCTTGTACTGGGGAGCCCAGAACTGGACACAGTACTCCAGGTGAGGCCTGACCAGGGCAGAGTAGAGGGGGAGGATCACCTCCCTTGACCTGCTGGCCACGGTCCTTTTAATACACTCCAGGATTCCATTGGCCCTCTTGGCCACAAGGGCACAGTGCTGGCTTGTGGTCAACCTGTCATCCACCAGGACCCCCAGGTCCTTTTCATCAGAGCTCCACTCCAGCAGGTCATCCCCCAGCCTGTACTGATACTTCGGGTTGTTCCTTCCCAGGTGCAGGAACAACCTAAGAGATATAAAACACAATTTTCTGAAACCCTCTGAAGATGATTTATCATCTTACAGTGTTCATAAGGACTACAAGTCACAGTAGTCCTCTTCAAAACTTCATGCTCATAGCTCTTTGAACAGTCATTTCCAAAAAATCTAATGAAGATACTGCATTGTGGACCAAAACACACACACAAAATAACAACAAAATTAATATCTGATCAAAAGTCTTCTGATGTTGTGGCAAAAATTGATGGTGAAACTCCAACTGATGAAAAAGAGAAATCACAAGAAGAGTACGCAACCAATACCCCGAGAAGAAATAAACACCATCTGATAGTAAAATACCATGTTCCAGGTTCATTGCAACTGGTACCAAGGTATACCTGTCTCTACCAAGGAACCAGCCCCATATTGAAGGTCACTGCCTGATAGCCCCCTTACAGGACCACAGTGAAGCCAGACTTTTGGATGAAGACTTCGGGGAAAAAATCGAGATGTTCAGAACAGCTTTGGTGAAAATATTTGAAGCAAGAAGCTTGGACTGTGTCTTCATACAGGTATGAAGTTCTAGAACTTGACAGTCAACAAAACAATGATGTAGACAAAAGCCCATCCCAGTTGGAAGGGGTGCCTAAGGATTTAAAGTGTTTGGACTATACTCAGTCACACGATATGAATTTTTGGGTAGACCTGTGTGGAGCCAGGAGTTAGACTTGATGATCCTTGTGGGTCCCTTCCAACTCAGGGTATTCTATGATTCTATAAGGAGGACAAAGACAGGTTCTTTTCAGTGGTGCCCAGGGACAGAACAAGAGGCAGTGGGCACTAAGTGAAACACAGAAGGCTCAGTCTCAACATCAGGAAACACTTACATACTGTGCACATGCTGGAGCACTGGCACATGTTGCCCAGAGAGGTTATGGAGTCTCTCTAGTTCAAGATATTCAAAAACCATCTGGACAATGTCCTAGGCAACCAGCTCCAGACGACCATGAGCTTGGAGGACCAGATGATGCACAGAGCTCCTGGCAAAGCTGTTTACAACTCCATGGAAGATACTGAATGGGAGATAACAAAGCAAAATCATGGAACACCTTTTGGTTCTTCACAGTGTTGCAAACATTTAGGAACTTGTTTCAGTGCAGGATGGGGTTAAGTGGTGTAGCTTAACTGATCACAGAATCACAGAATCACAGAATTTCTAGGTTGGAAGAGACCTCAAGATCATCAAGTCCAACCTCTGACCTGACGCTAGCAGTCCCCACTAAACCATATCCCTAAGCTCTACATCTAAACGTCTTTTGAAGACTTCCAGGGATGGTGACTCCACCACTTCCCTGGGCAGCCTGTTCCAATGCCTAACAACCCTTTCAGTAAAGAAGTTCTTCCTAACATCTAACCTAAAACTCCCCTGGCTCAACTTAAGCCCATTCCCCCTCGTCCTGTCACCAGGCACGTGGGAGAACAGACCAACCCCCACCTCGCTACAGCCTCCCTTGAGGTACCTATAGAGAGCGATAAGGTCGCCCCTGAGCCTCCTCTTCTCCAGGCTGAACAAGCCCAGCTCCCTCAGCCGCTCCTCGTAGGACTTGTTCTCCAGGCCCCTCACCAGCTTCGCCGCCCTTCTCTGCACCTGCTCAAGCACCTCCATGTCCTTCTTGTAGAGAGGGGCCCAAAACTGAACACAGTACTCGAGGTGCGGCCTCACCAGAGCTGAGTACAGGGGGATGATCACCTCCCTAGCCCTGCAGGTCACACTGTTCCTGATACAAGCCAGGATGCCGTTGGCCTTCTTGGCCACCTGAGCACATTGCTGGCTCATATTCAGCCGACTATCCACCATCACTCCCAGGTCCTTCTCTGCCTGGCAGCTCTCCAACCATTCCTCTCCCAGCCTGTAGCTCTGCTTGGGGTTATTGCGCCCCAGGTGCAGGACCCGGCACTTGGCCTTGTTGAACTTCATGCAGTTGACCTCAGCCAATCGGTCCAGCCTATCCAGATCCTCCTGCAGAGCTTTCCTACCCTCGAGCAGATCGACACACGCACCTAACTTGGTGTCATCTGCAAGCTTACTGAGGGTGCACTCGATGCCCTCGTCCAGATCATCGATGAAGATATTAAAGAGCACCAGCCCCAGCACCGAGCCCTGGGGGATGCCACTAGTGACCGGCCTCCAACTGGACTTGACTCCATTCACCATGACTCTTTGGGCCCAGCTATCCAGCCAGTTTCTAACCCAACGAAGCGTGCGCCAGTCCAAGCCAAGAGCAGCCGGTTTCTTGAGGAGAATGCTGTGGGAGACGGTGTCAAAAGCCTTGCTGAAGTCAAGGTAGACCACATCCACAGCCTTTCCCTCGTCCACCCAGTGCGTCACTTTGTCATAGAAGGAGATCAGGTTCGTCAAGCAGGACCTGCCTTTCATAAAGCCATGCTGACTGGGCCTGATCGCCTGCTTGCCCTGCAAGTGCTGCGTGATGACTCTCAGGAGGATCTGCTCCATGAGCTTCCCTGGCACTGAGGTCAAACTGACAGGCCTGTAATATGATATATGATTGATATATAAATGATATATACATTTATCTGAGCTGCATACTTAACTATTTGTAACTCTGAAAAGTGCCCCATGAGTATCTAAGTGCTGCATTAACCATTCATTTCAGGTGAAATTGAGATTATTTCCTTTTTTTTTTTTTTCCCTTTTTATTTTATTTATTTATTTATTTATTTTTACAAGGGATAACTTCAAAATCTTTCACTAGGGAAAAATGGATGTCAGGGAGCAGAAAGAGCAGGGCATGTCCTGTGGGTCAGGGCACCAGGAGCAGCAGGGGCTTACCACAGGGTCCATCAGGGCAACTGCAGGTAGCCAGGCCCCATCCCACTGCACAAGCAAGGAGTAGGGTAGCCCCAGCCACAGGAACCTCCTTGGGGACAGAGACAGGCCCAGGCCAAGGCTGGACTAGGACATGGTCCTGGGGGTAGGCTCAGACTGTTGGGACCCATGGTCAAGCAAGATAGGGCTGTGGGGAGCTAGAGCCAGGCCCTGATGCAGCCTTTCTGAGGCAGGGACTAACAGCCTGATGTGGGAACATGGGCAGGATGCCCTGAGGGTGGGCAGATATGGGCAGGGTGGTTCTTTAGGACCATGGCTGTAGAGAACACATACTTCTTGTTGATATGACATGGTAAAATAATGATAAACAACACATTAGAGACACAAGATGACCAAAAAAAAATAAAAAAAAAGAATGCTGGAGAATAGAAGGATAGAAGGGATGCAATTTGATAAGTATTTGAGATAAATGACGTAGATCAAACTCTTTGGTGGAAGGCACCCAATATCAGTTTTGTTTTGCCCACAGCAGTTTTCCCCATCCATCCTTGATATTTCATTTTATACAGTCTTGCTCCCCAGGCTCTGTTTTCAGATTTAGACTAGAAGAAAACCAATTTCTTTTTGGTTGGTTGGTTGTTTTGTTGTTGTTGTTGTTTCTAACAAAACAAAACAAAAAACGAACACACATACAACCAAATAAAAACATTAAAACCTACAAATCTTCTGGTACACATTTGTAGAAACTGACATTGGATGGATTTTCTGTCTGAGTCCATAAATATCTTTTAAGCCTTAGCTCCTAGTTTCTCAGAGAATTCTTCCCCAAATCAGACAAATCACAAAATATCTCTTTTTTACTGTAGAATTACTATAGAGCACCTAAAACAAATTGTAGAACACCCAGCTAACATCTGTGGTGGTTTTACTCAGGTGGGCAGCCGAGCTCCACCACAACCTCAAAGAGGAAGGGGGAGAAAATACAACACAGAGAACTCGAGGTTTGAGATGAGAAAGGTTTAATTAAAGGGAAAGGGAATGGGGAGGAAAAAAAAAGAAACAAAAGAAACAATAAGTCTGCACATAAGCACAGAGAGAGGGAAAAAAAATTATTCTCTACTTCCCATCAACAAGCAATGTTCGGCCACGTCCTGGGAAGCAGGGCCTCAAAACGCATAGCGATTGTTCAGGAGGAACAGCCCCCTCCCCCACAAGAGCCCCCCCTTTTATTGCTGAGTGTGACATCAGGTGTCATGGAATATCACTTTGGTTGGTTTAGGTCAGCTGTCCCAGCAATGCCCCTCCCCGTCACTTGCCCACCCCCAGCCTGCTGGCTCTTGGGGGCTCAGAAGGAGTCCTGATGCTGTGCCAGCACTAAGCAGCAATAGACACAACACTGGAGTGATATCAGTGCTGTTCTGTCTACGAGTGCAGAGCACAGCACTGTGTGGGCTGCTGCAGGGAAAAGGTGACTCCAGCTCAGACAGACCCAACACAACATCGTAACTCATGAACTGGGTTACAGTACCAGAGAAAGAAGAATGTTTCAAGGACAGGATGAAAAGACGGAAGCCATTTGGAAAAAAGACGTCCACTACACTTTGCTATAAATGGTCAGTACTTTTTATACACTTTTTACACATATAAAGCACACACTGATGGTGTGCCAAACACACACATCAATGATATTAGGAGCACAAAAATATTTTTGTAAGAGTACATAGAAGAAAAATGTCTGCTCCCTTAAGGGTATCTGACAAAGGACATTTTCTGATGTAACAAGGGATAATAAGAAAGGAAGAAGTGATATAAACCAAGTCTGGTCAGTCACACAAATTTAAGACAGCATGCTTATTCCAGCAGGTTTATCTGATTGAGGACTTGTAAGGTGAGAGATAATCACAAGAAAAAATCTGTCCAGTCACAATAATTGGTGGGCTAACAAGCTACAGATACCTCTTCCAGGAAGGGTGAACCTTGCAACTGATAAGTGTGTAAACCATGGGGCCCTGGACTGAGAGGGTGCAGGAACTGCAGAGCTCTGCAAACATACAAAGGCTGTGCAGGGGGAAGGGAGAGCAGAAGGAACAAAGAGGGGATAGGTAGAAAAGGGTAGAAAAGGGCTGTTTGTATGTACGATGGAGCTGATCAGTACACTTATGTGGCCAAGCCCTGTGCCTGATCACCTCAGTCTGCCCTATCTTATATTTTCTTATTAAATCTTAACTATCTGTGTGTTTGCACTTTCTATACTACATGTATATGAGCTGCAAGGGTTAAGCATGAGCTACTGGTGAGAACTGAATGTGGGTAAGTGAATCTTTGTGACAACTACTAGAGTCAGTTTGGAGATGTGGGCACCCACAGCTGATGCCAGCTACATAGCTGTGGTGCCAGCTACTGGAGCAAATCTGGGGGTCTCAGCACCAGTTGCTGGTGGGACCTGTGTTTGTGCAACAGAATTGGTGCTAGCTACTGGAGTGAGTGAGAGTCCTAGTGTCAGTAGTTGAGGGGCCATAGCTCCCTTGATCTAAAATCATCTTGCAGACTTTGAGCCTGGAGTGCCAGCTACTGTGGGACTGGCATGAATGAACTTGATACCAGCTACTGGAGTCAGACCTGGAGGTGTAGGCCCTCCAGCCTGTGGTGTCAACTACTGGAGTGAATGGAGTTTCCTCCTCCCAGCCACTGGGGCAGGCGTGCTACTGGTGGGGATGGAGGTAGGGTTGTGAGTGAATTTTCTGCTAGCTACTGGAGTCAGGCCAGAGGTATAGGTGCTTGCAGGATGTGGTACTAAATACTGGAGTAAGTATTATCTAGTAACTAGGCACTGGAGGGAGTCCTAACATCAGTAGTTGGAAGGACCATAGCTCTCTGAAAGGGATACTACAGACTTTGAGTCTGGAGTACCAGCTACTGTGGGGATCAGTGTGAGTGAACTGGGTGCCAGCTACCAGAGTCAGACTGGGAATGTAGGCCCTGCAGCCTGTGGTGTCATCTAAGAGAGCAGGTGAGGGCCCTATCATCAACAGCTGGATGATCTTCTGTATACCTAGGGAGAGTCCCATGGACCCTAAACCTGGGGGGATCTGCCAAAATACTGGGGGATCAGTGTGAGTGGAGTGGCTGCCAGCTCCTGGAGCCAGGCCAGAAGTTTGGATATCCACAGCCTGTGGTGCCAACTACTGTAGTGAGTGGGGTCCTAGCATCAGCTACTGGAGTGAGTGGAGTCGTCTACTCCCAGCACCTGAGTAGGAACAGTGTGTCTTGACAGAATGTCTACCAGGGGAGGACCAGTGTGAGTAAGGCAAACATAGGGTTCTACACCAGTGGCTGGTGTGGGGCCATGGATCACACAGCCTGTTGCCTGGTGCCATCTGCTGGGGGCAGCAACTGTCTGTATCTTCCCCAAACTAGGTGTGCACGTGTATTTGCTAGCACACTCTTAGCTGGAGTATTTGGCAAGCAGCAGGGGCCTGGGGATCTGGGCTGGAGTATCATGTAGTTAGGGGGTTTGGTACTCCCACAGGGACTTCCAACGGCAGTGTGCCTGAGGGAAAAGTGTGTAAGTGCATGTGATTGCAGTGAAATTCAAGTGGACTTATAGTGAACTACTAGTGAATTACCCAGTGAGTAGGTGACCTGTGAAGAAGGTAAGGGGACTGGGATCCAGGCAAGGGTGCTTGGTGGACAGAAGGGCAGCACTGTTACTCAGAGCATCTGTGAACCTAGAGAGTGCCCTGTGTGTGTGTGAACTTCACTGGTGAACTTCTTCTGTACTAGCTGGAGAGGAGGAATCACAGAATCACAGAATTTTCTAGGTTGGAAGAGACCTCAAGGTCATCGAGTCCAACCTCCAACCTAACGCTAACAGCCCTCCACTAAACCATAGTCTCAGCTATCTGTGTGTTTTATGTGAGTCCTGTGTGCAAGTGCTGCTGAAGGCAGTCCTTTTGGCAGCTTTTGTAGATGGTCATGTCAGTGTTTATCTCTGTCCAAGTGTCTCTGGGACATGTGCTTAGCTTTCCTACTGGCTGAACTTGCAAAGGGAAAAGTGGTAGCAACATCCACCAGCCTTGGCCTAGACTCTGGGTCCCTGGCACCACTGAGATGGGCCCCAGCAACGAGATAGGAATAGTCCTGGGATGGAGCAGTTAGAGGAGGCAGTCACACTCACTCTAGTCATTCTTTATTTTCACTTAATAATCTAAATTTTTATTTCCAGGCCCAGAATTTTGTATATACATAGACAATGCAAAAAAAATAAATAATAATAATAATAAAAAAAAAAAAGGTTGCTACCATGATGGAGATGTTAACATTTACAGACTTGAAGACTTGAAACAAAAAAGTCCTGAATATTCTATAAAAAAGCCAAGTCTAACTTGCTCAAGATAGCCAAAATTCAAGTGTACAGATTCTTCAAACCCTGTTCCCTAAAGACTTGTTTCTGTTACAGTTCTGTTATAGCTTAATACAAATACATAACTAATAGATTAATGGAATCTGCTGTAATTCTGGAAATGTCACTAAATGAGATTGCATTTGCTTTTGTGCATTCCAGATAGAACATTCATGTTTTAATTAATTAATTTATTTATTTAGGCTAACTGACCTTCTCTTTGAAAAAGCCTTGTTTATAACTGATCATGTGTTTTAATCTATGACATGATACAAGTTTCTGCCTCTAGATATAAGCCTCATATCCTCCTTCCTAGTGTTTTGTTTTGTTTTGTTTTGTTGTTCCCTCCAAATAGCTGATATACAGTTATTGTCTTACCTGCCATTTTTCTACACTTGCTCTGTGAAGAAGGACAAACTAAGGCTTTTTAAAAATACCTAATTATGATAGTTTCTTGCAGCACTACATGCTTTCTTTTCATCTTGGAAATTTTGTCCTTTCTTTTTTTCTTAAGAATAAAAGGTGTGTTGTTTGTGTTTTTTTTTTGTTGTTGTTGTTGTTTTGTTTTGTTTTCTCTCAACTTGTATAACCCAGTATTAAAGTGTTATCAGTTTCTGTAATTTATTGACTGACACAAGTCTGCCTTCAGTTGTGTTGTTAACTAAATCCTATTCAATTTTAGAAATACAATATTGAGATTATCCAAGGAAATACAACTTTTCACCTTTAATATAGAAATATGTTTTTAAACATTTATCCAGGCAATGGTGTCACCATCGTGTCACCATTATGTTTACATCACTCTTGAAGTAAGGCTTTGACTCTTGAGGCTTTCAGTATAATTCAACACTTTTCAGTACAATTCAACTACTTGGGCTTGTGCAAAGTGTTTGATACTATCCTGTACAACACCATTGTCTTCAAACTGGAGAAACATGGATTTGATGGATGGTCATTACTTACTCAGTAGGTAAGGAATTGGCTGGGTGGTTACACTCAAAGTGTTTCAGTCAACAGCTTGATGTCCAAATGGAAAATGGTGACAAGTGATGTTCCTCAGGGGTCTGTATTGGGACTACTACTATTTAACATGTTTTTCTGGCGACATGGACAGTGGGATTGAGTGCACCCTCAACCAATTTGTGGATGACACCAAGCTGTGTGGTGTGGTCAACTCACCAGAGGGAAGGGATACCATCCAGAGAGATCTTGACAGGTTTGAGAGGTGGGTCTGTATGAACCTCATGAAGTTCAACAAGACAAGGTCATGCACATGGGTCAGAGCAATCCTAAACATTAATACAGGATGGTCATTCAGTGGATAAAGAGCAGGCCTGTGGAAAAGGACTTGAGGTACATGTGGGTGAAAATTCATTGTGAGCAGGCATTGTGTTCTTGTAGATCAGAAAGTCAACCATAATCTGGTCTGCATCAAAAGAAGTGTAGCTAGCAGGTTGTAGAACCAGTTCAGACTGGGGGGTGTCCTGCCAGAGAGCAGCTCTGCAGAGAGGGACCTGGGGGTCCTGGTGGACAGCAGGCTGACCATGAGTCAGAAATGTGCCCTTGTGGCCAAGAAGGCCAATGGTATCCAGGGGTACATTAGGAAGAATATTGCCAGCAGGTCAAGGGAGGTGATCCTCCCTCTCTACTCAGCCCTGGTGAGGTCACACCTGGAGTATTGTGTCCAGTTCTGGACTCCCCAGTACAAGAGGGACATGAAACTACTGGAACAAGTCCAGAGGAGGGCTGCTAAGAGGATTGGAGGACTGGAGCACCTATAGTATGAGGACAGGCTGAAAGAACTGGGCCTGTTTAGCCTGGAAAAAAGACCTCATTAATGTATATAAACATCTGAGGGGAGGGTGTCAAGAGGATGGAGCCATTTCTCTTTTCAGCTGTGCAGGACGAGGCAACGGGAACAAACTAAAGCACAGGAGGGTCCGGCTCAATATGAGGGGGTCCTTTTTTTGACTGTGAGGGTGACGGAGCACTAGAACAGGTTGCTCAGAGAGGTTGTAGAGTCTCCTTCTCTGGAAATACTTAAAACCCGCGTGGATGTCAGCCTGTGCAACATACTGTAGGTGGTCCTGCTCGGCAAGGGGCTTCGACTAGATGATCTCCGGAGGTCCCTTCCCATCCCACCCATTCTGTGATTATGTGATTCTGTGGTTCTATGACTCATCCCCTCTACTGTGCTCTCATGAGACCTCATCTTGGAGTACTGAGTTCAGCCTTAGAACATGCAGCATAAGAAACAGATGGACCTGTTCCAGGTCCAGAGAAGTGCAGTGAGCTGTAGAACATCTCCTACACAGAAAGAATAAGAAAATGGGATTAATTAGCCCAGAAGTCCTAGAAAAGAGAAGGTTCCAGGGAGACTTTATAGCAAACTTACAGTAGTTAAACGGAGTCTTCAATAAAGCAGGAGAGGAACTCTTTGTCAGGGAGTGTAGTAACAGGACAAGTGGTAATGGTCTTAAACTAAAAGTGGGTAGATTTAGATGAAATATTTGGAATAAATTATTTACTGTGAGGGTGGTGAGGCACTGGAACAGGTTATCTAGAGAAGCCATGGATACCCCATGCATGAACACATGAAGTGTTCAAGGTCAGATTGGATGGGGCAGCCTGGTGTAGTGGAAGATATCCCTGCGCATGACAGGGAGTTTGGAACTAGATCTTTAAGGTCCCTTCCAGTCCAAACCATTCTATGATTCTATGATTCTATGATTCTTTTTATTCCAAACTTGTGAGAAATATCTTATATCTGGCAACAAAACAAAACACTTTCTTTCTCTCTCTCTCTCTCTCTCTCTCTTTCTTTTTTTTTTTTTTTTTTTTATTTCTCTCTTCAGAACCTTTGATAAGACATGAAAGCCAAAACGCTACTACGTTTAAAACTATTATATTTTATTTGCTGTAGTATACATTATTGGAAAACAGTGTGGTTTACTCCATAGACCCTCAATTTTTCTCTTAATGGGATTCAATTTTCAAAAAGAAAAAGAAGAATCTCCCAAAGTCAAAAATGGACAGTATCATCTCTCAGGTAAGATCAAGATGACAAAGTAACCATAATACTACTTGGGTAAATGTAACATCCATTCAAGCAGAGCAGTGCTTGACAGATAAAAATTTGGGGCAGCAAGACACTTGGTGTATCTTCGGAGAAAAGTATAAACACCATAAATGCTGTATCTATAGTCATACTGCTGAACAGACATGCAATAGAATCTTGTGGTTTTCTATGAATGCAGTATAAACAGCTGTATGCTTTCATTTTGATATTGAAGAGTCCAGTGCTTTTTTTGTTTGTTTTTGTGTTTTGATTTGTGTTTTTTTTTTTGTTGTTGTTGTTATTTTGTTTTGTTTTGTTTTTAGATCTCCTAATCTTCGTCTTAATTTCAACAGTATGTCAAAAATTGCTTTACAGGAATTACATTTAGGCAATTATAATGCATCAAAAAAATATATTTTTTAATGGAGTACGGTAACATCCTATCAAATAGATAAAAACTTTTGTAGATTGCTATAGAGAGTAGTACAACTAAGACACTGGTTTAATTCAGGATTACCAACTCTTCTGAAGTATGAATAACTATTCCATTCTCTGAGGTAATTTTATTTTCCAATTTTATCTTTTCATTACATAGAGAAATGTCTCTAGTTCTTGAGAATTTATTTATTTATTTATTTATTTTTTATCCAAAGAAAGCCAAAGCAAATGGGATATCTTGTCTCATCATTGTGCATAGATTAAAGTGTACTTTGGAGTCAGCCTCTGACAGGATGAGTGCTAGGATGAGTGCTGACTCAGAGCTAAAGGATAACAGATGTTCTTGCATTTTTCCTAACTAAAAGAATTTTTTAGTTCTTGAAAGTATTGTTTTGTATTGTTTTGTTTTTTTCCTTTTTTTTGGATTCCAAAGTGATCTATTTGCCTAGGAGTGCTTCCTACAATACATGAATATATTGGATCCTTCAAGAAAACAAATCAAATCAGATAAATATCAAAATTTGGCTGTTATTAGTTCCAGAAACACTGGTCCTATCCGGTCCTATTATAGTTTCCAGTGACAATTATAAAATATGAACAACCACCACATTATGTGGTGGTTTTTTATAATATGTTCATATTATAAAATATGAACAACCACCACAATGGTACTTCTACAATTTTAGGAATATTCACCGCTAATTTGTATTCACTGTTATTTCACAATGAACTATGAGTTTCAAATAGAGAATAAGACAATTTCAAAATTGTAAAGAAAAGGAAACACTAGTGATCCACACTAGTGCTGAAGTCAATATATTGGTTCCCAGTCTGAACAAATTAATTGGGAAAAATTAAAGAACAAAATGGTATATACCATTAATAGCAGCGTATCAAGAAAGGAAACATCACTAGGGATAATGTATTTCACAGCAGGTACTACACAGAAAGAATTTATTTATTTTCAGGAAGATGGAAGTAAACATGCAATTTCTTCAATGTTGCATAGATTTCTTTTCCAGCAGTTTTAAAAAAGGTTAACATAAACTAATGAAAACTGATTGGACAGGTTTATAATTTCAGTAAATTATCGAATTGCAATGAAAGAACTTGCAGTTTATTTCTTTACAATATTTTTCACAAATTAGAAACAGAAGTCATCAAACTTTTTGTCTCTAAAAATATTTTTACAAGTCATTTCCTTGTCATGGTTTTGATTATAGCAGGGATATTATACTCATACGCTGGAGGTGTCAGAACATGTATGCAGAATTTGGAGAGAGTGGGTTTCAATTCTTCTTCAGCATGGAAGATTTAAGCCTGAATTTCTCAACTAATTCAGGATATTCAGAAATTGAATTTAATCCTAATATTGTTCTACTCATTAAATAAGTAAAATTAGCACTAAAACCAGTGTCAGGATTACATGGAGACGCTGTTCAATGAAGAGTATCAGGAGAGTTAATAAAACTCGATAGCAGGTAAACAGACTTTTGTTGTTGTTTTGTTTTGTTTTACAGTACATGTAGAGGGAAGGCAAAAAGAATGCATATGTTCCATACATTTTGAATATTACTGACTCTTCCTGTTTGCAATGTTGGGTGGCAGGCAGTGAGTGAAAGAAGCAGAAATACACACCATAAAAATACAAAACATAAAATCATTGTTGACTCTGAAGAATAAGCATATAATTTCCACTGTTTGCCATGCATTAAGGAAGTGATAATAAGCTATCAACGTGTCATTTATGCTAACATTTCATAGTACAAAGCACCAGCAATCCCAAGCCAGAAGATACCACTAATAAAAATGTAAAATAGAAATATTTTTGAAATCAAAACAATGTTTAGTGGCTCAGTAACAACACATATTACAATTCAAAGTCTGATACAATAAGTACAGTTTGAAATCAAAGCTATGTCAATAATATGAAGAGTGAAAAGGGAGGATGGGAGAAGGATTGCTGAAGATGTAGAGATATCAACTGGTAGAAACGCACTATTTATCTATAACTTGAAAACAGCTTAGCCTATTTTCTTCAAACACCACATTATTTTTGGCTTTCTTGGGAAATTTTCAGATGGAATACACTTCATAAGAAAGGTTAAGGAAATGTTGAAGCATGACTTCAACGTTGAATTAGTAGGTACTGTTACAGCACACCTATTGAATGCAGCTTTGAATGATGAGCTCAAAACCGAAAGATTTACATTACAGTCAAAGCACCGTTCTTTCATTCTTTTTTTTTTTTTTTTTTGAAGTAAGATGTCTTAAAACACTAAAGTATTTAGCATGATGCAAATGAAATATCCAAATTGTGTGAATTTGTAATTACCAGCTGTGTTGATGCTTACATTTCACATTAATATATTCAAATTTACTGCCATATTTGAAAGACATAATCAACTTGCAGCCAGATGGAAAAGCTGTTTTAAAGTAGATAAAGTTGCAACCGTAATCTCTTATGCTTCTGAAATAACCATGTTAAATATTTTGAAAGATAGAAACTTCAATTCTTGCTGGCATAATTCAATCAATTTGTCTTGTATCATGGTCATTCAAAACCACATTTATATGTCATCTCCTACAAATGGATAGGGATTATGTTTGCTGTGGTCACTAATGTCATAATGAAACATAGTAGTTAGTAATTTTGTTTTAAAAGCTGCATAAAAAGAAATATTTTTCTGCCTTTGTTAAGTAGATATAGGAATGCTTGTAAATAAATTATTGTTTTATTTAAAGATCCTGAAGACATTACTGGAAAATAGAAGATAAAAACCATGTAGACTATTCTACAAAGTGAAATGATGGTGGTTGAAAGATTACCTGGAATTAAAAACAGATATATGTTTCAATATAAGTAAGCCATTATGTATAAAACATCCAGTAATAACTATTACTAGTAGTTAATATAATGAATTGCAAGTATGGATCTTTAGTGCCTTTATCTTTTTCATGCATCACTATTACACGCATACTTGGGCACCTGAATTTCCCTTGCATACTTTTAAAGGCTGTATTTGCTAGTGTAATGAGAGAATAATGGGATCTAATAAAGTAAATCTGAGTAATGTTATTAAGATTCCATAGTAACATTAAAGTCAAAGTAAACATATTCTTCATTATTAACTTGTTACCAAAAGCTGCAAAGGAGAAAAAAGTATGCTTCTATATTTTTATTTACTGTATTTGGAAACCATGGGCAAAAGAATATAAAGTTTTCTTCTGCTGTTTATGGAATTTTTGTGGGATGGCAAGCCCTCTTATCCATGTTTCTGAGAGATTTTCAAGAAATCATTCAGAAAACATTTGCTTCTCTCATTCCTGGCCTAAGGGAACAGTTTGTATTATAGACCTTCTTATTCTCATTTAGTCATTTCTACTGTCAGACTTTAATATTAATTAATAATATTTATATTATAATATGTAATATTATAATACATAATATTATAATATATTATAATATATATATATAATGTTAATAATAAAATTTTAGGTATTTCTACTCCTCACAGGAATTAAATATCATTCAAATGTTGAGTAGAAAGTGGAGAGCTTTATGGTGGATAGTCTTCCATAAGACAGAATGTATTTGTTTGTTTATTTTATTTTATTTGAGAGAAGGGGTGGGGGCTATGAACTAAGCAAAATCTTTTGTTCAATTCTTCTTCTAATCCTGACTTATCCTCCTTACTTCTTTCAAAAGAAACCACCTTGAAAAATTCTGGTTTGGATCAAAGTACATGTTTTTGAATTACTTAAGTGGTGTGAGTGGTCTAGGTTTAAACTCATGTGTAATACAATATATTTAGAAACATTAAGGCAAACAGCAATCAAGTCACACATGTGGAAACAAGAATAGGTCTTGTAAAGATATTAGAAGACAAACATAAAGAAAAATATAGGTTCATTGTCCAATGGAAAAAGTGGATTTTGGCAAAACAAATTCAGTCTCCTGTCTTCAACATTCTTTCTTTCTTTGTATCAAGACCACACGTACTTGTCTTTAGCACAAAGAAGATTCATCTTTGTCATGATTTCCATATCACAATTAGTCTCAGGATGCTAAACATACATACTGAGACATATTTACAGAGTATTGTATTTTGCTGACTACTTTTTTTCTTTCCTTCTTTTGGTGCAGATTAGTCATGAAAGACTATGAGTTCCATGGGATGAACAAACAGAAATATTAAAAGTGTGATTGAGCATCTATCCATTCTATCCATAATAGCAAGGAACTCAAAAAAGTCTGTATTATGGATGCATTTTTTTCTGTGACTTTATTGTAGACATTTGATGAGAAGTGTTACAGGCATTGTAATACAGATAGGTGTAATCTAAGCTTAATGAAACCCACTAAGAAACAAAACTTATGATGAAAAGAACTGAACTCCAGTATCCTGATTATAGCCATATTGTAAGAGATGCCATATATTGTACATCAGAGAAGTGTACATAATTTACTTCTAGAGACAAGCTACTGAAGAACTTCCATTGCAGTGAAATTAATACCTATGTGTGTGGAATAAAAGCCTACTATCCATTTCAGAATTTTACACATCATTTCCTGCATTTATCCCTCCTGGACAACAACAAATGACTTCAAGACACAATTGAAACTAGCAGCTTGAAAATGATAGTGCCTATCTAAACTGGTTTAAAATAGCTCCCCTCCCAAGGAAAAAAAAAAAAAAAAAAAAAAAGCCCATACTGGTAAGAAAATCATCTCTAGGTTTATAATCAATTTCTCCTTTTGTCGTTGCTCACATTAAAAGTTGAATTTTAAAATTGCAGATTCAGATTATCTTTTGTTTGTTTGTTTGTTTGTTTTCCTTTAATGGAAATTTGAATGTTGTGTTTGTTATTTAAATTTCACTCATGACCCAAAGAAACTATATGTTGCTCTTCATAAGTATTTAATTTCTATACATCACACCTATACTGGAAAGAAGGCCAATGAAATTTTGCTTATGTGGGAAACCAATGAATGCATAGTCTTGATAGTTATATGGTGTGTCCCTAAGAAAGTACAGTGATGACACACTGCACTTGCAAATGCTGGGATTCAGCTGAATGAAAATATTTTCTTAAAGTACAAACACATATTTACAAATATAATCAAGTGGTTGAGCAAAATGTAAATTAAAGATATACTCTCAATATGAGCAAAAATAACGAGAGTAAGCTGAACAAAATATTCAAAGCAAGTAAAAAAAAGAGAGAGATTGGTGAGATTGAATGGCTTATGAGGCAATCAAAGGCTTTGAATTTTTCAGTTCTTAACTAGTGCAACTTTAAACTTGATCCTGGTTACTATTAATGAACATTTTATTACAATTTCATGACTTCCTCAGACCAAGAAACTGAATGAAGACTCTTTTAGTTAAATTACTGTATTTATAGTAAATATATGGCTTGCACAATTTGTGTTCTTCCTGTCAGCCTTAGTAGATAGTTTTATGAATGCATATCTCAGTCACTCAATTAGTTCTTCCAGCATCAAGTCAGGAATATTGATGATGCAGAGTGGAGAAAAAAAAAAAAAAAAAAAGGGGGAAAAAAAGGAAAAAAAAATCTTTAAAAAGGTGTATTAGCACAATACTGTTTTTCTGGATTATCATTCTGAAACATTTCATTACCAGTAGATTCATTCAAACAAATCCCAACAATATAAAATGATTACATAACTCAAAACTTCACTAGAACTTAAGGTCTAGGTAAAATTAAGTCATCCTTTTTCAACAGACTCAAGTAGAAAATCAAAGGAAAAACAATCCCATTTGCAGTTCACAGAAAAGAACATATTCATGAAATGGTTTAAACTAGCTTCAAGTTCTTTAGGGCCCTTACCACAATAAGATATTTATCTTGTATGGTGTGTTAAAATGTACATGCTATCCTCCTGCAAAATGATCTGGATGTCTTTGTCCCTGAGTTAAACAGTCCCACAGTTGCTTCCTTTTTACTTATTTATTTATTTGTTTGTTTGTTTGTTTATTTATTTATTTATTTATTTACTTATTTTCCCACAGAATATGGAGTAGGTGAAGTACAAAAAATTATTATATGCCAATATAAACTAGATGGAAATAGGTTATTCGTGATATCTAGATTTAGA
The DNA here is from genome assembly GCF_964211825.1 of Aythya ferina. NCBI lineage: Eukaryota > Metazoa > Chordata > Aves > Anseriformes > Anatidae > Aythya > Aythya ferina. The sequence continues at coordinate 101,490,344 of NC_140297.1, forward strand.
ATCTAGGAAGTACTTCTATATTACAGAGCTGTCTCAGGAAAGGGCCTCAGAGATAGCTGAGAATGAAAGAACGGGGCTGAGTTTTTTTAAGCTGAAACATAAAGTTCAGGGTTTCAGACTCAAAATTCTGGAAAACAAATGATACATTGTGCCAACAGTATCTTCCATCAGTAATGGAATCCCTAAGGACAGAAAAGAGGTCAGAGAATGTGCAAATTAAGATATAACATGATATCTTATTCATAGATTTAGTCCATCAAGAAGCATAGCTCAATTATAATAGGAAATTAGAAGGTAATTTTCAGAATTTTAACTCAGACTGTTTCATTTCAATGCAGAAGGAATAACATCTTTAAAAATATGAGGTTTTCTTCTATCAAGACATAAAACTCAAAGAAGCAGTTGATATTCAAAGTAGCGAATGGACATTCACAAATGGAAAACCAAAGCCAAAGTGGTTCTGAATAGTTTTAGGTTTTTCATCAGGCCAAATACAAAACAAAATCAAACCAAACCATCTTGCAACCCACTGTCTCATGGCAGTACTCTTTAAAATGACAATGAATAAACAAATTAACCGTGTTGCTGTTTAACTATTTGCACTGCTGAGCAACAGCAGTTAAAAAAAAATATCTTCCTTCTTTGCCTGAATTACATGGTAACTGTAGAAGTTTAATTCCAAATCTAGAAATTAGAAATTAATAAGTGTTCTCAAAGCCTTTATTAATCTTAACATAATTATTCAGAATTACATATTTATTGGGCTGTAGCCAATTCTGACCTTGAAATAATGCTGTTTGAAGAAAATAACATAAAAGAGATAAAACACCTTGAGTTTTATATATTCTTTTAACATACTTATTTCCTAATGTCTACATTTAAACCCAGACAGCACATTTGCTCAAGCCATCTAAAACAGTATGTGTATTCTTCTGCTAGCCATATAATTCCCATTCCAGTCATGTAATTGAAATACATGCTCTTTTTAAGCTCACACTGTAAATTAACTCAAGAGTATGATTAACAAGTCACTATCTGTAGCTACATCTTTGCTAGTTATAAAAGAGAAAGATCAAGTGAAAACTTCTTTTTATTACCACTGTAACAAAATCATTTGTGTCCCCTTTAGATTTGTATCTATCATATTGTCTTTTTGATAAGCTTATTCAGATTTAAGAAACCTTGTTTCTTATAATCTTGTCTCCTGAAGAACAGAACAAAATATTTTTCTTTTGAAGAACTAGGTGATTTTTTAAGACATTATCTTAAATGTTAAGAAACAAAGGCATAAATGCTTTGATAGAGCTGCTCTTGAGTAAATAGTACATTGTGAAAGCAAGTAACCACTTCAGAACGTATTAATAGACTATAGACTCTTTTTTTTTTTTTTTTTTAGGTTAGTATTCATATTTTTTTTTCTTTAAGAGAGTTTTCACAATAGAATGCATATAGTCTGAAAGGTGATTTTTTATGTGTATCTAATAGAAAAATAAATTTTAACTACATAATAGCAATATTATAAATAAACCCTGTTCAAATTCCTGTTTATTCTAGCCAAAGTTTGACTAGGCAAAATCAGACTGAATCCATTCTAGAATCTGAACCTCCCTTTCTTTTTTTAGAACTTTTTAAACATCCCTTTTTAAAATTCAGCATTTGAGACAGATCTGTGGAAAGACAGAATTCCATTTTGTTCCTCTTGTGAGAAAGCAGAATTGTGCAAATCAACCGTCTTCTTACTGGCTTTGTTATTATTAACATAATGTAATGCACATAGGAAAATTATCTAATTAATTGTCACTCACTGCCTATAGCATGTACATATTAACCAGAGTCAAACCCATTGCAAACAAATGCAACTTTCTCTGTGGAAAGATTCAAAATACACTAACTTAAAGGAATAAAATTGAAACACCAACAGTAATTCATTGAACTTTTTGCGTAATACTACCACTGTTCTGCAGACTGGCAAAATGAAATACGGGGCAATGAACTGGCCAGTTACCTGGGAAGCTATGGCACAGCCAGTATTAAAACTCACAGTTCAGAATTCCTTCAAGAGCTACTCCATGCAGAACAGCAGAAGAGAGGGAAGAATGTCAATGATATCATGATATCTATTTCAGCAGAGTAAGAAAGTAATAGTTCATAGATACATTTTTTTTCTGTCACCATGAAATACACAGAATTGTCCCTTTTTTCCTTTTTTTCCATTTCCTTTTCATTTTCAATTTTTTCTTTTTCCACCACACAGAAAATGAAGTACTGAAATCAACAGGAGTTTTCTCATATATGGGCTGATGTGTCTGTGACAGACCACTCATATATTTTCCTGAATGTCAAACTATTTCAGACTTGTGAAAAAGAGCTCCAATACTCACACTTTAAAATGTTATCAAAACTAATGGACAATCTTTAAACCAACAGCCAGAGAATATAGTACTTAATCCTTATGAAAAGAATATCAAATCACTCCAGCTAAGGGAATGAATGATTCATCATCAACTGCATTTATTATTGTGGACTTTATAATGAAATAGTCTTGGTGGGGTGTTTTGTTTGTTTGTTATCTTGCTTTTTGCTCCTTAAATCATAGAGAAATATGAACTTCGAATGTTGCCTCATATTCTTTTTCTCTCTATTTTTCTTATTTTTACTGTTTCTTAATTACCTACTAAGAAATAAAGAAAATAAGACATATCCTTTTGCATTCTTAGAATAACCTTTTTCTGCTTGAAAGTCTCCTGAAAAACACAACCTACTCTGCAGCAGGTGTACTTTTAATGATGCTTTGATGCCATATGTCATATTTCATCACTTGCTGTGAAGAGTGACATTTCTTTTGATAGCTCCTAGCAACAGCAATAGCATTTGTTGGTGGTCACCTCACACTAGACAAATAATTCCAGTAGCAAGAGCATTTAATTTCAGTTTCATGCCAGGGTGCACACAATCTCTGCTGCTTTCCTCTGTATGTAATTGTTTTAAAAGTAAAATATATTCACCAGAGTATGACTGCATTCTGCATAGGTATGTTTCAAAGCTGTCTTCAGGGCTGGATTTCTTATCGCTATAAATAGTGAATATGCAAGCATGGTGCAAGGTGCAGCAAGGGATGATGTTCAAGAACATATTTGCCCACAGAGGCCAGGCAGTGAAAGTGCATGACTACTACAGGGTTAAATTTACTGGTATATCAGCAGACATCTGGAACTGCAGGTTGTCTGCAAGACCTTCACATACACAGGGTCTTAAGGAATATGGCATTCCCCCCTTGCCACTCCCATAATTATTCTTTAAGAGTCATACTATTAGCACCTACAGATAAAGGAATTGCTTGACAGTCAGCTTAATTGGCACTTTACATTTCTTTCTCTTTTAACATTACTTTTATATCAAAAGCATATAATGAATGTGGTGGTTTTATTCAGGTGGGCAGCCGAGCTCCACCACAGCCACTCTCTCATTCCCCCTCCTCAAAGGGGAAGGGGGGGAAAATATGATGGAAAGGGCTCAAGTATTGAGATAAGGTTGGGGACTTCGCTCAACAATTATCGTTGATTGTGAACACTTCACCACTGCTCCTTCATGATCACTCTCTTTCCCGGCTCAAATATGGGGTCCCTCCCATGGAATTCAGTCCTTCCCAAACTGATCCTACGTAGCCTTCCCACAGGCAGCAGCTCATGAAGAACTGCTCCAAATATGGGTCCATAACACGGTGTCCAACTGTCAGGAAAAAACTGCTCCAACCTGGGTCCCCCACAGGCAGCAGCTCCTGCCAGGTCACCTGCTCCTGCATGAGATCCTCTCCACGGGCCGCAGCTCCAGCCCAGGGCCTGCTCCAGTGGGGGTCCTTCACAGGCCACAGCCTCCTTCAGTGCCGGTCCACATGCTGCACTGTGGTCTTCTCCACGGGCTGCAGCATGGAAACCTGCTCTACCATGGTACACCATGGACTTCAGGGGGACAGCCTGCTCCACCATGGTCCTCACCACAGGCTGCAGGGGAAATTCTGCTCTGGCATCTGGAGCACCTCCTCCCCATCCTTCTTCACTGACCTTGGTGTCTGCAAGGCTTTTCCTCACTCCTCACTCTCACAGCTGCTGTTCCCCCTGCTGTTTCTCTCTTTTTTTTTTTTTCTTTTTTTTTTTTTTCACTTTCTTAAATATTTCATTATAGAGGCACAAACAACATCACTTATTTGCCCAGCTCTGAACAGCTGCAGGGCCTTTGTCTAACATAAGGGTCAGCTTACTCCAGCCCCCTCCTCCCCCCTCCCCCCCCGAACCTTGCCACGTGAACCCACTGCACACTTCAGCTTTACAAATCCAATATTGATTATTGCTAATCAGTCAGTGACACCTTTAACTTTCACAAATAAATAGAAGAGCGATCATTTCAAATGTTCCTTGCTATAGAAAGTAGATAGGAATGCCATCAGATTTTAGGGTCTCTGAGGAGAGGGAAAATATTTTATATAGAATCCAATACCCATACCATATTGTAGTTAAAAATTATAATATTTGGAAATTCTAAAACTTGTATCAGATGTTACTGTTCTGCACTTCATAATGGGACTATAGAGTGTATTATGAAATACAGAAGTTTTTTAACATTACGGAAGTTATTTTTGCAGAAGTCCCATTATAAAGTTCAGAGGTTTGTATGTGTGTGTGTGTGTGTGTGTGTTTGTTTGTTTGTTTGTTTGTTTCATTTATGAAGATGTAATCTGAAGTTTAGTGATCACATATGTTTGCTCAAGGTTACATGCAATGTCAGACCTTGTATATGGTGTGGATGAATCTGTTGCTTTCAAGTCAACTCAGAATAATATTCGTGCTTTATTGGTTGCTTGGTTGTTTTTGTTAGTTTGTTTGTTTACCCCCAGCTATAATCAGATTATATTTTGACATAAAAATGAGAGTCATTTGTGACATTGAATGTCAAGTTAAAAATGCAGTATTTAATATATTTTACTAGCTGCAGCATACTAGCTACAAGCATCTGCAAAAATTCTTACATCTAAGAGTGTCATTGACATGTTTAAATGTTATTCAAGGCATTCATCAAAAATTATACTAAGACCAAAAGTGGGAACTCGTACAATAGAGAAGATGGTAAAAGAAGGTTTATGATAAGGCAAGTCAAGGAGAATTATGATCTTTATGACTGGAAAAACAGTAGAAATTATGCCAAATAAATACAAGGTGTCAAAAAAAAATAATAAATAAGGCAAATCAATAAAATTTCAAGGGCAAAGGCACAAAACAAAATAAATATATGGATAGCAAAAATAAAGTTATAAGAGGCAAAGGAATGAAATGGCTCAATATTTGGGTGCTGGGTTCTCTGGGGCATAAATGACAAGGGAGAGCTGGATTAACCTCAAAAAAAAAAAAAAAAAAAGTCCAATGTAAAAATAAGAAAGATTAAATAGATCACTTGAACATTTGAAACATTTAACATTTTAAAACTGTTTGAATAAGACCAGAAATATCAGAGCTTCTGGACTGACATATATGTAGTTGATCTAGTCTTCAATTCCTATATGTTTGTTTATGCAACAGGTATTATTATTACCTCCTGTACTTTAATACTGGGAACTCACCATAGAGAAATAGAACTTGGAATAATTCCTGTTGGAATTATCATGAGTGTGTGTAGAAAACAAAAAAAAAGAAAAACAAAAAAGAAAGGAAAGAAAAACAACAATAAACACAAGACTGCTTAAATATGTATGTTTCTCATGGTCTAAAGTTTAAGATTACAAATCAAAATAAACCAGAATTTCTGTTAGTCAAAGTAACAGATTTTGCGTTTCATGAAACTCAGTAGCAAATTCAGAGACAAAAATTCAGTTGCTTCTTTGGGTGTTCTTTTTCTCTTGATTATTTTCTTTCTCAGTCTCTCAGTGTTCTTGTAAAGTTAATATGGCCAATCCATATTCATTCTGCACGTTGATGCCTCCATTAGCTGTGTTGTTGTACAGCCTGCAGGCAACATATACTGTGACTAAAGAAAAAAACATGAAAGACATGTACAGGATCTATGAGGTCCCTTCCAAAGCAAGCCATTCCATGATTCCATGATTCTAAGAGAACTTGACTTGTGACAAAAGCAACATATTGTGAAATAATTCTTTCTCTATCACAGATACTTCATTTTCTCTGTTAAAACAAAAATGCTTCCATAGGGTATTTTTGCAATTTAAAATTATACTAAATAGTGTAATGTCTATGCCTTAGAAAACATTTGGAACATTATATTTTCTTAGTGTAAAAATGAGAATTTTTCAGGAAACTTTAATAGCCAATAGCTATGAAGTCTAAATTTCAAAATTATTAACAATTTAATCTTAGTTTTGATTTCTTAAGATATCCAGCATTGGAAAAAAAAAAAAAAAAAAAAAAAAAAAAAAGCAAACAATAATAAAATAATAATTAAAATCTTAGTATTCAGCAATTAATTAATTATGAATCATTCTGAGACCTAGAGGACACGTTGTATAAATGGAAAAGAGAAGGAAGAAGATAGGAATTGAATATACTAAGACAATCATAACAAATTTTCAATTTGAAAAATGGGTCCAGCTTTTCTAAAGCTGCAAGAGCTGGGATTCATTACTGTGAAATTTAGCCAAGCATCTCTGAGGAAGACTGCAGATAGTAATCTAAATCCAAGCAAAAACTTCCTCAGATTGTGTAAAAATTGATGGCACTACTAGTAAATATTCCAGTGTCATACATAACAGAGGTCAGTTAGTCTCTACTGCAAAGACAAACAGAAACTATCAATGATATTTATTTTGTATAGTGAAGTAATCTATTTTACTTACAAAAGGAATAGGTGTATAAATAAAAATAGTTGTTCTTCATGCTCCAGAGGAGGCCTTGTCTTTCAACTATAACTAACTATAAAAGATCTCTGTTTCTTTATGAATCTTTTTTTTTTTTTTTCCTTTAGATATTACCAGTACAAAATAATTCTCTGTTCACCAAGGAAAGTAATTTAAATGGCCTGTAATGCTCAGTTTTGTCAGGTTGCTTTCTACTGTTCCATTATTCCTGAACACTTTAGAGTAAACTGAACAAAAATATAGTTGGGTTTTCTGTAGAGACCTAGAAAAATAGGCAGGATGTGTGCCTCAGGCATTACTGGGAGGAAGAAGAGAGGGGTAACCACAATCATCTCTGGTGAACTCTTTTGAGCCAGTACATATCCATAATTCATACTTTATTTCTTTTTCAGTGAAATGTTTTTAGAAATTTTATTTATGTATTTAATGCCTATAGTATTTGGTAAAGAAGAGCTAGAGCAATCTAACTGTGCACTCAAAAAAAGTCTGAAAAGATAGGATGATTTTCATGCCTTGATTAAAAATAAAATCTTGAAAATTATGCTTTGCCATCTTTAAACTACATGTTGTAATAAATATAAAAAGAATCTTCACAGAGTCCTATACAATAAACAATAAAAACAAAGATTTACCTCAAAAATCAACTGTAAGGTCAGGGGTGTATGCACTGGTTTAAATTACAATTTTGTTGTAATTTAAAACTTCATAATTTAATTCTGTAAAGTAAAAATTTATAAAAGTAGTGAGTATTATGTAGTGTTTGATTAGAGGAAGGACAAGACAAATGATTTCTCAAAATATGTGTGTGAAATAATATCTTATGTTTGTATGTTGGCTGTCATCCATCTTTAGCTTTTACCCTATTAAAAGGAGATTTTAAATACATCAACATTTGTGACCAAAAGAGGGATTAAAGAAGAAACATAATTCCCTGAAATGGGAATAAGATGGAGAGCAATAAGAGCAAATTTCAATGTATACTACTGAGAAGTGGAAGTTACTTGTAATGTACTCCCCTGTAAAATAAGTGATTGCTTTAATAACTATTGAGGGTACAGGTACAGTTACTTCAATTTATTTTTTATTTTTTAAAGCAGTGTTGCTTTATCCCAGAGCATGACAGATCATCCTAAAGCATCAGTCCTGTTTTGTAGTTTGATTTTAAGAGGTGGTGAATAGCTTAGGGAGGTGCTTATTGCCCTCAACTCCTACTGATTTCAGTTGTTCAGTACCTAACAGTCTTAATCTTTTCATTACTAATACCTACAATTAAATTGCAAAACATTTCCCCTGAGCCACATTGTTTTCTTCCATTTGGCATCTATTGATTTCCCAACCTGTTACTATCACCCTGACTTCCAACTGAACTAAAACAAAGGGAGAATCATGTTATTTTTATTTCCTTGTTGGTGTTTTGTACTAACATCATTGACAATGTCAGTGCAGCTCTGGGAATAGTTAACAGCTTTTGCCAAAGACAGCAGGGAACACTGAACAAACTGAACAAAATTAAGAGGTAGGTATTTATAAAACAAATGACATTTCCTAAAGTCATATATTAAAGGCAAGTTCACATGTAGAAACAAACCAGGATTGTTAAAACAAAACAAAACAAAACAAAAAAAAAACACACACACACACACAAAAAAAAAAAAAAATCACATGACTACATGACTAATGGAAAGCTTTCTGCCTAATGGGTAACCTGATGCCTAGCAGTACTGATGCTGAAATAATCAACATTATTAAGCAAACATTGGATCTAAAGAAGTGAGAATTTCTGAACAGAAGTGTTTTTTTCTGATGATAAAAAAGCAGGAAAATACAATCCATGAGATTATTAATAATTACATACTCATTATTACTCATATTATATTCAAGGCTGTTCTCTCTTTCGTTTTGAGAGTCTTGTTTAGCAAGCATGAGGTGTAGAATCCCACAACATTCAGTCACGCTACCTCTCTCTCAGTCTGATAACACTAAAATGTAAATTTATTTTCATAAAACAGAAGGTACTGCTCTAAAGCCTAGAAATAAGAGGGGATACTCACCCTCAGCCCTTCATAAATGGCAGCCACTAATGGGTGCAGTATCCATGCACAGATACAGAGCATGGTTTAACTGATATATTGCCATGGGTTTAGTAAGCTACATACAAGTGTACTTCATTGGATGATATTGCCATTTGTTGCTAACTCCTAAATGCTCTTTCTACCTGTGAGAAAAGTGCATATGTACCGTAATAAGCTTTACTTATCGACAAAACACTTAACTATGCGTCTGAATATTTTGGACCCCATCCAAGTCTTTTCAGGTGCATCCACTGTATCAGAGTGGCAACAAAACAACTCCATCAATACATGTAAGATCCATGTATTTACACATTTTGAAAGAGGAAAACCATTAAGATTAGCTAGTTATTAGTTGTGTCTTGAACTCAGGTGACAGAAGAGAGAGCTGCTGTTTCTAAACTACCATCACAAGGAAGTTCACTAACACCTTCTGCTGAGCTCAAATGCATTTCTACTGTTCTGTACCAATCTTGGTGGGAATGTGTGTGTCTCCTAATACGGTTTTCCTTCTTATTCTTCTGATATCAGTCTCTCTTCTTTGTTTTGCTGCTGGAAAATATTTTTTTTATTATTTTTTTCTTAAGAAAGTGCAGGGCAAAGAAGGTTTATGTGTGGTGTTTATATAGAAATATTTTTATGCCTTTTATATTCTGTTGTTTTTCTCCCTGTTTTGGATTTAAGATTTTTTTTTTTCTTTTTCCAGTTACATTGTTCTAGTCACCCTCACATTCACAGTTCTCCCTTCCGCTTTAAATTCTACTTCAAACATTTAACTGAAAAGGTGCTCATTATTTTTTATTTCAAGGTCTAGTCAAGTGTCAAAAATAAAGGGGAGATATCTACTGGCTCTGCAGCAGCAGATGCCACTTTATTCCTACAAATATGATTCTCAGTCTCTATTTTCTCTTTTCAAGGTATTGAGACACCTATGCCACATAAATCAATTTTACTTGCACCAAGATTTTCTTATCAGGGCAATGTTGCTGAGTATATTAATAAAATAAGTGAAGAAAATATGTGGTCCACAATGCTTGAGGTAGCTTGATCACAAGTGTTGATCACAAAAACAGGGTTTAAAGAATTAAAAATTAATAAAGGAGATTAGTGGAGAATAAACAAGATAGGTAAGATGCAAGTATAAATTACCAAATTATTTTGACATTTTTATAAAATAATATAAATATGAAAAATAATTTCCTTCATTTTCACTCTTCCCAAAAATCTTTTCAAGGTTTTCTTGTTAAGTTAGATGGACATGTTCAAAGAATTTGACTTCAAGGGTTTGGCAGATGAAAAACATTCCCCATAAGGTGAATGATAAGACTCAAAATGGGTGCTCAAAAGTCCAGTTTTATTGAACATTACAACTGTTCCCCTTTCTGGAAACTTTATGACTTGGACATCATATAAGGGCTGTGTGGTCTCATGACCTATCAAATCAGTGAAAACTATTTACTTCTGTAATCTCTCTTGATCAGTGTTTTTTAAAAAATATTGCTGTCATCAGTTTCTGAAATTGCACTTCAGATTCTATTCAGTGTTTTCTCAGTTTAGTGACAGAAGTTCTTCAAATCACAATATTTCCCATGCTATTCACGCTTTTAATTAATTTAACACCTTTCTCAACTATTGCCCCAAGACTAACTTCACTTCTGTATTCTGTCCATTCATTACGTTGTTTTGGTTATCTAGTAAACTTCCTGCTTCATTTCCCTATTTCAACCTCTGTAAATATATAACATCCTGTATATAATATTTCATTATAAAAATATATGGTAATAATAATAATTGTAAGAGTAATAATATAATTATATATGAGAATTATAATGTAGTTAAACTTTTGTTGTTTCATACTTTTATTCAAACTGCCTGCTGCAAGAGTATTGCTTGGCTTTTCTCCCTAGTGAACAGGTAAGTTGGTAGATAACCAGGCAGAATTTTTTCTTTTAGGCTAGGCAGATAAACTTTTCTGAATAGTCTGAACATTCACTCCAGCTCTGGCAATATCTCATGGCTGATGTTGGTAGCCATTTCATTTTGCCTCTGAAAGCAAACTTACCACACAAAAACACACAGATTGAGTTGCCCCTAACCTAGTTGAAGCCTACTATTTGGTCAGCTGCCATTTTCTAAGTAACTTTATATTGTCTCCTAACATTTATTTACTTCTTGCAGTTACATTCTTCCTTTTAAATATCATTGATTATCACAGTTTCAGGTACCTTTTTTAAATTATCCATGAGAACTCAAACAGTCTTTGATTTAGTTTTCTGTTACTCTATATTAAGGACTCACAAACTAGTAACCATGGCTAATACAACAGAATTAGCCTGTATGGTTGATAATTTTCCCCTTTACATCTTTATTTCCTAACTTATTTGAATGCTTGATTTGTATTGTTTCTTTCCACTTTCTAAAACTCTTTTCACTTTCTTTAAAACTACTGTTTCTGTCATTAAGCTTCCTTGAGGACGCTCGTTCCTAGAAACCAATCAGATACATTCCACATAAGTTAGCCTAATTAACTAAATATATAACAACCTTATATGTTTAGTAACTGACTGTAACTGTACTGTTACTGTAACTGGCTACCAGCCTTTTGTTATGATGTATCTCTTAAAAAACAAAACAAAAAACAACAACAAAAAACATTCTAACAGTCTTTTAAAAAGATTTTGTAATGCTCTGTAAAGATAAATGCTCACAAAGACTCATTAAAATATATAGATTGTTTTGAAGCTATATATATGCACTAATGTATAATATTTGCATATAATTAGATACACTATTTGAACTACAGTTTGTGCTTTGATTTTTGTGGAAGCTGCACATGTCAGAATATAACCTGTTTGCAGCACGAACCACAGATTTGCCATATTCATATCTGAGGTCACTCAAGGTTAAAATAATTCAACCTACAAAAATTATATGATGCAAATAAATGATTAAAAATAACAAAAGTACTGAAAAAGTATTTTGTACATGTAGGCATACATTTTAACACATGGTGAAATGATTTGTATTCACTCTAAAGTACCATTTAAATATCTTTCCTACTAACTCCTCATATCACACTGCAGCTTCCTAAATTGTCAGATCAATTCTTCTGCACATACACACAGCCACACCTGCACATTGCATCAATTCACCCTATGTAACAAATCTCAATAACATGGCATACATGAATATGAGCTTTAACTTTACTTTAAACTTTTTAATAGTGGTCAAACTCACTTGAAAAACTTGCTAATTTTTCAAATGACATTGGAAAGAGATTTATAACTCATACACTTGTCTATTTTACCTGTTTAGTTTATCCAGTTGTTAAAATATCTTGGATTTTTTGTTTGTTTTAATACAGAAGGGATAGCTTTATCCGCATAAGGGAAAAACATGAAAAACATGAAAGTTCTTTGTGTGTCTGTTTTTAAGTTCAGTGATTCATACAGAACTGAATTTAAATTCTCAAAGTCACGCTGGCATTTTCCCTTTTCCCTTAGATTTGTGTTTCAGAGTTGGGTCGGAAGTGCTGCCATCCGAGAAAGGTCTACAGTAGCAATTTATTCTTAGTATTCTGGCATTGAAACAGTTCAGGAGACAAATAAGAGACATTTCTACACTGAGAAGAAATCCTGTTTGGTTTACATGTTTGATCCTTAGCAATGCTATAAATGTTGCCCATTTTACCATTTGTATTTACTTATTTGTTGGTATATTTACATTCACTCTTTCTCATGACAAGATTTGTAGAACTTCTGAGGTACTGGATTTACCAACCTTTCAATTTTTTGCTCAAATTCAAAGCAACCTATCATTGCCTGAGAAGATAATTTGGTCAGTTATTCCATTTTCCACCAGCTTTATGTGCTGAAAGATCTGTCTACATACAACCTTTCTTATGCTCCTAAAACTTGTTCATAGACCAGCAAAGTGTGTTGGGTCTTTTCCAATCACACACAGCATGTATCTGACACCAAGCTTTATTCTTTAAATGTGAATGTTGTATTAATATGCAAATAGCTGATTTTTGTTTGAATAACACGAATAACTGAAATTCTCAGAAAGCTGGAACTTTCTGCTCAGTAGAATAATCTTACTTTTTCCTTCATTGCATATTTTTTCAGGTAATGTACAATTATATTAAAAAAAAAAAAAAATAATAAATAGTGCTCTTGGGGGGATATCTGACTCCTACATGTATTATTACCATTATAAAATTAATCTTAAAATCAGACAAACAGCCACATGTATCAAGACAAATGTCTTCAAATTCAGACTACTTCTACTTAGTGCATGCCTGCTTTCCCCTGTATTCATACCTGAACAAAAAAAAATAATCCAAAATTCAACTACCAGAAATAGTGACTTAGGTCACTAAGGTTTACTTTTAAATGTGTTTTGACAACACCTCTGATTGTTGTATTCTAACATTCAGCATATTCACCATAGTCCATACTGTGTTAATGACGTGATTCAAGTGAACAGTTTGGTAGGTATCAATAAAATACATTTTATAATATATTTTATAACATATGCTTAAAAATGAGATAGGTTTACTAGCTTTTTAACCTAGGATTGATTAAAATGCATTAATTTTTCTCCTTGTATGCTATGGATGAAAAAAAGAAAAAAAAATCTGCTTCTTGTTGGGTGTTGTTATTGGTGGTGGTGGTTGTTTTTTGTTTGTTTGTTTGTTTTTCCCTAACGTATTTTTTGAAACAAAAACCTACCATCTTCAGTGGATTTCCAAATGTTGAATTTCATGCCAAGTCTTCATGCCTGAAGTATAGCTACTCTGTTCTTAAAAAGATGAAGATCTTAGTTGTCGTAAGGCATTTGTCATTCCTCTGCTTATTTGCTGAAGCTGAAGTTCTGTTAGCATTTATCCTTATTTTTTTTATTTTCTTCAAGGCTAAAAATGACAGGAAAGCAACAAAAGGGGAAAAAAAAAAAAAGTCATCTCTGTAGCCAAGATGCTCCAATGATATACCCAAGGATGGGTTAGCTGTGAGCAGGAGAGAAAAAAAAATAGAAAAATAAAACAAACTCCAAACCCTCTGATCAAATAAATATTTTCTGTAACTTGGGGCAGTTTAGAATCTTCCATGTAATTACATGTACTGTTCAATAGCTGTTAGAGCTAAAGAAAACAACACCATGGAGCAGAAGGGAGAAGCGATTTATTACTAAATCCTGTAACTGAAATAGGAATGAGGCAAAGATGCTTTTGCTCCAATTTCCTAGTTCATGTTATTACCACACCTAAATGAATAGAAAGGAATGATAAAGTCCATACTTTCTGTAGGTTTCTTCTTGCTTCCCAGACCCTTATATTTTTTTTTTTTCATCTTATTCTTCATTTTCCTCAGATCTAGGTGCCATATGACATGAACCTAATTCACTTTTGTCATCATCTTACTGGGAAAAGTTGTCATTCATAATAACCAGAAGATGAGTTCTTACCAATATGAACTCTAGCCACCTGCACTGACACCTATGCAGTGTGCAAACTACACATAACAGCTGACATATACAGCATCAGAAAGTAAGCACTCCATCAGTATAATTCACTTTGATGAAGTCTCTAGCTCTACGGAAAACAATCTGGCTGCATAAGGAATCACAGTAAGAATGGGAAGCTGTAAAAAATATACACGAAGGTCTGTTTCAGAACTTTTGGGACTGTCGCGTTAAGGGGTGTAGCTGATTAACCATTATGGGCCCGGTCAGATTCAGGGTATTGAACCAGTCGGACATTCACCAAAAACACATTAACTGTCTTGGGGTCCAGTCAGACATTCACCATCAACGCATTAACGGTCTGGGGGTCTGTTCAGACATTCACCAAAAACGCATTAACCGTCTGGGGGTCTGGTTGGATTCAGAACACTGAACTAACATGGATAACCACCCTTACCCTAGTTGCACTTAATGAGAGCTATCACAATGCAATCAAGTATGGTTTATTACAGCAACAGATAATCAGGTTCTGTTGGATTGCCAGCAATAGTGACTGTCTGCAAAAGCAAGCTAGTATGCATGAAATACACAGGTGTTACAGGTGTTATAGGTGTTACAGATGTTACAGGTGCACGGCCTAGAAATAAACGCGTTAAAAAGATCAAAGACTCTAGAGAGATTTATAAGCAAGTATTCAGATCTCACCCAAAGTCGTCCCAATGGGGGGGGAAGAGAGGCTCAGCCCGTCGACTGATCCCAGGAGTCAGGAGGTCCTAAGGATGTTGTATTTCCTCGGGATGGTATCTCCCTAACATCCCCTCTCTCTTAGGCCAATTTATACTATTTTCTATCTTTTAGGTGGAGCTTGAGTGGCTCTAGTCAAGCATAACTTTGTTATGGTTGGTGAAAAGTTCTCCTGTCTCCATTTAAAGTAATAGACTCCGAGAAATTCAGGGTGCATGCTCAGTGAGGGGTGGTCGCACCTTGGAGGTGGGTAGCTTTTGGGATGGAGGTGTGTTTTGGTATTATAATGATATTATAATGAGCAAAAAGTACACTAGGGTACAGCATTTGTCAAAACATGACAGGTCTTTGGCTCAGGGTGGCAAAAAGTGCAGCTTTGTGCACAAGAACAGTCGAGTCCCCACCTGATTACAGAGCCTAGCCATGGTGTCTCCACTACACTCTACGCTCCATGCTGTTCCTTAGGGCTAGCACACCAAGTTTCCCCAGCGCGATAGTATCTAAGGTTGGGAGCCTAGGGAACGCTCAGGTAATGCGGTTATGCCCTACTCTGAAAGCCTCTTCAATGCTGTACCTTTTCCTTAAAAATGGAAATGTTAGTTTTGTTTTCCTAGTTACTTCAGGCAATTACACCACAGGGACATAAGAAACTCAGCGTTTATGAAATGCCTAACCTCTAGAGCACTGCTAACTGGCCGTTTAAATAATCATCAAGCACCATAAGGCAGTCAATTGGAATTTAGGAAACCATTTGCAACAGGAAAAAATGTTACTTTTCTCTCTCATGAATGATTTGTGGAACAAACTACAGGTTTTCTGTATTTTCTTGTCATTCAATAATCTACTTTCAAACATTTCTTGGCCCTGTTTGTCCCTTGGCTTACATCATGAAATTTCATCTGTTTTGAGTGAACATGCAGGAATTTTTCAAGTATTCTGAATGAACAGACTCATGCTATTAGTTTTTCAGTATAAATGCTGTTGAATTCCAATTCCAATTGGTTTTCCACTATTATCTTACACTTCTCTGTCACAAATGTCATTCACAGTGGTGGTTTTGATTGGGCTACCAAATGTTTGAGGCCGCACCTCGAGTACTGTGTTCAGTTTTGGGCCCCTCGCTACAAGAAGGACATCGAGGTGCTTGAGCAGGTCCAGAGAACGGCGACGAAGCTGGTGAGGGGCCTGGAGAACAAGTCCTACGAGGAGCGGCTGAGGGAGCTGGGCTTGTTCAGCCTGGAGAAAAGGAGGCTCAGGGGTGACCTTATTGCTCTTTACAGATACTTTAAAGGAGGCTGTAGTGAGGTGGGGGTTGGTCTATTCTCCCACGTGCCTGGTGACAGGACGAGGGGGAATGGGCTTAAGTTGCACCAGGGGAGTTTTAGGTTGGATGTTAGGAAGAACTTTACTGAAAGGGTTGTTAGACACTGGAACAGGCTGCCCAGGGAAGTGGTGGAGTCACCATCCCTGGAAGTCTTTAAAAGACATTTAGACGTAGAGCTTAGGGATATGGTTTAGTGGGGACTGTTAGCGTTAGGTCAGAGGTTGGACTCGATGATCTTGAGGTCTCTTCCAACCTAGAAATTCTGTGATTCTGTGATTCTGTTTGGGTATTTACTTCCTGCTTTCAAAACAGTGTCCCCAGAAATAGTGTTTAATTTTCTGGCTCAGGGTGCAATACTGGAAGAAAAAAAAAAAAAAAAAAAAAAAAAAAGTCCCAGTGAAGAGTATCTACAATACTGTAGATGGGGCTGAAGATAGTGGAACAAGCCTGTTTGCACAGAAAAAAATACTGCTGTATTTGATCACTTCCACAGACCCATGACAGCAAATATGTATGAAAGAGAAGGCTAAAAATAAATGACTTACGAGGACACTAGCATTGTCCTCGTAAGAGGACAATTGTAGAGTAGGAGAAAGAGTTTAAAAAAAAAAAAAAGACAGTGTCAAGAAGGTATGGGGCAAAAGGATAGAGGGGTAAAGGAGAAAACAGAGGAAGACAAGATTCAGACACATGGGAATAAAATTTTGCCACAGAATTTTAACAGTCAAAGGGGAAACAGAGGAAGAACCTAGGAAACACAACTGTATTTATCACAGAATACTTAACTCTCTAATGGCCTATTATCCCAAAGACTACTACTAATCATGTTGATGGGATGTATGTGAGACCAGCAATGGCATGCTTCATTATATTTGTGTCACCTCTCAGTAGAACTGAATTTGTGCAAGTGGTGACTAAACAAGAAGATAATTTGGCTATAAGGCTTTAATCTCAGCTTTCCCTTCAATCAGCCTAGGTGGCAGACAACTTCTGATGGCTTCCTGTTGTCCACCCACCTGATGTAATGGTCCTTTGCCATTTAGACTTGTCTTATCCCTGGCATGAGCTCCCTGCTGTTCCTGACATGCTACTATTGATTCTTGCACTCTTGCTTGTGATGATGTGTGTCTGCTGACCTTCCTTAGACTTTGTGCTGCTCTACCAGTAGCTCCAGCTTCTTCTTCCCATTCTTTCATTACTTACTCCCATTAGCTATATTTTGTTTGTTCTGTTTGCACCTCTATGACCTGTTCCATTGGTGGGTACTGCTTTCACGTGAAATAGATTTTAGTGTTCTGTAGGCTGGCTTCCAAACTGTTTATTTACATCTGCTCAGGAGATAACACATCTTCCACAGTTCAATCATCTCCTAACCTCTGCACTGTCAAAGACACAGGAGAGATGAGGGCTCCATGTTTTTTTTACTGCATTGTTCAAGACTTCTTGCCACAGAAGCAGTTTTATTGTATTTTGTCAAATTACAAGTCATCTTCCAACCAGTCTTCAATTAAAGGAAGAAGTTTGATTAAAGATGAGCAATTCTTGCAGGCAGATTCTATCCCGCCCTTTCCTCCCCCCCTGCCCAAAAAAAAAATAAAAAATCTTTCTTAGGCTTGCTGTACAAGTGGTTGTGTTTTGTTTTATGTTTGTTTTGTTGTTGTTGTTGTTGCTGTTGTTGTTGTTGTAGTGGGTTTACGTGGCAAGGTTTTGGTAGCAGGGAGCCATAGGGGTGGTTTCTGTGAGAAAGATCTAGAAGCTGCCCCATGTTTGGGAAGGGCCCCATTGTTTTCCAGATCCGAGCCAATAAGCGATGTTGTTTTGCGCCTCTGTGAGAGCATATTTAAGACAGGGAAAAAACGCTGCGCCACACAGCAGCCGGGAGAGTCAAGGGAGTGGGAGAACAGCCTTGCACCAAGGTCAGTGTGGAAGGAGGGGGAGAGGTGCTCCAGGCGCCGGAGCAGAAGTCCCCTGCGGCCTGTGGTGAGGACCATGGTGAAGCAGGATGTCCCCCTGCAGCCCATGGAGTACCACGGTGGAGCAGGGTTCCACGCTGCAGCCCGTGGAGGAGACCACGGTGGAGCAGGTGGCCCTGCACTGACGGAGGCTGCCGCCTGTGGAAGACCCCTGCCGGAGCAGATTCCGGGCCGGACCTGTAGCCCGTGGAGAGGAGCCCACGCAGGAGCAGGTGATCTGGCAGGAGCTGCTGCCCGTAGGGGAGCCAGGTTGGAGCAGTTTTCTCCTGAGGGATGGACCCCGTGGTACGGACCCATATCTGGAGCAGTTCTGGAAGAGCTGCTGCCTGTGGGAAGCCCACGCCGGATCAGTTCATCAAGGACTGCATCCCGTGGGTGGGACCCCACAGCACAGGGGACGAGAGTGACCGAGAAGGAGCGGCAGAGAAGAAGTGCTGTAGACTGACCATAACCCCCATTCCCCGTTCCCCTGCGCCGCTCGGGGGGAGGAGGTGGAAGAGGGTGGATGGGGGGGGAAGGTGCTTTTGGTTTTTTTTCCTTTGTTTTCTCACTTCTCTCGCTTGTTAGTTGTAGGCAATAAATCTTACTATCTCCTTATGCCGAGTCTGTTTTGCCCGTTACAATAATTATTGCGTGATTTTCTCGTCCTTATCTCAATCCTTGAGCCCTTTTCACATATTTTCTCCCCATTCCTCTTTGAGGAGGGGGAGTGAGAGAGCGGCTGTGGTGGAGCTCGGCTGCCCACTCGAGCGGAACCACGACAGTCTTTTTTGGCGCCCAACGTGGGGCTCAAGGAATTTGAGATAAGGATGATAGTTAGTAGAAGTAACGGGCAAAAATATGTGCAGGATGATTGTTAGGAATGTACAAGTTGTGAAGAATTTAAGAAAGCAGTAACTGTGAGATGTTAGTGTGGTGAAGGGACGAGGGGTGGTGTGTGTGTAAAATGTCCACATTGTCGGTGCTGTGATGATGTTATGTTTGTTTTGGTGTGGTGAATTCTTTTTCGTTTTGATTTAAGTGAATTTTGTGAAGGTTGTTGTGATAATTGTAAAGTGAGAGTATGTTGTGAGTAGTCTTAAATATGCTTTTAACAGAGGCGAGGGGTAGAATGTAGTGGGTTTACGTGGCAAGGTTTTGGTAGCAGGGAGCCATAGGGGTGGTTTCTGTGAGAAAGATCTAGAAGCTGCCCCATGTTTGGGAAGGGCCCCATTGTTTTCCAGATCCGAGCCAATAAGCGATGTTGTTTTGCGCCTCTGTGAGAGCATATTTAAGACAGGGAAAAAACGCTGCGCCACACAGCAGCCGGGAGAGTCAAGGGAGTGGGAGAACAGCCTTGCACCAAGGTCAGTGTGGAAGGAGGGGGAGAGGTGCTCCAGGCGCCGGAGCAGAAGTCCCCTGCGGCCTGTGGTGAGGACCATGGTGAAGCAGGATGTCCCCCTGCAGCCCATGGAGTACCACGGTGGAGCAGGGTTCCACGCTGCAGCCCGTGGAGGAGACCACGGTGGAGCAGGTGGCCCTGCACTGACGGAGGCTGCCGCCTGTGGAAGACCCCTGCCGGAGCAGATTCCGGGCCGGACCTGTAGCCCGTGGAGAGGAGCCCACGCAGGAGCAGGTGATCTGGCAGGAGCTGCTGCCCGTAGGGGAGCCAGGTTGGAGCAGTTTTCTCCTGAGGGATGGACCCCGTGGTACGGACCCATATCTGGAGCAGTTCTGGAAGAGCTGCTGCCTGTGGGAAGCCCACGCCGGATCAGTTCATCAAGGACTGCATCCCGTGGGTGGGACCCCACAGCACAGGGGACGAGAGTGACCGAGAAGGAGCGGCAGAGAAGAAGTGCTGTAGACTTTTCTCGTCCTTATCTCAATCCTTGAGCCCTTTTCACATATTTTCTCCCCATTCCTCTTTGAGGAGGGGGAGTGAGAGAGCGGCTGTGGTGGAGCTCGGCTGCCCACTCGAGCGGAACCACGACAGTTGTTTTTAATGACCAGGATGAATCATTCAAAATCTGTGTCTCATGGATTACTTAGAAACATGAAAACAATGGTCAGTTTTAAATAACAACAATGTGGTATTTCTCACATTGTGACCTGACAAACCACAAGCACCTCTTAGCTCACATCAAAGGGAACTTTAAGTATTGCTCAGATGATATCACCAACATTTCTGCTGCATACCCTAGGACTAAACAAACCATCAGGATTAATCACTATTAATAATGTTACATGGCTTAATCTATGTTGTGTGCTCCTGGCAAAGGTAACCATAGATATAATTAGCCTAAAGGTCAAACTATGGAAAAGGCAGTACTCATTTACTTTTGGGGTGCTGCCACCATCACTTATTGTATTTTTTCTAACTTCTGTAGTGTTTTAGTCTTTTAAATAAATAAAGCCTATTAACATTAGTCTTGTCAGTCAAATGAGGCCTATTAACAACAGTAGAAAATCATGCTTAATTTATATAAATTGAAGAAAATGTGTAAATAATGATGTTATAATGATATATATTAAGTTCAAATATATTATTGAAATTTAGTTACTAAATGTGTTTGCTTCAAATAGTTGCCAGGAAATCTGAGAATTCACCTCACTAAAACAAACAAACAAAAAACAAAACAAAACAAAAAACAGAACATGCCATATATCAAAATGGATTTTCAATATGTCTTGATTCACAGTTTCTTCAAAAGATTTCATTTTCTTTTACGCAGTATTTGTGGAAATAGACAATAGATATAAATGGCATGGGAAGTGGTTGACAAACATTCCTTTGTCCTCAGACTTGCATCTGATAATGTACCTAGTGTTTTTCTTAATATGTAAATATTCATTTATATTTATTTATCTATGGATATTTAAGATATATCTTAAATAAGATAAAATTAGTTATAGATATACTTAAGTAGATCTACATCTTAAGTAGATCTAAATAACTAGATGAATAAATAACTGGAAATTTATTTATGAATCTACATAATTAATGATTTGAAATGCCACAAGTCTGTGGTGAGTGCTTTCATTGTGTGTCATTTGCATGTAATTTAGGATTTTAAGAGGAGATGGATTAATTACAATAATATCACACTGGTAACATCAGTCTTTTGTGACCCTGAATTTTCTGAGGTAATTGAGTTAGATTTAGTTGGAAAAATTGTTTTTCTAACCTGAGAAGTTAATTAATCAGCTAAGCCACATCTTATTCTTATTTAGATACATCAGGTTCAGTAAAAACTTCTAAGCAAAATTTCATGTAAAGAAATAGCATATATTTTGAGTAATTGCTAACTACAAGTATCTCTAACTTCAAATAATTGATGACAGGAGAAAGAATGAATACATTTACAAGATACAGTTTGGGGTTTTATTTTCTTCATTCACTGGAATCTGAAAGTTCAAGTTTTCTTTTTTTTTTTTTTTTCCCCCTGCAACTATGAACAAGAGCAACTACTATTTAAAAGTAAAAATATACATTTTCTTATGATCCTACACCTCCAGAAGGAGTAATTATGCTACATCATGAAAAATTGTATAGTGTTTCTTGTTGGATTTATAAATATAAATAATTTAGCCTAAATTTTTAATTGAAATTGAAAGTCAAATAAAAAGTAAATTTTAATAGAGTATAACTGAGCAAGGAGACTTCTTAGTCCTGAAAGACAATAGGCAGAGTATTGGAGGAAGCAATTAAATACTTTCTGATTTTTTTCGTAGTCCATAGCTACTGAGAAACCAGAGTTGATAAAGTCCCATATATGAGGCAGATCCACAGCCTCAGGACATCTGCAAAGTATTTAAATAGAAGTACAAAAGCATATGATAAATTTCTGTTACATCTTTCAAAAATGTTACAAGTATTTCAATGCACGGAAGAAGTTAATTAGTGATAGCATCATCCCTCTTTTGTAGGAACTTGACTGGTTGGTTAAATCAGATGCTTATTATAACAAAGCTAAGTGTCATGAATTTGAGGAGTTAACAGGTGGACTAATTAAAGACTGAATGTGTGGCATAACTGATAACTATGTTTCTAATGAAAGTAACATAACTTTACAAAAGGAAGTATATACTTGCATTGTTGGTGAACTGCATGTCCTGAATGAAAGTGATAATGAATAGGGAAGAAACGAAGTCCATGCAATTAAAATGCCTGCAGAGAAAATGTAAAAAACTACAGAAATTATATTGTTTGTACAAACCATATGGGTGATTCCTATATATCAGAAGAGTGTCCAGCAAAAAGAAATATCAAGAGGATCAAATTAATTTTTCAGTGTCAGTTACTAGGTGGTCAGGGTCATTTTATGGTTGATAGTGCCCATGCAATATTACACAGATCATTGTAAAGCTCCGTATCCTCTCATAAGCTGAATTTCCAGCAGTCATTTGTCCAAGACAGGGGAAAGCCTGCTAAAGTCTCTTTGCTATGCTGATGCCACAATTTTTTAGTACTTTAAAAGCATTTTTATTTATTTTTTTTTGTAGTAGTAGTAGGGTGAGGGGAACTGCAGACTTCAAATGAGGCAGAAAAGTAACATCCTTTCATGAGTGAATTTAACACTTTTAAGTGATCTTCATACCACAAAACAGCGTTTCAGAACTGGTATATCATGCTAATTTCAGAGGGACAAATTCTGAGCCAGTGCCCATTTCCAACAGCGTATGACCAATAGCAGTAACTGAAGATGCATTACCAGTCAAAGATGCAGCTCAAAGCTCCTGACAGAGAAAGAAGGCACTGGCTTTATTCATGACTACTTAATAAAGTCCCAGAAGGTTGGTTCTGCAAATTGTAATTTCACTGCTGTTTAATATTCATTAATGCTTAAAGCAATGACAAGAAGTATGTACATATTATAAATATATAGATTAAGATAGAGAATCTTCTATGTCCATTAATTTCTTTCCCCAGGGACATACAACCCAATTCTGTAATACAAAATATTTCTGAATGCTTGGAAGCCACATTAACAATTTTCAGAAAGGCTTCAATGTTAAATAAGTTTGCAGAAGTTTTAGTTTTCCTGTGCTGTCATAAGTCCATGTTAAGGAAAAATAAATAAAATAAATAAATAAAGTTGCTAGCTCATTTAATTTTCTTTTCTCAGCTAGCATCTATTTTCTAACATAAGAATACGTTTGTTTGTTGTTGTGTTTTTGTTTGGTTGGTGATTTTTTTTTTTAGCACACTGTATCTACTAGGCTGATCAAAAGTTTACATAAGTGATCATGTGGTAAACTTTGATTTCAATAAATACATTTAGAGATAATTAGAATTTTATTATCTATATAGAGCCATTATTTATGGCAGTATAACAAAATATATTGTGTAAAATAAAAAACTAAATAAATATATGCTGGGGTGGAGTTAATGTTCTTCATAGCAGTCCATGTGGTCCTTCATTTTAGATTTGCAATTAAAACAGTACTGATAACATACATGTCTTTTAGCTACTGCTGGACAGTGCTTGCAGTCTCAAGGCTTTCTCTGCCTCTCACACAGCCCTGCCAGTGAGGATGCTGGCAATACACAAGAAGTTGGGAGAGGACATGACCCAAACTGACTTAAAAATGTTCAATACCATACGACATCACAGTCAACAACAGAAGCTGGGGGCTTTTCACCTTCTGCTCTTTCAATTTTGTTCCACCACCATCCTGCCAAGCATCCTGCCAATGAGCAAATAGCTGTGGTGGGGTTTAACTACCAGCTGGGGTCAGCCCACCACATTAGGAAGCATTAATATTGAGATTAAGAGATACTAACAGTTAGGCATTTTAAAAGCCAGTATACTTGTCAAAGGTAGACCAAAATGGCAAGTCCAATTTGCACTGAAAATTACCACATGCAATTATATCACGTTCTGGTTTCAGTTAGGATATTTTTCTTCCTAGTAGCTGGTAGGGTGCTATATTTTGGATTAGGAGTCATGATAACACACCGACATTTTAATTGTTGCAGAGCAGTGCTTACTCCAAGCCAAGGACTTTTCAGCTTCTCACTCTGTCCTGCCAGCAGGCAGGCTGGGGGTGCAGAAGGAGCTAGGAGGGGACAGATCCAGGACAGCTGACCCAAACTGGCCAAAGGGGTATTCACACCATCTGACATCATGCTAAACAACATAGAGAGGTGGCTGGCCGGGATGGGCGGGACTGGCTGCTTGGGGATAGGCTGGGTATCAGTCTGTGAGTGGTGAGCAATTGCATTGTGCACCACTTATTTTGTACATATTATTATTATTATTATTATTATTATTATTATTATTATCATTATTATCATTATTATCATTATTATCATTATTATCATTATTATCATTATTATATATTATATTATTATCCTTTTGTATCCTTACTGTCTCTATCTCAACCCACAGACTTTTATTTTTTTCCTGATTCTCTCCCCCATCCCAGAGAGGGAGGGGGAGGGGGAGTGAACAGCTGTGTGGTGCTTAGCTGCTGGCCGGGTTAAACCACAACAATCATTACGGTGACTGCACTCCTGTAGATTATGCCACTGAAACTTTATACAAAAAACATTTCACTTAGTGCTTTAAGAATGAGGATAACACTTGGCAGACTGAGGCCTATCTAGTCTATGCCTAGTCACAAAATGTTAATCTTTCTGATCAAGCCTAAATAACTATACAGCTATTCGTAACAAATATACAGACAGTCCTAATGAAATATGGAGCTCAATTTGCTTGAGCTATTATCGAATGAGATACCTCAAGAATTCTACCTGGTAATCAAGGCGTACTTCTATTAGAAGTTAAGCATATTGCTACCACCAGACTAGACACTCCCAAACAAGTATTACTTATGTAGTACTGAAGGATTATGAAACTTTTACTTTCTCCACACAAGGAGTTCAAGAATCTTCTAGTGTTTTCTATCTGCCAGAGTTCAGTATGAAATATTAATAATAATAGAATGTTTTGGGTTGGAAGGTACCTAAAGATCATCTATTTTCAATCACCTGCCATTGGCAAAGACACCTTCCACTAGACCAGGTTGCTCAAAGCCCCATATAACCTCACCTTAAACACTTCCAGGGATGGGATGGCCACAACATCTCTGAGTAGAGAAGGTTCCTCTGGTGAGGAACATGTCTTAATGGCTGGAGAACAAGCAACTCATCTGGAGAACAAGAAACCTGAGACTGCATGGAGTCTCCTGAATCACCCTTCTTTGTTCCCTCTAAACTCTTTTATATTCCTGATGGCCTTATCGTTAAGAGTTTAATGTTATCTCAACCACGGGGCTTTCCAACCCCCATGGCCACACTCCCACATCTCCCCCTACTTTATTAATATCAACCATTTTCTCGACACGAATTACCACTCCATATATAACAAATAACAATAACAACAATAATAATATATTTATACTACTAATATATTTTTTTTTCAATTATTAATAATTCCCGATTTGGAAACCAAAGGTTTTCCTGAAATAAATATAAAAAAAACTAAATGAATTAGATTGATGGCTGTTCAAAGCTCCTCAAAGCTTTGTTACGCTAAATAAGATCTATTTTTTTTATGATTTGAAGTATATTTCAATGTAACTATATTGAAAGCTCAAAGCTATAAACCTCAGACTATTTTCTACACTCTCTTCCAACTTATACTATTCCAACATATTATTACCTGCCCTGTAGTAATGCATCAGCCTTAGCACAAGTTTCTGTTATGAAGCCACCTATGTGCCAACAGTTTTGAAGCTCTAATTTCTGTGGTGTAGTGACCACGCGGACACCAGTGTTCTGTTAGGATCAGTAACTGTTACTTCTTTATTGATGACATAACTTCATCTCTCTCTTACTAAGGGCCTAACTTCATCTCTCATATTGAGGGCATAATTTCATTATCACCCTCCCTTATTGAGGACAGGCCATTATGCCATTATACCATTTGCCCCATAGCAGTCCTTTTCCACTAATTATGCATTGGTCAACAACTTTGACCGGCAACAGCAAACACCCAGAAACTTCCATGCCTTAATGGATGGAGAAAAGGAACCTGAGACTGCATGGAGTCTCCTGAATCACCCTTCTTTGTTCCCTCTAAACTCTTTATATTCCTGATGACCTCATCATTAAGAGTCTGATGTTATCACCAACCATAGGACTTGTCGACCCCCATGGCCACACTCCCACAAATTTCTGTTTATAAATATGCTTTACAGCTAAGTGATTCATTAAAGTGTTTTTGCTTTTTTCTGTTTTGTTTTAAATTGACAGCAAAGGGGCCCAGCTGCAGATGTTGAGATACTATTGACAGAAGTAGCCAAATGTGACAGTTCCTATTTTTAAAAACAGCAGTTGTTTTATGAATTCATTTATACTGAGGTTTAATCTGGGAGTGATATGTAATCCCTGATCCTGTTTTCTTAAAAATGCATTAGAGTGTTAAGAGACCAGCTAAATTCTGCCTGCCAAATGCTGGGAAAAAATAAAGCTCTTTAGCTCGAAAGTTGCTATTTAAAGAAGTCTTGTGACATACCTAGAAGAAAAGATGGTACATTCTTCAATGAAAATATTTACGCAAGTCTTTAATAAAACACATTTTTCTAAGTGCTGAAAAGAATTTGTATTTGTTATAGGAAGATTCTGAATGTACATGTATTCTTGGTGTTTCAATCACCAGCCACAGCTCTGTCTTCTGCAACCCAAAGCTTTGACTCCTTGACATCAAGTGTACCCATTTTTTAAATCCAAAAGCCTTCATACTTTTTCTTTGCTTTTCTTTTTATATGCTCACTCCCTTTTCACCATGGCAACAGGTGTGTGTATATAGAAATTTACATAGAGATATATAGTTATAGGTATAGATCCTAATCAAAATTCAAAATACTTACATGGCCTCCCACAACATCCTCATAGATAAACTCAGGAAGTCTGGATTAGATGAGTGGACAGTGAGGTGGATTAAGAGAGCTCAGAGGGTTGTGAGCAACAGCACAGAGTTCAGTTGGAGGCCTGTAGTTATCAGTGTCCCCCAGGGCTAAAAGTACTGAGTCCAATGTTCAACTTATATCAGTGACCTGTATGGCAGGGCAGAGAGCACTAAGTGACTTTCTTGATGATACAAAACTTGCAGATGATACAGGAGTGGCTGATAGACCAGATGGCTCTGCTGCCATCCAGAGCCATCATGAACTTCATGAACTTCAACAGAAGCAAATGCGGGGATCTGCACCTGGGAAGGTATAACCTTCCAGCTATTCACCAGCACAGATTGGGGGTTGACCTGCTGCAAATCAGCTTGGTGGAGAGGTTAACCAAGGTTAACCAAGTTAACCATGAGCCAGCAATGTGTACCTGTGGCCAAGAAAGCAGATAGAATCTTGTGGTGCATTAGAGAGAGTGTTGCCAGTAGGTCAAGAGACGTTATTCAGCCCTCATGAGACCTCATTCAGCATTCATGAGGCCACATCTGGAATGCAGTGTCCAGTTCAGGGCTCCTAGCACAAGAAAAACGCGGAGCTCCTGGAGAGACTACAGTGGAAGGCTACGAAAATGATTAGGAGACTGGAGGTTTTTTCCAACCTCAATGATTCTATGATAAGGGCTGAGTTCATTGCATTCTTTAACATTCTACATCTGTCTACATTTATAGATCCCAATGAAAGAGTTTCCATAGATTTTCTAAATGTGAGAGCAGAAGCATCTACTAGAAAGCTGATAATTCTCTCAATTCCATCATCTCAACCTTGCATAAACTGAAATAATTGGGAAAAGCAAAGGAAAAATAATACTTTTACAATAGCTATTTATTTTTGAAATGCATAATTCTAACTGCATATTTTTCCTTGCAATGTCTTAAATAGAAAAAGAAGTATTTTAAATTTAGTGGAACTTGTATAGTGAATTTTACAGGGTACTTTTTATAGATATTTTATAAATCTATATAAAAAAGTAATGGAATTTATTTTTTTAGTAGACATACTTTCACATTCTTTTATTCAGAGGATGAGGTGAGATGTTACACAGGAGAAATACATTAAATGTTATTTACATAATGAAAACATGTTTGGGAACTTGCATTTGGGAACTACATTTAAATTAAAAAATAAAATAAAATAAAATAAAATAAAATAAAATAAAATAAAATAAAATAAAATAAAATAAAATAAAATAAAATAAAATAAAAACTATTTTCTATTTGACAGTGAAACAAGGTTTGCTAGAGATGTATATTCAAAGGTGACTATAGGAAAATGATATCCAGAAAGACTCAAATAGTTTTCCAGCAGTATAGCCTTAAAATAAACCCACAGGCTACAATATATTCCTGTCTCAGGAATACTGTGGAAAAACAGAAGCTACTACAATAATCCTTTAAAAAAATGTATATGAAATCTCAATACCAGAAGGTTGTTTGTTTGTTTGTTTGTTTGTTTTTTGTTTTGTTTTCTTCTTCTTTTCCTTTAATGGGGAAACTCTTGCAGTGTTCTTACTTCTCAAATTTTAATCAAATAATTTTATGTGAAGTATCAACTAGACAGCATTCTGCTTATTATTATATAGATTTAAAATACTGTTAGCAAAGTGTTAATGAAATAGATGCCTCACCATAACAAAATGTGTACATCAATAGTGTAATAGGGCTGGGATATATATGAAATGGAGGGTGTAGACTATATTATATAGCTCTCTTACTTGTTTTTCCCCTGATTGCTTCAGTAGATATGCAATTCATTTTAATGAGGTGGAAAAAAGTGACTTAGAATATGATGTAAAAATTTACCACCTTTTTTTCTAGTAAAATAAATGGTATTTGTCAAGGATACTCAATTCATGATTAATCAAATTTTTGTTGCACAATTTAGCACAGCTCAATCACAGTCCAAAAGATCAGAGCTTCGGCATTCATGCAGATGAAATGTGAACAGGAAAAAAAAAAAAAAAGTAGAAATGAAGAGAAGTTGAATTGTTTCTGATGTGCACTTTTTTGTTTGTTTGTTTTGTTTTGTTTGTTTGTTTTTACCATTCCTCTGGTGTTTGATGTTAAAAATACACTTTATGTTTGTTTGTTTGTTTGTTTGTTTCTGATTTCTGATAATTATTGAGATCACTCAATAATCGTTGTCACGGGCAAAACAGACATAACAGGGAGATTAATATAATCTATTGCCTATCACTAGCAGACTAGAACAATAAGAAACTAAAAGCAAAATAAAACCACCTTCCTCCCCATCCACCTTCTTCTACCTCCTCCCCCCAAGCGGCACAGGGGAATGGGGCATGGGGGCTGTGGTCAGTCCCTAATGCTGCGTCTCTGCTACTTCTTCATAGTCGCTCTTCCACTGCTCCAACAAGGAGTCCCTCCCAACAGATTACTGTCCTTCCTGAACTGATCCTGTGTGAGCTTCCTGCATGCAGCAGCTTCTCAAAAACTGCTCCAGTATGGATCCACACCATGAGGTCCATCCACCAGGAGCAAACTGTTCTAACATGTGTCCCACACGGGTGGCAGATTCCCCCAGATCCCCTGCCCCTGTGTGTGCACCATGGGCTGCAGCTCTGACCTGGAGTCTGTTGAGTCTGTTCCTGTGGGGACTCTCCACGGGCCACAGCCTCCTCCAGGCCACATCCACCTGCTCTATGGGGGGCTACTTCACGGGCTGCAGTGTGGAGATCTCTTTTGCCACAGTACACCATGGGTTGTAGGGAGATAACCTGCTCCACCATGGGCCTCTCCACCAGGGGAACTTCTGCTGCGAGGCCTGGAGCACTTCCAGCCCTCCTTCTGCGCTCACCTTGTTGTCTGCAGGGCTTTTTCTCACTCAATCTCCCAGCTGCAGTTGTGCAGCTGTTTTTTCCCTTTCTTATATTTGCTCTCCAAGAGGCCCAACCACAGCTGTTCATTGCTCAGCTCCAGACCTAACTACCCACAGCTCTGGCCAGCAGCAGGTCCCTTTTGGATCCAGCCGGAGCTGGCTCTGATCTAATGTGGGGCAGCCACTGAGCTCTGCTCACAGAGGCCACCCCTCCATCCACCCCCAATGCCTTGACACATAAATTCAGTACAATCATATTAATGCAAACAAGAAACAGCTCACTAAGTACTAAATTCATTATTCTAGCTCTGTTACCTGACCAGAGGCTTCCTGATATTTTAAACGACATATAGTGCAAAGCCTATTTTTCAGTAGCAGGCAATTGGGACATAGACTCTAGAGACCCATTCTGGGTTTGCAGCTGGACATTAGATGTGATTCTATACAAAGTGAGAATTAGCAACAGATGTCTGTGGTTATCAAGCCCGGTACTGACAACAGAATTTCTCCTTGTAGTAACATTTCAAGTCAAATCTGAAGTCCAAGCTATCACTTTCTGACATGAAATATGGGTGCTCAGCATTCTCTTTTATACATATGAATTTCATTGGTCATCATTTCTTTCACTCAGAGTTATGAGCATACCAAATATATAAGTGCAACAGGAAATGGACCACCAGACTTTCTTGAATGTTTTGAGTAACAAGCTGATTTCTAATAAAACATAGAACATGGCATATAAACTTTTTTCTTCAGTGCTGAGCTTAACTTCAAGTTTTTCTAACTAAAAAATAGATAATAATTCTGTAGCATAACAGTTCTTCCTGTTCACAGTAGGCTTCCTATTCACCAGAGGCTACAGAAAGATGATGAAAGAAAAACTTTGCTAGATGGGAGAATTTGTAGGCTGACATATGGCTTCAGAGTTCACTTAAAGACAAATGTTTATCATACTCAAACATCATTTACTGTTTTGCTAATCTGAAGGAGAAGAACATTCTTTTTTGCACTAGCAGTAGGAGAATGTTGTGGTTTAACCCAGGCAGCAGCTAAGCACCACATAGCTGTTCGCTCTCCCCCACAGTGGGATGGGGGAGAGAATTGGAAAAAAAAAAAAAAAAGAAAGTTTGTAGGTTGAGATAAAAATAGTTTATTAGGACAAGAAATAAAGGAAAATAATAATGATAATAATACTACTAATGTGTACAAAACAAGTGATGCACAATGCAATTGATCACCACCTGCTGCCTAGTCTATCCCCAATCAGCCAGTCCCCCAGCCCCGACAAACCACATTAATTGTTCAGTATGATGCCATAAGGTATGGAATACCCCTTTGGACAGTTTGGGTCAGCTGTCCTTGGTCTATCCCCTCCCAGTTCCTGCTGCACCCCCAGCCTGCCTACTCACAGTGTGAGAAGTTGAAAAGTCCTTGGCTTAGTGTAAGCACTGCTTTGCAACAATTAAAACATCAGTGTGTTATCAACGTTATTTTCATCCTAAATCCAAAACACAGCACCCTACCAGCTACTAGGAGGAAAATTAACTCTATCCTAGTTGAAATCTGGACAGAGAACTGTACAAAAAATAAGTAAACCCATTTGTTATTAGCATTCATAGGATAAAGAATTAATGAAATTTCTTAAAATAAGCAGAATAAAAATAATACAAAATAAGCAGTGCAGAAAGCTTTATTTGCTTTTTACAGTGAAAGACCTTTTCACAGGGATAGTCAAAAGGACATTCCCATCATTATTTTTTTTAAGCTAAATTTCTTAAGTCTTTAAAGAACATTAAGTGGTAGGATACAGTGATTGTAATTAAACCTACTTGTGAGGAAAAATGCTTAGTAGCAGATTACTCGTTAAAGAAGTCAGCCAGACAGCTGCTTATTTTGCCAACAGATGTTCTTTTTTCCAGTCATGATAATCCTGCAAGTCATTTTTCCCCATAGCTCAGTGACAAAATCTGTAAGATCCATAGTTCATCTCCAAAGGCATATAAAGGCTGTAGGACTTCCTGGTGTTTAATAAGAAAGGAAAAGTAACAAACAGGAAATCTACTTTTGTAGATTGAATTGTTATCCTGTTATCCTGTTGCATATGCTGATTTTGAAAATCCTTTCAGGAAATTTACTGAGGTGGAGGGGTGGGGGGGGGGTGGGCAGCGAGAGAAAGTGGATGTGATAAATAATAATTTGTTATAAAACATTTATAAATGGTTCTAAAAATGCCAGGTTTTATTTTACCTACCAAATGAACACAGAAGATATTGCTCTGCTTGTAAATATTTCAATAATATAAAGGCAATCACATGATTACTGAAAGAAAGGCTTTTGATCATATCTCTAGTAGGCAGAAAAATACCTGTGCATATTCTAATGATGTCTCAGGCACACAGGACCAGTTCAA
Source organism: Aythya ferina (assembly GCF_964211825.1). Classification (NCBI taxonomy): domain Eukaryota; kingdom Metazoa; phylum Chordata; class Aves; order Anseriformes; family Anatidae; genus Aythya; species Aythya ferina. Next base: position 101,522,967 of record NC_140297.1, read on the forward strand.
CATGGGTGATTATCCAAGTTACGCAAACTGAATATATTGCCAAATGAGATTCTGTTATGTAACAAGTCTGAATTAAGCTAAACCTTTAATAAAAACTTAGTGTAAGACTTTTTAAAAATAAATTATAATGATAATGACAATACAAATAATAATATAAAGTACATTGCAATTTTTAAATTTTCTTTTCCTTTTTTTGGGGGGTGGGATTTTTTTTTTCCTCTTCTGTTTTTCTTTTCTTAGAGGAAACTTTTAAGAGCTGTTCTTTGCTTGGGAAATGTGCTGACTCCTTCTGTCCTAAATTTGCCATTATGCAGCTTCTATGAATTTATCAAATCCCCAGGCAGAGCTGTAATTTTCTAATTCTTTCCTACATCTAAAATCTCTGCATTCCATATGGTGTGTAGCTATGAAATTAACGGAGTCAGGTAAATGGAAATTCACATTGCAGTGGCAGTTTTTTGTTTTGTTTTGTTTTGTTTTGTTTTTTAATGTTCAGGCAGGGTCCAAATAAGCACAAAGAAACTGCATCAGCTATAGCCATATGATTTGATTACAGATCATAACTTTCTTTTCTACTAGCCCCCTAAATCTCATCATTCTACTTCACGAGAATCTAAGAGAAAATGCCATATGGATGGTGTCTGGTTTCTAGACACTGACAGCTTAGCAGTTGTCCATATTGACAAAAACTGCTTTAATATGGGATACCTAAAGTTACAGCATTAGAAGTGACAGTAGTATTAAGTGTGAGCACAAAGGTGCTTGAACCAATCAGCTCAAACTGGTTTCAGTCTGGAAACAATCTATTGCATTCATACAGTAGCAAGTTACTCAAATCTCTTTTACTACCAGATCTCTGTGGCATGCTTTGCAACTTTACTGTTTTTATTAACAATGTCTCAGGGCTGTGTTTCTCATTGCATGATACTAACCAGTATCAACTGGCATAAATCAGGAATTTTTCAGTAAGATTTTTTTATTTTTTTTTTTGGTCAAGACAGGCAAATTAATTGGAGCTTCTTTGTAGAAATATTAAATATCAGCAAAGCTTTAATTAGTAAAGTTTTGTTTGTTTTCCCTCCTAATTCTTGATAGTTCTTTAGGTGGATTGATTGCTTCATTTTTATTTTTTTTTTCAGTCAAGTGAGGAATGTCTCTCTTTTATTTCTGTTTAATGTTGAAATGCCATGGATTTATACAAATTCTCCTCCCCTCAGTTGTAGTCAAAAGATTCTTGTGCTTATTTAGAAAAGGATTTTCTTTCTCTATTTTCTTTCTTTCTTTTCTTTCTTTCTTTCTTTTCTTTTTTTTTTTTTTTTTTTTTTTTTTTTTTCCTTCTCTTTCTTTTCTTTCTTTCTCTATTTTCTTTCACCATTTATAGTCCAGGAAAATAATTTTACACTAGTGCACATAATGCCATGCATCTTTAAGTTTATAAATCTTCTTTTAAGTGTATTTTTTTAAAAAGTTTTATAAATCTTTTTAAGATTATAACCTTTTATATCATTTCCAATAGAAAAATATCTACTCGTAGAATCACCAGAAAGCTTTTAAATTAAGCTTCTTATTAAGAAATATCTTCTCTTTTGTGTCCCCCTTATTGGAGGATTTCCCTACATCATGAACACTTTCTAGACAACCAATTATATTAAAAAATTATATGCTATTAATTATGATTTGCAAAAATATGATGTTCAGTGTTCAGACATAAATAAGTGTTCAGAGTCATTTAGAAAAATACACACATCTAGATAGTACCTCTGCTTTTCAAAGGACAGCATACTTTCCCTAATAATTCTTTATTTGGACACAGCAGAATGAGCAATTTTTTTAAAAATACGATTTTTTTTTTTTCCTGAATTTTGGATTCAGACAATTAGAAAAAAGAAAGTTCAGTTTTGTTCTAACAACTTATTGTGGCAATTACATGATCTGGAATAGTGTGTATAAATCCTATTCACAATCAGTCTTAGGTGATAAGTACTACATATACAAGGAAAATCTTAAAATGAGAATCTTACAGTACATGTCAAGATTGTATTATATACCATTATATATTATATAAAATCCAACAAGAAAAATAAATTCAATTACTATCAACATACAATTCTTCAGGTTTCCTATTTTACTGTATTGAAGCCCTGTTTACAGAGCAATGGGAGCAAAGTATCTATTTTTAAACTTGTGAGATGAGTTGTTAGGGGAATGGGAAGGTAGGGAACAAAATTCGTCATACAACATTGGATATTTCATTCCATATTGCTGTCAATATAGCCAAGATCAGTCTCAGCTGTTTAGAGAGGTTTGAGTTTCCAAAGCAAGCAAACAAAAAGAAAAAACCAACAAACAAACAACAACAAAAAACACAACATAACCCAACATATGGTGATTGTTGTTGAAAGTAACCTCCTTTTCAACTAATATGATGTACCATTGAAAGAAATGCCATTTTCTCATTCATCTGGCCAAGTCTCTAATTGTTTTACAGTCAAGATTTATCTGAACTACTGTGATTTTCACTCCAAGTCATTTTCTGTTCCAGTTCTCCATTTTTCTTCTCATTTCTTCATTTCCTACTCATTTCTTATCACTACACAACATGTGTAATCACTGACATTTTTACAATGATAACTTCATATTTTTTGCCTTTTTTTTTTTTTTTAGTATCAGTTTCATTACCCCTGAAGTCACAGAAACTATACGTTGGACATTTTAAACTAGGAAGTATAGTATTTTGTGAAAGACAATTATATTGTCCTCTGGGTCTAGAACTTTTAAGTCTAAACATCACAGTATCCATTTATCATAAGTACGAGCTGGCAGCTTGTACTGTTTGTACGAGCTTGTCGTGTTTCATAGGCAGTAGCTATAAATATTTGGTAAAAGACTTTCAGAAAATGTTATCAAAATGTTTAAAAATAATAGATCTAGGTCTCAGCTCTGAAGTAGACAGAATCATGTAAAAATATGTTGAAAATATATTATTTTAATACAGCTCATTTGAGAAAGGTAGGAGAAAAATAACTGAAGAACTTTGACATAAGATCCTTAATATAGCATTAAAATGTATTGGACATACACCAAAGTTGTCCAGTAGAGCTTATTGGATCCATTTGTGAGTTTAAAGTTTTATAACAGACATAAAATATAAGTACTATCTATGCAGTACTTTATGTTTGTAACTCTTTTAGCACAAGCTTTACAATAGCTCCATGAATTACTTGAGTAGTACCAATAGGAAAAAGCCTACTGAGAGCAATGCAAATGAATGAGAACAGAAAGGTGTGTAAGTAGCATAGCACAGCTTCACAAAAAAATCTCTTGTTCTGAAAACAAGTTCCTTTTTATTTAACTAAATAATTTCTGAGCCTTTTTGAAAGTGTTTAGGGATGCACTTCCAATCACATCAGTGATATATTTGCAAACAAAAAAGTTAGCAATATAATTTAGATCTACCAAGGTGAATAGTGAAGCTATTCATCTCTCCCCAGAAAGAAAATAGTTATAGCTGAAAAAGATAAGAACCATGGAACTGCCATGATCATAGATTGTATGTTAGACTATTTAGTAATAAATTAATTCATTTAATAATCATGGAATGGTATGTATAAAAAAGTGAAATAAAATTAATTTAATAATATAACCTAAAGCAACCCCTGCCTTTCCAGTGTCCTTACCTTTACACTTTGAAAATTATTTTTCCCCAGATAAAATATGTATGTATAATAAATATAAATATAATGTATAAAATATGTATGTATGCATAGTGATCACACTAGTATGGCTGTATAAACACATAAACTGAAAATTTACAGGAATGTTTTTAGTTTATACTTTTTTATTTATTTATTTATTTATTTTTCTATTTTGGAATTGCCATGCTTAAAAATAATCCAGTTTAAGTAAAAATACTGAAACCTCTTGAAAAGAAATGCAATCATTCTGGCAGGTACTGACTGACAATAATAAAACTTTACTATCCAAGAGGGGAAGATGTAATATGGTATTAACAGAGAAATGAGAGAAAGAGAAACACAGCTCAGCATCAGTTTGCAAACATTATTAACTAATAATAAATGAGATTCTCATCCAATTTTCTTTTAAATAATGTTTTCCTTTCAGTTCTTCCAGGACCCTTTTACACTTTATTAAATGATTCTCTTCTGCCCTGTCCTTTTTATCTTGCTCTCATACCTATCTCCATCAAACCCAAACTTATCTTACCAGTCCCCAAAACAATATAGCCCAAAGTTGGAAGGACACTGAACTGGACATCTTCTCAGTCAGATTCCTTTTCTTTGAACCAACACTTTTTTTTTTTTTTTTTTTTTTTTTTTCCCCCCTTGTATTTAAATACAGATTACATTTTTAAAGAAAAAAGACACATTCCTCTGGATTAATTTTTTTGGAAGATAATTTATTTAAATTGATTACAGGAATAATATATCTCTTTCAAACCATACATGATGTGTGTAACCCCTCAAAAATAAATAAATACATGTAAATAATGATAATTTAAATATATGTATATATATTGATATATATATTAATATTTACCAAATTTCATATTAAATATTTGATGATATTTATAAATATTTTTCATTTTTATCAAATTATATACTTATCTATATATATATGTTTATATATTGATATATATGTATCAATGCCTTTAATATATATATCTCACTGGCAATGTATGGAAAGGCAAGAACGTCATTCAAAATCAGACTCCGCGTTGTTTACTGATTATAAAACTTTAATATTAAAAACGAAAAGTGATTTTTCCCCTTAGTTTCCATTATACATGTAAAATATATTTCCTACTTTAAACTGATCTGAATTAATACTTAATGAATTATGAATATAACGTATTATCAAAAAAAAAAAAAAAAGTGTATTTTCATCAAATGTGGCTTAATGGAGATGCAGTGATGTTGAGATCTGTTACATAAAAAAGGCAGAAGAATTAGCTGTTACTTGCATCTCTTTTAAAATGAATTATCCTGCTGTGTCATCTGGGAGAAATTTAGAAGATACATACTTTTTTTTTTTTTTTTTTTTTCTGTGGTAGAAGTTAGAATTTTTTTTTTTTGTTCCAATTTACAAAGGAGAATTTACAGGTTTGAGTCTCAAATTTAGCCATTAGACACTGCAGATGTAAAAGGCATAACTCTTGGAGAATTCCGCTTTAAAGAGTGACTTATGAACAGAAGGAGACAAAAGGCATGAACACAATCAACATAAGTAAGTAGTAACACCTTCTGTGTTACTAGCCAGTAGGGCTGTGTGAGTGGTTATAATACTATTATTGGATTTGCAAAGTGCTTGCTGCCTCCTGTGCAGAAACCTTAAGTGGGGAATAGAATCCCTTTTGGAATACTCCTCTTGTACTAAAAGAGCTGTTGTTCTGGTCTAAATGTGCACATTTACGTTTACTAAATAAGAGTACACTGTTATGGCCAAATAAATCCACTTAACCATATGTGCATGTCACTTTACTCTGCATAAACAGTACATGTCTTCCAACCCTTAAGAATCACGAAATCTCATGAAAGATTATACCTCTCTAAATTATTCCATTTGGAGAAAAATATTCTGCCTTTACAGATTTTTTTAATTTCTTTTTAGTTTAATTACAACTATAAAGAGAAGTTGGATAGCAGTTCTGTTTGCTCAAGAAGACTTTACTTGAGATGAAAAATTGCAGCTGAAAAATTGCTTGGAACTTGTGTTACCAACCTATTAGATGACCTATCAACTCAAGATCTCAGTAATGTATCTTCACAAATATAATATCCCTCCTAGTAATGCTGCACCCCATTAATAATGCTGTTTCTTTGAAATAAATTTGCAGATGTACCATGTATTCCAACATCCATTGCAAAATTGGATTAAAGAAATTACAACAAAGAGGGCACATTCTCCTTACACCCACTTGATATCTAAATAGGTTGATGAATATATACAATTGCATGTTGAAATCAGGGATTAGTATTTTTATTGTGCTAGGCAATACAACTTAACCATCTTCCAAAGAATATACTGTATAATGTCAGCAAAAAACAAACAGAAGAAGGCAGCTATTAAGAATCATGCGACTGGAGTTAAAAATAACAGATTAAAAAATAAATTGTATTGTTTTGGGGATGGGGTGGGAGTTTGAATACTGTATGTAAAAATGTCATATTTTTGTGTGGGAAAGTTATAGGTTTTTTTAGAAACAGATCCATTTTATTAATAAAATTAACAGAGATGAGATGCAGTGTAGCTCCATCAAATTACTTAGAGCTATGTAATATTGCCAGTATTCCTCTGGTGAACTGGGACATGATGAAGTTAAATTAGTTGCCTAGGACTGCATAGTAAGACTACACTTGACATAAAGCCTAACTTTTCAGCTCAAGTCTACACTCTGCTACTATTCCTGAATTCATTTCCATATCGCCCACTGTGAAGCAGAAAGGATTGCAATGTCTAACACTGAAAGAGAGCAGGAATGCTTTCAAAGATAGAAGCAGCTTTGTTCGCAGAAACATCTTTTGTAACTGTGAGTGGCTACAAAGAGAATATTTTACAGTAACAACAACAACAAAAAAAATCAATCCACAAAGACATTGGAGTAAGGAAAACAGTTTTACAGTATCATATGTGGCTGCATGATTCAGAAGTTGGCAAGACTCATAAGGAGAGGTACCGAGGTGAGACTCCTCAAATGGGGGTGTACCCCCTGCCCTGTAGCTGTCGGGCAGAGGGAGGGGACCTGGGAGTTGAGGAGGAATGGAAAAAGGTCCCTGCTCGACATCGCAGGCGATGCCCTCCCCTTCCAGCCCCGCCTTCCCAGGTGCCCTTACGCAACAGGTTTGAGGCCCTGGAGCTCGACAGACCAGTAGCTGAGGAAGAGGTAGCAAGTGTTCCCAGGAGGATGCCTAGGGCGAGGAGGTCGACTCCATGCCTCAGGACTGCCTCCATCAAGAAAGACAGAAGGGTTATTGTTGTTTGAGACTCTATTCTTAGGGGAACAGAGGACCCTATTTGTCGGCCTGACCCTACCCGTAGGGAAGTCTGCTGCCTCCCTGGGGCCACGGTCAGGGACGTTGCCAGGAAGCTTCCCAACCTGGTACGCCCCTCTGATTATTATCCTCTTTTGATAGTCCAGGCGGGCAGTGACAACATTGAAGAGAGAAGCCTGAAGGCTATCAAACGAGACTTTAGAGGGCTGGGTCGGTTAGTGGACGGAGCGGGAGTGCAGGTGGTGTTTTTATCCATCCCTACAGTGGCAGGGAGGGGTACAGAGAGGACACGGAAAGCCCACCTGTTAAACACGTGGCTCCGGGGCTGGTGCCAACGCAGAAATCTTGGGTTTTTCGATCATGGGGCACTTTACTCAGCACCTGGCCTGATGGCCTCAGACGGGTCCCTATCTTTTAGGGGAAAAAGGATCCCGGGCCAGGAGCTGGCAGGGCTCATTGAGAGGGCTTTAAACTAAGTAGGAAGGGGGATGGGGCTGAAGCAAAGATTGTTGGGGCTGTGCCAGGGGGAGCAATGGCAAGGCCGGGGGATAAGGTAATGGCCCAGCTGAAGTGCATCTACACCAATGCACGCAGCATGGGTAACAAACAGGAGGAGCTGGAAGCCATCATGCAGCAGGCAGGCTACGACTTGGTTGCCATCACGGAGACGTGGTGGGACCAGTCTCATGACTGGAGTGCTGCAATGCCTGGCTATAAGCTCTTCAGAAGGGACAGGCAGCACAGAAGGGGTGGTGGTGTGGCTCTCTATATTAGAGAGTCTTTCGATGTTGTAGAACTCGAGGCTGGGAATGACAAGGTCGAGTCCCTTTGGGTTAGGATTGGCAGGGACAACAAGGATAGTGTCCTGGTCGGGGTCTGCTATAGACCGCCGAACCAGGATGAGGAGACTGATGAGGAGGTCTACAGGCAGCGGACAGAAGTTGCAAAATCGTTAGCTCTTGTACTCGTGGGGGACTTCAACTTCCCTGACATATCCTGGAAGCACAATACAGTCCTGAGAAAGCAGTCTAGGAGGTTTCTGGAGAGCGTGGAAGATAGCTTCCTGACGCAGCTGGTTAGTGAACCTACCAGGGGAGGTGCCCCGCTAGACCTTCTCTTCACAAACAGAGAAGGACTGGTGGAGGATGTGATTGTCGGGAGCTGTCTTGGGCAGAGTGACCATGAAATGGTGGAGTTCACTATTCTTGGCGAGGCCAGGAAGGGGACCAGTAAAACCGCTGTATTGGACTTTCGGAGGGCTGACTTTGAGCTGCTCAGGACACTAGTTGGTGGAGTCCCTTGGGAGGCGGTTCTGAAGGGCAGAGGGGTCCAGGAAGGCTGGGCGCTCTTCAAGAGGGAAGTCTTCATGGCGCAGGAACGGTCTGTTCCCACGTGCCCAAAGACGAGCTGGCGGGGAAGAAGACCAGCCTGGCTCAACAGAGAATTTTGGCTTGATCTTAGGAGAAAAAAGAGGGTTTATAAGCTTTGGAAAAGTGGACAGGCCACTAGGGAGGACTATAAGGATGTAGCGAGGCTGTGCAGGGACAAAATTAGGAAGGCCAAAGCTCATCTGGAGCTCAATCTGGCTACTGCCGTTAAAGATAACAAAAAACGTTTCTATAAATACATCAACACAAAAAGGAGGACTAAGGAGAATCTCCATCCTTTACTGGATGCGGGGGGAAACTTAGTTACAAGAGATGAGGAAAAGGCGGAGGTGCTCAATGCCTTCTTTGCCTCAGTCTTTAGCGGCAATACCGGTTGTTCTCTGGATACCCAGTACCCTGAGCTGGTGGAAGGGGATGGGGAGCAGGATGTGGCCCTCATCATCCACGAAGAACTGGTTGGTGACCTGCTACGGCACTTAGATGTGCACAAGTCGATGGGGCCAGATGGGATCCACCCAAGGGTACTGAGTGAACTGGCCAAGCCACTATCCAGAGGAGCTGGCCAAGCCACTATCCATCATTTATCAGCAGTCCTGGCTATCAGGGGAGGTCCCAGTTGACTGGTGGCTAGCAAACGTGACGCCCATCTACAAGAAGGGCCGGAGGGCAGACCCGGGAAACTACAGGCCTGTCAGTTTGACCTCAGTGCCAGTAAGCTCATGGAGCAGATCCTCTTGACAGCCATCACGCAGCACTTGCAGGGCAAGCAGGCGATCAGGCCCAGTCAGCATGGCTTTATGAAAGGCAGGTCCTGCTTGACGAACCTGATCTCCTTCTATGACAAAGTGACGCGCTGCGTGGATGAGGGAAAGGCAGTGGATGTGGTCTACCTTGACTTCAACAAGGCTTTTGACACTGTTTCCCACAGCATTCTCCTCAGGAAACTGGCTGCTCTTGGCTTGGACTGGCGCATGCTTCGTTGGGTTAGAAACTGGTTGGATAGCTGGGCCCAAAGAGTCATGGTGAATGGAGCCAAGTCCAGTTGGAGGCCGGTCACTAGTGGCATCCCCCAGGGCTTGGTGCTGGGGCCGGTCCTCTTTAATATCTTCATCGATGATCTGGATGAGGGCATTGAGTGCACCCTCAGTAAGTTTGCAGATGACACCAAGCTATGCGCATGTGTCGATCTGCTCGAGGGTAGGAAAGCTCTGCAGGAGGATCTGGATAGGCTGCACCGATTGGCTGAGGTCAACTGCATGAAGTTCAACAAGGCCAAGTGCCGGGTCCTGCACCTGGGGTGCAATAACCCCAAGCAGAGCTACAGACTGGGAGATGAGTGGTTGGAGAGCTGCCAGGCAGAGAAGGACCTGGGAGTGATGGTGGATAGTCGGCTGAATATGAGCCAGCAGTGTGCTCAGGTGGCCAAGAAGGCCAACGGCATCCTGGCTTGTATCAGGAACAGTGTGACTAGCAGGGCTAGGGAGGTGATCGTCCCCCTGTACTCGGCTCTGGTGAGGCCGCACCTCGAGTACTGTGTTCAGTTTTGGGCCCCTCGCTACAAGAAGGACATCGAGGTGCTTGAGTGGGTCCAGAGAAGGGCGACGAAGCTGGTGAGGGGCCTGGAGAACAAGTCCTACGAGGAGCGGCTGAGGGAGCTGGGCTTGTTCAGCCTGGAGAAAAGGAGGCTCAGGGGTGACCTTATTACTCTCTACAGATACCTTAAAGGAGGCTGTAGTGAGGTGGGGGTTGGCCTATTCTCCCACGTGCCTGGTGACAGGACGAGGGGGAATGGGCTAAAGTTGCGCCAGGGGAGTTTTAGGTTAGATGTTAGGAAGAACTTCTTTACTGAAAGGGTTGTTAGACATTGGAACAGGCTGCCCAGGGAAGTGGTGGAGTCACCATCCCTGGAAGTCTTCAAAAGACGTTTAGACGTAGAGCTTAGGGATATGGTTTAGTGGGGATTGTTAGCATTAGGTAGAGGTTGGACTCGATGATCTTGAGGTCCCTTCCAACCTAGTAATTCTGTGATTCTCTGATAAGTGGATTCTTTTTACAGTGGATTCTTAAACAAAGGAATTGTTTAAGTAGGAAAATATATTTACTTTCCATCATGAAGTCTCAAGTGTCCTGAGGCCACCTGGTAGCTTGGGATGGTTCTCAAACAGGCTCTCTCCTCTCACACTGCAGCTCCCAGATAATCCAGAGGCTTGGCTGGCTGGGAAACCCGTCTTCAGGTTCTCCCTTCCTTCTTTCACCATGCCCAATTCCTTGCCTGTTGCCTGCTATGCAAGTGGTGCTCCAAATACTGTAACTTGTCTGTTCAGAGGTAGAATACGACCCCTTTTACTGCAGCCAAGTAAGGCACTTTGAAGTGCCCTGTGCTGTGCCAGAATGCTTAAGACAGAAAGTTCCAGCCTTCTTCGCTTTGTTGCCCTTTACCCAAACTGAAGGGCAATGTGTTCGTTTTATATAGTTTATAGAATATAAATTGAGTGATATATGTCATGTAGCAGAGAACTGTCTCCAGGAGTAGTTTTTACAATCTGTGCATTAAAAACTGTCTGAAAAATTCCACTGGACCCCTCCTACCCAACTTGCAGGTAGACTTCAATAAATAATCTACATTAACATGGTATTTGGTACTTAATAAAGTAGCTTAAATATTCACATCTTCTATAGGTCTTATGAAAACACAGTGGATGGAATTAATATTTTTTGTTTCCTTGTTTCTTGATTTATGAATATATGCTGGAGATAGAAAACATAAAACATGTTTTGCAATCTGATCTTAATTGCTCCTGCTATAGTTATTATCTTTGCATCGCATAAAGTCTAAAAGAACAAGCAGATGTCTGGTAGAGTGATGCAGGTATAAAGCATTATTGTGAAACTTACTGCTGCACCTCATCGAAGCCATCAGTAAGCAAAGCTTAATGACATATTGTATTTTTATACATGGCTATCTGTAAACACTATGTAGTATTCTATTCCTTTCTATGACCTTATCCTATTATTTTTACACCTTCTCCTTCAAATCTAGATTCAGTCAGTCAATCAACTTATATACCTGTCTAGACTGTTTTAACCGCATATATTCCAAACCAATTTTTGGAGGAGGCAGAATGTTAGAAAGGAATGTGAAGACGCTTTCTTTCCCTACATAAATGCACTATGGGATTCTGGCGAAGTTGAACACACAAAGAAGGGAGATATCTTTTTGCAGTGCAGTCCCACTAATAAATTGGAACAATGAAAGGTTCTATTAATTCACTTTCTGAAAGCATGCAGTGTTTTAGAGGCCTAGTATAAGTGCATCCTCTAAACACAACTTTGCAATCTCCACTGCCCTCCAAAGTTTCTGAACTTCTGAAGAAAAGCAATTTGAAGAATAGCAATTTGTCTTCAGTTATGCCTAGGACAGACATTACATGATCACTTACAATTTTAATTGAAACACAGACTGAGGGTCTTATCTACCGATTGTTCTTGAATAAATGAACGATTAAACGCAAGTGTGCAGTTCAGAGTACATGTTAGACTCAGTCCATAAAGTAAGGTTCATTCTACTCTTGATGAAGCAAAAAGTTATTTTTATCCTGGTCAAACAATTACCCTGTATATGACTCTCTGAAAACATGTTTGCAGGTGTTGTCTCCAGACATATATGCACTGATGCAAAGAGCAGACAAATGACCCTACAAATATAAACTATGTTTCAAAGAAGATGACCAAATTCAACACAAAAATAACACTTGAAGACTTAGAACTAGATTTATAGCTTGGTGATCGCTGGCAATGTACTGTATTCTTAGTTTAACTCCCCAAAGGGATAGTATGAGACTGGTTGATAGATAGGTTATTTTTATATAAAATACGAGTAGATGATTATTTCCCACCCTACTGTAACGAAACAGGCAGTAGATTCCACATTTGCTTGTGTCCCAGCTCTTTTCTTAAAATGACAGGCAGAACTGTGTGTCCTTGTTAACATCAGGCAGAATGTATGCTTCCCACATGCTTGGCTACACTTATGTTCATTTCTATTGATGTAATTCTATTTATATTACATTTAATCTGCTATCACAGTAGATTTGCAAGGGTAACTAGAATTAGCTGCTCACTTCTAACTCTAAGATCCCCATGCAGTTCTGTGCAATACCGTGTTCCATTCTAAGTGTAATGCTTCAGCTGATCTATGCTAACAGAGGCATAACTACATTAATTTTAAGCTGTCTTTCCTGACAATATCCCATCACAAGTGAGAGCCACAGATGTTTATTTGATCTTAAGACTTAGGTTTGTCATGCTTTTCCTGATAGAGAAGTTACAAATCACAGCAGGTCTATATGTCTAAGCATGCCACAGTAAGGATGACGGGCCATATTCAATTAGCCAGAAAACATTTACTTCTTCCAAGACTATTTGCAGAAAATCTTACAGTGCTCACCTTTAATAGCTTATCCATTGTGACCAGTACCTTTTATCAAGCTTATGTATAGTCAACATTCAAAAATATGATGACAGATTGACTATGTGCTACAATTAACACACTATTTCATTTCAGTTGTGCTTATAAAAATAGGTTTGACTAAGTGTAATCAAAAGCATTTGTGAACTGGTGTTAATTATGTTTGTCATAATTAATTCACTTGATCTGTGCTTTAAAACTGTAAAAAAAAAAAAAAAATTGGAAAAATAAACTGACCACTTTGAGATGCAATCGATTTTGATAGATTGAGTGATTGGGTGAGTATAGCAGAAATGCTTGGTTCTCATCATAATAGTCCTAGTTGCCATTTTCATTATTGATTCATCAGTTTTTTATTAACACCAGGTAAGTAATCTCATTCTATAACAATGGACTCAGATCTTAATTATCAGCATCAGTTTTTGTAGTTCATATATGTAATATTGTTTGGCTGACACAGCAGAAAACAAAACAAAACAAAACAAAACAAAAAGATTAATTGAAGAATTAAATTGGAACAAAGACTTGCATTTATAAGACATCATATTTGCATTGGAATAGATATTTAGACTGGTAGCCTCTGAATGCCCTTGCTAATCAGGAGACTGGGGATTCAGTCCATCCAAATTAACATACTGAAGCAGCCATGAGTCACTAAGTTACTGTTGGTTAGCTGAGTTGTAATAGCAGATTATCTTTCCTTTAAGTACACTCCAGTCAATTGGTTGAATGATTTTAGACTAACAGAAGTTACCTTACAGCTAAGTCAGGCTACAGATTAAACAGGCATTAAAGATGTTATGATTGAGTATCTACACTTACCCTTAATTATTTTTCAGGGCCTGATATTTCTGATGTGGCCTTAGTCAAACTGCCCTATTGAGACAGATTTGGAATTCACTCCTTCAGAGAAGCTGAGTATTCAGATTACTCCCTTTTAAAACTCATAAAGACAAGTCATGACTTTCAATGAGATTTTTTTTTTTTCTCTCATTGAATATATTTCATTTTCTACCACTTTATTTATTTGTTTGTTTATTTTCTTTGAAGGAAACAAAGTAAAAATAAATCAACTTCACAGCATCAACAACAAGGCTTCATGGCATCCCATAGCTTTAATGAGTTTTTATATTAAGCTCATTTTAGTACTGCTATCTAAATTTGTAAATTTTATAAGTAAATCTGTAGGACAGTTTTTGTAAGACTGCATGCAATTTGTATATGTTGAGTAATGACCATACTGCCACTTCTAAACAGTAAAAACCTAGTCATATCCAAATGTAAGGATGCCTTTTTTATCCTTTCCATTATAATAGAAATATCAATGGCATTTTTCTTTGAATATATTTGATAATTTTATAATTTTATAATCTTAAGTACAGCAATTAAATAGGAATTGCCTCTTTGGACACAAATATATTCACTGCCTAAAATATATTCTACCTATGTATATTGTATTGTGGAGGGCTGACCTTGCCAGATGTCCACCCAGCTGCTTTCTCTCTGCTCTTCTTCAACAGAACAGGGAGAGAAAATAAAAGGGAAAAGATTGTGGTTTGAGATAAAGACAGGTAGATTACTTTCCAGTTATTGTCATGGGCAAAACAATGTCAGCTGGGGGGAAAAAATCCTTTAATTTATTGCCAATCATTATAGATTTGTATGATAAGAAACAGAGACAAATGCTAAAACACCCTCCCCCACTGACCCTTTGTACCTGGGTTAAACTTCACTCCTTCGTTCCCAACTTCTATCTATCTTCTCTTCATTCTCTTCTTGAGCAGCACAGGACAATAGAGCTTGTGTCAGTTTGTAACTTTTCATCTCTGCCACTCCTTCCTCCCCTCTCTTCCCCTGCTCCAGTGTGGGGTCCCTTCCCCAGGATACAGTCCTTCATGAACTTCTCCGGCATGCATTCTTCTCACAGGCTGCAGCTTCCTTCAGGACACATCTATCTGTTACAGCATGGGGTCCTCTCCATGGGCTTCAGTGTGTTCTGGCATACATGTTGTCCTCTCCAGAGGCTGAAGATGGACAAACTAGTTCAGCATGGTCTTCTCCACAGGCCGCAGGAAAATCTATTCTCCAGCACCTGAAGCACTTCCTCCTTCTCTGACCTCTGCAGGTCTGTTTCTAACACATTCTCCTCACTCCTCTCTTTCACAGTTGCTGCACACGATTTCTCCCTCTCCTACATACCTCTTTCCCAAGGCACCACCAGAGTGGCTGCTGGGCTCAGCTGTGCCCTGAACTGGAGCTACTGGATATTAAATAATATAATGTATATTAAGATATGCATAATTTATGATATAATATGTGATGCATGTATATTAAATATGATAATGTATTTTAATTACATTATAATAAAATACTTTTAAACAACTTGCTTAGTTCTAAATTTTAAGAAGTGTTTAAGTGTTAAGAAGATCCAAATGTAAATATCAATGTAAATCATGCAGAATCTTTGAAGGAAAAATGCAGTATATGAAGGGTGAAATAAGTAACTAAATGATGCAGCTCAAGTGGTTTAACTACCCTGACGAAGTACAAGACAGCCTGAGAGCTGAAATAAAATAAAAGGAACATTCTCTTAAAGCTTCATAGAATTCATTTAGTAGTAAGTATATCACTCTCTCAGTTCATATTACAGCGAGCCGTTTCCTATTTTAATGCAAAACAGTGGTAACAATTACCCCTAAACCTGAGGTAATCAAACAATATGTAGTTTAATCATTAAGTTATCAGAATTGAAAGCTTCAGTTTATTCCTTGTATAGAGATAATAACTGAAGTTTTGACCATGACAAATAATTGTTGTTTCCATGTATTAAGAGGTCCTGAATAGCAAAACCAGTTTATCTGTAGTACCACAAGTAAGAAAGGTAATCCCATATTAGCAATGCAAGAGACATAAATATTCAGAAATTTTGAATTTTAAAGAAGTAAAAATCCTGATATTTTCAATTATTGTGTTCTTCAACTATTTATAGACAGCTAAACCTTATCGAATCCAACCTTAAAATGTTTTCAACTTTAAAATGCACTATTTTTTTATTATAAACATTATTTTTGTTTATTTGTTTGATTGATTGATAGTTGTCCCCTCCAAATAACAGTCTAGAGAAATCAAAGCACACAGGTACAATTCTGTTGATATAGTTATGAAAAGTATGCAAACGCATCTCATCTTCAGAAAAGAAGTTGCAAAGGAATAAAAAGGATATTCACATGGGTTAATAACTTGTGAGGAGAGGATACAGAAAATAAGAAAAAATGGCCATTTTTCAGATATCACATGTATGATCAGAAGAGACTCACAGGTACTGTACTGGAATGAGCTACATGTAATATATTAAGAAATGATTGGGGTGGAAGAGAGTGAAATTATAGTGTTAAATTTCTCAGTACATTAAAAACAAGGGCTAGTTGTGAGGTACTGCAGAAGAACATCACAATACTGAATGACTAAAGGGTGAATTAAATTCAACCTGAGGAGATGCATAGCTGCCAAGAAAACAAATAGAATGTTAAAAGTTATTAGAAACAATCCAAATAAAGGAAAAAAAAATCATTCTGTCACTTCATAAATCTAAGGTACAAGGATATTTTGAATACTATTTGCAGATTCATCACAGACCCCTCCTGTCTCCAAAAAGCATGCTGTGTAATTGGAAAAAGACAATTGCACCTGTACAAAAGTTTCCAGATGAAGAATGATTAAGCAGAGTAGATTCTTCAGCCTGAAAAAAAGAAATGACTGAATAGGTAATGATAGATATTTATAAAATAAATGAGACATATATAGAAATTGAATAGAAAATGATTATTCACTCTTTGCACTCATATGGTAAGTAAAACTAGGAGGTGACAGGTTCAAAATAAAAGAACTTTGCTTCTTCACTAGGTGTATAGTGAAGCTGTGGAATCCCTTGCTTCAGCATCATAGGCTCATTCCAATCCAGGCTGGAAAACAAGCTCAAGAAGGTCTCTTGTCCAGACTCCTACACAAATCAGTGTCAGTTCTGAGGTCAGACTCACGAGATGAGGTCAAATTCATAGTAGGAAATTATATCATGGTCTACTATACCTACTCCACTCTCCAACCCTTTTGTGGCTCTGGGGAACTCAAAGGTGGTGGTGGGTACAAGAGTATTCTAGAGATGGAATACTTCAGTTAGAAACTAGATGGAAAACAAGTGTGCTTGTTTTCATATTTCCTAGCCATGTATTCTTGATGGAGATGAACTATTCAGATTATATATAGTATATATAAAATATGTATATATACTATATGTATTTTATATATATTAAAATATATATATATATATATATATAAATTTATATATATAAAATACATATAGTATATAGTATATATACTATATAGTGTATATAGTATATATACAGATCTTTTTCTGATCCAGTATAGCCTCTCTTATGTTCATGTTCCATGTTCATGGAGGTACTAGTCAACAGTGTGACTCAACAGTGAAATTTGTAAATAAGTGAATAATGTTTCCAAATTAAAATAAGATGCTGTAATGTAGCTGTAACAGGAAATAGGTCTATTATAAAGATTAAAGAATATATGTGAGAATGAGAACTCCATTTCCAGTTTTCGCACCAAGCCCACAAGAGATGTCTTAATTGCCACTGGGACAGCATGCTGAAATAATTGTCTGGAAGTGCAGATTCACATTTTTTTGTATTTGAACAGCTTCTTTGCATTCTGGCACACTCCTTAGATCTGGTTCAAGAGAATAATCACAGTAAAATGTAAGAGTTGTAAGCAATTAAAAAAAAAAAAAGCCACTCTGCTGTCAGAGTTTAAACAGATATCAATTTTAGAGTGATTTTAGCTCAGAGCGGCTGAGTCAAGAATAGTGACTATATAACTAATGCCATTTTGCATGTACATAAAGACTGCTGTGAGGGTGACAGAGCACTGGAACAGGCTGCCCAGAGGGGCTGTACAGTCTCCTTCTCTGGAGACATTCAATACCCACCTGGACGTGTTCCTGAGTGACCTGATCTAGGTGTTCCTGCTCTGGCAAGAGGATTGGACTAGATGATCTTTCAAGGTCTCTTCCAATCCCTAACATTCTGTGACTCTGTGATTATATACCTGTTGACTTTAAATCGTGTTTATTTATTTATTTATTTATTTTTTGGTGCTCAGCATTTCTCAAAAAGGGATCAAGTGGGTCAGCATTCACATTCCTGTGTGTTACAATTATGTCCATCTAACTCCTCTAAAACAGGTGACAAGTGAATCACCTCTTTGTTTGGGATCGGGTCATTACAAGCCTTAGCCTGAAGGCTATCATTGATATGTGTGAGCAGCCCAAGGAGCAAAGATTGTCGGATAAATTTTAATTTTAAAGTTGGATATGAACAGAAGCCAGTGATCAGAACTCTGCAACATTTAAACATCAGCCTCAAATATACCTGTCCTGGTTTTAACTAGGATAGGATTAATTTTCCTCCTAGTATGGTGCTGTGTTTTGGATTTAGGATGAGAATAATGTTGATAACATGCTGATGTTTTAATTGTTGCAAAGCAGTGCTTACACTAAGCCAAGGACTTTTCAGCTTCTCACATCACCCTGACAGACGGGAGGCTGGCAGTGCAGCAGGAGCTGGGAGGAGACAGAATCAGGACAGCTGTCCCAAATTGGCTAAAGGGATATTCCATACCATCTGACATCAAGCTAAACAATTAGTATAGGGGGGCTGGCTGTGGTGGGGGGATCAGCTACTCGGGGATAGGCTGGGCATTGGTCAGAAGGTGGTGAGCAATTGCGTTGTGTATCACTTGTTTTGCACACAGTAGTAGTAGTAGTAGTACTGTTATTGATATTGTTGTTGTTTTTATTATTATTATTATTACTACTATTATTTCCCTTTCTTTCCTGTCCTAATAAACTATCCTCAAGCTTTCATTTTTTCCCGATCCTCTCCCCCATCCTGCTTGGGCATCGGGGCGGGGGAGGAGGGAGGAGAGGGGAGGGTGAGCAATGCGGTGCTTAGATGCTGGACGGGTTAAAACACTACATTACATATCTAACATTCATAAATTTATGCTAAGAATATTACAGTGTAAATGCAAGCATTTAAAAGTCAGAAGCTACTAGAAATAATACAACTTTTGTCCTAACTTAGTCCCTTTATATGTAGTGTAATTTTGTTGTACTTTCATACAACAAAGCTTCATTCACGGTAGCTTTCATTCTCTGCACTATTCATACTCAACATATTTATCTTCATTATTCAGTGTGTGGCCATAAACCTTGTTTACTGAATACTACTCACACTCTGCCTTGAAGCCAAAACTAATTTGTTTGTAGGCTTTTCCACAGTATTTATTGCTGATAGTACAGTGTGGCCCAAACAAATCACTTGATTTTCCCAATACCTTTGGAGAATGAAATGTTATTTTCCTTTACACATGCAAAGAGAAAACACAGAGGGTCAGATTAACCTATTAATTTGGAGTTCCTATTGTGGCATGAGTTTTTATGCTGTGTGACATTATATGGCATTTCATGTGTTCAGGAATAAGCTCTAATTACATTTGCTCCTTACTGAACAGTCTTTTGACAAATCAAATCCTAAGACACTCAGAAAATGAAAGATGGACAATTTAATGACCTATAATAAGTCTGACTAATGTCACCCTCCCAGAAGTACCTCCATTTCTCCCTTTCTTCCTCCAATTTCCAACTTTCTGAAGAAGCAAAGCAGAATTCCTACAAACAGCAGTTTCTTTACATAGTTTTTGTTCATATCTAGAGCATGTCAATTCTTTGCACATATATATATACACATAATAAAGGGATTTAAAATTACATCTGTCATTATTTCTGGACCTGTGTGAACCTCATGACATTCAGCAAGGCCCAGTGCAAGGTCTTGACGAACTTGACATAAGCCTGCAATGTGCACTTGCAGCCCAGAAAGCCAACCATATCCTGAACTGCATCAAAAGAAGCATGGCCAGCACATCGAGGGAGGTGACTCTTCCCCTCTATTTTGCTCTCATGAGACCTCACCTGGAGTACAATGTTCAGCTCTGGGGCCCCCAGCACAAGAATCATAGAATCATAAAGGTTGGAAAAGACCTCCAAGATCATTTGGTCTAATGATCCCCCTACCACCAATATAACCTGCAAACACATGTACCTAAGCACAACGTACAACCTTTCCTTAAAGATCCCTAGGGACAGTGACGCTACCACTTCCCTGGGAAATCCATTCCAATGTCTAACTGCTTTTCCCGAGAAGTAATGACTCCTAATTTCCAACCAGAACCTCTCCTGGTTCAACTTCAGGGCATTCCCTCTTGTCCTATTGCTAGTTATCTATGAGAAGAGGCTGAACCCCAGGTCCCCACAACTTCATTTCAGGTAGTTGTAGAGAACAATAAGGTTTCCCCTGAGCATTCTCTTCCCCATACTAAACAACCCCAGTTCCTTCAGCTACTTTTCATAAGACATGTTTCAGGCCCTTCACCAGCTTCGTAGCCCTTCTCTGGACATGTTCCAGGGCTTCCATGTCCTTCTTGTAGTGAGGGGCCCAAATCTGGACACAGTATTCAAGGTGCGGCCTCACCAGAGCTGAGTACAGGGAAACAATCACTCCTTGGTCTTACTGGCTACACTATTCCTGATACAAGCCAGGATGCTGTTGGCCTTCTTGGCCACCTGGTCACACTGCTGGCTCATGTTCAGGTGAGCATCGGTTAGCATTCCCAGGTCCTTTTCCTCTGCACAGCTTTCAAGCCACTCTCCCCCAAACCTGTAACACTGCATGGGGTTGCTGTGCCTCAAGTGCAGGACCTGGCACTTAGCCATGCTGAACCTCAGCCCACTGGCCTCTGCCCATTGACCCATCATGTCCAGGTCCCTCTGCAGGGCCTTCCTATCCTCTGGCAGATCAACAGTTCCCCCCAACTTGGTGTCATCTGCAATCTTACTGAGGGTGCACTCAATTCTCTCATCCAAATCATCAATAAAGATATTAAAGAGGATGGGTCCCAATACCGACCCCACCACTCCAGCTGGATTTCAGGTTAGGAGGCTGAGTACTCTGAGGATAAGCAGTTTGGCTTGTAAAGACAGATGTAAAGAAGGCATTAAGAACGTCAGACTGTTCCTTAGCCTCAGTAGTCATGTTTTCCCCCTGCGTCCAGTAAAGAATGGAGACTCTCCTTGGCCCTTCTCTTGCCATTAATATATTTATAAAAACATTTTTTGTTATCCTTGACCATAGTGGCCAGGTTGAGTTCATTATGGGCTTTAGCCTTCCTGATTTTTTCTCCGCATGTGCTGGCAACTTCCTTTTACTCTCCCTGAGTTGCTTGTCCCTTCTTCCACCAGACATGGACATATTAGAATGAGTCCAGAGGATGGCCACAAGAATGATCAAAGGGCTGGAGCACCTCTCCTATGAAAAAAGGCTGAGAGAGTTAGGGTTGTTCAGGCTGGAGAAGAGAAGGCTCCTGGGAGACCTTATAGCAGCCTTCTAGTACCCAAAAGAGGCCTAAAGTGAAACTGGGGTTGGGATTTTAGTGATAGGACAAGGAGTATTTTAGTTTTAAACTAAAATAGGTTAGATTTAGATTAGATTTTTGGAAGACTTTTATTTATTTATTTATTTATTTATTTTGCTGTGAGGGTTATGGGGTACTGAAACAGGTTACGCAGAGAAGTTGTGACTGCTCTGACTGCTCTGTCCCTGGAAGTGTTCAAGGCCAGGTTGGATGGGGCTTTGAGCAACCTGATCTAGTGGGAGGTTTCCCAGCCTTGGCAGGAGGGTTGGAATTCTATGATATTTAAGGTCCCTTCCAACCCATACTGTTCAGTGACAGAATGCAGTATCAAACAGGGAAACACGGGAAAAATATTTCTGGTAGTTAGATTAGGCTCAGATTGGGAAGTAGAGCACATGGGTGTGGACAGGTCTTAAGGGAATTTAAGAAAGTAAGAAACTGCTGCTGAAGTACAGAGAGTGCAATTTTTCAAAAGGAAGAACTTGGCACCATATGGTCAGATGTTTCCAGTGATGTCAACAGACCAAATCTGTCATGAAGGATAGTTTTGTGCCCCAAAGAACAGATGTTAGCATTTTCCAGTGAAAGTTTCCATATTTTTATAACACTGACAAAAGGCAACTTTTCTCAGTTTTTCTTTAATGTATGTCTTCAGTATACAGATGAGGAGCAAATATTACACATGATACAAAGATTTCTCTAGGACAAACATCTAGCAGATCATTTCAGTGTAATATCTGACAAAATTCTAAGCAACCAAGCACAATTTTTCATAAAATGTCAAACAACTTTCACACTGTCATTAGACACTTAGTCATCATGTGATCAACTCCAACTAAGTTTTTACTTCTATTACAATGTCAAAGAAACTCAACCCCACAGTTAATTATCAGTTCACATTGTTAAAACTTATCTGTAGAGAGAGAGAATTAACGTACACAGGAAGGAAGGAAGGCTTCTTCAAAATTCTGTCAAGGAAGATTTCATGTTCTATCAATAGTAGTACAAAATAGGAATTGTATAAATTTTGGTCATTATTACTGCTGTTGGGGGAAACAAGTTTCTTCCTTTATGAATGGAACTGAACAGCAGGACTAAATGTTAAAAATTGCAACAGAATAATTTCTGATTTAAAGAACACTTGGCAAGACCTTTCTGAATTTATAATGTTGGTCATTACATTCATACTATGTACATGTATTTTATACAATAACTATTAAGAGAAAGATTAGACAACTCTTTAGCTCTTATGTCTTTCTGCTTTGTCTACATTGCCTGTTTCTTAAAGCTTTTTTTTTTTTTCCTCCCCATTAAAGCCATGCAAAGTGAGCAAGTAGATGGTTAAGCATAGTTTTGCTTTCCAACAAAAGTACTTTACCTTTAGTTATTTACCTTGAACTATATCACTGTAGTAGTAGATATGCTCTGATAAACTAGGATAATCAGTAACACTGTCCAAATCAGGTCTTTGCTAATAAGTGAAGTGAATGCTCTGAAAACGATTTTGAGAAGCCAGATTAAATAAAATTTTCCATTTTGTCCTAACCACTGGGCAGAAGATTCTTAATTGCTGCAAATACTAGATGTGCATGATGCCTTGGAGAAGATGCTGAGCCATGAACTCCATGGTATTAATCTTCAGAAAAGCTGTAGAAGCTTTGGGAAAGCCAAGGATGGAGCTAACATCTTAACTCACTGCAAATCACCTTGTTAATTATCTTAGTGCCAATGCTTTTGTTAAGAACCTGGGAGTATGAGGAAATAAGATGACTCACAAAATTTTAGCAACATCTGCCTTACATGTTGTATATAGAAAATTAGTGAAATTGAAACAAATTTGAATTGACCAAGTAAAAAAAATACTGTCTGCACAAATAGGCTATTTGTGCCACAATATAATGAATTGTAATACTTTAATAAATTATAAATATGTTATTAATTAATACAGAAGCTCTTATCAATTGTAAAGTATAAATCATTACAGAAAAAAATAGACAAGTTATATTGATGTATTGATGCACCGTGAAGTACTTCAGCAACAGCTTATTTACCACTAAATATTAAATTAAAAAGAGGTTTTGATATTGAATCAAGATTGATGGTAGCTGTATTTCTTCTGCTGATGAGCTCAATCCTCAATCTGATTGAAAAAGATTGATTTTTTGCATTGGTTCAGTGAAGTTCTCTCTCTTGGAGGTCATATTTGTGCATAGTTTCTTTCAGTCCTACACCTTTTACTAACTCCACTTGCTTTCTGTAGTCCTATTAAAAGGATAAGCATCATTTGTTAAGGCAACCTCTTGGCTGGAGAAAGAGTAATCTTTTAACCAATGTTCCCATGGTACTCCACATTGTTAACTGTATATATCATTGTCATGAACTACTAATAGTAATTTTCCATAACTATGGAGTCCTGAGGAAGTATGAAAGGACAAAACCAACTGACCAAACAAACAAACAAATAAACCAACCAACCAACCAAACAAACAAACTCTAGAAACTCTATTGTGCTGTCTTTTTGAAGGGGAAATAGTATTTATGAACAGTTAGAGATTGTCAATCTGACATAAACCCTTAATTGAGAAATGAAGCAAGATACTGTCAATGCCATATAACTAAGAATCTACAGATTGTCAGAATAACTTAATTAGAAATGCATAAAACCAATCAACCAACCAACCAACCAAAACAACAACAACAAAAAAAAGTACAGCTGAAAAAAATTTAAAAGCAATACTATGCTTCCATCTTTTGATACAATGCTTTCCAGAAATTACCTTGGTACTGCGTGAGTTACCATATATCAGGAGAATTAAAACTGGTGATTATTACATCTTGAAATTCATTAATTAAACTGGTGTTAATCTCTTTAGCAGAAATATTTCAGAGAATCATTCCTTGGACTTACAGTTTCTGACTCTTATTAGCAAGTCTGATGACACCAGAATTAATTATAAAGATTTAAGATAACAGAATTTGTGATATAAATAACAAATGAAGGCATATATTAGAATGATACTGTACATTTTATGCAGGTAAATGACAAGATTAAGGAACACAAATCTGAGTAGAAGATATAAAAGAATTATCATAGAGGTTAGTATACATATGAAACATTTATTAGAATTTGCTTTGGATTTTATTCCATGATAACATTTTAAAATCAAGACTGAAAATTTTGAAAGATTTGTTTGACTGAAATTACTGCAGTTCATTCAGACAATTAGAAAGATCTTATAGTATATGTATTGCAGATCAGTGAGTTCACAGAAGTTCTGCTTGGCTTTATGTTATAAGAATTTATGTGAAGAAATATTAGCACATGTCCAGTTTACAGATATAAAATGGAAAAATAAAAAAGAAGATTTAAAAGTGTTTGGATGTCAGTAGGAATTTCTTCCCCATCACCTGGTGTTCATCTAGAAATAGAGAGAGCATTGTCCAAAAACTTCTTGAAGGTTTGGTGCCATGAACCAAACAGGCTCCCTGGGGAGCCTGTTGCAGTGCCCAAGCACCCTCTTGGTGAAGAGCCTTTTCCTGACATCCAGCCTGACCCTCCCCTGCTGAAGCTTCATGCTTTGGGTCCTATCACTGGTAACCAAAGAGAAGAGATCAGATTTTATAATAATCTGATAAATTAGGTTTCCTTTCAATTTTCAGTGAATAGAGCTCATTTCTAACTAATTACTTAGTTCATTCCTCCAAAGAGTTAAGTAAAGATTATATAGAAGAGGAATGGAATTTGACTATCTGCTAGAATTCAAAGTCAAGATGAACAACAGAGCAGACAAATAAGTTCTGTCATGTTTGTGTTTCCATCATGACAAACATCACAAATGCTGGGCATTAACATGTCAGTTAAGATATTTGTTGAAAAACAAATCTAAAGAACAATGTTTTATTGATAATAAACTCTATTTGTATTTACATCATTATGTCAGAAGAGATTTAAAGCTAACCTCTCCTTGCAAATACACAGGAGCTATTCTAAAGTCGAAATGACTTATCTTTATAAGACATCTTATCAAATGTAGATGTCAAACCAACTTTATTAACCTGGCCTAAGTCATTGATTTCTCACATTGCTAAGTTTTATCTCTCATTGACAAGCCAGTCACCTCCTAGATCAGTAGTAAATCATCGACACATCTTTCTATCTGTATAAATGACCAAAGCTGCTAACTCAGCAAAACTCACTAGGCCTTACTAAATTCTAATTCTTCTTTTAGTCATTTAATAAAAATAACAAAAACTTAATTTATAAGCTCCCCTCCCCACTACCCACCCTGATCCAACAAGCATGAGTCATAGAATAATTTATTTTGGAAAAGGCCTCTAAGGTCAACAAATCCAAAGAATTTTGTTTATGCACACGTACATCTTTTTTTTTTTTTTTTTTTTTTTTTTTCCAGGTCTCTCTAATGAATGTATTTCCTTGGAGCAAGTGAGCCTTCTCTATTACTGTTTAAAATATGCTATAGCTCAGTTTGTTTCTGGTGATTTACCGTCAGGTCTTGACAGCAGAAAAGGCAATGCCAGTCCAGCTCAGTTCTCACAAGCACACATAGTTTTGTGTACCAACTGGCTCTTATTACACTCCCCTTTAATACCTATGTCATATGAAGTTTAAATCATGTTAATTTTTAGGGATAGATACTAGAAGTAGAAGACAGGAGGTTGGCTTGCTTTTCACTCATCTCATTAATTTCTATTAGTTTTCATTTAATCCATTTTTGGATGAAACGTGCTTTGTAAACTCCTTGAACTGAAATAGAGTCGGTGAGAAATTGACTGAACAATTTCTGAATTTGAAGAAGTTACAGGTATTTGTCTGAACTTGAAAAAGCTACAGGTATTTCTTCCTTCACCTAAAACCATTTTTACAGTATTTCATACTGTGTTTAAACATTAAAATTAGTTAATTTAAAAAGAGGAAGATTGATTGATCATCCATTGTACTTTTTACACCAGTTTCCCCCTGCTTTACTGCTGTTTTACACTGCTAAACCTTTACATGAAGGATGAGATATTGTTTCCTTTTCTGCAGAAGTACCCATGGTTTAATCAGCGGTGTTTCCACTTGTGTCTGTAATTCACTGTCAACATTATTGAAGGACAAATAATAATTTATATTGTTTTGTAGACAGCACCTTATTTTTCTTAATTAAATTTGACAGGATAGATATTTAAATCCCCCAAATTTAAGTTGATTCAAGCCTATCCTGTTCTATTTAGATTCTTACACTAGACCACAATATTGCTCAAGGACATACCAATTTAAAATGAACCTAGAAAACTAACATTTGTTATGCAGAATTTTTGTCTTGAAGCTTTCACTGGGGAAAGGATACAGTCTTCCTAGTTTGATTTAAAGTAATAAATACTTAAAAATATGGTGTATACTTTTCCCCATATACATGAGATCAATAATTCTCTAACTGTTAAAGTGAAAACCGGGTGCTTCAGAAGCTGGTGTCCCTAAGGGGGCTGTATTGGGACCCCTTGCTCTTTTATGTCTTTGTCAATGACATAGACCAAGATGTCATTGCCTATGGGATCCAGTGCACTCTCAGCAAGTTTGCAGATGCCACAGAGCTGAGTGGTGCAGCTGATACAAAGGAAGGAAGGCATTCCACCCAGAGGGATCTGGACAAGCTTGAGAAGTGAGTCCATTTGAATTTAATGAGGTCCAATAAGGCCAGAGAAAGGTATTGCACCTGGGTCATGGCAATCCCAAACTGGAAGAAGAACTCACTGAGAGCAGCCTGGCAGAGAAGGACATGGCATTTCTGGTGAATGAAAAGCTTTAAATGAGCCAGCAGTATGTGCCTGCAGCCCAGGCCAACTGCATCCTGGGTTGCATCAACAGAGTTGTGGCCAGCAGGTTGAGGGAGATGATTCTCCTCCTCTACTCTGCCTTCATAAAACCCTGTTTGGAGTACTGTATCCAGATCTGGGGCCAATAGGACAAGAAGGATGTATATCTGAACAGGTCTAGAGGAGGGCCACAAGGATAAATAATCAAAGGGCTGTAATACCTCTCCTATGAAGGTAGACCAAGAGAGTTGGAGCTGAGGAGACCTTATAGTGGCCTTCCAGTACTTAGAGGAGACCTTCAAGAAAGCAGGAGAGGGACTCTTTGTCAAAGAGTATAGTGATCAGAGGGCTGGAGCAACTCTCCTATGAAGAAAGGCTAAGTGAGCTGAGGCTGTTCAGATTGCAGAAGAGGAGGCTCCATCACAGCCTTTCAGGACATAAAGTGGGCTTATAAAAAAAGATGGAGAGAAACTTTTTACTTAGACAGATAATGATAGAACAAGGGGCAATGATTTCAGGGGAGATTATGATTAGATGTTAGGAGGAAATTCTTCACTCAGAGGGTGGTGAGGCACTGGAACAGGTTGCCTAGAGGAGTTATAACTACCCTATCCCTAGAGACTTTCAAGGTCAGGTTGGATGGGACCCTAGGCAACCTGATCTAATTGGCAGCTTTCATAACCACGTCAGGGGTGTTGGAACTAGACAGTCTTTACGGTCGATTCCAACCCAAGCCATTCAATGATTCTATGCTTATCTAAGAAACGTATCCTTAATAATTCACTGTATGTCGTGGTTCCGCTTGAGTTCCACCTGAGCTCCACCACAGCCGTTCACACCACTCCCCCTCCTCAAAGAGGAATGGGGAGAAAATATGTGAAAAGGGCTCAAAGGTTGAGAAAAGGATGAGAAAGTCATGCAGTAATTATTGTAACGGGCAAAACAGACTTAGCATAAGGAGACAGTAAGATTTATTGCTCATTACTAACAAGCTAGAGAAGTGAGAAACAAAGGAAAGAAACCAAAAGCACCTTCCCCCCCATCCACCCTCTTCCACATCCTCCCCCCAAGCGGAGCAGGGGAACGGGGGAATGGAGGTTATGGTCAGTCTACAGCGCTTCTTTGCCGCTCCTTCTCGGTCACTCTTGTCCCCTGTGCTGTGGGGTCCCACCCATGGGATACAGTCCTTGATGAACTGATCCAGCGTGGGCTTCCCACAGGCAGCAGCTCTTCCAGAGCTGCTCCAGATATGGGTCCGTACCACGGGGTCCATCCGTCAGGAGAAAACTGCTCCAACCTGGGTCCCCCATGGGCAGCAGCTCCTGCCAGGTCACCTGCTCCTGCGTGGTCTCCTCTCCATGAGCTACAGGTCCGGCCCAGAATCTGCTCCGGCAGGGGTCTTCCACAGGCGGCAGCCTCCATCGGTGCAGGGCCACCTGCTCCACCATGGTCTCCTCCATGGGCTGCAGCGTGGAACCCTGCTCCACCGTGGTACTCCATGGGCTGCAGGGGGACATCCTGCTTCACCATGGTCCTCACCACAGGCCACAGGGGACTTCTGCTCCGGTGCCTGGAGCACCTCTCCCCCTCCTTCTTCACTGACCTTGGCGCCTGCAAGGCTGTTTTTCTCACTCCTCTCACTCTCCCAGCTGCTGTGTGGTGCAGCGTTTTTTTTCCCTGTCTTAAATATGCTCTCACAGAGGCGCAAAACAACATCGCTTATTGGCTCAGCTCTGGAGAACAATGGGGCCCTTCCCAAACATGGGGCAGCTTCTAGATCCTTCTCACAGAAACCACCCCTATGGCCCCCTGCTACCAAAACCTTGCCACATAAACCCACTACATTGTATCAAAATTCAAAAGAATTATATTGTTCTGGATCCAGAAGCATTATTTAAGAATTAAGAATAATTATTGGGGAGCAAAAGACAATGTTGTTAAAGCATTGCCAATTTTGTATTCCATTTAACTTTAGACATTCCATTCCAACTAAGAGAAGAGAAATGAGACCATAGGTTATACTACCTACAGTACCAGTACTATATTAATACTATGGACTGCCTGCATAGTTCATGAAAACTCTTTTCTTTGTAATGAATCTCAAATGGCAGGTTGCTCACTGATAACTGAGGGAAGGAAGGAAAAGACAGAGAAGAAAAATCTGCTGAAACAAAACATGGTTTCAACACAGCACACACAATAAGTAGCTATCAAATCTGTGGAAAAAAAATAAAACACCTACTTATGTTTGACAAGTGTACCCAGTTAACACTTTGTTTCCCTTTTTCATATTTAACTTCTATATTAGAAGTCAAAGCCCAGTGTTCAGTTCAGTAATTCCAAGTCGGGAAATAGCTCCAGATACTACATGATACTATGTATCAATAAATTTTACATTTACTGGCCTTATTTCTTTGCTGACACTGCCAGATCTCTTCTCTTCACACACAATGAATGTTGTCAAATTATAGATATATTTTCTCTTTATTTCTCATGGATAGAGAACTCAGTTTAGATGATAGAAGTAAATTACCACTCCAATGTACAACATAGAGATTCAAGTCAAATTTTAGCCTTACTGAATTTAATTATTCAGTGGTTTCCATAAGCAAAGTGAAAGCATCACAATTTTATATTTAGACTTCTTTGTAGATGGCAGCAGCAGCTTGTTTCCAAAGTACTTCTAAACATAAAAACAATGTATGTGTTCACTCAGAAATAATGATAACTAGTGGCCTTCTGAAACCAGTAATTTCCTGCTTTTTTTTTCTTTGTTTGTTCGTTTTGTTTTGTTTTGTTTTTTTAATGATGACTTTAAAAAGCTTTTCTCAGAATTTTCTGATTGAAAAGTACAAGTGTTGTTCTGATTGTTAGTCTAGATTTTTATCATTCTGTTTGTAGTTAGTAAATGATGCCTTAATTATAATTTAAAAAAAAAAAAAAAAAAAGAGTAATTTATCTTGCGACATAATCTACATCACATATCTAGATGTGAGGCCCATTTTGTCTTGACAAGTCACTGATTTTTTTTTTAAAGAACATATATATTCTTCTAAGACTGCCTGCACCTTAATTCATAAACTGTCAGATAAATCTTCTCCCAGTTTGTTAAAGCTGTTGCCTTCTCAGACTCTTTTATTGCAGAGGTACCAAATTGAATCTTACACACCTGAAGTCATTTCAGGCAGAGGAGAAAGCTAGCCCTTTCTATAATTTCCTACAGAAAATTTACTGTAACCATTTTCATCTTTATGAAAGAGAGAGAGAATAATTCTTAATGTAAAGAAAAATTAAATATATGTTTTACTTGGTATAATTCAGCTTATTTTTGTCATTATGAGTGAAAAGGCATAAGTTCTAACCAATTAATTACTGCAATAAAAAAGTTGTAACTTGCAAATAAGTAACTTTGCATAAGGAACTTGTAACTTTGCATAAGGAACAAATTCTCTGCAGTGTTCTCCCCACCCTCCCCCCCCCCCCCAAAAAAAAAAAAAGAGCAAAATATTTATATACATGTATATAAATATATATTTAAATCTCTAGAATGCAGAACTAACTAGGAATATCAGTGCATCTAATTTACAGCAACTATTTATCTTTTCAGAATCCCAACTATAACTTTTTTGTTGTCTACATAGTCCTTGAGTAGGACTATGAGTAGGATGATTTAGTCCTACTATGAGTAGGACTAAAAACTGTTTTTACTAAAACAGTTTTCTTTAGTTTTCTTTAATAACTATCATTAATAGTTGTTATGTTCTCTCTGTTTAACCATTGTATCTTCAAGTAACTGCAAAGTAACTTCAAAATAAATAATTTACTTTTAGAGTGTTTGTTTGTTTGTTTGTTTTCTTCCTTCATTTATTTATAAGTTTATTTTCAAGATTTCTTGAAAATTTAAGTCATGGTAACAAGTCAAAATAAACTCTGACATCATATTGTGTGAAAACTGCAAAGCTTCTATTTTTTTTTTCCTGTTTTTTTTTTTTTTTTTTTTTTTTTAATGTCTAAAGCAGCTATCACAATTACTTTAAGTTTAATGTTTCTCTTTCTCTTTCTCTTTCGCTTTCGCTTTCACTTTCTCTTTTTTCTTTTTCTTCTCTTATGGATTTTCAACTTACTGTTCACTACAAAAATGTAAACAAGGTTAAATTTAGCTGAAATGAATGGGAAGCAGGGAAAGAAAAAGGAGTCAACGCACTCCAACCTCAATGTAAACTAGTTACATGTTAAAATTATAAAATACTTCCTCTTTGACTGATTTCTTATGAGCAGCTGAATTCTGTAGTAGGAGAAAATACCAGATAACTTTTGAGGAAGTTCATCTTTTGGATGCAAAATAAGACTGAAAATATGATATTTAACTGTAGCACAATATTCCTACAGCCAATGCATGAAACCTGATATGCTTACAAAGAAGGAGTAGAAAGAATTTATGGCTACTGCTCAATAACAGGGTAGACACCATGTTTCTCACCAGATTTGCAGAGAGATTTGACAGAACTGAAGGAGCTTCTCATCATTTCTTCCTGGGCATGTACATAAAGCAGTAGCTCAGTAAAAATGCTGTCAGCAGTCACACACAGATACACAGTCACCCTATGCTCTAATGACTAATAACCACACATACACACCAAAAAAAAAATCATTAGAATAGTATATGTAAAGAAGTGGTTCTTTTCCCCAGCAGCCTGAGTAATCAGGCTCTGTGAAGATACCAAAGACTATTTGACACAACAGACAACCAAAACAAGGACCACTGAGGCCTCAGAAATCTGGTCATCCTGAAACACAATATGAACACACAGCATGCTGTGGGCTGAAGTGCTCATCATTGGCCCACACTGAGTACGTCTGAAGGCATGAAGTCTAGTGTTCCTCTTTTGTGCTTATAGACACGTATGCATGTTGTGTGGTTGGCCAGCAGGAGAAAATTAACAGCATCGCAACCAGATCCAGTGCAATGTGACATGCGAAGCAATGTCTTTGAAGATTAATATAGTCTTTTGATTTGTTGGCCTTGACTAGGAGTTTCTAGTGTTGGGATTGGCTTTTTGTGCTAGTTTGCCTTAATGCTAGAGAACTGTCCTATGCACGATCAGGTTGCTCCTAGGGGCAGCACACTTATATTTACAGAACTAAATGAAACCAACAAACATATTCTAAGAATAAACAACATTAGTTTTACAAAAATGAAACACAGAAAAATAAGTTTAAGAGTAATAGAATATTCCCCTGCATCAGTAGGAGAGAAGAATATGTTCTCAACAAAATTTTAAAGATCAACAATACAGTTCTCAGCAGAATTAAAGTGCTCTATTAAAATACCATATATTCTTATGTAAATAATGTCTTTAACTATGACCATTTCATTTGATCCTTATGAACTATTCTAGGAGTTTTTCATAAGAGAAAACATGTACCAGGATAAATTAATTTTGTATTGTAAAATCTTTCTAGGAATTAAACAAGCTATTTTTACAACATATACAGTATTCCATGTTGAGGGATTTTTGAAACAGCAAAGATCCCATGGCTTGCTGCAGCTGAGCAAACCAAGCTACCAGGACAACTATGAGAAGTTCCCATGACAGTGTTCCCACATAGCCCAACTGAGGAATTTAGAAAAATATTGTTGCCAGCAGCTGGCTTCAAGGACAAGGTCTACGTGACTGCTAATCACAAGGGGGTTGTTTTCTTGCAGGTGGGGTTGTTTTCGTGCAGTTGTTTGTCTGAGTGCTTTTGACCAATAATTTTGTGTGAGACACTATCCGCCCCTGTTAAGTTCACTATAAAAGTCAGGCTATTCGGGTAATAAAGCAGAGCATGATCTGACCATACTAGTGTCTGTTGTGTTTTCAGCTGTTCTTCCTGC
Organism: Aythya ferina; assembly: GCF_964211825.1. NCBI lineage: Eukaryota > Metazoa > Chordata > Aves > Anseriformes > Anatidae > Aythya > Aythya ferina. The sequence goes on from NC_140297.1 coordinate 101,556,075, forward strand.
AACAATTACAGATTTTTCTTTTAGTGTGAGGGTGTAAAAACAAAACAGATGTTTTACATATTTGCACCAAATCATCGAAGTTATGGTAAATCATATGCACCAGACTGTATCTACATTACATTAAAATAAATAAACAATCAGTTCCTGACCTTTTGACATAAAAAGGAGGTGGGATTTGTGTGTGTGTGTGTGTGTGCTTTTTTTTTTCTTTTTTTTTTTTTTTTTCTTCCCAGATAGGAAATGGGTATTATTGATTTAATTCTAATTCCAATATCAACATACTAATTTAAACATTAAATATAGGCTAATAATAATAGGCTATACTATAAGTAAAATTTTTATTGCAAGTTTCATTTCCATATTAGGTTTTATGGGATAGTGTAATCAAGTATTTATTTACTTTTTTAAAGTTAAAGCCCTGGTGGGGCTTTAATCAAGTATCCTATTATGTTAGATACTATATGAACATATGCTAAGAAGCAACTCCTGCACTGAATATAGATACTAAACTCTTTAATGATGGGAGAAGACACTTCAAAGACTATGTTTTCATTTAATGTAGCCTTTAGTGTCTTCATTTAGTGTAGCCTCCAAGATCTGGAATTTAAACACACACACAAAATAAAAATAAAAATTAAAAAAAAAAAAGATCTGGATTTTTTTTTTTTTTTCTGCTGTACAGGTAACCACAGTGTATAATTTAGCTAAGAAAACCTTAAATGTTTTACTAGTCACCTGCTGGTCAGTAATTAACTTCATATCCACACCTCTGTTTAACACAATATGAGAATATTAATTTGCTTACGAAGGAATGCTGACAATTTTCTTAAATCCTCACCTATTTTTATGAAAGACATAGTTTAGAAAGAATAAGAAGTCTCTTCTTTCTGGTATGCAAATATTATCTGTATTTATGAATACAGCAACCTGATAAAAATATCTCCCACACTTAATAATAGTTCAACATTCTGTTATTTGCTCAATGTATAGCACTTCTGTCTTTCAATCAAGATATGAAAGTCTGATCTCTCAGACACTGGACAGAAAGAGAACAGCTTAAACACCTCAGCGGGGAAAAAAAAAAAAATCTCTGCCTTTTCTCACCTGCCTGGTACTTCAAATTTGAGTTCTAATAATGTAAAGCCATTAGTAATTATTGAAGTATTCCAGTACTGCCTCATATACGGAGGTCTTGTCTTTTCCTCTGAGATTTACTGGACAGAAGTAAGCATACTTGAGCATAAACTCTGAATCCAACCTGTTTTTAAAGTGTTGGCAAGGGAACTAGTATATCTGGAAAATACATTATGGGTCTGTACATGTGTACATGTGCAATAAACTCTATATAGCCATGAGAAGAGCACATGTCAAGACAGACCTGGACAGATGGTACCCTATTCATGCAGAGCTAAATCAGGAGTTTTTGTTATACATTTCTCTTTTAAGGTTCACTTCTACTGTGGCGCCTCAGTGATAAATTGTCATGCATAGACCCATTGAAAACCAAGGCATATTTTTTCACTGTTAGGATTAGCATTCAAGAGTCAAGATTTCCAAGCTGTCCTAAGAATGCAGTAGCTCTTTTATCATATTATTATCTTCAATAAATGCAGATATTTTCAAATATCACTGCAGAATTACTATTAGAATTACTGTTTAGATTAAATATATTTTATCTGAGGTGTCTGTGCTGAAAAGCTAAGTTAATACTGGTAATGCAGAGATGAAGAAAAGATGTCAAATTTTCTGAATCTTCTTGTAAAGACATTTTTTCCTCAGGAATTAACTTTCTATTATCTTAACCAAGTACAAGTCAGCTATTTCACTGGGAAGAGAGGATGATAGATTGTTCCTTACTGATTACAAGAATATATGAATCTCTTTCAGTCCACTGGTGAACTAGTGAATCCATTAGATTTCATTCAGTATTCCTATAAATAAGAACAGCATCTCTTTCACAATAAACTGGAGAGTAATGTTATTAAACTATTAACTAGATGTCATCCCCAATGCTCTCAAAGTTTGTTGTTATTGCTGCTGCTTTGTTGTTGTTTTTAATTAAGGAGAAATTTTAAGAGGTAGGATATAGGGAAAATATGTTATGCTTTTTTAAACAGTAAGATTTGACTCATAAATGAAAAAGAACTGTAAATGGTGTTTTGAAACAGCTGAAATAAACCTGTCTCTAGATAACTGGAAGATGACACTTGCCACATTTTGTCAAATCAGTCAATCTAAATTAGAAAATGTCTGGTCTGTAAATTTAGATTTCTAAGAACTGTTTAAAAGAGCTTTGCTTGAAGACAGCAGAACAGTTCACATTATCAGATTAGAAGGAAATTCAGTTAATACAGCAAGTATTTATTTTGATAAATATAGTAAATTATAAAGTATAATATTTTACATGAATAGTATTAAAATTTCAGTGGGGAAAAAAAGCATGATAGAAAAAAAGATTATTTCATAGTACAGTAATTTTGCAAAGAAAATGACTACTTCTTCAAAAAAATCTTTAAGATAGCTATTTAGTGGGAGGTTTTGTTCAGGTTTTGTGGTGGTAGGGTTTTTATTTATTTGTTTGTTGTTGGATTGGTTTGTTTTGGTTTTGGTGGGGAATGAAAAAGATGGTGGGTTAAGAAAAGAGGAGAGGGGGTGCGAAAAACCCGTATTTAGAGGTGTGAGTCCTTTGCTTTATTTCACCTCACTTACACAACTTTCACAAGTTTCACAAGTTTCTGCCAGCTGAAAGCTAATGGGATTTTCTTCCCTCTGTGGTGAATTTCATTTATAAGATCCAGCCAAGCAGAAAAATCTGATACATTATCAGTACTTTTTTCTTATAGAATTGTTCATGTTTGACTTTTAAAGTATATTTCCTGTATTATCACTCTGTGCTCTGTGATCATCAATAATATAGATTCAGATTAAGTTTTTCTCAACTGTTTGCAGGCAGTTTATGTTGCATTACTACGTATTTGTTGTATCTTATCATTCTTTTTTCTGCCAACTTTATATATTCAGTTGTAGCTAATTTTTTAAATCGTTGAAATGTAGAGAATAGTAATTCTGTATGAAATAATCAATATTCCTCATTCTAAAATTAAAGACATACATTAGACATACATTATTTGTCTAGGTCTCACAGCCTTACCTAGTGTCACAGCTAACCATCTGATTTACTTAGTACTAACGCTTGAATTATACATGATAAAAACAACTTGAATATTTCTAGAAATTATTACAAAATTATTTATATAGTAGTCCAGACCAGGTGTTACTACATTCATACAAAATAGAACTTTTGCTGTGATCATATACAGAAAATATCTGTTTGAAATGTTCACATCCTTCTTCTAAGAAAATGAAACAAAGAAACCATGTGCTGTGGTTTAACCCCACAGGCAGTCAAGCCCCACACAACCATTCCCCCTGCAATGTGATGGGGAAGAGAATTGAAAAAAGAGGTTAAACTTGTGGTCTGAAATAAAAACAGTCTAATATGAGTTATATTAGAGTCATATTAGGAGTCTAATAAAAGGAATTGATAATAATAATAATAATAATAATAATAATAAAAGAATATACAAAACAAGTAATGTACAATGCAATTGCTCACCAACACCCAAACAATGCCCAGCCTACCAGCATCAACAGCCTCCCTCACCAACTCCCAACAGTTTTATTGTTCTGCATGATGCCATATGGTATGGAACATCCCTTTGGCCAGTTTGGGTCAGTTGTCCTTGCTCTGTCCCCTGCCAGCTTCTTATGCACACCCAGTCTCTTTGCAGGCAGGGCAACATGAGAATCTGGAAAGTCCTTAACTCTGTAAGCACTGCTCAGCAGCTACTAAAACATTGGTGTGTTATCAGCATTTTTTTTCTTTCTTGTAAATTCAAAACATTGTACCATTCTAAACACTACGAAGAAAATTAACTGTCTCAGCCAAAACCATGACACCATGGTCAGAAGTACAGCCAAACTCATAACAACTGTGGAGAAAAAAATGGTTCTTGAACTGTTTTATCTAGTGCACTGTGGTGTAGAAACAGAATCAATCAAGACAATGTACAAAGCTGGTTTGCATATAGCAATAATACAATTTCTCGTTTTGTTAGCAGATGAAAAGCTGACAAACCAGCCATTGTAAAAACTTTAGGAGAGGTTTCCAGAAGTGAGAAAAATGCATTGCTTAGAATATCTTTTAAAAACTATGGAAATGTAAAATAATATCATTCATATTATTTTACATTTACAGACCCCAGTGCAGATTTAGAGCAGCATTCATTTCACATCCCATGCTGCAATTAAATTATTTTAACTGCCTCTAAACTTAACAGCATATCACTTCCTAGGAGTAATAACTGTGAAAACAAGCCATGGATTTATTCAGCAGAAATGATATTCACCAGGTAAAACATTCATATGCGTAAGATATTCTTTAGTAACACAACACGTATAAAAATAAGAAGAATGTGATCTCAAATAAGAACAAAAATCTTTACGTTTGAGTCCTCCAATGTTAGCTTCATTACTTCCAGCTGCCTAAGTCTTGCAGTCAAGAGGACTTCCATCCACATTGAAAGGAAGATTTTAATAGCATCTGGAAAAGCAGAAGACATGTATATGACTTTTAAGTACACAAAATCACATATACTACATGTAGGTAGATATTATTTTTAGAAAGAAAGTTCACCATTATTCAGTTATAGGCAGTTTGCTTTGACTAAAAGCCTCAGAAAGAAACAACACCGAATAAGTGTGATCAACAGTCTTCAAATAAGTGATTTGTAGAACTGTTTGAAAATACTGAAAAACTGGCAGAAAGAATGAAAGGAAAGAATATTCTTAAAACTTCTGAACAGTTTCAAATTAGACATCAGATAGATAGCAATACAGACTTGTTTTCTAATTACCATGAAGGGCTTAAGATCACTTAAATTTAGTGTTCTGGCTAAATTAGAGGAAAAATGCATATGAGATAAAGATCAAGAAAATATATTGACAAGAGATTCCTTATTACCAGTTGAGACACTCTTTCTCTTTTTATCTTCTAATATACTGTGACTTTTAACCTCTTCCAGTAGTGTTCAGCTGTGGAGGTGTTTCCATCCAACCTAGCCTGAGCTTCTCTGTGCGTGTTACTGCCACCTTCTGCCTAACACAAGAACTTACATTCTTTTCAGGAGGACGCAGATGGATGCCAAAAGTAACCAACCTTTTTGATTACTGTAATTTCTCAGAGACATTTCTTAATCTTCCCCTGTAGCCACTGCCTCTGATTCAGACTATCTGCAATTGCTGTGTTAAGGTTTCAGATTGTTCTTGAACCTCATTATCCATACCACAATCTAGTATGTCAGTTTGGTATGCTCATCTGACGCCTTTTCAGAAGAGATACAGCGTTCCTCCTCCAGGGACAGGCCACCACTAGACAAAACTGGGATTATACCTTTAAACACTTATACTTTTTAAACCTTCCTTAAAAGTTAAGTCCCTGTATGCCAGTCATTTCTATTTTTTAATTTTGTTCTGTCCCTTCCTTAGATGATCTGCTGTCTACTTTACCTTTCTCAGGATCTCCAGGGAAAAGCCCCAAAGAATTGTTTGGTTATATTTTGATTTGGGATTAGGGCACACAACTTTCATCTAAAAGAAAACATCTTCAATTGCACAAGTAGAGAATAAAAATCAACCCTCTGTTTAGACCGTTGTTGCTACTACATTAAAGTCTGCAGTTTTTCCATGTTCTTACAGGTATCTCGATTCTTTCTACTTCATGGCATCCCATATCTATGTTCATTTTCATGTTCTTGATATGCAAGAATGTGCTCTCCTATGCAAAAATCACAACAAGAACTAGATATAAGCAAGACTAAGTTGTTTAGATAAGCCCTAAGTTTATTAATATAGCTGCATGATACTGAAGCAGTTTTTCTTCTTCAGATGAACTCTCTCATTTCCTAAGGAAGAACATTTTGTAGTGGAATACCCATCTGTACAGGTGAAAAGCTATGTCCTGCTTCATCTTCTATGTGAATATAAATTACTGTCCCCTTTTCTCTAGAAAATGACCTAGCACCAAGCCACACAATATTCCAGAACTATGACACTTAACTTTAGATAACAATGACAATTTTCAAACTGTTCCACTGAAAGATGTGGAGTGAAGCCCAGATGTAAATAAAACCTGTTTTTCATTCATTCCACATCAGTTTGACATAATTTGTTATGAAATTGATATGAACAGTGGAAAAACAGGACATGCTGTTTTTTGTCTTTTTTACCTCTAAAAAAAAAATCTATTCTAAAGTCCCAGGAACCTTTTAAGAGTTCTTTCTGGTTTCAAGATAAAGAATAAAAACAGAAGGAGAAAATAAAATTGATTTCCTATGTATAAAGATAATCTCAAATTCAGCTAAGAATTATGAACTGTTTGCAAGAAGTTCTTAATAAAAAATTATGCCCGATGGGCCAGAATAGCCTTACAGACTGTCATAGGAACAAGGAAAATGGAAAACAAAGTCAGAGCTTTCCAGAATAAAGTTATGGTAATAAGGAGTATCTTCATTCCTTCACTCTCAGGGATTTTCACTGGCCAAAACACTGGGATTGAACTAATATATTTTTTAAATGACATTGATTTACCTCTTTAACTTGAATAAGCAAATGCTTGTCCATCTACCATCTCTCTGTCTGCCAAATTCCAAGACAGCACAGTTCAAAACAACAGTGTCTTAGGTACATCTACATGTATGCAGCAAATACTGGCAATTTTAAGTGTTTTTTGTGTAAATGCCCACTGCATGTTTTAGGAAAAAAATGACTTACTGCATCATCATTATTATTATTATTATTAATTATTATTATTATTATTATTATTAAAGACTTGGATGATATTTCTTCTAATAACAATGAGGAATCTTCTATTATTTGTCCTAACATAATGAAATTAGTGGATACTACCTATTGAAGGACATCAAGCTCTCAAGCTCTAACATAAATCCTTGTTTAGAGATAACAACACAATGCAACTTTAGTAGCAGTAACAGTAACAGTAGCTAGGCTCTAAGAATGTATCATAGAATCATATAATATAGTGAGCTGGAAGGGACCCACAAGGATCATCAAGTCCAACTCCCAGTTCTACAAAAGACAACCCCAAAAACAAACCATTTGTCTGAGAGCATTGTCCTTGAGCTCTGTCAGGCATGGGGCCATAACTACTTTCCTGGGGAGCCTGGTCCAGTGCCCAGTCACCCTCTCAGTGAAGAAACTTTTCCTAACATTCAACACGAACCTCTCCTGGTACCACTTCATGCTGTTCCCTCAGGTCCTGTTGCTGATCACCAGAGAGAAGAAATTAACTTGCTCTCATTAAACTTCATATTGTTGGTGATTGCTCAGCTCTTTAATTTGTCTAGATCTCTCTGCAAGGCCTCAACACCCTTGACAGAGACTACAGCTCCACCCAATTTGGAATCATCTGTGAACTTGCTCAAAACACCTTCAAGTCTTATATATGGCACAGATGAAAAAAAATAATAATAAAATACATGTATATGTATATAAATCAGATTGTTAGAATTTGAGAAATTCACAGATTCTTTTTTGTGCAGAAACATGTAAAAATTTTTGACATGTCATATATGTAGGAAAAAAAAAGATCATTACACTGATATAATAAGATTTTGTTTGCATTTAGATTTGCCAGGAATTATTTTTTTAACTATTATTATTTCCTACCAATTAAGAGAAATATATTAATTTTATAGTAAAATAATAATAATAAAAATTCTTCATACCAGAAAACAAAAGTAATATACATCTGACAACAAAAGTAATTTACAGCACTTAACTAGACTTCCTCCAAAATGACAAACATTCTCTTGCCCTTTGGACATGTATCTATGAGTAGAGCACTGTTGTACTTTGAAAAGTGAACCTGTGACAACGACATCATGGAGTTCCATATTTATTCTTCTCTCAAAGCTTACCACATCACGTCTGTTTTCCTTGTAAGTCAAAGGGTGATTTCTATGATTGCTGAAACTTCAGTTTTACCTAAGATCTGAAAAACAAGCCACACATTTATTGGTTTATACATCAACATCAGCAATTATAATCTTGCGGTCAGGAATTACTGACCATTTATGTGCTGTTGATATATGAGACAGAAAATGACATAGAATAGGTTTGTATAGTTGTTTTGTCTTAGCAGCAGTGGCCAAAATAAAATTTATTTATTAGTCAAACAATTAAATTTCTAAAATTATAAATAATCCATATTTTAATGTGTTACACTACTAATGATAATGTTGCTCTCTACAGTTAAAAAAAAAAAAAAGTGTCTTATTTACTTATTTTGCTAAGAAATAAAATAAGTTTTTCCAATGTTATAGATAGAGTTATATATAGTTATAAGATTGATTGTGTTAGATTCATGGAACCTAGCAGTTTTTGGTTTAAAAAATTTTCAGAAGGCTTTTTTTTTTTTTTAATGGAAATATTCCTGAATCCTGCATCAGAAATTTTCTGAAAATTATTTAATCAGATATTCTTGATTAAATTAATTGTTTATTTTTCACTACTTATAATGTGATATTTTTCTTCTGTAAAATGTTGCAGTTATCTCCTGAGGAAAAAGAAACATCATTACATTTAAGTAGCCAGAAAAATAGGAATGCATAAACAAAACATTTGTTTCCCGTGACTCTGAGATCTATCCTTTGACTAAACACTTTCTGAAAAAAAAATAATACAATTTCAAATTATAAAATACAAACTACGGAGTAGTGCATCTAAGTGCTTGGAGAAGTTGAGGACAATGACTATATTATTTTGCTGATTAAAGTGACAAGGAATATTATTTTCAGTATCAATGACTAGTTGTGTCATTACTGATCATTGCACTGCAAGTATGGCAAGCATAGTAGGCAAACAAAGTAGAATGGACTAGTATTTAATTCTCAGACTATAATATTAATCTTCATACTATATGATAAGCAACATTCAAATGTGTTCTTGTTTGTTTTTCATTAAATAGCCTCACAGAGCATCAAATAGCTTCACACAGCTCAAAACATAGTTTAAGCATTAGCATTTACCTCCTCATAAGAAAAAGAAAGTAAAAAAATAATAATAATCTGTCTTGAGTGATCAGAGCACACAAAGAAAACAACCATGTGGGAAGGACTCTTTTCTACATTAAACAAAGGGAGGAGGATGAGAGACTGTTCAATGAGATGAAGAATACCGACCTGCAGGGTCAGGCAGAGTAATTTCAATACTGCTACTAGCAGAATTTTCAAGAGAGGTGTCTGAAGTAAGTGATGAAGCCAGCATTAACCACAAGGAGAATCTCTGAAGAAAACTACAATGTTTCCTTGCAATTGATGGCTACTTAAAGGAACATTTTCCCTTTCCCTTTATTTACTTTATAACTTCTCCTGTTCCATATATGTCTCCAAAGAAAGAAAATACAGCATATTGTTCCTGTAATGTTGTTTACTGTCTTCTATTTTTTCCTTCTTTTTCTCAAAATGAATGAATCGGAAAAATCACAGTTGTTCAGTTGAACTCATATAGCAATCCTGTGGCTAGCAATACTGATAGGATGCCTGAAAGTACTGAAAGGAACAAAAACAGTGACGTGACCTTGCCTTCAAGCACAACACTGGTTACACAGACACTCAAATATTTTATCAGATATTGTCTGTACAAGCTTCAGTAAAGTTTTGAAAATAAATAAATAAATACAAAGAATTGAAAAAGTTTACAATTCTTTCTGTTGCTGGAAATAAAATCCTGCCATCTGCGATTAATACAGTCAGTTTGCTCAGTCAACCAAGGGCAAATCAACTTGGTCACCAATACACGTCAATTACAATTGAAATTGGGGGGATTTTTTTACTCATAAGAGAAAAAAAAAATAATAATAATTGCAGTCTTTTCTATCCAGAGGCTACCTGTCTGTGCCTACACTGATTTAAAAAATATTTTTTAAGCTCCATGTTCTTTCAAACTGACCATATCTTCACTCCTCCATGTAGGCCACAAGTCCAACTGATAAAGTAATATTCTGTGCTGCTCTGAATTGCTGAAATTGAAAGGAATGGGATAATATCATCCCTACATCCTTTTTTTTTTCAAAATGACAGATATAGAAACTTGGTATCCAACTTGAACTACTGTTTCACAAAACCAAAGAACTATTTGTTCTGTGGAAATTGAAATGTAATCACATTGTTTCTAAAATATGTTTTAAAAGCTCCATTTATAAGCTCTCCTTGGACAGCTTTTGCCTAGCAAAGATTATCCTAAAAGCACAATATTTCACTAGGACAAAAAAGACTGAGAAAGAAACATGAATGGTAAAAAACAATGAGACATTTTCAATCGTGACTGTGAGATCAGAAGTTAATAAACCAACAAATCAAAATGCTGTTCTGCAACTTGTAGGTAGGCTACCTTTTAAACTTAGATAATCAAAAAGAAAAAAGGTGATTCTGGGCCTAAGAGTAGGTAACAGTTTGTGCTCGAATTTATTTTTTTCATCATCCATAATACACATCCATCACATAATACACATTCATCATCCACATCCTCCATAGTAGTGATTCCAAGAATTATTTTTATAGTGTCATTCCACAGCTGAGCATCAGTACCCCTGAAATAAGCACCTTGTTTATCTTTATCCTTATTTCAGGAGAGACTTGTTTTATTTAACAACTTGTATATGGAGTATTCATATTTTCATGGAAAATTAAAACAATCAGAATATAATCTAAAAGAAAAATAAAACATCACCACTAAAGAAGTTTATCTTTTACTAAAATTACATAACAAAAGAGACAGCTTTAAAAATATACATATATAAAGACTATATGTTTCTCCAAACGGAAGGTAAAAAAATTCATGAAGGCAAACAACCAGTTTTTACAAGTGCAGTTTACAGGCTGGATGATCATAAGACTTAGGAAAAGGGTAGATATTACAAAGGTTGTGACTATCAGTTTTCATGGTGTATTTATTGAATGCTGGAAATCTTGGGATCATTTGGAACATAAGTATCAGTATCATTATAATTGGACTAACAATCATTTTATCAGATTACTAAACCTTAATTAGACTGACAGGAAAGTCTTGGATCCAAGTGTCTTGTGTCCAAGACACACATATCCAAGTTTTGGATATGTGTGATTCATTAGTCCATGTTGTATGAGGTCTTTAGTCCCTTGTGAAATTGAGGCCATTGAGGATTAGTTCTCATTTGTACAGAACATATCAAATCACAAACAAGTAAAATTTTAGCTCTGCTTTTGTGGATGGCTGAAAAGTAACTAGAGTTTCCCCACAGAGCTCATATTGCTAAATTCAGTACTGTGTATTCTGATGAGCTTTTCTTTGGAGAGACATGAAGAAAAGGGAAGAACAGCTACCATTAACTCAGAGAGACTGAACTGTCTCACTGATAACACATTCTGTGTTTCTCACTCTTGGAAGGTTTTTAAAAGATCCCATTTAAAAGATCCCATTACCCACATAGTAGGTAGCATGAAGGCAGGAGGTATTGACTATAATTAAACTAATGTCAAACCTATCAAGGAACAGGTCCTCTATACTTTACTGAGTGAAAAATTCTGCTTGGAGAAGGGAACAAAGAAAGTCTTCTCTGAAATCCATTATTTCTCTGGAACTTCCAAGAGGTAAATATACATTCTTCTGTGTTTATTTGTAAGCTTTGAAATATTTATTCACTCATCCACAGGATGCAATGTGTCTATGTTTTCTTTAGTTTCAAAAATTTAGATTTTTGCTTCCCTTGAGAAATATGTATGCTCTTTCAGAGGAAAAAAAAAAAAAAAGATTATAATAATTAACAGGATTATTATCCTTATGATCTTTAGATCACTGATCTATACATGCCATGAACAGGAGATGAAACTGGTACTAATATTGTTTGCTTGTTTGTTTAGGGTTTTAGCACGCCTTACTAAGGGAGCTTTCTGAACATAGATAGTGGCATACACTTACGTGATGATGTTGCTAATACTGACTGTAAATACATATTCCAAAAATGAAGAACACATTAATTCTTAAAAAGAAGCTGTATAGTGTAAGAAGAAAAATTAGAGCCAAGTTCCTTAGGGCAAAATAATTTCTGTGTACCATATAAACTAAAAAAGCCTCTGCTATCAAGCTTTTCAAGTCTGTCCTGTCCCTGTCCCCGTCCCCCCCCCCCCCCTTTTTTTTTTTTTTTTGGGGGGGGGGGGGGGGGCGGGGCTATAGTTGGTTTAATGTGGTCCTTACAGGGACAATCAAAATGGCTCACGAGTAGAGGAAGATTAAAAAGAAGAGTACTTTATGAACAGCAAAAGAAAACCAGCCACAGTACCCAAAGCAGTATCATGGAAACATGTTTCAAACATCCATTAAGGGAGTAATACAATGCTTGCCTTCCCACCTTTGTAAGAGAGTTCAACACTATCAGCTTCTGATATAGTAGATTACATGATTACTTACTTAGATTACTTTTTTGCTGCTGTTTTCTTCTTCCTCTCCCTTCTTCCTTCCCCCCCTCCCCATCCTCCCCCCCCAAATAATTCTTAAAGGAAAGATGATACATGTGCTTGTGGGTTTTTATCATGGCTAGAATATTATTCTTTTTGACAGGAATTTGAATACCTTTTATAGACCACAAGAGCTACTTAAAGCCTAAGGAAGCTATTTGATTGGAAGAGCAAATATTAATTTAACTGTGGAAAATATTTTGCAATGAACCCTTTCCCAGTGTGTACACAAATGTGAAATACATAAATTTCTACAGTGGAAAAGAATGGTACAAATATTTTATAATGCACGAGAACTCCTGCTCAAAACAGTCTTACATGTTTTAACAGCAGTGTCATGCTAAAAGTTATTGGGTATAACCAATTCTTTGTTATCAACAAAAAACATCATCTTAAATGCTGTCCAGAAAAGAGATCTCCCAACAAAAAAAAACAGCATGCCATATAGATGCAAATGACTCCCATTAGTTTTAGTAGACTCTTAAACACAATCAGCTGATCATGTCTTCCAAAAAGAACAGTAAACTTCTGGCTTCACCTGTCTTGTCTCCTGTCCTGACTTCAAAGTTAATATTTCATGCAAATATCTTCTCTAGCATTAAATAACGAGTCATGAAATAACCAATGTCAATGCTCAAACTTCCACATGGCTACCTAGTAATTAGCCTCCCAGATTAGATAGACGTGTGTCTCATTCATCCACGCTGTAAACATAAAAATGAAGCTAATAATCTGTATTTAAATACATGGCAAAGCAAATAAACACAACTATTTAATATCATGAGATCAAATAGCATATGGTATAGTTCAATGCAAATTATGTTACTAAAAAAAAAAAAAAGAGAGAGAGAAGAAAAGAGAGAAGAAATTGATATGATTATTGGCCTTATACCATTAGTTACATCTACAGTAAGAGTAATTAAAGGATTAAAGGAAGGCATAGGGAAAGAAATTCCTCAAAAAGAAATTCATTCTCCCATTTGGCTTATGATAGTCCTGTTCTGGATAATGAAAACGCTAATTAGCACAATTAGAATAAGCATTATGTCCTTTAAATACTGAAGAATATAATTTCAACATTCAGAGAGTTTTATTTTGAGCTTTAGGTGGACCCATTACTTCTCCATCCCCCCTCATCTCTTTTTTTTTCGTTTTCTTTTTTGAAAAATAAATTAACCTCTCACACCTTAAATGAAGGGAGAACAGACAATATAGGAAATTAATAGATGGCTAGAGGACTCAAGGAAGATTTATTCTTATCTCCACATCAACCATGGTATTGCTGATATCTTGTAGGTACTTTAGTACAACTTACAAAGTTGCTTGCTCTTTAACAAACATGAAAATTGTCTTGTTGATGTTTCTAATTTGCCCATAGCAGAACAGGACAGATAATCTTGTCAGACACTGATGATCTGAACTTCTTTTTGTAGCAACAGAGGAAACTTACCAACCCACACAATAACTCTTCATACAGACTTTTCAGCTTTGTCAGGTCACGTTTGGATATTGCTGAGAAATGCACATCACTGCTCAGGCTTAATGTACTTAAACAACCCCCCCCCCCAAACAACAACAACAACAAAAGCAAATAACAACAACAAAACATAATCAAAAGAAAAACACTGGGAATACTGGTTGTAAAAGGCTACTGGCTGGTCTGGAACCTCTCTTTCCAGACAGAGTAGCACCTGGTGTTTTCATAAGCTCCAAGTGTATGCATGGCCAAAGAGGCAAATGGGAAGAAGTGGTCTGAAACTAACTGTCAGTATTGACAGTTGTGGTGGTTTTACTCAGCAGCTGAGCTCCACCACAGCCAATCACTCACTCTCCCTCCTCAAAGAAAGAAGAGGAGAGAACAGGATGGAAAGGGCTCAAGGGTTGACATAATGACTCAACAATTATCATCACAGGAAAGATAGAATCAGCATAGGAAGATTAAAATAGTTTAATGCCTACTGCTAAAAAGGAAAGGGGAGGGGAGGGAAGAGGAGGATAGTGGAGGGGAGACGAGGAGAGGGGAGGGGGAAAAAAACATCAGGAAGCTTCATGTAAGGGTAATTGCTTGTTTGTTTTAAGCTATAATAGCTACACAAATATGGTGTGGTGGTATTACTTGGCTGAGCAGCTGAACTCCACCACAACTGCACTCTTGCTCCCCCTCCTAAAAGGTACAGGGAGAGAAAATATGATGGAAAGAGCTCAAGGGAGGAGACAAGGACAGGAAAATCACTCAACAATTATCTTCACAGGCAAAATAGACTCAGTATAGGCAGACTAATGTAATTTCTGTCTACCACTAGCAGACCACAAGAGTGAGAAACTAAAAAAAATCTAAAAACACCTTCCCCCCATTCAACCTCTTCTATTTCCTCCCCTACCCCAAGCAGCACAGGGAAATGGGGAACTGGGGCCGTGGTCAGTCCCTAACACTTGGGGAAAGGGGGAGAAAACAGGATGGAAAGGGCTCAAAGGTTGACATAATGACTGGGAGATCACTCAACAATTATCATCACAGGAAAAATAGAATCAGCATAGGGAGATTAAAATACTTTATTGCCTACTGCTAACAAGCTAGAGCAGGGAGAAACTAAAAAGAAAAAAAAAAGAAAAACACCTTCCCCCCATCCATCCTCTTCAACATCTTCCCTCTAAGTGGTACAGGGGAACGGGGGTTGAGGTCAGTCCCTAACGCTTCATCTCCACTGCTCCTTCATGGTCACTCTCTGCCCCAGCTCCACACGGGGTGCCTCCCATGGGATGCCATCCTTCCTGAACTGATCTTGTGTGAGCTTCCCACAGGCAGCAGCTCTTCAAGAACTGCTCCAACATGGCTCCATACCATGGGGTCCATCTGCCGGGAACAAATTGCTCCAGCACGGGTCCCCCACAGGTGACAGCTCCCCACAGATCTCCTTCTCCTGTGTGGGCTCTTCTGCATTGGCTGCAGCTCCAGCCTGAGGCCTGCTCCTCTGGGGGCTCTCATTGGGCCGCAGCCTCCTCCAGGCCACATCCACCTGCTGCACCGGGGGCTCCTCCACAGGCTGCAGTGTAGAGATCTGCTCCATGTGGGACCCATGGGTTGCAGGGGGACAGCCTGTTCTACCAGGGGCCTTGCCACAGGGGAACTTTTGCTCTGTGCCTGGAGCACCTCCTGCCTTCCTTCTTCATTGACCTTAGTGTCTGCAGGGCTGTTTCTCACTCCTCACTCCCAGCTACTGCTGCCCAGTGATTTTTTCCCCATGTTCTTAAATCTCACACAGAGATGCAAACAACATGGCCTATTGTTTCAGCTCTTGGCAGTGGTGGGTCCCTTTGGAGCTGGCTGGAGCTGGATCTTTTCCGATATGAGGCACCTTCAGAGCTCTGCTCACAAAGGCCTCTACAACCTCCACTACCAAAACTTCATGTAAAATGTGTAAACCCAATACAGGTAGCTGTAACTTAAGCACAACTGCTGGAAAGCTTGTTTGTGCTTCTGCTAAAATATAGTTAGAACATCCATCTTAACCATCCTATTCTGTCTCATGCAATCTGGGGGATTAAGTCTGCTAAGGTGCGGTTTGTCTGGTAGGAGACAGGCTCCCTTTTCATACATTGCTCAGGTCAGTTCTTTGTCATCAGTTAGTCTATTTTATGTGCCTTCTCCTACTATTTTTTTTTTTTTTTTATATATATCCTGTTGGTTCTCCCTGGTGTGCTCACAGATTATTTATACTTCCTATATTTGAACTACATAGCTTTACTGGCACGTTTTAAACAAAGCAATACAGACACTGAGCAGTGTAAAAGAATCATTTTATGGAAGATTGCATAGCCTGTAATGCAGTGCTAGATGTCTTTAGCAATGGTTATCACAAGTTTTCAGGCAAGCCTGAATGGGCCTCCAGAGTCTCAGTCTGCCTGTGGTTTTATGCCACAGACCTAAACTTGTGTTTCCGGTGGATTTTGTCAGAGTTCTGTTTTAAAAGCAACAACAGCAACAATCATACAGTTCTTCACTGTTGCGAAGAAAATATAAATCTGTGTTAAAATATCTATAGTGGATAGTGCATGGTTTTTCAAGTAAACCAGAAAGAGAATTTCTCTCTTTTTTTCACCATTAGAAAAATGGAATTCTGAACACCCATAAAATGTAAGAGCAGAGCATAAACACTCCAGTATGATAGCACACACCATCTTGTCTGAGATATAAAATTGGTCTTTTGGAGCATCTACATGCAGAAGCAGTGAGTAAGTTCTACTACACTAAAATATCACCATTTTATTCTTTTCCTGCATACACTACAGCACGCAGAACAATAACACAAAAAAAAAAAAAAAAAAATCCCTCCCATCTGAGCACAGGTACAAGCCAACGTGTTAATTATAGACTTATAAAATTGGTATTAATCTTTTCTCTTTTTTTTTTTTTTTTTTTTTTTCTGATATAGATTCTTTTCTATTGCCACAAGTTGCCATAAATTGCTCATTAAACGTCAAGCAATACAATGTAATGCTTGCTACCATTTATAGGCAATGCTCTCCAAAGTATAATTAGAGGGAGTATTATGACATAGAACAATGGAGACAATTATTTCTGAAGTTTATTAATGCTAATTAGCATATGGCATCTAAGACAGCTGCTGATACTTCATTGCTAAATACTGAGGGACTAATTAGAGTTTGATGTTAATTAGCTTCTTCTGCATGTGCATTGTCCTTAGATGCATATGCACTATCACCACTGGGCTATTAAAAATCTGGCCTAAGCCTTCTTGCAGTGGCTGGATATAGCATTTAGGAGATTTTGCAGACTGTACAGTACAGCTCTCTAATGTGTCCTTAATAGCCATGATGTGATCTTTAACAAGCCAAATTCACAAATTCTCATTGCAGTATGATACAAATTTTATTTTAAAAGGAGTTAAATCATAAAAATTGTTAAAAAAATGACAGTTTTGTACATTTTTAGTTGTAGAATAACAGCCTGAGAGATCAAAAACACATGTATAATGAGCTGAGGAAGAGGGAAACATAACAGAATTTCCCAGGCTTACACTATGCTATCTGCTATTTAATCTTTTTCATTCTGAATATAGATCATATATACATATATTTTTATTTTTTTTTTCTTCTTGCAGACATCCGTGTTCACTGTATATTATCAAACATGTCAGCCTTAGAAAACTTTTTGGAACCTTAAGAATATTATTGAAAACAAGAAAAAGCAATAAAGTCTTATCTGTAGATAGCAAGCAGGAAATGAGTATATATGTATTTTCTTTACTTTTTAGCAGGTCACTGTTGCTTTACATGTGTTTATTATTTAAAATCAATCTTTTTTTTTTTTTTTTTTTTTTCTTTATTCTTTTTACTTTTTTTCCAGGGCATAGCAACATTCCAGTGAGAGTTCCATGGGTCAATTATAAATTTTGTTGTTTTATCTATTTTATTTATTTATTTTTTTTAGTCATTTAAAGCAATTGGGTTTATTGTGTTTTTCCCATATAGTTAAAGAGTTTTTTTTTTTTTTTTTTTTTTTTTTTTTTTTTTTTTTTTTTTAATGAGTAATAAAATACTAACTAGCAAAGATTGTTAGTTAAGCCTTTTTTTTTTTTTTTGGGGGGGGGCAGGGTGGAGGAGGGGGGAGAAGAGGAATAAAGTTGCCCGTTATTGCCCAGGAGATGCTAAAAAGAATAGGAAAAGAAATAAAGTAAGGATGATAACATAGGCCCTCATCTAAAATGTGAGAAAGATGTGAAGGGAATTCCCAGTGACAAGAGCAGTGGAGTTTGAAAATGAAGATCAAATCTAATTGTGAGCCCCAGCCTGACTTTCAGATAGGTCCACTTCCTCACCCACTTTCTAGTCTTGATCAAGAAGGCCTTTGACTTTTGAAATCTCTTTAACCCTAGAGCTGCTTTGTGAGATGTCAAATGCATATTTAAGTCACATAACTCTGTAGAAAAGAGTTCTGCAGCAGCAGCAAGATCTTCTGTTTTGTAAAGTTAGCCAAAAATAGTTCACTGCGTAGAAGGAATCTTTATCACACAAGTTGGGTCTAAAGTGATGTTTAAGAATTTTTGGATAAAGTAGCTTGATTAATTAAGTATATATTAAATATTGTTGAGGCCTGTGCTCTATGTAAAATCTGAAGTTGCTAAGATTTGCTGAATCCATGGGATAAAAATGTTAATGTTGTAGGAGCATTTGATTCACAACTGAAAAATTAGTCTCGTTATTCCAGGTGGATAACCATTCTCTTGATGAAAGATTGTGACTGAAAAACTAACTAAATAAAAATGGGGTCCAAGAGGAAGTGTACTCTGGTGATGGGTGACTCTATTGACCTAATTGTGAAATCAAATATCAATAACAAAGAAGGACCTGTTCTGAAAAAAAATAATGAAATTCAAACTGAAAATCTGGCAAGGATAATGCAGGGAGTATATATACTGGAATGATAACAAAGATAATGTTAATGGGAAAGATGAAAGGAATGCAGTAGATTAGCTCCACACTTACACATTACAGATTAAAAGAATTCCTCTCAGGAAAAACAGACAATGTTATAGAATAAGAGAAATGGACTGTCAGTCCAAAGCAAAAGTGACATACTTGTTTTCATTTGGATGCTAGTGTATACAGAAACATGTTGCCATAAACAGTAATAACAACTGTGTTAAAGATATGATATTTAAGGGATTGTAAGGGGTAAGTGTATTGCCACAGAAACAAATGCAACTAGGCAGATAAACAGTAAACTGCAAAGGTTAAAATTTATATCAGCCCCATGAAAAAGAGTGAGCCCTGTTTATTAGATAATCATATACTTTAAGACTAAGCAGAAGTTGGACTTCCTATACAAAAAAACACCAGACTAATTAAGAAATTTCCCCCATGGACTGAAGAAACTCTCAGTGGACACTGGAACAGAGCCGTGATTCCCATACTGCCCCAGTTCAAGTCCTGAGGAAAACACCTTTTCCTAAGGTCGCTCTTATTTGGAAAGGCCTGTTGCTCTTGAATACCATCCAGGTGGATAGAAACATCAGGAGTTCGTTCATTGATTACAGAATCAAGAAGATGGTAACACTTCCTTATGTATAGTCTACAAGGAATTAAACAAAAAGGAAATATTGTCTTCTGGATGGTTTGGAAATGCAAGAAATCTCAACTAGAAAAGTCACATTTGTGCCTCTTGCCTTTATTCTTCATGGAAAATAAAGTTGGGTCTATACCCCTCTAAAATATTGATTGAGTAATTAGGATGCAAAAGGGCTCTGTTCTACCTATGTAGATATTTCCTTGCCTCACCTGTTGGCACCAGCAGCTAGGCACACAGTTAGATTTTCCAATTCTGAGCATGTAGATGGGATGAGGCCTCGAACAAAACCTTTGTAGAGGTTTTGTTCTTTGTAGAACCTTTGTTTTGCCTGCTTCTTCTAACTGGTACCTGACACCAGTGAGTTTTCTATCTGCTGGGTTAATGCTCTCACTGGCAGATCAGAGGGGCACACAGAAAGGGTGATCACTCATGTTTCTTGAGTCTCATATTTCTGGGATCAATAAGTCACAGAGGCAGCAAATAAGAAGAGGGAAAAGTAGTGTACCTATGCCATAAAGTGATATGTGATAAGGTTGTTATGAAAGAGGAAGGAAGGTACTATTTTCTCTCCCCACTCCAATTAATACATTTAGGTATTTTTATGAAACAAGACAAGGAGCTTGTAACTTTCATGTTCACTGAAGAAATTTTTTCAGGGTAGTCTCCAGGGGTCCTAAAAGAAAACATAAGGCAGATATAAAAAAGCCTAATACTTTCTAATTTTCGCATATCTTCCTAAATTTTCAAATTGGTCTCCTGTTTGTTTTGAGGCCCTCCCATACATTTTTAATAGCTTTGGATACTTTCAGCCTAGAGAAAAGAAGACATAGGAAAGACACGACATGATAAAATTGCAAGAACAATGGAGAAGGTGAATAGGAGTCAATTATTAACTGTCCATTTTATAAGTGTAAATGTGTGAATTAGATGGCATGGGTCATTCAAAATAATACAAAGGAGTAGTTCTCTATTGTTTTCTCCCAAGCCAAACAAGTATATCACTTATGATAATAATATTGCTAGTAGCAATGGTCAGAGTCAAGCCTCACAATACTGTCAGTTGTTTTGAAAATAATCTCATCATCCTAAACCTGCCCATAATCTATTTAGTTTATTCCTATACTCTGTAAACAGCTTCATATGACATTTGGTGATGGTTTTTCATAATCTGGATACTACAGTAAATGATTAGTGACTAACTGGAAGACTGTAGCTCAACAATTGATCTACATGGCAATTTTCATCATTTAACTTGAAAAAATTATGTCCATCTCTCCTAGAAAAAGCACACCACCCTTATACCTATGATGTGTGAAAAATAATATTGTACATAATTTTGCTGCAGAATTTAAAAGGGAAATAGTTATGTGCTACTGGGTTTACTAAATGATTTTAAACAGATTTCTATGACTCCAAATATCTCTGTATAGTCAGAAACATTATGAAAGTCAAATTACCACTCAGTTGTTTAAATGTGTGTTGCCAGAAACAGCCTAACAAAATTATGAAACACTGTGAAAACATGGCCTAAAGAAGAGCTGTCTGGGTGATGATTTGATTTAATTCAGTAGAACTGGCTATTACAATCACAGCCTCTTCCTAAACTACTCTGACTGCAGTTAGCATCAGTATTTCATAAATTGTGGGCTGGAAGAGAAGAAAAATAAGGCATTTGGGATTAGACCCAGAAGTCATTGTCATTGTCATGTGAACCCTACTTTTGTTCCTGGAATTCTTTTTCCAATTATCTTTTTTATCACATTATGGATTAAAAACCTCTTTATAACTCTGAACTATCAAAATGAGTTAATACTCAACTTTGGCATTCCATTTTGTTTTGTTTATGTGAATTACAGAATCACAGAATTGTAGGGATTGGAAGGGATCTCAAGAGATCATCGGGTCCAACCCCCCTTCCAAAGCAGGTTCCTAAGTGCAGGTTGCCCAGGTAGGTGTCCAGATGGCCTTGAATATCTCCAGAGAAGGAGACTCCACAACCTCCCTGGGCAGCCTGTTCCAGTGCTCCATCACCCTCACCGTGAAGAAGTTCTTTTGCATGTTGGTACAGAACTTCCTGTGATCCATTTTTTGACCATTGCCCCTTGTCCTGTCCCCACAAACCACTGAAAAGAGGTTGGCCAAATCCCTCTGTCTCCCACACCTCCGGTATTTATACACATTGATGAGATCCCCTCTCAGTCTTCTTTTCTCCAGGCTAAACAGACCCAGGTCTCTCAGCCTTTCCTCATAAGGAAGATGCTCCAGGCCCCATATCATCTTTGTGGCCGTCTGCTGGACTCTTTCCAGGAGATCCCCATCTTTTTTTGTACTGGGGAGCCCAGCATTGGACACTACTCCAGGTGAGGCCTGACCAGGGCAGAGTAGAGGAGGAGGATCACCTCCCTTGACCTGCTGGCCACACTCCTTTTTATGCACGCCAGGATCCCATTGGCCCTCTTGGCCATGAGAGCACAGTGCTGGCTCATGGTCAACCTGTTGTCCACCAGGACCCCTAGGTCCTTCTCCTCAGAGCTCCTCTCCAGCAGGTCATCCCCCAGCCTGTACTGATACATGTGGTTGTTCCTTCCCAGGTGCAGGACTCTACACTTGCTCTTAATAAACCTCATTTGGTTTCTTCCTACCCATCTCTCCTGCTGGCCCAGGTCTCGCTGAATGGCAGCACAGCCTTCTTGTGTGTCAGCCACTCCTCTCAGCTTTGTGTCACCAATGTATTTGCTGTACACTATTCCCTCATCAAGGTCATCGATGAAGATGTTGAACAAGACTGGACCCAGCACCGACCTCTGGGGAACACCACTAGTCACAGGTCTCCAGCCAGACTTTGCGCCTCCAATCGCCACCCTCTGAGCTCAGCCAGTCAGCCCATTTTCAACCCACCTTACTGTCCACTTGTCTATCCCACACTTTCTCAGCTTTGCTAGCTGAGCAGTATGTCGTGCTAGAGTAAGGTAGATGACATCCACTGCTCTCCCCTCATCTACCCAGCTGGTGATGCCAACATAGAAGTCTATGAGGTTGGTTGAACATGATTTCCCCATTGTAAATCCATGCTGATTACTGCTCATAACCTTCTTCTCTTCCAATTGCTTGGAGATGGCATCCAGAACAAGCTGTTCTAATACCCTTCCAGGGACAGAGGTGAGACTGACAAGATATTGTCAGTCGCCTGGCCCAAAGTATTGTCACCTGGCCCGTGTGTACAATATGCAGTCATTAGACAAAATCTAAACCTATTGTTACATATGTTAATTGATATCTACCAAGAATAATAGATGCAGAAAATTAGATCTTGCATGTTCATTCAAAAAGTACTGAAACCTAACAATCGTCCTTTTGTAGTTTATACCCTGATTGTACCATCAACAAACTGGCAGAATTCTAAAGCCTGAGTTTAAATACTACAGCTACTCAGACTACAGTTGAAAACAGAGGAAAGCTTTCAGTTTCCAGTCAAAAAAGAATATTACCATCTGTGAACTAGTCTTACATATTGCTTTAGAGGTAGCTTCTCATGTATCTTTGCAGCTGGAAATAATCAGATGACTGAAAAAAACAAACAAACAAACAAACAAACAAACAAAAAACGCATAATCCAAGATTTTAGAGATGTTAAAATGTCTGAAAAAATATCATTTATAAGAAAAGGGCTTATAAAATAATGCATTTAAAATTCAAGAGCAACTTCTAAAATTCACATTTGACATCTCTATACTGTATTTTTCTTTTAATGGGAAAGGTGTTTTTCTTGGTTTTATGGGTCTGGAAAAAGAATACTGTTATTGAAAACTAAGACACAGGACTTTAAAAGCTTGAGAAAAAAAAAAAAAAAAAAAAAAAATCTACTTTTTAGTAAAGATTTTTTTTTTTTTTTTTAAATTAAATTCATCAAGTCATGTATGTGGGGGACATGAGATATCCAAATGGCAACTGAAAGTGGAAAATAGCTAACAAAATACCAGGCACCTTTGCCAAAAAATGTTCCATATCCAGTAACTTATCTTCCTAATTTACTTAGCAGCTTCCAGTTCTTAAAAAATACAATACAATAAATGAAATGAAATGAAATGAAATGAAATGAAATGAAATGAAATGAAATGAAAGTCACAGTTTCTGGGGAGACAAGACTGTTAGAGAAATCCAATGTACAAGATGACAAATTATTTTACATGGACAACAAGTAAACTAGTCTGGTTAAAGTTTTTGCTTTCTAACTCTATATCAGACTTTATTCAGAGTTTTGAGGGAAGCTGTATGTGTAATGAGATGGATTTACATTGAGTTGGATCTCTTTTGGAAGAATTTTATATGCATATCAAAGTTACAATGGTTTCGTTTCTATTGATATTATAATATGGAACAGAATGGCTGAATCTGGGCTGATCTGTAGATACCTCATGGTGTCTTGTCAGTCCACTTCTGCAGATTTTGGACCTAGTCAATGCACAGTTTGGCTTATATCTGCCTGGTGTGGACTGGTGGGGTCCCAGGTTTTATCCTAAACTTAATAGGGTCATGACCAAAAAGTATATATTAAGAACAAAGAGCTCAAAAGATATCCTAGATTTTTCACCTATTCTATACGTACAATCCTATCCATCTGACTGAAACTTCTCTGTAAAATACTCAGAAATGTTGGCAAAAAATCAAGATTTCCAAAATTAGACGTTGTCTTAGTCATTCAGCTCAATCACAAATTTCTATTTCTTATTTGGTGTCTGTGTCTCATTATTCCCATTTCATTGTGTTTTCCTCTTCTACTTCTGTTCTATTTTTCTCCATCCTCTTTTATCTTCTAATGGTGATGTGGTCTTGCACCTAATGTGATAAAACACAGCACAGGGAGAATTGTTTACTGTAGTTGCAGGTTCTGTTAACTATAACATAGCAGTCAGAAGGACAGTGAAAACCAAAATCGTGGGAAAGAAGATGGAAGCAGAAAGTTCATGGAACAATAAATTAAAGTAAGCACTAAAAGGATGGCAATTTCAATGGGTAGAGGAAGAATGCTTTTTATATTAATTTCCTAGGAAAAAATAGGCAGGTTTCTATTGTTTTCACTTGGTGGGACATCAGCACTGAGGAAGAGGTTTTTAAAGTGCCTTTAAAGTGCCTTGTATCTTTGCTGCACCCTACAGTTGCAGCTATAACCCTAATTCTCCTCAGGCAGACATAAAAATGGGACTACCAGAGAGTAATATCAGTACAGACTGCACTATTACAATTTTTAACAGCTACTTCCTTGAAGTTCTCTGCAGCAGAAATGCAAGCTGTAAGTAGGACTGACAGATTGGTATTCAGTGGGATCTCAACACACTCACATAGTAAGAGGAAAACACTTCTGATTTCAGGATATTTTTCCTTATCCAGTTTCATGTCACATAGATCACTTTATATAAAGAGTTGGAAAATTTCTTAGGTAAATTTTAACTTTGAAATCATTACTGCTTCTTCCTCATCCTGACATTAATGTTACTGGTGGATGGAGAAAGAAGTAAAAAGAGTATGGAATAGAGTATTTAATAACATATGTGCTAGAGTGGTTAATAAAGTATGGTACATCCCTGGAAAACCCAATTCATTCTCATACCAAAAGACATTATTAGACAAATGTTCATTTCTAAAAAACATTGTTAAGCAAATGTTCATAAAGTACTTTATTTAAAAATAATATCCATATTAGTAAGGTAAGCAGTGTAGCCAGGCCTTTCAGTAGCAGGTGGAAGACACCCATTTTCCATTCACAGTATGGAAATACAAATACGTACAAAATAACTTGGATATCAACCGGAAAACATTTCACTCACAGTATGGATGTATGTCTGGAATGCAGATTTATTTCACATTTTCAAATACAGGAGTTGTAATTAAGTTTAATAAAATTAATCTGGTAGGTGAGGTTTTTCATGTGTAGTCACAGCTCTTCATTAATATTTACGTGATTGGCTACAGGGAAGGGACAAATCATACCCTGCTTTCAAATACATCTACTCAAATACATTCTATTCTGTCTAGATGTATTATATCAAATACATCTATTCAATAATCAATAATCAATTTATTTTTTTCCCCACAAAAGAATAGATTACCTCCAAAAGCTATAGAAGGAAATATGATTTTTCACAATTTTTCACTCAGACATTGAAAGGGCCCATTTTAGTCACTATATATTAGAATAGATAAAAATTGCCCATTATAATCACTTTTTTTTTTTCCTTGCAGTTTTACTCAGATTATAACCTACAGCTGTAAATAATGATTTTCGAATCAACTACCTCATTAACAAATCTAATTACAGAAATGCCTACATTTGCCAGGAGTGGTAAATAATAAAAAAATGCCTACAACTGATCTTTAAAAGAAATATATTTTTGCATCACTAAAAAGAAAAAAAGATTAATATTTTAAAGATACAGTGGTCAACTGAATCAGTGGTCAACTGAATTATGGCATAAAACACCTATGCAATGCACCAGCACTCAGGTCTTGACAGATTTATATATCCCAGACAGCCAGTAGTCTGAATTGCTCTGCATATTAAAGTATTAAAGGCAATTCTGTAATTCTGTCTTATGGCCTTCATTATTAATGTTGAGAGTTTTGTTGTTATTAATGTTTTGTTTTTACCTTAGTTTGGAATAATCAATGAGAAAATAATAAGGCAGTGGGCATTGGCTACAGAAATCTTTCTTGTGCAAGAACTAGTTATTGTACATTAAGACTAGGAGATTTTGAGGAGGAGGAGGTTAATTGGCTACTAATCAGGAGTACAGAGGAATAATAAGGAAAAATAGTTCTTTGGGGAGAACATGGAATATTTATTCATCCCAAAATATGCATTCCTATTTCTTTCTCTTTTTATTAACTCTATCCTGCATCCATCTGAGTTTACTTCCCAAAGGACAATCTGCTGTCATGCTCTTTGATGGCCAGTGTCTTGTGAACATTCTGAATTGCCTGCCATTCTCAGGCAGGCTCATTACTGGAAAACATCTGCTACTAAATTCTTCGTCCTCCCCATTTCATAACTGACATATCTGAGGATAAAATCTTCTATTTCATTGCTTAGATCATTGCTTAGAATTTCTTAGTAACAGAGGGGAAAAAGAAAATAAAAAGGCACAAAAATGAAGTTAAGTTTTGGGGCAGTATTAAAACATCTAGTAAGGAACTGTCTGTGCTCCAGTTTTAGGTTTGAAGAGTACCAACTATACTGATAAACACTGTAGACTTGTGGTTTCTTCCTAAATTGCTTACTTTAATTTGAACTTCTTAAAATGAAAAATAAAATAAAATAAAATAAAATAAAATAAAATAAAATAAAATAAAATAAAATAAAATAAATAAAATAAAATAAAATAAAATAAAATAAAATAAAATAAAATAAAATAAAATAAAATAAAATAAAATAAAATAAAATAAAATAAAAGTGAACACAGACATATTTAGAATTTAGTATGAAACAATTCAGGAAGAAGGCTACAATCATAATGTTCCAAACTTGAGAACTTTGTATTTGAAAGATAAAAAGAATGTTCAGATAGAGTTTTGGGTAATTTTTTGGAAAACAACATTAGTGTATTATTTCTATGGCGGGCTCTAAATTGTCTCAAATCAATTAAGGATGGTAGCATTAAGATAGATGAGCACAATGCATGTAAAACTTTTTGGAGGACAGAAGGGTAAAGAACACAATAATCTACCTAATGATTTACAGCATTTCAAAATACAGAGTAATTTTTCTCTTTCTTGAAAATGGAGAAGATATTGCCATTGATACTAAAAGAAACAAAGCTATGTCTTTAGACATTAAATGCAAAGTATTAAACTGAAGTTGCTTTCACATTACCAATGCACTGAGAAGACAAAAAGAACATAGGAGGAGAGGCTGAGAGCATTGAGACTGCTCAGCCTGGAGAAGGGAAGGCTCTGCAGGGAATGCATCAGTGTGAGTAAATGATGGGAGGGAACAGAGAAAAGGCTGCCAGACACATCTCAGTACCAAGTAGTACCTTGTGGCAGGAAAAGAGGCAATGGGCACAAATTAAATCTCCATCTAACCACAAAAAAAGTTTTTACTGTGAGGGTGATCAAACACTAGAGGAGGTAATGATTCTATTTATTCACCTGGTTATATTTAAAAGCCAAGTATCCATAGATTAAATAGGCTTTATTTCAATTCCAGAGAAGGTTAGAGAAGAAGGAGGATCCATTCGGATAAATAACAAGAAAATACCCCCCTGCCAAAACAATGTAAATCTTGCTAATTTACAATCCAAAAAACTGTTTTGCAGTTCTTGAAAAGTTCTGATCAAATGACCAGCTGATCAATTATTTCTGTATACTGTGTAATTTACTTACTGCTCACCCATGACATAATTGAACCATTGAATTTTTATAGAGTAGGGAAGAAGACTACTTATGTCAATAGAGCTGTAGAAAGTGATGAATTTGCTGTTTTATTTTTATTTTGGGGGGTGAAGTTGTGTTTCCTGTGATACAGGTTTTGTACATCAATTTCCTGTTTTATTTAGATAGCATAATATTATTGTAGTGTAATAATTCCATGTGTAAAGTACTGATGAAATACTGTTTATTAAACACTCTAGTATCCTTCAAAGCATACATAACTGTATAGAATATTTATGATTAAGTAGTTTAATAGTTTGTTTCTGCATTGTAAAGAAATAGGAAAATATAACTGACTTTGCAATGCCTCTTCTTAACTTCAGGAAAAGACAATTCAGAATTACATAGTAAAAGCAAAACCCACCAAACAAGCCTACCTGTTTAATTTTCAGGAAAAAAATAAAAATAGAATTCAATAAAATGTAATGTCCCCACAGTAGGAATGGTGTTACCATAACTGTGTGTGAAGACTGGTTGTTAAAATCTTCCACAAAACTATCCAAGAAGAAAATTATTTTCACAACTCTTCTAAAATGAGTCTTCTTTTAAAGTGGTTAAATATTTTTGTAAGGGCTTAGAATAATATGGGAAAAATGTAATAGGTAAAAAGTATGCATAAAACATGATGTATAACTGCATCTGATTCAAAGTTACAATGCAGAGTGCTTGAGAGTGTCTATATTAAAACAGCAGAATTTGGACTTGTTAGAAGTAGCTTGATGCTTACAAAAGTATTAACTGAGCCTCAAGGAAAAATTGAGTAAGATATTCCTTTCAGCTTCACCATGGTAAAGAATTATCACCCAGCATGCTGAATTTAATTCTTATTCCTCCCAGCAAGATGCCAGGCCTGTACTGGAAGTACAAGGGTGTCCCTTTGTGCATGGAGTTGTCCCTGGTAGCACTTTCCTGAGCAGCAGGGGCTTCCTCCCAGCCTAAGTGCTCTGATTCCCCCTCTTTTTCACCGCCAGGGGAAGGCTGAGTGCCATCTCATGTCCTGGTGTGCTGCTGGGGAGCTCCAAAGTGTGTCTAAGTTGCAGTCTCTTGTCTTTCATGTGGTTTACCGGACCAAAAAAGGATACTTTGTGATTGGAGTCTACTACAGGTTGCCTGATCAAGGGGAGGCTGTTGACAAGGACGTCTTTTTTTCAGCTACAAGACTCATTGTTCTCACAGGCTCTCATCTTGATGGGGAATTTCAACCACCTGGATGTCCTCTGGGAATGCAACACAGCAGGCTGTAAGCAATCCATTGGACTCCTGGAGTGCACTTCCTGGCACAGCTATTGGACATACTAAACAAAGGAGAAGTGTTACTGGACCTGGTGTCTACCAGTGCAGATGAACTAATCAAATAATTAAGATTGGATGCAGTCTGGTCTGTAGCAGCCACTACCTGGTTGAGTTTGTGGTCTTGGGGCCTAGAAAAGAGTGAAGTCTGAACTTTAGATGAATGCTTTTCCAGCTCTTAAAGGACCTAGTGGATGCGATGCCCTGGGACACTGTCCTTAGGGACAGAGGAACTGATAAGAATTGACAACTCTTTAAGGACACTTTTCTAGAGCACAAGAGCTCCCCATCCCCATGTGTAAAAAGTCAGGCAGGCCAAACAGGAAAACGGCATGGCTAAGCAAGGACCTGCTGGTAAAACTGTAGTCTAAGAAGTAAATGCACAGGCAGTGAAAGCAGGGACATGTGGCCTGGAAAGAGTACAGGGATGATGCCCACATGTGCAGGGATGGGATCAGGAAAGCTGAGGCACAAATGGGACTGAGCTTGAAAAGGGATGCAAAGAATAACAAGAAGGGATTATACAGGTACATTGGTCAAAAAACAAAGGCCAAGGATAGTGTACCCCTTCTGACAGATGAGGAGGAAGAACTGGAAATGAGAGATATGGAGAAGGCTGAGGTACTCAACAACTTCTTTGCCTCAGCCTTCACTGCCAGACAGGCTTCCCACATCTTTCACTTCCCTGAACCCATAGATGAGGGCTGGGGGAGTAAAGTCCCTCCACTTGTAAGCAAAGAGCAGGTTTGAGACCACTTGATGAAACTAAACAGGTACAAGTCTACGGGGCCTGATGACATGCATCCCAGGGTCCTGAGGGAATTGGCTGATGTCAGTTGATCACCAATTGACATCAATCAATTGATGCCAAGCCTCTCTCTATCATATTTGAAAAGTCATGTCAATCAGATGAAGTCCCTGGTGACTGGAAAAAGGGAAGTATCACTCCCATTTTTAAAAAGGGTAGAAAGCAAGTCCTGGAGAAAAGAGTGGTGAGCCTCACTTCTGTGCCTGGAAGATCATGGAAAAGATCCTCCTGGAAGCAATATTAAGGCACATGCAAGAGAAGGAGGTGATACGAGACAGCCAGCATGGCTTCACCAAGGGCAATCATGCCTGACTGATCCTTCTAGCCTTCTATGATAGAGTGACTTCATCAGTTGACAAGGGGAGACTGACCAATGTCATTTACCTGGACTTATGTAAGGCCTTTGACATGGTCCCACATGACATCCTGCTCTCTAAATTGGAGAGAGGTGGATTTCAAGGTAGGACTGTATGGTGGATAAAGCTTGAAGGTCACACCCAGAGAGTGGTGGTCAATGTCTCCGTGTCCCGGTGGAGGCCAGTGACAAGTGGTGTCCCTCAGTGGTCCACCTTGTGCCCAGTGCTGTTTAATATCTTATTCAATTACAGACAGTGGGATAGAGTCCTCAGCAAGTTTTCAGGTGATAACAAGCTGAGTGGTGCAGCTGATACAACACAAGGAAGGCATGTCACCCAAAGGGACCTGGATAAGCTTCAGAAGTGGTCCCATGTGAAAGTAATGAGATTCACCAAGTAAAAGTGCAAGGTGTTGCACGTGGGCCAGGGAAATCCCAGACATGAGAAGAACTCATTAAGAGCATCCCTGCAGAGAAGGACTTGGGGGTTCTGGTGGACAAAAAGCTCACCATGAGCCATTGATATGCATTCACAGCCCAGAAGGCCAACTGCATCCTGGGCTGGATCAAAAGAGGCATGGCTAGCAGACCGAGGGAGGTGATTGACCCCATCTACTCTGCCTGTGTGAGGACTCACTTGAAGTCCTGTGTCCAGGTCTGGGGCCCCCAGCACAAAAAGGATGTGGACCTGTTAGAGCAGGTCCAGAGGAGGGCCATGAAGATAATCAGATGGCTAGAGCACCTCTTCTATTATTAAACAGTGAGAAAGCTGGGGTTGCTCTTCTCTCAGCCTGCAGAAAAGAAGTCTCCAGAGAGACCTCATTGTGGCCTTTTAATACTTAAAGAGGGCTTATAAAATAGATGGACAGAGGGTGGTGAGGTGGTAAATCCAGCCTTAAAAAGGTAGACTTAGATTAGATATAGGAATAAATTATTTCCTGTGAAAGTGTTGAGACACTGGCACAGGTTGCTCAGAGAAGTTGTGGGTGCCCCATCCCTAGAAGTGTTTAAGGACAGGGTGGATGAGGCTCTGAGCAACTTGGTCTAATGGAAAGTGTCCCAGCCCATGCCGGGAATGCTGGAACTAGATGAACTTTAAGATCCCTTCCACACAGTCCATTCTATGATTCTATTATTCTATGTTTGTTTTTTTTTCTTCTTTGTTGTCTGACAGACAACCCTTTTGGCTGTCTTGTGTAAGTTCAGCAAGAGCCTCTCTTCCTCTATGTTTAAACCGTTGTATACATATATTCACTGACTACAATAAATTAGAAGGGACACTTAGGTACTGGTTTAGTAAACAGATTTTTTTTCAGATGTTCAGCATGTTACATGCAAAAGTGGTCTAACTTTTGTTGTTCCATTTGGTATGCCCTGCCATTTGAGGAGAATCTGCATACAATTGAAGTGCATAAGAACTGTGTGGTACCATAGGGGAGGAATGTAAAATAGAGGACTGACTGTGACTAAGACAGTCCACCAGGAACTAGGTGTGAAATTTTAAAATGTATGTTAGCAATGTCACACAAAAATCTACAGTGCTCCCTAAGGAGCCTATTATTTCCATATTCACTTCTTCTTGCAGTTATTTGCAGCTCTAAATACAAAGTTTGTTTTGGAGGTGGGCAACTATGTAGCTCTTGGAGGATATTTGGTTGAATTTCTATTTCAGTCCCTCATAAATAGAATACATTTTGTTAGTAATAGCATAGGCATGCTATGGCCCTGAGATTCTAAATGATTTTGCAACATAAACTAATAATAAGAAAAGGTATTGCCTTCTAAGAATGGGAATCATTTTCTTTACAAATTTTTCTTAACAACCCTAATTAAAATCCAGGTAGGTTATAGTGCAGATAGAAATTTGACACAAGTTTTTGAATTTCAATATGGACATTGTATGCTTTCAAACACTACAAAAAATAAATAAATATATATATATATAGTGTGTGTGTTTGTTTTGTTTGTTTGTTTGTGTTTTCTTTTAAACAGAGTATTAACTCTTTACAAAATTCATACATTCTTCTGGAATTTTTTTCTTCCTTTTTCCTACCTATATCATTTACAAGGATGAGAGCAAGAATGCAACCAACCAACTGCTCCATGCTTGAAATATATGTATGTATGTATGTGTATATATATATAGTTACAATATGATGTAGTGGTTTTACTCTTCTGGGAAGCTAAACTCCACCACAACTACTCTCTCGCTCCCCCTCCTCCTCAAAAGAGGGGAAGAAAAAAGTATGTGGGAAAGAAAAAAAAAAGGCTCAAGTGATAAGAATAATTTAACTAAAAAGAAAAAGAAGAGATGTGGAGGAATGGTTAAGTGAAATAGGACACGTGGATGTTGGGCAGTTAGGAGGCAATGGGCTAGTGAAGTACCGTACTCAACTCACATGAGTCTGGCACGTACGCAGCTGGCTGAGAGCCAATCAGGCTCAAGGACACGATGCCCTTGAGCGATGGGGAAAGTCCCTAAGGCGGGACAGTGGCTAAAAGAAGGAGGAACTACCTGGAAAGAGCGGGAAATGTTAGCCAATGCTGAGCTTAGTTTTTGCAATATGTATGAGTTGATTATATTCGAACTAGATAAAAGGCGACTGAGCTATCCATTAAAGTTGAAGTTCACTGTTCACTCATATTGAGCGTCTGTGTCTTCCTTCCGTCGACAACAAAGAGAGAAAAAAACAACAACACAAACAGCAACAACAACAAACAAACAAACAAAAACCATAGACTGCACAGAAGCCCAGAGAGAGGAAAATAAAATGTATTAGCTAATTCCCATCAAGGAGCAATGTTTGGCCAATGTTCGGTCTGCTAGGAAGCAGGATCTCAATATACGTAGAGGTTGTTTGGGAGGACAGGCCTTTATAATGAGCACCTCATCTCCTTTCCTTTTCCCTCCTTTTATTGCTTAGTGTGATGTCATGTGGTATGGAATAACCCTTTGGTTGGTTTAGGTCAGCTGCCCTCGTGATGTTCCCTCCCCACCTCTTTCCCACCCCTCCTGGTGGTAGGTTGGGAGGGGCGGATTGTTGGAGTCTTGGTGCTGTGCCAGCACTGCTCAGCAATGGACAAAACACTGATGTGACACCAATGCTGTTCTAGCTACAAGTGTTCTAGCACAGTACTGTATGGGCTCCTGCACGGAAAGTTAATTCCAGACCCAGTACATATGAAAAACTGACCGTGTTATATCTGAAAAATTGACCATTTTATATGTGATTTAGCTTAGTCAGAAATGGATACAAGAGTTTGGTGATCAAACTTATCAAAACTTATGATCATTATGAATAAATGATCATAATGGTTCCTTTTGAACTTATAATCCTTAAACATAAAAGAACAATAATCTTTTCAGACATGTGTGGTTTGTATATTGCCCTCTGTTTTAAATCTTCGAAGAGAGTATCTCACCTTTCCTGTCTTCTTTTTTTATTTTTTTTCCTTCAGTGATGGAGAGTAATCTGTTTTTAGTTCCATTTGAATGTAATTTTTTCTTTTTATGAACTAAATTACAGTACAGACCATAGGCTCCTGATATCCATTATTTATCTTGTCATTTTAAAGCTCCATCTCTTGATGCAATCAAACTTCTAAGAAGCCTACAGATTCCTGACACTCCTGAGCTTTTTGCAATTTCTGGCTCTAGGGAAGAAATGTCTGGCTTTTGAACATCCCTGGTTAATTTGAATAAAAAATTCTAGATGCCTCTACAGTGAATCCACAATAAAATCTTCTGTGTTTTATAACCAGTTTCCTAGATTTGGTCTGTGCTTTAATATCAGATTTGAATGCCTTGGGATGCTTAGATGCTATGTTCTAATTCATTTATTCAGCTTTCATTTCTACCTTGCTAACTTTAAATTCTTTCTGTTCTGCAATTACAGTTCTTCATTTGATACTAATCCATGTGTGGTTTCTTTCTCTATGTGTATGAAAATATTATGTTCAGTTTTGCACCCTTGAGTGTTTTTTTTTTTTTGGCAACTAATATCACTTATACTTGACCTTTAAGAGCCCAACTGCATTCACATATTAAGAAAGCCCAGTTCCACAGCTGGTAATAGAGGGGGCAAAACACTACTTGCAGTTCAAGGACACAAAAAGGAAAGATCTCAAAAAACTGCCCTGGGGATTTTGTTATGCAAAACAGTCCATAGGTGGTGTCTGGAGAAATTTTGTTCTGGTCTGACTTTGATCATTAAAGACACATCTAAAGCGCTATTGATGACAAAAAAATAAAAAATAAAAAAATAAAAAAGATTAGACAGTAGGGAAGGTCATCTAGAAGTTTAGAGAGGTTTAGAGAGAAATCTAAGCTGTGAAAATGGACTTGGGAGGATCTTCTGCCAGGCTGTGTGTGTGATTAAATCTGTGCTGCAAAGGGTGAGTAAAAGCAGCAGCATTGCTACCCTCCCCTTTAACCCCATAGGAAGGAGCACTTGGTGTGGAAGGAGAAAGATCAAAACACCTGGCAGAGGCTTTATAAGACAGGAGCAGGAACCCAGAGAGAAAAAGATAAAACATTTAACTGAAAGGTGATGAAAGCATTGAGTATTAAACTTCAGCCAAAGAATTTTGTGAGAACATATGACTCAGTGAGTGTCAAATAAAAGTTTCCTCCCCTTCCCTCTTACCTAAGAAGATGTAAAGAAAGATAATGTAGGACAGATGAGAGAACTGGCTTCTGCAAACTTTTCTTGTGAATCTTGTTACCTTGGATTGGAAAATAGGCAAACAGGAGCAATTTGTGACTTCTTATGTAGTTAGTATACTTTTTTTTTTTTTTTAAGTATATTATCTGTAAATTGAAAATTAAGATGTATGTATAGCTGAAAAATTAACATGAAATCACAGTTGTATGGCAGTACATGTAAGTAAATAGCCATGCTGTTAATTCTCCTCAGTGTAGAATTTATTAATTGGACACTCAAAAATATGCAGTTTACACAGTTTCTAAGTCCTGTTATACAAACAAATTTCTCTAAGTAACTACATGGTTCTATTTCTCTTAACAAGGAATGCCAAAAGGATGAAAGCTTACATTATGTTTTCCAACTGAACTACTGTACTGGGTTTAAGTGCCAAGGTTTTGGTAGCAGGGGGCTGCAGCTGTGGCCTCCTTGAGCAGCTCCAGCCACCTCCAAAGGGCTCTGCCACTGGCAAGAGCTAAGACAATAAGTCATGTTTGCACCTCTGTGAGAGCAGATTTAAGAAAGAGAGGAGAAAAAAAAAAAAAAAATAAATCTTATGGGCAGCAGTAGCTGGGATAATGAGGAATGAGAAACAGCTCTGAAGGCACCAAAGTCAGTGTAAAGGGAGGGCTGGAGCTGAAGTTCCCCTGTGGCAAGGCCCCTGGTAGAACAGGCTGTCCCCCTGCAACCCATGGGTCCCACATGGAGCAGATCTCTACACTGCAGCCTGTGGAGGAGCCCCCGGTGCAGCAGGTGGATGTGGCCTGGAGGAGGCTGCGGCCCAATGAGAGCCCCCAGAGGAGCAGGCCTCAGGCTGGAGCTGCAGCCAATGCAGAAGAGCCCACACAGGAGAAGGAGATCTGTGGGGAGCTGTCACCTGTGGGGGACCCGTGCTGGAGCAATTTGTTCCTGGCAGATGGACCCCATGGTATGGAGCCATGTTGGAGCAGTTCTTGAAGAGCTGCTGCCTGTGGGAAGCTCACACAAGATCAGTTCAGGAAGGATGGCATCCCATGGGAGGCACCCCGTGTGGAGCTGGGGCAGAGAGTGACCGTGAAGGAGCAGTGGAGATGAAGCGTTAGGGACTGACCTCAACCCCCGTTCCCCTGTACCACTTAGAGGGAAGATGTTGAAGAGGATGGATGGGGGGAAGGTGTTTTTCTTTTTTTTTTTCTTTTTAGTTTCTCCCTGCTCTAGCTTGTTAGCAGTAGGCAATAAAGTATTTTAATCTCCCTATGCTGATTCTATTTTTCCTGTGATGATAATTGTTGAGTGATCTCCCAGTCATTATGTCAACCTTTGAGCCCTTTCCATCCTGTTTTCTCCCCCTTTCCCCAAGTGTTAGGGACTGACCACGGCCCCAGTTCCCCATTTCCCTGTGCTGCTTGGGGTAGGGGAGGACATAGAAGAGGTTGAATGGGGGGAAGGTGTTTTTAGATTTTTTTAGTTTCTCACTCCTGTGGTCTGCTAGTGGTAGACAGAAATTACATTAGTCTGCCTATACTGAGTCTATTTTGCCTATGAAGATAATTGTTGAGTGATTTTCCTGTCCTTGTCTCCTCCCTTGAGCTCTTTCCATCATTATTTTCTCTCCTTGTACCTTTTAGGAGGGGGAGCAAGAGTGCAGTTGTGGTGGAGTTCAGCTGCTCAGCCAAGTTATACCACCACACCATATTTGTGTAGCTATTATAGCTTAAAACAAACAAGCAATTACCCTTACATGAAGCTTCCTGATGTTTTTTTCCCCCTCCCCTCCCCCCCCCTCCCCTCCCTTCCCCTCCCCTCCCCTTCCCTAAATTCATTAAATGTAATTTAGCTTGTTGGAGACAGAAGCTTTCCAAAGGACTATATTGCAAGCAGAAAGTATTGTTGTTTCACTGTTTGTTGATGTGTTTTAAAAATTTCGCACCTACCCCCCACTGGTTTGTTAGGAATGTCCAGGATGAAAGGAAAGCAAAGAGGTTATAGAGGCAAATTTAAAAAAAAAAAAAAAAAAAAAAGTGAAAAGTGTGGCAATTGTTAAATCCATTACTGTTTAACAGCCTGATCTGAAGTTACAATCATTCTGGGCTGTGATAGTGCTTCATAAAAATGATTTCCTCCAAGAAAAGGGATCATTAGTTCATTGAAATGACTAATGTTAAGAGAGGTTATTAGTCTATTATTTCTATCAGTGCAGAACATAAGCATGAAGATTTCACCAACTGCACTAATGCCTATAAAATAAATGAAGATTAAAGAATGAATGCATATGCTTAGGATAAGTGCATACTCATATGAAAGCATGTAATTTAACTTTTGTAGCTTGCATGAGTTTGAGGCACAAAATTTGGTTATAGGTTTTGTTTGGACTTAAAATTTATGATTAAGAGCATGAACAAACATTAATAAGAACATATGACCTTTCCACATAAATAATATTAAGACTGATAATAATAGAGGGGGAGGACTGGTCTCTGGAACTTAGATTTGACATTGTAAACCAAGTTCTCAGCTATCATTCGAGGATGTTCGTATTTCATTTTACAATAAGACTTGATTTCACTTTTTCTCCCATTTTAAAATAATTTATTTACCTCATTAGAAAGACAGAAAGGAAACCTATCCACATAAGAACAAACTAAGGTCATAATTATTTTACATGCATATGTGGTTATGAATTATCAGTGTTTTAATAGTATGGCCAAGAATTATGTAGATTATGTATCATAGAATTAAAGAATCCTGGAAGGAACCTTAAAGATCATCTAATTCCAACCTTCCTGCCATGGGCAGGGACACCTTCCACTAGATCAGGTTGCTAAAAGTCCCATCCAACCTTGCATTGAACACTTCCAGGGATGGGGCACTGTTTCTCTGGGCAACCTGTGCTAGTGCCTCACAGTAAAGAATTTCCTCCTTATATCTAATCTAAATCTACCATCTTTTCATTTAAAGTCATTATTCCTTGTCCTATCCCTACACTCCCTGACAAAGAGTCCCTCCCCAGCTTTCCTGTAGGCTCCCTTTAGGTACTGGTAGACTGCTATAAGGTCTCCCTGGAGCCTTCTCTTCTCCAGGCTGAACAACCCCAACTCCCTCAGCCTGTCCAGCCCTTTGATCATTCTCCTGACCCTCCTCTGGACTTGTTCTAATAGGTCCCTGTCCTTCTTGTTCTGGGAGCCCCAGAGCGGTACTCCAGGTGGGGTCTCATGAGAGCAGAGCAGAGGGGGAGAATCACCTCCCTTGATTTGCTGGTCATGCTTCTTTTGATGCAGCCCAGGATATGACTGGCTTTTTTTTGGCAGCAAGTGCATATTGCTTCTCATCCACCAGCACCCTCAGGTCCTTCTCCCCAGGGTTGCTCTGAATCCATTTTTTGCTCAGTCTGTATTTGTGATGGGGATTGCCCAAGCTCAGGTAAAGACCTTGAAGTTGGCCTTATTGAATCTCATGAGGTTTGCAAAAGCCCACCTCTCAAGCCTGTCAAGGTCCCTCTGCATGGCATCTCTTCCCTCTAGCATGTTGACTTCACCACACAGCTTGGTGTCATCAGCAAGCTTGCTGAGGATGCACTCAGTCCCACTCTCCATTTCACCGACAAAGATATTAAACAGCGCCAGTTCCAATACTGACAACTGAGGTGCACCACTTGTCAGTGATCTTCACTTGGACACTAAGCTGTCAACTCCAACTCTTTGAGAGTGGCCATCCAGGCAATTCTTTATCCACCATGCATGTGTTCCATGAATCACAACCACGTCTCTCCAATTTAGAGGCAAGGATATTGTGTGGGACAGCATCAAATGCTTTACACAAATCCAGGTAGATGACATCAGTTGCTCTTCCATACCCACCAATGTTGTGTATCTCTATTCATCTGCAGGAAGATAAAAATGAAAAGACACCATAAAAAACATTTTTGAACATCTACATTTGGGGTAGCTCTCTTCATATCTTAAGAGTTTTTCTTTAGAAATAACTGTTTTACTGAAGTGTTGAAATGTCAAAAAATATCTTTCAGAAAATGCATTCAGACCTGAAGGGTTTTCTTTGAGTAGTTAAAACTTCAACTTGGACCAACAAGGTGATTTATGCATTTGTACTGTATTTTATTCTTTAACAAAAGCTTAATGCAATTGGTTTGGGGTTTTGTTTCCATAATAAGCCCTAGGACTTCTGATAAAGCTTTTAAATGGAAACATTTCTACCTCTGCTGTTGATCAAGATTTTAGAGCTGGAGTTAATATATTATGTATGTAGTTTATTTAGATACAGCATGATTTTCCTCATTTTATATTAACAAGATTTGCTTCTCCTGCCAAGTTGATATTTCCTTTTACAGTAACATGCATTGCAATGCAACATTTTTCTTCATTTTAAGAATATTAAAAATATAATAGACATATCAGTGCTGCAATTTTCTCTTCAATAAGATATACAAAATCTTGACAGTATCAGATTTCTACATGTCA
Organism: Aythya ferina; assembly: GCF_964211825.1. Classification (NCBI taxonomy): domain Eukaryota; kingdom Metazoa; phylum Chordata; class Aves; order Anseriformes; family Anatidae; genus Aythya; species Aythya ferina. The sequence goes on from NC_140297.1 coordinate 101,595,774, forward strand.
GTACACAGACTTCTAACTTGCCCATTTCTTCTATTTATCAAAAACCTTGACTCATATTCTGTTGGCAAAGTGGTAACATTTAACTACCTGTGACAGACAGGACGGTGTAGCGACACTGCTTGCAAGGGAACATCAGAAGATGCTTCCTGAAGGATGTCATTATTTTTTGGTGAGGGCAGAGTATGGAAATGCAACAACAACAACATCAACAACAACAAAAAGGGAACTTGGTTTATAATTTTATTGGGTCTGGCTGAGATGAAGTTAACTTCCCCCTTAACAGCACAAATAGTGTTATGCTTTACATTTGTGTCTAGAAAGGTGTTGATAATGCACCAACATTTTGGCTTCTGCTGAACAGTGCTCGCACAGTATCAAGGTTTTCTTTCCAAATCTCCCCAACCCTTCACCCTCACACCTACCAAATACCAGTAGGCTTGTAGCTAGGAAAGAGTTTGGGAGGTTGTGCATTAATTACAATGGCTGTTCTCAGAAGCCAAGCATCTAACCTGTTAGACACCGTGCAAATCTAACAGGATTGAACTAATACTGATTAAACCATATTCACTGAAGAAACTGGTTACTTTATTTGCATTGATTCAGGGTCATTGTGCTGCTTAGACTTTAAAATACAGTAAAGTTTTACTGGGGTGCAAAAACCATAGGCCTATTATATTCATCTACTCCTACCTCTCTCCAAATTCATTCCTTTTGCACTCTCATGACTGTTGTCGACGGGAGGAAGACACAGACGCTCAGTATGAGTGAACAATGAACTTCAACTTTAATGGATAGCTCAGTCGCCTTTTATCTAGTTCGAACATAATCAACTCATACATATTGCAAAAACTAAGCTCAGCATTGGCTAACATTTCCCGCTCTTTTCAGTTTGTTCCTCCTTCTTTTAGCCACCGTCCCGCCTTAGGGACTTTCCCAATCGCTCAAGGGCATCGTGTCCTTGATCCTGATTGGCTCTCAGCCAGCTGCGTACGTGCCAGACTCATGTGAGTTGAGTACGGTACTTTACTAGCCCATTGCCTCCTAACTGCCCAACATCAACATGTCCTATTTCACTTAACCATTCCTCCACAATTCCCCCGTTTTTATTTTGCGCTACAAATACCTTCTCTGTGAGTTGCTCTAGTTTCTTAGTTAGGCAGTTAAGGATTATACGTGCAGCAACTATAATCGATATAATTGTAAGTAGAAAGCGAAGTCCCTCTTTAACTAAGAAAACCCATCCACCCATGTTCCCAAAAACAGATTTAAGCCAACCTTCAAACCAACTATCTTGTACTACAATTTCTTGTGTATGATCCCTTAACCGTTTCAACTGGTCGTGAATTGACTAACCATGGTCAGAAAGATAAAAGCAACACATTCCTTCTACATCTTCACACCCATGTCCCTGAGCCAGCAATAAGAAATCAATAGCGACCCTATTTTGCAATACAGCATGTCTTAGACTCTCCATATCTTGTGACATTTCAGAAAGAACTTGTGTTGTTACATTTGATTGTTTAACAGCCCAACAAGCAAGCTTATTAATGTTAGTCAAAGCATGTGCAGTTCCCACACCAGGCACCAAAGAAGCAAAGAATCTTTCTGCTGGACCCCACAATTCTACATCATCATTACAGTCAGAACCCAGAGTTTTTAGTTCTCGTTTAATTCTTCTGCTCCTTGTCGAGTTCTGCCACGAGTGTAAATCTGGAGCGAAAAGTGTGAGTCGCCCTAGGTAACACGGTCCTCCAAAAGCATTGGCTGGTACTCCTTGCCATGCACGGTCTCCACAGATCAAAAACATGCCAGAGAGAAGCAGCACAGCCGCCGCTGCTTCCATGGTTACGTCAGACAGGCTGCAGGGTCCTGATGTCCGTCCCTCTGCTCTGTGCCGACTCGCCACACGGTGAGCTCCAAGCGCAGCGCTGCTCGTGGCGGTGACTGAGGGGGGTGGGGAGGCTCCCATTGCCCCGTAGCCCCAAGGCAGCGTTATCATTCTCTCTGAAGGCGGCAGTGGGCAATGCCCAGCTCCAGCACTTCCCGGCAATCCCAGTCGCTCTGTAGCGGCAGCAGCGACTCCCTGCTCAGCCTGATGTGTAGCTAAAGCGCTAGCGACTGTTCTCCAAGGCTTCAATAAATTTTTTAGCAGACTTAATATCATTAATAACATCAAACAATTTATCTCCAAATTTACGCCACTCTGTTTGTTCAAAAAACTATCAGGATTTGTAAAACAACCCTGCGCTACTGCATATGCTAATAACCCTGGCAAATCTTTTTCTACAATCTATATCTAAAATACTCCGCTTTTCTAAAAAGCATCTGAGCAAATTATACGCCGCTTGTCTTTCATACCTTTATATATACAGTTGCAGCCTTTCCAAAGACCTCGGTGGCGCTTTTCCGGCGGGACCCTTTATAGGCTCATCCCGGGTGCGGGGACTCCCTTCCACCTTCTGAGCTGCGGGTGCGGGGACTCCAAGTTTTCGTCCCTTTCACCTTTCAGACCTCGGCGACGCGTGACCGGCGGGATCCTCTCCCGGGTGCGGGGACTCCACGTCCCTTTCACCTTCCCGACGCGGGTGCGGGGATTCTTGTCCCTTCCACCTCCTAGGCTGCGTTGCAGGACCGGATCCTCCCTTATTCCGTCGAACACGTGGCCCAGGATCACTGCCAGCAGTGTCCAAATCCCGTTCAGACCTGTCCCTGTTCGGGCGCCAATTTGTTGTCGACGGGAGGAAGACACAGACGCTCAGTATGAGTGAACAATGAACTTCAACTTTAATGGATAGCTCAGTCGCCTTTTATCTAGTTCGAACATAATCAACTCATACATATTGCAAAAACTAAGCTCAGCATTGGCTAACATTTCCCGCTCTTTTCAGTTTGTTCCTCCTTCTTTTAGCCACCGTCCCGCCTTAGGGACTTTCCCAATCGCTCAAGGGCATCGTGTCCTTGATCCTGATTGGCTCTCAGCCAGCTGCGTACGTGCCAGACTCATGTGAGTTGAGTACGGTACTTTACTAGCCCATTGCCTCCTAACTGCCCAACATCAACATGTCCTATTTCACTTAACCATTCCTCCACACATGACAATTTATGTGGAATAGATTTTTGCATCAGCCTTCTACACTGAAGTAAAATTCACTGACAATTTCTTGCTTACGTCATGCTCAGTCTAGGTTCAGGCCAAACCACCACCTCAGCTTCACATCACTTTCATTGTGTTTCACATTCAGAGCAGTTCAATGGTTAAAATATCTTAAACATCCAGATTTATACAATTTGCCTGTCTTATAGTTTTAGGCTTTCTTCTCAAGCTCTGCTTTCTCAGACTCTAAGAGTTTTCACATTTCTTCTATCTGAAGAGTACTCACCACCCCATTTCTCTGTTCTCCTCACACTTTAGGGATCACTGTATCATTTTGATAGATATGATTCTTCAAGAACAGAACTAATGTCTTTTTAAAAATTCCCAGTTTCAAAACCCTCAAGAAACCCTGGACTACTTGGCCACCAGTCTCTGGCCTTATGCACTGGCTTGAAAGGATTTACAGGATCTTAAAAGACTGCCTATGACCTAAACATCTTGGTCTTTTCTCTTTCTCTGGTCTTATAGTTCAGTATAGTTACTGTCCTTAATTATAACAATTGGATGTAACAGAACTCATAGTCTGTTCCTACTTTCAGAGGACCTACTGTTAAGCACAGACATGCTGTGCACCTTTCCTTTTTTATTTTTTCTCTGAGAGGAAGGGTGGACCATGGCTGGCATGGGTGCTCCACCTTCTTCATAGACTAGGTTCCCTGCAAACGGGGAAAAAAACTGTCCAGAGGAAATAAATAAATAAATAAATAAATAAATAAATAAATAAAGTTGAACAAAGTAAAAAGTAAAGTAAAATTAAACTAAAACAAAATCTGGGAAGAAAAATGAAATTTCTTGTTTACAATCATAGAATGTTGATGGTATTTGGCTGTACATATTGAACAAGAAATATTATTAGCAAACTAAACATTTTCTCAAGCCCTTCTGGTTTCTTCCAGTTACACAGACTATCAAAGACATACTGTCATATACCATTTTCTTGATGAAAGGAGTGGAATATACCAATTGCCTGAAGAAACTTTCAGTTAGCTAACTATTTATTAGTTGAAAAGTGCCACTGGTTCACACAGATAGATGTTTTTTAAAGACTCTCAACAAGCACCATTTCCTGAGTATTTATTGACAGCACTCTGTCACTTTTGTAGAAATATATACTTCAAAGGTGAAAACAGACGAAATATATCTTATTTCATTAAAAAAAAAAAAAAAAAAATTAGTGTAAGCAGAAAAATATTATATAGTACAATAATAATAATAATACAAAAAATATTTTATATTATATCCTTAGTGGGCCAAGCTAGGAGTGATCTCACGCTTAAAATATGTTCATTAGCATAGTTAGCTCTGTGGTATGGGTGGTATGTGTTAATTAGGTAGTGTGTACATGTGGTGTAAGTATAAGCTTTTTTTTTTTTTGGGGGGGGGTGCTGTGTGAAGCAAAGAAGTAGGAGTTTTTGGTACAAGTAGAAGCAACTGCATATTTCGCATACTAACTGAACAAAGCAGTAGTAGTAGTAAATAGACATACTGTAAATATGGAAAAAATAAAGGGAGCTGTAAAGTAAGAAGAGGAGTAATAAAAGTTTATTCTTACAGGTGATTCACTAAATACATGAATCTGCAATGAACGTACAATGACCAGCAGGATGTCATTACAACAAGACACTACTTAGACTGACATGACACAGTCCCATGACTATGGTCTTGACTGCCAACTCTGCCAATGTGACAGCCAATACAAGCAGTGTCACTTGCACTTCACACATTCTTGCAAACTGTCATCAATATATATATATATACATGTATACATATAATAGATATTTATGTATATGTATATATATATATATATGAAAAAAAAAAAAAAAAAAAAAAACACACATTTTTGCTGCATAACATAGAACTTGATGACACGGGATATTTTACAGCTTACCTGCCATAACAGATGCTCCTCTCAGTCTACTGACTAAAATAAAGCAGTTCACATACGCAGTAAGCACTTAAGCTCTTGACAAATGTTGTGGGAGATGTTTCAAAAAGGACAGTGATTTGCAGCCTATACAGCTCAAAGAGTTGTCTAGCTGACAAACTGATTTGTGACATAACAATTGTAAAGAAAATAATAATTCTAAAATTAATGCCAACTGAGGATAATTTAACCCTTTCTAGGACTTCTGAGTTTGTTAGAAACAATGAAAGAAATTGCAAAATTACCTCCTCTAGTTAGAGTTCATAGAGTAATATGATAACATTGGTGCAGTAAGCAGAAATAATGTTAAGATAAGTAAAAGCCCACATTTGCAAGAGGACAAAAATATAAAAGACAATCTATAAACCCACATTTCCTTAGATGTGGAGATACTAGTCATTCAAATGATTTTCTTGGATGCCCTGCAAGATATGCAAATTGAAAACAACATCAAATGGAAAAGCAACATCAAGGTAGCTGTTGAAGACAGATGGAAACAACATCTCCAATTTCCAAATAATAAAGTCTAAGCAGCTTATGTCTAAAAGTAATGATCAGATTGTTCAACTAGTGTTAATTATTGATAGAATATAATTTTCCTTACATTGACTTTTAAGTTGATACATCAAAGTATTTAAAGTACTTAAGCTAAAGCACTTGAAGGTGGAAAAAATGAAATGTAGATGAAGGTAGGTAATAAACTGTGTACACTTTAAATATAAGGATTATATGAGTCTGCTTACTTTACTCACTTTAAGCTTTCCTTTTGCTTTCTAAAGAGGAGCGGCTGAGGGAACTGGGGTTGTGTAGTGTGGGGAAGAGGAGGCTAAGGGGAGACCTTATCGCTCTCTACAACTATCTGAAAGAAAGTTGTGGGGTGCTGAGGGTCAGCCTCTTCTCATACATAACTTGTGAAAGGAATAGAGGGAATGGCCTCTAGTTGCACCAGGGGAGGTTCAGGTTGGAAATTAGGAGACATTTCTTCTCAGAAAGAGTAGTCAGGCATTGGAATGGATTGCCCAGGGAAGCAGTGGCATCACTGTTCCTGGAGGTGTTCAAGGAAGGTTGGACTTGGTGCTTAAGGACATGGTCTAGTGGGTTAAATTGGTAGTACAGTGATAGTTGGACCAGATGTGCTTGGAGGTCTTTTCCAACCTTAATGATTATACATATCACAGCACCTGACAAATTTGATGGAACAAAGTTTTACTGTCAAGTTCTCTGGTCTTTGAAGTGTTTCCATTCATGCTGCTACAGTTTCACGTTACTTCTGTCAAAGACACAGAAACCAGTTCATACAATTCTAATTTTTTTGAAAACAGTTTCCTCAGCCAGGTGCCTCCCATCTCTAACACACAAGGTTGTTTATTTACTTACTTTATTCTCTTAAAATTAATTTAGCATCTTTTTCCTATGGGCAGAGATTGGGAAAAAAAAATCCCTTGGAAATATCGGCAACAATTAAAATTATGATTGTCATACAGTGAGACTAAGTGACTAAGTAATTGATGGATTTTTCTTGTGGGTGATGAGTGAAACCCTAGGCTTATTGTAACATAGAAAAATTACTGTATTAAAAATATATTGTATATATTTTTACACATTTCCTTTCTGGAGGGAATCAACAACAAGCATGCCAAGCACCGAGCATGATTAAATGACAAGTTATATAACACAGTATTTTTCTATTTAAAAATACATATTTGTCAAATTTGCTTTGGAATCCATTGGATTTAGGGGCTTAGCTATATTTTAGATTCTGGAACACCTTAAGAAACTGACTTCTTCTCTATTTCCTCTTTAAGATCAGCTTGTGTTTATGAATAAAGAGGACTACTCTGATATTAAGACTTTTATTATGTCAGCAAAGTCACAAATAAAAAGTGTCCCATCCAGTTTATACCAGGAGGCCTGACTGAGATCTATCTGCCTACAGAAACTACCTGTAGCAAGAGAATTGCAAGGGGGAAAAAATATCACAAAGTCACTGCTTCTGAAGTAACATTTTGTAAGGTGTAAAGCCTGGATGACATCAAAAAGATGATGAAAGAATCAAGGTTAACTGAGAGAAAAGCAGGCTTCCTAACTCCTACTGATGTTACTGTTGCCTGGAAGACCTATTTCTGCCACTTCAGCCAGCGAGTAGAAGCTGATAGAGCTGGAATAAGACAATTGTTTGCTAAGGGATGCTTACCAGAAATGAATAAAATCTTGACCACAGATTAATTTTTTCTTTTTTTTTTACAGGAACAAACATGCCTATAACCTGTTGTGGAAGAGCTGTAGATATGATGGCTACCTAGAGTTTGTTGAAGACTAACACAATTAAAAAGCTTCTGTAGTGGTTTTGACATTCTTGTTCTCACCATGCAGGTAAGGGCATCTGTGGACCTGTATGTATAACATGGGTGCTCCACAGTTATTAACAGTGAAAGAAAATTTTATTGGGGGGGAGCGGAGGGGGGGAGGAGGGGGGTGCAGGGGGAGAAGAGGGGCAGATGCAACCTTGCTCATCAGTAATATAGAAAAGATGCTAATACAAGAAACAGTCTGAAACAGCAGAGAGAGTAAGGAAACGCTAGCTGACTACTAGAGAGAGCTCTAAAGAGGTCCTCATGCCCTAAGGCAGTCAGCTTACACAGTGAGGTCTACTCCAGACAGTATGATCCATGGGACTGTCTGGAGCAACTGTAGTAGAATTCGGTTCAGGTACGTAGCAAAACTTTGTCTTAACTGTCCATACTTCTTGAAAACTGACATCCAAGAAGTTTTACCCCTTACGTTTCTATTTAATATTTGTTCAAACTGAACTACAACCACATTATCAATATCTGAATAATGGAAGTGCATTATAAATGGGAATTGTGAAGATGAGACAGCTGATAAGCTTTAAAAGAGATTTACAAGTGCATCAGTACAATACACAGTGGATTGAAGCTTTAACATTATTTCTAAAATAAGATATTTTTACTTTTAACTAAAAACAATGATGATATATCACTACATTACCAACATATACCTAATAATAGCAATATTGCTTCAGTCTAGTTTTTTTACTGCTTAACCACAGGGGTGGATATCAATTTTAATGGATATTCTCTCATTTTTGCGAATACAGGAGAACATAATATTAATATTGCTCTCATTGGCAAATATGTCCAATCTTCATTGTTCTTCTCAAGTTGCCTGCCAGAGTTTTTTCTGATTCCCGAAACAGAAACTCAGTCATTGCAGCATAGCCAATATATTTTTTCCTGTTCATTTTAGTCTTCTAAGTCACACATTTTTCTTTTCAATTATATCAAATCATTTTTCAGAATATGAAGGCTTTTCATATACAAAATAAAATTCAGTATTTGAGTTCCTCATACACAATTCTTTCTAGTAGTCATTCTTTTTTATTTTTTAAGTATATCACCTCAGACATCAATGTAGTTCACGATTTGACATTGAGACGAAGCATTTGTCTAGAGCAAATGTTCAGAAGTAAAAGCAAAAAACATATCACTTCTTTCTATTCTTGAATGAAAAATACCACGAAATTTGACCACAGTGCTGTATTACATTAAAATATTTACCTAATGTGCCTTATTTTCATAACAATAAGGGTGTGGATTTTTTCTGCTCCTTTCCTTGTGTTAAGAATACATTCTAATTTGTTGGGAATTACTACACTAAGCCAGACTCAACTTGAATCACAAAATAAAACCCTGGGGCCTGGTGGACACTGACAGTGATACAATAAATAATTCTGTTCTGTTAAAGTATTTTGCTTGAAGCCAGAAAACAGCTTCAAGTTCAGCAATTTCAGACTTAAAAATAAGAAGCAAACAGAATGCTAAAGTGTTTAGTAATGATTCTCTTTTCCTTTCCTTAGGAGATATAGCAAATAAAAGGGTGGCTCAAGTGAAAAATTATTACCCATAAAATGACAGACAAATTATGATTTAAAGCACAAACCCTTTATAGCTAAATGTCTGAAACCTTTTTTCTGAAGTGTTTTTTGTTTCTTTCATGCTCTGACATGTGTAATTACACATTCATTAATATAATCTACTCCACAGCCCATCACATGCTCTGGGTTCCTCATATATTTTTCTTACTTTTTTACATGACTACAGATGGAAGCTGGAGTTTGATTCATTTTTCCACTAATATGACAACTATTCAAGATACTAGGTAGTAGAAACTCAAGTATTAGTGAAGTTTTGTCCTTTGTAACAAGTTATAGCAAGATAGATCAGACATTTTCTCAATGATTCATTTTGCTCTAGGTGATGTATAAGCACATGCTTATTTTTGTAATGTTCACCCAGTGTCTTAAAGACACAGCTATGTGTACCCATTTTCCACTGATACATCTTAGTCTCATTAAAATCTATATAATGAAGAATGTAAAACTCTATAAAAGGTTTTGTTTGTTTTTTAAAACCCCAATAAACACACTAACAGGATTTTAGAAGTTCTGGGAATAAATTTTCATTAAAATCTGATTCATTCTGTTATAAATGAAGTCTCAACTCAATCTGAATTTAGTAATATTTATACAAGAATATTTATAAAAGGTATAAAAGGCAAGTAAACAGGGCTAGGTGCGTGGGGAGTCTACGCTCCACCTACACGCACACCAGAAAAGGTAACACCAGAAAAGGTAACAAACAATCCCTTAAATTCCATGACTTAACAGTCTCCATTTTCCATTCATTTTCTTGATTACAAACAAGTCTCATTTTCCATTCCTTTTGAACAATATGCCTTGCTTTAAGTTGTCAAGCAACTTGGCCTTCAGCCTTATGTATGCCGTTCTTCCCAGATCGAACAAAAGCATATCCATCTCCTTTTCAAGGCCAATAGGGCCAGGGTCAAAAGGCACGTCCAGGTCAGCAAGGGGTGCAACAGCAAAGGCCTGGGATGGCTGTAGCTGTGGGGGGGCAATGGCGTAGCAGTCTGATCAGTAAACGAGCCCGCAGCTCCCTCACTGTCTGGCAAACCACACGTTTCCGACTGTGGGCCCACATGGCTCTTTAAGGCCTCAGAGATTGCTCACCAGGTTCCGAGCAACCCCACTGCAACCTTGTCGTTTTTAGTTGCAGAGTCCCACACCTTGACCTCAATTTGGTTCCATATTTTAGGATCATAAACTGTCTGATTGTTAATAAGGCGAATAAGCTGTAAGGTTACCAGGACAGTCTTTGTTCCTAAGGACATATGATTCCCCATAATGCGGAACTGCTTACCAGAGAGGGGCAGTTGTGTGCGTGGGTCCACTTCTCTCAGCTTGAGCTTCTTTCCAGCTCTGGTGCGCCTATTTCCAGTGACTTTCTGTACGAGCTTCTTTGAGCAGTTTCCTGAGTTTGGCCAAACCTATCTTCATGAGGTGATCAACGTGCCTGTTCCCGTTCTGGTCTCCGTTCTGCTAGCCTCCTCCTTTTCATTCCTTCTTTCTACTTCTTTATTGATGAAGTAACTTCATCATGTTGCCTTTTTTTTTTTTTTTTTTTTTTTTTATCTTGCGGACAGGCTCCCTCTTATACCCTTCTCCCCACAGCAGTTCTTTTCAAAACAGCTTTTAATTGGTCAAACAACTTTGCATATAACAGCAACAACAAACACCCAGAAATTTCCATGCCTTAAGGGCTGGAGAACAAGCGACCTGAGACTGCATGGAGTCTCCTGAATCACCCTTCTTTGTTCCCTCTAAACTCTTTTACACTCCTGACGGCCTCATCGTTAAGAGTCTGAAGTTATCATCAACCATGGGGCTTTCCAGTCCCAAGGCCACACTCCCACATCTCCCCCTTCTTTATTAATATCATCTAGACATGAATTACCACTCCATATATAACAATTCTGAATGAATGGTAAAGCAAAAGGAGACCTTTTGCAAAGGTTTTATTTTTCCTTCTTCTTTCTCTCTTTGTTTCTGTCTTCCTCTGATGTGGCTAATTTTCTGAAAATAAGTGAAGTCCCCACAAACGGTTAGGGAAACTAAGCTCATTGACATCTATAACAAACAGATACACACTGAGAAACACACTGAAAAAGTTTAAACAAAAGTTCCCCAGAAGTTATGCAGTACTGAGACACCAAAAGACATATAATGGGATGATAAATACTAATAATACAGTTCTGACTGTTGCTACTTTATGGTACCTTTCTCTTTTCTGTTTTAAAATATCAGATTGTGTGAAGGGTGGTTCTTTTTAAATAAACAATTTTCTGAAATTTCCTCATAGAGTGATACTTCTCCGCTGATATTCATGATGGTGCTAGCAGATATGGCTGTCTGATCTACTCACACAAACTTTTGCCTTGAATTAAGGAGACAGCACGTGGTATGGTCTGAAATTCTATTATTCATACTTATTTTTGCTTGTGAAATTCTAGTGTTTGTTTTTTGTTTGTTTGTTGATTTTTTTTCAAACTAATTTAAAAATTACTTAACTGACTTTTGTATTCTTGTTCTGACTTCTTGCCCTATTTTACACCTCAACTTTTTGGAATAACATCATTCCAAAGTAGACAAATAATACAGGTGCACAGGACTGGAATGAGTAGCCAAAATCACCAAAAACTAACCTACAGCGAGAACACTCAGCCTAAACCTTTCACTTCAAGGTGTCTGAGTATGAGTCATAACTCAAAGCTGTGTATCAGCCAACAAGCCTAACTGAGAAAGCATCTAGTTGGATAGGAAATCCATAGTTGATATTATGAAGGAAATTTTCAGATATTATGAAACAAAACTGAGAAAGAATATTAGTCCCATGGAAAATCATAATGAGATTTCTATCTCAGTGTCATTGTTTGAGAAATCTGGACATTTAGGCCCTTTCTGAACAAGTGCCTAAATGTTGTGAACATTAAATCTTTTTCAATATATAAAACATATGTATCCAGTAAAAACAAATAAATAAATAAATAAAATCCTCATTTTTCCATGTTATTCCATGGAAATTCCATGTTATTTCCATTATGTTTTTCCATGTTATTAAAATGAAAGAAAGAAAAAAAAAAAAAAAAAAAAGGCTGATATGACTAGAAAATAATTTAACATTAGTTCTATTTATATTTTCCTAAAGCTGCAGTTGTTAAAATTAATTTAAGGTTAATTCAGAAATGCATAAAGTAACGCAGCTGAAGTCGACATTTTTATCATTACTAAAAAGATTATCCTGAAGTGTTAATTTTGTCTTACGTATTGTACCCAACTTCTTCCAAGTGAAAAAAAAAAAAAAATCTTTTAATTTATACTGGATTTGTTTCACATAGTTTATAGTGTGTTTATTTTACACAGTGTGCATGCAAATAAACTGTGAACTCCTGACTGCTCCTCAGGATGAAAAAACTCTTAAGGCACTCTTATGATTTTAAAAATTATTACTTAGAACAGACACCTTGTTCCTCAGTATAGTGTGATTTTCTTACTTGAAAGTTCAGAAGAGTTTTTCTGGCTAGCAAATAAATAATATAGAGTGCATGTTATTCATTGACAACATTAATGGCTAGTTTCTCACCTAAAGAGAGAAGAGAAACCCCAGCTTGATTTCCAAATTTTACCCAAATTTGCAAGGCTGTCATTAATAATTTGTTCTTATATGTAAATTAACGACATGATGTTGGAGTCACTGAAGACGACATAAATTGGTTACCTTGTATTCTTATGTGCATGAGCAGGAACATGAAACCAACAAATCAAATTGATTGTATACTCTTAGGAAGCACAGACATGTTTATACCTATTAAATTGGAGCTATTTATATCACTATACTGGAAAAAGAGACAGCAGAAGTCATTACCATCTCCAGAAAGCAGAGTAGGTTGTGGACTTACCTTGGCCAGTCTCAGGAAGAACAAATATTGTGTTAATACAAACCTCAGTTCTTCTTTCCTTCCCTACACTAGATGTAAATGCAATAATTTGCTCATAAACTAAACCATGGTTTTCTATAAAACACACCTAAGATAAAAAAAATTCTCTCTTGGTATGGACTTGCTGCTCTAGACTATTTGTAACTCCAAAGTGGTCTGTTTGTGGAGCTGTACATCTTTAAATTAAAGGCACAAGTGAGTAAAGGATTTTAAACAAAACAAAACAAAACAAAACAAAACAACAAAAAACATTCTTCTAGGAGAAAAGTTAGAGGGCAGAGCTTGTAGTATTTTAAATAAGTGATTTAACAAAGTAACAAAATTATATTGCATTTAACAGCAAGAATGCTCAGGTCCTTCCTGCATTTTCACCACTAACATAGCCCAGGCAGTGGAAGCCCAGGTTTGTCTGAATCTGTTAATTTAGATATGTCATTGGACTGCAGTGGGAGCAAATCATTGTGTTATAGCCACTATGAAAAATAAATGCAGCAAGAAAAGCAGCAAGCCAGTAGCTTCTATGTTACTTTATCAGCTGATCAGCAAGAGGTACTCACACCTTCAGCAGCTGTCACTTCCCCTGTTCCTCTATTCACATCCCTCATCATTACTCATCGTCTGAAGAGGACACAAGGTCGGGCCACGTAACTACATCACCTTCACAATACCAGCATGGCTGAGCTTTCTCAGCCAAGTGAATTGCTGAGAAAGAGAGAAAGATGGATGAGGTTGCTTTCAAACCAAGCTTCCCATTCCACAACACTCTGAACAGCTGCTAAGCCACCTGGTCTGCAATAGGACTGTAGCTTATTTAATTGTAATCCACCAGAACTCAAACACTGTATGGCATTGCTATTTCTCACTGCAGCAAATAAATGTCTTTTTTTTTTTTTTTTTTTTTTTTTAACTGTTAAAATTTGGATAAAAGCTGTTTTAACTAAATTATGAAGCTTCACTAAAGAAAGTTACAAGAGATAATACACTGCTGACTTGTCAGCAGTTATTAGGACAAACATTCAACATAGAAGTACATGACAAAGTTTGAACAGAAGATAGGGACCAAGAGGATTCTTTTGTGAAGAATTTGTAATGGGTTCACAAAACAGCCATGGGTAGTGATTCATCTTTACTATGTTTATTCATTTATCAGTTTCCTTAGTCTTTGCTATCTCTCTGAAGAGAAAACAAAGAATCATACAAAGTTATGGAAGGACTGCTGCTATCAGACAAAGAAAAACAAAAACTAAAATGAGAGCTTATGACCAGCTGAAAGAGATAATTTGGTAAGCAAAATTGTCTCCTAGTGATTCTTCTCCTAAGACCGAGAGGTTAAAAAAAAAAAAAGAAAAAAAAAAAAAAAAAAAAAGTTTTGCAAAAAGAATCAGGATTTCAGCAAAAGGAACAATTTGAAGGTTTTCAACTGATTCATCCTTCTCCAACTGCATCAGGAGTGGGAAGGCTGTAATAGGAATAAAATCACATAAAAGTAGCACTCAAGGTCAATAAGACAGAAGCAGCAACACTGAATGCATTGTTTAAACTCAGACCCTCAGGGGATTCTAGCCACCAAAAGCTGTTTTCTGGAAGATTTATCATAGGGTCTGCATCATACTAATGGGTCACTAGAAAGTTCACAGAATAACGTGATGTATTCAGACAAGAAGAATGATGAAAAGTGATGATGTAGGCAAACTATTAACTGTAGCATACAAATCTCTCTCTTCTTTTATTATTAGTTTTAAAAAATATTTTTAAGATAAGACGTGTGGAAACATGTTTATAAAAAGGATTTGGGGAAGATCCACAAAACTAAGAACCTGAAAGTTTACACAATGTATTGGCATTCTTTAGAAAGTATACCAAAAATAGAAATGATGGACATGTGAATAAATGTGCTCTACTGGGGAGTAGTTGGTATGTTTGTTCTTATGAAAATGATTTCTAACAAAACTAATGGGGTGTGGTTTTTTTATTTTTAAATCATTTTTTAATTAAAAATTCATATATATATATATATATATATACATACATATATATATATACATATTATGAGGAATTAAGTCCCTGGAGAAGAGAAACATAATTAATATAGTTTACTTAGATTTCCAAAAAGGTCCTTAAACTAAGTTGCACTGGAAACAGAAACTCACTGTAATTGGTTAAAAGATAGAATACATGCAACAGAAATCAATTGTCAGTTTTAACATTCAGAAATAGATCACAAGTATAGTTATAGAAAATTTTTTCCTGTATCCTCTACTGTTCAGCATTTTCGTAATGAATTCAAGAAAAGGGTGGGGGTGAGTAATACAGTAATAAAATTTGTTATTAAGTTATTTAGGATAACAAAGAAAAATCTAATAATAACAGCAAGTAAAATTCAATATAGATACATGATGCATAGGAGAAAAATTGCCTTAGTCTGTATGAATAGTACTGATCTTTGAATCGTCTTCTACTGAAGACTAAGGAGATATATGAAAACAACAGGACAGGACTCAAAGGTGGTCAAGAAAGAAAGAAGTATTAGGAAAGCAATAGTAAATATATATATATATATATATATATATATATATATAAACATTAAAGGACCAAACATTAAGAATATTGTGTGAAGATGGCACCCTTATCTTGAAAAGATGCAACGCAGCTTGGAAAAGCCAGAGAAGGGCAACACAGATGACAAAAGAGGTTGTATCATACATGCAAAGGATCCACAGACAGTGTAAACTTCTTTTAACTAAATGTACTAAAACTTCTCAATCTGTAGAAGGGACATGAGAGCATATAAAATCAGCAGACAAAAACATAGCTAATGTGAAAAGAGTAATTAGGAAACAAATGATCATAAACTTTAATATTTGAAAACATTTTGATATTATTATTTTTTTTTAATTTAAAATTAATGTTCATAAATTATCTAGAACTAAACTAACACTAGAACCAAAACTGTCAGGACAAAACTAAATTTTTTATCTTGTGCATAAATTTTTGTGCTAAATTTTTTATCTCGTGCATAACTAAACCATTGAACTTCTTGAAAGCATTTGTTTTAGCAGGAAAAAAAAAAGTACATATGAGTACATATGGCTTTCTGTGGAGCATCACTGAAGCTTGGTGTGTTCTTATGCTCTTCTCTAAGCATCTGCTGCTACACAGCAGTGGAGTTATAACTGGGCATAATGAACCTACACCATGGCCATATATTCATGTACCATTGAT
The DNA here is from genome assembly GCF_964211825.1 of Aythya ferina. Lineage (NCBI taxonomy): Eukaryota > Metazoa > Chordata > Aves > Anseriformes > Anatidae > Aythya > Aythya ferina. Next base: position 101,611,946 of record NC_140297.1, read on the forward strand.
GACTTCTCTTCCTGAAGAAGGAGGAAAACAACTTTGATTAATCTTGAAAGACAAAAATAAGTAGCACAGTAAATAGGAAAAAAAAATTAAAAAATTACAATTGCATCTCTGCATTGAGCTACTAATTTGAAGATTTGTAACTAAATCGGTCATTAGCTTTCAGGTCACTAATGAAGCATATAACAATGCAAGGAAATGGAAAACTACAGTTTTAAAGAATGAGTAGTTAGTTAGTAGTTAGGTCATAAGATCACTGCTGATTTAACTTAACTTTTCCAGAATGTCTTGCAAAAAAGATCAAGCAGAAATCTTCATTACAAGTAAAAGACTTCATAGCTTCCATTATCAACATTTTTTTTCACCTTTTTGTATGTTTCTGTCTCTCTCAATTTTTACAAATAGTTACAATATTGAAATCTAATGATAGAAAAAAATACTGAAGGAATCACACTTTTAAATTTAATTTCTTATAGATACTAGATTGCAATGACTTCATTACACTGAAACGCTTCATGCCTATACAAGAATATTGCATATTTGAGTTATGGAGATACTCTAAAAGTAAATAAGAAAATAACTAAAACACTACCATATTTAGGAAAACACTTAAGAAAAGAACTACTGGGATGTAGTATAATTAAATAATGCAACTGGTTATTATTGAGTTTTAGAAGTGTGTATTACTACTTATAGCTTGAACACATTGAGCTTTCTAGTTAATGACCATAAAAAAACAACAAAATTCTCTAACAGAGGAAATTATATTTTGAATGTGAAAAGGACAACAGAAATACTCTAAAAAGTATTAAAGTTGCATGATAATATTTAAAATAGTAGCTATAATTTACTCGGTTTGTGTAGATAGTGATAAGTAGGAAGCAAGCTCTTACATCTTAGGAAAGATTATGAAATCTTTAATTTCCATTGATCAGTTGCTGACTACTTCCCTACCTCATTTAATTGAATCTACTAATTATTTTGTGTTTTATAGTAAGCCAGGTCCCAGTGAATCAAGACAGACTTTGTGCTGCAGTATTTCTCAAGAAAATGTGTCATAAATGTGGAGAATTATCCATTTTATTGTTGTTGTATTTACCCTGCAGAAACCTAAGCTTAATAGTTAACAAAGTTTAACAAGTTATCAAAGATTAACAAGTTTAACAAACTATTAAATTAACAATTATTGAAACCCTTGAAAACATACTTTGTTTGTTTTTAAACACAAAAACAGTATTCACACAATAGTCCCTTTTATTAATCAGAGGCCCTAAAACCTGACCCCCCACTTAAGAGGTTTCCCACTTTACCTCCTCAGTAGGCCACGGGAAGAAAATACATTGGAAAATGCTCGTAAATCATAAAGACAGGAAAGTCACTTAGCAGTTATCATCATGGGCAATACAAACTTGGGAAAAATTTCCAGTTGACAATAGAGTTGGCAGTGAAAACAATGACAAAACAAAGATATCACTGCCCACCTCCCCCTTCCTCACAGGCTTGAATCTTTCCTTTATCCCCATCTCTATCTATCTTGTGCCCTCTCTCTCCCCTCATCCCCACCCCAAGCAGTGCACGGAGATGGGGAATGGGGGTTGAAGTCAGTCTTTTGCTTCCTTGCTTCTCCTTCCTCAAAATTTTCCCCTGCTCCAAGATGGGCTACAGTGCTTCAGGCTCCAGCACACAGCCCTCTCTGTGCACTGTAGGTAACAACCTGCTTCAGCATGGTCCTCTCCATGGGCTGGCTGCAAGGAAATCTCTGCTCCACTGCCTGGAGCACCTCACCCCCCTCCTCCTCCTTCACTCACTTCCGTGTCTGCAGGGCTGTTTCTCTCATTTATATATATATATATTTTTTTTTCCCTCATGCCTCTGTTTCACACATTCTGTGAACTGTTTTTGTTAACTTTCATAAATAGATAATGACACAGGTACCACCACAGGGTATGGCTGGGCCTAGCAGGCATGGTGGTGGTGCCGTTGGAGCTGGCTGTGTCCTACATGGGGCAGCCCAGGCCATGCCTTGTGGAGTAGCTCTGTGGCCCTCTGTCGCACAGGTGCACCTGCAGCCGATTGTTGTGGTTCCGCTCAAGTGGGCAGCTGAGCTCCACCACAGCCGCTCACACCACTCCCCCTCCTCAAAGAGGAATGGGGAGAAAATATGTGAAAAGGGCTCAAAGGTTGAGACAAGGATGAGAAAATCACACAATAATTATTGTAACAGGCAAAACAGACTCAGCATAAGGAGATAGTAAGATTTATTGCTCATTACTAACAAGCTAGAGAAGTGAGAAACAAAGGAAAGAAACCAAAAGCACCTTCCCCCCCATCCACCCTCTTCCACCTCCTCCCCCCCGAGCGGCGCAGGGGAATGGGGGAATGGAGGTTATGGTCAGTCTACAGCACTTCGTCTCTGCTGCTCCTTCTCGGTCACTCTCGTCCCCTGTGCTGTGGGGTCCCACCCACGGGATACAGTCCTTGATGAACTGATCCAACGTGGGCTTCCCACAGGCAGCAGCTCTTCCAGAACTGCTCCAGATATGGGTCCGTACCACGGGGTCCATCCGTCAGGAGAAAACTGCTCCAACCTGGGTCCCCCATGGGCAGCAGCTCCTGCCAGGTCACCTGCTCCTGCATGGTCTCCTCTCCATGGGCTACAGGTCCGGCCCAGAATCTGCTCCGGCAGGGGTCTTCCACAGGCGGCAGCCTCCATCAGTGCAGGGCCACCTGCTCCACCGTGGTCTCCTCCACGGGCTGCAGCATGGAACCCTGCTCCATCGTGGTACTCCATGGGCTGCAGGGGGACATCCTGCTTCACCATGGTCCTCACCACAGGCCGCAGGGGACTTCTGCTCCGGCGCCTGGAGTACCTCTCCCCCTCCTTCTTCACTGACCTTGGTGCCTGCAAGGCTGTTTTTCTCACTCCTCTCACTCTCCCAGCTGCTGTGTGGTGCAGCGTTTTTTTTCCCTGTCTTAAATATGCTCTCACAGAGGTGCAAAACAACTTCGCTTATTGGCTCAGCTCTGGAGAACAATGGGGCCCTTACCAAACATGGGGCAGCTTCTAGATCCTTCTCACAGAAACCACCCCTATGGCACCCTGCTACCAAAACCTTGCCACGTAAACCCACTACACCGATACACTGGCAATTCGCTATTGGTCCAAATAACTTGGAAAAAAAAAAATAAAATAATAATAATCTTATAATTCCAAAGAAAGGAATTTTCAGTATAAAACCTGATGTCATTTATGCATTTATGCTATAGTCAGAAATAAATATAGAGAGGAAATCTGCTTTACTAGTTCAGTTTGAAACAGAAGTGATTCTTTATATACATATATACATACCCATACACACAAAGTTATGTGGATAGTTAGAGATATACATGTTCACATAAACTTTATTGCCAAGATTTCTGTTTTCCTTACCATGAAATATTAAAGATATATTTACCTGAGTATAGGAATTCTGATGAAAGAATGTTTTAGTTGAAACGTGAACTGTTAATTCTGTGTGTATCAGTCTCATGTAATCAAAATAATTACTTTAAGATTTACAGAATCACAGAATCACAGAATTTTCTAGGTTGGAAGAGACCTCAAGGTCATCGAGTCCAACCTCCAACCTAACGCTAACAGCCCTCCACTAAACCATATCCCTAAGCTCTACATCTAAGCGTCTTTTGAAGACTTCCAGGGATGGTGACTCCACCACTTCCCTGGGCAGCCTGTTCCAATGCCTCACAACCCTTTCTGTAAAGAAGTTCTTCCTAACATCTAACCTAAAACTCCCCTGGCTCAACTTAAGCCCATTCCCCCTCGTCCTGTCACCAGGCACGTGGGAGAACAGGCCAACCCCCACCTCTCTACAGCCTCCTTTAAGGTATCTGTAAAGAGCAATAAGGTCACCCCTGAGCCTCCTCTTCTCCAGGCTGAACAAGCCCAGCTCCCTCAGCCGCTCCTCGTAGGACTTGTTCTCCAGGCCCCTCACCAGCTTCGTCGCCCTTCTCTGCACCCGCTCAAGCACCTCGATGTCCTTCTTGTAGCGAGGGGCCCAAAACTGAACACAGTACTCGAGGTGCGGCCTCACCAGAGCTGAGTACAGGGGGACGATCACCTCCCTAGCCCTGCTGGTCACGCTGTTCCTAATACAAGCCAGGATGCCGTTGGCCTTCTTGGCCACCTGACCACACTGCTGGCTCATATTCAGCCGACTGTCCACCATCACTCCCAGGTCCTTCTCTGCCTGGCAGCTTTCCAACCATTCCTCTCCCAGCCTGTAGCTCTGCTTGGGGTTATTGCGCCCCAGGTGCAGGACCCGGCACTTGGCCTTGTTAAACTTCATGCAGTTGACAAAGATTCATTTAAGAAAGATTCCTCTTGAGTAACTATTACAATAAAGTTTTGTCAATACAATTTGCTTTTAACTTGCAGTTTGCACATGATAAAAGCAGTATCTTCTGGTGCACAAGAGTACTGACTAACATGCAAAGTACTATACCTTCTCTTTCCTATTTTTATTCAAAAACTTATAGTGGCTAGTGAAACAGGAAACCGGTTATCTTTTACAATTTGTGGACAGATATCCACTAGCAACCTTGCTATTTTTTTTTTTATTATTTTATTTTATTTTATTTTATTTTATTTTATTTTATTTTATTTTATTTTATTTTATTTATTTATCTATTTATTTATTTATTTATTGAGGGGGAGGGCACAGAGCTCCTTTGGAGAGAGGCACACTGCAGAATGGGGGTTCTGTCCCTATGTGGTATTTCAGAGTGAATTTATGGAGCTGCTGAGGTAATTAAAAAACCGACTATCTACTGTGGGAAGCTGAGGCAGTTCTGGAAACATGAAGCAGAATGAAACTTTGTGCTTCAGATTAAATCAGTACGCTGCTCTTTTTAATGCTAGGAAAGAGGAAGGATTTCCCATGCTCAGACTATTATAAATATGTACTTCATGTCTTTCTAGGCATAGATCTACAGGCATTGCATGTCAGACCTCAAATTCTAATTTATTTTTTTTTATTTTCTTCTCAAAGATGACCCCATATTTACTTGCTTGCTTTTAAGAATTGTACTTTACTGTAAAGATATATTTCTTTAAGTTTGCAAAGCAAGTGTTTCTGATTGTCAGATTTTGCGAGGCTTTGTACATTCATATTCAGTTTTGCAAGTGTGAGTGATATAATTTCCGAAAGAAAAATTGCTTCATTGAATTTTCTGTTTTAATATACAGCCTTTCCTTTCACTTCCTTGCATTAAAAAAAAAAAAAAAAAAAAAAAAGGTTTCCAAGAATAATCCATTTCTTTCTTTGGCTAACTGTCAGAGAAACCTGAATATGAACTGCATTTCAGCACTCAAACAGGAAAAATTAAAAAAAAAAAAAAAAAAAAAGTATTTACATTCTTGTACCATTTGTGAAGATTCTTTGTTTTGTTTTGCACACACACACTGGAGTGTTTAGGATACACCAAATAGATTAACTGTTTTGGCACCACTGAACAATGACTAGAACACTCCACCTAACAATTAAGGGAGCATTTATCCATTTATTTTCAGTGATTTTACAGAATCCACTCTGTCCAAGACTGAATGTTCTCATTTGTATCTCAAATGACAAAAAGAGAGTATTCTTCCTAACATTGAAGTTGAAAAAGTTAGTAGACTTTATAAGTACACTAGAGGATGGAATAAGAGTTTACATTACCTTGATATTTTGGAGAGGAAGACTTTTAGATGAATGAAACTCACTAATAAAAAAGCTAGGCTACACATAAAGTCATAGCTGAATAGGAAAATTTCAGTTAAAATAATTGACTGAACAAATCTGAGATTCTTTTCTACCTTGTGATTGAATCCACATAAGTATGTAGTTGATTCTAAATCCTGCAACACATGAGATCACTTCATAAAGTGATGTATGTTACAAGTCATTGTTGACTTAGTGACATCAGTGACATTTCATCACATTGAAATGAATCACAGACTGAACATAAGTCACCTGTATATTGAATTTATGATATGGCAAACCTAGTAGGAGCAAAAAAGCATGCACAATGTACTGAGTTCTGCTATAAGAACAAAGGCCTAGAAAATGAGACCTATGAAATAAAATACTAAGTGTGGCTGCTCCATTTGAAGAAGAAATAATGTAAGGCTTGCTAACAGTTGTCAGACATAGATGTTCCTGAGTTTATGATTTTCTGTGTGCGTAAGACATTATAGGTTTGGTTTTTTGTTTGTTTGTTTGTTTGGTTGGTTGGTTGATTGGTTTTAATAGTGGAATAAAATACTTGATTTGATCCTGAATATCAGAAATTTCCCAAGGAAACAGCACTTTAACAAATTCCAGACTTAGGCATCCCAAAATACTTCTAGCCTAGATTTTAATGGATCTTTTGCTAGGAAATACAGGAAGGGTAAAGACAATAATTATACTGCAGAATGTTAGATGCGACATTTTAGGGTATTCCAGTTATCAGCTACTTCTGAGTTTTAGTTTTAATGTACAAGAGGAATATTGATTTTGTATTTCAACCTTAGAGCCACATAAACATTAAGGATAAATAATTAAAGTGTGGGGACAAATCCTTCTGGGAGATTAAGCAGTTCAGTTTGAAAAAGGTCAGTTTCCAATAGATAATAAAGTTCTGATTACTTTTCTAAAATCTATATGTAGAGTTTCACAAAAATAAATTCACTTAAAAAAAAATCACATTGTGTCTCTGAAAAAATTTTATATTATATGAATCTCAAATCCTCACCACCAACCTTTTTGCTTGTGATTGCTTATATAAATACTGAAAACCTGAAGCAAGTTTTTTTCTTGTAGGCTTCTGTATGTGCACAAAAATGTCTGTAGATTTGTAATGTTTTTATGTCCAAATTCCTATCAATCAGAGGCTCTTTTAATATCTGCTGAAATTATTTTGAGTTATAAGAAACATAAACAATTAAGCACACAGTGTAATTAAATAAGAAACTTAGCATCCAACAGCAAACATTACAAAAATTGTTTGTTTTTTTTTTTTTTTTTTTTTTTTTCAATGTAGAGACTAATGGCAGTTTCCACAGCTGGTTGTGAGGCAGAATCAACTTGAGGAAACACAAAAGGTTGAGAGAAATATGTTAGCATCCATTTATAGAGACTCATAAACTCTGTAATAACAGAAATAACACTCCTTTTATTTTGCCTCCTTCTTCTTTCTCCCAGTGTGAGTTACTAAACATGATGTCTTGGGAAATCTTTTCCAATCAAAGAGTAATAAGATTTTTAGTGTTGTGTTGTAGTTTGCATGGAACACATACAGGTGCTACCAAAGACCATGTTATCTCCAGAAGTGTGAAAAATTCCTTATATCAGATTTAGGAAATAGGTATCTTTTCTGCTTTGAAATGTTGTACCATGCAAATATGCCTTCCTCAAAGGGAAACAAAGTCTCAGGAGAACAAAGAAAAAAGTGCCTATATAGATATGGTGTTTTGCTTTGTTTTGCTTTTTTCACATACACGAAGTAGCACGATGTTTTCCCCTTGAAGTCTGGAATTTGAAAAATTCAAACTACCAAAAACTTAGTTAGTCCAACATCTGTAGATATTCATACAGCCCTTTCCTTCATTAAACATTAAAATATTTCATTTGTGCATTTTCAAAGACTGCAAAAAATCTTCATGTGCTTGATTAGAAAACATTATCACAACAGGAGTACAAATGAGGATTCAAGAAGTACAGAAAATAAGATTATCTTCCTTTCACCCAAAGACTGTTTTCAGAAAAGGCTCCAGGGTAGCTATGATTTATCTTTACTCTTGTTTAATTTAAATTTTCATGTTTTACATTGCCATTAATTTGTAAATTAGAAGTTGAAGAAATTAGTACCCTTGTGATTTACATGTCCCTATTTTCTCTTCACATGCATCAAGACTAAATAAATCCCTGCAGATTTCTCTGTAGTTATCATCACTATTAGCCAAACATTTTATCATATTCATGAAAGATACAGAATTCATTGAATTTCCTAGTTTGAGAATTTACAGAAAAGCATGGCAAGCATTTTTTTGAGGAAAGTATACTTTTTTAGATATGTACCACAGGTAAATTACCAGTGTGAATATGACATATTCAGCGTATGACCTCAGCAAGCTAATTCTGTTATAATAATATTGCCATATTTGATGTCAGAGAGAAAAACAAAAGAGAAGAAGGGGAAAAAATCCATATAATGGTAAATAGTTATATGTTAAATAAATCATTCACATATTTTAAGTACCAAAATAATAGATGCATTATAATTATGTCCATAAACTACTGAGATATTGGAAAGGCTTGATCTGTTCAGCAGGAAAAAGTCCACTGCTTCCAACTTGAGTAAACTGCATCTGTTTAGCTCTGTTGACAATGAACGTTAATGAATTTGCACCAGTTCTAACTTTCTCCTCCAAAATCCATGATTGATAAACAATGTTATTGTCTCTGGTGCCAAGGGCTAAACATCCCACTGCCTGTTATGTGAAGAGTAGACAGCTTATGTTGGTGTTTAAGGAATAGTTTTTTGCACCATTGACACAAGATGAGTTGGTAAATGTGTGCTTCATTCTCTTTTCTTAGTTAGTATTCCCTTCTTACTTTCACAACACAAGAGCTACAAGCTTAGGAGGAGACAGAAGCACTAGGGAGAGGCTTGAAATAATATAAAATCTTAAATACTGGAAATTTCTGTCGCTCTCCAAAATTAGCTGGGCAAGCTGTTTCTTAGTGTGGTTTTGGTGGTGGTGGTAGTGGTTTTTGTTTTGTTTCACTTGAGTTTCTTGTTGTTTTTATACTGGAAAGGTAGGATTCCTCTATTTCTTTATCACTCCATAAAATTCTTGGTAAAAGTCCTCCAAATCATATTTAATATACTATCTTCTTTCCTTCCTCCTACAAAAGCAAAAATCCTTTTTAGTTCATTTTCTCAAAAGTTGTTGTCTCCATTCTCTCTCTTATTATATTGTATTGAATACTCAAATACTCAAAAAAAAAAAAACAGATAGATTTTTTGTTAGAATTCAGTGAGGATTTTTCATGGTAATAATTACTTTACTAATTATAACTGCAGATGTTCATAATGTTATAAGCAATGCATTAGTCAAAAAATAAATCTTACATTTCCTTTAACTGCATAGGAGATTGAGTAGAAGAAAGGTTCAAATACTCATAGCACTTTTGTTTTTGTCTTATTTATTCGTTTCTGTTTGTTAAAAAAAAAAAAAAAACAAAAACAAACAAAAAAAAAAAACACGAAAACACGAGGGAGGAGGCTACTTATTGGGTTTTAAAATATTATATATTTTACCCCATAAAAACTTTCAGTCTTTTCAAGATATCCATACTGTGAGATATCACATAACTTTAGATATTTGCCACAGAAGTATCTATACCTGAACTAGTAGACTAGAATTTCTTTTAAAATCAGTGGAAAGAAATAAATACTTAACTCTTGAGTTAATCATATATAAAGTTCAAGATGAGATGAATCATGTCTTACAAGCAATGCCTGTGATTTTAAGGAGAGGCATCAAACTGCAGTTTGATGAAGTAAATCACACTCCACAAACTAGTACTTAGTGTGAACATCACAAAATAAATTCCTAAGAATACTGTATTGGCCTACCTGTTCATACAAGGTTGGAATTCTTCAGCTACAATGCTGAGATTAATTTATATATGGTTATTATAACTGGCATACTCCTTTCACAGCTAGTACTTACCCAAAGTATTTGAATTTTTTTCCTACATGTTTTCTCTATAGTGGCACATATGAATTTCCTCCCTCTGGTCCTAGAGCTGAATAGAAATGATAAGTATCTTCCCTTTCACATCAAAATCATTACACTCATTGTAACTACATGTTTATAAGGGCAAATGAACATGCAGTGAGAAACAAACTTACAATATTAAGTCTGTGCTATTAACTCACATGATTCAAATATATACATTACACCAGGCAGTGCTTATAGGGATGATTACTTCATAATAAATCTGCCCTCTGTTTGCACTTTATGGCAATATCTGAGCTAGCTGTGGATAATGTTGGCTGGACACTAGAAGCTCCTTAGTACTCAACAACATTTGAATTCTATCTGAGGTAAAAAAAGAAGTCCAGAAGAGTAAATCTAGCATGTTAGCAGAATGATGTGCTGATGTAGCTATACTGTTTTTTGGACCTAAACTCATTCTTTCAGAAGTAGTACTACACACATCTGCAGAATCCTGCTAAGCAACTAGGCTGTTCAGGGTTTTGTTGAAATCTAAAGGAACACTGTCATAAATTCCTGCAGGAAGACTTCTGGGATTCTCCTTAAGTATACAATCCACATACAAGTTAACAAAATATATAGCTTTGCATAGCATCTTACCCACAACAAATATATCATATTATGATTAATAATGAAAGCATATAGAAAGGGGAGCACGATATACGTGTGTAGAAGACAGTCACTAGAGATCATGTGTTATAGTAGTTATTTTTGAAAGTTAGAACCAGCAGTTCCTGTCAACAATACACATTTATCTAATTATTTAAAAGGACTGAGTCCTGCATTACTGCAGACATTGCTGATACAAGATAAACTTATGACAGGCATATTGCAGCCATTATGTAGGGTATTGTTGAAAATACGACAGGCCATAACTCTTTTGAAACTCCCCTTGCATATTAATACAGAATTCAGCACAAAGTTTTGATGAAGTTAAATGCTTTGACAGAATGAATTTGGCCTTTGAGACAAAAACAAAACGTGGTTTTCAAAGCTCCCTGCTCTCTCTGGTAGCAGAAACATTAAACTACAGCATAACAATATTCATTTCCTCTGACAGAGGATGCAACTTAAGATGATGCAGTGCAAAAGTGTAGGCTAGGTAGCATACTAGATATTTCTCTTCATTTAAAATATTAACTTTTTTTAGTTTGTTATTTTTAGATAGAAGAATTTAATCAATTATGTATAGATGGGTAGAAAAGCTCTCCAATTTTTTTGCGGATCAGTCAGGAAACAGTTGCTTTACTGAGCCACATTGTGTATGATCACAATCAAATTGCATTTTCTAGTGATTAAATCATCATCAGTCATAGAATGTGTCAGTATCAGTCACAGAATCCAGTAGGTATAAGTCAGTATTCTACCTGTAAGTAAATCTAATGCCATTCGCAAAGAAACTGTGAATTCATACAGAACTTGAAGGAATTTTTTCTATTTTGATGGTGTTCAGTAATCTGAACCATTAAACAATTACTCTGAATTTAATATTTGAATGAGCAAAGAGCTCAGAAGCAGTATGTCACCCCGATCCAGATAAAAGTAAAAATTTCTGATTCATTTGACATAGCAGAACTGCAAACTGAAGCCTCCAAGTCTACAAAATGTACCTTTTTTTTTTTTTTTTTTTTTTTTTTTTTTTTTTTTTTTAATGCGGAACCAACACCTTGGTTCTTCACAATACCACAGCATGGTGCTTCAAGCAGGAGAGCAATAGGGTGCTGATTGATTAGCAACATCTGAAAAAAAAAAAAAAAAAGTTTAAAAAATAGGGTTTTCTTAAATACATGCATCAGTTCATGTCTCCAGACACTGGCTTGAAATTACTAATCAATTTTACCAGCAACAGAATTAAAGACCTATAAGATCTTAAAAAATCTATAAGGTCTTTCAAGTCCTTCTCAAGTCAGCAGTGTTGGACTGTCTCAATTGTTACTCAGCCATCCTAAATTATGTCAAGCAGAGTTTGGTTTTAATAACAATAATGAAAATGATAATAAATAATACGATTTTAACTCAGGATTATTTAACAAAAAATACTTATTTTGACATTACTATATGTCCTTTGATTTGAAATAATCTAAAGATCAATATTTTTTGTGCTAGACATTAGACACAAATACTAGCTAGCAGCTTGATTTAGTTGGTATTGCTTTAGTAAGAAATTACTTCAATAAATAATGCAATTTAATTCTAAATGTTACTTTTTTTATTAATTCCTAAGACTCTATCTATAGAAATTATTTGTAGGAATGTGAGCAAATGCTTTCGCTTCAATTAACGCAAAGTTGTGTGACTTAACAGAAACAGAGCAAAAGTTCAGACTAAAGATAGCAGTGTAGGGGGGGCACAGGAACCAGACACATTAAGCATCATAACACCCTTTTTTAATTATTTTTATTTTTTGTGGTTGTTGGTGGTGGTGGTTTTATTGGGTTCTGGTTTTATGTTTGTTTGTTTGTTTTTTGTTTCTCACAAAAATTTTCAGTTGTGAGAATGTGGCAAATCATTTTTTAGTATCTATCACAGTGTTGAGATGATTCCCTTAGCTTTTCTGACTAATCGAAGTTGTGGGCCTCTACATATCCTACAAGATTTCTCCACCTTGTGAAATGGTATGAAAACTGTCTGCATTATGAAATTAAGTAAATGAAGCATTAGGAAGAACTGACAAAATTTTGCAATGTTCAGCTTGTCTGTACATTGCTTTCATGTTCACTGGACTGGAAAATGCCCATGACCAGTAAGATTTCTTCTGCTTTGGAAGGAACATCCAGGGAATGATTTGCTAGTCTTTGCTTTCTGGAGTTTTTGAATGTCTTTTTGTAGTTTAGGAAACAAATTTCTGTGATGAAGACTGCCAAACTACCCTTTGGTCTGCAGACTCCAGTGATTTTTCTTCATTGCTTACATTAATCTGCTCTAGGTGGCCCTGCTTGAGCATCTGTTTTGGACCAGATGTCCTCCAGAGGTCCCTTCCAACTTCAACCATTCTGTGATTCTGTGATTATTTACACTATTTTTTTTCATGTATCTCATATTTCTTTGACATGAGTTTTAAACATACAGATTTCAAAGAAGTTCCCATCCCAATCTTACCATTTACTTTGGTAAAATAAAGTATTGACTAAACACTAATATAACTAAAACATCTATACAAAGCAAAGAACTGAAAAAAAGCACTACTCTAGTACACAAAGATGGAGCTGCTCTATTGTCAGTTCAGCTCCCTCGTTCAAATCTAGTCCACACTGGAAAGTTATCTATGTTGATGCCTTTAAAAATGCTCGTTTGTGTCTTCCACTTGTCTTTCCATTATTAACTTTCTGGATATTTGTTTTTGTAAAAGGAATTTATATCTGAAAAACAGTCTTCTCATCAAATACAGCTGTAGCAACTTGGCTCTCTTTTCTCCTGTTTTCTGGATTTTTTTCTTCCATTTTACCCCTTCTCTATCCTAAACCAATTCCCTGAGAGTATAGCTTAATTAGTGCATCAATTATAGCTCACTATATGGTCCTGAAATAAAATCTGGGGACCATGGCTACTTATTTTCAATAGTGTTTCTCAGAAATACTCACTCACATATTTTAAATCCATTTGTAACTCACCTTTATCTTTTCATAGAGATCACTCAAATTATATTACTAGTAGAGCTGACGTATATACATAATGATTTAGTATGTTCTGACTCTTCTGACTCTTCTGACTTTTTTTTTTTTTCTAAATTTTTTTCTGTTCTGGGGTCCTGTCAACACAGAAGGTGTAAAATCTTTAGTATATAATTACATTACGCATTAGAAATGTGTACTGGGTTTATGTGGCAAGGTTTTGATAGTAGGGGGCTACAGGGGTGGCTTCTTTGAAAAGAGTGTAGAAGCTGCCCCATGTCAGATCAGAGCCAGCTTCAACCAGTTCCAAAGGTACTCACTGCTGGTCAGAGCCGAGGCAATAAGCAATGTTGTTTTAGCCTTTCTGAGTGCAGATTTAAGGATGGGGAAAAAAATGCTAGGCAACAGCAGCTGGAAGAGTGAGGAGTGAGAAACAGCCCTTCAGACCTAAGGTCAGTGCAGAAGGAGGGCAAGAAGTGCTCCAAGCACCGGAGCAGAAGTTCCCCTGTGGCCTGTGGAGATGCCCCTAGTGGAGCAGGCTGTCCCCCTGCAGCCCATGGGGAGCCCCTGTTGGAGCAGGTGGATGTTGCCTGGAGGATGCTGCAGCCTGTGGAGGAGCCCCTGCAGGAGAAGGCCCTGGGCTGGAGCTGCAGCCAATGGAGAGGAGCTCATGCAGGATCAAGGGGTCTAGGGGGAGCTGCCACCCATGGGGAACCTGTGCTAGAGGAGTTTGCTCCTGAAGGATGGACCCCGTGGTACAGACCCATGTTGGAGCAGTTCTTGAATGCTGATGCCCATGAAGCCCATGTAGGATCAGTTTGGGAAGGACAGCATCCCATGGGAGGGACCCCATATGGAACAGGAGCAAAGTGACCATGAAGGAAGAAGCAGAGATGAAGCATTAAGGACTGACCGCAGCCCCCATTCCCTATTTCCCTGTGCCACTCAGGGTGGGGGAGGATGTAGAAGAGGGTGGATGGGGGAAAGATGTTTTTAGTTTGTTTTTAGTTTCTCACTGCTCTAGCTTATTATTAATATTCCTTTAACCACCCTATGCTGACTCGATTTTGCCCGTGACAATAATTGTTGAGTGATCTCCCAGTCCTTACCTCAACCCTTGATCCCTTTTCATTGTATTTTCTCCTCCTTTCCTTTTGAGGAGGGTGAGAAAGGGAACAGCTGTGGTGGAGTTTAGCTGTCCGTCTTAATAAAACCACCACAAAATGGAAGACTATCTCCAGATTTCAATGTTTACGTTTAAAAAATGCCAATTCAAGTTAAATATGTCAGTTCTCTGAAAGTACTTAAATACTTTAAGCATTGCTTTCAGTTTGCATCAGTAGATCTCAACAGATAAATTGCACTTTGGTTCGTTGGTTTGTTTCAATGATTTTCTTCTTCCTAGTTGTAATGAAGACAAACAGCTCAAAGAACTAAGCACATTGGCCACTGTATGAATAGGGCTGGAGCTGTCTTCTGAACAGATGACCTAAATGACATCCAGTGACAAGCATGGACACAATAACCACTATGTTTTGCTTGTGAGGACATCGTTATTTTATAATTTAGAATGTCCTGAAAAAGGGTTGAGAATTGAATTGTCCCTGTATTTGGAACTGTGGTGCAACATTTGAAAGTATTAGAAATACTCTGACAGTAAAATTGAAATTACACACAAACACACACACACACAGTTGCACACACTTCTTAATAAAGCATACTATTTTATAGTACATTAAATTATAATAATTATATAAAATTAATTATTGATTGTATAAAATTAAAATAATAATTTATATGCTTCTTAATAAAGAATACTATTTTACATTAGTAACTGTTTTGGATAGAGAAAAGGATATTTTCCTGATGTTACAATGCCTATCCTGCCTTAAGGTTAGACATAAATGAATAGTAGTATATTATAGTACTAAATGAATAGCAGCAAGAAAACTTAAGTTTTGTCCTCTGTCTAGAAAAACAGTTGGATGGACTTTCCATGCTGTGGTGAATTGTATTGCAACAGAAAGTTTACTCCAAGTGTAACACCAGTGGATTTCTCATGCAGGCTAAGGGTTTTTGAACCTCTTGAAATCAAGAGTTTCTCCAGATATCCATCTTACCTTACTTCTGTCAGACATTATTCTAAATCATTGGTAAGGAAGAAAGGCTTCCCTTTGGGTACAACCACATGAGCAAGTGTGTGGATTCAAAGTGACTGTAGAAAAGAGTTTCTAAGTGAAAAAAAAAAAAAAGCTTTGTTGTCTGGTTCTTCTGTCACTGAGCTCATGACAAGAGCTGCTTTGGGACAGAATACAATAGATCTGGGTATTCTCCTCGAGTGAGCAGCAACTTCATAACTATAGCACGAAGCAATGCTGACACAATGGACTCATGCTGAGTCCCAGAACTTAGAAACTGCAACTCACTTTCTTTTTCTTCCTTTCGAAGTTATGCCTGGGGATGAGGGAGTATAGAATTTGTATGCTATTTTTGCCTCAATAGGTTAAGGAATTTTATGTTGTACTTCCTTAAATTAGCATTATTACCCCAATCATTGAATATATTTAGACCTCTGATTTCTATGTATGTGTTGAACGTCAGATCAGGAGACAGATTAGAGAATACTGTAGGGGAATTTTTATATTAGTTGCAGATATTAACCATTCACATTAGCAAGCACATTGATAAAAGTATACAATAATGAAATAAATCAATACATACAGAAGGATGAAAGGTAGCATGTCATCAGAATCTAGAAAGAACATAAAAATAACAGTGTGAGGTGACAGTTTTGTGTAGTTTTTGGTTAAAAGTCAGTGCTTTTTAATCAGTAAATACATGTTCTCAAAAATACTAGGCTAAACCCAGTTAATTATCTCTATTTTTCATGGTGAACACAAACAAAACCCCTGAAATGAAACTTCTAAAATCTTGCTGAAGCCTAGTCACTTCAGGTGTAAGCAGACAATTTTTTTGATATATATATATATTTAATTGTCTGCTTACAGCTGAAGTGACTAGGCTTCAACAAGATTTTAGATGCACACCACAAAGGAATTGTGTGACTTCCAGAAAGCCGCAGAGGATATCTCTAAACCTAGAAACTCTGTCTACTTTTGCTTACTCTCTGACCTACTCTCTAAGTCAGATAAATAAAATGTCTTACACATCATTTTCCTAATCTTCCAGTAACTACAGATCTAGCTGTTTGTATTTTGCTATGTCTCCTGACTATAGAAAACAGTGGTTAAAGATGCTGCTGTTATCCTGTGCAAGACTGTATACTTCACCAAGCACACTTTCTAAACAGCTATCCTTCCAGTACCCCTTATTTCAGGATTTCACACAATCCTGAAATGCATAGTGCATTCATTGTAAAATGCAGCCATGTCCTTAACTGAAAATGTAATTAGCAAAAACAGTCCAGGTTTACCACAGTATCTTAACCTACTACTAAGTTTATTTATGAGTATATTCAAATCATGTATTAGCCATTGATTTTCTTACCTTGCTGAGTCATGCATACAAAATAGATTTGAAGAGCTGTGTATTTTATACAATCCAATCTTTCACAGAATGTATTTAGAGGTAACTTTACAGTAAAGGCAATGATGTTCTTTGGTAATGAAACTTCCCCTCTCTAAGTATAATAGCAGCACTGCCATACTTTTTTTTTTTTTTTTTTTTTTTTTGAGTAATATAGTCAATAACCACTTCAATAATAACATTTTAGAATTTCCTATCACTGTATAGGAATTGTCCTTGTAATTGACAAAACCAAATAACTCCACACACACACACAGACCTCAAGCTTGTATTCCTCAAGCTTGTATGACTTTTTGCAATAAAACGCTGTTGTATGCAAGACACTGGAAAGATACATTCTGTTTAATGAAAGTCATTAATTAATTTTTACTAGATAGAAAAGCAAATATTATATTCTTTTGCTGAAAAGATGCACTTCTGCCCCACTGGAATCAATTGGAGTTTAAAACATGATTTAATTTAACTCACTTAGAATAAATATTTGGCCTAGATTGAGGATGATATATGTAATTCCATGTCTTTACTGTACAGGTTCATGCATGAAGGGATGGTACAAATTTAGGTGAAAAAAATACTTACATAAGTTCTATTGATTGTTTTATTAAGTCTCCTATATTTTATTGGTGTGAGGAGAAGAAAGAGACCAAAAAATGTCTGAGCCAAGGAATGCATATGTTGAAGATATCAGTACATACTGCAGTGGAGCAGAGATGCAAGGTAACCTCCATGCACAATTGTACCTGTCACCTCCTTGTAAAACCCAAACAGAATAAAGAGTTTTGTCATGGAGTCATGCCTAAAGTATCTGAAAACATTTATTTTTACTTGCAACATAATTTCAAGGCTCTCCTACACACAGTCATACATAAATGCAGATTTGTAAATATTCAACATTATCTTTGAGGAAGCATTTTCTTCATGATGTGCTTTGTTTTTCTCTTTAGCACCTAATTGTCTGTCCACATATCAGAGCTGCCATCAGAGTTGTAAGCAGATTCCTCTTGGTGCTTTCTCACTTCTTTTGTTTCTGATTTTTTTTTTCTCCAGACTGTGGATCTGCAAAACGTTTTTTTCCATGGGCCTGTTCACTCTCTAGGGCATCACAATCAACAGCGAATGCATTTGTTCAGTGTTTGTATAGGATTTTGTTGAAACATTGTTCTCATTCATGCGCTTATTGTGCATATATATGTATATGTGCATACAACACTTACTTTGTATACAAAGTGAGTCTGACAGAAGTATCTTGGCACAAAATTTATACAACTTACTCCGCTGAAGCTAAAAAGTATTAATTACCTTTATCTTCTTTGGAGAACTAAATATACTCTGTTCTTCTTAAGAATAAACTGAATTAGCATTTGCATTTTTTGCTCTATTTTGTTTACTTGTAGTATATTAATGCCAGTAAAGTTTTTGTTTATTTGTTTGTTTTTGTTTTATATAAGGTGTATATATCGAGACGGTTTTACAGAGCTTTATACAGGAGTGTAGTCTTGCATCAGAAAGACTGAGCATAGATGACAGCCTTAGAATTTTTTGAGTTTAGTAATAATTTATCAACTTGAATACCTGGAATTCTTGGCCATGATATGCTAATGTGGACTGTAGGATTATTTGTACCTATTTTTTAGGAGAAATAATTAAAAATAATAATAATACTTCTCTTACTAGGCCTATCACACAGTTTTTTGACTGAAGCTACCTTAATCCCACTCATCTGTCCATCCTCTTCTTCACTCCTCTTCAAGAAAATACCTCTGAATGTCTGGAAAATTTGCGCACTGTAGATATATGCATAGATGTGAAGGAAATAGCTTAAGTGCATACATTAGAATACAACCTTTTTCATTTCGTCTTCTCTGGGTACTTTTATATTAGGTACATTTTAACATAAAAGAGACTCTAAAAACAGGATATCTGCAAGTTAACAGTGCAAATCTGTTGGCAGATAAAGGGATAGGATGCATAAAAGGGCTACGACCAGCAAGCTATGAGGCTCAGTGTTCATACAATTTTAACATTATCTTGGTATACCCAGTGATTTTTCCTGTCCAGACACTTGCAATTTGGGGTGGGAAAGGGTCAGCCTCTTGTGTTCAACAGTGCAAGCAGATCCTGGATGCTGTCATCTACTGATTCTCCTCCATTTGTTTTAATTAGGGTTTCATACTTTTTCATTTCAGCATTTTTCTTCATGAATCCCTGTGCTAGTTGAGATGCATCTATCTGCATCTCAACTATTAAACTTACGTTTGTTTAAACTTGCATATAAAGATAACTCTGTTTCTCTTATGTTACATTGCTTTAGGTCATACTCTTCAATAGAAATTTTCTCCTTAAAGTAAGACAAAAGCTATGCTTCATGACACTATTCCTAGGCTCTAAGAGAGAGGAACAGGTTAAGCTTTAGCATTAAAAAGCAGGCACTCTGTCCACTCACCATTTTGGCTGTATTTGGCTTTCATCACAGGTGAACGTAGTGATTTGCCAGCTGTAGCAGCTAAATGTAGTATCAGTCATCATCCAAAGGTTTTGATTTCTGTTACTTTAATTTTTTATGTTCCCTTGGGAAAGCATTAATATTACCTATTGTAAAAATAAATAAACAAATAAATAAATGAATGAATAATAAAAAACAGATCATCTTGTTACTGTTGATTTTAACAATAACATAATTAAAACCAACATTTCTATGTTTCTTAACAATTATGAACATTTTAATGTAGATTATCTATGTTATCTAAGTTCTTCTACTGCTCTTTAAATCCAGGATTACATTAAACAGCTCTTTCCAAGGTAAAGTTTAATCAGTGATGATCCATGTATTGCATTATACTTGCACAACAACAACAACAGCAAAACTGTGCAACAGAAATGCATGACTATTTGAAGATACCTACCTCAAACAATTAACAATAAATTTACCTATAACAAATGTTGTTTTCCATGGTCGATTCACACTTAGAGGCTTTGATGTTTGGAATCAGATAAGAAACAAAATTCTGAATTTACTTACAGTCCTCAGTGTAGACTGTAGGGAACAGGAAAAAGAGCAACTGTTTTGGAGCTTTACATCTGTAATCCTAGAAAACCAAACTCAGAAACCTTTAGAATTATGTGGCTGATTCCTACCATATGAATCACAGATCAAAGCTCTTGATGTGAATGTTAAAACCTGGGCTCATTTGAAATGTGAGACTGATGGGAAGCTAGGTACATATTAACAGCAAATTAATAATCAAAAACAGTATGGACAATGAGAACATAGTTTCTCATACTTCAGAACTTCTGTTTCCCATTGCAGTAGGATTCAGAGCATGTGAAGGAGCAGAAAAATTAGCCTGACCCATGGCCTTCAAGAAAGTACATGGAAGAAAAGGTAATGCTTCTGCTAGATTTCCCTTCTCCTTGAATTATAATGGATACTTTCCCATTAATCTACAATTACTAAGAGCATGAGAACCAAGCAGTATGAAAATTGGGTTCTACTTATCAAAAGATATCTCATACAAGTCTATTATATTTCTGTGCAGATAATGCATAGGGTTATATGTTTTATTTTTGCATTATACAAGAATAAAAGCTAAACAAGCAACCCATATCAGCCCAGGCCTTGCAGTCTATTTTTTTTTTTTAATTATTTTTTTTTTTTTTTTTGAGAGAAGTGTCAATAGAATAAAACATAAGACTTACACATCCTCATTTAATTCAGTTTATTTATCTTTAGTAACAGCATTAAAGAGTAAGACATGAAACCCACATCTTCCAGAAAACTATTTCATCATCGTAGGAAATGCCACAAAATGTTGTGAAGATCTTCATCATGGAAAGAGTTTAATGTATGTGTTTAAAATATTGTACATTTTTGTAGCTCCTTCTTTATGAATGTAGAGTGTTTAATGACTTCTTTAAAACAAAACCAAGCAAACAAACCAAAAGAAACGTAGTGACTATCCAACCATGTGAAATTTATCACTTAAATTCTTTAGCCACAAGTATTATACAGAAATGCCTTAAGTATTGGTTTAGGAATTTCATCGCACATTTCTGTTGCTAGGCTCAGCTTCCCACATCTGGATATTAAAATGTAAAGGGATCTATACATTTCATTTTGTCTCCAAAAACTTTTATTCACTAATGAGGACTAAACTCTTTTTTGTGTCTCCCTCTCACTGAAAAAGCATTACTAAAACAAACAAACACACAAACTTAACTCCAATACCTTTGCTAATTAGCTCAAAATTTAAGAGGAAAATGCCCTATCTTTATTTCCAGCTTTCATTTACAACTTGACAAAGTGAAAAGATTTATAAAAGCTGCCATGCTGTTAGTCTCCTAACAGCTAACAATGTAAATATTTGAGAGAAATCACACTCTTCTTCCAATTTCTTTCAATGTCCAGGATTCTTCAAATTATCATTTGTTTTATCCAAGTGAATCTCAGATTTTATTGTCATACAAATAATACCCAATCTATTTATCAATTTATCTTGTCATACATCCTTATCTTTAATTGATTTCTGTGGGAAATACAGGTTTATAAGGGCTACAGTCTTGCATCATAGCATGCCTATAGGATCTAGTATGGGAATGTTATACTGAAATATGAAATGCAGATTGCACATGCCAAATCATGTACACAGTGTCCCTTTCCCCATTGCCTAGTAGGTTCCACAATCAAAATAGCTACAATCCAATTTGAACCATCTCTCTGCTTTTCCCTTCACCCTCACGGCTCTTCAGTGAAGTCTCAGGGTTGAAGTTATATCCCTGACTTTCATCAGAGAAGTTTGTCTCATGCAGCCTGGCAGGAAACAGGTCCTAATAATACAGTGTGAAGGCAAGATCAACCTGGAAATAAATTTTGAGATATTATTTATCTAAGAGATATCAAATAATCTTTCCTTTTATTGTATGGATGCTGAATCTTGATGGACTGTGACAGAGACAAAACAATTTTTTATTTATTTAATATTTTTTTCCCCCAGACTGGACTGATTACAGGCAGAAAAGAGAGAAAAACTGAACAGTCCTCAAGCCATTCCTTGTCCTTTTTTTTTTTTTTTTTTTTTTTGCCCCAAACCAAATCTGTTGATTTTTATGCAACACTTTGCATCTTCTGTCCCCAAATTGCTTATGTCCACAAATTAAGCTTTAGAACACCATAGTCTGTATATTTGAAATCAGAATTAATTTCAGCTAGAAGTAAATTCAGCTAGAAAACAAATTGAGCACAACTGCTCAAGCAACAAATTTAAGTCTTTCAAACTTAATACAGAAAAAATAAGATGTACACACAAAATATGGAAAGCTGTTGGGTCTAGTGAAGCAGTGAGAACATTTCTGTGTACATTAGAGATCAAGAGAAAGCAAAAGTTCTGTCTGTTTCCCTCCTTATACATATTTGTGGCACTGATAAGGTCTCTGTACTGTTGAACTGTTCTTTAGGTTCAGGTAGTGACCAAGTGAAATAACAGAGGATCAGGGAAACAGGAATATTACAGTCAAATGTTAATAAATGAAATCTGAAAGAAGAACAAGAAGTAAAGGAGTAATGGCAAAGAAAAATAGTGAAACAAAAGAACAGTGAAACTGTATATTAAAAATGGGAGGAAAAAGTTAGGTCACCAGCAAAAGTTTTACCGAAGAACTGTGAAAAATGAAAAGACTGCTAGTTTCCTTAACAGAATCAGAGCAAACATTTTGTAGAAAGCTTTTTGTTAATTTTTTTTTTTTTTTTCTTTCTGGTTGGTTGGTTGGTTGGTTGGTTTTTGGGGTTTGTTCTTATTCCTCAAAGTGAGTGAACAATGTGCAAAATTGAAATGCTTTATTTAACTAAAAAACACAATGGATGTTTGAGGTATACTGTCCCTACAGTTTTCTGAAGATTTCTGCATCAGATATTCAAGACTTGATCATCCTTTCCCGATGTTTTCTTCCAGTTGCTACTAATGCAGTTCTTCAATGATAGAAATGGAGACAAGTGCTTTTAAATGAGGTTTTTAAGGATTTCTCTTATAATAAAAATTGAAGTGTCAAGTAATTGTTTGTTTTTTTTTTTTTGTCTTTCGCTTTTTTGATTATGAAAATGCTAGTAGCTGAATTTACTCAGATGAGCAACATCATCACATTCAGTATTACTCTACATAAAAATCAGATGATCACAGGCTATTTACAGAAACAGATTGTGCATGAATAAATATTCTTCATATCTTTAAGGAACCAAATTCTCATGTCCTTAATTGAACCAATGTAAATTCTAAATCAAATACATCCTATAAAGTATCCTAGTATCCTCATCTGTAGCACAAATGGTTTCTATTCGAAGAAATAGCCCTTTGAAGCTTACTTCTATGTAGCCCTGAGGTCTGATCTAACAATTATCACACTTTTTGTTTTCCACTGCTTTGTTCCTTTGAATGTTGGAGAATTTACAATAAATAAATAAATAAATAAATAAATAAATAAAAATCTATTGTTTGGACACTTAAGTGCGTGACTTATTCTTCAACAAATATCAGTACAGTTCTCATAAACCAGATGTTTATTAGTTTCACAGGTGACAATAGAAATTGTATGACCTTTATGAAGAGTTCACTTTTTGTTGAAGCTGAAAACACTGTGTTAATGGTGATCAAAGTACAATATGTCCAGCCGTGGGCTATATAGTATAGGAGAACATTAATTTTCTGAGATCATCTCTTCCTTCCCCTTCACTCCCATTTCTGTTCTGTTCTCTCCCTTTCTGTTCCTCTCCTCTCTGCTCCTTTCCTCTTCTGTCCTTTGCTCTCCTTTCCTCTCTCTTCCCTCTCTCCCCCTTTCCCTTTTCCTTTTACCTTTCCTTAACTTATATCAGGGAGCATTCTGATAGTATTTGTGACAGCCTACTTAAAAAGAGAGAAGACATTTGGTTATTCAGTCTCTTCCTTTCCAGGAGCTGCTGGCTCCCTTGTGGCAATACGAGCCACCTTCAACTCTGCCTGCATCACCCATCCTGTGCCAGGGACAAGAGCACAGGGTAGACAAAATGTCATGTACTTGCCCAAGTCATCCTTTCAGTTCTTGCATCATTCAGCCATAACAAAAGTATTATGTTTGTCTTGTGAAGCTATCAATGGCCCATAAATGTATATGTTCTCAGCACGACTTAAATTTCTTAGCACGTTTTTTTTTTTTTTTTTTTCCCCAAATAGCAACATAGAATTTATCAAAAATTGCAACAGTTATGATATTACAAACCCAGACTAAGTTTCTTAGCTCTAATGAGCCAAAAAAATCTCACTTTTATTTCATGAATGCAACACTGTATAAAAGTTTCTAGTGTGCATACCTTAACACTTATTTAAAACTCCAGATGAAAATTGAATATGTATTTCCATTAACACAGTTATGTAACTGTAAAAAAGTATGTGAGACTGCATGAATGACATTCTTTATAAAAGAAATGGATATTTGCTTTCAGAAGCTCCATATTAGATTTAGAGTTAATTCCAATGAAGTCTCTCAACCACATTAGTAAACATATATATATATTTGTTATGTTTTTATTATTATTATTAAACTTCAAGCTATTTGGAATCTCCATTAACATCTGGATTTGTGTGTTACAGATAGTCCCATTTATAGCTGTTACTATATGCTGTTACTGGCATCAGTCCTGCAATTAAGTAGTCTAAACTGGATCAATGGGAAAAAAATATGTTGTAGTTAAAGAATTCTAAATGAGGCAAGACAGAGTAGTAGACCTTTTAGTATATTTTTACTCTGATATTCCTTCATCTCTTCAGTAATACAAATGGCTTCCTTTGTCCCTGGAGTCATGAGACATTTTCCATTATAAGAATCAATTTTTGTTTATTTCAACTCCACACAATTCAAACTGTTTAGCTGTCCTTCTGATTCAGCATATGTCCAAGAAACCATTAAAATAAAACAACTAAAATGGTTCATTATTTGCCAGGCATATAGTAGCAAAAATGCAATTTTTTCCCACTACAACATTCTGGCAAGCTTATTTTTCATAAGCTTTGGTGCTTTGCCTTGTTTAAGGCAGGAACTAGACTTCAACATGAAGAGTGTCCTTTGTGTCAGTAATATTTCTTATGCAAAACTAATAAAAATTCAAAGTCTTCAAATAAGAAATTTTAAAAATTAATGTATTGAGACACAATAAGTTTTTGTTTGTTTGTTTGTTTGTTTAACTTGGAACACTTCAGAGATTTTAGGGAACTGTTCTGATAGTTTTATTTATCCTCACAGTTCCTTTAGATGAGTAGTATAAAAATGCATACACACAAAATAATCCACACCTCAGATCGTTTGCCATTTTCTTACAGCTCCAGTTTTCTTTACCTAATTGCAATGGGCTTCCTTTAGCACCACTGAGTATGACAGTAACTTATACTTTTGAAAGATAGGATAAACTGCTTCATTTTTACTTTTCACTAGCAATTATTCACAAAGGATATTAATACAAGATAGTGTGTTCTGAATCCCTGCCAAGATTACTTAAGAACAGTTTCCTCCTGCAGTCATGTCCTAGAGCTACAGGATACTTAACTGTTTGAGCTAGATATATCCTAAAGTTAACTAAATGATTGCCTTATTTTCCATAGAGCTCTGCTTTTAATCAGCATGTGGGTAAGAAGCATTGTGCTGTAAAAAAACAAAACAAAACAAAAAAACAACAACAACAAAACACAAATATAGTCAAAGAGGTGTTTGTCAGACCTTTAACTTGTATATTTTCAGAATCTGATAGCCAAGTAGTGAATAAAACAATAAAACCCACAATAGGGAAGTCATGACAATCTGTTACAGATGGAAAACTGAATGAATACTACCCTCACCAAGAAATAAATTTTATTTATTTATTAACCTCTAATTCATGACCTTGTAATCTTGATGGTGTTCTTTCAGCAGATGATACCATGAAAGACTTACATGTAACCTAGGTTTTCAAGTTTCAGAGGTGGGTATTAGAATAGAAAGGGGGGTTATTTCCTGGCTTTGGTGAAACCTCTTCAGTTTACCAATGAATCCTTCATTAAGATATTATAGCAGTTGTATTTCCTAAGAAAACTTTCAAAACACACCTGAAAATAAATCTTCTGGGGAACTGCTGTTCAAAGTCTTGTGTTTTTCTCAGTCCCTTGATTTTACCCTTTCTCTAAATGGCACATTAGCTAAATTAAAGTATGAAGAAGCATTTATCTGCAAAGAACACTTTTGAAACCTGACATATGATTCATCCTTCTTCCCCATTTAGAACTTTATATAGTTCCTAATAAATTTCCTACAGAACCAAGCAATGACTTTTTGTTTAGAAGTGTAACGACACTCTCTATGATACGGACAGTTGAGAAAAGCTGTTATTCAATTGCCATTGTTGAAGAGCCTACTCTGCAAAACTTGTTTGGACAAAGTTGTCTCATGTTTTAAAAGCTCTCTAATGAGTACATTATGACATGGTATGTAGGCTGTTTCTCCACAGCACAGATTAAGGTGAAATGCAATTTCACCATCATATGTCCACAACACTATTTATTTAAGTTGTAGGAAGCTGCCTTGTCCAAGACAACAATCTAGCCTGCCTATAGTCAACAGAGATATAGTCATCCCTGAGAGCCATCATATCATTCTAAGACACATGCCTAAGGTAGATCATACACCTTTCTGTACAAGAATGTCTCAATTTACTCTGTAGAAACCACAGGTGAATAAATATTTAAGCAGTTTATCTTCAGATGATTAAACTGGGGTGTGGTGGGGTGGGGGTGGGAGTGTTGTATGGAGTATATTCCTGTTCTCAACATTCATCCCTTTTTCTCCATAAAGGAAAGCTTCAGTGAAATGCCATATCTTACAGTACCACATACTAAATGTCCCTTTGTGAAAGTTATATTTGTTTTGTTCTGTTTTTGTTTGTTTGTTTTGTTTTGTTTTGTTTTGAATAAAGCATTTTGCCTACAACATTGCAAGTATTTATTTAAAAGTCACCATGGAAAACGAAAGAATATATAACATATTTTAAATGTTACAGCATTGAAAATTAATAGTCTGGAGACAGAGCCTGTATTGATGGCATATTGTTCATTATGTTACACACAAATGCAATTGCTTTCTCTTACTTGCAAAATTGTATATCAAAATTAAGTTATGTCCTGTTAACAGCTAAGCTGTTGAAAAAGATGGGGACAAAAATTGATAAGTGACTTAATGTCAATTACTTTTGAGAGAGAAAAGCACAAAGATTTTCCTCTTCTGTTTATATTTCTCCCATTATTTTTAAAAATGTATTCTATTTGAAAAGATCAAGAATACTGCAGGGAAAGCCATTTGCAATGGGGAACTCCAGATCTATATAATCAATATTCAGGACTATAAGTGCTTCCTCTAAACACTAGAGGGGACATAGAAATTAAAATGAGTACCAACAGTGCTTTCTTTTTTTCTCATTCCTTTTTTTTTTTTCATTTTTTTTCCCACTTTTGTTGTTGTTGTTTGCCTTGTTTGTTTTTCATTTATTTGTTTGCTTTTTGCTCTGTTCAGGATCTTATGTGGCATCATTATTTCTGCATTCAGTTTTGTACTAAACAAGGGGGAAACACAGTCCCCAGCATATACTTTGGGAAGAAAGACAGAGAGAATTTACTTGCCCAAAGTCCTGCAACAGATGTGTAGGAAAGTCACACTTCCCAAGTAATATTCCTAGTGGAGTGTGTTAAAGACAAACCACTAAACTTCTCTGTTTCAGTGATTCAGAGGTCCCAGACACAAACACCCCCCAGAAAAACATGGTAGGAACAGAAACAACAGAGTTCTTTAAGGTTTATTTGCACTTCTGTGTTCAGTTTTTGTAATATGTATTGTATTCATAATAGTAGACGTGGTGACACTTCCTGTGAGAGAGAAGATTGCAGCAAGCAGTGCATCTCTGAGTTTGTGCTTTTTGTTATCACTCTTCCAATACTCTTGATTTAGGGTTCTTACTTGGCTCTAGCAAATCTCTACAGAACACATACCAGAAATATAGGCTATGCTTGGGGAGAGATTGTGACCTCACATAAATTGTTTTTTCTATGGGAATGCTTTATATTAAAGCCTTGCTCCAGGATGAAAATCCTTCCTAGAAGTTAGAAATTTAAACAGAGAAAGAAAACACAAGATCTGACATCAGTCAGTTATGCCCACAGACGTGCAAGGAAATATAATTTGGAATGTTCTATTTTACAAGACTACTTATTTGCTATAAATAAAGCTCATTTGCTTTACTGGCATAATTGGGGTAGAAATGCAAACATTCCCCATCATCTTTTTTTCTCCCCCTAATAAATATAGCATAATACAATGGCTGTCTGATAGTCCACAGTAGAAACTCTTTACCAATTACAGTCTAGGATATAAATATTGTCAGTTCTGAGACATGACTGTTATCTGTTTTAGCAAGAATAATAGCATAGTAGATAACCTCAATGAAAGGTAATGATAAACTAGCACTGGTAGGTTTCTTGCAGAGGTCTGCACTACGGCTACTGTCATTCACTGAAAGACTCCATGAGAATCTTTTATTTCATGGTTTTTTTTTGTTTGTTTGTTTGTTTGTTTTTTGGTTTTTGTTTTTTTTTACAAGTGATTTGTTAAAAACACATCTCCCTGTAAAGAGAAAGGTGAAAATAATAATAATAATAATAATAATAATAAAAAAATAAGGCTGCAGAAGCAAAGGTACAAACAAAATATGACAAAAATCTTCCAAAATTGTCATCTTATAAACCATAATTATACTGGATTATTCTACAAAATACCCACAGTACCAGGGTACCTGATGGCAAAATTTCCAGGAACTGCAGTGGCTGAAATATTCAATTTCTTATATAATCATTTGTGTATTCTTCTACTGCTTTTTGCTTCATCCCCCCACCCCCCCACCCCGAAACTTTTTCTATATTAGCAATCGTAACAAATTTACACCTACATTCTCAAATTTCTTAGATTTAAATGTACCTCACTATGCTACAGCGCAGGATTTTTGGTTGGAAATATTAATCATTCAAATTCAGATTTATTGTCTCTGATATATTATAAAATATCTGTGGAATAAAAGAATAACTACAAATCTGTACTGGATTTGTAACATGGCAAGGTTTTGGTAGTAGGGGTGCTGCATGGGTGGCCTCTGTGAGCAGAGCCCAGCAGCTGCCCCATGTCAGATCAGAGGCAGCTCCCGCTCCCGCCAACTCCAAAAGGGACCCACTGCTGGCCAGAGTTGAGCCAGTGAGCAATGCTGGTTGGGCTTCTGGGAGAACAGATTGAAGAAACTGAAAAAACAAACAAACAAACCTGCAGCAAAACTGCAGCTGGGAGAGTGAGGAGTGAGAACCCGCCCTGCAGTCCCCCAGGTCAGTGTAGAAGGAGGGTAGGAGATGCTCCAGGTACGGGGCAGAAGTTCCCCTGCAACTTGTGGAGAGGCCCCTGGTGGAGCAGGCTATCCCCCTACAGCCCATGGGTCCCACATGGAGCAGATCTCCACACTGGAGCCCATTGGGGAGCCCCCAGTGGAGCAGGTAGTTGGAGGAGGAGGCTGTGGCCCATGGAGAGCCCCCACAGGTGCAGGCCCAAGGCTGGAGCTGCAGCCCATGGAGAGGAGCCCACACAGGAGCAGGGAGTCTGGGGGGAGCTGCCACCCTTGGGGGACCCATGCTGGAGCAGTTTGCTCCTGATGGATGGACATAGGAGGGGGTGAAGGTGGTTTTAGTTTGCATTTAGTTTCTCACTGTTCTAGGCTGCTAGTGGTAGACAATAAATTATATTAGTATGCCTAGGTTGAGTCTGTCTTGCCTGTGATGGTAATTGGTGAATGATCTTGCTGTCCTTATCTCAACCCTTGTACCTTTAGTCCATCATATTTTCTCCTCCTCTTCCTTTGAGGAGTGGAAATGAGCAGGCATTCTTGTGGAGAGCTCTCCATCAGGGTGAAACCATCACAAAAGCACCTGCTTAACCATCTCACAGCAGCTCAGGTGATGTGTTACATGTATGCTCTATATTTGTTTGTTTGAATACTGCACTGAATGTTTGCAGTAGCCCAGCATATTTTTCCTGGCCTCTATTCACTCTTAGTTATACCTCCAGGTAATTAAAAACAAACAAACAAACAAAGAAAAACAGTTAACAGAGGGAAATAGAGCAGAGAGCATATTTTGCTAGCAAACCAAGGGTGTTAGTTTCAAATTTGCTCCAAACAACAAATCAATCAATGAGTGTCCAAACGCCTTTCTTTGGCTGTTGAAGGTGGGTGAATGAGAAGAGCTATAGAAGCCAATTCTTCTCTAGCTACAAAGCCTGTCTTAACCACCAGCATGCTTACCAAATTTGCCAATGTCTGTTTGAGATAGATTTTAGAGCATTATTTTACAGAATGCTCATGCACAGAATTGTTCTCAGCAGTGCTTAATAAATTAAATTTATTAATTTAAAATTAATAAACTATTTTTTGCAATAACAGCATCCCAATTTTCTTTTCTAAACCCTTAGCTAAGTGGCATTATGAAGCATCAAAACATCATAAAACATCCTAAAAATGCAGATTTGTAAATCACCATTTAAAGGTCTAAGCTCACTTTACAATTCAATTTTTTATTTTTTTATTTTTAATAGTAGGAAGTATTTGTTTTCATTGGTAACGAATACCAGCTTCCTTGGGCAAGAAGATGATTTGGTGCTTTGTCTGTATGGTAAGTTATATAGACTACTTTCTCTAAGACTGCTATGGACATGAGGATGACACAGCTATAGTCCCAGGCTTCTGCTACACATGACAAGGGGAAAATTGAAAATAAGTCTGGTACTCCTAGCCCAATGGCCCATGAGATTCTCCACCATATATTTGTCAGGAGAACAGGAATGATATGCAGATCACAGACCAAATGAACAGCAATGAATTTCAGGAGAACACAAAGGATATCAAAGAGCATCTGGGGGATTCCTATTAATAATTTTAAAATAATAATATATTTTTTTAAACTTGCGTAAAAGAAACGTTCATAAATTAAGAATGATATGGTTTATAACTCGTAGTACTGCAACAGACATGAAAGTTGAAGAAGAATTAGAAAGTTAAGTATTGTTTTCATTACAGTGATTTGCACTCAAAGCTTTGACAGTATGTTAGCAGCAGTATCAGCTCCATAAAAGCCATCTAAGCAAAACACGGACTTTTCTTTGTAAGTCATTGCCACACAGATGTGTTCCTCAGAATGACAACACCGTGCATACTGTTCAGTGTTTCTTCACTTAGCTAAGTGTTTATTGTCATCTCAGTATGGTCATAATAATGGTCAGTATGGTCTGTCCTGGTTTTGGCAGAGATAGTTTTCTTCATAGTGGCTGTTTTTTTGCCATATTTTGAATTTGTGAGAAAAAATAATTTTGATAGCACACATGTTCTAGTTGTTGTTGAGCAAAGGTTACACTTCGTACAGTTTACAGCTTCTCATACTTCCTTGCCAGCACAGGGCTGGGGGTGTGCAAGAAGCTGGGAGGAGACACAGCCAGGACAGCTGACCCAAAATGGCCAAAGGAATATTCCACACTATGTGGCATCATACAGAACAAGAAAAACCAAGCAGGGTGGCCACTGCTTGGGATCTGGCTGGGTATTGGTCAGCTGGTGGTGAGTAATTGTGTTATGTATCACTTGTTTACTATCACTGTGATCACTATGTATCACTTATATATAATAATAAAACATTATTATTATTATTAATAACATTATTATTATCCCTTCCTTTTCTGCTGTATTAAACTGTCAGACTTGTCTCAACCCACAAGTTTTACTTTTTCTGGATTCTCTCCCTCCATCCCAACTGGGGGGAGTGAACGAACAACTGTAAGGCTTAAATGTCTGCTAGGGTTAAATCACAATACTGTCTCTCTCTCTTTATTATTATTATTATTATTATTATTAATATTATTATTATTATTATTATAGGGAATGCGTTGAAAAGACGCACTGGGTGAGAAGCTGAATGAAGAAAAATTGTGTGAGGATGGCTGCATGCACCTTAAAGACAGAAACACAACTTCCACAAAAATTTCAACTGTGTATATGTATACATTTATAAGTAGTTAACTGATCTATACATTTATTTGTGTGCTCTGAACAGAAATAGGTGTAAAGTAGGAATACCTGAGGTCTGCCTGAAAACATTGGATCTCAGTGTTAGTTGTCTTTATGGGATTTTGTAGATGTGGGACACCTGGGACACAGCAATACGATAAAGATAAGAAAATGAACACTGTAAAGCACTAGGTACATTGCTAAATGAAACTTAACTCTTGTAGAGATGGAGGTACGATAAAACCTTGTACAACAAACCCCTTCATTAATTTCTTAGTTCTAATGAAGAACAGTTTTAACTAGAATAGGAAAGCTAAATGTGTCAGGTCCACTCTCACAGTTAATATTAGTTGAGCAACAAGAACAAATATCAAAGAGAGAGATTGGAATATCACCATACACTTCTGGTTGCATGGGTCTCAGCCTGATTGAAAAGTAGATCATAATATATTATAACAATAACTTTTTTTTTTCCTGTTTGGAACTCTTTTAAACAACATACTTATATCTGCAGAGATTTCTTACTCCTTTTTCAAATGACATTAAAACATTCTCAAATCTAGCTAGACCCTAACTGAAAAAAATCAGTTTTGGCTTTTTTCCATTGTGAGAAAATGCACACAGCACAACTAGGGCAACAAAGAATCATTTTGTCTTAATAAAAAATACATCTTTCTCTTACCTCCCTCTTTGAGTGCTTGGCACTGTTAAATGGTTTTGTTGTTTGTGATATGCTACACAGGCTCAGATTTGCTGACTACAAATATTTTTAGGACTATTTGTCATATTAGTTAAGAAAAAAAAAATCAACCTTTAAATCAACCTTTCAGAAATTGTTAAACCTTCCCCCCCCCCCCTCCAGGTGATACATTTAGTTATTGAGAGTGCTTAAAAGTCAATAGCATTATTCACGTGAGTAAGTAAGTAATGAAAAATTCTTTCAGTATGAAATTGTTTATCTATGTGACAAGAACAGACATTTTATATTTTGGAATATCATGGTCACCAATCAAATGTTTTCAAATATTACAATTGATTATTTTTTCTTCCATAAGAAAAGGAAAAGAGGAGAAAAATTAATATGTGGAATAACTAAAAGAATAAATGTTGTCTCTTTTGATTAGGGGGAAAACAAACAAACAAAAATAAGTGGTGAAATATTTTGTTTTTCAATTAGAACCCTGAAAAAAATACATATCTGATTTCAAGATACTCCCTTTTGCTCCATTGGTGCATGTTAGCCAAAGAAAGAAACAGAAGCTCAACATGAAAACAATATGGCTTGCCGACAGGGTAGGAGACTGTAATACCTGTGTTGGAACACAATGTCTGAAGGCATTTTTCTCAACATAGAGTTTCAGCATTCAGGTCTTTTTGCAAAGCTTAAGACAGGGAAAACATTTAAAATTATTTCTTAGAGAAGAAATTTCTTGTTTCTTAGAGGAG
Organism: Aythya ferina; assembly: GCF_964211825.1. Taxonomy (NCBI): domain Eukaryota; kingdom Metazoa; phylum Chordata; class Aves; order Anseriformes; family Anatidae; genus Aythya; species Aythya ferina. Next base: position 101,645,478 of record NC_140297.1, read on the forward strand.
AAAAGCTGAAGTACCAAAAGGCTGAAGTACCAAAGTATAGATTAAAATGATACAAGTAAATAAGAAAGGAAGAAAGAATATATGTAAATTTGGTACAAAAAGAAAGATTGGACTAAATTTCAAGCACAAGCTCTTTAACTTTAAATATTTCTAAATGTGACCTTCTTTAAAAAGAAATAATTAGCCAAGTGCCCTTAATTCAATAAATGACTAAAAGAAAAAGTATCAGCACAGTGTTTTTTTTTGAAAAACAATGCTCTGCCACTTTGCAACTCTCTATTTAACTTATACTCTTCATCTCAAAACATCTCTGCTGATTTATTTATTTATTTATTTATTTTTATTTCATAATAAACATTGAAAAGAGTATTTATGCAATTTTAGCACACTGAATATTTCACAGAGGCATTCTTACAATGCTACCTATGACAGATAAATTGTCAGGTAGCTTTATGGATTTTGCTGTTTGAATAAATAAGACAAAGAGAGAAAGAAAGAGAGAGAAAGAGAGAGAAAGAGAGAGAGAAGGAAGGAAGGGAGGAAGGAAGGATGAAGCATCATGATATTTATTATGTGTCATCCAAAATAATGCAGTATGATAGAGATTGATTTTACTTCAGATACCAGATATATTAATGTACATTCAATATCTTCTAAAGAATTGCTTCTGTTTTAGTAATCAGACACAGTGAATATTTATGGATTCACAAAAGGTCTTTCTTAACACTAAGTTTCATAGAAAATATAAGCTTTAAGTAGGTTATAACTGGAGAAATTAAAGTCAATTGAAAATCATTTTTAGTGGAACTAAAGGATTCATTTACTAACATAAATTACATTTTAGATAATGCAAAGAACTTCTAAAAATTATTTTCCACCATGAAGTGAAATATTTCCAAAAAATTCTACATACCGACTCCAGAGTTTATTTTCTATAGCATTGCTAATGCTTTTTTCATACCTGGCTGGAATTTAACTGCTTTCAAAACATACATAAGCTGTGACATGTTTTCTAGCTACAGGTCTATCTTTCATTTCTCTATTCATTTCATGCAACAGGTAGACTGATGATATTGGTGTTTTTTGTATTGGTTGCATGTACTTTCTAGGTTCCATACGTAGAGGTCTTCACTGGTGGTCATGCCATTGTAAAAGCAGAGTATAAATCAGCTATTAATAAATGTGGTAGGACTAATCCATGTATTTTAGTTAGGCAGATATCCCATGGAGAAAGGGAAATCCTGATTGTCTTAATTAAGTTTTAAATTGTAACTGACCATTCAGACCTATATATAATTCGGAGGCACTTCAGGAATACAAGAAAACAACCATGGCAGCATTATGAATTCTAATTGGGTTATTAATGATGTACAAACTTATAAAAATCCATTTAGCCATTCAAAATTATAATATTTGAGGTATTCACCTCTGAGACTAGAATTTCAAACATAGCTCTCCACAAATTTTGTTGCTATTACTTGACAAAGCAAATTGCTTCAGAAATGAGTACTCAGAGAAAATTTGTGTGTTATTCCCAGCGTGAACAAAACTAACCTTGCCAAGGGGTACTTCCATGTACTTTCACAAGCTTTGGGTTAACAGTCATCTACATGCTGCACTGAAAGGAATTATCAGCTGCAAGGTAGAAAAAAAAAATCATGCTTTCTACCTGAAACCTTTCCCTGATTATGATCTAGTAATGCTGTCAGTAACAGAAAAACAATAAAATACTGTAGTTTGATGATGTGAGTAAATGACCCAGTGGTCTAAATCCAGACCAGAAAAACACATATTTGGTTTATACTTCTCTCTCTCTCTCTCCTACTTGCTCTCAATCTCTCTCTCTTTCTCTCTCATGTAACAACATTGTTTCAACCTTTTTTTTTTTTTTTTTTTTTTTTTTTTTTTTGATGGATATGTAGGGTTCTCTTAGAAGAAGTTGTAATTTGTGGTCTTGCAAATGAGGAAAGCCAAAGTGATGCAGATGTTTGGAGTAAGAGTAAGTTCTTGAGTTGTTAAGGACTCCCATCCAGGAATTAAACAGCTACGATTATTTCTTAAGGAGTGATTGTATATTTTCTTCACGAGGTGAAAAATTCATATTGGCTACTTTATAAAAAATAAAAGTTTGCAGATAGAAAGAATATCTCATTAGATCAGCTAATACATATGGAAAAAAATATCAAAAATTCTTTTATGTAGTCAAATCTGTTTTTGTGTCTAGACCAAAACTGGTTAGAGAACTCTTGATGAGTAGGGAATTTGTCTCCATGTATTTAAAACACCTAGAACTCCCTAAAATCTGAACTGATATTTGATGTTATTTCTGAGCAAGTAAAGAGCATGAGTAACAAAGGCTAGAGGCTCACAGCTAAGACAAGAACATGTTTTCGTTCTGAAGATTGCTAAATGCCACCAAGACATTTCCAAGAGGTGTAATAAAAATATATTACTTTCATTATGTACTACTCACAATCCCTTCCTTCATCCACTAAATGCCAGAACAAACTAAAACAGTTTAGTATCAAGTATTGTCTAAGCTGTAACAAGCAAGCTTTTTTCATCTCTATTATGTAAGATAATTTAATTCTGCAACTTTGAGCACTGCATTTACTTTGTCTTATTTCCTTGCCTTCTTCTGTAAAGGAGAAAAAAATAATGAAAAAAATACTGTACAAGGAAAAACTGTTAATGTTTGAGTTCTTTTGAGCAAATTGTATAAAAGGTGTTGGATGGCTGCAAAAAAGAAAAAAAAAAAAAAAAAAAGAAAAAGGAACAGCAAAATTACCTTTGGTGAATGGTATTTCAGAATTGCTCAGGTCCCACTATTGAAAAAGACTTCATGTTACTGGTACCCACTTCAGTGGAGTGGTTTCTGGTTTGGAAAATTAGTTGCAGTGTATGATCCTGCTCTTTCACCAGTGAGTTGTGTGTAAATTGAACTGTGCTATGAATTGACATTATATGTAGCACTAAAGTCTAAGCAAACCTTATGGTGCTCTGTATATGATTATAAAAACATGGATAGACCAAACATTTTTATTTTACCCAGGTAAATTGCATTTTATTACATGCTTAAGTGTCTAGAAAAATTAGGGATGTCGAAAAGGCAACATAGAATAAGATATGGAAATATTTAGGCAAAAGCACAATTAAAAAGGTGTTATGTAATTAATGATATGTGAAGGGTATAAAATAGAGTTTTGATTGTTTGTTTTCCTGTTTGTGTTAGAATGCATTCTTCATTAACAGCTTAAAGATAATGATATATGCCATGTAGCAACAACACTCTTTAGAAAGAGTGTGCATTAACTTCTGACAACTGAGATTTTGCTTCTGCTCCTCTTCTTAAAAATGATACTGGGTCTGAATGTTCTTTTGCACAAAAGGTCAAAGGAGTCAGAAGGTACTGTCCCTCATTGCAGGAAACAAATCAGGGTCATCTACAATAATACCTCTCCAGGTCATTCTTGAACAGTCATACTCAAATATGGCCAGGCAAAAGACATAAATCATACTGAAAGAATAATCATAGAATCATTAAGGTTGGAAAAGACCTTCAAGATCATCAGGTCCAACCATCACCCTACTACCAATATCACCCACTAAAACGTCCCCAAGCACCAGGTCCAACCTTTCCAACAACCCCAGGGAAGGCGACACGTCCTGGGCAACTCATTCCAATGCCTGACTACTCCTTCCTTCTCAAATTATACAGTGTGGTTAAACTTACTTCATCATCTCTCTAATTTGATGTCATAGTTGTATCATCACAACAAAACAAAAAAATATTTTTTCTTTCATAATCTTGTTAGTCCTCCATTCATAATTCAATCTTTCCCTCAGCCTGTGGCTCCTATGACACAAGGTTTAAGGAGATGAGAAAACCAGATAAACATAGTGTTGGGAGCAATGGGTTAAAAACAGAAGATTGGCAAGGAGGATGGTAAAAGAATGGAAGACTGGTGAGGAGGATTGTAAATATGCTCATGTAACCTTGCAGCTGGCAATGCATAAAGTCTGGAGAGCAGCAATGTAGAAAAACATATAAATTATGTGGGCTGCTGTTTGTGTTCTGTGTATTTGGCAAGTAGCACATCTGTGCATAGATAACATATGCAAAGATATAGATAACATAGATTTGGTGGACTCAGAGGCACCCTATTGGCTGTGCTTGATCTCCTGGCCCTGGTACAGAGATCAAAGAAGCAAAGTGAGAATCATAGGATGGTGGTAAGAATCCACCTGTTTGAACCCTGTATAAAAACAGGTGAAACCAGCAGGCCGGTGATGGTTCCTGCATCCCCATTTGTGTGCCTCTGCTTGGGTGCCTCCACTCAGGTGCTGTGCTTCTGGGATCCCCCAGCTGGCCAGGTAACAAGAATTAATCTACTCTTTGAATTCTAGCTTCAAGTCTGTGACTGCTCCTGCTGCCTGCCTGTGCTGACTCACACACATGGGGATGCAGTACCACAAGGCCTCTTCTGCGATGCACCTGTGCTCATGTAAGGTTTGCCTATGTTGTGGAATATAACATGTGCAGTCATGCACCAAATAAATTTAGTGACAGAATACAGATAAATCCCCTTAATGCTACCTGGACGATGGGTCTCATGTACCACAAGAGGAAAAATTGAAGAAGAACTGACATGAGCTTTCCTGCCAGTTCAGTCCTCTCTCCTGCAATGATGAAAATACATTTTGGCCTTGCAGGCTTACTCTTTGTAAAAGCAAGTACATTTCCATGTGTTCAGAGAGTTATTAACACAAGCACATTGAATGCTTTCAAGGCTTGCACAGGTATATAACCACCAATATTCATTACTTAATGCACACTATTTTCCTTTCTACATCAAAATAAAGAAAAAAAAGTAATTTTCCATCCCTACCATTTCTAGTAACTCTTAAGTGTTTGAAAACTGGTAAATACTCTTGCAGTGGTAATAGATTTTCAATCCAGCCAATTAAATTGAGAATGGCATAGAACTGTAGTGGGTTTTCAGATGCTTCAATTACAGAGAGTGTGGACCAGGACTTCAGCCGCAGGAGAGACGTTGAGCAATAACAGTTCTGCTTTGCAAATTACAGTAAGTGCAATTAGACCTCATAAATATACTGGTCAAGCAGTGCTGGGTCGATCATAAAAATGAATTTTTAAATGAAGTCTATTTTGAATGCTCAAGACGAGTGGGTATTACCAGTGCTTTATTTATTTGTTTATACAAGTCCTTGCTTTATAAAATGCAAACACTGCAGTGGAGCATGTTTGTCTTTTCCTAGTCCTGCATTCTGAGATCAGTAGGAAACATCCAAGAAACTTCAGTGAATATTAGGCTGAGCTCATAGTGCTTTCTCCTTTGGCTCTCACTCTGCAATAACACTCCCACTGGAGTCACTGAGAACGATCCATGAGCTCAGATAGAATACAGATTGAAGTATGAGACCATAAAGTGAATGCTGACAGCAGTTTCTGGATTTTTCCAAAATGCAAGGTTTATTGTAGAGATTCCTAGATACCAGAAATATCTGATTCCCTGTGGAGCCAAAACATGTCATGCAATATACTTATTTGGATTGAAGAAATCACAAGCCTCCCATTCTCTAAAATAATGAAGTTCCTACATTTTTCAGAATGAGATGTACTGATCAAAGCATGTATTCTGCCATCACCACTACTAAATTTCTGTAGGAATAATGAATAGAAGAAAGAAAATAAATGAGAGACAGGTATGAAATATCATGGAAAATGGCATAAAGAAGAATGACAAAATATCCAAAACCTCTTAACATCAAAGTAGCTAAAAACAATTTTTGGCAAAACATTGCTCACTTGAAATACTAAGAGCAGAAATTTAAAACATCTTCTTTCTGTCTTTCTTTTGGACAGCTTTGGCTTTTTAATCACTAAAGAAAGCAAGTTGTAATAAAAGCTAGCTTAAAATGACATTGATTGTCACTTTGGAGCTGCCTCCCTTTATCTTTAAATCTATACACTAATACTTCTCTGACACCCTGATTTAAAGGAAGATCCAAAACTATGGTTTCAAGTGGATCTTTAAAAAATGATTCAGGTTTTAAAGGGAAGTTTAGGGAGGTACCAGAACTCTTTGTTTAGCTTCATTCATTCATTCATATGCCAGTCATTCATTGACTGGCATAACTGGTGACACCGACACTTATAGTGTTTCTGGTATTTTTATGAGTTTTTGTTGTTGTTGCTTATTATTATTATTAACTTTATTTTGAAAGACTTGGGGTGGAAAACATATATCCACACCTATGTTACTCTACCTTTAATAATCTAAGATGCATTTTACATTTAAATAAATGTCAGAAATCAACGTCTCCCGAGTAGAAATTACAGTCAGGCTTGGACTAAGTGTAAAGATTTTATTGTGTTTCTCCAACAGGTCTAACAGACAGTAGGACAAAAGTATGTTGATCCCTTCTAAATATATATATATATAGATAGATATAAAGTAAAAATTACCACTTCTTTTTACCCCAGGCTTCTATCAAGCATTTTGTCTACTGTCAGTGCAGAAGCAATGCTGGCTTCTGTAGTTCCAGACAAATCAAATACATACATAAACTCATGACAAAATAGTCAAGCTAAATTACATATTTTCAGAAAATATTTTCAGAAATAACTATGGTCTACTTACATCCTGAATCAAGACCCTGAGTCAAGACAACTGACAGATAAGTATCACGAAAAAGTGATCTCACAGTATGTACTGAAGGAATTTACAGAAAATCTTCATAGATGCAATTGGAAGTATTAGGCACATGGAAGGAGTTATGTTTTGACAGCTAAAATTCTACACAGATGTTAAACTCTCAAAAGAGCATTAGCTTAAATCCAACCTATTACCTATTTTGAAATCACGAATTTCAGAACCCTCATTTAACTATGAGTGAACCTCAGAAATGTGAGACAGGTCTTTTCCACCTCCTCTGAAAGAGCAGAGGGAATAAAGATATTTAATCAATCCTCATGGAAATAAATAAATAGAAACATTACTGACTCTCCTCCTAATCACCAAGCAAAAAAAAAAATAATCTTTCTACTCATTGAGAACATAATCTCTGTCTATCTGTCTCTGGTCTAACAAATATTTAAATATTCTACTTAAAGTGGTAATTCCTTAAGAAAAAAATTAGAAGCATAGAATCAGTGAGGTTAGAAAAGACTTCCAAGATCATCTGATCCAATCATAACCTATATCACCCACCAGACTATTTCCCTAAGCACCAGGTCCAACCTTTCCTTGAACACCCCTGGGGGGGGGTGACTCCATCACCTTCCTGAGCAACCCATTCCAATGCCTGACTACTCTTTCTGAGAAAAAATGTCTCCCAATTTCCAACCTAAGCCTCCCCTGGCACAACTTGAGGCCAATCCCTCTAGTCATAACACTAGTTATCTGCGAGAAGAGGCCAACCCCCAGCTTCCCATACCTTCCTTTCAGGTAGTTGTAGAGAGCAATAAGGTCTCCCCTGAGCCTCCTCTTCTCCAGACTCAATGGCTCTACCACATGACAGAAGTTATGAATCTGAGTTCACACTGGAGAGACAGCCTTCCTACACCCTTGGTGAGTGTCACAGAATCATTGGTTAAGAGCATGAACTTCTTGCTATTGTCATGATATAAAATTATTTACAAACGTTCAGGACAGGGTTCGTATCACATAATACAAATCTCAGTAATGCAGAATAGGTCACCAAACAGGGCTTACTTTAAACATCCAAATGGTCATAAAAATAGTTTTAATTTTACAGCTATATATATAGGGGTTTTAATCCTTCCCATTCAGAGAAAAGCATGGGTTCGTCTTATCATATCCTGGTGGGGGGCATAATATAAATACCTGAATGTACTGAAGTTACCACTGAACCAGCATAAAGAGGAGCAGAACCTTTCCCTTAAAATTTATTAGTTTAACTGCCTAATTTACTGTAATGAAATGTCTTTATGACATTTAATTGAACCAGGGAGGAGAACAATTAACAGGTGTTTAGTTTATGCTTGCACAATGAACAAAGTTCTTTTCAAAAGTAAACACAATTTCAAATTAAATAAATTCACTAGTATCATTACAAGTCTCCCAGGTGAAGCTTTAAAGGAATAGACACCATAAGAATTGAGTTTTTATGATCAGAGATACGACTGGTAGAAAATATTTTCTTTCTTTAACATCTTCCCTCCTTCTTCTTCCCTCTTCCTATGATATTTAATGAAGTCTTCCATGTATCCCCCCTATTTCCTGACATTCCCAAACCCATTTGGTAATGGAAGAGCACAATGTAAGCAGAAAATAAGAAGAATATGGCCTGGCAAAATTATATGTCATGTGAAGGAAAAAGTGCATTATTGATCTGAGAAAATGTCGCTGCTGCACACAAATAAATGAGATTTAGACACAAAAGATAAGCAAGTCGGAATTTTTCTTCTATTTTGTACTGTATCTATCAGAATAGCATCCAAATAAGAATTGTAAGCTCACTGAGAATGCACTGTACCAAAAATGCATTTTCATAAAAATCATGGTATTAGCATCTCATTGATCCAACTTAACAAATTAAATGGTAAATCAAGAAATTGTTTTCTTCTTTGTCTCCTGGTCTTGCAGCACTAATTGTTAGAATTGCATTGCTTGTTTGCTCATTTGTACACAAGTGAGCCAGTATGATTGATGTACCATAAAAGTGTGACTACATTTTCCACTTCAACCTGCACCATGCACTCTCAAGAAAACTTCGGTGCAATTCTGTCATGGTGCTCTGATCTTTCCCTTAACTCAGCACATAGTAACCTTAGACCATTTACTTTCTTGGCTTCTGTGTTAGAAAATAGACTTAAGAATTACTTTGTTCCTGCAGTCTTCTCTGCAAGCTACTACATGAATCTACTCAGTCTCCCTGCAGACATTCTTCCTGCCTTTGTGAGCCATCACAAAGGATTTTCAAGACCCCATCTACAAATGGCCTAGAAAAGGAGCTTGCCGACCTTTGCTTAAAATTGGTAAGAATGTTTTCGGATACACTTGTCCCTACCTCTGCTAAAAGAAAAAGAACAGTTTCTCATTTCAGTAGGTGGAGGAGGGCTATAGGTGGCTGAGCCACAGCTTTGCACTGTCAGCAGCGTCATTCAGGGGCAGGCAGGCACTCCTTAGGGCTGTGTCGAGGACCCATGCAGATGAACCACCTTTGCTGCCAATCTGAAATAGCACTGACACACTTCAAATAGGACCAGTGAAGGACTTGATCAGAGCTATGATGGTAAAAATACTTGCAGGTCTTTGCTACCCTATATTTCACTACATCACTCAGACTCTGGACATGGGAGAAAGAGAAAAACATATTACAAGATTGTTGAAGTCTGTGGTGTCACAACTTCCCTGGTGACCAAGCATTAAAATATAGATTGCTTTCTAGTTACCATAATGATGAAGTTTTAACTTGGATTAACAAGAGTCATTACTGGATAAATAAGTGCAGATGTTAGAATCAGCCCCCCAGAGCTTGTATACAACACTCTTCAGCAGCTCAGTCTACCATAATGAGACCACTTGCACTTTGTGCAACATTTTCTTAATAATATCCATTTGTTAGGGTTTTTGCAAGGGTTTTTACTCTGCCTTCCTCATGAATTTTAGCAGCCTGGACTAAGCATGTATATATCTCTTATTGCGTCTTAAGGGTTCTTTAACTTGTGACAAATACTTTGAGAAAGATTTTTTTTTCTTTTCTTTTTTTGGCAAGCTTTCTCTTAGAAATGTATGACCAAGTGGGGCAGACTGCTTTTTTTTTTTTTTCCTGAGCTACAAAAAAAAAAAAAAAAAAAAAAAATGGAAAATAATAATAACCTGTTAAACTATTAGATAGATAAGACCAGCCTGTGTTTAGGAAATTAAAGAGAACGTTTACATTTTAAAACTTTTTTCTTTTCTTTTCTTTTTTTTTTTTTTTTATTCTGAATGCTTTTATTAGCAATTTTTTTTCTAATAAATATTCTATTGGATGACTTAGATGTCTGAGATGTAGAGTTAATGTTTACAAGCCAAATAAAACAGCACCTTTCTTTTTCCAGAAACAGAGACATCACAGAATAAAAAAGAGGAAAAAAAAAAAAAAGAGAGAGCAGAAAAAGTACAACACATGTATTTTCATCCACAGAAGGCTGCTGTTCTGAAAACAAGAAACTTCATTTCATCTTCTTTTTGTGAGGCAGCTAGATTTAGCAGAACTAAACACTCATGTAATTGTATGAGTCCACACATGCAATCAGATTTTGAGAAAATTATATATAAATGAAATAATCTGAGACTATTACCATAACAATTCTGAGACTTTCTTTATTCGGTTTTTACAGTCATTCCAATTTGTTAAAATCCTAGCAATGTATAAGAAGCTGGAGTTCATAAAGAAAAGATACACATTTTCAGAAAGAATGTACAGTCTATGCCATCTCATTATAGACTAATTTGAAGAGAATCCATTCTGCATTAAAGATATAATTAAGGACAGATTATTTCAGAGGGTTTGCTAACAATAAAATCATCCTATTGTTATAAGGAGTACAGTAAACTGATTTGTACAGAGCGTCTATCTTTCATCCAAATTTTCTATGCCCTCCTGTTAAAACCAGAATTGCAGATAAAATGACTGAAGAATAAAGACATATAATCATAGAATGGCCTGGGTTGAAAAGGACCTTAAAGATCATCTAGTCTCAACACCCCTGCTCTGGGCAGGATTGCCAACCGCTACAACAGGAAGCCCAGAGCTGCATTCAGCCTGGCCTTGAATCCCTCCAGAACCTCTTTGGGCAAACTGTTCTAGTGCCTCACCACCTTCTGAGTGAAAAACTTTCTCCTAATTTCTAACCTAAATCTCCCGTCTTAGTTTAAAACCATTTCACTTTGTCCTATTACTATCACTACATGTAAACAGGCCTTCCCCCTCCTGTTTATACGCTCCCTTCAAGTACTAGAAGGCCGCAATGAGGTCTCCCCAGAGCCTTCTCTTCTCCAAGCTAAATAAGCCCAGTTCCCTGAACCTTTCATCATAGGAGAGGTGCTCCAGCCCTCTGATCATCTTAGTGGCCTTCCTCTGGACACATTGCAAGAGCTCCACATTCTTCTTGTGCTGAGGTCCCCAGGCCTGCACACAGTATTCCAGGTGAGGTCTCACGAAAGCAGAGTAGAGGGGGACAATCACCTCCCTCTCCCTGCTGGCCACCCCCCCTCCACACCGCTTTTTTAATGCAGCCCAGGACACAGTTGGCCTTCTGGACAGAAAAAAAAAAAAAAAAAAAAAAAAAAAAAAAAAAAAAAAAAGAAACATGAAAGAAGGGCAGAAACTCCTCTTCTTTCTATATGCTCCTGCATGCACAGGGTAAAATCCTTAAGTCTTGGTAACATTTCTTCCATTTTCCTTTCTACCTTTTGCAGAGCACTTTGCTGATTGCAGTGTACAGACCAGTTGTCATTCTGTAAGCTCTACCCATTATAGCTATCTGTAAAAAATTAAATTCTCATGCTCATATTGTTTTCTGGAATATCTTTCATCTGTCCCTTCCTCCCTAGCAAAAAGTCCACAGTTTTTAGGTCCCTTTCTCACAGAAATAAACGCTGAGAGAATTACATATGCAGTTTGGAAGCAAGTTTCTTTCTAAAAGTGAACAGGTTTCCAAACCTACAAAATGCTGCTTGTCTTCCAGATTCTGGGAAGGAGGCTAGTTAGCATAAAATCTGTAGCTGCAGCTTTTCTGGATCACTGTTTTATTAGTGCATAGTTCTGAGATCATGTACTCTCTGAGCTGCAGATCACTATTTAAATCATAAGGGTGTATGGGAGACCAAGGTCTAAAATTTGGGCCAAAAAAAGCAACAAACAAACAAACAAACAAACACTTTCGATCTTTCCAATCTAGTATATAATTTCTGCTCTGCTCAGTCTGCTTTTCTGTTCCTGCCTTATATTGCTTTGCTAGTGATTTCTTTTTCCCATATTCTAGATACTGGAAGTCTCTTATCCTGCAATGCTGAACTATTTCCGTCTACCTCCCTTTGCTGACTTCATATCAGAAGAAATTAACAGTGTGAGAGAAAAGAAGACTTTACCATCAGTTCCAAAGTCTGGATCAAAACAGCCTCAGCAGCTGAGAAAATCATACCTATCAAAAGTAATTTCTGCCTTTGGGTTTGATCATGCTTAGCACAAAGAGAAGGTGGAGAAATTGGCCTCCAGGTTCTAAAACTAATTTCTGAACATTTTAGCAATTAAAGACTTATATGTTTTCATAACAGAATTGCCTGGACTCCTGTCACTCTCAAGGATGATGTTGAAAATATTGATTATCAGAGCATTCATTTTTCTTAATGAAAAGTAATATCACCACTGCAATACTGAGAAAGAAGAAGCACCTTCATCAAAGAAACATTTTGTTGGGAAGACAATAAAGTGAAAGCAAAGCAAGCAGAATTAAGATTTGGAACTGTTCACCTTTTATTTTATACCTGGATGCAACCAAAAATATTACATCAGGCAAATTTTCCTAAATGAGAATTGGCTTTGTGTAAGTGTTCAAATGCTGCTGAAGGACAAATACAGTATCTACATGTTTACAGTCAGCATGTATAACTGGTCATGTAAGAAGCAGCCTAGTGCAAGTACACAAGTATATTAAGTTTCTGTCCTACAGAAAACCTGTTTGTCTCGTTTCTTTTCTCAGTGAGCAAACCCATATTCTCTATAGTTTTAAAACAGCACTTATGGAACTCTTGTTAGTCAGAGCACTTTGGAAGCCAATAAATGAGTGGGAAACAGTCATGTTTTATTCTAACAGTATTTGCAAGTATTTGAACAGTATTATATCAAGTATTTGAACAGTGTTATATCCTGTAGCTCAAAACAAAGAAAAATACCATCCCAAACTACTTTTCTAACCTCTTTGTGGTCATTTATAACCACATCAGTGAGGTGCCTATAATGAACTGCTGACACTTAGCAGTTTCTTTGTTTATTATAATTATTTTTTAAGAAAATGTGCCATCATTGCACAGGCTGATGCAGAGTAAAAGTTCAATACAGAGGACTTTTTCTCACTGAAATATATCAAAGGAGAGGTGCTCTACTTTATGAAAACTGTTACTAGCTAGTCAAAAGGACTGCATGTGGTTTAACAAAAAAGCATTTTAAAAGGGAAATAATTATTATTTTAATTATTCTACCCATTTCTGATGTGTCCTAAAGAAGGAAAAAAAAAAAAAAAAAAAAAAGAGAGAGAGAGAGAAAGAATTAATTTTTCAAAAAGGAAGAATTTCAAAAAGAAATTATCTATTAAAACTAACACTACCACTGCAAAATCTTTTCTCTGATAGATGTATCCTGAGGCAGATGGTTTTCAAAATTGCAGTTTCTGTGTGATGGGGGTCAAGATATGAGGTATATAATAGAAATTATACTTTGGGGATTTAAACTTAATGGAATTAGATTAATAACTGCTTTCTCTTTATTATTATTACTACTTATTATTATTATTGCTGTTGTTATTTTAATCTCTACTTTTCATAAACTTTTTACTGTGATTTGAATTTAGAGTAACTTCAAGGCAATAAGATGAAAGCCTTTTGTTTTCTAAACTGGGACTTTAGTGGTTCTCCCCAAGATGCCTAATGCATTCAAGAACAAAGTATGCCTTCAGAGGACCTTGCTTAGGAGAATTGGAAAGCAGTAGCCCATTGGTAACCAGAATAGCATAAGGTGATTGAGAAACGTATTTAAATCCTATGATAGCTGATATAATTGTCACATTCTTAGAAGAAAAAGAAAAAATATTAAATCACTGTTTCACCCTCTAGATAAGGAGACACATAGCTGGACATTTAAATGCAGTTCTTTTCAAAATGCGTTTGGAAGTGAGGGAGGAAGGGAAGGGAAAGGAAGGGAAGGGAAGGGAGGGAGGGAGGGAGGGAGGAAGGAAGGAAGGAAGGAAGGAAGGAAGGAAGGAAGGAAGGAAGGAAGGAAGGAAGGCAGGGAGGGAGGAAGGAAGGAAGGAAGGAAGGAGGAGAGCCTGCCTCTGTGTTTTCATGACTTTCTTAGGAAGAAAGGCTAAAAATAAAAACTAATACTATTACAAAATTTTCCTAAGCAAAACATAAATTGTTGTACTAATAAGTCAAATTCTGCTTCTCTTATAGTCTGAAGGAGTTTTAGAATTTAACCACAATGGCTTAAATTTAAAATTCAGTAATGTGATTCAGATTTCTTGTTAGATATTACTCTATGTGAGGAAAAATGACAGCTGATGAGAAATCAAATGTGCTTTGTCTTGTAGACCTCCATGAACAATTATTTTCAAAACGACCACTTGGCAGTTGACAACCTGGGCAAAGCCATATTTTATGCAAAGACTCTCTGCTGGATGTTCAGCAATAAAGATAATTTATTTAACTTCTATCTGCAGTCCTGCTCAAATTCAGAGCTGATTTAAGCAGTCTGTTCATATCAAAATAAATGCTCACATGAAAAAACAGGTGTTGTGCGGGTTTCTGTTTGAACAGAAAATAAATACAATGCCCAAGCAAGTTTACCATTTATCATGTCTGAATGGAATAATTCTGTTGAATCTGAATCTCTAGGAAGCTGACATAAACCATCAATTTCCATGAAATTCCGTGGAAACTGAGGAAACTTAGTAGCAAGTGAGTTTTAATAACCACAAGAATATTCTAAATGTACTCTAGCCAGACCCAGTACACTATTACCCTAATAAGATTTAATAGACGTCATTTTGCAAATGAATAGGCACATTAATAAGTGTCCACATTAATCTTCAAAATCTTGATTTCATGTTTTCTGAGGTTTTATATTCAATGTATTGATTTGTGGAATTGATGGCCATAGTATTATTTTCATTACTTGCTTTACATATCCTTTACTAAAAGCAAAAATAAACCAATGAAGTGTTCCGTTGAGATCAGTCCAGAATATTTAATATGTATATTTATATATATTTATATATATATATTTAATATCAGTCAAGAATATTTAATATTCTTGATCTATACTTATACCTTACTTAATTAAAACATTCTTTAAAAAAAATAAAAAGACAGACAAGTGCTGACAAAATACTATGCTATTGAAACAAAGAACTCCAAGAAGTGTCAATAACATTTTCAATGTCACCTATATTTTAATTAAGTGTTTTATCAAACTAAAAATCAGTAAATTGAACAGAAAATATTTTAAAAGCCGGGCTGAGGTACATTTGATGAAGTAGAACTATCCCTAAGGAAAAGAACTTTAAAATAACCTTCCCAGAAAGAATAATTCTTGCTAATCACTTTTTTTTTTTTCTTCTTCTTAAAGACAGCAAATGAAGTAGCATCATTAAAGTGAGTTGACAATATGACACATTTTCTAGGTAAATTCTATATAAAAAAGACACAGTTATGAATACACTGTTTTCCTTTAAATGTAAATTTATTTATGTATCTATGAATTAATTTAATGGCTTGATATTATGTCCTTCTTTATGTTGCTACCAACAGAAAAGGAATAGCAACATCCCTAAAAGAAAACACATTCTAAGCCAAGTGCCTCAGTGAGGCACAAGTTGCTATACTCCAGGAGAACAGTTGTACTTTATTGTACCATAAGTGATTGATAGCTTTGCCCTATGCAACAACTTTGTGGTTAGAAGAGCATATGATCGTCATAAGTCATTGTACCAAATGCTTCCTCTAATGTCAAACAGAAATCTGCTTCTCCAGTGAACACATTGTAAAGAAGCACATGGAGCTTTGAAAGTTCTAAGCATTCATCAGGAAAATTAAAAATTAAAAAAGGCTCAAGTTTGGTTACCAAAATGTAAATCATTCACTAGTCACTAATTTATATTATAGTAATGTAAATGTTCACATTTAATGTACAAATATATCTACATGCAGGTATGTGTACAGAAGTGCAAAAGAAACTTACAATCATGTTATACATCTGATTTAGTATTTGACAAGTATTTAATTTTAGATATAAAAATGGCCTCCAGTCAGCAAATCATTTTTAGTACTTCCTGTGGGAAGATAGGAATATTGCTTTCTTTTCTATTTGACAGCATTTACAGTTTGCTCAAAGCTATCAGATAGAATTTGCACTTTGCACAAGATAGTTTTCAATTTAAGCTCCAACATGTAAAATCCAAAGGAAAGAATGATCCCTTCCTTTCTTTTTCTTTTTCTTTTTCTTTTTCTTTTTCTTTTTCTTTTTCTTTTTCTTTTGCTTTTGCTTTTGCTTTTGCTTTTGCTTTTGCTTTTGCTTTTGCTTTTGCTTTTCCTTTTCCTTTTCCTTTTCCTTTTCCTTGTTCTTTTCCCTTTCCCTTTCCCTTTCCCTTTCCCTTTCCCTTTCCCTTTCCCTTTCCCTTTCCCTTTCCCTTTCCCTTTCCCTTTCCCTTTCCCTTTCCCTTTCCCTTTCCCTTTCCCTTCCTCTCCCTCTCCCTCTCCCTCTCCCTCTCCCTCTCCCTCTCCCTCTCCCTCTCCCTCTCCCTCTCCCTCTCCCTCTCCCTCTCCCTCTCCCTCTCCCTCTCCCTCTCCCTCTCCCTCTTCCTCTTTTCTTTTTCTTTTTCCTATTCCTATTCCCTTTTCCCTTTCCCTTTCCCTTTCCCTTTCCCTTTCCCTTTCCCTTTCCCTTTCCCTTTCCCTTTCCCTTTCCCTTTCCCTTTCCCTTTCCCTTCCCTTTCCCTTTCCCTTTTTCCTCCAGAATGAGAAACACTGTGAGTTTAACATGATATTAATAAGGAACTGAGGATTTCTCATAGCGATCTCTTTCCCCTTTGGCTGCATCCTGTTAAAAATGCTGTATGTTTTTACTGAAGATTTAGAACAGATGAACCATTTAATGTCAGTACAATCAAGGAGAATGATAACTCTGGACAGTAGCACTAGATATGTCTGGAATGGGAGTGTGATTGTTTTAAGACATCTGCAGTTTTCTTGTAGTTTATCAATCTAATGTCACTAAAGGCAATGACTCCAATAAAATGGGAAACACTATCACTCAGTTTTAGTATATTTCATAGAATTTACTGTGCAATTGTAAATACATTTAATAAGAGTTTGACAAATAAGCAAATCTTACATGACATTTTTACCATCCATTTAAATTCATGAATCCATTCAATAGGATACGTTATATCGTGTTGACTTTAGCAGAAATAAGACATTTACTATTTCAAGATACATAGCTCACTGAAATTAACAAACAGACATGCTGTTTAATAGCAGACTATAGCAATATACTTTTTTTTTTTTTTTTTTTTCCAGATTCAAATCATAAATCCCATTGCTTTCAAGATATTGTTCTTATACTGAGTACTAAGTGTGTAGTATTTAACATATACATCTAAACCAGCAGAATAGCAGTGTTGCTGTCTGGAATGTACTAGATAGCACTATTGGTGCAGAAAACAAATACTAACCTTCAACAAATCTAAGCTGAAAAATTTGGATTTAAAACCTGAAAACCATAGCTCCTCCACTTGCAATATAGAGATCACTCTGCCTCTCTTAACACTAGCACTCCAATATGATATGACTGAAATATATTTTCTTCCTTGTTTATTAAAACAGTTGTGTTTGTCACGTCTGCTTTCTTAGACTGATTTGGCAACCCTTTTTTCCATTCTTCTTTAAAGCTTCATGTACATCTCCTTGTGATACACTTGTTAGAAAAGCAAATACATTTCTGCAAAACAGACAAAAATCTGTCAGCTTTCTAGAAAGCTTTAACAGAGCTGCTGTTCTCCACTAATTTGGAGAAGAAATACATATAAATAAATATAAGCCATCCATCCATTAACTCTCCAGGATACCATAAAAAAAAAAAAAAAAACCAAAAAAAAAAAAACACACAAACAAACGAAGTACCACCAAAGCAAAACAAAACAACAAGTAGTATCTGATTTTAAGCTCTAACAGTTTGTGCTTTGCTTTCTTTTTTAGTTTTAAGGAACTAGAATTACATGCCTAATGAAGACAATAAATCTGTTGAGAATTAAGGAAGCTATTCATTTCTGAAAAAAAGCAGCAGGAGGGGAAAATAAGATTTTAATTTTAAAAGAGCAATTACATGTCTTAAATTCAGTGATAACAAAACTGTTTTTAGAGATGTTTCTGTAGGTGTCTTTAATTTAGAATTTCATGGAAACTAATAAGAAAGGTTCTGGAAAGATTCTTAGATGTTCTTAAAAACAAAATTCTTTAAACAGGTGTGGACTAGAAATTTATTAAACTACTTACAATTAAATGATTTTTCAAGTGTCATGGGGACATGCAACCCTGGATACAGACTGGGGAATGAGTGGATGGACAGCAACCCCACAAAAAGGGCTATTGGGGTTTTGGTCAAAGGGAAGCTGAACATGAGCCAACATATTCAGTGCCCTGACATCCAAAAGGGTCAACCATATATACCCTGGGGTGCATCAAGCAAGCCATTGCTAGCTGGTCAGGGGAAGGGATTTTCCTGCTCTGCTCTGCACCGTTGCAGCCTCACCTCAAGTACTGTATGCAGTTTTGGGTGCCACAGTATAAGAAGGACATAAAATCATTAGAGACTGTCCAAAGAAGGGCTATGAAGATGGCAAAGGGTCTAGAAAGCAAGACATGTGAAGAGTGGCTGAGGTCCCTTGGTTTGCTCAGCCCAGAGTAGAGGAGGCTGAGGGGAGGCCTCATGGCAGCCTGCAGCTCCCTTATGAGGGGAGCGGAGGGGCAGGCGCTGAACTCTGCTCTCTGGGGACAGCGATGGGAACCAAAGGAACGGCATGGCATGGAGCTGGAGCAGGGGAGGGTCAGGCCAGGTGTTAGGAAGATGTTCTTCACTAAGAGAGTGGTGGGGCACTGGAACAAGTACCTCAGGGAAGTGGTCACAGCACTGAGCCTGCCGGAGTTCAAGATGCGTTTGGACAGATCAAGATGCTTTTAGTTATAGGGTCTGATTTTTGGTTATGTGGTCCTGTGTGGAGCTAGAAGTTGGACTCAATGATCTTAGTGGGTTCCTTCCAACTCAGGATATTCTATGAATCTAAGCATGGAGGTTACGTCCTTCTCAGATAAGCAGTTGTAATTGCAGAAATTCTCTGATTTCAATGTCAAAGTCAGATGCTCCATTTAAATGATAATGGTTTTGTCCTCTGCATTTCTAATAGAGATATTGTATTTTAGCCACATGTTTGTCCCTAAGAAAGTTGTAGCTTACAACACTGGACAGAATATTTCTGACATAAAAACTAAGTTCTGACATATAAATATACTTAGATAGTCCATTCACATCAATGCTAATTATGATTTCATCAACAATGAGGTCTTTAAAAGACATTTATATGTAGAGCTTAGTGATATGGTTTAGTAGAGGACTTATTAGTATTAGGTCAGAGGTTGGACTAAGTGATCTAGGAGGCCTCTTCCAACTTAGATGATTCTGTGATTCTGTGAATAGCCAGTATGAATCTTCCAACAGCAAGAGACAGTGATGCTGACAAAATAAAGAAAGCTCTTACAATATATTGAATTCCTCCAAGAAATCTTTAGGTGCCGAAATGTACAACAGTTTGCTATGAAGAAAATTAACTCTTAGAACAAAATGAAAGAGAAAAATCACTATTCTTATCTTCGTAGTGTATAAATCTCATCTCTGCATTCTGTTTCTGTATATGCTCTTATTTTCAGGTATTTAGAAAAAGTCTAAAGGAAGACTGCTTGATAGTGCTTTATAAAATATACTAGAAATGCATTTATACATACATATGTTATGTATATACATATGTGTATGCATAAACATATAAAATCCTTTTTAACATATGAAAATTTTTAATTTTAACTCCAGTTACTGCATTCTGTTTAGATCTCTAGAAAATAATCATAATCATAATCATAATAAATTTAGTTCCTTACATGAATTTGGTAGTACAGAATATGTACTACCAAATAGTGTCCAGATAAATGTTACCCCTTTGGAACTCAATCTCAAGGTTCTCTTGAGAAGCTCTTTCTCTAAGGCAGCACAGATCTGAAGAAATTGATTTAGAATAGCTGCAGCTTGGGTTTTGCTCAGAGCACTCACTGTCCATTTTCTTCTGAGATGAAATGGGGAAATTGAATGAGTATAATTCAAGAATCAACTAAACAGCTGACATGTTCAAAAATAATGCTGAGATCACACACTGCTGACTTGTCCAGGCTATCTATTTACACATAATAAATACAGAATTGCACTGATAACTCAATATTTTGGTGACATCTTTACTTGCAGGAACTAACCAGTGTTAGTTTGCCTCATGATGTCATAAAGCATAGTTTAATCTTACTTTTGCTGAAACCCCAAGTTCATTGCAAGCACATACCACCTACATTTCTGGAGTTGAGAGCCAATATTCTTTATAATTCATTTCTTCAGAGGTAGAGGAATTATTTTCCCTGTCATAACTGGTGGTTAAGAATCTGATGACTGCAAAAGCAACCACTCAGCTTTACCACTAAATGCAAGACCTCACAATTTATGAGGTTATTTTTCCCTTTTTCCATCCAGGATTTGAAACAATAAAGAATTCCGAGAGTACCAGAAGACTTCAGAAAGCATTGAGGAACTATGTCAGTTTATATAATAGCAGATCTTCTGTGAACTTATGTAATTACAACAATCAGTAGGCTTTAAATATTATGAACATTTCCTCTTTACCAATAAGAAAGGAAAGAAAGGAAAAAACATACAAACAAACAAACAAACAAACAAAAGACAAAAACAGAGAGAGAGAGAGAAGGAAGAGGAGAGAAGAGAAAGAAGAGAAGACAAATTCTTAGCACCAAGTCCTAGGGTTACCACCATATTCGTGCCCGAAGACATCACTTTTGGAACCTGGAACCTCTTAGCAGATTTTCAGGATGTAGATGAATATGGGTTTTGTTCCTAAAACCAGCAATAATAAATAAGTTTTTCCCTTGTTCCTTTTTGACTCACCAAGTAAAGTTTATTTTCACTTCCAACATGAAAACATGTTTTACTTTTCATATGTTCTTAACCAGTTTCAGGATTACATGAATCAGGATCATGGTTCTTCTTGACAGCTCTTCAGGTTCACTAAGGTGCATCTCTTTACCTCCAGCAGTGCCTGCAACTAGACCCAGCTGGAAAAGTGGCTGACTTTCATTATTAACCTTTGAGCTCCTGAAATGTGTCTATTTCTGTCTAGATCCTTAATGTTACTTTCAATAACTTCTAGAGCTTCTCTCCCATGTGTAAATCTTTCATCTCACACCTAACCACTGTATCAGCATTATATCCACAACAACACACGGTCCCCTCCCAGTTGTCAGTTGAACACACATAGGGGAGAAGTTTTTGTTTGTTTGTTTGTTTGTTTTTTCCTATAAACACTGCAGAAGATGCAGTTGGCAAATTCCTGACTATTCAGTCAGCTAAGAAAACTGCTCATGCCTTTTCTACTTTTCTACTACCATTTCATTATGTCTCTTTGTACATTCTTTGAATTGTTTTTTGTTTGTTTGTTTCTTTGTCTGTTTTAATCTTGCAGAGTGTTAAAGGTGATTTTGAATTGCAACATACTTTTGTAGAAGAGTTTAGAGAGGAAGATTTTTCTTTAGAAATTTTTTTGATTGTCATTAACTCTCAATATAACTTTGTTTGCAGGTCACTTATCTCAGTGCTGTCTGGTTGCTGCAGACACCTATTGACAGATCCCCTTCCTGCATAGCACAGTGTTGAAGAGTGACACAGTCAAAAATAAAATCTCCATTTTGTAACCATGTAGACCTAAAGAGAAGACACTTCACATATAGCACACTACTCCAAGCAAACATTACTCCACACAAATGAGAGGTAAAAATGAATGCAATCCATGGATTTAGACAATTTTGGTATCTATTGCAAGATCAACAGTACAAGCAATAAGACCACATATATTTATAACTTTTTATATCATTTCTGTTAGTAGGCAGTTCAGCTTTGCTGAACTCATCTTAGTGATTTTTGTTGTTACTGTTTGTTTCTTTCCTTTCTGTGGTCCTATGCAGTCTTGTGCTACCCAGACATTCAGCAATATATATAACTAGCTCTTTTCCTGGGTATCAGTCCTAGTGATACGAGATAATTGGGTGACAGGCAGAGAATAAGTACATGTGCACTATAGTTAGTTGCTTAGGAAATAAAATATTTTTGTTCTGAAATTTTGCTGTCACTCTGAACTTTGTCACTTGTATTGGTTAATGCTCACTTCTGGTGTTCTAAAAATGAAAACCTTGACCTGCAGAAAAATGAAAGTTTCCCCTTAAAAAGTCAAAGTATACAAGTTCTGTTTTGATGGAAAATTTTTACCCAGTTCTAAAGATGGGCTTTTAGATTAACTAAAATAACATTAAAAAAGCATATCTGTAAGATATAGGTTAGTAGACAGTCTAACTTTGTCATTATTTAGTATCTGGTGCTTCAGTTTCATTTGTGTAGAGAAACAATAAGGGATAAATCAGGAATAAATTTTGTGTTTATTTTTTGTTGTGATCATCTTCTCTTTTTCTTGTTGTGGTTTATGTTATTTAGTATTCAAACAGCAAGCCATCAGATACAGACACGTGTTGGGAAACTGATCTTTAACCACATAAACCATTTTAACCATATAACCATATAAAACTTAGATTTAAATACATGTTATTTTAAGAGTAACCTCTGAGAACTCTAATGTGTTAATACAAAGCATAAGAAATTCTACATTTTTTAGAGAAAAATGTGTTTATGGTTATCTTGAACAAAGAATAAAACTATACTACTACCACTTTCATTACCTACTTTGCAGCATCACATCCAAATTAAGGAATAATCAAAAACTAATTAAAAAAAATCTTCTTGGTATAGCCAGAGCCAAAGTAGGCTACACATTGATGTTTCATACAGTTTTTCTAATAACACCATGCAATGTTCAAATAGTCTTTCTGGTAATATTCAAGTACTTTAATGTTATCTGAAGTTTGAAATTTTTACTGATTTAGTAAAAGGCACAATTATATCTTCTCATTGCTTTGTCCATTTATAGACAGAGAGAATAGTTAGAGAGAGAATAACCACGTTAAATTCTCAGTCATTATTAGAATGTTTTTTTGAAAATACCTAACTGAAGTATTTGAAAGGGAAAAAGGGTAGAGAGGTTGTTAAAGCCTATGTTAAGTTAGTCTGTACAAACTTGCTAGAGAAGGAAAATTATTTATTCAGAGTATTTTTCAGAGAAAGTGATCGTAAAATCTCTGCAATTCATGAGTATTTCAGCATCATTTTACACTGTGTTGAGAGCTGTGAGATTCATTTT
The DNA here is from genome assembly GCF_964211825.1 of Aythya ferina. NCBI lineage: Eukaryota > Metazoa > Chordata > Aves > Anseriformes > Anatidae > Aythya > Aythya ferina. Next base: position 101,668,855 of record NC_140297.1, read on the forward strand.
TTGTTTTATTTTAAAAAGAAATTTATTTTGTGCTGCAAATCGATAAGAGCCCATTCTGGATAGAAGCTTCCTTTAACCTGGTAAATAGAAATGAGATGAGATATTGTTCCAATCACCACTTAAACTTGTTGTGGGGGTGGACACAATGTGGGTATTGTCATCTTGACCTGGAACTGTTACTCTAGATGATTGAAAACAAGCGCACTACTGAAATCCATATGTTTTACCAGTCATCGGTGGCTCAAGGACGATCCCTTTAGACAGCCTTATATATTGACAACAACCCTACTTCCTCTCTATCAGCTATCAGTGATTATCTGAACCATCTGACTTGGAATTGTGGAAGTTATAATGGGGTGAATTCAGAGGTAAAGGCTAGGGTGTATAACAAGGCAGACAATTTTTGTTGCTACCATTTTTCTTCTGATTAGCAGAGCTTTACATTTTGATGCTGTTAAGCTGTGATCACACAAAGATCATTTTCTGCTTCTCACCTCTGTGTGACTGCCAAGTATATCTTCTCAGAAGATATATATCTATATCAAGATCTCTTATCCTTCTCAATATTCCCTTTCTGCTATGAGGCAGTACCGAGCAAAGACCACCAAATATTATATCTCAAGTTTGTAATATTTAGTTTTCGTAAAGCCATAGGCGCTTATGTTAGGTATAACATGAGAACCCCTTGTGAAGAAATTGATAAGAGCTGAGAGTGAGAGAAAGGTTCCTATACCTTCACATGGAAAAAGACTCCAATCATACCATGTAACACCCCGGAAAAGCACCTGAAATCTCATTATGCACATTAATAAAAACTGTTGAAATGTTAGTCTTCATTTAATTCTCAAATAAAAATGAGTTAATAATCACAAATTAGCCAGTCTGCCTAGTGGGCTGAAGCTCACTACATGCATTCACACATGCAGCAAGAGAAAGGGGTATTTGCTGTGTACATTGAGGATAAGGGGGAGAGGGTGGAGATTTAAAAGGTTGTAGTGGGTTTACGTGGCAAGGTTTTGGTAGCAGGGGGCCATAGGGGTGGTTTCTGTGAGAAAGATCTAGAAGCTGCCCCATGTTTGGGAAGAGCCCCATTGTTTTCCAGAGCTGAGCCAATAAGTGATGTTGTTTTGCGCCTCTGTGAGAGCTTATTTAAGACAGGGAAAAAAACGCTGCTCCACACAGCAGCCAGGAGAGTGAAGGGAGTGAGAAACAGCCTTGCAGGTGCCAAGGTCAGTGTAGGAGGGGGAGAGGTGCTCCAGGCGCCGGAGCAGAAGTCCCCTGTGGCCTGTGGTGAGGACCATGGTGAAGCAAGATGTCCCCCTGCAGCCCATGGAGTGCCACGGTGGAGCAGGGTTCCACGCTGCAGCCCGTGGAGGAGACCACGGTGGAGCAGGTGGCCCTGCACTGATGGAGGCTGCCGCCTGTGGAAGACCCCTGCCGGAGCAGATTCTGGGCCAGACCTCTGGCCCGTGGAGAGGAGCCCACGCAGGAGCAGGTGACCTGGCAGGAGCTGCTGCCTGTAGGGGACCCAGGTTGGAGCAGTTTTCTCCTGACGGATGGACCCCGTGGTACGGACCCATATCTGCAGCAGTTCTGGAAGAGCTGCTGCCTGTGGGAAGCCCACGCTGGATCAGTTCATCAAGGACTGCATCCCGTGGGTGGGACCCCACAGCACAGGGGATGAGAGTGACCGAGAAGAAGCAGCAGAGACGAAGTGCTGTAGACTGACCATAACCCCCATTCCCCCATTCCCCTGCGCCGCTCGGGGGGAGGAGGTGGAAGAGGGTGGATGGGGGGGAAGGTGCTTTTGGTTTCTTTTCTTTGTTTCTCACTTCTCTAGCTTGTTAGTAATGAGCAATAAATGCTGATGCATTAAATTCTTATGCTGAGTCTGTTTTGCCCATTACAATCATTATTGCATGATTTTCTCGTCCTTATCTCAACCCTTGAGCCTTTTTCACATATTTTCTCCCCATTCCTCTTTGAGGAGGGGCAGTGAGAGAGCGGCTGTTGTGGAGCTTGGCTGCACACTCGAGCGGAACCACGACAAAGGTGAAGAAAGAAAAATCAAGGTTCAAATGCTTAAATAACTGAACTGCAGGTCAGTTGGACAAATGAGGGAGGGGGCACCCCAATAGTATAAGGGCAGGGCTGTCTTTCCTTTTTGAGGTTACTCACAGATTCAGAGCTCAGACCCTTCCAGGTGCCTGGTCCTCTTGCCATTCTAAAAGGTTTAGACTAACAGATCCTACCAAATAAAATCAAAACAAAGCTAATGCAAAGCAAAAATAGCAAGGAGCCTACAGAAAACACATGAAAATGCACAGCACATTAGATATGCTAGATGCTGAAGGCACCCACACACTCTCTGAGGTTCAGTCACTGAGCTCACAGTCGGATGATTCAAGGCAGCCAAGCAGCAACAAATCATGGCTATGGCACAACTGACTTGTTACAAAACAAAGACATTAGTCTTACACAGTCAGCTCTCCTTATTCATTGTCAGTACGTTGTCAATAGGCACCAACTCTTGCTTGAAGTTTTTTTCTTATTGTTATTCTTTAGCTTTCTTATCCAGGGTCCACATATGAGTAAATATATAGAGACATTCTGAGCAGAAAACTATACACACACACACACATATATATGTAGCTAGTTGAAGTTGAATACATGTCAACAGTACCAAAAAGAAATTCTTGTTATATATTACAGTAAGACATACCTCCAATAGAAAATGTCTATCAAATTAATTAATCCTTATGGATAATGTCATCTTTAAATAAAAGACTACTTAAGATTATTATAGTAAAGATCAAAAGACAATACTAGGTTAACTAAATGAATAATAGTTTCTTTTTTTCTTTACACTTTAGATCCATGGTTTATAGTATCTATCCTATTAACTTTATCATCCAGCAAGACAAGTACAATTTCATCAATTTGTTTGTCTAAGGACTTACTAATTTTAGTAAGTTTAGCTATTCACTTTTGACCAGTCATTAAAGGGCAAAAATAAGATATTTAACAACAGCTTTCAATTTTCATAAACTCTGTAATGGTGACTTCTTATACAAGCAAATGTGATGCTCAGTTTGTTGCTTTGTGTGACAGTTATTTTCACTGGTTTACAACTGGTTTAATGAGTGAAGGATATAGCCAGTTACATTTATGAAGATGCAGTTTCTCCCAAACTTAGTATTGTATACACAAAAATCAACAAAAGGATGCTGCTAATATAGATTTAGAATTTAAAAACAATTACAGAATTAATAATTATGCCAGGAATGTTTGTGGTTATGAGTTTCTTATTCAAGGTCTTGTACTCCATGGAATGAATAAGGTCACAGAATCACACTGCAGTGGAAATTATCTAGGAGTTTTGAGTTACTCAGCTGCTTCAATGTACATGTCAATAAAATAAAATAAAATAAAATAAAATAAAATAAAATAAAATAAAATAAAATAAAATAAATACTCCAACAAAACAAACAAACAAAAATACTCAAAGGTCTCCTTCATACCTATGTCACATGATTTCCAAGTAGTTTATTACCTGGCTTGGAAAGAAAAAACAAACAAACAAACAAACAAACAAACAAAAAAAACCAACGTTTTCAGGTTATGCAGGCTATAAGGGAAAGGAAGCTTTTTTTTTTTTTTTTTTTCTATCAACTATATCAATTGTCTAATTAAATATTTTAGCTCTATCTATAATTTTTGTCTCACATATCTTTAAAAGCAGAATGGCTAAATTACGAGAAACAAAGGTACAGCTTTTATTGCCAAGAAAGAAAACCTAATCTTTTCTAATGAAACTGGCAAGCTTAGAAGAGGATATAAGCCAATAAAAAGTTGTTAACAACATGAAATCTTTGAAATTAGAAGTATAAGATAACAATTGGAAAAAATCCCTGTGTTCATGGCAAAGCAAAAGCTTCATAATCTTGTTACAATTAATATATATAGATAGATATAAAGATATAGATATAGATAGATATATATAGATAGATAGATAGATAGATAGATAGATATAAAGAAAATAAAACACGTATATGTATATATATAAAATATATATGTACCTTCTAGTAAAACTGTTGTTTAAAGTCAACACTTACCTATTATCTTATAATTGACTGATAATTTAACAAAAAGCAACAAATCATATGACATATTTCAGGTACGAATGCTATGGAAATAACAGAGCAGTACAGAAAACTTGCCTGCTTTTATGATGGTGTCCTAAAAGAAGAAAGGTTGGCTCCTGAAAGCAGTTGTTTAAAATACTGCATTCTAGGAAAAAATAAAATAAAATAATAATAATCTTTCTATACCTACTTTCAAGGATAGAAATTGACAATGTGGATTCTACTTTTCTTATCACTAAATTTGTTCTACAGACTTCCTTGAATATGATGGTAAAGAAATCCAGCATTAAACAATACCCTGTTTTAAATTGAAGCTGATTAAATATGAGTTATGCATCGGTGTGATATAAACAACACTATATTATTTGCCTCTGATGGCTATGAGTTTGATATATGTCAAGAAATTTAGTTTTCAGGTATGATTTGCAGCTTTCCTAGGAAGTTATCCAGGAAGGTATCTTTCTTAATTAGTCATAAAAATGTGTTTCTTCATAATAAAAAAAAAAAAAAAAAAAAAAAAAGCAAAAAAAAAGCAACATATTTCAGAAAGCAAAATGTAACCACAATAATGAAAAATAAATAAATAAATAAATTGCTCATTTGCAGCATTCTCAGGACAAAGAAAATTCTTCATCTGTTCCTGCCCTGACCTCCTGTGGCTACCCAGGTGGACAAACCCTTCACCTACTTTTATTGGTATTGAGATTAGCAGTTGTTCATTTTTCAGCTTGCTATTGAGTTGATCTGTCAGACAGCAAGAGGCCATGCAGCAAGAGCTAGGAATATGTGGGCTACAAGTCTATGTAAACCACAGGAACATGTTGCTGACAGCAGCATAAATGTTGACATCTTCTCGAGCAGAAAGAGACTTGTGGCTGCTTATCCAGGAAGATGGTTTCCACATTCTGAGACCAGAAATGGCCAGCACTGGAAAAAAACAAAATGTATGAACTTCTTATCAGTGTATTCAAAGCCCTGGATTAAGGCAGTACTCTTGCTGATTTTAATAAATTTAATCTCTTTGGGAGGACACCAAATGTGGATTTGCGGTCCAAAGATGTCTCTGGAAAAAACTGTGTGTACTATGTTTCTGTGTTTTGACACAGAAAAAAAAAAAAAAAAAAAGGGAGGGGGAGCAGGGGAGTGAGAGCTACAACTGCAGACAGCAAATCATAGAATCATAACATCATAGAATCAATAATGTTGGAAAAGACCTACAAGATCACCTCCCTGGTCCTGCAGGCTACTCCATTCCAGATAAAAGACAGGATGCCCTTCTTGGCCACCTGAGCACACTGCTGGCTCATGAGTTGAACATCAACCAACACCCCCAGATCCTTTTCCTCTGCACAGCTTTCAAACCACTCTGCCCCAAGCCTGTAGCATTGCATGGGGTTGTTGCATCCAAAGTGTAGGATCTGGCACTTAGCTATGTTGAACCTCATCCCATTGGCCTCTGCACATCAATCCAACTGGAATGGAACAAGATCAATGATCTGGACAAGGGGACCAAGTGCACCCTCAGTATGTTTGCAGATGACACCAAGTTAGGTGCGAATATTGATCTGTTGAGGGTAGGAGGTCTCTACAGAGGGATCTGGACAACCTGGACTGGTGGGCCGAAGCCAACTGTATGAGGTTCAACAGGGCTAAGTGCTGGCTCCTCCACTTGGGGCACAACAACCCTGTACAACACTACAGGCTGGGGGAAGAGCAGCTGGAAAGCTGCCCTGCAGAAAGGTACCTTGGGATCTTGGTTGATAGCCAGTTGAATATGAGCCAGTAGTGTGCTCAGGTGGCCAGGAAGGCCAACAGAGTCCTGGCTTGTATCAGAAATAATGTGGCCAGCAGGACTAGGGACATGATTGTCCCTCTGTACTTGGCTCTGATGAGGGCACAGCTTGAATACTGCATTCGGTTTTTGGCCTTCTTCACTAAAAGAAACACAATGAGGTGCTAGAGCATGTCCAAAGAAGGGCAATGAAGCTGGTAAAGACTCTAGAGAACAAGGCTTAAGAGAAGAGTCTGAGAGAGTTGGGGTTGTTTACCCTAGAGAAAAGAAGGCTCACGGAGACCTTATCATGCTCTACATTTGCCTTAAAAGAGGCTATAGTGAGGTAGGGACTGGTCTCTTCTCTGAAGCACCAAGTGATTAGACAATAGGAAATGACCTTAAATTGCACCAGGGAAGATTTAATTTGGATATTAGGAAAAAAATCCTTCATTGAAAGGATTGTGAAGTATTGAAACACACTGCCCAGAGAAGGAGATGAGTCACCGTCCCTAGAGGACTTCAAAAAACATGTAGATGCTTAGTGATATGGTTTAATGCTGGAGTTGGCAGTACGAGGTTAAAGGTTGGACCAGATGACCTTAGAGGTCTTTTCCAACCTAAATGATTCTATGATTCTATGATTTTATGAATGCAGAAACTTGTGACTGTCACCTCCAAGCCTGTGCCAATACAAAAGCATGAAGCTAGTATAGGAGCATCCTTCTATTAGCAGACCATTATTGACTATCCCAGTATGGAAGATAATCTGATCTACCAAAAACCAAACCAAACCAAAACAACAACAACAACAACAACAAAGCTGTAAATCTACAGTTATCAAGAGTGTCAAGTAATTATATAATTACCAGTAGCCTCCAGCAACTCAGATATTTTTGTGTATTAAAGATACCTAAGATGCAGCTGACACTGCCAAACCAGCTGAACCAAAGTTCACACAAATAACACTGTAGAACCACAACATTACTGGTGCAGGATGTATTCTCAGCTGTCTCCATGTCTATCTGTAATTTCTTGTTTCCTTATCTTTCCTTCCAAAATGTCGTGAGGTCAGCCTGTAATAACATTACTACCATGAAGTCAGTATAGATATTAAAGGAAAAGTAATTAAGTCCTTCCATAGGTTGGCAAATGAGTGAGGCTCGGTAGGAAAGCCAGAAAGGCTGTGTCAGGTGGAGCTGGGAGGACAGGACAGCCTGATCAACTTTCTGCATTTGACGTCTCTCTACTGAGAACTGTTTTTTTTTTTAGAAATCAGAAATTGAGAATGGTAAAACTTGGATGAAAATTAGAAGAACAGCATGCAAAACATGTAATTCAGGAAATTACTCTCAAACAGGGAAAAGTCCTTTCTAAGCTATAAGGAACTTAACAGTTCGAATCCTTTTTACCTAGATGATAATTAGTGATTTTTTATTGGACTGAAATACAATATCTGAGTTCTCCCTATTTCAGACGTTTTCAGTGAAAAACAATTCCAGTGGCCATGGACATACATTTGATAAATCAGACAGGGTGTGAAGCTGAAGGGGAACAAACATAGGGTCATCCTCCAGATTAATATATCTTTCTGGTGTAGTACAGGGTGATTGTGACTATGCTATCATTTCTGTCATTTGAGACATTGAAACTGATGCGTATGGACAGATAAGTAACAGATTCCTTGTTTTTACCTACAGTGTAAACCCTATGGTGGCAGGGCATGTGCTAGGCTTAGATGAGAGCAGAGAAGAATCAATACGGTATTGAAAAAACTGTGGATTGTGAACTCGCAGAGAAGGAATGAAAGTGTAAAAATGTAACTATATGAAGCAGCATTGAAGGAAAATTTCAGTACTATATCCATGCACACTGCTACAGTCATTATACCATTGTTTATTCAGCTATAAAGAGAAGGTAAATAACTCACTTATGCTTTGAGGAATTTACAGAGCTTAGTGAAATATTTGGAGAACATTTTAAGATGTCTCACAGTGAGATTGGTTAGAATATCTGTGTTTTTTTTCAGCAGATACTATACTGAAAAAAGTGGTCCTGGAGCAAAAGGTGAGTAACACTTTTCAGCCTTAGAAATAATATTTAACATATTTATTTTTAGCTAACTGTTCATTGTAGTCCACAACAATGTTTGACTTTTTTTATTGTCATTACATTATGATGTCATTTCACGTGTATCAAGCACAGTTTTTCAAAAAGAGAGATTATGTAGGGTCATAACAAGATAAAAATATAATGAAAGTGAGGTTAATTTTAATATTGTTAGATTGAATAAAATAGTACTTAGAATTGCAATGTCAATGTTAATTACAGCATTGCTGCAACACTGTTAAAACACTTGCAAATTATACAACTAAATAATGTTGGAATAGTAAGACTGATTTTGAATTAAGCTATTTATAAACAGTTTTAAATATATTTAGAATAACTCTTTTCAAAACTGTATTACCAATGATATGTAGCAATCTGGCATTTTGTTCTTAAATGGCTAAGTGTTGCATTTCAAGCTTTGAATGGATTGGACTCAGTGGAGCGATTAGTCAGAAACTAACCTTTTTGATAACAGATTGAAATCAGAAAATATGCAATAATTTAGTGTTCAAGTAAACTTAAAAAAGTTCTCTAACTACAGACATTTGCAAAATTGCACCTATCCAGCAGAATAATATCTAATTTAACACAGTTACTAAAGATAAATGACTTTTCCTGATCAAATTATATTGGGATGAATAATTTTATACTATATAATTGGTGAGCTGGATAATTCAATAAGCCCATTTACTATGGTTGACTTCCTTTCACAAGTAGAAATTCTGTAATAAGGAAGGCAGTTTTGTCAAAACAGCTGCCAAATGGCAGTAGCATAATAATAAAAAAAAAAAAAAAAAAAAGCCCATTAATCAGAAAATTAATTAAACATTCTGTGTATGTAAAACCTGCTGCATACTGAGAAAATGTGAATGGCCTGACAACAGCATTTGTAACAATTTATTCAGTAAAGAATTGTAGGAAACAACCAGTGTATTACAACAGTATATAAATACAGATATTCTGCAAGAAGAAAAAGACTCAATTTCTAAGGTCAGTTGGTTAAGAAAATAATAGAAACAATTTAGACATTTCTATTCCTTTCTTTTCTAGTCTCTGTGTAAATACTCTATGGTACCATTCTTCTGGTCTAAAGTAAGGAGCAGTCCTAAGAAAGAAAGACAGAATGCAGTTGTAAAATGGCAAAAGGCCACTAGCATCTCTCAGAATTGACCAGTATTATTTGATGAGTTAGGACTGAGATATTCTGCATCATTTGATACTGAATGATCTGGAGAAGCATCCAAAACGATTGGATGCTTCTGAAAACAGCTGCCAAAGTTTCTTCATAATTATTGAAATGGTTGATCTATTCATGACATTTAGGACAGGATAGAACTTACAGGAGGCAGAAAACATGGTATTTTTCTCTTCCTCTAAGATTTACTTCACATTACTTACTAGTGCTTCACAGCACTCACAATTTCCATTTTGAAAGCAATGTTTTTAACCTTCCTGAGTCAGAGAATCATAGAATCATTAAGATTGGAAAAGACCTCTAAGATCATCTGGTCCTATCATCACCCTACTAACAATATCACCTACTAAACCATGTCCCTAAGCAACAGGTCCAACCTTTCCTTGAATACCCCCGGAAGGGGGTGACTCCACCACTTTCCTGGGCAACCCATTCCAATACCTGACTACTCTTTCTGAGAAGAAATGTCTCCGAATTTCTAACCTAAACCTCCCCTGGCGCAACTTGAGGCCACCTGCGAGAAGAGGCCAACCCCTAGCTCCCCACAACTTCCTTTCAGGTAGTTGTAGAGAGTAGTGAGGTTACTCCTGAGCCTCCTCTTCTCCAGATTAAACAAATACTGTTCCTTTAGCCGCTCCTCACAGAACCTGTCTTCCAGGCCCTTCACAAGCTTTGTATCCCTTCTCTGGATATGGTACAGGGCCTCGATGTCCTTGTACTGAGTGGCCCAAAGCTGAACACAGTGCTTAAGGTGCGGCCTCACCAGAGAAGAGTGCAAGGAGACAATAACCTCCCTTGTCCTGCTGGCTATATTATGCCTGATACAAGACAGGGTGCTCTTGGCCTTCTTGACCACCTAAGCACACTGTTGCTTCATGTTCAGTTGAGCATTGATCAACATCCCCATATCCTTTTCCTCCTCACAGATTTTGAGCCACTCTGCCCCAAGTCTGTAGTGTTGCATGGGGTTGTTGTGACCAAAGTGCAGGACCTAGCACTTAGCCATGTTAAACCCCTCATCCCACTGACCTCTGCCCATCGACCCATCCTGTCCAGGTCCCTCTGCAGGTCCTTCCTACCCTCCAGCAGATTGACACTTCCCCTCCCCTTCCCCCCCCCAATTATTGTCATCTGCAACTTACTGAGGTTGCACTCAATTCCCTCATGCAAGTCATCAATAAATCTATTAAAGATGATGGGCCCCAACACCAGCCCCTGGGGAAGACCACCGGTGATCAGTCACCAGCTGGATTTCACTCCATTCACCACTACTCTCTGGGCCTGGCCATCCAGCTGTTTTTTAATGCAGCAAAGAGTGTACCTGTCCAAACCCAGCTTCTCCAGGGGAATACTGTGGGAGACCATGTCAAAGACTTTGTTGAAGTCTAGACTACATCAACAGAATTTCACTCATCCACCAGGAGGGTCACCTAGTCATAGAAGAAGACAAGGCAGGACTTGCCTTCCATGAACCCATGCTGACTGGGCCTGATCCCCTGGTGGTCCTGCATATACTTCATGATTGCAGTCAAGATGACCTATTCCACCGCTGAAGCTGGTTTAACTTTCCTTAAAGCTCAAGCTAGCGTGGTAGTCTGTAGTGTCATTAAGTATCAGGACAAGCTAACTTTTGAGGGTTATTTTATAAATTTGTGAAGTTAAACACCAGAAACACAGTGTCTGTAAACTGATTTGAAAAAAAAAAATAAATAAAATAAAATAAAATAAAATAAAATAAAATAAAATAAAATAAAAAAATAATAAAAATGTGATAGTAGTTTTAAGTCTAACATGTATCTAACACAGAAGTGAGTATGCAGTCAATGTCTATAGATTTACATAAAATAACTCAGTATTGAACAGTAGAATTTTTCTCCCTAAAATGTCATGTTATTTGGGGAATTAATGTGGTATTTTCAGGTATTTGTTTCTTTGCTTTTGATGGCATAAATCTTCATTGGGAGTGCTACGCATCTCTTTTTTCATTATAATAAAATGTGCCCCATTTTTTCTGGGCTATATCACCACAGAAGATTGCAAATGAGAATTCCAAAAACTTCCATTGAATTTAGAACCGTCACTAGTTTGCAAATCAATGTGAATAAAACAGGTAATGGTTTCAAGCACTTTCCTATTATCTGTATAATTGAGTTTGAAATAAATGAAAGAAGCAACATTTGTGGCCTTCTGTACAGTACCTGATATTTTTAAATAACACTGAGGATAATTACTTCTTTTTGTATTACATTCCTTGATTCCTTTCTGAGGCAGCACTGAATAAGAACAGTACTATATGATTGGGAAGAACCCTTGGTCTGTGGTCCTTACCAACTGGAAATGTACTCTGACTTTAGGAAAGCACCAAATTATTCCCAATATTGTACATTTGAAATGCCCTTTCCTTTAAGGGCCAAATATTCTTCATCTCATATGTTTGATTTGCATTAATAAGAAAATTTTGGTTTATATGTGCTGTGTCTAGTTGGATGGATAGAACACCTAAATTATTTTCTGTGTCTGTATAGCTAATTAACTAAAGTGATCCAACTAGTTCTGTAGCATCATCTATAGAATGATTAAATCAGAATTACATAGAATATGTTAAATTTTATATCTCCGCATTTTGCTAATGGAAATGATTTATTCATTGGTAGCCTGTGCATGAAAAGCCAATGTATATGTCCTCCATGGAGGTCAAGATCATGCTGAAATAACTTAAAGTCACCTTTTAATTTCCATAGAATATTTTATTTTTGCTGCAGTATCAGAACAATAGGAAATTGAAAATGAATAAATTATTTTAAAAAAAAAAAAAAAAAAAGACATCGTAGAGAGAACACAGAAAAAAAAAAAAAAAAAAAAAAAGCATTAATGAGCAATAGAATTTGTGAATGCTTGCAATATTTTAAGACTGTTTCTCCTGCTGCAGGAATAGTGTTGAACTGAAGCCATGAAAACCACTGAATCATTCATTAGATTCCCTGTAGAGGGTGGTTAGATGACACAGTGGGTTAATGCACAAGTTTTTCAAGCTGGAGGCAAGTTGTGTCTAGATTTAGGTCACAAGTGAAACACATTCAGTAGTATCAGCTTGCTTTCTGTGCGCAATTTGTTACCTGCACCTAGATATTTTATGAATGGTAATCAATTCCAAAATAAAAAATAAAAATAACATAACATAACATAGCATAAAAGTTAAATTAAATTAAATTAAATTAAATTTTAAAAAGGCATTGCAAGAATATTACAATCAGGATTAAGAGGCTGTATAAACAAGGATTCAAAGACTATTTTTTGCAAGATATATATGCAGAATAAGAAATGACCTATATGGACTAAGGTATGAGCAAGAAACTTCTGCTGTTGTCATCTAGGAATTGAGTGCTCTGGATGTTACACTTGTTGCTACACGGGTATCATTTGCTTCAAGGCTAAAATAAATAAAACAATGTTGCTGGAACATCTACCAGTGAAGTCAAACTCATGCTGCTCACAGTTGTTGTTACCATAGGCTAGAAGGTGGCATCTGTGGGTGTGCTCAGGGTGCTTGGGGTGCAAGGTATATTCACGCAGGAAATGGAGGAGAGCAGATGGAGATGAGAAGACAGAAAACTAATGTCAGTCAAGAACATAACGTGTCTCTTGTTGCTCAAATTGTAGTCTTTTATCTTTTCTGTATCCTCATTACTTATGGAAGCCAAGATGCAGCAGCAGCAAGAAGAACTATTCTTGAGAATAAATTATGATTTCATAACTTTGAGTTTGAGAAACAGAATCTGAAGTCACAGGTCTAGGTTAGTTGAATCATTTGCTTACAGGACAGTAAGCAAATACATAACAGTGATACATTGTTACAAAGATATTATATTGAGAAAGCAAAACCAACATAACCAACATGAAACAGTCTGTAGGCTACACCCAGAATGTAATGAAAAAATACCAGTTCTTATGTGGTATTATAAGCTTTTGTTTTTGTTGGTTTTCTCAGGACAACACTCTGCAATTAATCTGTAAAGTTGTGATACTCTGTTGTACTCATTTGTATCACTTCAATATGGTACTGCATGTTTGTTTATTCTATATTCAAAGGCAAAACCTCTCCTTTTTTGCCTCCTACTTAGCTTCCATAATTTCACAGTCTTCTTGGAAACTTTGAATGGCACTTAGATTAACACCATGTTTTACAAATAAGAAGTGAAATACAATTCAATCCATAACTATGAGTTTATGAGCCCAAGGCAAATACTTTATTAATTTATTTGAAAAACTTGCAATTGGATTGAGTTATTGGTCAAAAGTTTGTGAAAGAAAGATCCTTCTAGGTGGTATGCTTTTCTGATGGATTTCTGTCATGAAATAGATATATTGAAGAATCATGTTGGCTTCCTCTTCCTCTTCCTCTTCCTCTTCCTCTTCCTCTTCCTCTTCCTCTTCCTCTTCCTCTTCCTCTTCCTCTTCCTCTTCCTCTTCCTCTTCCTCTTCCTCTTCCTCTTCCTCTTCCTCTTCCTCTTCCTCTTCCTCTTCCTCTTCCTCTTCCTCTTCCTTTTCCTTTCTTCTCCTTCTCCTTCTCCTTCTCCTTCTCCTTCTCCTTCTCCTTCTCCTTCTCCTTCTCCTTCTCCTTCTCCTTCTCCTTCTCCTTCTCCTTCTCCCTCTCCCTCTCCCTCTCCCTCTCCCTCTCCCTCTCCCTCTCCCTCTGCCTCTCCTTCTCCTTCTCCTTCTCCTTCTCCTTCTCCTTCTCCTTCTCCTTCTCCTTCTCCTTCTCCTTCTCCTTCTCCTTCTCCTTCTCCTTCTCCTTCTCCTTCTCCTTCTCCTTCTCCTTCTCCTTCTCCTTCTCCTTCTCCTTCTCCTTCTCCTTCTCCTTCTCCTTCTCCTTCTCCTTCTTCTTCTTCTTCTTTCCCTTTCCCTTTCCCTTTCCCTTTCCCTTTCCCTTTCCCTTTCCCTTTCCCTTTCCCTTTCCCTTTCCCTTTCCCTTTCCCTTTCCCTTTCCCTTTCCCTTTCCCTTTCCCTTTCCCTTTCCCTTTTCCTTCTCGTTCTTTCTTTTTTTTTTTCTTTTTTTTTTTTCCTGTTTCTGTTTGTTTATCTTTTTTTCCTCTTTTCTTTTTCTTTTATTTTTGTTTTAAAAATGACATTTTTTAATTCCCTTACAAGCTTGCATCTTGCTAAGAAAAAAATTATATAGAGACTGAAAGTAAAGAATCCATTCGATAGCTCTTTTAAGCATTTCTCCTTTATGTTTGAGGTACCATTTTGGAGAATAAAATGAGCTCTCAGTGTTAGCAAGTTCAAGGAGCAACATCTACTTTTAAAATACACTACTGTGCACAATATTTATTTATTTCCATATCCATATATTTGCATAGTTACTCATACCATAGTTACTCTAGGTATCAGCTTCGATTTAGGCCCCTTCAGCAGTCACTGGGAAGAAGTATATTTCTAATTCATAAATTCTGAACTTTCTGAACAACTGATTGACATTGTTGGCAATATAGACTTTTATTTAAATAAATATTTAAAAGCTTTAAATGAAATAGATGAAAATCTCTATCATTATATAGACAGTATGAATGATAGACAGATGAGCCATATGTACATTGTTTTTAAAATTATGAAGACCATTTTTTTTCCCCTTTATCTTCCACCTGTAAGTTGTTAAACAGTCTGCCAAATGATTGAAAAGGAGAGAAAATACATCTCTGGAAAGAGCAAATACATCTCTGCTTTCAACTTAAAGATATCACTTCCTAGACAGAGGGCTTATCAAAGGTGTTTCAATGGTTTTAAAAAATTAAATGCCATTTACATTTTTCTTACAGTATCCAGATTGTTTTACAGTTCTACACTACCAAACTTTTAATTAAATGCATAGTTAAAATACTCTTTTGGAGTTTCATAGATGTTATCTGCCAAACTGTCATCACCAAATATGCTATAACACTGTTCTATAGCATTTACTAATGTCTTTGAAACATCTGGAGGAAAGAAATGCTCCTGAAAGTAATTAGTTTCTCATTTTATTATAGGGTTAGCAAGACATAATGAAGCATCAGATAAATAAATACTATTACAAAGAATATGAAAGTAAGTTTTGATTACTTATCTTGGCAACTTTAATGTTCCTATAGTAAACAGATGATGCATTTCTGTAATGCAGTCTAAAATAATTGTTGATTTAGTAGAAGAGTTTGATATGGATTTTCTATATTATTGCAATATTATTATTGCAATTAGCAATTCATAATGTTGTTAATAATATTGTCTCCCCTCCCCCCCCAAAAAAAAAAGAAAAATATTTCCAACATACCATGTTTGTCTCCATTACACCTTCCCCGGAGTCTCTGATTACATGTATAACTGCATTTCAAAATGCCACAAGTTTTGTGCTAATTTAGAATGAACATTAACTCTAAATAAATAAATAGATAAATAATGTCCCCTTGATCTGAGCTGCAACTTACAGTCTCTGCTTGGAGAGATGTCATGGGAGCAGCACATCACCCACAGTGGAGCAAGCCAGAGAAGAAGATGGATTGACCACTGTCCTGCCTTTGGCACAACCTGAGAAGCAGCAGGTCAGCTCCAGAAGGTTTACAAAACAGACAGCAACATTGCGTCCAAGACAAGAAAGGCACATATTTGAGAGAGGGTTTGCAAAGAAATCCTTTGCTTTTGGAAAATTTCATCTCATAATTATTATCCCTTCCTCTCTTCCAAACACCTTATTCTCTGTTAAGCTGTGACTTTGCTACTCAGCTGTCCCAGGAAATTAAATAGAACAAGTCTGGGGACTTTCAAATTTGTGGGACCACATTAAATCTCTACAAAGTATTTGTAGATATCCTTCAGGAGAAGACATACCCTAGAAATCCAACAGGTTGAGGTTCTCACAGAAGCCCCAATCTATTTCTCTGCATCTTGCACATCTTAGCAAACCTCTTCTACAGGAAGTCAAGAGGAGCATCCCTTCTGTTGCACCAAGGAACCGTCTCCTTTCTTGCTACAGCTTGGTCTGTCCAAACAACGGCTGCTTCCACACCCACAGCTCTGTTCATTCTCCTCAGGTTCCCAACTGGGTAACATTCAGAGATAAAAACCTCTTGTGCTTTGTGTCCCTTCTGCTTCAGAAGGTTTCCTACAGCAAAAAGCAAAATTTACACCAATACTAGGGAAAAGGTGAAAAACCTAGACTGTTGATTGTGAGATCACTGCTACCACAGCAACCAGTATTTGTGAGACAAGGAAACCCTGTCAGGGAGGTGTTCTGGCATGGATGGTGTGCAATGAGAAGAGAATTGCCATTCCAGAAACTTTGTACAAAGCTGGAGATCCCTGTGCTTTGACTGAATGTGCTATGGGGGTGACATGGAAGAGAATAGCATACAGACGCAATGGCATTCACAAGCTATGTGAGCTGGAGTCAGGAGGTGTTTAAGGAAGTTAATTTTCTCATGACAAAGGACCTGCAGAGAAAGGTGCTGGGGCAGGTGTCATCCAGCACAGAGCCGGAGATGCCTGTACACAGCTTCCATGGTCTGCTTTGCTGGCACTTGTGAAGACAGAAAGCCAAAGTGCAGAAAATGGGTGCTGCAGTAGGTATGCAGCTGTCAACAGGGCAGCTCATGTGAGAGATTATGTAAGTATTCTCTTTCCTTGGGCCACTGATTGCTACTGGTGTTTACAGGATACAGGCAGGTAGTCACATGGTGGGGACAGGACAGACGATGTCTTGAAGACGGTGTCTTCAGCCCATAGCACTGTCCATAGGAGTGTCCTCACACCCCATCAGAGCTCCACAGGGGGAATGCAGCCCTTGAAGTGAAAGACAGCAGGTAAGGTCTGGTACTCCTCCCTGGTCTTATCTGGATGAGGTCATCTCCTGTGGGATGTGTGCCTATATGGATCATAGAGAGGACAGGTGTGGGAGTTGTAGGAAGAATGCAGCAGGTTGTACTGTAGTAGAGAGGGTTAGAAGGGAATCGATAGGATGCAAGTAATGACCCTGCAGGGACATGGGCTGAGGCTTCAGCCTGTTGACAAAATTGGATGACCAAAGATTTGGCTTAAAAAGAGGTAAAACAGTGACTTGCAGCATAAGACACCCTGGAAGCTTATGCCACATGGCAGCAGCGTAGCCGCTCTCCAGTTCTCTAAAAATAAATGGTAATAAATAGAAATGATAGACAGATTTCCCTGGAAGGGATAAGTGAGCAAGACTCTCATGCTCAACAGGTCAAATCCATCACAAGGAAGAATTGGTGTGTATCAGTGGCAAGACACTCCCTGCTGTGGGAGACTGGGACACCCACCTGCCAACCTGACACACAGGGAAAGTTTGCTGCTTTCCTGGAGTCAAAGTCAGCATGTCATGGAGAATGCCAAGACACCCCTAGCCAAGAGACCACTACCCTTCCTCTCCTCCACATGAGTGCCAATGTGTTGTGGAGCTAAGGACTGCAGCTAAGCACCACACAGCCGTTCACTCACCCTCCTTTCCCCAGTGGGATGGAGGAGAGAACTGGAAATAAAAAAGCTTATGGGTTGAGATAAAGACAGTTTATTAGAACAGAAAAGAAATAATAATGATAATGATAATGATAATGATAATGATAATGATAATAATAATATGTACAAAACAAGTGATGCACATTGCAATTGCTCATCACCCGCTGACGGATGCCCAGCCTATTCCCGAGCACCCGGTCCCCCTACTTCAGCCAGCCACCTCATATTAATTTTTCATCATGACACCATATGGTATGGAATACCCCTTTGGCCACTTTGGGCCAGCTGTCCTGTGTGTGTCCCCTTACAACTCCTGCTGCACCTCTATCCTCCTTTCTGGCAGAGCGGTGTGAGAAGATGAAAAGTCTTTGGTTTAGGATAAGCACTGCTATGCAACAATTAAAACAGCGTGGTATCAACATTATTCTCATCCTAAATCTAAAACACGTCACTCTACCAGATACTAGGAGGAAAAATAACTCTATCCTAGCTGAAATCAGGATGCAATGATACTGCAAAGAGTGAGCCATAAAAGAACATTTAGAACTACTGAAATCCAAGGGCTAAAGCAAAGGGGACAGGAACTCAAATTGTTTTCTCTTTGCAGTGCAAGGCAAGGATGAAGGAAGAAGCTAGTGTATCAAACAGTAAGCCCCCGGCTATAAGGCTGGTATTGCAGCCAGGTTTTCAGCCCCCATGACTGTGAGATTCTCTTTGAAGACAACTTGGAGATTCCTGACAGGACATTTTTTTTCAAGTGGGATGGCTAACTTTTCAAGTTAAGCTTAAAACTGGCTTTCACAGGAAGTGCTCCCTGAAGCCAGGAGACCAGAGAGAACAATGTGAAAGCATATGCAAAGAAATGCCCCGAGGGAGGTTTCCACACACCCCTTAGAGTCCAGGGACAGACAACATATCATCTGAAATCTGTGTAGCAATTCTTGCACTCTGGAGAACAGAATAGAAAAAAATGGAGCTATGCATGCAATCCCACAGTTACCATGCTTTTGGAATTACAGAAATTCAGGGGGTTAGGTCACATAATGGGAGTCCCACAGTGGACAGGTACAGGCAACACCAGAAAGACAGAAAGGGCAAAAGAGCTTGAGGGGTCCCTTTAGAAGAGAATTCCAGTATATGGAGGTTAGTTATGCTCTGCAGATTGTCTTTTGGTCTAAATTAAAGGAACTGCCTGTGAACTGAGATTTTGTGGGAGGTGTCTGCTACAGACCACTGGATCAAGAAGACGAAGTGGATGAAGCTTTCTTCAGAGACTTCAAATAGGCCTCAGGCCAGCTGTCTCTGGTTCTGACAGAAATTTCAACCACCCAAGTGTTTACTGGAAGGAAACACAGCAGTACACCAACTGCAGATTTTTGGAGTGCACTGAGGAGAACTTCCAAAAACTAATGCAGTGTGTGCTCATTAGGTAGGAGTGTTGTTCTTCCAGACCAACTCTGTACAAACAAGGAAGACTTGTTTAGCTATTTCAGCATAAATGGCAGCTTTGATGAGGCAATGATCATAAGGTTGTAAAGACTAAGATCCTAAGGGTGAAGAAGACAAGGAGAGAGATAAAGACCTTGAGAGGAACAGATTTCAGTTTTCTCTGGGAATAATGAGGGATCTCCTGGGAGTCTACCTTGGAGGGCAAATGGGCTTGGGAGTGCATGTCAGAGACAGCCTTCTCCAAGGGCAAGGGCAATATCCTTCCTCCTCAGTACAAAAAGGCACAAAAAGGTCGAATCAGAAACCATCCCAGATAAACAGTGCACTGCCAACACTAAAAAATAAATAAATAAATAAATAAAAAATGCACCTGAGAGGTAGAAAAAGGGAGACTACCAAAGGGCAACACAGAAACATCGTGTGGGTGTACAGCAGTGTAGTGAGGAGAGCAGAAGTTCTGCTGTAGCTCAGATGGGCAAACGAGATCAAGAATAACGTGAAAGGCATCTGTAAGTATGTTAGTAGGAAGCAAATATACAAGGATTATGTAGGTCCATTGTCAAATAGGGTGTGCAAACTAATTACAAATGTAACCACAGAGACCCAGGTATTCAATGCCTTATTCACCTTAGTCTTCAGTTCCCAAGTCCATTACAACAAGGCTCAGGGGAAGTGACAAACAACTGGTAGCAGAGAATGGTTAAGGACCATCTGTACAAAGTAGACATGGACAAGTTGAGACCTGATGGGATGCATCCAAGAGTTCTGAGGGAATTGGTTGGCATGATGACTAAACAATCCCTATAATTTTTGAAATCCCACTGGGACCAAGGGCAGAAAAGGGCAAATATTTTGCCTAACTACAAACATGGATAAAAAAAATGGAAACAGTCATACTTACTTTAGATCCTGTGAAAATTAAAGAAAAGGTCTTAATGGAAGCTCCTCCTCCCAGGAAAATGAAGGAAAAGAGGGTGACTGGAAGAAGATAAAATGTATTTACCAATGGTAAATAGTAGTTGGCCAGCCTAACTGCTTTCTCAGATCAAACAATTTGCTGAGAGGATAAGGGGAAATGGATGTCATTTGCCTTAATTTTGCCAAGGCTTTTGACATGATCTCCCAGATTCCCATAGATAAGCTGGCAAGCTCCTAGTTGGACAGTTGGAACTAGTCTGATAGAAACCATCCCAAACTACCGTGTGCAAGGAGTGGTGGTGAATGGCTGAAAGTCCAACTGAGAGAGTGTGGTGTAAATGCCTGAAGTAACTAGGAAAATAAAACTAACATTCACATTTTTAAGGAAAAGGTACAGCATTGAAGAGGCTTTCAGGGTAGGGCATAACTGCATTACCTGAGCGTTCCCTAGGCTCCCAACCTTAGATGCTATCACGCTGGGGAAACTTGATGTGCTAGCTCTAAGGAACAGCACAGAGCATAGAGTGGAGTGGAGACACCACGGCTAGGCTCTGTAATCAGATGGCACCTCTATTGTTCTTGTGCACAAAGCTGCACTTTTTGCCACCCTAAGCCAAAGACCTGTCATGTTTTGACAAATGCTGTACACTAGTGTACTTTTTGCTCATTATAATATCATTATAATACCAAAACACACCTCCATCCCAAAAGCTACCCACCTCCAAGGTGCGACCACCCCTCACTGAGCATGTGCTCTGAATTTCTCGGAGCCTATTACTTTAAGTGGAGACGGGAAAACCTTACACCAATCATAACTAAGATATGCTTGACTAGAGCCACTCAAGCTCCACCTAAAAGATAGAAAATAATATAAATTGGCCCAAGAGAAAGGGGATGTTAGGGAAGATACCACTGTCAGGGGAGATACCATCCCGAGGACAACATCCTTAGGATCTCCTGACTCCTGGGATCAGTCGACGGGCTGAGCCTCTCTTCCCCCCCATTGGGACACCTTTGGGTGAGATCTGAATACTTGCTTATAAACCTCTATAGAGTCTTTGATCCTTTTAACGCGTTTATTTCTAGGCTGCGCACCTGTAACATCTGTAACACCTGCAACACCTATAACCTCTGTAACATCTGTAACATCTGTAACATCTATAAACACCTGTAACACCTGTAACACCTGTAACATCTATAACATCTATAACACCTGTAACATCTGTAACATCTATAACATCTATAACACCTGTGTATTTTATGCATACTAGCTTGCTTTTGCAGACAGTCACTATCGCCGGCAATCCAAAAGAACCTGATTATCTGTTGCTGTAATAAACCATACTTGATTGCATTGTGATAACTCTCATTAAGTGCAACGAGGGTGAGGGTGGTTATCCGTGATAGTTCAGTGTTCTGAATCTAACCAGACCCCCAGGCGGTTAATGCATTTTTGGTGAATGTCTGAACGGACCCCCAGACCGTTAATGCGTTGATGGTGAATGTCTGACTGGACCCCCAGACGGTTAATGTGTTTTTGGTGAATGTCCGACTGGTTCAGTACCCTGAATCTGACTGGGCCCGTAACGGTTAATCAGCTACACCCCTTAACGCGACAGAGAGATCACATGTAGTTTTCTGAAAGTTGTTTCTGGATCACATGCTATTGAGTGTCTTTCTAAAAGATCACGATGATAAGACTACATTAACACTCGCCAGGTTTGTGAATGATGCTGGAATGACAGAAGAGGTAGATGCACTAAAAGGAAGAGTCACAATGCAGAGAGATCACAACACACAGGATGACTGATCAACAAGTGTTGTATTACAGAGAAATACAAGCCCTGCACACATGGAGCAGAATAATCCCAAGCAACACCACAGACTGGAATCTGTCTCAATGGAATGTAGGGTTGCTGGGAAGGCAGCCTGAGGATCCCAGTGGACAGCAAGGCGAGCAATAGACCAACAATGCATGCACCCCTGCATCACTGAGGACAACATCCTGGGCTGCATATAGCAAGGGGTCAAGAGCTGAAATCTGTTTTTACAGCTCTTTTTCCAATCAAAGTAATTAAACATTTTCTTTTTCCTTGAGAAAATCATGAACAAACCTCTCTGTGTCTCTGTTTCATGTAATCGGAGCAGCACTTCATACTTGAATGAGGAGTGTTAGGAAGACAGATTTATGTAGAATGAAGTACTTTCTATGCAGAGATTTTAACCCAAAATGAACTCTTATAGTCAGCGTGATTGATCCCGTTTCTGTCACTTGGCTTTGGAACACTCACTTTGGGTACAAAAATAAAGAGAAAGTTTGTTTCACCACTTAAGATAAAACGTTTGATTCTCTTAGGGAGCAAGAGCAGTTCCTGCAATATGATGTAACTCTCACACATTTAGTCTCATTTCCAAGCCACTACTTTGATAGACTCTTTCACACCACGCAGGGCAGATGAAAAGGCCAGAGCAGCTCTGGCAGTCTGAGAGACCCCAAAGCTGTGACTATGTGTCAGTCTTTCATGTATGCTGTTGTGTAATTCTCTTTCTGGAGATGTCCTCTCCAATTCACTGATGTTCAGTCACATTCCCATCAGTGACTCATGCATAAGCCCCAAGTCCCTAAGGCAGATGTACATCAACTGTTTTTTACCAGGAGAAGTGACATCAATTCCCTGTTGGAGATTGTTGAGAGATACAAGGGTTCAGAAGAGACCAAGTTGTGATCTGAGAGAAGATGGTATGTGCATTCCTGTCAAGAAGGTACTTTTAGACTTTGTCTTGCTTTAGACTGAGAAAAAGTGTTAAGTGTGAAGAGTGAAAGGAGACCACCACAAACTAATGTCGAATATGTTCTCTTTCACAGGGAAAGAAGGGGTAGACAAATGAGGAGGAGTGATATGGTGAAAGGTACATAGAGAAGGAAAGAACTGGACAATGAAGAAAATTTGTAACAATAATCTCTTGTTTACACAGTATTTACATACACAGTATTATACTGATGTATTTTTAATTGGTCTCTCTTCCATTGCCATGCTTATTGACACTAGAAAGAAACTGAGGACATGTGTTGCTTTGGGTGGCATTTTGTGTAGATGGAATGGACTCACACAGTAAGTTTTTTTGGTTTCTTTTACTTACAATGAAACCCGTAAAGATTTTCAAAAAGAAAAAAATAAAATTAATGATTTCCTTGAAGAAGCAGAACTTTGGAGTTCAAGATTGGTCTTAATCCAAAAGAATGTAAGAGGCTGAAATTCAGCAGCAATAACAGAACACTTGGGTTCACAAATATTTAGATATTTCTCTAAGTTTCTTAGGAAAAAAGGAAGGAGAAAAAATGAGCCAGTTAAATACTTTTTTTTTCTTTTTTTTTTTTTTTTTTTTTTTTTTTACCATATAACAGCTGTTAAATCATAACTAATTCTGGTTCTATTAGGAATAAACATTTGTCATATCTGTGGAATACTGTCCAAACAGGTTCTCTGGTGGAAAAAGGCAAAGGACGAAAACAATTCAGTTTAAAACACCTGTGTGGAAAAGCAGAAAATAGGAATTTTGAAAAATTATGTTCAAATAACAAAGAAAAAAATGGCGGTGGAAAAAAATTCACAAAAACTTGTGCACTGGAAACATATGCAGTTGCATATTAATGATGACATCTGTTATGTACTGCCTGAAGTTCCCTTAACCACAGAACATTACATAACCACTGTCAGGAGATTTAAAAGACTTCCATTAATTTGTGATGGCAGGAATTAGCAAGGAGGGTGTTAATACTTAGTGGTGCTCAAGCTGTCAATTTCTGGCTATTTTTCATTTGGATTTTTTGTAAACTCTCCTGTTGTTTACACAAGATCACAGCATCTAGCTAAAAAAAAAAAAAAAAGTTCCCCCCCCCTTTCCCCCCCCCTTTTTTATGAGATATTCATTAGACAACTGAAATTTGTATTATGGGCAGCTAAAGATGTTTTTCTCAGAATACCTTCAGTACTTTGTATAAATCAGTACATATAGAAAATTTGGAAGATTGCTTTTTAGTAAAGTGTATTTCTGTCTGAATCCATTCCAGTAAGTTATATCCTGACATGTGCTGTCAGCAATTTACTAATTTGAATAGTATGAATTATTTCTGCTAGCAGATCATGGTAAAATATATTTGTTTAAAAATCTTTTAATAAGAAAACAAAAAACAATTAGAACTGAAAACTCTAATATCTTTAAGAAGTTCTCTCTGGTCAAAGACTGTTTTTCTGGTCAAAGAAATTCAGCAACTTGATGCTATGGGACTTGAAACTACAGAACATGAAGATATTTCTTTCATATAAGAATAAAATTCTGTACATAAGTTGACAACATTTCTGTGTCCTGCTTTAGGGTTGGATGTTCTTCACATTCTAAAATATATAGAGGAGGCCAAGAAGCAGTGAAGAATGACATTATCATTACACAAGGCAGCAATGAAACACTTGATTTCCATTGCAAGTCATCTTCTGGAGAGGATAGCGTAGACCTCAGTCTCCTTAAATTTTTACTAGAGATGGCATCAAAGATCAGGGAGGTGTAGTTATGTTCATCTAACTTAACAGATTCAGTCATCCTATTATGATCCTATTCAGCTTAGGTTGTAGTTTTGAAATAATTACTCATTTGAAAACATTACAATATGTCTCAGTACTCAAGTGCTATATCACTGGTGGTGTTTTTGAAATAACATATCGGTTCACACATCTATTATAAATATAATATTAGCCTATATTTAAAATATATATATATATTTTGTCACAAAGGTCTGCAGATCTTTTATAAACTGTAAACATATGGCACCAAAGAAGTACATCTCTTTCTGGAATTAGATAGCAGAAACTGAGCTGTGTGTAGTATGTTGCATAATGGTAAAATGAGATTTATTTTTTATTTTTTTTCCAAGGAAAGCAGAGTAAATTCAGTCAGCTACAAAGAACAGCTGTGGGGTCTTTTTTATGACCACATAAAATAAGAAACCATAGAGGTAGTTGACAGACCCATAACACAGTAAGCTGCATACTATTCAGTTGGTTGTTGAAGTTGTTATTTTTTTTTTCTGCCTCAATTAAAATGCTAGGTCAAACTGGCACTATAAGAAATGTAACGTTTGATTCTATAAAATGTATTTGAAGATTATTATAAAAAACAAAGTGAGCTATATAGTTCCATGTTTTAACACTATTTAAACAATACATGCTAAATTGAAAAGAATCCATGTGACCTGCAATGGTTTTCACAATCTGTATTTTAATGTTCTGTGCCTACAGTATTCAAATATAGACAGACATGGATTTGTGTCCCCATCCCCCCTACTGGTAAAATGCAATAACTTCCAATGTTCAGTTTTAACTATCACTAAAAATGCCTTTTACTCCTCTGTTATCATCAGCTGCATAGCTAATGTCAGCAGGAAATTCTGAGTAACTGTAGAGGAGGAGGACACCCGGGGCTAGGCAGCTGAATCACACAAACATAATTAAATTGTGGAGCTCATTGTCAATGGATGCTGTGGAAAACAAAAGAATTAATGTGTTTTAAAAGACATTTAAACAAACGAAGAGTGGTCTATCAGTGACTATTAAGCAAAATGGTCTAGATACATTTTCCACTACAGGAAAATCCTGTAGTATTGTTTGCTGTCCGGTAGAAATAGAGGAAAATTTCTATATGGTTCCCTGTTTCTTAAATTTTCCATAATTACCTGCCTCTGGCCACCATTGACAATAGGATGGTAGGTGGCCAAAGAAAGACCTCTAGTCTGTTATAAAGTCTGAAAGTACTTGTATTCAGCCCCTGGAACCTATTCTCTGAGGGAGAGCAAACATAAAACAGCATCTGCTCTGGGGATGTACTCCTATGTACTCCTGTAGCAGCTGGGAAACCACCTGTTTTTCCTCCTCTTTGCCTCTTTCAGATGCAGCCTAGAAAAGGGAAGGATACAGTCTTGCCATTGATCCAAGAGAGAGCTCTCTGCAATAGAACATGGCAGAGGCAAGCTCACAGATATTCAAGAGGGTAGTACCGTATTATATAGTACTGTGGTATTATACCCTACATAATATTAAAACAATATTTGTAGACAGGGACTCCTAAAGAACCTATGGTGCTGTAATGGAATTGTGGCATTGGTGGTATTGCTCCAGGTAGTGAATGGGAATCTTTGTCTAAATGTCCTTTTACCGATAGGGCAGTAGACGATTGTAAAGAGAATGGTGTCTCTCGCAGATCTGTCTTTGCTCAGACAGTGCTTGGGGGATTCTGGTAAACAAAGTAATCCTGTTAATGAAACCACATGCAATGCTTATGCCAGTGTCATGCAGATACTTAAAACTGCCCATCCTGTACCTCAGGGCACAGCATATTTTTATCTTTTTGCTTTGGATATCAGTGTACTTCAGACTAGTGTGGTAAGGGTATGTCCTTTGCATAGCTGAAGTACATCTTGCCATACCACAAGATGATCTGGGTGGATTAATGGTAGTTTGAGGTAAAATATCTGTAAGGAAATGACATTTTGGATTGCAGCGTAGATCTACCCACAGGTAGTTGGGAGACCAAGGCAGGGAAAAACTGTTAATCTTCACACAAACATTTTGATTGTACCATACCTAAAACCCCAATACAGATTATCTGTCTACTTGTTTTAGGTGTTTAGTTAACTTAATTGACTTTATTATCCTATTATATCAGTTGTACAACAATATCTAGGAAGAAAAATGTTAAAGAAATATTTTGCTGCCAAGAGGCTAAATCTACCTCCGTACAGAACTTCATCTGCCAACTGCAGATGAGACATCACTCAATGCAGTATTCAGATCATGGTCAGAGCATCTTACCTGGTTACCAAGTTGTAAATAATTACAGATAATGCTACCCTGGGGGATCACTGGAGCAGGGACAGGACAGAGGACACACCTGGTTCAAGAGCTGTTCCTGAATACTGTGGCATTCAAGGTTCTAGTGTAAAAAAGACATCGTCTAACTTAAACATATTTGGGAGAGGGCCACCAAGACATTATTGGGGTTCTGTAGCACTTGCCATGAGAGATAGGGTCTGGTTCAGTCAGGAAGAGGAATATCTTCAAGATCACTTTACAGCAGTACTTACAGGGAGGTTCGTGAAGAGATAGAGCTGGGCTCTTGACGCTGGTGCATGAGAGAGAACAAGAAATAATTGCCATGAACTGTAACAAGAGAAGTTCTGACTAGTTATAATGAAAATCTTTTTCTACCTAAGGATAGCCCTGAGGTGGCTGCCCAAAATTACTGTGTAGTCTTAATTCTTGGAGATTTGCAGAACCCAACTGGACAAGGCCATGAGCAACTGAGCCAGACTTCAGAGCTGATGATGCTGTGAACAGAAGGATGAACATGAGACCTCCTGAACTCCCTTCCAGCTGGAATTATACCATGATCTTGTGATACTGTAGGTATAGCCATTTCAGATTTCATGAAATTCATGTTCAAATTCATAACTGGATTCAAACTTAATTCTTATTGAGATTGATGAGTCTGTAATTTTAGCTGACTTGTTCAGTCTCTTCTTCCTGTAAAGGAAAAAACGTAAATTTAGTGCTGTTTAGAGAACATAAAGTAATGCTTCTACAGTTCTATATCCCTGAAAAGAAATTTGGTAATAGTTGCATACTAGCCTTTAGTAGTAGTTGCAAAACTGGTATCATGCCAAGGGTAGCTCTGGAATGGCTGCTGTCTAGAGCACAAAAGTGTCTGAGAAAAGTAAAGCAACTGTTTTTTCTTACCTGTATGGATTTTTGTTTTTATTTTCTAAGTTAACACCCGAGATACCTATTCACATTTGTGTCTAGGACTTTGAAAATTAATGTGTCTTCTGTTTTGCTAGGTTCTGGTAAGGATGATACTCTCAGAAGCATTTCAAGTCACTGAGAATTTCAAAGTACTTGGTGATAGCTTGCATGGCTGAAAATATCTATCTTCCTTTTTTTTTTTTTTTTTTTTTTTTTTTTTTTTTTTTTTTAAGAATTCGGGACAGGGTAGAAAGAAACTTTCACAAAATAAACAAATATCAAGATGCTCTCCTGATTAGGGTGTACCCTATATCAGAATCTGTGGAAATAAAACAAAAAAATCAAGGTTGCTGCCATCATACATGTAGATTAATTAAACTTTGAGTATAGAAAATATCTATTTTATCTAGTTTATCTACTGTTCTTAATTTCTGTTTTTTTTTAAATGTTTGTATTTAATGTTCTTATTTTTTTCTTTCTCCCTCTCTCCTGTGCTTTTGAAAAAGTGATTTTTAATGTCCCTTCCAATATTAATTCCAATATTTCCTGGGAGTATTGGTTGATAGTTGGCTGAATATGAACCAGAAGTGTGCTCAGGTGGCCAAGAAGGCCAACAGTATCTTGGCTTGCATAAGAAGCAGTGTGGCCAGCAGGGCTAGGGAATTGATTGTCCCTCTGTACTCATCTCTGGTGAGGCCGCACCTCAAGTACTGTGTTCATTTTTGGGCCTCTCACTACAAGAAGGACATGCTCGAGAGAGTCCAGAGAAGGGTAACGAAGCTGGTGAGGGGCCTGGAGAACAAGTCCTACGAGGAGCGGCTGA
This sequence comes from Aythya ferina, assembly GCF_964211825.1. NCBI lineage: Eukaryota > Metazoa > Chordata > Aves > Anseriformes > Anatidae > Aythya > Aythya ferina. The sequence continues at coordinate 101,697,560 of NC_140297.1, forward strand.
GGGAGCTGGGCTTGTTCAGCCTGGAGAAAAGGAGGCTCAGGGGCGACCTTATCGCTCTCTACAAGTACCTTAAGGGAGGCTGTAGCGAGATGGGGGTTGGTCTGTTCTCCCACGTGCCTGGTGACAGAACGAGGGGGAATGGGATAAAGTTGCGCCAGGGGTGTTTTAGATTGGATATTAGGAAGAGCTTCTTTACTGAGAGGGTTGTGAGGCATTGGAATGGGCTGCCCAGGGAAGTGGTTGAGTAACCATCCCCAGAGGTCTTTAAAAGATGTTTAGACGTTGAACTTAACAATACGGTTTAGTGGAGGACTTGTTAGTGTTAGGTCAGAGGTTGGACTCAATGGTAGAGCTTAGGGATATGGTTTAGTGGGGACTGCTAGCATTAGGTCAGAGGTTGGACTCGATGATCTTGAGGTCTCTTCCAAACTAGAAAATTCTGTGATTCTGTGATTAATGCTTATGGATGTAGATGAAGCTACTTTATTGGAAAATGGGCAAGGAAAGATGAATTCAGCGGGCAACACTAGTGATTTGTTTGCTAATTGCCATTATTTTAAAAGTTGATAAAACTGGTGGATTTTTTTTTTTTCTCTGTATTACTATCTCTAATTCAAATTCTTTGTAATTTATTTGATTTAATTTACACTCACGGACAATATGAAAACACAAGGCCCCCTTGCCACATTTTGGATAATTTAATAACTTTGTTTGCTTTTGAAAGTTCAGTTGGATATGAACTATATTTTTTATGTTTTTGTGTTTGTTGTTTTTCCATTTTATCTAACAGAAATTTGCTTTAATTCTTATTGTTCACTGCTTTCAAAATGTAAAGTATTCTGTAGAAAATGAAAAATCCTTGTCTGTAAAATAACCATCTGATGAAAGTAAGGAACTCAAGCAGTATATCAACAGTAGGCAATCTATTTCCATAAGTCCAGCAGGCCAGTTTCAGGGTAAAAACCTTTTATTTAAAATATAGGTGTTCCTGGAATACAAGTGGCAATATCCTTTATCTCCTTTATGAAGAAAATCATTATTTTTCAAAAGCAAATCACTCACTTAGCTAGCATTCAAACAATAGTAGGTAATCAGGGAAATATCTTGAAGGAAAAGTGTAGCATGCTTTTTAACTTTCATGACAAAATACCAAAGTATCAAGCACAGAATTTTTATTGTTATAATACATGTTTTCCCATGGTATTCTTCTTCTTATTATTATTGGTTCTATTATAGATCCTCAGTGGTTGCAACATAACTGGCATATATAGATGTTATTTGCAATCTTTCATGGTCTTTCTGTGAAGCAAAAGAGTATTTAAATTATGATGTCTATACTATTTGTTTTATTCTAAAATGTATTTAAAAGTGAGAGCAATATTTGTTAGACATATCTCATTCATCTCAATGTAATGTTTGCTTCCACTGTAATGTAATGATGTACTGAAACACTGTGATGAAAAAGTATGGATGTTCTTACATAAAGACACATAATGTTAAGATAATACATCGATGCATTATAATTTCTGTGAATCTGATTATAAATTAGACTTATGTGAAAATACAAAATATGCTAAGACACAAGTATATGAATACTTCTTATGTTCACGTTTCTCGTTTCACATATTTTTCTTTTCTGAATTAAAAAACAAACAAACAAACAAACAAAACTTTTCCCGAAATTAATTTTAATTCCAACCTCACAAACCTGGTTATTAAGATCTTTTTTAAAAGAACAACATCAATTATAGAAGTCTATCCATACTTCCATTGCCACAGCCAAGTTAACATAGCTGCTGTTTTTTTCATTTTTTTTTCAAAACTTGCTATTCTTTTCAAAATTTAATGAAATTTAAGAAGGGTTACATTCTCTAATATTAAAAGAAATTTTGCAAAAGCAAGAGTTCTTCCCTCCACCCCAAGGTGTAGAGCAGATACAAATGTTTTGAATTTCTAAAGTTAACATTAAGAATAGTTAGAATTTACATCGCCTCTAAGTCATGTCTTATTGACTTAGATTGCTACTAGATTATGAGAATAATGTAAAGGTAAAAAGATCTTTGATCTATACTAATCCTGATGAACATTCAGCCTTTCTTAATAAATAAATAAATGGAAATAAAAAAATAAAATAAATTTGTAGCATCTAAAAACTATCTAATAATATTTGCTCACTACATCTATATATTAAAATTCCATGCCATCAAAGGTAGTGCTTTTCTGTGTGTGTCTGTGTGCACACTTTTCACATGGTTATCAACAAAAAAGACATGTAACTGATTAAAGCTTAGCTTTACTGGTCTCAGTCTATCAAGGAATGCTTTTATTGCTGCTTTTATTTATCCTAAGTAACTTATTCCTGACCTGTCACTTTCTTGATCCTCTTCCGTGCTGTGTAGGAGAAAAAGAATAAAAACTAGGCAGAACAAATAGAATAGCACTGAAAAGTATTGCAGCTGTTGGTATTATTGTTGGAGTGGTGTGTAATACTAGTGAGATATGAGATAAAGTATGTAGATAGAAACTGCAAAGCAGAAAAAAGAGGGATGAGATCTTAGATATTCAGAGTAATGAGGAGAGGAAAAAAAGGTAAAATATAAGCAAAGACCCAAGTTAACAGAGACAGAAACCATTTTGTGAGTTCAATTTTAAAAATATTGTGACAAAGAAGTTATACCCCTGTCTACAAAAAGGCTGCAGAGTTGACTAGAAATGACTTTCATTTTTATCATGATTTAGACTAATTAGTTTGTATCTTATAATTTTATACAGTTCTTTTGCAGTTCAACACAATTGTCTTTAGCTGTTCACAATGGTAGCTTGTATGACTGGTATGGCACTAAGCTCTGGGCATTCAGAGCATAAAATAATACTTTTAATTGTCTTATTAGTGCCCAAAAGTTCTGGCATAAAGTATTTTTAAGGAAAAGCGAAGATGTAAACCACTTTTACATTTGTTGGAACTATCTTCCCTCTTAGTGAGCTTGAGATTTATATTAAGCTAAAAGAACCACATTTTGTGAAGAAGCATTAAAAGAATGCATTTTAGGATGAAGAAAATGAATCTAGACCTTTGTTTAGACAGTTGATAATAAGTTGAATAATAATAACGTACGTTGATTACTGATTATTATATAAGATAATAAGTTGTCTGTCATCCAACAAAAGAGTGTGGTAAAATCAAATACATCATTAAGATTTTAGTTCTGTGTGCTAGAAGAAAGCTTGTTAGATGTTGTTAGACAATAAATTATGCTACCACAACTGTATCATCAATTGCATTGTATAAAAAAGAAAACATCTTGTGTTTTACATTCTTCAAACAGACAGTAAGTAACTATTATACCTAACTATATACTTCTGAGTTTTCCTTTGCTGGTTGTTGTGGTGTATTTTTTTTTTTTTTTTCACAAAGGAGAAATATGTTTTTTCATATACTAAGGAGATATATATATATATATCCCTGCTTGTACATACTTTTATACACTTCTGAGGGCCTGGGAACTTCCGCCTGACACTGAGGCAAAATCTGTCTATTCAGTGATCTTTGGTCATCTGCATTTGATCTGCACAGGATAGTGTTTCTTTGCTCCCCACTGAGCTTTCACAGCATCTGGTTGCCTTAGAAAAGACAAGACTCTTCCAGTTGATTCAGAAGTAACTTGCTCAAAAGGTGTTGCTCAATGACAGGAATTCAGAGAAGAGATGAGACCTTCACTACCAATCTGAAAACAGAAATTAAAGCTTTGACAGAGTGGATTTGGGAACCAGAGATCAAGGGCTTTAGAATTTAGGGTACTGTAGTAGAAAGACACTGGAAATAGCTTATTTTCTTGAGGTGACAGAAACAGTGGACATGAACCAAACATCTCTCCTGAAGTATACATCCCTCCTGTAACACGTCTCCCAAAAATCCTCCACATTAATTTTATACTAAAATAAAATAAAATAAATAAAATAAAATAAAATAAAATAAAATAAAATAAAATAAAATAAAAAAGGGAAAAAAAAAAAAAAAAGAGAGACAGAGAGAGAGAGAAAGAGGAGGAGAGACCACTATCACTAAAAACAATCACAGAAACAACAAAAATTAAACCCAGCTGGACATTTGGCATCCATCCAAATCATGGGATGGATAGGAAGGAAATCAATTAGCTTGGAAGGATTTTGCAATGCATAATTTCTGGATTTAGTATGTACTACTTTGGGCAACTTTTTGATAAATTCATACTTAAAGGTATATATGCCTAATCATATTCATACACTGCCTGTGTGATTGACATTTTTAAAGATTAAACATCCTAAGGCTTTAACAGTGAAAATTATTACCATGGGCATAGTGCTAGTGGTTAGTACAAGTCTTATGTATCAGTTGAATCCTACTTAAAATCCTAAAAATAATAACATGTAGAAAGCAATAGTGTAGTTTTCAGGTTGTTTGTTATTCTGACATTTACATTCCCAGTACTCTATAGATTATTATTTAAAAATCTTTACTGATATCTACTTATTTCTGATATCTTTGAAAAATCAAGTAAGAGAATAAGAAAAAATAAAAATAAAAATCTGTTCCTAGTAAATCCTGTGACAGAAAAACACTGATATCAATGGAAGAAGTATTTGTGTCAAATTCAGATGAACAATTGCATTTAATTCATTAAATAATAATGGAAAGGAATCAGGGAGAAAGCTCACAAATGTTTAGTCAGGGAAGACACTTATAAATATCTTCTTTATATAATATGCTGATAGTGATTCCATCTTCAAATAATGTTCTTATCCATGACACCTCTAGACAGCAACAGTCATAAACATAGTTCTATGCAAATAATTCAGAGTTTGGAGGAAAGGATTTACTGTGAGATTGACAGAAGACTGTCACAGGTTGCCCAGAGCAGCTGTGAAATATCCTTCCTTGGAGATATTCAAAACACACTTAGTCATAGTCCTGGGCAGCTGGCTCTCAGTGGCCCTGTTTGAGAAGGGGTTTGGACAAGATGACCCATAGAGGACCCTTCCTCAACAGTTCAACAGTTATGTAATTCTGTGAAACAGATTTTTAATACTAATTTATGTAAATAATTAGATTTCAATGTACTATGATTAAGTGAGGAAAAACAGATCTGTTCTCATATTATTTTACTGAGATTCCTAAATGGAATTATTTTATTTTTTTTATGAAAGTATGAATTTCATATATGAAATTAAACAGAAGCACAACCCATTTACATCACCTTTTAACTTGTGAATTCAAATGTACAACTTGACAGAGCCTGTATCCTTACACAGGAGTAGATAGTTTGTGGAAGACAGATCCAACAGTGAAGAAAAACAACAGCAATGACAAACTTCAGAAATATGTAGTCTTGAATTTAGAAGAAAAAAAAAATGCAATGCAAAAATAATGTGGTGGGCTTCAATCAAAATATGATAAAAGTGTATAGACTATGTAAATAAGTGAAGAAACAAACAAACAAACAAAAAAGTGAAAGACCTCTCACAGACTAATAAATAGATGTAGAATATTTTTACTAGAAATGAAAATGAACAAATGAAGAAACAAACCAATCTACGCAATCTTCTTTAACTAGAGTTGCCATATAGGCAGAAATCAGCACATGAAGTTTTTAGGTGCACATAAAGGTTTTAGGTGCCCATAAAGAAACAAATCTAAAGTAGCTGTAGAGGTGGAATGCAATGGTAATGAAGAGAGCTTTGATTCTAGTGAATCAAAGTGCTTTCTTCATGAATTTGAAAATGAAACATAACTGCATGGAACACAGAAATATCACTGCTCAGCAGCCTTTTTCACATCTTGGGGTTCAGCTCACTTGCACTGTTAATCCATCTCCTCTAGAAGGGTGTTTCCAAGCTTCCATTACTTGCCAATGTTCACACAGAATTACTAGTCATGAAGAACTGTTGCTTGGTGGAAGACCATTCAGAAGTCCTCCTGTCAGTCTTTGGAGACACTGCTCACTAACTATAGAATAAGAGCTATGTCATTATTATTTAAAGTGGTAATTATACATAAGGTAGGAAAACTAAAGACAGATGCATTGATACCTCGTATGAGTCATATGTTTTGCTTTACTTTCCTCTTACTTTTTTTTTTCTTTTGAAGTCTTGTTTCATGGGCTGTTAGGTTTTTATTAAGGTATCATCAATAGCATGTAAAATTTGAGCAGTCAAAATTGCTTCACAGGATCCAGCCACAAGAGGCTCAGCTCCTTTGATTAAAAACTCTATGAATAGATGACTATAATGTAGGAACTGTTGAATGTTTACATCAGTACTCAAGGGCTGACAGCTATACCATGTAAATCACTCTTTCTTCCTGATTATTTTGGCACATTTCCTTCAATTGAATTAATGTCTGAGGACACAGACACTTCCTTTTTAAACTTATGTATTAAAATTAGCTAGTAAAATATTATTTCTCAATCTTTAGAAAATGTTAGACTATTCAATCAAGAGAAGTTATTATTTTTGTACTGACAACTATTCTTGTATATCCGTTATGTCCTCCAAAGTAAGTTATTAGAGATGGGATAAGTATACATTTTGCAAGTGGCCAAAAGTATGAATTTCCCTCTTTGAAAAGATAACTTTTAAAACATTATTTTTATTTTTTTTTTAATTCTTTATGAAAGCTAAAAAGATCTTGGATTTATTTTATTTTATTTTATTTTATTTTATTTTATTTTATTTTATTTTATTTTATTTTATTTTATTTTATTTTAATTTGTTAAAAAGAATATTAAAAAAAAAATCATCTCATCTTAACTTGATTGAACTATTCTTCTTTGGTTACACTGAAAACCCTTACAATTTAAATGCTTTATTTTACAGATTATATAATAAAATACATTTCACAATGCAAGATGTTTTATGAGGAAAAAAATGGATTTTTAATCATTAATCTTTTCTTCATGAAGGACTATGACAATATCTTGATATGGAGATAATTGATACTGTAGTAGTTGAATGGACCAAAAGCCATAGCTTTCCCCCTTGAATTTTAATTATATCTTTATTCCTGTTAGAATAAAATGGTCTCCTTAGTTTTTTTTTGTTTTTTTTTTTTTTTTCTTTTTCTTTTTAATAGACCATTTAATTCTTAACGTTGCTTTTTAACATCATGGAGTTTTTGATCTCCATTTCTCTTTTTACTCTATTTTCTCTCAATACTTTCCCTTTTGCCTATCTAAAAAATTGTTCCTCCCTTGGCTTTTTCAACTACAGTCATAATGACTCTTGCAAACTTTCCTATAAAACAGCAATTTAGGATCAGATATACAAATATTGTGATGCATTGGCAAAATCTGTATACTGTAAATATGTGTATATATATATAGAGAGAGAGATACATAGGGATATACATGTATATATATAGAGAGAGAGAAAGAGAGAGAGAGAGATACAAAGTTAAAATATGTCACTTACAGCCAAGACTTTTAGTATTTTTGTCTCCCTTTTTGTAGGTGAGAGGTCTCTATGAAAATCTGTATCCTATGTGATGACTGAATTTTAGAAATTTTGTCCCTTGTTCAAGTGTTTTACATTCTTAGTGTGTTTTACATTCCAAGGTTCCAGACAGTAAGTTACTAAGTCAGACCATATATACCCGTAATTTTTGCAGTTTTCAGCTTGTTCCACAGCAGGCTGCATCCACAGAATTTCACTGAGTTAGCATTAAGTGTGGCAGTAAAAAACATGAGCAAAAGGTATCCTTTGCATAGTTCTTAAAACAAAACAAAGCAAAAGAACAAAATACTAATACTTTCTTCTTTAATTATGTTAATTCCCCAGATGACTTAAATTAATATTGAGATGTCTTCTCTGTCATGATTTTCATTATATAGCTTATAACTTATTTCTGACAGTATTTTAAGCAAAGATAAATTTTTTATTCATTTTTGTTCTTGGTTTTATAAAAAACTACAGTTATAAATGGAATGGAATAAGTCTCATTTTACTTCATATTTTACAAACAATCTATAAAACTGTCAGTCAGTTACTAAACTCTAATTGCATTCCAACACAAAAGTCTATATTGTCATTATACAGAACCTCATATTTCCCTCAGACAGTTATCTCTCATCAGTGAAATATCCTATCTAAACAAGACCTTTTTATTGTTTCTCATACCACTAGGGAAAATACAACTTTTCTATCTTATCCTTCAAAGATTTATGTAAAAATCCTAACATTAATCACAGGAAGAAATCAAAGACTGCAATAAATGTATGCAAAATGTTCTAGTGAAAATAGAAGTCATAGACTTTAAACTATGATGCCTCATTTCTTTACCCCTGATAAAATAAAATAAAATAAAATAAATAAAATAAAATAAAATAAAATAAAATAAAATAAAATAAAATAAAATAAAATAAAATAAAATAAAATAAAATAAAATAAAATAAAGCAAAGCAAAACAACACAAAACAAAACTCTGGGGAGTATGGTGCTCAATCAGTACTGTTTTACCTCAATGATTGTGCAGTTGTGCTAATGTCGTATTTGCATAAGACGGGAAAAAATGCAATATTCCATGGGGAACCATTGTGTTGGTGGGTGTTGGATAAACTTCAAAATTTACCCCTGCATGATGTACATTTATTGCTCTTGCTTAGAAATATTAAGCCTGCAGAAGATAACTGTACTACTACATCCCATCTTTGGAAGATCTAAGGTCTCATCCACATACCTTCCCCGTGCAGCCACTTCTTTTTGAATAATATGCTGTGAATTTCATTCCATACACCTCTCAAAAAGATGGCCAGAAAATAACTAATATATTTTTTCTGCTTTCAGACAGAACCAATGCAAATGAAGTTTTAAAGTTATTTGCAAATATGTTTTTTGAATACTAAACTTTTTTTCCTATTCCAAATATCTCACTTTGCTTCACCTTAAATATTTCCTTTTTCTCACATCCTAATTATTATTTTATTTTGTATAATTCTGATTTTTTTTTTATTCAGTGATATCCTTGGGTTTTATTCTTCTAATTGTAGAATATAATTGTAGAATTATATTTCTTAAGCCCGTCATTTTCTCTACTGCTGAAGATTTTGAATATTTTTCTTTTGCCTTTTCTCCTGATCTACTGTTCTTATTTTCTATGTTATCCAACTGAAGAAGAAGGAATAAAAAGAAAATAAATAAAAATGTTTTATTAGCTATTATATAACATCCTTCATTTTCAGGGATAGTATTTGATGAGACGTCATCACCAATGTTAATATTTTGATCAAATGATAATTGTCTAATTTTTCTGTTTGAAGAACAAGAAATATGTAATGTGAACTCGGATTGCATTGAATAATTGTCTATATACTTACTACATATTATTGCATTGAAACTCACTGGTGTTTGATTTAATAGCTTGCTTAAAAATAACTAAATAAAAAAGTAAAAGATAGCTTTGAATATTTGTCATCTGAACTACCCATCCGATTCCTTCTTTAAAAAGACAACGTGATTTCTAAAGTATTATATTGTACTGACCACTTCTTTTATAATATTTCCAATTTTTTTATACTTATGTAGTCATGCAAGTGAAAAACGAATGATGTAACTTTTTTTTTTTTAATACTGTTATGTTCTTAATGTAACAGAGAAAAACTCTTATGAAGATTTGTGTGACATTTTTAAAACTGTGAGTCTAAAAGTGCACATTACCCAGGGTTTTATTTTATCACATAAAATAACATACTGAATGACACATAGATTGTCTGTCTCTGAATAGGAGGAGATTCATTTTGCTCTGCTGAAATATGTGTTTTGACTTTTATAAGTCAGGATGTGATTTCTGCAACTTGCAAGACGTTATACAAGGTATAATGTGCAAGACGTTATACAAGGTATAACGTCTTTATTGGTTATTGATTATTGGTTATTGAGGTTATTGGTATTTATTGTTGTCATTATTATCATTAATATTATTATTAATATCATTATTGTATTCTTAAATCTTAATTCAGCTGCTTTAATAAAATTATTGAGTTTCAATATGTGCTAGGCAACTTCCATTTTATTTATTTATTTATGTATGTATTCCTGAAAGATCTCTACCAATAACAAAGAAAGAAATGAAAAAAAAAAAAAAAAAAAAAAAAGGGATTTCTTCCACAGGTCATGCTGAACAGTGCCTACAAAACTTTGAAACTCTGCTGTTGACTACTGCAGAAAATATCTAGCGTATTTTTTAGGAAAGCATTATCTTACTGCATTCTTTGGTTTTTATTTTTTTTTGCTTAGCCTTAGCTGTTCTATATCATGAAAAGGAGTTTGTTGTCAACTACAAAGACGGAAGTTGGGATGAATGAATAAAACACAGAGCAGATTGGTGTATATAAAATAAATCTATCATTCTTCTCAAGGTGTAACTTAAATAGTTTATATTATAAATTTATTTATAATATAATTTATATTATATATTATATAATATTTATATATATTAATATATATAAATATATAATATAATATTATATATTATATATTATATATATAAATATATATAATATATATAATAATATATATAAATATATAATATAATATATAATATAATTATATTAATATAATTGTATATATATTTATATATATTAAATAATATAATTTATTTGTTCAGATTTTCTTGACCCTAAGTGAAAGCAAACTAAAAATAATGAAAGGGATAGCAAAGAAATTCGATTTACAAAAAGAACTTAAGTATTACTCAGAGGAGCTAATTTAAGTCCATTTGTAAACAGAAAGCTGAGAAGCAACTGTTTAAGACAAAAGATTTTACTCAGATTTCATTACCATAAGTCGGATACCCACAAAGATGTCCAGTGCTGAAATTATCAAACCTTCTAGAGCTAAGTTTTCAAAGATTTGCAAGGTTTTGTTTACTTTTTTTTTTTTTTTTTAATTCATAATTCATTTCTAAATAAAAGTTAAAGATACTCCATTAAAGTAATCAGGACACATTTTATTCTCTATATTTCCCAGTAGATATTTTATTTGTTACTACTGTTTTCTTATTGTTTATTTGTTTGTATATTTACTTTCAGTAAATGGAGAATTCTGGAACTAACAATACAGATCTCCTTGTATGTTCCACAACCCCAAATATTTCAGATCCATTTTATTTTGTCCTTTTTTTTTTTTTTTTTTTTTTTTTTTTCCCCAGTGCTCATTTAGCACAGAGAACTGAGTGGGTTTTTTATTATTACGATTTTTCCTTCCTCCTGTTCCATTTTCTCCACAGTTTTGTACTAGCACTTGCTTTTCCAGCTGGTATTGTAAACATCACCATTCTGCATATGTTAAAAAATGAGCAGCCTGCTCTTTCCACTTTTAAAACTCAGAGTAGCAGAAGCAGATTGGTGTTGTTTTTTGACATGCACAGCGTACATTACTGCAAGATGTCATGTTTCCCCAAAGGGGTACTCAGAATGTCAAGAAGCTTGGACTAGACACAACAAGATCATAAATATGCTACAGAGAACACACCAGGATATTTGTATGGGATTATCATTAGGTATCAGATGAATAGTGTTTCTTCACATGCTCTCTGTGGAATAGGATTTGATGGTTACATACTTGTGATAATATGAATTATATCTCTATTTTAATACCACTTATTTTCAAATAAGATTTAAAAAATGAAAAAAGAAAAAGAAAAAGAAAGAGAAGAGAAAGAGAAAGAGAAAGAGAAAGAGAAAGAGAAAGAGAAAGAGAAAGAGAAAGAGAAAGAGAAAGAGAAAGAGAAAGAGAAAGAGAAAGAGAAAGAGAAAGAGAAAGAGAAAGAGAAAAATGTTGTTTTTTTATATATATATAGTTTAGAATGTTTTTAAACTTAGTTAAAAAAAAAAAAAAAAAGATTACAAATGCAGTTTTCAATGATCTTAAAACTATCTTATTTACCCCTGATACTAGGAGCAAAGATAGTCACATTGTGCAGGGAACATTAAAAACAGAGTCAGAGACAGTCCCCACCTGGAAAACTCCAAATCTGAATTCATTTTATATTTATGTACGAAATTTACATCATGTTAATTTAAGAACACAAGGTAAAATATGAACTAAAAATAAAATAAAATAAAATAAAATAAAATAAAATAAAATAAAATAAAATAAAATAATAAAATAAAATAAAATAAAATAAAATAAAATAAAATAAAATAAAATAATAAAATAAAATAAAATAAAATAAAATAAAATAAAATAAAATAAAATAAAATAAAATAAAATATCTACCTCTATCTCTGTTTGGATCCAAATCTCATTTATCCTCAAAAAGAAGAGCAAAATATACCTAAAACCTTTATGCTTTATTTAGGCCACAATTTTATTAACTCCCCTGGGAACTTTTTTCAGTAATGTACACAGTCATGATTCTTACTTTAATTGTTCCTATCTTGTGGACAGGTTCCATGATATTAAATATACACCCAGGTAAACTCAGAATAGAAGAAAAAATGTGCTGCTATAAGAGAAAACCAAGGCTATAATATTTTTCGCATACAGATGGTCTCCAACCCCCATAAATGGAACTCTGAAAAAAAATAATATATATATATATATACATATATATATAAAAAAGGAAACAATTTAGCACATATAAACCAGTGATTTACCTTCTGCAGATGGAACTTTTATATTGCTGTATGTTTTCAGATGTTGCCTTTTGATAAGCCTAATTTAATGGGCTCCCATTTTCATGTGACACAACCAAACCAATCCTGAATTAATTAAACCCTAATTTACCAGAAGATTCTTAACAATACATGTTGGTAAATAACACTGTCATGAACCGACAACACTTTTCTGTAGTAACTCCTTCTAAAAAACAGTCCTTGGCACTTGCATACACTGTTAGAAGCAAGTCTGTAATGCATTAATTTTGCACAACTTAACTTGCCCATATTCTTGTTGTTCTTGCCTTCTCTTACTTTATGTATTCAGAGGATGAGAGTATAGATATTTACCTCTCCTCTTCCTGCTGCAGTTTTTTACACTTCCCAGCCACATTCTATCATTTTCTTACCCTATAATAACCCAATGTAGAAACATCTGCTCCAGGAGCCATGGTATCACAGGTATGATCGCGTGCTGCAAGGTCTCGTGGCCCTAAAATATGATATTCATATAAATATATTAACTCAGATATTCAACTAAATGTTCAGGAACTGAGTGGTTTGTACTAGGACTAATCTTGCAAGAGTCCTAGTATGCAAAAAATAAATAAAAATAAAAGTTTGTCTAATGACTTCCAGCACAAGCTCTCCAAATTTTTTCATTTCCTTCAATTCCTCTCTCAGCCTCTCTCTTTGTGATTTTTGACTGAGAATATGGGTCCATTGATCAAGTTTTTCCTCAATGTCCGATCAGTTTTTAAACAGACCTTATGACCAGTTTCTGACTGTTTTGGAAAATATCCTTAAGGGACTGTGCTTTTAGAAGTCCTTGCTGCTACTGCATTGTCTTTTTTAGTTCTGTGTTGTATGGATTTACTCCACTTGGGAGGTTTTCATGGTTTTGGCTGGGATAAGGTTAATTTATTTCATAAAGACTCATATGAAGCTGTATTTTGGATTTTTGATGAAAATACTTTTAATAATACCTGGATATTTTAGTTGTTGCAGGGAAGTGCTTACACAAATTCAAGGGTCTTCCTGCTCCTCATGCCCTGCCAGCGAGGAGGCAGGGGATGCACCAGAAGCTGGAAGGGGACACAGCCAGGACAGGGGGCCAAGGCTGGCCAGAGGGATATTCCACACCGTATGAGGTTGTTGTCAGCAATAAAATCTGGGGAAAATGAAGGGAGAGTGGGAGGGTGTTTGTCATCCCAAGAAACTGTTAAATGTGTTGGTCCCTGCTTTCCTGGAAGTGGCTGAACATCTACCTGACCGATAAAGCATGCACAGCTTGTGGTTTACCTAGTAAACAGTCTGTATTTCAATCCATGAGTTCTTGCACTTTTGCCTTCCCAGTTCTCTCCCCCATCCCACAGTGGGAGTGTAAATAGTTATTTGCTGTTCAGTTGCCTGCTTGTCCTCAATGCCCACCCATCCATCCCTCAGTTTACAAATATGGAAGGAAATATTTTTTTTATGAAGTCTGGTCTGCCAACTTATTTCCGTGTCAAAGTGTGAATTTACTCCTGATATAAGAATATTCTCTGCCTGTCTCTGTATGCCACAGCCAACTTCAGGCCACTCTCCACACTTTCTGCGCCAGGTGACTCTCTGGGTAAAGCCCTTCTTCACACTCAGCTGTGGGCTTGCTGTAAGGTAGAAAGGTTGGAGGCATTGCCAAGTTCCCCAGTCAAGGTGAAAATCATCTTAAGCTTCTCCAGTGGCATGTATCCCTTCTCACTATAGGGGGAAAAAGGGAAAGGGAAAGGGAAAGGGAAAGGGAAAGGGAAAGGGAAAGGGAAAGGGAAAGGGAAAGGGAAAGGGAAAGGGAAAGGGAAAGGGAAAGGGAAAGGGAAGGGAAGGGAAGGGAAGGGAAGGGAAGGGAAGGGAAGGGAAGGGAAGGGAAGGGAAGGGAAGGGAAGGGAAGGGAAGGGAAGGGAAGGGAAGGGAAGGGAAGGGAAGGGAAGGGAAGGGAAGGGAAGGGAAGGGAAGGGAAGGGAAGGGAAGGGAAGGGAAGGGAAGGGAAGGGATAGAGGAAATAGAACACTTCGAGATATTTTTTTTTTTAGCATATTATTAAAGGAAAGAAATGCTGAAACTATTGTATAATCTCTAGATGTACAATCCTGTCATACTAGATAGACCACAGAGTAGTCAGGCAAGGTTATTAATGTTATATGTAAAAAAAAAAAAAGGGTACTCCTTGAAACATCAGTGGGCAAATTAGCTACAACATTAAGCTGTATTAAGTATTAAACTGCTAATAGCATGGAATTTTACTACGTGCTTTATGCTCCTCAGCAACATCATCTTAATTAGAATCATAGAATTATAAAATCATTAAGCTTGGAAGAGACCTTCAAGACCTTCAAGATCCTCTTGTCCAACCATCACCCTACTACCAATGTCACCCACTAAACCATGTCCCTAAGCACCATGTCCAAACTTTCCTTAAACATCCTCAGTGACGGTGACTCCACCACTTCCCTGGGCAACCTGTTCCAATGCCTCACTACTCTTTCTGAGAAAATTTTCTCCTAAATTCCGATCTGAACCTCCCCTGGCACAACTTGAGGCCATTCCCTCTAGTTCTACCACTAGTTATCTGTAAGGAAAGGCCAACCTCCAGCTCCCCACATCTTCCTTTCAGGAAGTTGTAGAGAGCAATAAAGTCTCCCCTGAGCTTCCTCTTCTCCAGATTAAACAACCCCACTTCCCTCAGCCACTCCTCATAGGACTTGTGTTCCAGGCCCTTTACCAGCTTTGTAACCCTCCTCTGGGTTGTAACCTTCCAGGGCCTCAATGTTATTTTTGTACTAAGGGGTCCGAAGCTGAACATAGTAGTTGAGGTGTGGCCTCACCAGAGCTGAGTACAGGGGAATGATCATCTCCCTGGTCCTGCTGGCTATATTATGCCTGATACAAGCCAGGATGCCATTGGCCTTCTTGGCCACCTGAGCACACTGCTGGCTCATGTTCAAGTGAGCATCAGCCAGCACTCACAAATCCTTTTCCTCTGCACAGCTTTCTAGCCACTCTGCCCCAAGCCTGTAGTGTTGCATGGAGTTGTTGTGACCAAAGTGCAGAACCCAGCCCTTAGCCATGTTGAACTTCATCCTATTGGCCTTTGCCCATTGACCCATCCTATCCAGGTCCCCCTGCAGGGTCTTCCTACACTTCCCCCCAGCATGATGTCGTCTGCAAAATTACTGAGGTTGCATTCAGTTCCCTCATGCAAATCATCAATCAAGCTATTAAAGATGATGGGCCCCAACACCAGCCCCTGGGGAAGACCACTGGTGATCAGTCACCAGCTGGATTTCACTCCGTTCAT
Organism: Aythya ferina; assembly: GCF_964211825.1. NCBI lineage: Eukaryota > Metazoa > Chordata > Aves > Anseriformes > Anatidae > Aythya > Aythya ferina. Next base: position 101,713,523 of record NC_140297.1, read on the forward strand.
CACTACTCTCTGGGCCTGGCCATCCAGCTGGTTTTTAACCCAACAAAGAGTATACCTGTCCAAGCCATAGGCTGCTAGCTTCTCCAGGAGAATACTGTGGGAGACTGTGTCAAAGGCTTTGTTGGAGTCTAGGTAGACTACATCAACAGGCTTTCCCTCATCCACCAAACAGGTCACCCAGTCATAGAAGGAGATAAGGTTGATCAGGCAGGACTTGCCTTCCATGAACCCATGCTGACTGGACCTGATCCCTTGGTTGTCCTGCATATGCTGTGTGATTGCATTTAAGATGACCTGTTCCATCACCTTTCCCGGACCAACGTCAGGCTGACAAGCCTCTAGTTACTTTTTTCCTCCTTTTAATTTTTTTCTTTGACCTTCCAGAACCTGACACAGAAAGTTATTCTCCTTCTGCATCACTGCTTTTTGAAGAAAAATCCAGTAAAAAAATGTCTCTAACTTTGTATTATACAGATAGCACTGTTATCTATTAAATTCAAGGACAAATGCAAATAAGATGGAGTTTCTTTACAATTCTTTTGTCAGTTGTATTTTTTAATATATACATATAGCACTTCTCTTTCTCCTACAACATGGTGCTCTTGCTTGCACTGCATTCTTTTGATGAGCCTTTAATTTTAGCTTGCTACTCAGACTATGTCAACTGAAATCTATGGGCATCACCACTTGCTTCTCACTCTAGTCTGTACCTTTTCTCTGCTATTTTCAGCCTCAGGTATATTCTTTCTTTTAATTTTCATGTATGTAATTTTGTTACTTGGAAATGAAGATGTGGAGCCATTTGGGCTGCCCTGAGATGCCTCACTTTCAGATGATGTTGATGCTTTGCCTTCTGTACCCACTGACTGCACTTAGCTACTTTTATTATTTTCTGTTTCTTGTTTCCTAGTGAATAACAACGAGGTACTTAGAGATAACCACTAAATGAAGCACAGCAAGACAGATCCCCAAAGAAAGAAATGCTGGAGATAAACTCAAGATTTAATGTCAGAATTGGAGGCTAATTAAATAAAAGATAAAAACTAAAAATTAGAATATTGTTAGAAAGATAATGAAAGAGGAAGGTCTTAAACATTAAGCATTCAAATAAGGTTAAATATTAGGTATTCATTTAAATAAACCAAATATGATGACTCTGGATTTCCTTTGTTATTAATAGGCCTATCCATGAACTTACAAATCTTTGTATTTTCACACTAAAATTGACCATTTAACAACATTCTAGATTTTAGAAATGATTACTAAGACTTATTTTTCTTCATATATTTATTATTTTCAAATATACTTTTTATAAAATCATAGAATCATAGAATATCCTGAGTTGAAGGGGACCAACTCTTGCTTCCACACAGATCCACCCAATAATCAAGTCATATGTCTGAGAGTGTTGTCTCAGATGCTTCTTGAACTCTGGCCCTGACCACTTCCCTAGACAGCCTGCTCCAGAGCTCTATCAAGGTGAAGAACCTTGTTCTAAAATCCAACCTGAACCTCTCCTGTTGCAGCTTCATGCCCATTTCTTTGGGTCCTTTCAAATCTACGTATATTTTAATACTATAAATCAGAAACTGTTTTATGGGAAAATATTCAAAAAATTAAATGTCATTGTTCATATTTTCTGGCAGACATTTGTTTATATTGCTGAAATCCCAAGGATCTTGACTGACTTTTAATCTAACACTGCTCCAGCTGTGAATAAGCTGAAATAAATTATTATTCTGTTTTAAGATTGGTTTTACAAGAAAGAAAATACCCTAAAATAGAAATTTGATAAGAAACTTCATTAAGAATTTTCTTAGCTTGTAAATGATAAAACAGGAAAATTATTTTTGTTAATTAAAATTTTACTAAAATGTTTAAATTTAAAAAAATTGAATAGCCCAAAAATATTTTAAAATGTTGATGCAAATATGAGCAGCAACACTATTTTTTTGTTTGTTTGTTTGTTTATTTTGATTTTCAGAAAGAAAGTACTCTTAAAAATGCTGAGAGGCTTTTGGTAAGAATAAAGACTATAAACTATTGCTGAATCTCATTCATAGTTTTTTTCCCCTGAATTAAACCAAATTACTTTAAATTCTCAGAAGCAACTAACTTTAATGCATCTCATTTATATGATATGTATTATTAATACAGGTTTCTGACTAATTAATGAAAGAGCAGTGGCTTATTTCTTCTCAATTCTTCTCAGTAAAATTCTGACAAAGTGAACTCAAAATAAGATAAAATTCAGAATCACCGAAATCCGAAAGATATCACTTTTAAAGGCCTATTTTGACCCAGTGCTATTTGTAGCTATGAGAATTACTTTCTATCTCATATTATACTTCTTTTTCTACTACTATTCACAGATAGCAACACATAGGTGTAAGTTTAAAAGGATAAGTGTTATAAAATATTTCATTATTCACACCAATACATAAAAAAATCTCTTATTATTTACTGTTCAATTACGTATTGTACTCTTGATCCATGCATGTGTTGTCTATCTGTTGTCCTTTTGTCTTGGCAAAATATCAATATGTTTAATAGTAATTTGAAAAATAAATATTACCTGGTCATTTTGAACTGAAAAGGTTCTTGTGTGTTCCTCTGTACTGCTCCCGTCTATTTACCCCTAGAAGTAGATGTATTTCATGAATCAATTAAATATTTTCTGTTAATATTACAGAAGTGGCACAAGCTGCTTTGGGGAAAGGATTTTGAAATGAAAATGACAGCTACACAGAAGATAGATAGACAGATGATTAGATAGAAAAAGAAATGTTTCATGATGAATATCAAGTGTAGACACTAACTGTTAAAACATTGAGCTACATAAAGTATATGGTATCGTTGCTACTGAACAGAGGAGATACATTTGTTTAATGGTAAGAATTCTGCACATTCATACATTTTAAATATGTACTTTTTTTTTTTATGTAACATATTGGTCGGCAGTAAAAATGTGTTCATACAGCATGAGAAGACAATTCCATTTTTTCATAGCACAAGTTTCTCCCAGGACTCATCTAGATCTGCACAAGAAAATGTAGGTTTATGGATTTTATGATTTATTGTGATATTTATGATTTACTTAGTTTATGATTTTTACAATTTACTTTATGCACACTCATTTCTACTCATTGATTACTATATGGAGTTTTGTGCTTGCTTCTTATAGAACTACCTTATCTTTTTTTTTTTCCCTGAGACACCTTTGAATGTAGTATCATGCTTTTTTTTTTTTTTTTCTCTCTCTCCTTCGTGACATCTGGATTTGTGAAAAACCCCCACATTACAAGTAGTGTTGATTTTACACCAATCAGTTGAAATTTAAAAGAGAATTAATATTATATGTATTTAAGAGCTCTGTAGTGGTTGCAGAAATGAATGCTTTGTTTTTCACAAATTTGTTTGTAAATCCAGACATATATAGCACAAAACCCTTGGTTATAAGACTTGACAGCATCAGGAAGAGTTCTAGCATTAGTTAGATATGTTCTCTAGTAATCTCATCAAACCTCAGCTAGTCTTGGTGCTGTCAGCACTGTTGATGAATGAAGCTAATTCTTGTTTATTTCCAAGGAAGTTCTGCCACCTACCAGATGAAAATAGAGGGCTGTGCAATCACAAGTCACTGATTTCATTCAAAATATGACTTACAGCAGTAAAAGCAGAAAAATATTTAATCGTAACATTGTTTTCAAATTAATTTTAATTGATATTAAAATTGGGTTGTTTGGTATTTTTCCTGTTTTTTATAAAGTATCATAAAAATACACTTTGGGGAAAAATAAAATTTATTTTTAATAGATATGACAGCAGTGATCGAGCAATGTCTTCTAGATGTATTTAGCATCAAGGTTTGCTTCCCTGTTCTTTTAAGGTTTTATCTATAAAGAACAAAATGCTATAAACTCTTTTTAAGATATGGGTCTTTATTAATTGTTTCCTTTGATTTTTATATATGTGTGTGTAAAAAAAAATAAAAATCAATGATTGATTCCTTACTTTAGCCTCCCATAGCACTTTGTACTCCCTCTGCACAGACAGAAATGACTGTTTAAAATATATGTCAGAACAGGTTGCCAACCTCTGCATTAAACATGGCCATTTAAAAATACAAATGAGTCTGCTGAATTCATGGATACTATTTATAAACAGGGCACTGAATCAAGTTCTTAATTTGCCTATGGATTTTATTAGCTACAAAGAATTATTTCTTTTAGCTTATAGCATAAGAAAAAAAATAAAATAATTCAAACATAAATGCCTTTGTTTGCATTCTTTTAACGTCTTCATTTGTTTAAATCAGTTGAGGCATAGTATAATTAGGAACTAATAGATAGACCTTGTAAACTGTGAGTAAATAATCACCTTTTTGACAGCTTCTTCTATGGAACTCATTCTCATTGACTAACCAAGCCATGAGTCACTTGTTCACTAACAGTACTTCTATTAAATGGAAAAGTGTATGCTCAATAACTTCTGTAGTAGCATTCAGAAATTACATTAAATTGCCAAAAGGATGTTCCAGCAGCAGGAATGCCATGGTTCACCTGTGCATCCTTTAGACTGGAACTCCAGTAGGGGAAAGTGCAGAGCACTTTCCAAGTGCTGGCCAAGAGGGACAGCTGGTGTTACCCAGAAACCCTTAAATATAGGTACTTGCTCACATGAGAAGGCCTGTCTTCTTTGTGCACAGGACTGCTGACAGGGGCTAGGTGTTGAAAAAAAAAGAAAAGGTAATAAAATGAACCTGCTTAATATCAGTCACTAAGATGTAAATAAAACCTCCGCTATTTAAATTAGAAGCCTCCCTGCTAATGCTCTACTGCCATTTACCCTTAAGTACACTGCATTATCTGCTCTCTGAGGCACACCACACTGCAGGTATGTGCAGGGTCATGAAGACAGATTAATATTTAACTAAATAAACAAACATACAAAAAATCATGGCTATTACCACTATTTGAGCTAAAATAAATAATAATAAACACATAATTTACAACTATATCTTCTGCTGAATTTACTATAACTCTATAAACAGAGAAAAAAAATGTTCATTGTTTTAATAAATCAGCTATGTTTATTCAATAATTCTACTGTTCTGACTAACAATCCTCCTTAATAGTCATCATTGAAGATAGTCTCAGGGTTAATAGTTAAAAAACAAAGACAACAGACCTATCCAGAATAGAAGCAATAAAAATGGATTGTAATGAACAGATATTGTAGTGTTTTTTTTTTCCCTGCCCAACCTTCCAGATAGTAGAATCCTATATTTCGTATTTCTTTTGCCATTAACATAAATCATCTTGAGCTTAATGGGGAGGAGTCAAGAATTTTATTATTTAAATAGATCTAAATGAATAGCGTAGAGACAGTAGTAATAATGTGAGACAATTTTTCAGATAAATTTACTGACAGCATAACATCCCTCTGGGCATAAATTATTGGGAACACATCTTTTAAAGCACACTGAGATTCAAAAAATGCATGCAGATGCCTATTGCTTAAGACTAAATTTAATCACCGCCTGCTTGTGACCATTTGGCAGCTTCAGGAAAGTTTTATCCAGAATTGGCTCTCTGAAGCCAAACTAATAAAGTGCTAATTAAAGTAAGTACATGGAAGACATGAACACCAGGAGCCTGGAGTAATTGGCTACAAAAAAGACAGAGCTGAAACACATCGCTTTCTCTGCTGCTCCTGATTAGGCTCTAATTCAAATACCAATATTTCACTGCACGTCAAGGTGCTTTGGGAAAGATCTCAGGCTTTCTCCATAGAGTAGAGGGTCTGCTGTAAACAGTGATACCAATACTTAAGAAAAAAAAAAAAATCTATATTTAATCCCATGCTACCATCAAGATAACATTTGTGGCAGCCTGGGCAGTGCACAGAAAGCTTTTCTTTTCATTCCACAGTGGTGAGTCAGAGATCAGTAAGAAGTGAAGGAAAACTAACCATTAGGAGAAAAAAAAAATAAAAAAAAAAAAAAAAGAAAAAAAAAGAAAAGAAAGAAAGAAAAAAGTAAGCTCTGGAATTGAAACGATCTCCCAGGCCTGTCACTACTGAAGAGTAATTAATCTGAGGAGCCTTTCATCTGCCTTGCAGGCAAGCTGGAAAGAACACCTACTGGCACTTTCCTGAAGAAATGGGTAGCACAAAAGTGAAAGTCTCTTATTTTGTTTTATTTGAAATGGGTTTTATTGTTGATTTCCTCTTGAGTACCATAAACTTAACTTTGATTACATGAACTGAAGTACAATTTCATCTTGTTGCATTTGCTACTATATCTCAATATAATTTCCTTTTTTTTTTTTTTTTTTTCTCTGAGAACATATCCATTAGCTGCTCATTTGTTCATATTATTTCTATGCAACAGCCAAAGAAGTACTTTTTCCTTATTCTATTATTCCTTATTTTATTCTATGTGTGAATCCAGAAATTACACAACTAACTAGGCAACTACTCACTTTATGATTCACTAGAAATGAAAATTTAAAGGAAAATATTTTATTTACAAACACACAACACACTATCAAGCTGCTTACTCATATATATGGTCATCCACTTAGGCATATCAATTATGGACCCCTGTTCAACAAAGCACTTAAATATATATTTAATCCCACATCTGCTTGAAAAAACTAAGCAAATGCAAGTACGGTTTAAAAGCATTCCCATGCTACTCAATAAATTATGAAAATAAGATAATTCTTAAATTTATGAGTCAAAAAATCTGTTTTTAACATTTTTCACTTTATTATTTTAAATAAAATAACACTGCATGTTAAAAAATATATTATAAGAAAACTAATCCTGCAGATTTCTAAAATAATGTGAATCATTGTATTATGCTTAGTATAATTTGTCCATTTCTCATTTAATAGGAAACTATTAAACTATTTCTAGTAAAATAGATCAAATAATACTGTTTAAAAAACAACAGCAAAGATATGTGAACCCTAAATACAAACTGCATCTCAGAAAATATGCAAAGCCTGCTTAGTCTGTCAATACAACAAGATCACTAATCATAGCTATTAATATTAAAGAGAGTAGAGGCTTTTAAATGCTTTTACAAAAGGTATATTGGTAATGTTTATTTTAATATCTTCTATAGTTAGCTTCCAATGGTTCAAGTTTGGTTTCAACATGAAATATTTCTCAAGTATTAATGACTTACTTATACTCTTCTGACAGAAAGAGGTAAAGCTATTTATACTTATGGAAAGACACCTAAAAATATATATATTAACAACTAATAAGTGAGTGGGCTTTGCAAGCCCCCAAAATTTTCTGAAATGTTATGGTCTGAGAATGTTATGTTCATGTTTGTATTTAAATAAACATGCCATCCTTAGAAGAAAATTTCCATATCCAAAGATAAACGAGATGGAAAGCACATATCGTGAATTCTACAAAATATCATCTTTGAGTAAACTCTGGTGTTTGAACTCAGACAACCTGGAGCTGGCTGACAATCAGTCTCTAGGATAAACAAGAACATTTTCATAACTGTCCTTAAAAAAAAAAAAAAAAACCTCTGTAAAACTCTTCCACTATATAGTTTTGGATGAGTCAAGGGAACATGATATGTCCTACAAATCCTATATAGTCCTATATGTCCTATAAGTATATATGCAAATATCCAATAGATTTAAATTTTACTGGCTTTTATAAAGCTGTACAGAAGGTACTCATTTGTATTCCAGCTCCAAATTGAGTATCCTATATTAGCAGCCCAAGAAACCTCTCACAATCTTATTCTCCAAGTGCATTATGCTTAAATAATTCTTGACATTGGAATAGCTATTAATGCCACAGAGGTAAACACCATTGAGAGGTAATCCCTTCTGCTGCAGTGATAACTTTTTACTGTGCAAGGATTTTGTTTTGGAAAGATGATTGGATGTCCCCTTGCCACATGCCAGGTAGTCCTAACTCCCATGCAATAGGTTGATGGGAGTGTGATGGGAGAGAGAGAATGAGGAAATGAGACCCTGTCTTTCACTGTAGCACTGTCTTAAATTGCTTAAAGGGGTGGAAAAGCCCCTGTGTATTAATCAGAGAGGAGGATTTTGCTATGAAAGTTGTGTTAGGTTTAACAAAAGAGTTTGACAGATCCCACCCAAAAAGACTGAATATCCTGACAGTGAGGGCACTCTTCTGGGAAGTGCGAAACATGAGTGTAAATTACTTTAGGCAGAGGAAGGAATTGAATCTGGATCTCAGATTGAGAACCCGTGGCAAAATACCTAAGTCTTCACCAATATTTTTTCCTTCATTTTTCTGCCAATGTGTAAAATACAGTTTGATGTTCAGCAAAATGCTGCCTGAAGATTAGAAATAAGTTTTCACGTGGAAGAAACCCCCAAAACTGTAAGCAGGGTTTCAGTGAAACTAATTACTCTTCAGTATTTAAATTTGGCAAGGTAATCAAAATATCTATTTCTATTACTCTCTAATCTTGACTTGTAAGAGTTAACACGTTTAGAACATCTATTTTAGCCACACCTTGATTTTCTTCAGAAAGTTTGGGCATAAAAAAAAAAGGCAAGCATAGATTAAAACCTAGAAATAGCAGAACAAAGTGCATTTCAACAAACTAGAGCTGGTGAGGTGAATCCTGATGAAAAGGTTTTTCATTGATATTGTGCATACACTGTAAGTCTTAGGAATGCATTGTGTTCTCTTTACAACAAATATTTCATATACATTTGAAATGCTGACCTCACAATTACCAGAATATTTCAGTGCTAAGAAGGGAGATGCAAACAACTCCCAAGATCATATTATAGCCTGCTCCAGCATTGGTCTCAAAATAAATTATTTTAGCAAGAGTGTGAATGTTGAATGTGAATATATAATTACTAGAATACTCCTTTTAAGAAGCCAAGGCTGGCACTTACGTACAATCTCTATCAGTTATAATAAATGTGGGTTTTTAGACCAGTAGCCTTTTAAATTTTTCTCTGTTATTGTTTCACCCTTCTGACTCTTTGTATGTCTACTACAGCTGCATTATTCACCTTAGAGATTAGCTTGTAATTCTATTGACATATGTAACTTTGTAATAGCTTACCTTTATAAATTACAATAAGAAAAAGAAAATAAAGTCAAGATAAGAATAAGAAAGCTATCACTATTTTTGACAATTATGTGAAGAATATAATAAGATTGTATTTACCATCTTAAAGCAAAGAGTTTGTAAAGAGGAGGCAGAAAATCTTTAATTCTTTTTTTCTTTCTTCCTTTCTTTCTTTTCTTTTTTTTTTTTTTTTTCCACAAGAAAAGAATAGCCTACATACAGCACTGAAATTTCCAAACAAAGAGTGTTTAAAGGGTGTCTCCTCCTTTCCTTCCTTCCCTCCATTTCCATATGAAATTTATGTATGAAATATCAAGAAAAAACGGACAAAACACAGCAGGCACATCCTTGTTCTTATCACAGTTAATATTATAAGTCCCATTGACTTTAGTGGGAGCAGCAACAGATTCATTAAAATCAATTTTTTTTCTGCAAAATTACTTTTTATTTCAAACCAACACATTTATTAAGGCATGCTCACTAAGTGATACATATACCTAGAAAATAAAACTAAAATAATAAATAAATAAATGTATAAACAGAAATACAAAAACACCACTGTTAACAGGAAAAATACTGCATAATCATCTATAAACAGACTGTATTTTCAAAGCCTGCTATTACACACAAATGCATTTCTGGCATCATAATGCCAGAAATTATGGATACATAAATGGGTATCCAAAATGCTGGATACAGAACACATTCAGTGGTTTAGCCCATATTAATTGTATAGTAAATATGAGTGGCAGATCCAGACTAGGTCAAGAAAACATTCAGTATTTAATAGTACATGTAATTCTTAGTGTGTCAGAAATAAAGGAAGAAATTATACCCAATATATATACAGCTGAGCCAGTTACATAAAATTTCTTGTCATTTCTGAACCTTTAGTGCACCGACGTATGACTAATGCATTTCAAACTAGTCATGAAGTGGTTTGGACATGTTATGCAAGATAGCTTCATGACATTTTTTCCTTCTCTTTTCCAACATCTTAATTTTAGTAATAATAGTAAGATCGGAAACTTTCTTTTTGTATATCATCCTTCTGCCATAAAATTCATCTGAATTCAGCAGAATTATACTTCAAATCACCTAACTCCATTTTTTTAAATACATTTCATGAAAGACATTCCCTATCACCAATTATTTTTGTTCTACATATTAGAGTATGAATTATGATGAGAGATCCAGATTGCAAATGTGCCAAGATCTTTTTTTGGCCTATTTTGTGCACTACAGTTTTGGAAAACCATCTTTTCGTATCCGTAGTATATCTAGAAATGCAATGAAGTAATTGTTTGGGTTGAGATATTTAATGTCAAAGTTTTATATGAGATTTCTATAATGGTATTATACACACAAGTTCAGAATTCCAGAGCTGTTCCATGAATATGAAAGTCTACTGTTGTATAGCCTAAATGAACTGTTTGTTTACAACAGCAATGTTAATTTGTAATACAGATGCTAATGTACAGATGCTAATGATATAATCAGTAGATCAGAAGACTCTGAGTGGCTTTAGAGAAAGCATACAAAGAAGCATGTATAGTTTTCATTAGATTTAGTACTGATTTCAGTAGACAGATAATTGAAAAATGTATCAGTTTAAGTAGAATTGGAATATTACATATCAATACTAGTGCATTTTCAAAACTAATTCATATATGATACCAATAATAAAGCATAATTCAAATACTATTAAAGTAATTATTTGTAATCTCTTAGGCTTTGAGAAGAAATTATATCTCCACATGAGAATTGCCTGCAGTGCAGTTAAACTGAAATATGAATGAAAAATATTATGCCACCTTTAATAATCAATTATCAGTCTCAAAATAGAAATACTTCCTTTCCAGAACCTGGAAGGCAAGTGTTCACTTAGCTAATTTTTACTGTGTTTAATTTCTTTGTCTTACCTTCTTTTGTTTATTTTTATCTGCCGTATACTCCCTTCTTTTTTTCCATCCACTATAGTCCCAGTGTAGCACTTATGACTGTCCCCTTTGAGAAGACTCTGTTCCTCCCCAAGTAGATTTTTACCCAGTAGAGAGTGTGTAAATCATATTCTCTTGTACAATTCATTACAAGGGCACTAACATGCTCTTGTATACTATGCTTGATACGAAAGCATAGGGATGTGTTGTTTCTACTCTTTCTAGAACAATCCAAATTGAAAGATATTCAAAGTGCAACCTGCTTTCCTATATGTTTTTCAGTTTCAACCACAGGCAATCCATATTGGGCGTGAAGTGTTGGACACCCTCCCCTGCACGCAACAGGCCTTAGTAATATCTGTTGCTTCATTTTGTTTCCAGGAAACACCTAAGTTCACATCTTGAGCTAATTTCAATAAGAACGGCCAGCAATTATTCCAATTTTTCAATAATTTTATGTTGCTGACCACCATTCATGTGATGTTGCCCTGGCAGGCCCTGAATGAACTAATTAAATTAGTTACAATGACTGTAAAACACCTGTAAAATAGTATTAATTCACAGCAATTAAATATATTAGCAAAGAAAATACAAAGACTTAATGAAGAAGAGCTTCTTCATTATATACTTATATGGTAACATGAGTGTCATGACTGAACAACAGAAGCTATTGAAAAATGTGCTGACATGGATCAAGCTAAGATACTAAAGAAGAAACAAATATTGAAGCTGGCAACATGCCTACTAGTGTCTATGTCAAAAATAAATTAATTAATTAATTAATTAATTATCTCCTGATGTCAGTTGGGCTTTAAAAAAAAAAATGGCTCTCGGATAGGAGGAAAGACAGGAAAGAGAGACGGCGGATGGAGACAATTATATGTATATTATATTATCTAATCACCCATTTAGACTTACCGGAGTGAGAAAGGATTTTGTAATGAAGGAACAAAGGAGAGACAAAGAAAGGCCCAGTTGCAGCACTCCTAGCAGAACAGGTGCTCACTCATTTCAAGCTTTCCACAGCAGCAGTTTCCTTCCAGCCCAGAAATCTTGTTACCTCCAACATCCATCACTGAGCTATTTCAGTCCTTCCAGAAATGTTTGTCCAGGCTTCCTCTGAAAGATACCACTCATGCTGGTGAGATGCACAACTGAAAAAGGCAAAGGAAGACAGAAAAAAAGCAAGGGGGGAGGGACAGGATGGGGGACACTTCTTCCCATGCCTAAAATCTCTTCATAAGAATTACTTGTGAAGGAAAGGCTTGAAGCAGGGAGTACTGTTATCAGCTATTGAAAGTTATCACTTCATACAATACCTTTAATAGGTCATCCAAAACATTCTCAATGGTAATATATTTTCTTGTTCTCACTATGCTGCTTGGAAAATAATTAAAGAACTTAATTGACTGATTATTTAGAAACCATTCTATAAATATGTTCATGACCAGTTTAGGGTAATTTATTCTTGTTCCACCATAGTCTTTTAGTTTATATAACTTTTCTTTTTCTCTGATGTTTGCTATACTGAGGTATTTATAGGGATCTTTTGGTTGGGTGAGTTCAGTCAAATACTTTTATTCTCTGCCAATGAGATTAGTTCTTCATCATCAGAGTCATCCCAGGAGTCTTTTCCTGCATCTGCTCCTGTATGAACATATCTTTCTGGAATACCAGACGTACACTGCACACTGGAATTTATTACAATACTCAAATACATCCCTACTTCCGTTGGAAAAACCTTATTTGAGATGTCCTAGGATTGCATTAGCTTGAAAATACCCAACCATCACTGTAAATAGAAGAAATACTGGCATTAATAATTAATTTATTCATTATAGATATACTGACCATAATGGAATATTTTATTATTAATGTCAATATCCTAAGGATTGTTCTCTAGTAAACCAAGTGCATCTGTTAAAATATCCATGAAATGAAAAATCATTCAGTCTGAAATTCAAGCATCCAGCTTCCCAAATGTGTCTCCAGTTCTTAATTTTAACCTTCATCCTCAGTTCAGGTCCCTGCTTATTTGCAATTGATATGTGATTTAGCTGCTTAGACCCTCTGATTTTTGAAACAGTAGACAGCATTTTCGACCAATCTCTACATAATCAAGTAACTTTTCTCTCTGTAATGTTTTGTTAATCTGAGCACTGGTAGAGTTGAGGAAATTAATAAATAAATACAACAAGCAATTGTGCACACTTTATGAACACTCAAAGAAGTGGCAGCTTTCAAGAGAGCATAGAGAACTTCTGTTCCTAAAATCAGGGCTGATACTGAGGCAGTGTTAGCTTTCTTTGCAGTTTAAAATCTAACGTTTTCGAAGTGGAATCATATCTTATTAGCTGTGTCAAATGCTGGCAAGCAGCATGCTCCAGCAATGCCCACTCTGGCAAGGAAATCTATGTAGAGCTGGCTATAGTATGCAAAGAACTGTAAAAGAGAAATCTCACATTAGAACAGTTCCTTGTGCAATTTTCACTTAAGTAACTAAGTTTCAGAACATCAACCACAATGAGCTGCTATGAAAATTAAACCTTCATTCTGTTCTAACACTTCAGTTTCATTCATTTCAAAATAAATAATTAAAAATAAATAAATAAAAAAACAATTAAAATTTTGTGTGCATTAAGGTCTCATGATTCCTCAACAAAATGTGCTAAACTTTGTACCCTTCTCATTAAACTTAGGGGATTCTATGTAAAGTTAGGAATCAGAGAATTAATATTCTAAGATTAAATAACCTGACTATGTTCTCTAAGAATTCAGTAGATCTTTTGAACTGTAGCAATGGACCAGGAAAACTAATAGAACAGTAAGGCTCTCTGAGAAACCATCACAGAAGTCCATTTCCACTGAGTTCACATACCAGAAAGAGGTGTCCATAAACTTTATCTCTGTGGAGTCTGAACATTCACTGACAATATATGTCCCATCGAAATCAACCAATACTTACTTATGTCTGTAAAACATATATACATGAATGCTACAGCTTTTGGTGTTTCGGCTGTTACCTGAAGTCAGCATGTCTGAAGAAGACATTTGACCTCATAGCCACAGACTTGTTAAGACATATCTACAATGAAGATATTTCTCATGGAAAGAAGGTTGGACTGACTCCTCATTATTCTGCAGTTTGTGTTCTAATATACACTCCAATGTAAAAAAGCAGCCAACCATGTATCTTATCCACTATGTTTTTCTCAAGGAACATAATAGTAAAGAGCAAAGTCAGAACCCTGAAGAGAGAATTTCCAGCTGTTTAAAGACCTAGTGGGTGAGATCCCCTGAGACACTGTCCTTAGGGACAGAGGAACTGATCAGAGCTGACAACTCTTTAAGCATGTTTTCCTTAGAGTACAAGAGCTCTTCATACCCATGTGTAAGAAGTCAGGCAAGGAAAACAGGAAAAACAGCACAGCTAAGCAAGGACCTGCTGGTAAAACTGAGGTCGAAGAAGGAAATGCAAAGTTCAAGGAAGGTGACTGTTGCCCTCTACTCTGCCCTTGTGAGGCTCCATTTGGAGCACTTCATCCAGGTCTGGGGCCCCCAGCACAAGAAAAATCCATTCGAGAAGGTCCAGAAGAGGGCCACTAAGTTGACCAGAGTACTGGAGCACGTCTCCTGGGAAGAGAGGTTAAGGGAGTCAGGGTTGTTCAGCCTGAAGAAGAGAAGACCTTACAGTGAGACCTTACAGCAACCTTCCAGTTTGTAAAAGGGGCTTATAAAAAGGATGGAGAATTACTTTTTGCTTGGGCAAATAGTGACAGTACAAGGGGAATGGTTTTCAATTAGTAGAGGGGACATTTAAATTAGATATTAGGAAGAAATGTTGAGGCACTGGAACAGGTTGCCCAGAGAAGTTGTGGAAGGACCATCCCTGGAAGTGTTCAAGAGATGATGCATGGGGCTTTGAGAAGCCTGGTCTAGTGGAAGGTGTCCCTGTCCATGGCAGGGGGATTGGAACTAGATGATCTTTAAGGTCTCTTCCATCCCAAGACATTCTATGTAGAAACATATTCTAAGTTTCTATGTAGAAAGATAAGATTACTTCCTACTTATCTATTAAAATTCAATTAAATTATTTATACGTAGCTCTTAATCAGTATTTTACTAGTGTTTGAGATATTATATGCTGAACTGAAACCTTACAAAGTGCTTATGTTCTTTATCTAAGAAAATTGTAAGTATAAAGAAATTTCATGATATGGAATTTGATCACGAAGTGCAGAAAATCACTAAGAAAAAGAAAAAAAAAAGTAAATAGTCACTTCTCAGAGGTACAATCTTTTTTTTTTTTTTTTTTTTTTTTTTTTGTATTTTATCATATATAACTGCTGACAAACAAAATGATTAGCAAAGCACTTATTCCTGTTTCTCGAAAATGGAGTTTCAAAACAAACAAACAAACAAACAAAAAACAATCAAACAAACAACAACAACAACAAAAAGCAGACCTTTTTTTTTTTTTTTTATGGATGAACAAAACTGGTCAGTGAAGGGAAGAATGCCAGCACTGTGGCAGGTGGCCTCCTTTTAAGTCATTTGTGGTGTCTCTGGAGAATTACAATGAAGAAAACAGATAGAAAATCTTGAGAACAACCTGAGAAAACCTTCAAAACAACCACCCTTACATAACAGAGCTGAAAAGTCGGGTTTAGACTTCATCACTAATTTTTGGTCTGGTAATTGGAAGCAGTTGTTATGGTAGCACAAAGGTACAGCACTCTCCCCCACTCCCACACCATTAATCACCAACCCCTGCCAAAAGGAAAAAGGAAGAGCATGAGATCAAATAATGAGATAATAAAGGAAAAGCATTCAAGAAAATAATTAAACTTTCTGTAACCTTCAGACTACAGGGTTTTATGTTAAATAGATACTACTAAATGCCTTTTGCAATTAAGAGATAGTATATTCCAGATTAACTACTCCTTTAACTTTGCTTAGATATTCTGTTGGTTAATTTTCTTGGAGTTCTTCAAATTAGCCCACTTAGCCCACGTTTTAAATATGATTTTAAAAACTTAACTGTTTTATTCTTATTAGTATAAATGGCATTCTTAAGCTAAAATTTATTTAGAAAGTGTAATCTCTGCTTTCCATTTCCTTGGCTTCTAGTATGGAATAAACTCTTTATTCTTATGTGATATCTTGTTTATTTTTTCATTTTAGAAAAGACAAAAAAATCAAAAGAAATCTATAGAGGCATTGAAGCATATATATTTTATTTTGCCTCTCAGGAAAGTAACTTTCCAAACACGAACCTGAAACATATTCTTGTAAACTCATGTCCTGCAATATAATATCTCCTGGGGCATGTCCTGTAATAAAGCTGTATTTTAGTTCCATGCTACTCTAACTTTCTTCGTCTGTTTTGTCTACATATCCACATTCACAAAAAAAGTCCCTACCATTAATTTTTGAAACTTCAATACATATATATATATATATTTATGTAATATATATATATTTGGTGTAACAGATCATGTGTTGTTCAACTTCAATTCTAGATTGGTGACCAAATCATAATTATAGTAAGGATAGAAAATTTTTGCAAAAACCATGCTTTATCTTATGCACTGCATTAGCAGCTCTAATCATACTTTCTTACAGTATTCTGCGAAAGTAAATATCAGTGTGCCATCAGAACATCTAAATATCAGAACATCTATCTAATTCTTTCCTTGTAGATTGGAAAGAAATGCCATTATTGTGAGTGCAAGTAAAGCTCTCTATTTCTCTATTTTTCCCAGGCAAGAAATTATGATGGTTAGAAAAAATTAGATAAAAAATTTTGCTTATTTACCTGGGCTGGGAGTCTGACTAGATTTTCCTCATGAAGGTCCAAAGTTTTACTTCCATGTAGTTTTGATGTTGCTTCTTTAGAAGAGGCATTGCATAGAGCCCTTTGGCACAGGAAGATTTGCCCAGTAGTTGTCTAGTTGTCTAGTCTAGCTGCTGCTGCTACTGAGACACTTGGTTTTCCATTGCTCATGATTCTGGCCAAAAGGATGCCTCAGAGTAAATTTGTCCCAAATTTACAGTGGGAAGAAATTTGCAAGGAAACCCTACCTGTACTCTCCATAGGGAATAAAGGCAATTTAAAAGGAAACTACAAGTAAACAACATACATTTAATTTTTATAAGATTTGCCATCTGCCAGTGCAAATCTCTGATGAACAATCTGGTGTAACTATGTAGCAACTAAACAATTTTCAATGACAGATGGCCCTAATGTCTGTACAATGTCTGGCTTTTCCTAAAATATTGTTCATATACAAATATGAGACTCTTCATTTTGTCTAAAAGTAGAGGGAATTCCAACCAACTCTCTCTGGATAATAGGAGATAATATATGATTCTGTCTTTGCAACAGAAACATCCATGAGGATGTTTAAAGTAGGTATTTATTTATTTTTTTTAATGAAGTACTTAAACAGCAACTACAATTCTTAAAATAAAGATTGTTTATCTCAGTCAATGACATTTCAGATATTAGCCAAGGAAGTTCCATATCACATGCCTCTATAACATAGTAGTAAAACCCTAGATTTTCTTTTGGAAAACTGCTACTTTTACTTAGCTGTAAAGACATGTACAGTCAAAAGCAGTAAATAAAGACATGTTCATAATATGGTATTTTTAAACTAAGGAAGCTAAGCTATATTGCTATGGATATATGTCTTAATTTTTTAAAGTTTTATTAGTTTATGTATTCCCAGAGAAAAAGTGTGTTTGTAGGTTGAGGAAGTTCTTACATTTCAGAAAGATGTAATTAAAAATGTATTAGTTATTAAGGAATGGTTGGCTTGTAATATATCTGATTCTCCTTTTAATCAGCCTATTAGTTGCA
The DNA here is from genome assembly GCF_964211825.1 of Aythya ferina. Classification (NCBI taxonomy): domain Eukaryota; kingdom Metazoa; phylum Chordata; class Aves; order Anseriformes; family Anatidae; genus Aythya; species Aythya ferina. Next base: position 101,731,431 of record NC_140297.1, read on the forward strand.
CATGTTTTATTGATATGTTTTCTAAATGCTCTAAACACAGCTCAAACACAGTTGTAAGTCATGACTGCTATTTTTAAGACAGACAAGGAACAAGAATGTCTCTTTAAATTTGGCTGATTTTCTTTTAAATCTCCCTCACTAGGTTTTCTGGTTGTTAGCTAGTAACAATGATATAACTGTTGAACTTTCATAAAATAAAATATAGATTATGTAAATTTTAATGTATGATTGTTGTGGTTCGAGTTGTTTTCACCTTCCTTTTTTTTTTTTTACTTTTTCCTGTACCATATTGAAAATTAAGACAAAGTACTTCATATGTCCTACAGATAAGATTTTCTCTGTGTCTACATTATTTCCTTGTTAGATATACAAGAAATACTTTTTTTTTTTTATTGTCCTGCCGTAGAACCAGGTTTACTAAGTAATTTAGAATTGGCCTACTTAATACAGAGATTTCACAGTCTTAACAAAGTTATACTGAAATTTTAGGATATTTTAACCCAAGTCATTATAGACAATTTTTACTGTAAGACAGAAACACACATATGAAATATATTCATTTGCAGAAAATACAGAGTTGATACACCAAGAAAAGATGGTGTTTTGGTTTTGAAGCAGTCATGGAATGCCAGCAATCTAGCAAAGGATTCCAATTTAGAAAGACAATTCTATATACAGTATTTGAAAGCATTAACTTCAGTGATGACACTCCTTATCAATACAAGTGCATGTAGGAGGAGAATCAGATTCATTGACTTCAACGGAACTCTGACCTAAGCAGTGTTTTTAGATAACTTTTGAAACACACATAGATGTGCCCCATACATGTCAGGAGTTATCCTGCATTTTGTATGCAAGCAATGATGAAGTCAACTTCAACTTTTCTAAAGTTGACTGGTAAGAGTGTGACAATGTAGTCCCTAAAGTCAGTGATGGAGGTAAAATACAGAAATAAAGTTCAGATTTATTTAGATATTTTTTATTTTATTTTATTTTTTTACCCATAAGAATGGCTGAGCAATGTGTATAGTTACTTTTGTATCCTGAGTTAAGGATTGACTAAGAATATACTGTTTAGGATTCAGAATTTAAACTTCTTTTTTCAACAATATCAACATTCTGAAATAGTCATTAATAGTCATCAGCAAGATTATCTAGCCCACACTGGCATGACTGATACATTGACATTATTTTTGCTGTCACTAGTATTCTCATTACATTTACTCATGGCACTTCCTCTAATCACCTTGTGGAAGATCTCTGGGGTCCAAGGCCCTGCCATTAAAGGATTTACTATTTCAGCACCTGATGTTGTTTTGCAGCATTACAGCTCTTCTCTGAGGAGCCACAAAAATATTTTACAGCTCTTAATTATACACACAAAGTATTATTATTTTTAATGTCTTGATGGAGATCTCAGGGCACTGAGGGGTTAAATATTTTACAAAAGCCCGGCAAGGACAGCAGTGTCACAGTGGTGCCTACCCCTGGTGATTCAGCAACCCACACCACCACCACCACCACAGATCAGTCACCCTGTTTGCACTTCCTGCTTCCTGGACACTTCTGGCAAAATGATCCTGGTTAGCCTAACCGCTTTTTAATACCTTTGTAACATTACTTTTTTTCCAATTCTTTTGACAGAATGAGGTCAGGGAGTGAGGATGTTGGCAGAAAATCAATCCCCTCCGGGGGAGGAGAACAAGTGGCTGGAGGCAAAGCGGACAGTAATATCGCTCAGGGATAGTCATGGAGCAAGTGTGTCTAAACTGAACCCAAGGAACCTTGCCTCCTCCTGCTGCAATCTGCTTCTTGTGTGTACTCTGCTTGGCCAGTGCTGCATTGGTACTGCTAACATAGCTTCCCAAGTAGTCCAGTATAGTGACTGCAGAGGAAGACAATAAAAATACATATAACATTTCTCAAGTTGATTTTAACAGTAGTTAATAACTGATTGTTAGCTTAATAAGTATTAGTTATTTGTTTTTAATGGTAGTTAAAAATTAATTAATAAAAAAAAAAAAAAGTGAATTCCACTTTTAACATATATATATATATATATATATTTTCCCCACGGAACCTAATGTTTGTAATCAGCTACAATCGCTAGTAAATTCTGGTTTTTGCTTTGTTTACACTTGGGATGTTTAATACGATTATTTACAAAACCATTTGGTAAACACATCTAGACCTCTGAACAACTAAATAAAATACTTCACCACCAACCAATTCTTGAGTAGATTTTCAAAAAGCAAATTCAATGTGACAGCTATGAAAACTGCAGTCATGTAAATCTGCATAATTCAGAGTCCACACATTTGCACAAACTCCTACTGAAAGGCAGTGACACTAGAAGCTATATTTCTGAAGTAAATGAAAGCTTTATAGAACACAGAGAATTCACTTTAATTTGCTTCATGTTGGAAAGATAAATGGAATAATATGCTATTCAGAAAACAATAAGTATAGGAATAGCATAATATTATACTGTATGTTCCTTTTCTGTTAGCTGACCTTTTAAATTGTAAGAGGTTAAATTATAAAATTAATTAGAAATAATTGGTTGAATTATATATATCTTTCCACTAGACTTGGTCAATTCTAAGATATTCCTAACAATCTTTTATTTATGAAATTGTTTTCATATGGATTGCCAATGATTTCTAGAAGGCAGCATTGTATAAAAGGACCTTATGGTCTTTGTGGAACTGAACATGACCCAGAAACTCTCCTTTGCAGCAAAGGCTCCTGTGCTGTATTAGGAACAGCACTGCCAGGCGGTGGAGGGAGATGATCCTTCCTTTCTGCTCACCTCACTGGTGAGGCCACATCTGGAGTGCCACATCCAGTGCTAGGCACATCCAGCACAAGAGAGACAAGGTCGTACTGGAGAGAGTCCAGTGAAGGCCACAAATACATCTATCTGTGGTGGGAGCACACAAGGTATGAGGAATAGCTGCAGGAACAGGGACTGTTCAGGTTGAGAACATCCATGTCTGATGGCTGTCTTCCACTGTGGGTTGTTATAAAGAAGGGTGATCCAGACTTGTCTCAGAAGGTCTGAAAGGATGAGAGGCAATGGGTATAACTTGCAGCAAGGAACATTCAAAATAGATGCAGGAAAAACATTATTCACAGCAAAGCTGTCCAGACCACCAACTATGCATTTTCTGACCTTGGAGGCCGTCAAAAAGCCATTGGAAGGGGCCCTGAACAACATGTTCTAAGCTCAGAGTTAGTTCTGCTTTGAGAAGGGACTTCCAGATGACCTTCTGAAGCCTTTTCCAAACTGAAATTACTCTGATTCTATAAATATTCATTTTATGATGATAGTCATTGTGAGCCCACACAGAGATTGAAGTTTACAAATAAATACATGCATAAAAGAATGTATACATTTGTTATTGTCCATTTCCCTTTTGCAATTTTTAGGACAATGGTCAAATCAAGATCAAACCAAGATTAATATATTGACAGCTTCCATCAGAAATTTCTACTAGAATTATAAAATCACAGAATGTTTTGGGTTGGAAGGGACCTTAAAAATCATCCAGTTCCAGCACCCCTGCAGTGGGCTGGGACACCTTCCACTACACCAGGTTGCTCAAAGCCCCATCCAGCCTGGCCTTAGAGATTCAGTAGTCTTCACTTTGTAATGGAGCTGATCTATAGAGATATTTCTAGCCTTATTCTGACAAATACTAGTCTGTTTAATGTTTTTATATCACCTGTGACAGATTTCTTTTTCTGATATTTCAGGATCAAATATGAGTAGGATGCTATGGAAGCTGTGGTTTTAGCATTGGAAATTACATTTTGAATAGCTGATAAAACGTTCTGTTCCATATATTAGAATGTAGAGGATTTTTCATGAATTAATGAGCAGTATGTTTAATAATATAAGAATAGCTAGGCCTGGCAAAACATAAATTTGAATTTCAAATAATGAAGTAATAAGTGTCTTGTTGCTGGAGGAAGCCATTTTTTGAACATAGTTGTCAGAGTATATTACCTTATGTCATGTGTCAGGGTTCTTGTCACAGCTACTGTGACAGCTAAAACATGATCCTTAATGAAGTAAAAACATATATATATATATATATTATTTATTTATTTATTTTTTCAGAAAATTTATAACAGCTATTATATAGTCTTTCTGGGTATTTCCTAGAGCTTTTTTCTTGTTTCCTGTTGTAATAAGTAAATAAAGAAATACACACAGTTCTAGTAAATCCTAAACACTGAAATACATCCAGCTACCAAAATCTTCACAGTACAATGTAGTTTTATAACATACTCTTCCCCTTACTTAAAGAAAAGTCTAGAGATAAAGTAAGAACTGGAGACAAACTAATATTAGTAGTACTGCATAGACCACTGGATGATGATGAAATCATTTTAGGGGGAGGAAAGAAAGTAAATAATAGAGCTGGTGATAGCATTTTTGACTGATGAGAACATATGGTTCCAAAAAAAAATGACTGATGTTATTAATTAACTTTGTATAAAACTTAAGAAAAAATGTTGCTTTTTAATAACTGGAAAACTTCTCATTAAATTTTAAATTCTGGAAGAGAACCCTAATTCATTCAAACAAAGGTATTTGATGGACCCTAACATCTTTCCTAGAAATTTGAGTCCTTAAATCTTTAATATATACATTTAGAAGGTGAAAAATGTAATTTTATGTATCAGAATTATGAACCCCCAAACACTGAGCTTATATAACATTATATTAATTTTGTAATTTATTTTATTGTCAATATGACATTTCACCTAGATGTATGTTGAGAACTTAATTAAAAATTAAAGGAAAGGAAAATGAGTTTTAAGTTAATGATGTTTCAGCACTTCAGGAAAGTATTTTTATATTTCAGTGAAGAAATCTTGGCCTAATGTTATTTCTTAAACCCATATATTTCCTTTGATTTCTCCTAAATAAAAAATAAAAAAAGTGAAATAATAATATAAAAAAGGCTTTCTGTGTGATAACAATGCCTATCAAAAACATTCAGAAAATAATCTAAACAGACTGAGTCAAAGGGACTTGATGGCTTGTAAAAATATGTCTTTAGTTTATGAAGATTATGGCAGTTTTTAAATTAAAACAATATATCTTTCCAACATTGTGTCACTTTTCTAGGTCCCTTTAAAGTTTCTCAATGTCTTCTAAAACTCCAACTCCTCTAAATAATTTTGCATGCTTTGACATGTCTTGCTACTTACAACTGCAATTGCAGATCACTGAAATAAATAAAGAGAATTTGGGGTATGTGGGCTAGGTAAAGGTCCAAAGCCCTGCCACTTCCTCAGGGTGAGCAACATAGCATAAACTCCTTGGCAAACCTGACACTACTTTTTGAAAATGAAACATTTCTCAACATAAAACGACTCCCCTGGCAACTGAAGCACCTGTTTTGACATATTTTACTACAGATTTAACAGGCCAGAGAATTTTGCCCTACATCTGGTATATCCCTTTCTCTCCCTAGTTCTGTAAGTCTGCTATGGGGAAAACAGTAATCAAGATTGTCTGGTGAGACTGAACTGACCTAATGAACATATGTCTGAGTTAATGAACATTTCCTTGGACTCTGTCAGTGTTCTTCCTAAGGCAATTGTAGGCACTGAGTGGCTGTCATTTTCTGAGCTGTGAACTGGTTCAGCTAGTTTGCCTCAGCAGTAAGTGACTTCAGTTAGTGTTGCTATTAATAACCACTTTTAAAGGAGCTCTAATTTTGCTGGGGGATTCAAGATTCTGTGAGCAACAGAATTATCCACTGATTGGTTACTTATATCTGTAACTGCTTGCTACTAAGTGAGCAGAAAGTGGTCTGATTTCTTTCACACATCATTTATTTCTTTAGAATCTGCTGAAGTCATGAAGCTGACCAGAAGGAAGTTGGAAGAATATTTATATTTTGGGGTGTTATGTTAGGAACAAGTTTTCCTCTACTTACATACTGTCTCCCTTCTTCTTTGTTTGGGTCAGCTCTTATTTTAGTCATAGCTCTGGCTGTGTAGCCTCATGAGATATCTACCCACTTGCTCCCTAGAATAACATCACAAGGCTTTATTTTTGTGTTTGAGTATAGAGGGAGGGTACATGTGTGTACTGACTTGTCAGCAAACATATATCCATCCTGGTAGTATCTGGGTTGTTTTTGCAACATGATGTGCTAGCTCTCATTTGAGTAACCAAAAAGGATGGAATCCCTCGCTATTTTAATTAAAATGTAAGTTATTTTAATTAAGCTCTATGGCTCTCTCATGATATCAGACTTCACTCATTCTGTCATATTGTATGAACACAGCCAGACTAAAACTGCACACAAAGTATTCACAGCTCCCCCACAGAATGAACAGTCATCCCCACCATCTTCTCCCTTCTTTGGTTAGATAATATCATGCTTTTCCATAGCAGTGTTGTTTTTTGTTGTTGGTTGTTGTTATTTGCTCGTTTTTACCTCTGATGTAAACTGCAAATGATGAGCTACAATTTTTCCATCAACAACAAGAGAAACAACAACAACAACAAAAACAATAAATCGTTTTGCCAGCCAACTAATGTAAGGTGACTGATTGATTGAGTGGTAAAACGGCTACTGCATTTCAGTGTATATAAATATAGAATGATGCACTCAGGAAAAAAAAAATCCTAATTTTACATAAAACATGAATGACTATTAGCTGTCTTTCCTACTCAGTGATGAGGTTATAACTGATAGTTGTGTGAAAATGTCAGCTTGGTGCTCTGTAGCAATGCAAGAAGCATACAGTGGTAGGAATTTTCAGGAAGAGCGAACAAATCTGAAAACAACTTTACTTCTCTGTATAAAATGACAGCGCAGACAGTCCTTCAACTCTGTGTACAGTGCTGGTTGCAACAGGAGTGACTATACAGACATGTTGTATCTCCCTCAAAAAGGATATAGTGAAAATTTGAAAAGTACAGAAACAAACAACATGAAGAGCATCCACAGAAGAAAAAAAAAAAATGAAGTGAGGACTCTTTTTTAAAGAAAAAAATGCTGAGAGGGATATGGTAGAGGTCTATAAAATTGTAGGCATGCAGAAGGCAAATAAGTAATGACTGTTCACTGTCTCTCCTATAACATTATGTAGAGGCTTCTTTTTAAACAAGTAGGCTTCATAGTTTACCTAGGTTTAAAAAGCAAGAGAACTTATATATGGAAGAAAAAAACATACAAGCATAAAAAAGTACAAAAGCACTGTATCTAGCTTTGGAAGTCCTGGAGCTATTTGCTGTAAGTGCTTCTCTGGGCAGGTGTTTCTGTCCACTGTCAGAAATGGATTACTGGGCTACACGTATATTTGGTCTGACCTGAACTATGATTGCAATTAAAATGAAAGGGATCTACTTTTATTTTTTTTTCTTCTCTCTCTTTTTTTTTTTTTTTTTTTTTTTTTTTCTCCTCTTTCTTTTCTGTTAAATGAGATCTTGCTGAATGAATTTCAATTAATATTATGGATAACATACAATATGTCTATAACTACTCCTCATATAAATTTGAAAGTAACCACAGCTTTCTTGTAAATATAAAGAGGCTGCATTCCATCTACCCAATCTAGTTCTCCTAGTTGAACTCATGAGAGAAAGTTCTCTAGCAGCCCTCACCTTGCATTGCTCAGCCCTTCAGCCACAGTGAGGGATGGGAAGTACTGTTATAGCACTGCTAGAGTCGTGACTCTAGTGGAGAAATGTTGGTGGCTCCTGTTCCTTCAGTGTACTCTCTCATATGAAAGATCACCCCATACACAAGAGCATTCCCACCTAGAGTTATTGCAGTTTAAAGCTGTCTGTTGCCACAAGAAATTTTGTGCAATCTCCACCTTCTCCTCACAACCCCTCACAGGATGCTTAATACATATTCCTTTTCACATACATGTAATTGGCATATTACTTTAGAAACTATACAGAAAACTCACTCTTTAAATTTGCTGGATTGATATGATAACATACCACCACTGAGGCAACTAAGAGGAAAGTGGTCCATTGGTGGCTAAATATACCAGGCATGCACAGCTAAATGCTTGTGCAGAGCAGCCCATGAGTTACCTATATTTAGTCCTCTTTCTAAAAAGAGATTAATTCATGTCCTAGTACCCATGTAATTTCAAACTCCTTGGGTGATTAAAAAAGCTAATCATGATAATTTCACATAAGATGAATACAAGATTTTCAATTTTATTTTATTTTTTTTTTTTTTTTAAGAAGACATCAAGGTAACAAGCTTCTTTTTGCTTTCCCTTATTTCTGTGTTATAGAGGTGTTTCTTGAACATCAATTAGAACAGATGAAATTTCCCAGAGGACTCTGGATTAAGCACAGAGAAACGGCACAGGTAAAATCCAGCATCAATTTACTGCAATGTGCAGTTAGGTTACTTTGTTGTCTTTACACAGACAGACACCAAGCTTGTAAGCTTTCAGGTAGTAGGTGCAAAAATAAATTTATTGTTATGTTTATGCTGACTGTAGTTCTTACTATTGCTCTGTCTCTTTGGAGGTCTGGAAATGTGATTTATTTTCTGTCTGGTGTCAATACTGATCTCAGCAGGCAGGCATTTCTTTCACAAAAGCCACCCCTTATCTGGAACTAATCACTCTCCTCATTGGCAAAGTCAGTACAGAGGCCAAGGACTGAATGGAAATGAAGGTCCAACCTCTGTCTGGTCACTCCTGGTCAGGGCTGAGGTGTACGGAAGGATTATTGCCTTGGCTGCATGGTAGCTCATCTGTGGATAAATTGAAAATTTCAATTTTCAGGGCTGTCAATCCAAAGACTTTTATGGGCTCTATATTCTTTAAAAAATAAAAGGAAGAAAGAAAGTAAAGAAAGAAGAAAATATTTTATCAGCTGTGCTTCTAGTAACAGTAAAACCATTCTAACTGTATATCTCTGGCATGATCTATTTGCTTTTAGCTACAAACTATAGAATAATGAAAATAGATTAAATGAAATATTGTAGACTCCTGCAATTTCAGCTTTGCATCTTTGACTGCTATGTAATTATCTCCCAATGCATCTGCCATTGAAGCTTAGTATGTATACACCTTGTTAAAGGAACTTAACATTCAAAATAACATTCATTCTGACATTCAAAATAACTAGGAGAATAAGCACAAATGCAAAAATGTTATGTAAACACATTTCAAAAAATGTATTTCTCTTTTGTAGTCTTTGAGCTTGATCATTGCAATGATTATACTGCTTGGATTATAGCAGTTCCTTTCTATGCATATTCAAGCTCTAAGTAAAATTACCACAAGAGGCAAAGATAAGATATTCTAAGGAAATGCACTGTTTAATACTGTCTGACAAAATAAAATTAAAAAAAAAAAATGTAAAAGCAGAACTAAATATTCTTTTATACATGTGAAGATTCACTGTACAATGCTGTGTGGTTATCAAGTGCAGACTTTACTAGTGTAAAGTTTCAGATCCTGTTTCAAAATAAAATGAAATCAAAACCATCAGTTGCTGAGAGAAATGTCCTGGGAAGAGGAAACAACCTTCTTGTTTTCTGCGGATATTCCAAATGCAAACACTTTTTGTATGATATTCAAAAATACATGGAAAACTGTTCAGGTAAGGAAGCAGTATACATTTATTTGAATGTTATGAGAAAGTCTAATTCCTAGTCTACCTTAATTTTGTCATATTTCTTAAATCCTTAATACTTTAATCTTAGTCTACTAGCAAGGTACCTAAATCATGAGTTTGTGAATAAGAAGTCAAGCTTGTATCAGTGGAAGTACTTAGGCCTAGCAGACAAGAAACTTCCACAGAAATAGACTTGGTAAGAGTAAAATTACTAAGAGAAAGAGCTTTCATTTAAATAAATAAATAAATAAAATGAACCACTTGAGGAAAAAATAAGTAAAAATGTTTAAAACCATATATATATATATTTAACTTTTTTAACAAATTTGTATATCTACTTTAATCAGTGTTCCTAACTAACAGGTCCTTCTATTGTCTCACAGAGTGACAATATGCTGATCATGTCGGCAAGTCTATGTATTTACAAGAAGCCACAAGGGATTCAAATAAAATCATTTTCTAACTATTTGACACTATCTTTCAATAGACATTATATATAGACAATATATAATAGACATTATATATTCCTACCATCAGTTGAAGAACTTCATCGATAATAAAAAAATAAGGTTATATTTTAGACTGTCAAGTATGCCTCACTTTTTGTCCCTGAAGAAACATTTGATAGTTCTGATTTTCCAGGAAGATGGCATGGCAATTAACACCAATTTTTCACTGAATAAATTTCAACTGCCATATCATTTAAGTATGTATATCTGTGTTACCAGTCATCACCTGGGTTGAGATATTCTTGGTGAAATATTTGTCCCCAACAAGATTTGGAAATAAAGTCTTCTTCCAAATGTTTTGCATTGCAGCCTGGGTCTCCACTTTTCATGGCATCTGTTATCATACCAAACCTGTCTTTCTCTAGGTTATATCAATGTGTTAAGCTGTGGTGGTACTAAAGAAAGATGAACATCAGTTTGGAAAGGACTTCTTGAGATCTAGTCCAACCTCCCTCCTCAAGCAGGGTCACCTAGAGAAAGTTGTCCAGGACCATGTCCAGACAGGTTTTTAATATCTCCTAGGGTCAAGAGTCCACAGCCTCTTAGGGCAACCTGTTCCAGTGTTTGACTGCCCTCACAGTCAAATACCGTTTTCTTGTGTTCAGATAGAATTTCCTGTGTTTGAGGTTGTGCCCATTGCTTCTTGTCCTGCCACTGAGCAGTGCTGAGAAGAGTCTGGTTCCCTTTCACATACTCTCCCATCAGGTTTTTATGTAAATTTGTAGGTACCCCACTCCTTCCTCCCAAGCCTCCTCTGCTCAAGGTTGAACTGCCACAGTTCTCTCGGCTTCTCCTCCCATTAAATGTTCCAATCCCTTAATCATTTATGTGGCTTTGTGTTGTACTCCCTCCAGCAAATTCATATATTTCTTGTATGGAGAAACAGAACTGGACCCAGCACACCAGATGTGGCCTCACCAGTGCAGAGTAGAAAAGAAGGATAATGTCACTTGACCTGCTGACAGCACTCATTCTAATGAGGCCAAAGATACTGTTGGCCTTTAAGGGCCATGGGGATGAATTGCATGTTTAAGATCATCTAACAGTCAACAAAGATCCTTCTCTGTAAAACTGTTTTGCAGTGGATCAGCCCCCAACTCATACTAGTGCATTTCTCACCAGGGGAAGGATTTTGCATTTCTGCCTGTTAAACTGCATCAGGTTCCCCTCAGTCCATTTCTTCAGCCTGTTGAGCTCTCTTTGGGTGGTAGCATAACTATCGGGTATATCAGCCACTTTTCTCAGTTTTGCGTCAGGTGCAAACCTGCCAAGGATAAACTCTGTCCCAGTGTCCACGTCTTTAATGAAGACAGTATTAATTAATTAAGATAGTTAATTAATACTCCTGGGGTACATAGCTAGTGAGTGGCTTCTAACTGGACCTTGTGCCACTGATCACAACCTGCTAGACCTGGTTGTTCATCCAGATTTTAATCTATCTCATTGCCCACTTATCTAACCCATACGTTGTCAAACTATATAGGAAGATATTATAGGAATGATAGTTACTCCTTTCCAATGTCCACAAACTCCTCCCAACCATCATGATTGTTCAAAAATAATCTAGAATGGCCTTGCAATGACATCTAACAGCTCCCTCAGCACTTATGGGTGCAAACCAGCAGTCCCCATCAATTTATGTACATCTAGTTTGTTTAAGTGTTACCTAAACTGTTCATTCTCTACCAGAGTAAGTCTTCTTTGTTCCAGACTTTTCATCTGGTCACAGGGGCCTGGCATTCCTGAAGGCTAGTTTTCCTGATAAAGACTGAGTCAAAGAAGGCACTGAGTACTTATGACTGTCCATGTCTTTTGTCACACGTACCCTGTCCCATTCAGCAGAGGGACCATGTTTCTCTTTGTCATCTTTCTGCCTTCTATGAACTTGTAGAAACCCTTGCTGTTGCCCTGCACATCCATTGACAGGTTCAACTCCAGGTCAGTCTTGGCTTTTCTAACACTATCCCTGGGTTTGATAATAACTCTAGACTTCTGGGTGACTGGCTTCCTTCCATGTAAATCAATGAAAAAAATGGCTAACCTAGCTATCACGATTAAAGGAAAGAAAACTGGTGCATTATATCAGAAACTCTGAAAAGCATGTTTTATGAACTTACTTTGTAAAAGTTGCCTAACACTGAAGAAGCATGAAGAAGCTATACTCCCCAGGGGAAGAAGATATCTTCCCTGAGTAGAACAACAGACACATATTGTCATGATTAGATCACACAGTTCAGTGCTCAAAGAACAGCAGGTCAATTCTCTAAATGATTTTTGTTTAACATTTCTTCCTATGTTTTTTATTTTATTATATATTTTTTTAACCAATGGTGAACCATAACATTTGCCCCAGACTTTCAACTGGCGTAAATCAAAATAAAATGAAATCAGTGACACAGTTACTTAAATAGAGTTATGTCATTTAACTTTATTATATATATACATATGTATTAAATAAAAAAATAAATAATAATAATCATAAAGATATTTTTCTCATACCTGTTTGGATATAATAGAATTATATCATAGGATCATAGAATGGCTTGCATTGGAAGGGACCTTAAAGATCATCTAGTTCCAATGCCCCTGACATAGGCAGGGATGCCACTAGATCAGGTTGCACAGGGCCTTGTCCAGCCTGGTCTTGAACACCTCCAGGCATCAACAGCCTCTTTGGGCAGCTTGTTCTGGTGCCTCCCTACCCTCTGAGTGAAGAATTTCTTCCTAATATCTAATCTAAATCTCTTTTAGTTTAAAACCACTCCCCCTTGTCCTGTCATCTGACTGAGCAAAAAGTTGCTCTCCATCTTTTTTATAAGACCCCTTTATGTACTGAAAAGCTACAATAAAGTCACCCTGGAGACTTCTTTAAACTGAACATCTCCAGCTCTCTAACTCTTTCTTCATATGAAAGGTATTCCAGCCATCTGATCAACTTCTTGTCTGTCCTCTGGACCTGCTCTAACAGATCCACATCCTTCTTGTGCTGGAGGCCCCAGATCTGGACACAGTACTCCAAGTGGGGCCTCACAAGGGCAGAGCAATGGAGGACAATCACATCCCTCCATCTGCTGGTCACTCCTCTTTTGATATAGCTCAGGATGCAGTTGAATTTCTGGACTGCGAGCGCACACCACTGGCTCATGTCAAGCTTTTTGTCCACTAGAACTCCCAAGTCCTTCTCTGCAGGGCTGGTCTCAATGAGTTTTTCTCTCAGTCTGTACTGGGATTGCCCCGACCCAGGTGCAGCACCTCGCACTTGAACTTGTTGAACCTCATTAGGTTCACCTTGATCCACTTCCCAAGCTTGTCAGGTCCCTTTGGATGGCATCACTTCCTTCTGTTGTATCAACTGCACTACTCAGCTTGCTGTCATCTGCAAACTTGCTGAGGATGCATTTGATCCTGTTTTCTATGTCACTGATAAAGATGTTAAACAGTACTGGCCCCAGGACAGATTCCTGAGGGACGCTACTCATCATTGGCCTCCACTTGTACATAGAGCCAATGACCGCCACTCTCTGGGTGCAGCCTTCAAGCCAATTCCTTATCCACTGAATGGTCCACCCATCAAGTCCATATTTCTCCAATTTAGAGATCGGGATATCATGTGGGACCATGTCAAAGGCCTTACAGAATTGCAAGGATGACATTGGTCAGTCTTCCCTTGTCAACTAATGCTGTCACTTTATCGTAGGCCACCAGGTCGGGTCAGGCATGATTTTTCCTTGGTAAAGCCATGCTGGCTGTCTCAGATCACCTCATTTGTCCTGCATGTGCCTTGACATTACTTCCAGAAGGATCTTTTCCATGATCTTCCCAGGCACAGAGGTGAGGTTCACTACTCCATAGGTCCTCCTTTCTACCCTGTTTAAAAATGTAATTAATGTTTCCTTTTTCCCAGTCACCATGGACTTCACCTGACTGACATGACTTTTCAAATGTGATGGAGAGAGGCTTGGCAACTACAGCAGCCAATTTTCAGCACCCTGAGATGTATGTCAGCAGCCAATTCTCAGCACCTGGGATACACGTCATCAGACCCCACAGACTTGTACCTTTTTAGTTTCATCAGGTGGTCTCAAACCTACTTCTTGCTTACAGTTGGAGGGACTTTGCTCTCTCAGCCCTCATCTACTGGTTCAGGGAAACGAGTGGTATGGGAAGCCTGACTGGCAGTGAAGACTGAGACAAAGATGTTGTCGAGTACCTTAGCTTTCTCCATGTTTGTTGTTACCAGTTCTCACTTCTTATTTATCAGAGGGGAGTATTATCACATTCTCCTTGGCCTTTCTTTTCTGGGCAATGTACCAATGAAATTTCTTCTTGATGTTCTTTGTATCCCTTGTAAAGCTCAGTTCCATTTGTGTCTTGGTTTTCCTGATCCCATCCTCACACATCCAGGCAGTATCCCTGTACTCTTTCCAGGCCACATGCCCCTGTTTCCACTGCCTGTGCGGTCCATTCTTAGACCTCAGTTTGACCAGCAGGTCCTTGCTTAGCCATGCTGGTTTACTGTTTTCCCTGCCTGATTTTTTACACATGGGGATGGAGAGTTCTTGTGCCCTAAGGAAAACATCCTTAAAGAGTTGTCAGCTCTGTTCAGCTCCTTTGTCCCTGAGGACCGTGTTCCATGGGATCCCATCTACTTGGTCTTGAAGTTTTGAAGTTTGAAGTTCGCTCTTTGGAAGTTCGTAGTCCTGACTTTGCTCTTTGTCAGACCCATATTTCTCTAGATCAGAAACTCAACCAGGACATGGTTGCTGCAGCCCAGACTGCTTCCAGTCTTGACCTCTTTAATGAGTTCATCCACATTGGTAAGAACCAGGTCAAGTAGCACTTCACCTCTGGTAAGTTTGTCTAATACCTAGACCTGGAAGTTATCCTCAGTGCACTCCAGGAATCTCCTGGGTTACTTACAGCCTGCTGTGTAGCTTTTCCAGGAGACATCTGGGTGGTTGAAGTCCCCCATCAGGGTGAGAGCATGCAAGTGTTATGATTATTGTAGTTGAAGCAAGAATGCCTCATCCACATGCTCCTCTTGATCAGGTGGTCTGTATTAGACCCTGACTACAAGGTGTCCTTTATTGCTATGGTCCTTAACTTTCACCACAAGCTCTCAGCCTGTCTGTGGCTGTTTCTCAGAGGCAGCTCTTCTCAATCTATCCCTCCCCTAATGTAGAAAGCAACAATCCCCTTCCCGCCACCCCCACCCCCCCCATCTATCTCTTCTGAAGAGCTTGTAGCACTCTATTCCAGTGTTCCAGTTGTGTGATCCATCCCACCACATTTCTGTGATACAATCAGGTCATATTTGTCTAATTGCACCATGGTTTCCAACTCCTTCTGCTTGTGTTCATGCTGCACATGTTTGTGTAGAGGCACTTCAGCTAGGCCACATCACATTTTCAGAACCCTTCCTGATTGCTTTGAGACAGTTCACAAGTATTTCTCTGTTGTTTCTTTGAGTGACAATGTTTCCAAATCTGTTTCCCTCACGCAGAGGTACATCCCTTTCCCCCACTGCATCTAGTTTAAAGCCCTCATGACAAGCCCAGCCAGCTTACTGCCCAGAACACTCTTGCCCTACCTGCTCGGGTGTGCCCCATCTGGTGTCAGCATGCCCAGTTTCTCAGAAATACATCCAAGATCTTAGAACACAAAACTTTGGGCATGGCACCAACCTCACAGCCAATCCTTCAACTGTTCCATTCATCTCCTTCATCTTGGGTCCAAGTCACTAACTTGGAGGACAGATGAGAACACTACTTGCGCTCCTGATCCCTTCAACATGTTTCCAATGGCAATAAAGTCCCTTTTGATATTTCAGTCTCCTTGTTGCAGAGACTTTTGATCCTATGTGAAAAAGTAGGAAGGGGTGGTAGTCTTTGGGACCCACCAAACTTGGTAGCTTCTTTGTAATATCACAGATGTGGGCCCCAGGCAGGCAGAAAACATCTCTGGAGAGATATCTCGAAGGTAAATTTGCCTTCTCAGTTCCTCTCAGAGAGGAGTCTCCATTGACTAATATCCTTTGTGCCTTTTTTGTGGCACTGGTTTTGATGCAGGTGGGAGACTGAGACAGCCTTGTATGATTGGCCTTTCTGAGGTCTTTACTAATGCTCTCTCAGTCACTTCTCTCCTGCCTTGGAACTTCGCATCTATTGTGCAGGGGCACTTTAGGGGCAGGGGGAGAGACCAGCTCCAAGCTCCAGCTCCAAGCAGAGACAAAGGTCCATTCTCCCTTGTCCTGTGAGTCTTTCAAATGTGTTAGTTCAGGGCTGGAATCTTGTTTACCTTCCCCTTGCCAGGACTTAAAGCAAGGCTGTTGCTCAGACCGTCAGCATATAATAATGTTTGTCAATCTTCTGCTCAGATCCCTGGATGCTACATTGCCTGATGAGCTCATCTTGCAACAGATCCACCAGTTTGAAAATTTAATCCAGCTGGGCACAGTTGCACCCATGACACACACCTCTGCCTTCAGGCGCTAGGAGGACTTCCAGAGACTAGAGTTCCCTGGAACTTAGGGTCTGGGCAGTGCAAATAGCAACACCAGACCCTGACTGATGACCCACACCCTGTTTGCCAGCACCTGGTTGCTTGTGCTCTTCAGAGGCTGCCTTTGTATGACAGAGGAGGGGTGCTCCTGGTGCTGCCCAAGCCTCATCAGTCGCCCTTGCAAAGGCTGCCGGGTCCTGGTGGATCCCTTGGATGCCTCGCAGGGCCTTGGTGTAGGGAACCCCCTGCATGCCGCAATCCCCTGATCCACTGCAGAGCATGTCTACCCAGGAGCCAATCACCTCAGCAATGATAAACTCTTCCAAATAAAAAGTTTTTTTTTCAATTCTGTTTGAACGATTCTCTCAATAAATGTACCTAACTGCAAACTGAAACAACTTCTCCATACATTTTTAAGAGCCACTAAGATGTTCAAACATCTAACATGCTGTAACTTGCACTTGCAAAGAGCTTGGATTCTAAAAGTTATTATATACATATTTCATTTATATATACGCATAACCTCATTTGAAAACAGTTTGATTCTGAAAGCAATAATATGCTTATTTAATTAGAGGAACTACTTAAATACGAAGCCAAGAAATGAGTAAGAGGATAACCCTAAAATTATAAATAGTGTTATTACATCTGTGAGACAGTATGCAAAAATAATCTAGTGTACAATGTATACAAGTCTAAAATGATATTTTGTCCACCTGGTTCAATAGGCAAGGTACCAGACACATACAGAGAGACTGATAGGACTATACAATTACACTCTTCAGAATATGGCCTACATATATATGTATATCATAAACCACTTCTGAGACTAGAATCACTAGAAATAGCTTTAAAATATAAAAATTATTCCTACACATATGAACCTGACTTCATCATTACATTGAATGTTCAGTCACTTGTATATTAAAGAGAGTTTTCTTTTTCTAAATTTTAACATAATCAGAAGTTTAAATGCCTCTCTTTATGTTTACAAAAAAAAAAAAAAAAAAGTAATTAGAGCAGCACGCTTCCTCTTTAATTTATGTCTTCTCTGTTATCTGAGACTTTCAATAGTCTGCACAACAAAACAAACAGCAATAGCAAGGCACAGTGAGATGATTTAAGAATGGAATTTTGACTCATGCCTGAATTATTTTGTTTTTATGAGTTTAATTCTAACTTCTATAGCTTTTGCAAATACTTTTGGGATGGCTTCACTTCCTTAATTTGTCAGATTCTGATTTCAATTATGGTGCTATCATGGGGCTATAATTTCCCAGATGCTACAGGAATTATTTCTGATTTATATTAATATTACTTCAGTAAGAATTAGTGCCATGGCTATTCTGGAAGTGTATTCTAAATACCTCATGCTTGTCAGTTAATTATGTCTTCAAAGTCATTTTTTTTTTATGGAATAGTCACTAAAGGATGTATTTACACAATATACATATGGATATAATTCTCAAATTATTAAAGGTTATTCAGACACTTGTAGATTATTGCTATTCCTCTTTTCATTCATTCCCTCAAAATTATTGAATGTATTTTAACAATAAATGGTTATAATGATAAAAAGGAACCTACTGTAGGATTTTCATTAAAATTATTTGCCATGAGAGAGAAGATAGAAGAAAATAATGTGATGAGAAGAAATTCTCTAGTCACAAGAGAAGGACTCCATTGCCTTCTATCCATCATTATACTGATGATTAAAAGCATAACATAAAATGCATAGTGAATTGAACTGTTTCTCTCTCTGGAGATTTATTTAAAAAAAAAAAAAAAAAAAAGGATTTTAAAAACAAAGATTTACAAATATAACCAGAGACAGAAAAAGCAGGGTCTCAGCAACTTTGTGGCATTCTCTGCAGTTTAAGAACATTTTGTGAAAGATGGTCTACCCACACAGAAGACACAGCTGTTCCTCTGAGAGAGTAATCCACACACAATAAAAGGAAAAAACAACAACAACAGCAAACAAACAAACAAAAACCACATCTTCTATAGCTTAAAATTTTATCACTTTCACTTTTAGAAAATTGTCTTCAAAAAAATGGGTAAATTACCTCTTCTAAAGTACTTATGAATGAAATCAGTGGGAACTGGCCATCATTTTTTATGCATTCATGAGGGAAAAATAAATGGCTAGATTTTTCTCTCTCTCTTTTTTTTTTTTTTCTTTCCCTGTATCCTGTTTACACCAGATATGTAGTTAAACAGAGGCAATAACCAGTAACCACACATTTAGGAGACAACAGAAATTTAGGAAGATGTAATCTGATCCTGCAAACAAAATCCCAGGTTTCACGCAGGGACTCACTTTTTCTTTTTCTTTCTCATGTTGCATCTAGGTTCATAATAAACTCTTCCAAAATTGCATGCAAGCAGTTGAGTCTTAGTTGTACCCACATTGACAAACATCTATAGTATAGTAACAGCTCAATTTCCATGTTATTATTTGTCCTGGTATCTTTTTTAGAAATAATTCCTTAGCAGTTTGACAAAGCTGGCAGGACAGTGCTTGGCTAACAACAGTTTTCATTTTCAGTCCCAATCATACTGAACTGTAATTGCCAAATTTCCAATCATTTAATCAGGATTATTTAAATGAGCCCATTGAACTAAGAAAGTGTATGTAATGACTACGGATTCATGTAGACTCAGCTGTAATCAGTGTCCTAAAAATATAATTAATTTACCTATCTGAATCAGAAAAGCTGACTATGGAGAATTTTTACTTTTTTAAACTATAGAAGTCAGAAAAATATTCAGAAACTTTTTTTTTTTTTTTTTTTTTTTTTTTTTTCTGGAGAAAAATACATCTGTAAAAAGCAATTGCTTTTTTAGTCAGAACTATGCAAGTGCATAAACATTTATCATCTTCTTGATTCCACCTACAAACAGGATAAGGAAAGGTTCTTGATAGTAATTGCTGAAGATGACTGACTTATCAAATTTATTCTCCAGGCAAAAAATTAAGCTTTGCATCATCATAAAAATAATATAAATCCATAATAATAAACGCAGGCAGGCTTATAAAAATATTTCACATATAAACTGAAAGGATGCTTTTTTTTCCCCACTGAAATATAGCCAAATTCCTTAAAAGCCCCCAATTTCTCACCATCTATTGCATTATTCATCAAATAATTAGAGCAGTGTTCATTTTGAACACATATCAAAAAATGCAACTTTTCTTTTAGTTCTTACTTCAGCTTTTTTATCACTGTTGTCAGAATATCTAGTACTAAAGAGTTGCTGGCATGATCAGATGGTTTTTATAAATCTCTCTACATCAAATTAACCTAAATAATGAAATTATACAGATTAAATTTTAATATGGATGCATTTGAATCATTTTATGTACATGACAAAAACATGCTGATTTCAGTTAGCCACTGAAAACCTATTTAACATTTAAGAACCACATTCAAAAACTCCTGAGCACAATTACAACAGCCATATACAACACACAATACACAGCTAGTAAAAAATACTTGTATAGAAGTATTATTTTTTTGTGCTGCGAGAATGTGAATAATCAACTGAAGAATCTCAAAGATAGCCACCACTACCTATAGATTAATGAATTTTCATCTTTGGATCAGCTATTAGGGCTCCAGAAATGCTGTAATGTGAATGTTCAAAATAACAGCTTTATAGAGATTGCATACTGAGGAAAACACTTACGTGTAAATCACTGAGGTGTTTTTAAAAACCTTGATCAGAGTCTGTCAGGGATCTGTAAGGAACTCGTGCTACTTTCTTTAAAGGGTTCTAAATTAAGCCTTAGGGGCTGATATTTGAAGTCTTTCTCCTTCCTTCTCTGCCAACATGCCCTTTGGGATTGGTGTATATTACAGGGATTGTTTTCTAAGCATGAGACCTACATGTAGGCTTCAAATTTAGCTGGATTCTTAGATTTCTTCTTTTTCTGATGTGTCCAGTCACAACACAGAATCACAAGGAACAGTAATTTGTCAAAGCAGTTACTGTACTTAAGGCACTATCTCTAAGGATATCCTCGTGCTCCCACTACCCTCCATACAAGCAGTAATAGCATCGTACACATTTTGGGGAACGTTGGCGTTGGTGCTCCCTGGCTCCTCAACCCCACAACTCACATATGAGCACTACAACTAAATGTCCTGGTGTGCCAGCACCAGTCTCAGAGCTTGTGTTCATCCTCTGAAGCACAGTTCTCCCACTTCTCTGCCTTATCTATGATTTAGTCATGTGGATCCAACTGCAGAACCACAAGTACCATATTACTGCTTTTTAATACATGACTTCTTCCACTACAAAATCACCATTTTTTTCACAGTTTTTGCACAGAAAATATACTTCATCCACATAGACCCATGATCTGATTGTTTTCAATACATATGTAGGAGTTTTATACAGTTATCTCCAGTCTGTCTGGAAAGCATCAGTAGAAAGTTTTAATGGAATAGACTCTATCATGAAATCAAGTTTCTTGCAACCCTCCATGGAAATGCTTTGGTGCCTATCTCTTAAAATAGCTGTCTTTTGGGTTTCTTTTGGGTTTTCTTCTGTGACTATTTTCCATAATTCTCTTTATTAAATTTAAAGTCAGTGTAGCCATTTATTTTGAGATATTGAGATATTTAGAGTTTCCCCAGAAGAAATGTCATGCAACTGGTGAAATATATTTCATGTTTATCACTAAATCAGTGTTTGAAAATATCTTTTACAATACCCTTTAAACTTGTCCATATGTTAAAAAATAGAAGTAGCTCAAGAGCTTCATATACTTTTCTGGTACTTCCCTGAAGTTTCCTCACTTTGACTAAGCAGTCTTCATAATCCACCAGTCAATCACAATTTGATCACTTTTTTCACTTTCCAATGCAATACCAGCATCCAGAAATTATATTTCTGATCTGATCTAAGTAACATTAATATTTTGCCCTTCCGACATGGCTTAATAGTAGCATTAGCTATTCACAATTGTGTAATTCCTGTTCAGTGCAGTAATTTCTCTTGCAAGAATTATATTGAGATGTTACATTAGCCTTGCATACAGAGATTAGAAATTTTAACTTTGCATATCACCTGTTTTTTGTATATACTATTTTTTCTTAATTAATTCATTATAATATTTAGATAAGACTCAATACACAGTTTAATAAATTTCTATGTCATATATAGATATATTTTATCCACAAACAGATTTTATTAATAAACATCAGGTTATCCAGATTTTATTCAGCACAGAATACACCCTTCTGCATTTCCAAACTATGGAATTCTTCTCTTGATTGTTTGAAGTTTCTCACATTTCTCTTAAAATAAAATAATTAAATAAATTAAATAATTTTATATTCTTAATATTTGAAAACTACTAAAGCAAGGTTTGTTTTAGTGTCATCTACTCCCCCCCCCTTCTCCACCAAATATTTTGGTTTAGATCTTACACAGACTTTCAAGTTACTTGTTTTCTGACACTTCCCTAAATATTTCTTCCTTGTGTTCTAGTTTTGTTTTTTGTTTGTTTGTTTTTGTTTGTTTGTTTGTTTTGATTATAGCTTTAGGTTTTATTTCTCTAAGAACTATAACTTAAGTATTCTCTTGCACAGGAATTGTTAATGTTTCCAAGGAGATAATTGGGACAGATTTATTGTGACTGTCATCACTCTTTAGGCAGTATCTGTTACCAGCTGGAAAGTATCCAGGTCAGAGATCTATGTTCAGATGAGACATTTTCAGACTTCTTCAATTTTAAAAGATCTTTGAGAATTTAATGTGGGATTGTTATAACTAACTATTCTCTGATTGACCACCTGTGTTAATACAGTCTTTTGTTTATTTTTACATTTGAGAGCACTAGTCTGCTTTTTTTTTTTTTTTTTTTTTAACCTTTTCAATGTTTTCAGAGGTAAATAATAAGTCAGATTGTTTTTATTAATTTAGCCATAAGTATACGTTATTTTTCATTAATGTTAATGCCACACAGGTAAGAAAAGCTTATGTTAAATAAATTGTTTTTAACTATAGTGCTGCAAGAGAAGGACACCTCAAGAGAGGGAAACTAAAACAACTATAACTACCAAGTACTGAAAGAGGAAAGGTTTTTTGTATGTTAGGATAGTCCTGTGCAACATAGACTTTCCTCCTTTTGTTTTATCTCTAAAGCGGGAAAGAAATACAAATAACCATTTAAGATGCTGTGCCTAAGGAATCCAACATATTGATGCCAGGAATGAAAGTAACTTAGAAATCAGAAGTTTATGGATTTTATGAAGAGAGAATTATCCAGGTGGTAGAAAGGGTGAAATAGTACTTAAAATAGTGGTACTGTGCTATTTACCCACACTGTGAAACAGAAAATTACTTAGCAGTAAATACTCTAATCTTATTCTAGACAATTTAAATCAGATTCATAAGATCCATACATTTACAAAACTAACATTCATAATCCTTTATTATTATTATTATAATTTTTCAGTCTTGAAAAACTCTTTTTTCAGAAACACTGGTCATTTAATAGCAACTGCAGATTCTATTCATATTTTTCCATCATTGAAGCAGGTAAGCAATTTTTTTAAACCAACATTTTAAGAAGTAGGCTGCAGGTAGATATTGCTTGGAATTAGTTTATGAGAAATAAGGTTTGGCCTATAAGACTGACAGTTAAATTCATACTTCTCTGATTAAAGTAGACTCAATTTGTTCTGACAACAATCTGCTTGAAAATCCTTGAGTAGTAGACATGATCACTTACTTGATATTTCATATTTAGATCAAATGAAAACTGAGCTTTAGCTGTGCTTGAAACTTGTAATTTCTTCAACTTATTAGTATTCTTATTTTAAAACTTTGAGCTATGATAGTTGAAGAATCTTGCCCTCCTGTTGGCAGGGTTAGAAAAGTGATAGGAATGCATGTTTCCAGGGTTTACTAAATTTGAATGATTAAAGATGAATTACAAATATGGAAAATAAATTAGAATTGATAGTTATATTAACACATTATTCTTTCCAGTAACTTAATGGACTGTTTATGAAGACTAAGACCTTCTTCAGGAAGAATGTGTTTATTTCTCATCATCCTTTTCTAGTCAGCATAATTTATTACAAAGAGGAATAGAAGACACAGGAAAAGAAACTTAAAACAATGTTGCTACTTTCCTATGTACAGATCTTAAATCATGGCAAAAGACCATACAGAATTTCAAGGCTTTCACTGAGGTACTCAACAGATGTTCATATAGGTACATGGGTGTGTGTCTAAAATATATTCTAATGAGAATTAAAAAGATCACAAAGTTAGGCTCTACCTTGCAAAAATTCCTTTAGGAACTAACTTTGTGATCCTAACTTTGAGAGCCTAACTTTGTGAGCCTAACTTGCAAAAATTCCTAAAGGAATTTTTGGAACCCAAGTATCAGTAAGCATTTCTTGCATAGTGGATGGTTGAAATAGTCACAGTCCATAATTTTCATAACATAAGTTTGTGATCTTTTAAAGTTCCAAACTTTATTTATTTATTTATTTTTGTATCCCCTTCGGTGTCTCCCCATTTCTCACATTTCTTACTCAGGATGCTTCATAATATGATTTACTTTAATGAGAATGGAAGAACTGCCATACTGCATTAAATTAAAGTTCCACCCAACTTAGTGTCCCATGTCTGTTAATGTCAATTAGTGTACGCTTAGGGAAAAATACAAGAAATGAGGCAGGTAAAACATGATTTTCCCCTGCCAACCCTTCAGAATAGGATTATCTTTAGTACCGAGAGATCAGTAACAATATTGTAACACTCATACTCCAGTCCACCTCCCCTAGTAGCCAAATAATTTTCTCATTCATTTTCTCATTCAGAAGGGCAGAAACAGACTTTAAAATCGAAGGCAGCACCTCATTAAAAACTCTAGAAGAAATATTTAGAAAAAAAGTTGCCAGTCAGAAGCAATCTTTAATTTTCTTCTTTCATGTTTCGCTATTCAAAAGTATCTATTCAAGTAACTGATTATTTAATAATAAATCATCTAAAGATGAAGCAGTTACCCCTGGAGAAAAAAAAAAAAAAAAAAAAAAAAAAAAAAAAAAAAAAAGGCAATAAAATTTAATGAGAGAAAAAACAATACGTGAGATAAAGTTAACATAGCTACTTGAACCCTGATTCTGTATTCACAATTCTGTAAATCTGTAGCTATTCCAACAGTGGTTAACTGCATGAAATACAAGAGTTTATCCATTTCAAATATATGCAATATATATTTTTCACTGCTTAATCTGATCCACATTCTATTTACTGAGACATAAATGAACTCTAATATAAAACAGATTTAAATTCAAATGTAGTGTTGCTCTCCATTTGGAATGAGTCTTTAATAGCTTTTCAGCTATGAGTGCTTTTAGATGCAGCAGTATGCAACTTTGATTTCATGAAATGACAGAATTATTTTGTTCCATTATACAATGAAACCTCAAAATATTAAAGATCTCAGAAGCAAATACTGAAAACAAGGTACATTTCATATTTATTAAATATTGAATACAAAGTTGAAATATTTTGTTTCAGTTTTGAGTTTGTTTATATATGTATATATCATAGAAAATCAAAGAAACAAGTTAATGTGCTTCAGTCCACTTTGTACTGGGTCTGTCTGGGATGGAATTAATTTTCTTCATAATTTTCACTCATACAATGCTGTAGTTTAATTAATTAATTATTTTTTTTTTAACCAAAGCAATGCTGATAAACACATTAATGTTTTAGTTATTGCTGAACAGCGTGAACAGCATCAAAAACTTCTGTCTCTCGCTCTGCCCCACCAGTGAATAGACGGGTGGTGTCCAAGAGGTTGGGAGGAGACACAACCAGGCAGATGAACCAGATTAACAAGAGATATTCCATATCATATTACATTATGCTCAGCAATAAAAACAGAGAGGAGCAGATTTAGGGACATTAGTCTCCCTAACTGTAGGACATGCTAAGTTATTGCCTTTACATCATTTTTCTTTGTCTCTTCTTCCACTTCTCCTTTGCTTATTCCACAATTTCTATTTTGACCCACAAGCTTTCTTGCTTTTACTCTGTTCCTCTATCCCCTTGCAGGTGAGGGAGAGGAAGTGAGCGAGCACCTCTGTGCTGTTTAACTGCCTACCATGGTTAACCCAAAACACAGTTGAAACAGGATATCTTCTTTTTCTGTTTCACAGTATATAATAGAAAACTATGCATTTAGAGCTCTTTGCTTTGTTTCTCTCTCTCTCTCTTTTCATTTGTAGTATTTTTCATTCCTATCTAAATACTACAAAGCTAGTCTAACATACTTTCCTGCCTGTCCTGGAAGGAAAACATTACTGCAGTTGGTGACAAAATTAGTATTTGATTCTCCCAGTTAAATTCCAGTATTGTTAGGCAAACACAAATACAGAATGGACCATTCTTTACCAGAATGTGGAGGGAAAAGAGGCCTATTTGAATAAAGGTAGTAAGGAATAATAGAGAACTAAAAAACAAGGCTGCAGGCTAAATTAACAAAATAAATAATAATAATAATAATAATAATAATAATAATAATTAAAAAAACAGGTTAGGAACCAAGTCACAAAGAATTGTTTAAATTAATTTTTTTAACTGTCCAATAGCCTTTTCACAAATATTTGGTGGCTGTAAAACTGCTTCAAAGTCTATGTCTTTCTCTTGCAGCAGGCAGTGGCTGGTTATCTTGGAAATGATTTCCGGAATGCTTTGGAAAAGACTTCTGCACTTTTCTGCACTTAGGCAGTAACTCATTGCAATGCACTTATTCAGCCTGGGGAAGAAAAAAGAAAAAAAATGTCTTCAAGGTTTTAATAAAAATTTTGATGAAAATGCTAAAATCAAGGAAATAAACAGAAACATGAAAAATCACTACGAAGTGCCTTTTGTTAGCCCATGCTGAATATAGGTAACTATCTTTCCTTGAAATAAAAATGGATCTTCTAGACAAAGAGAAACGAATTAAACTATTGCTTAGGAATGTTTTAAATCTGGCTAAAGATGTAAATATCTAATTATGATTCTCAGTCAGTGCTACCTTAATTGACTAATACATCATTCTGTTAACATTAATGGTAAATTAAATATGTTTGATCAATATTCAAACAATGAATTGTGGTTAATTGACGTTGATCTTAATGGGCATTACTTTAAAATATTAGCTGATGCACATCCACATCTGTAGGGATTACATATTACTATATTAAATTTCAAGATATCATCTACAAGAAAACATTAGTAAGAGTTAGTGACTTTTCCTTATATAAAAAGAGGAATTGCAGCCAGTCATTCCAGAAAAAAAAATTAAATTACCCCCTTACAACTAACATAATTTTGCCTTATTATACTTTTTCCTTTCCATTGAAGTGATGACTCTGAACAATTAAATACTTCTAAATCATAATTGATGAACTTTGTTGAATTATGTTAACATGCAAAATGAATTAACTGAATTAATTAAGCAAAACAAATGGCAAAAAAATGCAAACAAATACAGGAAAAAAAATAGACTAAGAAATTGAGATCTGACATAGAAGGCTTTTAATGTCTATGAAGTGAAAGGAAGTTAGAGTCATTCATACTGGGATTTCCAAAAGGGGTTAGGAATGATAAATATGTCTGTTTTCCATCTGCTTGAGAAGAGTCAGCTTCAAGAGAAGCAATATTCAAAAGATGATCCCTAGTGTTTTCTGAAATCCACATCACTAGTCACATTCTAGTTAGGAAAGGAAAGGAATCTTTTTTTAAAATTTTGGACTTGAGCTCTAAGGTATAGAGATAGGTGTGATATTCGAGTCTTACTTCTGCAGTTAGTATAAGTACGGTGAGTTATGTACATCTGAAGTAGGTGTATCTCCATAATTTCACATGTCCTATGGGTCCAATGTAGATATTGCGTACCTCATTTCCTCTATTATTACAGAATTTTACGCCCTGATTTTTAAAAAAAAAAAAGAAAACAAAACAAAAAACTGTTAACCTGAGTTCATATTATTTTGAGGTTTCCTGGGGAAGTAGCATTGATGATATATTGACCCTTGAGTTGTAGCTGAGTAAAAACGCTGATATTGTCATTGACACCTGGCATACCGATAGGAAAAGGCCTAGGAACATTATGTTGTTTCACTGGGATAATCTTAAACCGGTAGTCTAAGGAGTCTGGGAATGAGAGCCTAAAGAACAAAATTCATAGATGCATAGATGACACTTTTTTGGTAGATCTACAAAAATGTTGATACAGCTCTGAAAACATTGTTCTTCATCATATTTCAGAAGAGAATAAGTACATGCAAGTACTTTCTTTCCACTGAAAACACAGGTAGGTGCAGATCTGCATCTAAATTAGAAGAGCTGTTGAGCTTTTCATGGACATAAATGATGCAAGAGAATTATCTAAGGTCTATAAGAGGGACACAACTCTGATGTCTGGATCAGAAACTGCAACTTCAGCTTAGCTATTAAAGGAAGCACAAACCCTTAGAGGGAGTTGGAAATTCAAAGAAACAACCACAGACAAGCACATGTGCACTCATGCATGCACACACCCTGTTTTGTTGGGTTTGTGAGAATAAAAGATTACTAAAATGATGGGAGTTGCAAGTACCTAAGACAGGTGATATTTCAGGACAGGTATAGTAACAATGTTCTTTTATTTTAAGACTATTCCACTTTCTCCTGTAATTATCTGACTGAGCAAAGAGTTGCTCTCCATCTTTTTTATAGGTCCCCTTTAAGTACTTAAAACCACCCTCAAGCCTTCTCTTCTTCGGGCTGAACAGCCCCATCACTCTCAGCCTTTCTTCATAGGAGAGGTGATCTTGATCCTGCATCAGAAAGTGCCCTGACAGGGCTACGGGTAAGAAATCTCATCTGAGATCAGACATAGGTTTTATGCAGTAGCACATCATTCCCATGATTTTATGCAAAATTGTAGGGGAAAAAAAAAAAAAAAATAATGTTTTATTCTCTGCCATTAATTTGCACTGCATATCCTCAGTGCTCCCAGCTGTTGCGTAAAAAACAAAAACAAAAAAAAAATCACATCACCTCTGTCCTTATCAACTAAATTAAATCTATGTCATATCATAGTATAGAAAAGAACTTTTTTAGCAGTCAAATTTCTGTTAATAAATATTTTCTGATAATAAGGGGCATTACCACTGCATGACAGGTTTTACTCAGGAATGTTGAAAATGCAAGTTTTTACATGACAACAGTGAAGGCCAAACAGATATCCATCTTTCTCTTACAGTAAGTACAATCATTTCTCTTTTTACTTATTGGCACTTTAAAACATTATTGTCCTCCATGGTCAGGATATCAATTTCTGTTAGATGATAAATATTGTTTGGTTTTATTTCCTCCCCTGCCCCCAATCCCATAATTTTAGAAAAAATTAAGAGAATGTGGATAGCAATACTAAACATTAAGTTTAAGCATTAAGCATAATAAGCACCAGTTTTCTTCAGCTTGCTTTTGAAGCAAGTCTGAATCACAGCTGAGTTCTGCAAAGAAGGACCAAAAAAAAAAAAACAGGTTATTTCAACTTTTCCTGCCTTTCATTGTTATATTGCATAAGTGACATGCCAGCAGGGAAAGAGAAACAGGAAAGAAAGAGAATGGCCTCTACAGTGGGAAAAGTGGGACAAGAGTAGAGAGAATAGGAAGGCAGAAAGTTTTGTGGTATGCAAAGAAACTTTATTAAAGGAATCTTAAGGTTTCAGAAGTTAGTGTTCCAGTTTCAGGAAAACTGAAAGTGAAGAAAATCTAAACTCTTAAATCCATTTCATTTTGCTTATTCTTTCTATGACAGGCTCTTTCATTACTTAATGCTGTACTATTTTTCAGAAACTATGACTGTTCTTTCTTCAAATGTAAGTACAAAGAATATGTACAAAGAATACATTTTTATGTGTATACTTGCGCTGTGGTCTGTATATAGATAGTATTATCTGATACATTTTTATCTGAGACAAACCATTTGGGCTGGTTGTTACTTTGTAGATTTCATAAAGTTGTATCTACTGCAAAGTATATACAATGAAGAGATTTAAATATATCTTTGTTTCCAGTAAAATACTAAAACAGTATTAATTCAAATGAAAAGATCTTTGCCATGTCACAAGCTTTTTTCTTTTTTTTTTCTTTTTTTTTTTTTTAAATCAAAATGAGATCGTAACTTCTTTTCAGTGGCACAGTTGAAAGACAAAAAAAAAAAAAAAAAAAAAAAAAGAAAAAAAACATCTTTTACTGAAATGTTTATCATTTGGGATGGGCCTTAGCTTCAACATCTAAGGTTTAGTCAGCTCATACAGGCTAAATATCTAAGCTATATCTGTAGTCATAAAGAGCAAAATAATTGTGTCTTCAATGAATATGATGAACTGTCTCTTGGACAGATGCATTTTTTTTCTGTTGAGTATAAAACAAGCTGAAACAACTGCTGCACTTAAGGTACCTAGGTACCTAACTAAAGTTAGGAGGAGTGAATTTTGTGTTTGGCAGCTGCTTTATTGCATAGATGACTATTTTTCCAGCCAATGTTTAGTAGTGCTTTCACACTACAGAGAAGGTTTTTTTCCTATCCAACTGCAATGAGCAGCAGTATTCGGACACAGAGAAATCCACAGAAATCCAATGACTTTTCTTAACCTTTTATTAGTCAAGTGAGTATATAGTGAGTTTCATTTACTTATTTATCAAGCAAAATTTTAGAAACTGAAATGATTATACTGAACTAGGCCCACATTTTCCCTTGCATCAATGACTTATTTTTCCTACCATTAACATAATTCATCAATAATTCATTAATCACAGAATCACAGAATCACAGAATTTCTAGGTTGGAAGAGACCTCAAGATCATCGAGTCCAACCTCTGACCTAACACTAACAGTCCCCACTAAACCATATCCCTAAGCTCTACATCTAAATGTAATAACATAATCCATCTTCCATCACTTCCATCTTTGATTACTTTCAGTAATCAATCTGTTTCATAAGAGAAAAAAAGAAAAATCAGCAGAAAACAAACAAACAAAAAAAACCATTCTTTTCAAAAACATCTGTTTTTCCCATTATATTCTGATGATTAAAACCATTGGTTAAAAAATGAGAAAAATCAACCTGTTAAGTACCCTGAAGTCCTAATAACTTTGAACTGAATGGAGGACACACTCCTCACAAGCCAAGAATACAAAACAGAAATACATTTTTTTCCTGCTCCTGTTTACACTGGTTATATAAGTTATACAGGTAATATAAGGTACTTAACTTGCTCTTACAATAGAATATATCCTCCACCCAACTATTGCCTGTACATTATTTTGCAAATATATAGTGTGTTTATCACCCTGAAATTCAACTTCAAAGAAAACTGCAAGAAACACAGACCCTAAAAATGATATCAAAGAGGTAAAAAGTATTAGCAACAACAAGAAAAATCTGAGAGAATTTAAAGACACCTCATCTCAGAAGAAGTGTCTAATTCACCTAATACCCTGTATTAATTGATATGGAGTTAAATTAAGAAAAAACAAAATCATTCAGAAGGCCAGAAAAAATTACTTATATCATTAAAGGCAGTAATATTTTTTTCCTGTCATCAGCAGAGATGGACTTAACAGAGGAGAGAGAGAGAGCAAATGAGAGGAATTAGACTGGAGTTTGGAGGTATTGAAAACTGAATACATACAGCAGGAAGCTCCACTTCGAACAATTTGATTTAACCTAGGAGCTCAGGATTCACTTATTCACAAGCACTAAAGATATATGCTTTGTTTGGTTTGCTGCTTTCTTAGGAATTGATAACAGCTTTAGTTAATCAAAATGAGAACCACA
Organism: Aythya ferina; assembly: GCF_964211825.1. Classification (NCBI taxonomy): domain Eukaryota; kingdom Metazoa; phylum Chordata; class Aves; order Anseriformes; family Anatidae; genus Aythya; species Aythya ferina. The sequence goes on from NC_140297.1 coordinate 101,762,930, forward strand.
CCAAATCCAGCCCTTCAAACACTTTTGAACTTTGCAGTCTCTTCAAATTCAGCTCCAAATGCTGTTGTCTGGCCTTATTGCAGATAATTTCTATTATTCCTCGTATTTATTATGGGATTAAACCTCAGAACTAGTGCACAAACATTGAGGAGCACATAATCCCTCTCCAAAAAAAAAAAAAAAAAAAATCCAAAAGAAGTTCACACTGAAGATGAAGGTGATCCTTCTTCCTCATTATTTTTTCAACAGATAAACTTGTTTTATTTTTTTTAGTTAGGAAGCTGCAGTGACTTGAAGGGCATAACTTTAATGGAAAATAATAACCCTGACCCCAAAATAGGCACTCTACACTGAGTGCTGCTCCCAAATGAACAAGGTTGATTTCAGGAAGAAATCCTAGACTCAACTGGATTTGAGGATTAGGATTTGACCACAATGATAGTTATTACTAATGATTCTGACAAAGAATGTATGAGGATAATTTGCAGGCCACAAAATGTTACTCAATAATAATAACTTCTTAGCCGTCAGGCAGAACGCACAATGGGGAGTCAAGCATCTGATAATGACATGTTTAGCATCCATATATATATGATAAATAAAAATCTTGAAATTTAAATAGCATTTATATATTCCTCACCTTATTGCCTTAAGACAATATAATATAAAAATGGATGTTCCAGGTTTTCAAGACCAGCCTGAGCAAGTGATTCTATCTGTTCATTCTAGCAAAAGTTCATTCCAGAGAGTCTGACAGCAAAGTCTGAAAATAGATAGTTATACAGGATTTGTTCTTTCTGCCTTTTTGACCTTTTAGTCTTTTCACTTTTCAATTGCAAGCCATCACTCTCCAGCTTCCTAAAGTCCTTTCAGTGTTGTGTCTCCTTTCATTTTTCTTTCCAGTTTGTATATTTCCTTCCCTAACAATTCCTTAGTTTCCCATTAAAAAAAAATAAAAATAAAAATAAAATAAAAATAATCTTTTTATCCCTTAAAAATATTTAGCTGATGATTTCATTAGGTAATTCTTGGAAATTAAAAAGGGTTATTACTTTTTTTTTCTTTCTTTCTTTTTTTTTTTTTTTCTTTCTCTATCACTATCAAAGCTACCATTTAATTTAAATACCTATTTATTTGTGGTCAAATGAATCAGTTCAGAATGCTGTCTACATGAAATGTTCCTGATCTGATAGTCATCCCAGAATGAGTTCTTTGCAAACTTTCTCATACGTGGGTCTGTGATGACTGAATTTAATTAAGTATAGACTTGTGTACAGATACAGTAATAAGATCACTATTTAAAGTATCACAATGAAGGTAATGAAACATGAAACAAAACCACAAGATATTCATTATGTTGAAAAAGAGGTAAGCTTCTTTATGGCACAAGAAATTTCTGGAAAATTCTCCAAGGATGGTTTCCTCATCTACTAGGAACTCCCTGGTAGAGCATAAGGACAGTGCGTATAGTGTCAAAATAAGATCATTACTCTTACACATTAGATGCAGTTAAGTTTCTGTGGTGGTGTTTTTGTTTTTAAAGTGGATAAATGCCCCATGGTATGCAATAATAAATAATTGATAAGCACATGTAAGCAGTCATAGCAGAAACAAGTGGATTCTTCATTACAGAGCACTTTTTTTTTTTTTTCCCCCATATCCTTTTAGTTAAAGATATATTAAATTTGCCTGTATGAATCACTTTCTAAAAATAATTCCATGCTTAGAAGAAGAACAACTGAAGCAGTACAAACTTTAACTTAAGGGCCATATCAAACATAATTTACATCAGACAGAGCAAAATTCTCTTCATGAAAAAGCATCTTATTTGGATATTTTCTAGTAATACTTGTTATTTACATACATAAATAAGGGAGCAGAATGTGAATAAATAAATAAATAAATAAATAGGTAGAAAATCCCATAGACAAGACTCTTGCAGAACATAGGTAGAAAATCCCATAGACAAGACTCTTGCAGAACACAGAACAAATCTGTTCATTAAATAGCAGAAAAGGTTCAATTTAGTATTGAATCTAAAAGGTTGCTAATAATATAAATGAGTGTCGTGGTTCCGCTCGAGTGGGCAGCTGAGCTCCACCACAGCCGCTCTCTCACTCCCCCTCCTCAAAGAGGAATGGGGAGAAAATATGTGAAAAGGGCTCAAGGATTGAGATAAGGACGAGAAAATCACACAATAATTATTGTAACGGGCAAAACAGACTCGGCATAAGGAGATAGTAAGATTTATTGCCTATTACTAACAAGCGAGAGAAGTGAGAAACAAAGGAAAAAGCAAACCAAAAGCACCTTCCCCCCCATCCACCCTCTTCCACCTCCTCCCCCCAAGTGGCGCAGGGGAATGGGGGAATGGGGGTTATGGTCAGTCTACAGCACTTCTTCTCTGCCGCTCCTTCTCGGTCACTCTTGTCCCCTGTGCTGTGGGGTCCCACCCACGGGATGCAGTCCTTGATGAACTGATCCGGCGTGGGCTTCCCACAGGCAGCAGCTCTTTCAGAACTGCTCCAGATATGGGTCCGTACCACGGGGTCCATCCCTCAGGAGAAAACTGCTCCAACCTGGCTCCCCTATGGGCAGCAGCTCCTGCCAGGTCACCTGCTCCTGCGTGGTCTCCTCTCCACGGGCCAGAGGTCCGGCCCAGAATCTGCTCCGGCAGGGGTCTTCCACAGGCGGCAGCCTCCGTCGGTGCAGGGCCACCTGCTCCACAGTGGTCTCCTCCACGGGCTGCAGCGTGGAACCCTGCTCCCCCTTGGTACTCCATGGGCTGCAGGGGGACATCCTGCTTCACCATGGTCCTCACCACAGGCTGCAGGGGACTTCTGCTCCGGCGCCTGGAGCACCTCTCCCCCTCCCTCTACACTGACCTTGGCACCTGCAAGGCTGTTTTCTCACTCCCTTGACTCTCCCGGCTGCTGTCTGGCACAGCGTTTTTTCCCTGTCTTAAATATGCTCTCACAGAGGCACAAAACAACATCGCTTATTGGCTCAGATCTGGAAAACAATGGGGCCCTTCCCAAACATGGGGCAGCTTCTAGATCTTTCTCACAGAAACCACCCCTATAGCCCCCTGCTACCAAAACCGTGCCACGTAAACCCACTACAGTGAGATAATATACATGTGATTTATAGTTAGAATTTCCTAATGTTTGTTCTTCACTTTTTATTTCAATACCTACTAGCAATTATTTTTAAGTGTTATTAAACTTCTGATAAGGGCTCATGCTTGTCCTAAATCAACCTCATAATGTTTCTTCACTTAAACGTGCACAAGACTCAGTTTAGCATGTGTGAGGCCCAGATTTGCCATAAATAACATATTTTCATGGCAAGAAATGTCAGATACAGGTAGAACTCCTCAGAAACAGGTATAGGACAGGACAAGGATAACAGTAGCAGGTGTTCTGAGCTACATCATTGTAGTCTTCCATGAGTGGTCCTGGAAGTTTCAGCAGAGGCTTTAGGGCCTGTGCCTACCCTCTTACATTCAGTACAAACTCAAACATAAGTGATACAGAGTAAGCATCTATAATAAAAATAAATTCAGGTTATTACATCAATACAAAGTGAACTTCATAAAGTACATGCCTGAAATGCAGCTTCACTGTGTTTTGCCTCTCTCTCTGTTTTTGCTCTGTCTTTTGTTTAATAAGTATTATAAAAATATGTGCTATGATTAATCTGTTTTCTGTGACTTGTTTCTTTTATGATCCCTTGACTTCTGCAACTTCCCCAGGCTTGCTTAAGCTGAGGCCTGCCCATTGAAGTAGGCAGCAAACATACACATAGGTCTTCAGTCCAGAGATGGCCTAGGAGGCACAGAAGATGTTTCAAAGGGAAAAGAATCCTGCGTTTCGGGTAGGGCAGCTTGGGCACATTGCATCCCTGGGACAGCAGAGGTTGAGTACACACTGTGTATGCAGAACAGATAAAATGTTTATCTCATGAGTTGGGCCTGTGGAGTATTAGCTATATTGCAAAGAAAGAAAGACATACTGCTTGTCATATGAAAAAGTTAAGTGGATGCTTTAGGATGGCAAATGAGACATAATTGTTGTGGAGGTCTATACCAAGTTCCCTGTAATGAAGAAAAGGAAGTTATAAATAGAGATAAGAAAACAGCTGTAGACAAACAACCCAAAGTATCATTTATCTGAAATCTAAACAAAACTGTTTACAGCTAGCTATCATATAATAATTACTTTTCATACTTCATGTCAGGTGAGACTGAAGGTCTATGCTGTCTTGATATTATTTTTAGATTAAACAGCACTAGTAGGAAAAGCACACTGAAAATTTCACAGAGAAATAGGTTTTCACTTGTTTTACAGCCCAGTTTGATAGGTTTAAATTTGAATGCAGTCATTCATGAATTAGTATTTCAGGAATAGATCTCTCTGATGCAACTAGTACCAAACAAAACTGAGATCCAGTGCATGGAGTCATGAGAAATAGCAAACATCAGCTTGGAAAGAGTATCATGTTAGCATTTGTCCAGTGCTCCAGCACTGGAGTAGCTCTTTCTGGCTATTTCTACTGTGTTGGGGATGTTATATACAAAAACTGGCTCACCAGTCACATGAAAATTTATCGTAAACCCCATTTGATATGTATTTTTTGTAACATTTCCATAGATTGTTGCTATTATTTGGTGGCTTTCCTCTTATTCCCTAAGCCTGGAGTTGGATAACTTCATGAAAATGTCAGCTTTCACAGTAATTAATGAATCATCTGCTTGCTCCAGGAAGTCACATAGAGGTAGATAAGAAGAAGCCAAACTCATTTTTTGTTTAAGTTGCCTCCATAATTTTCAAGAAGGCATTTAAAAACATTTAAATGTCTAGCCAGATTTAGAAGTATTGCTCCTAGTCAGATTACCAAACTAATTATGGGTTCCAAAGTCAATTTCCTATGCTAAAACATAGAAAGTTTTTCAGTTTGGTTTGGTTTTGTTGCTGAAAAAGGCTTACTTTCCACAAATTCTGGAATCATTCTATTTATGCAGCTGAATTTTAGCAAAAACTTAAGACCTGCTATTGACAAAGTTTATAATGAACTTAATGGTACAGAAGGTCATTCTAGTCATTCTGATCATGAAATTCTGAATTATGCCCTCAGAGGACCCCTAGAGAACTTTGATAGTTAAGGGAAAAAGTCACAAAGAATAAATCAAAGAGAAGTAAAAGGAAAAAAAAAAAATGAAGCTAAGGAATCATGGAAAGGCTAAGCCTAGAGACAAATGAAAAAAAAAAGGTGGGGTGAGGGGTAAGCAAAGCAAGCCTAGAGTTAAAAAAAAAAAAAAAAAAAAAAAAAAAAAAAAAAAAAGCAGAGGAGAAAGTATGAGAGGAGAAAGAAAGTATGGCAGATTGCTGGGAGAGAGCACAAAGGATATAATGATTTAGAATGCTCTTTTGTACTGCCTTGAAGCTTATCATGAGTTCTTTTAGGCTTCTCTTCTATAGAAACACCAGTTATGCATTTATAGGTAAAGCTGAATCCCACTTTGCACTGCAGTCAAGAAGTCAGCCTCCTTGATAAAGACAAAAAAAATAAAAAATAAAAAAAAATCAGTACCATCTCCAAACTAACAACACATAGACTTTGAGAGGAACTGAGAGTTCCTTATTTTGAGAGTTTGAGAGTTCTTTATGAACTAAGAGATGTAAAAAACAGGAATAAGAGTGAAATCAACACTCTAATAGTATTTTATGAGTTGAGCTGGAAGGGGGAAATGTGGTGGCAGGGTTGAATGCGTTTTTACACAATTTCATAGAACAGAACAGAATAGAATGGAATAGTTCAGTTGGAACTATGAGTTCATCAAGTCCAACTGTCTGACCATGTCAGGACTAACCAGAAATGTTATTGAGGCATGTTATTGAAGGCATGTTATTGAGGGCATTATCTAAATGCCTTTTAAGCTCTGAGAGGCATGGGGCAACAGCTACCTGTTCAGAAAGGCTGTTCCACTATTTTACTACCCTCAATGTAAAGAAATTATATTTGTCCAGTATGAAGCTCCCTTTGTGCAGCTTTGTGCTCACATCCTAACATCTGTTACCTGTGGGAAGAGAAGGGCACTTCCCTCTCACTTCTCTTCTCCTGTTCACTTCTCTTCTCCTGTTCAAGAAGTTGTAGAGAGCAATAATGCTGTCTGTCAGCCTCCTCTCCTCCAAATGAGACAAATCAAGTGTCCTCAGCCTCTCCTCATAGGACAGTGATGTTAATTAGCCTTTTGCTTTGGACTTTAGTCTTCACTCTAAATGTAGCTTTAAGATTCCTCTAAATTTTAAATTCTCTGGATTTGTCATTATTGCCATTAGAATAATAATAATAGTGATACCAGTGGTAGTAGCTGTAGTAGCAGTAATATCTGCATTTTTTATTTATTTATTTGTTTTAACAATTGAGATTCAAACCCAAAACAGTTTTTAACATCTTTCTACCTTCAACTATTTGTAAAATACCCAAAGTTAACAAACGGCAAAGAGAGTAAAAAATTATTCAGAGTTAGAAGTTATTCAACATACCACTGTGTTCCTTTTTTTTTTCCAGTACAGTTGGCATCATAAACAGTAAAAGATACAGTTTAGTAATGGAGCCAAGCCTCAACACTAAATAAAAACAAAAACAAAAAAATCAAGTCTTAACACTGACTTAAAATTATAAGGTGTTTAATTTTGCATTTCTCCTATTTTTTTAGGTTTCTGCTCAAGCATTGTCGTATTTAAGCCACAGAGAAAGACAGCAGTCTATTAGATTACTGAAGAGAGATTAAAATGTCATGACAGAGTTCCTGTAGATGGGGGGTTATATGAAAACATCAAAGTTACTGACAAATTTGGTAATATAGTAAATTGAAGTGGCTCATTTCTGGGATAGCAGCTAGAAACTTTTTTTTTTTTTTAGCTGTAATGTAAACTACTTCTGTTGAAGGACTAAAGAGAAGGACTGACACATGGTAGGATCTGCCTTTCTTGCCCTTCAATCCTGTTGAGCAGTTCAATTATTGGTTACTCTCTGCAAAAACAGGTTTTGTGAGCTATGCAGATAAGAATCATAACACATTGTTGTCATATAAACTGAAGCTTTCTTTGACCTTCTCTGTGCTAAGTTACAGAGGAGGACCTGCTTCCACGTCCTGCTTCCATTGACTTTCTGCCTAATTGCCAGTGTTGGCATTTCTGCCCTTTTTGGTGCCTCCCTTCTCCTGAGCCCTCTGTCTACCCACACCTTGACCACAGGCTATGTCACACACACCTGTAATGCTGTTGCCTTGGAATATCCATATTTTCTCTCTGTTATTCTCTCTGTTCTGTTATTTCTATTCTTCAAATGATTTTGAGTAAAGCTGAGTCAAGTGCTTTTTGCCATTTTTTCCTAATCATGTTTTATTCAATCCATGTTGATACACAGGACAGGTATAATGTTGGTAAACATATGTAGGACAGGTGAGTCATGCTAGGTCTCAATGTAGCTGCTTGTAATACTCAGAAACAAATGATCTGAGTGGTTATTGTGGTAAGTATGTGTTCTTCTGAGCATTTCTTGTGATAAGTATGTGTTCTTCTATCATTCTGCTTGGTAGCTGCAAAAAGAGACAGTGTACAGTGTCTCATATATAATTCCTTGACAGTAACGAGCTGTAAATTTGAAAAGGTAAATTTTCTTCCTTACCAATAAAATGCATTAACTCTTTTGGATTTTGCTTTTGCATTTCGTTTGTTTCTTATAAACCAGTATTCAGGTATATTTGCATCCTTTCGAGGCAGTTTAGTCTGGAAGCTGGACTGGATAACTAGTTAGCATGCCCAGGGCTTGGAAGCCTGGAAGCCTGGAAGGCAGGTACATGAAATCAGTGATGCATGGGATCCAGACATCCTGGGTATGTCATCACAAAGCCTAGCTGACAAGGAGATTCAAAAGATGAACTTTCAAGTGATAGACAGTCACATTGATGTACATTGCTACATTGCTATCTCACAATAAAATAAAGGTAAATCCTAGGATGTCTCAAATAATTGGAAACCTATGCTGAAATTACCAAAGAAAGAAAACTTCTGGTGCCTTCTGTTGCAGACTTAGCCATCCATCCTCAAAAGTCTCTATCACTTTAAAGGTTGGTTCACAGGATGGAAATAAATAAATAAATATACAAATAAAATACAAGCTGAAGAGGGTATGATATTGTTCAAAAGAAATTAAAAAAAAAAAAAAAAAGAGCATCTCAATGACATCTGGAGTGATAGAAAGGCTTCAGTTTAGGACTAGTAAAAGGATTTAGAATTGGAAATCTTTTTTTTTTTTTTTTTTGTAATACCCACTGTCATTTGACTCAATTAATAGGTGGGATGGAAATTGAAAGCTCAAGAGACCAGCATGAAAGATGGATAAAATGTCATATTGATCCAGCAATGCTTCTCATCAAGAAGAGTTTAATGCACTGATATACCCATAAGAAAAGAATATTGCAGTTTTTAAGCCTGCATTACACCCAATGGGATTACAATTTAAAAAACAGATAGCAGCAATGATTAACATCTTTCTAAGCCACATTTCACTGTCTGCTCCACATGAAATGGTGTGAATGAAATAGATTTTTATGAACTGTACAAAACTGTACAGAAATGTACAACTAATCTAATGACCACATGCTCAATAGATGGCAATTCCCATCTCAAGCACTCTCTTCTATTTCTGGTTTTAATTATTTCTCAAGAACAGAGAGGATGCAGGGGAATCAGTGAAGGTGGCATTTCTACTTATACTCAGACACTCTGTTTCTAAAAGAGAGACTAGAGACTAGACCAACAGAGACTTGAAAGCCATATCTAAGTCAAGGGAGAATAAAATGCCTCCTTTTTCATTATTTCTTCTAAAGTGAAATTATTCTGAAGTAATGATGGGGTTGTTAGACTTAATTTTTTCATGCTGTAGAATAGCAGCTTTCCCATCAGCACTTATATCCTGCTTAATTTTACTGCTACTACTAAGCCGAGAGGTGTGCAGGTTTACTTCTCAAATGATATGAACAATTAATATAAGAGATGTTTTTCTAGGATGAAAGTCAAGTAGCATTCAGTGGTGAATTAATTTCTGTGCAGTGCAATGGGTTGCGTCAAAGCAGGGAAATGCACGCTTTGACCAAATGATGCACATGATGCACTTTCATATGCTATTTAGATGAGAGCTGCTGGCCACCCATGAAGCACACTTACCTGTAGCTAGAATTGCCAAGTATTCTTGTTGATCATGCATTTGCTTGCATTTGTAACTTGATATTAAAATCATACTGAATCCCAATGGTCAGGCACTTTATATATTATATGTATGGGTATTCAAATGGCCAAAGAAGACTGAGCTAGGCTGCTCCCAAGTTCTCAGAACTGCTCCTGCCCTGTATGTGAAGGATGGACAATGCTTTTCACCACTATAGTCACTGGCTAAGGGAGAGATTCATTTAGGATGGGGCAGCTGAAGTGTCAATGCTCCAAAAAGCTGACTGTAGTGCCATAAACTTCAGTAACTGTACCTGCCAAACAGAAGAAGATGGTAAATAGGGATAACCTAAACAAGCATCCTGGGCTTTATGTTTCCTCCAGAAGACTAAAGCCTAAATACAACCCAGAGGTTAATCATGTGGGATAGCGGTAGGAAAATGCAAATAAGAAAAACAAAGCAAGGCTCTACCTTTCCAATATACACAAAAAGAGGGGCGTGCTGTATGAACCTGCTCATACTGAGATGTGAACGCTGCTTCACGGTGAGTTCACCATTCATTACTCTTTGAGGTGAAAACTCACAGTGTGACCTATAGAGTACACATACCAGGTACGCAAAGCAGTGAAAAACAGTTTTCAGTGAGTTTTCAGTGACTGTTAAAGTGTTGCTTAAAATCCTCAGTGAAGGCATTTCTAAACAAAATATACACATAATACATTTGGAAAACTACCTTAAAGTGCTTCTCTGTCCAAGTTCTTTCTTGTAAACAAAAGCACACACAAAAGCGGAAAGTTTCAGTGTCATTTTCATTTTGTCTGAAATGCTTCTCATGGGGACATCTTTACAAAACACTCTATCAATCTCTGTCAATTTCTCAGAGCAGTTGTTAGTGAAATGTCACCTTCTCAATTCCTCACACTGGGAGTTTAGACACCTTCAGGTTTTGAAAACAAAAAGATAACGTAATTAGTACACTTAGTTAAATACACTTAAAAGTAAAATTATTATAGAAGAGATGCAAATGAGTATTAATTAAATTATTGAAATTAAACAAAAAATTTCTTTGAATAAGTTATATATTTTACTATTTCTCTTCTCTAACAGCTAACTTTAAACTTTTGCTGAATTTTAAATAAATACTCCCAAATTCTGTGGTATTTGAGGTCTCTGCTCTCACTGCAAGGCATACTTATGAAACTATCCAGGAGTTTGTGGTGTAAGGTTCTTATGAAACCTTATAAAACCATCTTCAGCCTTCAGAAATAAAAAATTTTCCAATATATATGGAATGGGGATTTTTTAAGTGAGAAGGAGGGTGCAGTATTCCATTTACTGGAGGGAGAGGAACATCAAGATAGTTTCTAGATCTTCAACTACCAATTTGTAAAAATTAGAGAGAGTTCTGAGGCACTTGTCTCTCTTCTTCTGGAGACAAGAATACTCAAACATTAAACTGATATTCTAACTATTTAGAGATGTGTAACTGATTTCCACACTCCTATATAGTCCTTGAATTCTGTACAGTCACACATATAAAAATGCAAAGTATTTCCAGCTCATCTAGCATAGAGTCAGATGGCTAAGGACTCCTTCAGACAGTGAAACCAGTGTGCTTTGAATTTCTGTAGTTGGAGAAGGGCTTGCAATATATTGAATCATCTTTCTAATGTGTATCTGACATCCTCTATCATGTAAAAATCAGAAATACCACCTCACCATCACTTTTCTCTGAAGAAAAAAAATAAAAAGAAAAAAAAAAAAAAGAAAAGGTATATATCACAAAGATATTTATTCATTATGCTGATGAGCAAAGTCGTGATCATAAGTTAGGTGCTAAATACAGTCAGTAGCTTGATGTTGTCAAAGTACTTTGGCACAGCTCTGCCGTGTTGCTGGAAAGATAAAGAACATATTTTGTAGATAAATGCCTGGGCAAGAACAGCTATTTATGCATGTGTTTGTACATCACAGATGTTTAAAGCAAAAGGGATGTGCCTACCATTAGAAGCTAATTCCACAGGAAAGATCAGTCTTAGGGTCTTTCAGGTCACTGCTTTATACTTACAAATATAGAGGTCATTCTTGTTATATACCTATGTTCTGTGAATCTAACTGACGTAATGGGAGGTATCTGACCTCACTAATGGGACGTATCAGATGAAGATTAAAAGAACTCAACTCTATTCAAGATGAAAATCTGTACTGAAATTAATCAGGCAATAATTTTAATTCTAAACTTCCTGGTCTCTGATTTTATAGAACTCTATATACATGTATATTCTGCTTAACTGAGCTTTCAATAACTAACTTCTCACATTTCATAACATCTTATATTTTTACCTCTTTTGTTTCTTCTTAATCTGAAGTTTTGAGGAAGCTGATTAAGTTGTCAACTTTGTCTACCAGGTACTGGAATATCTATTGTACAAAGAATTAATAGTAGATATGATGACACCTAGTGGTGCTGGAAAATAGATATATTTATTTTCAAAATAAAGACATAATGCATCACACCTCAAATCTCCCAATCTAAAACAGCTGAAAAGGTTTATTATTTGTGGTTGTTTTTTACTTATCTAAATGCAAAGATGCGCAGGGCATTAAAATTTCCATTCTGCATTTTTTATTTTATTGAAAAGAAAACATTAAAGAAAGTATTGTTTTCAGTACAGAAAATGAAATGTTTTTTTTTTTGAGTTTCATGTTTGCTGCCAGGTCACACTAACTTCACAGTGTTCTATAGAAAAATAGTTATCATATATAGCTTTCCTTCACTGATAAGGTATCAAGACCTAACTAAGAAAGTTAGTTCCACTGTGATAAATAAAGATTACAGAATTTTCTCTTTTTTTTTTTTTTTACATGTATACATTACATTACATGAGACAAAAAGGCTTAGCAAGTAAATCCAAAATTATTTTTTTAGCAACTGCAATTTCTGTGATATTGTCTTTGAATGTGATCAGGCTATTTGTTGCTTACAATGTCTACATGAACAGGTAACTAATATTCAACTTCCCCAGTTTGTCAAAGAATTAATATATTATCAGATACAATCTGATACAACTTTTAGCCAATGGTCTAAAATGGGGAAGCAATTACCTGGTGAATCAACACTTACACATATAGGATTTACAGATATCTTTCTATCATCTCTTAATGTATTCTCTTAGAATACATGTAATACATGTAACTCCATCTAGCAAGTAGCAGCTGGATCATGCAAGGAAATTTTAATTACTTTAACATTTCTGCCTCTGTTGCCAGATGACTCTACTTCATGCTATTGTTTGTGTGTTTTCCTTCCTTCCTTCCTTCCTTCCTTCCTTCCTTCCTTCCTTCCTTCCTTCCTTCCTTCCTTCCTTCCTTCCTTCCTTCCTTCCTTCCTTCCTTCCTTCCTTCCTTCCTTCCTTCCTTCCTTCCTTCCTTCCTCTCTCCCTCCCTCCCTCCCTCCCTCCCTCCCTCCCTCCCTCCCTCCCTCCCTCCCTCCCTCCCTCCCTCCTTTCCTCCCTCCCTTCCTCCCTTTTTTTTTTCCACAAGTCTCTTGTGAATGAAAATGACCAAAAAGAAAACCTCCCTTCCTCATTGTTCTACTATTTGATGGTAGTATCAACACAGGTAAGAAACTGTGTTGGGCAGTCTAAGTAAGACTTAGATGCCTTCCTTAACTAACTCATACTTTCTCTTCCTATTTGCCCTATGAAGTGATTTAGTCTCAGAGGTATTTGTCATTTGTCAACAGGAACCTTATTGTAGATTTTCGATAAATAAAGGGGTCTTAAAAAAAGATGGAAGGCAACTTTTTGTTCAGTCAGATAATGACAGGAGTGGGAGAATGGTTTCAAACTAAAAGAGAGGAGATTTATATTAGATATTAGGAGGAAATTCTTCATTCAGAGGGTGGTGAGGCACTGGAACACATTGCCCAGAGAGGTTGTGGATGCCCCATCCCTGGAGATGTTCAAGACCAGGTTAAGATGAGGCCCTTATCTAGTGGGTGGCCCTTATCCTATGGCAAGGGACTTGGAACTAGATGATCTTTAAGGTCCCTTCCAACCTGAGACATTCTGATTCTCTGATAAATAATGGAATAGAGAACTTGATATGAAATAGATAAGGGAGAGATGGTTAATTCCTGTTTATGGACACTTGCTGGATTTTATGTCCAGAAATCAAAAGGTGAGCACATGCATAGAAATAAATAATAACTTCTCCCCTTCACAAGCTATATACCTCAGTAGACAGTGGATAATAAATGAGCTTATCTCTATCCTAATACCTGTAGAGAACAAATATATTTTAAAAAGTATGAAGGAAGATACTGCATAACAATATCTTAGTGTACCAGTTCTGAGATGGATTTTGGAGTGTGACAAGTACAGCACACTATTCACAGAATGGTGCCACAGTTTCATACAGCCCAGGGAGAATGTGACTCTACTCTATATTGCCATCATTTTGCTTTTTGTCGTTTACAGAGTACAAATCATTGGCTACAATTTTCTCCTGTAGATAAAGGTACTTTTACCCATGTCTTGAATTCTCCCATACATATCCATGATACAAAAAACTCTCAAGAACACTTTCCAGGAGACACTTTTTCCAGGATAAGTGTTTTACCCAGTAGTGAACACAAAACCGTGTCCTCTTCCTCCAGTCTCTGAATGTGGATTGTAGAGATAATGTATTTATGGAAGAATCTCTTTTCCACAAAAACTGGAAAGAAGATTCTTATCTGTTTTAAACACTGATAATAAAAATTACCCATCTAAAACACAGCATCATACAAGCTGCTGCGGTGACAATTACCTCCATCCCAGCCAGAACCAATACCGTACTAGCGGTAGGGTATACTCTGGTAATACTGAATTAGGTATCTGGAGTACTGTGGATAGACTGGCAGTCCATTGTGTCATGAACACAAACAACCAGCATAAGAGAATTGTTCCTTCCTTGCAATCTAAGTCTGAATAAGAAGTCCCAAATTCCAAGGTGGTGATTGTGTCTCAGAACTAAAAATGAAAACCAGGTAACCTTCATATTGTGAGGGAATAATATGATCCTAGGAGTTTGATAACAGAAAATGCCTGTTTATACATTAATACCCCACCTAGATTTTCAATTGAGGTAAGTGCATGAGTGGATGTAGTGACACTATGTTAAGCTCATTACAATCTTGATGTTAAATATTAATGGATGCATCATAGTTTCTTTGACCAGCTAGCTGGGAAAAAGAAGGTTAAATCTTTTTAAGCATATCTATAGATACTGATATAAGTATAGGTGTTCCATTACAGGTGTAGAATCATAAAAACAGAGAATCATAGAATGGTTTGGGTTGGAAAGGACCTGTAAAGATCATCTGTTTCCAACCCTTCTGCTGTGGGTAGGGGCATCTTCACTAGATCAGGTAACACAAAACTCCACGCAGCCTGACACAATGCTTCGAGGAATGGGGCATCCACAGTTTCTCTGGGCAACCTGTTCCAGTGCCTCACCGCCCTTACAGCGAAGAATTTCTTTCTTTTTGTAATCTAAATCTACCTTATTTTAGTTTAAAACTGTTACTCCTCATCCTATCATTACAGGCCCTGGCAAAATTTCTCTGTCTAAACAGAGAAATTGTCTGGTTGTCCAAATTGTCTGTTTGTCAGATTGTCCAAAATTTCTCTGTTCTCTGAAGTACTAGAAGGCTGCTATAAAAGTGTACTCTGAGCCTTTTCTTCTTCAGGCTAGACAACCCCAACTCTCTCAGACTGTCTTCTTAGGAGACATGTTCCTCTTCTCTAATCATTTTTGTGACTCTCTTCTGGACCTTTCTATCCATGCCTTTTTTGTGCTGGGGTATAGATATAGTTAGACAGTAGTGGAATAATTGCCTAAGGTGACTTGAAAATTAAACTGATGTTCATATTTTAAAGAAAAGGTACAGCACTGAAGAAGCTTCCAGGGTGGAGTGTAGCTGCACTACCTAAACGTTCCCTCAGCCTCCAAACTTAGATGTTAATCACACTGGGGAAACCTGCTGTGCAGACTCTAAGGAACAGTACAGAGTGTAGAGCAGAGTGAAGGGTGGAGGCACCGTGGCTAGGCTCAAGATGACAAGTTGACAAGTGTCTGACAAGATGGGAACTTGATTATTCTTGTGCACACCAAGACCAGTAAGCTGCTACTCTAAGCCAATGACCTGTCATGTTTTTGACAAAATGCTGTAGTGAACTTTTCTTATTATAATATCATTATAATACCAAAACACACCTCCATCCCAAAAGCTACCCACCACCAAGGTGCAACCACCCCTCAGTGAGCATGTGCTCTGAATTTCTTGGAGCCTATTCCTTTAAACAAAAGCAAGAAAACTTTGCACCAACCATAACCAAGATATACTTAACTAGAGTCACTCAAGCTCCACCTAAAAGATAGAAAATAATATAAATTGGCTTAAGACAGTGGGGATGTTAGGGAAGATACCATCACAACTTCTGGGATTGATCAATGGGCTGAATCTCTCTTTGCCCTCCCACCCCCCACCCCCATTGGGACACCTCTGGGTAAGATTTGAACACTTGTATACACCAAGTGCCTCCCCAGGAAACAGAAATCTCTATAGAGTCTTTGTACCTTTAAACACATTTATAGCCAGCCTGTGTTACTCATGCTTTTGGTATTTGAGTGTACTTTACAGACACTGAATTTATCACTGACAATCCAATGAACCTGTGTACCTGTTGCTTTAATAAATTTCACTAGATTGCATTGAACCTAGCCATGATAGTTCTCATTGAACACGAACAAACTCTTTAAGTGTGTCCATGGTAGTTCATGGAATGTGACTAGAGTGAGGGTGTCCTACATTATCTGTGAATCTGTAATCATGATAGTTCAGAACCCTGAATGTGACCAGACTTTTAATGGCTAATTGGCTACACGCTTAATGCAACAACAGTTTTGATATAGGTTATTTAATAAAAGAAACAAACCATCTTTTCATCCCTACCACCCAATAACCTGCCCCCAAGATGAGTCAGAAGACCTCTCACTTCTAATTCTTCTAATGAACTACAGACAGTACTGACAGACTGGCCTTTTTCCACAAAAGATAGACTGAACTGATAGACGCTTCTCATACTTAACTTCCATTACCCTTTACATAGAATGCAAGACCATGCTGCAGCATAAAAAAAAAAAAAAAAAAAAAAAAAAAAAAAAGCTAAAACTTTGCATTTTGAAGAAGAAATCCAGTGAACTGATTGGAATTTAGTTATCAAAACACCAGGTTTGGAGGGTACAGACTGTATGTTTAACTGTAAACTTCTGGATCTCTCCACTGAATTAAGTAAAGCATATTCTTTATTTTGCTCAATCAAACCTGACATACTATAGTAAACCTGGAACAGTAGAATATCTTAAATTTTTTTAACAATTAACATACAAAACCTAAAGCATTTATTATAATACTGTTTATTATTAACATATCAATGAATGACATTGCAAACAGAGGATAATCAAGTAAATTACTTGATTATTATAAGTAATTTCCCAAGGCATCAATTAGGTAAATTCTAATTACAGACTGTTTCAAAGTTTTAAGTTGAAACTTATTAAATAATACTGGCAAGACCCATGGATGTTGCAAGAAAAAAAAATAATAATTTCATACATGAGAGCAAATTTAATTTCAAATCGTTAAAACTGAAGACAGACATACTGTTTTTAAAGCTATTAATAACCATAATCTATGAATTACATTGGCTTTCGGATTGATAAACCCATATTCCAAGCTTATTTGTTTCACTGAAAGACATAGAGGCAGTCTTTTCAAAGACATCAAATTATGAATACAAAATGTTCAGTTGGAAACTCATTTGTTTACACTCTCAGGTGCCAGCTTTTTCTCATTAACAATTTGAAATCTTTTCAAATTATTTTTATTGGAAATTTCATTAGTGTTTGTAAATATGTCATGTTTACAACTGAGCAGGATGTGTGAATGTGAGCTTTTGCCCATTCTTCATTTTCCATTTCTCCCTGCCCATTCCTATCTATTTGTAGTGCTGCCCATTCTTTTGCACTTAGTCAGACTAATCCCTTGTATGGGCATGTACTCCACTCACAGAATAGCTCCCGGGGGCATTTTGACACCTTGATTCATATTTTCATGGCTTTTATGTCTCATCTCTACAAAACAATATTACAGCATGATGGAAGTCTTTGAATTGGCGCAAGAAAAACAGAAATCCCAAAGATACAAATATCAGCTTAGAAACTAACATTTGTCACCCATCTACATCTCAAAAGAGCTATGTGCTTCACAAAAGCAGTGAGCAGTGTTTCTTTGATAGACTAGATTGAAATTGAAAGAAGAAAATTAAGAAGATTCCTCATAGGATATCACTAGAGTAAAGTCACAGTTAGGATCTTGGAAATAAATATCTCAGAAAATATTTTATATATATATTTTTTTTAGCAGAAGCAGCAAATTCAACAAAGCACGTATGATGTAATTCTAAGAACTGTTTTTTACACATTGATATTAATAATGGCACTCTTCCTCCTGTCATTGTTAGTAAGGGTACATTATGGAAATTTAGAATTTGTAAAACATAGAATTGGATACTAGGTAGATAACAATCTACTATGGTGATATTTGGAAAGAAATATTTTTTTTTTTTTTATGTTTAATTGATATTTGCTGGAAAGATAGCAAAACCAGAACACATATTTCACATCCTATCTTTTAATAGATCAATCAGTTTCTTCTGTTTCATTTTTTATTACAACAGTGAGCCATAGGATGACTGGCACTTCTTTGAAACGACCCAGGGATATTTTGTTTGTTTGTTTCTCTTTGCCTAAAGCATACATGCTGTTTGAATATTGAAGTTAAAATACTAGTGGAAATAGGATGTGGAGTAGGTTTTTTCTGGAAAAGTCAGTATGAATTTCACTTGCAGGGTATATAAAAACAGTGTTTTGTAAATGTCACACTAGAAAGTCTGCCTTTTTAAGGAGACATTAGAAATTGTGATGGAAACAATTCTGTCACAGATTTTTCAACCCATTCTTTGTGTTTCTGGAGCAGGCTGCACAAAAGTGAAAGAATCAGAAGCAAGTGAACAAAAATCCTTAATTTCTTCAATAACACGTACAATGCATAAATGAAGCCAATGAAAAACACCTAGCCTGCCACTGCTGCAGCTGTGGAAAAATAGGGGAAGAAAAGATGACATGATTTCCTTCTCCAGAAATAATAGATATCCAGCAATGTACAACATCACAAACATTTGTGCTACAATTATTATTAGTTCTTTTGCATACATTATCCCATTCATAGGTTCAAATATCTTGTGCTGAATTTATGGGAACTCAGTGCATAATAGGCTGTTTAAGTGTTTGGTAAGACTAGTAGCATACATATCCCAAGTATAAGAAACCAACATATAACAGTTTTAAATCTACATATATTGTGTTTTACATCTAAAACTGTTTTTAACTTCAGGCCAAAGGCACCACAGGCTATTCTTAAGTGATCTATAAGGAACTGAAAAAAGCAAGCCTATGCTTAAATTTAATACACATACTCCTGGACTTCTACAGGGAAGTTTCAATGTCCACAGATTAAGTGAAAGATTGAGAATGACAGGTCTGCTCAGGTTAAAATCATCAACAAATAAAATCACTAGTGTAAAACATAGGGTTGCAAAAAGGGATATAAAATTCTGTTCATATTACAACTGACAATTTCAAGGGCCTGATGCTTGATATTTACATGTACTTTTTGTACAGCACCAACTTGACTGCCTCATAATTAGTGACAACTCCCATGAGGTAGAAAGTAATTGCTCATTTGTAGATGAGGTACTTCTGGATCAAGAAGTGATTAAAATATTTATATTGCACAGCTTGTTCAATTCACTCATATTATCAGATTAATTTACTTTAATTTACCATGCATCAACATTTACATGAATTTCCTCCAAAAATGGTACTTGAAATAGAATAACTTTTTATTACTTATTTTTCAGCTTAATAATATCACTGTGTAGGATGGATAGATGGCCACTGCTCCATTAGAATTCTAGATTTACTCTATAAGCATTATGTTGTGTGCTTGCCATGAAAAAATTATAGGTACTTATGATTAAGTATTTTTCAGGCTGGAATCTCTGGGGAATATGGTTTAAATTAATAAAGATTTACTAGTGACAAGTATATATAATTTTGTTAACCTTGAGAAAAAAAAAAAAAAAAAAAAATTGAGACTTTGGTTTTGTTTTGTTTTTCCTTACTATTATTTTGTTTTTTCCTTAGCTTTACCAAAAGGATTTGGTTTTCATTTTTCCTTAAATAAAAGGAGTTGTATCTGAAGTTTTCATAAAACCTGATATTTTAATCTGACTTTTATTTATAAACTCAAATCTCTGCATTGCTGTGATTTATGTTGGTTTCCCTCCAAAAGGACTTAAGATGATAAATTAACTTGGGTAAAAATCTAAAAATTTACTTGGTGTCCAAAAGTAATCTCAAACTGTGCCTGTATATACATGTTATTATATACACCTTACACCCCTGGAAACATATTTGTAGGTGGCAGAGCTACATTGTTTGTGATACGAAATCCCCAGATTCCAAAGGAGTCATTTTCAAAATTTTCAGTAAAGTTCCTGACAAAAGCTGCTAGGTATATATGTTTACTGAAGAATAAACAAATATGTCCCAACCCAAACACGTATGGAGTTGAGAGCCAGTTTTACATACTTCTCAAGAAGCTGGGTAATTGCTCAGATTTAATCTAACTAGTTTGAGCTAACTCAGATATGTTTATCCAGCATGCTGTTACAACAAGGTAGACATAACCCCTATAAGTATACTGGATAGCAGTGCCAGAACTGAAAATCCCTACCATCTCTGAGAACTTTGTATCCTCAGCTAGTGTTCCAATATTACATTCTACATGGGCATATGTGGAAAGATAGAGCAAAAGACACTTTGAGCACACGGAACACAGTTTGTGTTATGATGAAACCTATCCTTGTTCCTGTGGGATAAAGCACTGTCAATATATAAATCATAGAGAATTTATGTAAGTATGTAATTTATTAAAAATTTATTGTGCATTTATGTTGTCATTATAGGCCAGACCAGAATTCTGAAGTTTAGACTTCCATCTGATTCACTCTGTCTTTAAGGCTAACAAGTTAAGATTAATATCCAAAAATATCTATTGAGTATCAGATTACATCAGATTACATTGAAATTAAATATCTCCAGTTAGCACTTATTTTTATTAATCACCAATCTCCCGTGAGAAAGCAAAAAATCTAGCCTTTACCTTATTTACCATATTTACCTCCAACGTGGTCAATAGAGATGGCTGACAAGATACAACCTCAAAACAAATCAAAACATATCTTTTACATTTTATTGTGTCTACATACTGATTTCTCAAGCATTTTCTGACATGCCTTTAGTTGAATCATATTGCTGCTAACTGAATCATATTACTGCTGTTGAATCATATTAGCTGCTAACAACTGTAAAAAGAAACTGAAATCAACCATGTAAATGAAAATAGTCTTTTTTTATCATTTTGTAATCAACATAGAATCACTTTCTTGGGTATGATTATACTGAAAATGTAATAGTTATGCCAATATAAAGTTCTTTTTTGTGTGTTATACAATTCTTCAAGATTAAGAAATTCTCAATAAGGTGATCTTACTAATGAATCTTTATTATTTCAACTTCTATGTTAAGAAATCTTTTTGTCAGTTTAACAGTTTCATGAGCATCTTTCCAAAACATCTGACAAGTCAAAGATTGCAAATTGAAGTGAAAAAAAAAAATAAAAAAATAAAGGTGAATATATTGATTTATCATTTGTCTATAAAATGGTCTGTGCAGGATAACCTACCTTCAACTAAATCAGTAAGAGAGCAAATGTACTGGGGTACATTAATTAGATTTGGGGTGAAACAGAAGCACATTAGTTTTTCTCCTTTAGTCAATTGAAATGGAATTTGGCACTTTGGTTTTAAGGACACGTTGCCTGCACTTTAGAAAAGTAAACCTCAAAGCAAGAATAGTTTTGTAAAGCAATTTCTAAATAAAAGTTAAATGAATTATACAAGTTATTGTATTTATTTGCCTTCTATCTCAGTGCAGATGGACAACATTCTGTTGACAGTTCAGGGCAAGGAATCTGCAGTGAGCTTTATTGCCCTCAGGAAAGGAAGAAAAGATGGAGAAGAGCTGTCAGAACTGCGTACATTCAGTTCTGTCAGACACAGGCTGCCTACAGTGTCTGCTAGCATAAAAGAAAAGAAAACAGATGCTTGTCCAGTATCAGACTCAATTATACCTCCTAAGAGACTTTGCTGTGGTTGGTTAAACAATAAAGAAAAAAAAAAAATAGAGAGAGAGAATTAGGTTAGTGGAATGCACTTGCCAAAACAAAAGCCTACAATGCCTCCCTGACCAGCAAAGAGCCTTTGGAGTCACCATTAAAGTTTTCACCTCTAAGCATAGTTTTTAGTCTCCTGGCACAAACATACCATAAAAAGACACACAAACAAATGTGATGAGACCCCAGTCAGGAGCAGTCTCTCTCTGAAAAGAATTGCAAGGTATTGTAGTTTTGAAACTACAAAACAGAATAGAATTAAATAAATTATTTTAGTATAAAGAGAGAGAAAGTTTTTGTATTGTTATACCACAACCTGACAGCATGATCAGGTACTAGATTTTTCTCATTACAGACAGCTGACACAGGAAAGGAAAAGACGGAAAGCATCTGCCACATTTTCAAACAAAGGCTGAAGTCAGCTGTCTTAAAGTTTAGCTATTTTAGTATCCCTTCCCTGGGATTTTTGCTTTGTTATACAGTTAACTGTGACTTTGATCCTTAGTGTTGTTACCTCCTGCTTCTGATCCTTAAGAAAAATAACAGCAGAAACTTGCTGATAGGAGACCCGCCACAGGCCATAGTCCTTTTTCTCATATTTCAGAAGAATGAAAAATAAACAAACAAAAAGATCTCTTCGTAAATGTTTTCAGTCAGTTGTGTAATGCTCTTTTTAAGAGATACATTTTTTCCTTCAAAGGTGAAAAAGGAAGGATTGACTCTCAATCCTTGTGCACCTTACCGAACAAAATACACACAAACATTATTTCATATTTATGTATAGCATCTGTATTGTTTTGGTCAGTAAACAGGATCCCCATAGAATCATGCAATCACAGAAAATTCAGGCTGGAAAGGAGTTCAGGAGCTCTCCAATCCAACCTCCTGCTTACAGCAAAACCATTTCTGAGGTCCAGTCTGGTTTTTCAGGGCTATGTCCAGTTGGGTCTTGAAAACCTCCAGGATTGGAAACTACAGTCTCTTTTCCTCCCCCTCTTCAAGTGGAGGAAGGTTCTCCTTATGTCCAGCATGAACATCTGTTGTTTCAACTTAGGCCTGTTCTCCCTCTTCCTCCTACCATGCACAGCTGTGAAAGGCTTCACCCCATCCCCTCAATAACCTCCCTGCTGTCCCTCTGTGGCTGTGTTAGATGCTCCTGAAAACACCCCCGTTTCAGGCTGGAGTAGAAGATGTGGTCGAGGTTGGAAGATCATTTGAAGATCATCTAGTCCACCCCCCCTGCCAACCAGGATCACCTAAAGCACATTGTGCAGGATGGCATCCAAGTAGGTTTTGAATATCTCTGGAGAAGGTGACTCCACAACTTCTCTGGGCAACCTGTTCCAGTGCTCTGTCACTCTCACAGCAAAGAAGTGCCCTCTTATATTCAGATGGAACTTCCTGTGCTTCAGTTTGTGCCTGTTGCTTCCCATCCTCTCACTGGGCACAGCTGAAAAGAGTCCTCTGTAACAATGAAACTAAGAAGCTCCATCCTCTTGATACCCTCCATTCAGATATTTATATACATTGATGAAGACTCAATGACTCAAAAGGAGGACCTCCCTCAGCCACATATCCTTAAAGTGACAGAGTGCAACATCTGTTTTTCTCCAGTTGCTGTAGAATTCTCTTAGTCTCAGCTACTATTACAGCATCATCTCTCTATTGTGGATTTTTCTTCTCCTTAAACCCTGTTTCTAATCCTAGATGACTGTGAAACCTAGCCAGCAAAAGTCAGACAAAGCAGCCACTGAGTACCTCAGCCTCATCTGTGGCCACTGTCACTAAACCAACCACTCATTATGAACAGGTCCTCGTTTTCCTTGCTCAGTCTTTTCCTTCTACTGTAGCAATAGAAGCTCTACTTGTTGCTGTTGACATCCCTTGCAAATGTCAACTGTGGATTATTTTGATTACTTTTGCTTCAGATGGGGAGGTTATTGGTGCTGGGATGAGATACCAAATCAACTTAAGCCCTTCGAGTCCACATACCCTTCATGTTATAGTCAGGGTTTCCCAAGTTATAAGTACATAATTTCCTGTCTCAATTTGATGAGAAACTTAAGTATTTGCATATTATATTTTCTTGGCATAAGTATTAAATAAACTGCCTCTTAGTTTTTGTGGTCAGCAACCTCTGCTTGTGCAGATACCATCATAGATGTATTTAATATCTGTGCATTTATTCAGTTATTAATGGACAAGAAATACTTTGTGATTAGGTTTTCTCTCATACTTTCCAATACTGCTGCAAGCTCTTTGGGAAGGACAGGCTGGGAAGATGAGCAGCAAATGCCGACCTTTTTGTGAGAGAGCAGGTGGAATACATACAGCTCTGCCTGGGGATGGCAGAAGAGCCAACTGAGTGTTTATGGATTAGGATAAAAAGGATGACAGGGACAGGGCAACACATTACAGTGGGGGTTGCTCTAGCCACCCTGAAAGGCAAGCCCTGGACTTTCCGAGAGTAAACTGTGGCCTCTTCAAGGATCTGCTTGAAAGAGTCTTGTCGTATAGGGCCCTGGATGGAAAAGAGCCCAGGAAAACTTGTTAATATTCAAGGAACAATTCCTCTAAGCTTAAAACAAGGTCCATCTCAATTAGCAGGAAGTCAGGCAAAAATGACATAAAGGTAGCCATGCAGAAGACCTGGGAGTCCTGGTGGATACTGAGTTGAGTATGAGCCTGCAATTGCCCTTGCCACAAAGAAAGCTGATGATATCCTGGGCTGCATTAGGCAATGTATAGCTAGCAGACTGAGGGAGGTTATTCCTTCTCTCTGCCCAGCACTTGTGAGTCCACAAGTGGACCTGTAGTATTGTTTCCAGTTCTGGGCCTTCTAGTACAAGATAGACGTAGATATACTATGAGAGAGAGTCTGGTAAAGGGCCACAAAGATGATTATGGTACTGGAACAACTTTCCTATGAGAAAGAGCAAACTGGGAATCTTCAGTTTAGTGAAGGCTCAAGGGGATCTCAATGTAATACCTGAAGGGAGGGTGCATGGAGAACATAGCCAGGCTTTTTGCAGTTGTGCCCAGTGACAGGACACAAGACAATGTGCACAAACTGGAAGATAAGAGGTTCCCTCTGAATATCAGGAAACGCTTCTTTATTGTGAGGGTGATGAAGCAATGGCACAGGTTGCCCAGAGAGGTTGTGGAGTCTCCTTTCTTGGAGATTTCAAAAGCCATCAGGACATGCACCTGAGCAACCTTGCCCTGGATAGCTCTGCTTGGACTGGGGGCTTGGACCTGATGACCACTAGAGGTCTCTTCCAACATCAGCCATTCCATGATTCTGTGATGAAAAACACTTCCCACAGACACAAGTTGCTGATACCAGGCAGAAAATGGATCTTTAATACAGTAAAGTGTACTAGGTTGACATGTATTAGGTTTTGGTAGTAGGGGAGGGCTTCAGGGTGGCTTCTGTGAGAAGATTCCAGAAGCTGCTCCATGTAAAGTAACAGCCAGTTCCAGCCAGCTCCAAAAGGGACCTGCAAATGGCCAAAGCTGAAACGATGAGCCATGCTGGTTAAGCCTCTATGAGAGCATATTTAATAAAGAAAATAAAGCTGTGAAACAGCATATGGGAGAGAGAAGTTAAAAAAATGTGTAAAGAAACAACCCTGCAGCCACCAGTCAGTGATGGAGAAAGAGGAGGTGCTCCAAGTGTTGGAGCAGAAGTTCCCTTGTGGTCTGTGGAGAGGACCAAAGGGGAGCTGGCCATCCCCTGTAGTCCATGGGGTACCATACCTCCATGCTGCAGCTTATGGAGGACCTTACAGGGAAGTGGATGGATCTGGCCTGAAGTATGCTGCAGCCTATGTTGGAGCAGACTCTGGTCTGGAAGTGCAGCCTAAGCAGAGGAGCCCATGGTGGAGCAGGGGATATGGTGGGAGCTGCTGCCTGTGGGGGGTACATGCTTGAGCAGTCCATTCCTGAAGAATGGACTCTGTGGTACAGATCTATATTGGAGCAGTTCTTGGAGAACTGCCGTCTGCTGGAAGCCCACATAGGATCACTTTGGAAGGAAGGCATCCTGTGAGAGAGACCCCGCTCTGGGTCAGTAAAGAGAGTGAGGAGGAGAGAGCAGCAGAGATGAATTGTTATGGACTAAATGCAGCCCCCACTTTTCATTCCCCTGAGCCACTCTGGGGGAGGACATAGAAGAGGGTGGGTATGGGGAAGGTGGATTTAATTTGCTTTTAGTTCTCATGGCGCTAATCTGTTATCAATAGGCAACAAATTACATTAATCTCCTTGATTCGGAGTCTGTTTTGACCGTGATGGTAAGTGATCTCCCTGTTTTTATCTCAATCTATGATTTATTTTTTTTCATTTTTCCTTCTGTCCTTCTAAAGATGGGGAGTTAGAGAGTGTCATGGTGCTTCAATGCCCAGTGGTGTTAAACCACCACATGAAGATACAGGTTGTTGGTTTCTGTTGGAGGTTCTAGCACTGGGCCTTTCTTTGGTGCTATACTTAAAAACTAATGTTTCAAACTTAATCTGGCCTTTAAAAAGTAAGGCTATACACACACATACAAACATACACAAAAGAAATAAAAACTGTAGATTATGTTAAAAATGTTGAAGTTTCCCACCAGTAATGAGATGTTTCTGGAAACAGCTTTTCAGATTCCTCTAGGGACTTCTGGTTGCCAAACAGACATAATATTTTCTCGTTATTAGCTCTTCAGAGTATTGTGTTCTTTGCAGTCACACCGAGGAAGTGGCATTTTTAACAAGTAATTTAAAGGAATAAAATGAAGGAAGGATGGCTGAAGAATTTGCAATGATGCATAATTATTGGAGTGAGAGAATCTGTGAACACGTCTGCCAGGTTTCTTCACAAAAATAAAAAGAAATCTTCTTGATAAATCTGATTTTAAAAATGATGTAGGCAGGAAGAATAAGGAAAATAGAGTGTATGAACATATGCATTCCTGCATTACACCTGGTGATTCTTAATCTGCATTATTTCACAATCATCAAAACAAAACAAACATGTGCAAATTGTGGAGGCATTATTTGTGTATCTTGTTATTTCAGTCAAATCACCAGTTTTCCAAGTGGGAAACAAAATTTTTTCCACTTAACACTATCTTTGGCAAAGCAGTATATTTTACATTTCCACTTTCAAATGTGGACAAGAGATGTCATCCAACCTGTTCCTTTGCATACCCAACAGCTTTTAAAAATACGGACTTGTGCTACATACACTGGAGGTCATTTTTCATACTATTCCTTTAAAACCCATTACTGTAATAATGGAATCATAGAATGGCTTGGGTTGAAAGGGAGCTTAAAGACATAAGGGAGATGTCCCTTCCATGGCCAGGGACATCTCCCAATAGATCAGGCTGGCCAGGGCCTCATCCAACCTGGCCATGAACACTCCCAGGAATGGGGCACCCACAACTTCTCTGGGCAACCTGTTCCAATGCCTCACCACTCTCAAAGTAAATAATAAGTAAACCTTAATAAGTAAATTTACTCTCAGAGTAAATAATAAGTAACTCTTCTCTATGCTTAAGAGAATCTATAGTAAAATCTATGGTTATAGCAAGAAGTTTCTTGAGTCCCATTGTTAAGGAGCAACCCACTTACATGTAGAAGTGAAGTGACTAAATTCTGAGTTCTGGAAAACCATATCTTAATATCTTGAAGATACTGATTACAGGTCATTTATCCTTTGCTTCAATTTCTCATTCATTAAAGGAAGATAATGATACATAGCTGCTGTATGTACCTCACTGTCATACAGAGGAGATTTCTAATTGCATTTAGATTAATTTCTCATTGAAACTGGTAATTAAATTAAGATTCATATTAATGAATGAACTATTTATAGAAACTGTATATACATAAAGTTTGAAGAGACCTTATAAGACAACCATTCCTCTGTTCTTGTCCATGCAGCCTAGTTGTAACGGATGGTTATGTATTCTGTCTTTTAAAATCTCTGTGATTTCTGGAGGCAATCTGTTCTATTGGTTTGTTATTCTTGCAAGATTTTCCCCCCAATTTCTGAAAGTAATCATTTCTATGGCAAATCAAGTTAGTTATTTCTTGATGATAAGAAAAAATATTTCTAACACATTTTACAGCCTGAAGATTAATATTATGTTTCCTCTCAGTCTTCCTATTTCTCTTTGTCTTCTTTTGTCATCTATAGAATACCTTGTAAACATTTCTATTAAAGATAGTTTGCAGATGTTGATGTGATTTTTTATTATTATTATTTTTTATGCCATACAACAACTAAATATTAAAAATATATTACTTCTCTTAAGTATGGCACTGGTTAGATCCCAGGTGATGTTTGCATTATCTACAACAATATCTTTTTGGCTCAAATAAAGTACATGAACAGTTAAAATCCCTCAGATCAATTATTCCTCTCTCCTAGCAGGATTTTTCTCCCTATTTTAAATTTGTGTATACACTGGGGGCAAGAGGGCAGATTGTCTTCAAAAATATTACTTGTCCTCCTTTTGTCATGTAAATTTCAGGCTATATCATCATTTATAACATTCATTCTTAATTTGAAGTTTATCCTTCTGGAGCATTTGGGTCTTTCTCTACTATATACAAGATAATTCTTTATTCTATTACCTTCAGTATTTAATACAAATTCTGTGTAGTTCTAGGTCTAAGAGAGAGTAATCTCTGTCTTGGAGAAGGTTTCTGTTGAATCACAGGGAAGTTTTATGCTAGTTAACAGAGACCTGTTGAAGCTAAGGAATCAGTAGCTGGACTTCTGATGGATAGCCATAATAGGCACTGTATATGCAAAATGCACAGTTTTGCAGCAGACTTGTGAGATGAGAATCTCTGAGGAGAGATTTCTGAAAGATGGAAAAACAACTGAAGACTATACTTTTAGTCTAAATTCCCAGAAGTTACCACACTAGCTATATGTAACCTGTTGTTAAGACCATTTCTGAAATACAACAAGCGTTCAAAGAGATTAGATAAGATGAAAGAAAAGAAAGCTCATTGTCTCACTGATGTGAGAAAGAAGAGAGGGCTCCAGCAGTTTGGATGCATGTGCCAGATGAAGTACTTTCCTTTGATAGAAGTGATGCTCTTTGGCCTGATAGATGGCTACATAATAAAAATCTAGCTGTGCAGATGATGGGAAGACAATATAGCAAATATTTGTGGCAGACATCTAGCAACGTTGTATCAGGAAACAAGCAGAACAAAGGACGGAATGCAACATGATGCCTATTATGGTGTACTGCAATAAAATAAATAACTGAATGAGCTCTGGTCATGGGCAGCAGAGAAGTTAGTACTGGGAATGTAAAATGAGAGTATGCTATACACCAGTTTTAAAAGGTAATAATTTAAATTTTAATTAAAAGAAAAAATAAATTGATACAGTCCAATATACTAGCTTTTGTACCAATGAGTACTTTTACATGTAACTTTACTTTTATTTTTCTTTGAAAATAATGGAATTACCCATGGAAAGTAATTTAAAAAATGCCAGTTTAGGTTTTCTGAGATGCGTAACACAGGAAAGTTCTTCTCTCTTGTAAAACAATAAAATCTAACTAATCATAAGCAGCTCATTTGCTCTGATTTACTGCATTCGATAGAAAACAAAACAAAACAAAACAAAACAAAACCGAGTGATGTAAGGTGCAGGGGAACATGTGGTTTTACCCTGCTGGACAGACAAACTCCACAACTCTTCTCTCACTCCCCCTCCTCAAATTACAATATGGAGAAAATACAGCAGAAAGGGCTCAAGGGTTGAGATGAGGTCAAGGAGATCACTCACCAGTTATTGTCATGGCCAAACAGACACAGCATAGGGAGATTAGCACAACGTATTGCTTATGACTATTAGACTCTAAGAGTGAGAAACTAAAAGCAAACTAAAACCACCTTCCTCCCATCCACCCTCTTCTTCCACCTCCCCCCAGAGTGGCACAGGGGAACAGTGAATGGGGACTGTAGTCAGTCCCTAACACTGCTTCTCTCCTTCACAATCACCCTCTTTCCCTGGACTAGCATTGGGTACCTCCCACAGGATGCCATCCTTCCCAAACTGATACTGCAGGAGCTTCCCACAGGTAGCTGCTCTTCAAGAGCTGCTTCAGCATGGGTCTGTACCATGGGGTCTATAAGAGCAAACTGTCCTAGCATGGGTCCCCCATGGGCAGCAGCTCCCCCCAGACCGCCTGCTCCTGCATGGGCTTCTCTCCACGGGCTGCAGCTCCGGCCCAGGGCCTGCTCCTGCAGGGGCTCTCCATGGGCCACAGCCTCCTCCAGGCCACATCCACCTGCACCACCGGGGGCTCCTCCACCCACGGGGGGGGCTGCAGTGTGGAGATCGTCTCCATGTGGGATCCATGGGCTGCAGGGGGACAAGCTGCTCCACCAGGGGCCTCTCCACAGGCTGCAGGGGAATTGCTACTCCGTGCCTGGAGCACCTCCTGCCCTCCTGCTGTACTGACCTTGGGGGCTGCAGGGCTGCTTCTCTCACATTTTCTTGCTTCTCTCACATTTTCTTGCTCCTCTCTCTCCCAGATGCTATTGCACAGCAGATTATTCCCTTTATTACACCTGCTTTCACAGAGGCATATCCAGTGTTTCTCACTGGCTCAGCTCTGGCACGCAGTGGGTCCCTTTTGGAGGTGGCTGGAGCTGGCTCTGATCTTACATGTGGCAGCTGGTGGGCTCTGCTCACAGAAGTCAACCCTACAGCCCCCGACTACAAAACCTTTGCCACATAAAACCAATGGACATGTATGCAAAGAACGTTCAGATTGATAACCTTTAAGACTATATTATCAGGAACATTGTATATTCTAGCATGAAGTTTTATCCAATTTTCTTACAACTCCTTTAGTTTCTTACCTGATCAATCAGAGGTATCACTGGGAGGCTTCTGTCATAGTACTTAATTTGTTTATGCCTCATGCCAAGTATCCTCAGTGAAACTGTAATTAGAAAACTAATTTAGCAGGCCAAAGTCCAAGTCCACAAAGATATTTATGCATGTAAGTTCTTATTTAAAGGCTTAATTCCCCTTGAGAAGCACTTAGATATGATTGCTATGACAATAAGCCTTGCCTCTATCATTTTCAATGAATACATGATATGTACATCTCTATAGTGCAATGGTGTCTGATGTAAATATTTCTAGGGAATGTCTAGCCATCTAAGTCTAGCCATCTAAGGAGAGCATAGCTAAAGCCAATTACTTCACACAAACCACTTTCCCAACACAGCTTTTCATTTCCCAAGGTAGTCTAGTCCCTGCTAGCTTAGGCATTTCTGTCATATATCATACATTAGAGAAAATCCTAATAGCACAAGTTAAGAAAAGAATAGAAAGGAAACTAAGTATAAACTACATACTTCAAATATTCTGAATAACTGAATGAGTGTTATTATATGTTGTTTGATAGAAATAAGAAAATACTGTTGTATTTAGAAAAAAAAAAAAAAAAAAAAAAAAAACCACCACTTTTTTCATGACTTATAAAAGCACAAATAGTTCCGTGTGAAATGCAGCTCTAAATTAGTTGTGATTCAAAAGAACAGTGAATAATTAGATGTTGGATGAATAGGGGAACTGACACTTTTTCCAACAAAAATAGTAAGGCTTTTTTTTTTCTCTCTCTTATTCATATTATAAGGATTTCCTGTTCCAAAATATTACCCAAAAAGATTACATAGATGCTTCCACAAGAACAGAATATGTTTTGTTTTTGTTTTTAATTTGTAAACCCTGAAAAGGAAACTGTTTTTTTTATGTTTGCTTTTTTCTTTTTTTTTTTTTTCTTTTTTTTTTTTTTTTGTTAGTTTGTTTTTCCTGAAAATTAAGAGCAATGTCTCTGAAGTAAAATTTTTCCAAAGATCAAATTTCCCCTGTTTGGAACCCTGAAATTGCAGTTTTCTGCATAGTCTTTAAGGACTTTCACATCCTTTGAACCATCCTTCACAAACATTTTTTTACATACAAAAAATTTACATACACACTTGCTGTGATACACAATTGCTTTGATATAAAAAGTACTTTGTAAAGTTGAGTATAAAAACAAATTTGCGGAAAGTCTCTGTGTGCAGCTGGACTTAGTGTTTTCCTTCTTCTCTGCATGACCTATGTGCAAAAATATTGGGAAAGTGATACCTATGTGTTGGTGAAGTTGACACAGGTAAAAGGTGCATATTAGTCTCCTGTGCACTGAAGATTTCCAGGATAAAAGGAGAAAAAAATGATATTATTTTAGAGAGTGTTAGACCAGTAGAGATATAGACAGACCGACTCAAAAAAAAAAAAAATACACAAAATAAAGAAGATAGCACATCTTTAGGAGAGTCTTTAATATAAAATAGCCATTAATTCAGCAAGAAGGTGATATCCATTACAACTGTAGCTTTCAGCCCCAACCTGTGTTACACTGATCTGGTGTACTTCCTCCGTATTTTGCTTTTACTTCACTGCAGGTGGTAGGGAAGGAGGAGAGATGGCGCTAGCACACATCACTTCTAGCTTTCGTGGTTCCTAGAGTGATATTATGCTGTGGATTATCATTTCCTCACCCTTAACTAGGCAACATAAGTGG
Source organism: Aythya ferina (assembly GCF_964211825.1). NCBI lineage: Eukaryota > Metazoa > Chordata > Aves > Anseriformes > Anatidae > Aythya > Aythya ferina. The sequence continues at coordinate 101,795,170 of NC_140297.1, forward strand.
AGAGCTGAATGCATTATAAAAAGTGGTAAGAAAAAGACAATGAAATCTTAGATGTTTGCTTAGATGCTTCATGTAATGAAAGAAACTGACCAAAAAAAGCATGGTTGCATAGTTCAGCTAGGTCATAGAAGCATAGAAAGATATGGGTTGGAAGAAACCTTAAAGATCATGTAGTTCTAACCCCCCTGCTGTGGGCAGGGATGTGTAGATAGTTTTCACCTTCAGAAAAATCTAGAGTAATTGGCTACTAGTGTGCACCAGCAGGACAGAAGAACTAGCAACAGATAGAAGACTTGATCTGAAATTTCCTTCTAACATTCCTAGCTGACAGTGAAAAATACTAACAATTATATCATTACACACTCAAAAAATTAATCCCAGTTATTATAATTTCTAGTAATATCCTGCAAAATGTCATCTTGTCAACCACTTACAAAGGTTAGTATTTGACACAGTGAGTCACTTTGTTGCTCCAAGGAAATAAAATGGAAGAATGTTGCAGGAAGCATGGCCGAAAGCACAACAGACACCAGTATGGTCAGATCATGCTCCATTTTATCGCCCGAATAGCCTAACTTTTATAGTGAACTTAACAGGGGCGGATAGTGTTTCACACAAGATTATTGGTCAAAAGCACTCAGACAAAGAACTACAAGAAAACAACCCCACCTTCAAGAAAACAACCCCCTTGTGATTAGAAGTCACGTAGACCTTGTCCTTGAAGCCAGATGCTGGTAACAATATTTTTCTAAATTCCTCAATTGGGCGATGTGGGAACACTGTCATGAGAACTTCTCATAGTTGCCCTGGTAGCTTGGTTTGCTCAGCTGCAGCAAGCCATGGGATATTTGCTGTTTCAAAAAATCCCTCAACAGTAAAATTTACCAAAAGACAGTTCAGCCTTAGTATTCAATCAAGACTGTCTTTCAGTGGATGGATCTGGAAAATAATAGAAAAGAAGATTACAAGTACAATCAAGTACTGTGCTGCATGGATATCAAAACATTAAAAAATCTTTGTTTAAAATTAATAATGAGAGATTCATTCATTACTTGACAATATACAAATTATAAGCCATAGTATTAAGTGCTTCTTAAAAGGGGTTTGTAGTGTATTATTTGCAGTAAAGACAAATTACAATGAATATTGCTAGAAAAGATTCTGATGTAACTTTACCCAGGATTTGCAGACCTGATCAGTCATGTTCAGGAAAGACAAACTCGAAATGGGAGAAGCTCTGGCAATGTCATGCAAGGTAAACTATGGTGTAGAATACATCTCTTTCAAGTTAAATTGCTCTCAGGTCTCTCCAAGAGCTTTATCTTCTCCAGGCTGAACAACCCCAACTACTGCAACCTGCCCACATAAGAGAGGAGCTCCAGCCCTCAGATCATCTTCATGGCCCTCCTCTGGACTTGCTCCATGTATTTCTTGCATTGGGGGCCCATAGAAATGAATGCAATACTCCATGTAGGGTGTCATGAGAGTAGAGCAGAGGGGGAAAATCACTCCCCTTGACCTGCTAGCCACATTTCTTTTGATGCAGCCCAGGATATGGTTGGCTTTCTGGGCTGCTAGTTCACATTGCCAGGTCATGCTGAGCTCTTCTGGGCTTTCCTTAGGGATGCTCTCAATCCATTCTAAATTCAGCCCATATACGTGCTTGGGATTGCCCCAGCCCAGATTCAGGACCTCACTCTTGGCCTTGATGAACTTCATGAGGATCACACATGCCCGCTTTTCAAGTCTGTCAAGGTCCCTGTCAAGGTTTAGATGACATCCATTACCTTCAGTGTATTGACTGCACCGCACAGCTTGGTGTCGTCCTCAAACTTGCTGAGGGTGCACTCAGTCCCACTGTTCATGTCACCAACAAAGATGTTGCATAGAGCCAGTCCCGGTACCAATCCCTGAGAAATGCCACTTGTCACTAGCCTCACATCACACCACTGACTGCAATACTTTGAGTGCAACCATCCAGGCAATTCCTTATCCACAAAGTGGTCCATCCATCAGATCTTTGTCCCTCCAATTTAGAGACAAGGATGCAAGGACAGTGTTATGCAGGACAGTGTCAAATGCTTTGCACAAATCCAGGTAGGTTATGATATTGGAGATGCTAATTTACTTTGAATACACCTTTATTCTTCATAAAAAGGAAGACTGGGCAATTCTGAAGTTTTCATTGTAAATATAAGTACTGGTTTTCATTCTGTGGGAAAATCCATGGTTAACTAAAAGCAACATACATGTACTCTTCAATATTGAAAAAAATAGACATAGATGAATCAATTGATCAATCATTTGAAAAGATGCAACAAACATTGACTTTTTTTTTTTTTTTAATATACCTCATTGGTTTCAGTGCTTTCCCTCAGCAAAATTACCATTACAAATAATATTTTGAATAGGTTGCTAAACTGAGGTAAATCAATTTAATTTCATTCATGTCAGTGAAGTTTTTCCATTTTACCCAATGGTACTGTGCTCCATTTAAAAAAAATAAAATAAAATAAATGATCTGGTGTAGCCAAAATCTATCATTTTCTCTAAAGCAATGAATAAATGTTGTAATGATCAAGCATTTCTTATTTGAAATACAGTTCTGCACTTTCAGGAAAAAAGATTTTTCCTTAAGATCTGTCAAATTCAGTATGGTATTAATGGCCTCTAAGCCAATCCTCAGATAGCCATAAGCCTACAGCATTATCCAAGATGTATTTGAAGAAAAAAATTGCTTGACACTAGAGAAAAGGTTAGCGCTACACTGCAGGGATTCTAATTCTTAGTTTCATTAAAGAATTAAATTAGAGTGAAACTTTTACCCTTTCCTCCTCTCCCCATCACAAAAAAAGAATGTTAACCTCAAACGGACTTGCTGCTTATCTTCAGTATTTGGCAACCTTTTCTTCACAGCAAGGGCAAAGGTCTCTGCATTGATATTCTGAAGGGAATCTGCATGACATTGTTACGAATGGGCAAATGATCTGAAAGTCCCTACACAGCCAATATGATTCTGATTAAAGCTTGGCATTTGTTTTCTTGCTCTTTGGAGCAGACAGCATGCTGCCTGGAATTAGAAATATGAAAGGCAGAGGAACTTCCTACTGTGAAGAGAGAGTATTTTGTCTTCCTCATTTTCAAAACGCAGCAAAGTTTGCAAACTTTATTATTATTATTATTGTTTTGAGCACAGATCATTAAAATGAGGTCATCCCTGTTTTCCCTTTCAGAGTAAGGTGTACTGTGGCTCACACAGTTTCCTTCAGTGTTACCGAGAAAGACCTTGCCCTACCAGCTTCTTAACTGATAGTTCTGTAGCATTTAAAACTGGAAAATAATTATTTAGTATTTCAATAATACATGCATTAAGCATTTATAGTAAAACCCTAGAATTTGGAAGGAAAGCTCTTGTATGAATGTGTGCATGCTCATTTAGTTGTGCTATATGCATTTGTACCCCCATTTCAAAATCTAACTTAAAAATCTGTTTATTATTGTCCACTTAAATGTACCCATCTTGAACCCTGGATTCAGGTTTACTTTCACCAAATTAGAAAGACCCTAAATAGTGGAGAAAAAAATCTTTGAGTAAAATAGTAGTTCCCCTGAAGTCAGTGGCAGAAATAACTTTAAGAGTTATTTAGAATTTTTATTATTTACATTATTTACATTATTCACATTATTTAGAATTTTTATATATAACAATTTTTGCAATATATTACATTATTACAATTAACCGTAACTTGTAGTATGTGCTTCAATGGCAATATTTACAGTACATCACAGTGAGTCATTAACACAAATCAGAGGGCAAGCCTCACACAACTGTAAATGTCTTGTTGTTGTTGTTGCTTTTTGTTGTTGTTTTTTCCTGGAAACTGCAGAACTGTTTTTCAAATAAGAAATATTTGATTATTACATTTTTTTAACAAAATGATAGACTTTGTAATAGATAAATGATAGACTTCAGCCACATCATTTTCCAAATGATCATTTCCCAAATGATTTCCCAAATGATTGAAATGAACCATTTTACCCCAAATGGGGGTGGACCCCCTGCCCTGTCACAGCTGGGCAGAGGGAGGGGACCTGGGAGTTGAGGAGAAATGGAGACAGGTCCCTGCTCGACCTCACAGGTGATGCCCCCCCCCCCCCCCCACCGGCCCCACCTTCCCAGGTGCCCTTATATAACAAGTTTGAGGGCCTGGAGCTTGAGAGACCAGTGGGTAAGGATGGGGTACTAGGTCTACCCTGGTTGATTCCACACCTCAAGACTGTCTCCACCAAGAAAGACAGAAGGGTAATTGTTGTAGGCGACTCCCTTCTCAGGCAGGAAAAGGTTGAGGTTGAGGGTCTGGACAGTAGTCCAAACCCGGGAAGCAACCCTGCAAAGCATGTCAAGACTGAGGGAAGTACTGAGCATATGGATCGGGGCCAGGCGGAGCACTGCATTACAACCAGTGCCACAAAAAAAGAACGGAGAGTCTTAGTGATTGGAGACTCCTTGCTGAGGGGCACTGAGGCTCCTATTTGTCACCCAGATAACCTATCCAGAGAGGTGTGCTGTCTTCCTGGGGCATGTGTCAGAGACATTAGGAAGGCTCTGCCACAGCTCATTAAACCGGAGGACTACTATCCTGTTGTCATTCTTGTTGGATCCCAGGAAGCTGCAACTAGAAAAATGAGGAATATTAAAAGGACTTTGCATCCCTAGGAAGTTGTTGAAGGGATCGGGGCACAGGTAGTGTTTTCCTCTGTCCTCCCTCTGGGTGACCGGGACCCAGAAAGAAGAAGGAGAATGGGACAGGTGAACGACTGGTTGAGGGGGTGGTGTCTGGGTCAAGGATTTGGGTATTTCAATCTTGGGCAGACCTTTGAGAAGACGGGTATGTGGGCTGCTGACTGACTTCAACTCAGCAAGTGGGGCACAAGTGTGCTGGGGAGCAAGCTCTCTGAGCTAATTACCAGGGCTTTAAACTAGGTTTGACAGGGGAAGGAAGGGGATCTAAAAGTGACAGAGAAGGGCTGAGTGAAGTTGTCACTGCTGTCACTGTTGAAGATAGTAGGGAAGAACCTCTGAATTGTCCCATAGGATCGTCCAAGGGCTCCTCAGAGAAGGTAGTGATCCTGATACCCCGTCTGGAATTTTCTTCTTGCATCCCTCCAGGGATAACTGTGCCTTCTGCTTCACTAAAGAGCCTGTATACCAATGCACGGAGCATGGGAAATAAACAGGATGAGTTTGAGATCTGTGTTCAGTCACAGGGCCACGATCTCATTGCAATCACAGAGACATGGTGGGACAGCTCACATGACTGGAATGCTGTTGTGGAGGGCTATGTCCTTTTTAGGAAAGAGGCTGGGGAAGCAAGGGGGTGGGGTTGCTCTTTACGTGACAGAGCAATTAGAGAGTACACAGCTCCAGCTGGCAGAGGGTGATGGACAAGCAGAGAGCTTGTGGGTGAAAATTAAGGGGTGGGCTGGTATGGGGGACACTGTTTTGGGGGTATACTATAGGTCACCAGATCAGGAGGAGGAGGTCGATGAAGCCTTCTACAAGCAGCTGGTAGTATCCTCATGATCACAGCCACTGGTTCTCATGGGGGACTTCAATTTTCCGGACATCTGTTGGGTAAGCAATTCAGCCAGGCACGCGCAGTCTAAACAGTTCCTACAATGCACTGAAGACAATTTTATAACACAGGTGGTGGAGGAGCTGATGAGGCAGGGGGTGTTCATGGACCTTGTACTTACCAACAGGGATGGGCTTGTTAGGGATGTGAAGGTTGGGGGCAGCTAGGGATGCAGTGACCATGAGATGATGAAGTTCAAGATGGAACTTGGTGGAAGAAGTAAGGCTAAAAGCAGGATTGCAACCCTGGACTTTCAGAGTGCCAACTTCAACCTCTTCTGGGACCTGCTTGGGAGTATCTCATGGGCTAGGTTGCTAGAAGGCAAGAGTGCATGTGAGAGCTGGGCTACATTTAAACAGCACTTCATCCAAGCTCAGGATCAGTGCATCCCTAAGAGTAGGAAATCATGGAAGGGGGGCAGGAAACCTGCGTGGATAAGCAAGGAGCTCATCGATAAGATCAAAAGGAAGAGGAAGGTTTATGAAATGTGGAAAAAGGGTCTGTCCTCTTGGGAGGAGTATAGAAGTGTTGTCAGAACCTGCAGAGAGGCGACAAGGAAGGCTAAAGCCTACCTAGAGATGAGGCTTGCAAAAGAGATAAAAGATAATAAAAAGGTTTTTTTTTTTTTTAAGTATGTAAATAGTAAAAGGAAGACTAGGGATAATGTGTGTCCTTACTGAACGAGGTGGGTGTCCTGGTAACAGGAGATGCTGAGAAGGCGGAGATACTGAATGCTTTCTTTGCTTCACTCTTTGCTTCAAGGACTCCCCCCTGGGACTCCTCGACACTGGAGGAAGGAGAAAGAGTCTGGGAAGTGGAAATCTCCCCCCTTGTTGACAAGGGAGTGGTTCAGGAGTGTCTGGGTGGGCTCAATGCACACAAATCCATGGGTCCCAATGGGATGCATCCATGAGTGCTAAGGGAGTTGGCAGAGTTGATTGCCAAACTGCTCTCTATCATCTTTGAAAAGGCCCAGGAGAACAGGAGAGGTGCCTGAAGATTGGAGGATAGCCAAGGTCAATCCAGTCTTCAAGAAGGGCAAGAAGGAGGATCCAGGAAACTACAGGCCAGTCAGTCTCACCTCTGTCCCTGGAAAAGTGTTGGAACAGCTTGTTCTGGATGCCATCTCCAAGCAACTGGAAGAGAAGAAGGTTATTAGGAGTAGTCAGCATGGATTCACCAAGGGGAAGTCATGCTCAACTAACCTCATTGCCTTCTACGATGAACATCACCAGCTGGGTAGATGAGTGGAGAGCTGTGGATGTCATCTACCTTGACTTTAGCAAGGCTGTCTCCCATAACATCCTGATAGCAAAGCTGTGAAAGTGTGGGATAGGAGTGGACAGTAAGGTGGGTTGAAAAATGGCTGACTGACTGAACTCATAGGGTGGTGATCGGCGGCGCAATGTCCGGCTGGAGACCTGTGACTAACGGTGTTCCCCAGGGGTTGGTGCAATGTCCAGCTGGAGACCTGTGACTAATGGTGTTCCCCAGGGGTTGGTGCTGGGTCCAGTCTTGTTCAACATCTTCATCGATGACCTTGATGAGGGAATAGTGTCTGCCCTCAGCAAGTACGCTGGTGACACAAAGCTGGGAGGAGTGGCTGACATACCAGAAGGCTATGCTGCCATTCAGCGAGACCTGGACCACCTGGAGAAATGGGTAGGAAGAAACCAAATGAGGTTTATTAAGAGCAAGTGTTTATTAAGAGTCCTGCACCTAGGAAGGAACAACCACATGTATCAGTACAGGCTGGGGGATGACCTGCTGGAGAGGAGCTCTGAGGAGAAGGACCTAGGGGTCCTGGTGGACAACAGGTTGACCATGAGCCAGCACTGTGCCCTCATGGCCAAGAGGGCCAATGGGATCCTGGCGTGCATAAAAAGGAGTGTGGCCAGCAGGTCAAGGGAGGTGATCCTCCTCCTCTACTCTGCCCTGGTCAGGCCTCACCTGGAGTACTGTGTCCAGTTCTGGGCTCCCCGGTACAAAAAAAGATGGGGATCTCCTGGAAAGAGTCCAGCAGACGGCCACAAAGATGATACAGGGCCTGGAGCATCTTCCTTATGAGGAAAGGCTGAGAGACCTGGGTCTGTTTAGCCTGGAGAAAAGAAGACTGAGAGGGGATCTCATCAATGTGTATAAATACCTGAGGTGTGGGAGACAGAGGGATTTGGCCAACCTCTTTTCAGTGGTTTGTGGGGATGGGGCAAGGAGTAATGGTCACAAGATAGAGCACAGTAAGTTCCGCACCAACATGTGAAAGAATTTCTTCACAGTGAGGGTGATGGAGCACTGGAACAGGCTGCCCAGGGAGGTTGTGGAGTCTCCTTCTCTGAAGATATTTAAGTCCCATCTGGACACCTATCTGGGCAGCCTGCTCTAAGGAACCTGCTTTGGCAGGGGGGTTGGACCCGATGATCTTTTGAGGTCCCTTCCAACCCTTTCAATTCTGTGATTCTGTGATTTCATTTATAAAAATGAGGCAGAGTACCGGTGGATAAAATGGCATAAATTCATTGGTGTGAGTGATATTAAACTGTAGAAGAAAAATGAATGTAAGTGAACACAGCAGAAGCCAGCCTCCAGAAACACTATTACACAAGTTTCAGACAATCTCAGACAACCTGGGGTTCTTGAATAGCCCCATGCAAATGACTCAGGACCCAAGCCATTGGATTCTACAGTTTTTTCTCCATAAAGGAGTTAAATTGCTCCTCTTAGCCTGCAATCTTAGGGTATGAACAAAAATTAAAGTAAATCTTAAACTGTTTAGAGATCAAATAAATAAATGATGGAGGTCATCAAGCTTCTAACAAAGCAGTTAGTTGAATTTAATAACCAGGAACTACCTCTTTTAGGAAATAAATCCTTCTTCATCATTAGCTTTCACTAAACTACTAAATTTGAGTCACCAGACAATTGCATCAAGATCATTTTCCTTGATCTCTGCATTGATAGTAATTCATGCACTATTAAATATAAAAAGTTACACTTCAAATAACACAGTTAAATAAAGAAGCTGTATGAACAAATTATAAGTACATACATAGATACAAATACGTGAGTAATACAGCCTGTCAACTTTAGCATGTCTTATTCTTCAGAACAAATATAGTCACCTTGTTTCATGCCTTTTTAATTTTTATCCAGTGAAGAGGTTTTGTTATCCCAGAATTGTGTCTGAGAAAATTTGTATTACTATTTTTCAACTGAACGAAGTTGAGATCTGGTGTTTTAATATTGTTATCATTACAATTATGTCTTTAAAAGAGATGAAAATACTTTCACTTTGAGTTAGAGTGTTAAGAAACCACATTCTTTCTATTCAGATTAGATTCTACATAAAGAAGGCTATGCTAGTTATGTCTAGAAATAACAATATGAAATTTTACAAAACAGTTAAGAGAATGGAAATAATCAATGACATCCTTCATTCTGAGTTTTGATGCAGTTCACAAAGTATTTCAGAGACTGCTGTAATAAAAGTTTAGATTGGTGTAAAGTGAGGTCAGACTATCTCATTTAAATGAGCAAAATAGTTTACATGCTTATCTGACATTTCCTTTATTTGTGCATTTATAAGGCAGTGTATTATTGTGATTTAGTCCAAAATCTTACTTAATACAAACCTTAGCCTTTCTTATTTTTAAGTATATAAAGTGCAGTGTATATTTTTGTGCAAACTTAAGAAATGTACCACCCTTAGGAGTTGAAAAGCTCTTGTGCCTGTCCAAACTTTCTGTCCTTCATTGTTAATGTATATCTTTCAACAGGTGTAATTCCACTCTGATGAATTATCTGTGATGCCCACTAACATCATCTGTGGGCTACCTAAATCTGATTTCCTTTTTTTTTCCTCAGCTGCCTTCTGACTAGCACTCATACAACCACTAGAACAAAGTGATCAATGACCGAATGCTACGGAGTGCACACAGATATGTCTCTGGTATATACCTGGACACACACCAGGCTGAATATAATGAATGTAATGCTTACTCTGAATAAAGATGATAAAGGATTTCCTTTTCCTCTGCCTCAGATTTTCATTTTTTTCTTGACACAGCTAAAGCCACAGCTAAAAAGACTAAGAAGCTTATTAGAATAGACACTGCTACTGAGAAGGAAAGCTCTGCTTCTATTCTTCTATTGCTGTTTTAGCTTTCAGCATGGCAACTTCAAATTTAATTAATTCACTGATCTGTGCCTTAGTTTCCTCAGATGGAATGTGGTGATATAAGGAATGATTTAACTTGTTAAAAATGGTCTTAAAACGTATGAGGAAACGTTGATGAAATCTGTAATTAAAAGTTTATAATTGAATGTATTTTTCAAACCTGAGGTTCTTTTTTTTTTTTTTTTTTTTTTCTTCACTTCTTCACTTTCTTAATTCTGTGAGGAAATTCTTTAAAAATTTACGTAAATAATTACTTTATAATAATCTCTCGCTCGGCTGATACATTTTGTCATATGATGACAAATTTATGCTGCTATTATAATACAAACTATCTTTAAATTCTTTGCCTTTACAGGCAGAAATATTTTTTCTCTCCTTTATTCCAAAAAAGGAGACTCTCCAGATTTTTTTTTATAATAAATTTACTCTGATCACTTGGGATTATTTTGTGCCATTGAAGTTTAAGCAAAATTCTCCATTAATTTTATTAAGATTTTTTTTTATACATCAACAACAAGGTTGTCTGACAGCGTTAGAAAACATATTGGTATTGTATTTGCCAATAGAAGACTTCAGAATGTTGTCAGCCTTGTTGTCACTATGTACACAAATATAAGACATTCCAGGAAGATAAAACCAATTCATTGTCAATTGCCTGGGAGACTGACAGGATAAAAGATATTTTGTATAGGAATTGTGCTTAATAGAGACTGACACATGAAAATGTATGATTGAAGCAGAGTGAATAAATAAAGCAGGCAATATTTTTTCTCTGTAAATCTTGGTGTTTCCATACAAAAAGGAAGAATTCTGATACATACTTTAACAATAAATTAAATAAGAACTATGGAACATAGTAAATTTTCATTGCTTCTTTTCTTATTGGAAGAAAATACAAAAAAAGAAGCCAAGAATAAGTTACTATAATTAAAAATGCATGTATCCACATACGTAAATGCATTAAAAGACAGCAAGTCCCATTCATTTTTATCCTTCACTGTTATTGATATGATCTAAAATACACACAGGTTTCTCCTTAACAGTCTTGTGTAATTTTGCTTTCTTGTTCTGTGTCTCTGTGTGACACTGCTTACACAGTCATTACTTGTTTATACATTTTAAAGCAAGTAATTTTTAACTTAGTATAAAGAAAAGAATCCAAAACCCATGAGTTTTCTTGGGTTTAGAAGTAGCAACATATTTATCAACGTAGATCTATAAACCCTCAAGCTGAGATTAATCAAATCACAGTAAACTGTAGGCAGTTTTTAAATGCCTGTAGTTAAATGTTAGATAATAATTAGTCTTTATCACATTATCATTTCCAATATTGTATCTTGTATGTACACATTATGTCCTCATGAAAGCACCATGAAAGAAACTACAGATTACTCAAAATCAAAAACATATTTAACAAGACATCAACATAACTTTTTCTCTGTCACAGCAATCTGTATTGTATTTGACTTTAGACCCAAAGGGGAATTAAAAAAAAAAAAAAAAAAAAAAAAGAAAGAAAAAGTAGGGGTGGGGGGCGGAATCACAAGTCATCTGAATTCTTATGAAATAATTGTAAAGGTAGCTAACTTTCACAATGCTGAAAATGGTACTGCAATGCTTCAGCTAAGTTAAAAGGAATAGCTTTGGCTCATACTCAGCAACTACGGTTCTCTTTCTTCAAGATTCAAGTCTCCAAGTGATTTTAAACAAATGTACATCTATTGTTCATTCATACCATTTCTGTGAAATAAAATAGCCTATAACAGAAAAAGTAATATCCTACATTGTAAAGAGGACAGATTTAATGCATGTATATAATGCCATAACTACGGAACACAATTATCTATCCTTTAATGAATATTTTCCTTGAGTTTTTGTTTTTCTTTTTTAACAAACAGTTTGCCAAGGAAATGTTGTCTCAGCTGAGGATGGTTGGATATAGCTAGAAAAATAAAAGCATGTTGAAGACTGGGGGGCAACATCTGCTCTAAATTACAGCTGATAATAAATGAAATTTGTAATGAAATTCCATATAATGGTTGATGAACATTATTTAAATGAAGCTAGTCTTAGAAAATTATGTCCCAACATGAGGCCAGTACAACTCTGAGGAAATACTGCTCTCAGGCACAATGAACTGAACTTAGATTTCAGCATCTGCAAAAGTACAACCCCATGATGTAACGAGATCAAACACTAGTTTCAAAGTATTTTTATCTTAATTCACTACATAAGAGAAGGTGGTATGTGTTCCTTTTGCATAACACCTCTAATTTTCTTCATGGTACCTGACATGAACCACATTAGTATCACACTAATTACATTATAGTTCACATTCTCTCTAACTCAATTTGTAAGAATTAACCTACCTCCAAAGAAGAGTCATTTTCCCATCTTACTTCCTCTTATCTCACTGAAACCATTATTGAATAAGTTTCCAGAAGGATAAAAGACTGTTCTTTGTAACAGTTTCAGTTATCTTTCCCTGAAGAAAAATAAATTCAAGAGTAATTTTTGACAGAGAAGAAATTATACCCCAAGCCTAAAAACAATTTAGCCCTGTCACCATGGGGGAAAAAAATATAATGTATAAAAATTGGTTGTTTTTTTTTTCTTTCATGCAGTGACAAAAATATTATCTTCTGTCAAATGATACGTTTAACATTTATCAGTGTAACTCCCGAGCCACAAAATCACACTGTCTTTTAATCCTTACAGGAAAAAAATATCTTCCATAGATACATTCCTTAGATACTTAAGTGCTGCTTAAGGAAACCATATATAGTGGAGTAGAACTTATATGCAGCCACAGTGCGTGAGACACTGGCATGTACAAATTCATTTTCTAAGCAGATGGTCTCCAAGCAGGTGTGTAAATGTTTTCTTCTTTTAGAAGAAGAAATATTTGCTTCTATTTTTTTTTATTCTATCAGGAAATTAAAACAACAACAACAAAAAATTGTCCCAAACCATTCTATTAGAAGGAACACGTATTTTGACCCTAATGCCAGAAGTCCAGTCTTTATTAACAGTGATTTTTTTCTGATTGCTATCAAATGTCAAAGCATAATTATGTCAAATGATTTTTTGAAAGACACAGACAAAATCTTTCCTCTCTTATAACAACTTATACAAAACGTACTATGATATGATATGATGAGATGAGTAGATTATTAAAGAAGCTTTAGTCTTAGTTTCTTAGCTGGAAAACAAATTTTATTGAGCTTTGTGATATTTTAATTTTATTCAAAGGAACAATAGAACACATAAATACTTTGCCAGATGTTCAGTTTCAAAAGCAACTCAGCTCAGTTTCAGCTGAGCCTTGCAGTTCTTGCAAGACAACCTAGGAAATGTCATCTCTTGCAGGGCAGCAGATGAAATCAGGTGTTAAGCACAGAGGGAGCACAATTTAAACATTTTTATCAATCTCAGCAAAAACTTTGTTTCATAAACATTAAAAAAAAAAAAACACCTTCCTTTAGAAACAAAGATGTTAATAACTTTACATGACGAAAGTTTGCATTCTTCAAGACATTAAGCCCTTTTTTGTTGTTGTTTTGTTTAGTGTGTGTAGGTTTTTGCAGAAACTGCAAACTGAATTATAAAATAATTTGTCCTGTTTTTGATGTCATAACTATCAATGAACACACTATGAGTGTTCATTTGCCAAGGCGATCGGCTCCGGGGCAGACGCGTTCTGCAGCGGAGCGGGGGATCGGGCCAGGCAGGGCTAATTTTTTCCGGCATCGAGCCTACTTGAGGGAGCCGCCAGGACCCGGCAGCCCTCGTGAGGGAGGCTGACGAGGCGAAGGCGGAGCCAGCAGCGCCCCCTCCCCAGCCGTTCAAAAGCTGCCCCTAGGGAGCGCGAGCGACCAGGAGCGCGGCGAACAGGGCGGGCAAACAGGGCGTGGCACGTCAGAAGGGAGTGGCGCGGCAGTTAGCGCGGCAGTTCGCGCAGGAAGGGCAGAGCGCTCCCCCTACACACAAACAACACCTCGTTAACAACAGCCGTAACTAGGTGATAATGGTCGCCACCACACACGGCGGGCTCTCCAGAAAGTCGGTACACACGCAGACCGACTACCCGTTAAAAAATGCCGCAGTTCAGGTCACCGGATGCAAGGAGTGTCTGAGCCTGTTGCTGCCATCGGCGGGAGGCAGAGAAACTGCGTGCGTGAGGTGCAAGCAGGTGGATGACCTGGTCCGCATGGTGGCGGAGCTCAAGGAGGAGGTGGAGAGGTTGAGGGCCATCAGGGAGTGTGAGCGGGAGATAGACTTCTGGAGTAACTCCCTGCAGGGCCTCAAGGGGAGGTGCCGAGGTGAGACTCCCCAAATGGGGGCGGACCCCCTGCCCTGTCCCCGTCGGGCAGAGGGAGGGGATCTGGGAGCTGAGGAGGAATGGAAACAGGTCCCTGCTCGACATCGCAGGCGATGCCCTCCCCTTCCGGCCCCACCTTCCCAGGTGCCCTTACGCAACAGGTTTGAGGCCCTAGAGATTGAGAGGCCGGTGTGTGAGGAAGAGGTAGCAAATGTTCCCAGGAGGATGCCTGGGGCGAGGAGGTCAGCTCCGCGCCTCAGGATTGCCTCCACCAAGAAAGACAGGAGGGTTATTGTTGTTGGTGACTCGATTCTTAGGGGAACAGAGGGCCCTATTTGTCGGCCTGACCCTACCCGTAGGGAAGTCTGCTGTCTCCCTGGGGCCAGGGTCAGGGACGTTGCCAGGAAGCTTCCTAACCTGGTACGCCCCTCTGACTACTACCCCCTTTTGATAGTCCAGGCGGGCAGTGATAACATCGAAGAGAGAAGCCTCAAGGCTATCAAAAGGGACTTTAGGGGACTGGGTCGGTTAGTGGATGGAGCGGGAGTGCAGGTGGTGTTTTCATCCATCCCTACGGTGGCAGGGAGGGGTTCAGAGAGGACACGGAAAGCCCACCTGTTAAACACGTGGCTCCGGGACTGGTGCCAACGCAGAAATCTTGGGTTTTTTGATCATGGGGCACTTTACTCAGCACCTGGCCTGATGGCCGCAGACGGGTCCCTATCTTTTAGGGGAAAAAGGATCCTGGGCCAGGAACTGGCAGGGCTCATTGAGAGGGCTTTAAACTAGGTAGGAAGGGGGATGGGGCTGAGGCTAGGATTGTTGGGGCTGTGCCAGGGGGAACAATGGCAAGGCCGGAGGATAAGGCAATGGCCCAGCTGAAGTGCATCTACACCAATGCACGCAGCATGGGTAACAAACAGGAGGAGCTGGAAGCCATCGTGCGGCAGGCAGGCTACGACTTGGTTGCCATCACGGAGACGTGGTGGGACCAGTCTCATGACTGGAGTGCTGCAATGCCTGGCTATAAGCTCTGTAGAAGGGACAGGCAGCATAGAAGGGGTGGTGGTGTGGCTCTCTATATTAGAGAGTCTTTCGAGGTTGTAGAACTCGAGGTTGGGAATGACAAGGTCGAGTCCCTTTGGGTTAGGATCAGCAGGGACAACAAGGCTAGTGTCCTGGTCGGGGTCTGCTATAGACCGCCGAACCAGGATGAGGAGACGGATGAGGAATTCTACAGGCAGCTGACAGAGGTTGCAAAATCATCAGCTCTTGTACTCATGGGGGACTTCAACTTCCCTGACATATCCTGGAAGCACAACACAGCCCTGAGAAAGCAGTCTAGGAGGTTTCTGGAGAGCGTGGAAGATAGCTTCCTGACGCAGCTG
Source organism: Aythya ferina (assembly GCF_964211825.1). NCBI lineage: Eukaryota > Metazoa > Chordata > Aves > Anseriformes > Anatidae > Aythya > Aythya ferina. The sequence continues at coordinate 101,810,689 of NC_140297.1, forward strand.
GTTAGTGAACCTACCAGGGGTGGTGCCCCGCTAGACCTTCTCTTCACAAACAGAGAAGGACTGGTGGAGGACGTGATCGTCGGGAGCTGTCTTGGGCAGAGTGACCACGCAATGGTGGAGTTCACTATTCTTGGTGAGGCCAGGAAGGGGACCAGTAAAACCGCTGTATTGGACTTTCGGAGGGCTGACTTTGAGCTACTCAGGACACTGGTTGGTGGAGTCCCTTGGGAGGCGGTTCTGAAAGGCAGAGGAGTCCAGGAAGGCTGGGCGCTCTTCAAGAGGGAAGTCTTAATGGCGCAGGAACGGTCTGTCCCCACGTACCCAAAGACGAGCTGGCGGGGAAGAAGACCGGCCTGGCTCAACAGAGAATTGTGGCTTGATCTTAGGAGGAAAAAGAGGGTTTATAAGCTTTGGAAAAGTGGGCAGACCACTAAGGAGGACTTTAAAGAAGTAGCGAGGCTGTGCAGGGACAAAATTCGGCAGGCCAAAGCTCATCTGGAGCTCAATCTGGCTACTGCCGTTAAAGATAACAAAAAACGTTTCTATAAATACATCAACACAAAAAGGAGGACTAAGGAGAATCTCCATCCTTTACTGGATGCGGGGGGAAACTTAGTTACAAGAGATGAGGAAAAGGCGGAGGTGCTCAATGCCTTCTTTGCCTCAGTCTTTAGCGGCAATACCGGATGTTCTCTGGATACTCAGTACCCTGAGCTGGTGGAAGGGGATGGGGAGCAGGATGTGGCCCTCATTATCCATGAAGAACTGGTTGGTTACCTGCTACGGCACTTAGATGTGCACAAGTCGATGGGGCCGGATGGGATCCACCCAAGGGTACTGAGGGAACTGGCAGAGGAGCTGGCCAAGCCACTATCCATCATTTATCAGCAGTCCTGGCTATCGGGGGAGGTCCCAATCGACTGGCGGCTAGCAAATGTGACGCCCATCTACAAGAAGGGCCGGAGGGCAGACCCGGGAAACTACAGGCCTGTCAGTTTGACCTCAGTGCCAGGAAAGCTCATGGAGCAGATCCTCCTGAGAGTCATCATGCAGCACTTGCAGGGGAAGCAGGCGATCAGGCCCAGTCAGCATGGCTTTATGAAAGGCAGGTCATGCCTGACGAACCTGATCTCCTTCTATGACAGAGTGACGCGCTGGGTGGATGAGGGAAAGGCTGTGGATGTGGTCTACCTTGACTTCAGCAAGGCTTTTGACACCGTCTCCCACAGCATTCTCCTCAAGAAACTGGCTGCTCTTGGCTTGGACTGGCGCACGCTTCGTTGGGTTAGAAACTGGCTGGATAGCCGGGCCCAAAGAGCCGTGGTGAATGGAGCCAAGTCCAGTTGGAGGCCAGTCACTAGTGGCGTCCCCCAGGGCTCGGTGCTGGGGCCGGTCCTCTTTAATATCTTCATCAATGATCTGGACGAGGGCATCGAGTGCACCCTCAGTAAGTTTGCAGATGACACCAAGTTAGGTGCGTGTGTCGATCTGCTTGAAGGTAGGAAAGCTCTGCAGGAGGATCTGGATAGGTTGCACTGATGGGCTGAGGTCAACTGCATGAAGTTTAACAAGGCCAAGTGCCGGGTCCTGCACCTGGGGTGCAATAACCCCAAGCAGAGCTACAGACTGGGAGAGGAATGGTTGGAGAGCTGCCAGGCAGAGAAGGACCTGGGAGTGATGGTGGATAGTCGGCTGAATATGAGCCAGCAGTGTGCTCAGGTGGCCAAGAAGGCCAACGGCATCCTGGCTTGTATCAGGAACAGTGTGACCAGCAGGGCTAGGGAGGTGATCGTCCCCCTGTACTCAGCTCTGGTGAGGCCGCACCTCGAGTACTGTGTTCAGTTTTGGGCCCCTCGCTACAAGAAGGACATGGAGGTGCTTGAGCGGGTGCAGAGAAGGGCGACGAAGCTGGTGAGGGGCCTGGAGAACAAGTCCTACGAGGAGCGGCTGAGGGAGCTGGGCTTGTTCAGCCTGGAGAAAAGGAGGCTCAGGGGCGAGCTTATCGCTCTCTATGGGTACCTCAAGGGAGGCTGTAGCGAGGTGGGGGTTGGCCTGTTCTCCCACGTGCCTGGTGACAGGACGAGGGGGAATGGGCTTAAGTTGAGCCAGGGGAGTTTTAGGTTAGATGTTAGGAAGAACTTCTTTACTGAAAGGGTTGTGAGGCACTGGAACAGGCTGCCCAGGGAAGTGGTGGAGTCACCATCCCTGGAAGTCTTCAAAAGACGTTTAGATGTAAAGCTTAGGGAAATGGTTTAGTGGGGACTGTTAGCGTTAGGTCAGAGGTTGGACTCGATGATCTTGAGGTCTCTTCCAACCTAGAAAATTCTGTGATTCTGTGATTCTGTGAGTGCACAGAGTTGCAAGAGAAATTAAAATGGCCTGTGTATAATTGACAAACAATATAGACAATCTAGAGGGAAAGGGGTTAATAGGATAAATACTTAGGCCTTTTAGGCCTTTTTATTCCCCTGTTCCAATAGATTGATTTTACTTGAGTAGGCAGCTGAGCACCACCGTAACCATTCTCTCACTCCCTCTCCTCAAAGGAAAAGAAGGAGAAAATATGATGCAAATGGCTCAAGAGATGAGATAATGACAGTGACATCACTCAACAATTATCATGATGAGCAAAATAGACACAGAGTAGGGAGACAGTAAAATTTACAGACTATTATTAGTAAGCTAGAGAAGTGAGAAACAAAGGAAAGAGACCAAAACCACCTTCCCCTCATCCACCCTCTTCCACCTCCTCACCCCAAGTGGCACAGGGGAACTGGGGTAACTGGGGGTTGCAGTCAGTCTATAGTAGTTCTCATCTTCTGCTCCTTCATGGTCACTCTCTGCCCCTGCTTAAACATGCGGTCCCTTCCACAGGATGCAGTCCTTCCCAAACTGATGCTGCTTGGGCTTCCCACAGGCTGCAGCTCTTCAAGAACTGCTACAATATGGGTCCCTACCACAGTGTCCATCCATCAGGAGAAAACTGATTCCTGCCAGGTCACCTGCTCCTGTGTGGTCCCCTCTCCACAGCCTGCAGCTCCAGCCCAGGTCCTGCTCCACAGGCCGCAGCCTCTTTCAAGGCAGATCCACCTGCTCCACCAGGGGCTTCTCCATGGGCTGCAGTGTGGAAACCTGCTCTGCTGTGGTACATCATGGGCAGGGGGACAACCTGCTTCACCATGGTCCTCCCCACAGGCCACAGGGGAAATTTAGCTTTAGTGCCTGGAACACCTCCTCCCCCTCCTTCTTCACTGACCTTGCGGTATGCAGGGCTGTTTCTCACTCCTCACTCTCCCAGCTGCTGTAGTGCAGCAGGTTGTTTTCTCTATCTTAAATACGTTCTCACAGAGACACAAACAACATTGTTTGTTATGTTGCAGCATAACAGGTCTCAGCAGCAGGTCCCTTTGGAGCCAGCAGAAACTGGCCCATATCTAACATGGGGCAGCTGCTAGATTTTTCTCACAGAAGCCACTCTTGCAGCCCCCCACTACCAAAACTTTACCAAGTAAACCCACTACATCCCCCCTATCACAGTAGTTTGTTTGTTTATCTGTTTGTTTCATTCATTTCTCCTAAGGTAAGGAGATGTAATCACTGGAAATGAAGTCAACGAACTATTAAGAACTGAGTACTAGGAGTCCATAATTATTACCAAAAGTTGTACAAAGTAGAAAATATTTTCACTCTGCCTCTATTCCCCTCTCTTGATAAGGCACATCAGCAGACACAGAATGTAAAATGGCAAGAAGGAAAAACGCAAGAAGGCAGCATATATATTTTAGGTCCTTACTGATTTGAAAACAGTTGTAATTGCTCTCATATAGTGTAGTTCTAAATGTAGAGTACCCCCTGTTCAGATTCCAGAAATTATTATTTTTTGAAGATGTTTATAATTTGTTTTTGTTTTTGTTTTCTTGCTGTTTTCCAAATGCAAAATGTGGTCAAGTCTGTAAGTATTTATGTATCTGAGTAACTTTATGTGCATGCATAACCTTGCTGACTGAAAATAGTAGATAGGGATTTCAATGAAATTCCTCATCCTAGGGAAGCTATTCAGTCATCCAAATATTTGGGGATTCAGCTCTCCAGCTAGTGGAAAAGTACATTAAAACAGGTAAACATCTACAGACAGAAAGTAAAGACACCCCCTGAAAAAAAAAACAAAACTTCATACAGTTTTTATTTGTTTGTTTGTTTATTTGTTTGTTTTTTTAGCAGCCTCAACATTTTAATTTTAGAATATTTATATAGCATATAATAGAGCTTCAGGGACCTGTGAGATCCAGACTGTTTGGTGATCACTCAATATCATAAATATTAAATATTGATATTTATTTCCCATTCCACAAGAAAAGAAAAAAAAAAAAAAAAAAAAAAAGACAATGAAATTATGAAATTAAGATATCAGAAGATAAACTCCACTGAAAATAACTAGCTTCATACTGCATGTTGTCCTAGACTTGATCCGGAGTCTGATCATTTGGTGAACTTATGCCCAATCATTTCCTCTGAAGCAGTGTTAAGAAGGACAAACGTGCACCCCCAGATTGGAGAATAATGATATAATGGATGGATATTACTATTTCTGAAGAAGATTGGAGGTTTTTAAATAAGAAAGTAATTCAGAAATACAAATACTGCATAGAGTTGTGCTCTATACCAAATACTGAATAGAATTATATTCTCTATGGGTTGGTCAAGGACAAGGTAGCAAGGTATAGACAAAGATGTTTTGTTGTTGTTGTTGTTGTTGTGTTTTTTTTTTCCTCCAGGTTGTGTCTTTATATCATTAATACTGCAATAACTTTATTGCCCATTAAAACTGGGCTGACTTTGAAAGCCTATGCCTTATGGACACAAGCAACTTTGTTTCAAACATTTTTTATTTTTATTTTTTTTTTTCTGCTTGTGCAGGCAAGTTAGAAGGTAGAGAGCAAATAATTCAGGGTGTTCCTGTAAGAGAAGAGAAAATGGTTAGTAAGGAAAAAATGTGAAGTATACAGGAGATGTAAGGGACAAGAGATGGAGAGTTGAGAAAAAGACGTTATGTTCTTCCTGAAACTGACAATGAAACAAAAATGCTAAAGAATTCATCAGGACATAACAGAGGGCTCTGAAGGTATATGCTTTTCTGCCAGATTAGAAATAGAAATAAACCATTGGTCTGATTCTTACATACCATTTCAGTCTAATAGTTGTCTCCTGTAAGATTTAAGAACAGAAGTGAATAATACATAAATGTGTTGTGTCTGTTTTCCTCCATTCCCATACTTTTATCAATTTTATTCATATTCTGTTCACAAAAAAAAATAATAAAATACAAAACTTGAAATAGGTTTTGTGCCACTAACTGTTGATAGCACTTGGAAGATGAGAAAGGGATAACAATGGTCTTTGACTGTGCCACATCTGCCTACCCAAAAGTCCTCTCTCCCTTTTGGTGACTGTGCCTTTAGCCAGCTGGCAGAGATTAGAGCAGCTTGTGGACTTCACTCTCCTGTCTCAGAACCAGGGCAGAAGTCCTTTTTAGAAGAGGGTGCTTCTGCTGCTAGGACTGTAATTTGTAAGCTGAACAGAGGTTTAAAACCTCTGTTGAAATCATTTTTCAACAAATTGCCATTTTCTGAGAAGGAAAACAAACAAAAATAAAATCATGGTAAACATCTTTCTCTCTCTCTCCCTCTCTCTCCCAGGTTATGTAAAAGCACTTATCTACATTATTTGTGTCTTTTAAATGTTTTTGACTTAATAATTAGCTGTTTAAATTACATTTTCATTTTTCATGTTTCATTTGAACATATTTAAGGTGCTTTGGTGTGGATGGTGTGTTCACATACAGACACTGGGAAGCAGGTGGAGCACATTGGTCCTTGCCAGTCCAGTGCTCGTGAATACTCCCACTCCTTGGATTTACTTGGCTTAATAGACCTGATTCTGTATGCATGTTTCAGGCCTAGCATCCCAGCTGTTCTGTTGGCTCAATTTTCTTATTTGTTTACAAATATGAAACTAAACTGTATTGTATGGCCATTTTTCATTGCCATTTTTCATAGCCTAATTTATTTATTTTTCTTTATAAAAGTCTTCTATTCATTTCCAACATCCTTGTGAATATTTTATGTAACCAAATGCAGTAGTTAACATAAGAATTTTCCAATATAGTAAGGATGCATTTTTTCAGTAAATCAGTCATAGCTGTCTGGAGAAAGCCAGCTCTGTTTGTCGTCATACAGAGGAGCTGGGGGCAACAGTTCTTTATCAGTACCACTGTGAGACTTCAAAGGGGAACACTGATATTCACAGCACTAGTGATGAAACTTGAGGAGTTTCCAGCCACAAAAGCCTTTCCTGTAACACTGTCATTGTAATTCTTTTGTGAAATATCATTTTCTTATTTCGGGGTGGGTGTTAAAATCAGGAAGCAGTTTTAATTTATGTTGCAGGTAATTCTCTAACCTTGTAGCCAGAGCAACTTAGAGATTTATGTAGAAGTACAGATCAGTCACGCAGTTGAGATGGTCTGCTACCAATTCTGAAATAGAGCACTTGAGATCTGTGTTCCTGAGCTGCTACAGAGCTACTAGCTCATACTATTGGAGGAGGAGGAGTCTATTTATCCTTGCCTTAACTTGTGCACTGCAGTTTTCTGCTCTTGGTTTCTCAATTGCTGTACAATTCAATAGTGAAGATATGTTATGCCACAAACAGTTCCACAGTTCTGATTAAATTGCATTTAGGTCATGATTCTCCTAATTAAAGCTTTTAGCAACATCAAAATGGTGTCACAGGGATTTTTTTTTCCTTATTCCATTCATTCATCAAAATGCTATTTATAAAAACATGCTTATAAGCATGAAAAAAAAAAAAATTCTTAGAGACTGCCTTTTCAGGCTTTGACACTGGAACCCTATTTATTTATTCACTTTGAATCATCGGACAGTCCGTATTTAAGACTTCATTTAAAAAAGCTATTCCATAGGATTAAGCCTATTAAAGATTTATTGGTGCCTATGTTTTATATTAATTGTATGGTACGCCCCAGGTATTTTCACAAAAGGGCATTTTAGAAAGGTAAATTCAGCTGATGGATGAATTTCTCTGCAGAGGTTTATTAACATTTTTGTCAATTTATCCCATTAAATACAGCGGCATCCCTAGGTGGTGATGAATGGCAGTAGCAGCACAGACTTCACATAATGATGGCAAACTAATTCCAATAATTTTCTCAGCAGTATCCTCAAATCACAAGTGAAATGTTGATCTTTACAAGTATGGCAAGATAGATAAATAATACATAGATAAATAAATATGCAGTTATGAATATTCATTTAAAGTAAACCTACCTGATTATGTATTTAAATTTCAGCAGCAGTCTACAACATCGAATTAAGAGGAATTAACACTGTTGGCAATGGTATTGTTGGCAACAATATTCTTCCCTGTAGCATGTAAAGCAAACGCACTAGAATTTTTAAGTGTATATATAGGTTGTCAAACAAGGTATATAACAGTAACATGACATTAAAATCTCACTTTCTTTAGAAGAAGAAAAGTCACATAAAACTACCCACACTGCAATGCTCAAAAATGACAGTGAAATGCATCCTATTACTTTGGGTATGTAGTGCACCAGGTGCATAGTCCATCAAAAAACTTTGAAATTCAAATTATGAATACTAAATATTTACAACAATGTGCTTATGAATTAGCTGCATTTCTTCACAGGGATTATTCAGCAAACAGCTTCAAATATTCAATTACTTTGAGAAAAGTGCTATTTATATATTTTTTTCAGGAATACCTCATAAATGCCAAAAAATGATAAAATAAAACTTTCTTTGAAAACTATGACAATGCCTCTCTCTCAAAACACAAGGCGTTTACAGCATTTACACCTTGTTTTTGTAATTCCAAATTGGCTGACTAGCAGTGGAAAAAATACATTATCAGTTTCTAAGCTTAAAAGGATTTGGTCCAGATTTTGTTTTTAGATATATATTAAGTCACCAAAATATATGCTTGAGTCATCAAATTATACGGGGTTTGTTATTTGTAGTTTTTTGGTTTGTGGTTTTTTTTTTTTTAATTTTATTTAATTTAATGTATTTTATTTTATTATTATTTTTTTTTCATTCAGAACATGATAATTTTTTTTTCCATTTCAGGCTGAATATTAGCCATAGTCTCCCAATACACTCATTTAAAAAAAAAAAAAAAGTGTTCATTTGTATGCATTTCTATTTTTTCCTGGTTGAAAATTAAATATTAGTTACAGAAAAGTAGTTGTTGGGACTTTTCATTATCAGTTTAGAACAATTTTGTATTTTACAATGATAATGTTATTCCACATAAAATCCCATTGAAGCTATCAAGAACCCAAAGGCATGATAAATTTAGACCTTTCTTAAATATTTAAATTTGAAAGCAATGTTTCCATACTTGGGCTTAAAGGCAGTATAGTTTTCATGCCTGAAAATCTGTATTCCTTTTTAGAGCTCAGATGAGCATAAAATATGCCTCTTAAATGCAATTCAAATAAAAGTTATTTGCATTACACTGGTTACTAATTTTTGTTTCATCATAAGGTCCTGGATTTCTGATTCAGTTGAAGTGCTTAGGTCTATTCATTCATATAGTTCAATAAATACTCCCTTCCTGGAAATCAATTTAATATTTAAGGAAAACAATGAAAACATGCAAATATAAAATATTTTAATTTTAAAAAATATTTTTAATATTTAAAATAATAAATATTTTTATTAAATATTATTTTTAAATAATAAAATATTTTTAAAATAAGTAATTAAATAAATAAATAAGTAAAAATATTTTAAAATATTAAATATTTTTTAAACATTTTAAATATTATAAAAATTCTAACCTTTTGTTTTATTTTATTTTGTTGGTTTATATTTAAGCTCAGAGACAAGACAATTAGTGTAAACAGGCTCTGGATAAATTCCTTAAAGTTTCTGGTCTGGAAAAATTGTAATTAGCTAGTTAGTAAATGAAAGTCTTACTGATTTTGTTAGCAAATAAAAATAAAAATTAAAATAAAATAAATTGTTTGCTAGCAATTTATGAGGTAAACAACATTTTTCATTCAATATATTTATTAGGAAAGCACTTTCTAATAAGCTGATATTTTTTACAATGAGAAAGACTAATGACTGTTTTGCAATTAATGCATTACCTCTGCATGAGGAAAATTTTTCTTCTATAGGACTTAAAAATATTCTATAGAAATGATGTATTTAAGCATATTTTTAATTCATGAAAAAAAAACAAAAAACAAAAAACAAAACAAAACAAAACAAAACAAAAAAAAAAAAAACATGAATTCATGAAATAAAGATGATAAACAGCAAATATTTCACTTGTATGAGTTTTATAGATAAACTGTTCATAAAATTCTCTGGATAATCATGAGATAGCTGTTACAATTAGTATTGGAGGAAAAAATGTTCATAGCTCCTTTCCCAATATATAATGTTTTGTACAACTCCAGTCAAGATACTCTGATCAGCCAGCTCCTGCTTATTTTGAAACAAGAGGCAAACTCTTCACAAATATAGATCAAACAGTAAAACAAAAATGACTGATAAAGTAGTGTAGAATGTAAGGACTGCAAGTCCTAAAAATACAAATAGTCAGATTTGAAGTTCAGGAAAACATTTAAGTTCAGAGTACCACACCATAAACCTTTTAATCACCTCTTCCCTCTTCAGATAACTGACTTCTTGACCTACAAGATTTACTTGAAGAGAAATTTATCTGTTCCAAGTGAGATACAAACTCTGAGAAAAATAAAAATAAAAAGGAGGGAAAAAAATAATATATATATATACATATATATATATATATGCATGTGTGTGTCTATTAGCATCTCCATCACTACAACAAATTTATTAGAGGCTGCCACAATTAAAATTGATTGTAGCTTGCCTGAACATGACTGTTGCTCTTTTGTTTCTTTGATTGTGAAGGCTTTCCTGTAAATCTCACACTGACTAACTACATATAGCAGTAAATTAAAATAGCTTTCAAAAATACTGATTTTATCTGCCTTGCATCACATCTGAGTGACACAAGAATCCATTTCTAAATACTATTTTTTCCCCTTTTTGGAATACAACTCTAACAAACACTGCACTTTAGAGACACTATGAACTGCTTCATCTCATCTGAAGATGGATAGTTAAAGAGGTAATATGAATCACTCAGAAGCTGCTAAAAGTCTCCACCCAAGATAAATGGCATTCAATACTAACACCGATGTCATTATAGACTCCAGACATACAAAGACATATTTCCAGATCCCTTCATTTTCTGCCACATGTGAAAGAAAGATAAAAGTAAATTTACTGTAACCAATTGATAACCAATTAAGAAAATAACTGACATGTAGAAAATATGTTTGGAAATTTTCATAGTTAGAAAATGACAGATTAGAGAAAAGGTTCATAGAATGAGTAACAAACACAGAGCTGGACGAGGGATGGGTTTCTTGGAAAAAAACTTGCTCTCTACATTAGCCTGATTTATTGATGCCAGCAGAATCATGTATCTGCTTCAAGCACAGCAGTGCAAACAGAAAATACACCTGTGTTAAAGATACTGAAAACGGAGCAAAAATTCTCATGATGGCCCATAGCAGATCAGCCAAATGAGGATATTTACATCAATGAAAAATGAAGCATTTAAATTTCATTCACCTGATATAAAATTCCATCAAAGTGATTACCTTCCTAGTGAATAGGACCTATGGGCATACGAACATAGTATAAAAATACTCATACTTTTCCCTTTCATTGCAATTGAAGCAAGAGCTTTCAATCTCAATTTACTGGCTGTGCTGTAGAATGCAGCACAAGCACCAGAACTGGCCAAAGACATACCCACCTTTTCCTCTCTGTTGAAAAAAGTAATTTCAGTTGAAATAAAGTAATTTAGTTCTTCAGATGAAGAGTATACTAGTAACATGGAATCAAGCCTGATTGTTTGTTTGTTTTCCTGTGTAGCCTCTGAGTAAGGGGCTTAATAATAATGTTCTCAGTTTTAAAGTCCTTCTGAAATATATTAGACTGCCATGGTAAAGGATTTAATAGTCTACTCAGTGATATAGTAACACATTTATAAAAGATGCATTTTGTGGATTTCCCACAACAATGGAGTGCTAACAACCTGAATTGCTGGGTCTACAGAACTGTTGCTGTTTATCCCACATCATGTCATTGCTGCTCATTCAGTTACTTGCAAGATGACTCCAAGCAAGGCCATTGAAGATGCGCTTCCCACTGTGTGCAATCTAACTCAAAATCTGTGGTTTCAACACTAGTAGTAGTGTATGCTTTTTCTGCTCAAATTTTTATATTGTGATGTGGAGCAAAATCTACTCTCTCATGTAAAGACAGATATTTGTCAGTATGTTGGTGTGACTTTTTGTGTTCATTTATGCTAGTGAATTTTATACCAAAAAAAAAAAAAAATCAAAAAAAAATTAAAAAATCTAAGGCTGTGTCATGTTTTCAACATGTTCAGTGAGCTTCCTTAACAGTTTACTGGTCCCTAAAAAGGCAAATAATTCCCCATTTTTCTCCAGTCCTGGCTAAGTACTCTGATAACTCACCTGTAGTACCTCTGGCCACCAATGGAAATAATTATGAATTTTATAGAAATAAGCCAGAAGGCAAAACGTATGGACTTCCCAGTTCATGAGTTTTAGTGTTAAACAAACACTGGTCTTTTCCACAAGAAAGGTGACAAAATCACCAATCTGGGACTAGGAGAGGACAGGGAGAAAACTGAGAAAGAAGAGGCATAGAAAATCTAATGAGTAAAGAAAGGGAGCTATTAAATGATGGCAACTGTGCATAGAATAGAAAGTTTATTTCATATAGAAGTGTTTGTTTATTCAAGATTTCTTTTGATGCAGAATTTACCTATACTGAAACCTAGGAAAATTTACCCTTGTCCAACACTCAAATCTCAACTCACCTTCACTCTCCTAATACCACAGGGAAAATGAAATGACATGCTAAAGTACTAAAAACCAACCTTTTTCACGTGTTTTAAATTGGGCTTTAGTAAGCAGCAGAAAATAAGCAGTAGTGTAACTACCCCAGATAGACAAAGGACAATGAATGTTAAGACTTTTCTGACAACTAAGGTCATGATGATTCAGTCAGTATCAGCAAATTTTAATCTAGTTTCGTTAATGGCCACCTGCTCCCAAAATACCCTGGCTGCTTGTTTCAGCCCTCTCATTGCCAATTGGCCCAAGCATTCATGAAGCGGAGCAAACAGACTACCAGATAAAATAAATGAATCCAGTCAAAAAGTTAACCAGAAAATGACTTTTAGCTGGATCAGTTCCCTGATATTGTTTACCTCCTGGCTTTCATTAGTGACATTTAAATAGGATGTAAAGAACGAAAAAAGCCTTTTGTCATATTTCCTCACAATGGCTATCTAGTTTTCTCGCTGCCTGAGCTGATGTGTCCAGAGTGAATATCTGTTCCTCTGCATAGCACATGGACTACAAAAACTCCTAGTCAGTACATGCTATTGCTAAATCTGACCAAATGTTAGGGACAAAAATTGTGAAGAAGGAAAGATGTAGGTTGTGAGGTAGCTTCTTCTGTACTTCTGGGAAGTAGATTTGGTATTTAAGGTGTTGATCACAAAGGAACCACAAAAAAAAAAAAAATGCTAGGCTTGAATAAATTGCTTTTCCAGATATTCCATTCCCGATACCAAAGCTCATTTTGATTTTCTTTTAGCAAGAGATTGTTGGTTGTTTAACTAGCTATTTGATACTTTGAGTAGGAGAGATGAGATAGTGTGTGTGTTGAATGAAAAACAAAATAAAATTCTATATTTATATCATTTGCAGATTGAAATAGTTGAGAAAACAAAGCAAAGCAAAATAAAAAGTCTCTCCTGCATAATCACTTTAATCCATTCAAAAATAAGACAGAGGATGAAAGACAACAAAATCATAATTTTACAGTCATCTAGTGATAACATTTTATGTTCATATTCAAATCACTTTGAAAATAAGTAATATTTGGTATGAAATGAGTATGCTAAACAGTATATAAGCCATAAGAAATACAGATTTTAACATTGGTAGAGCCTATCTCATATTTTCTTATTTCTTGAACAAATGGATTTCCACTTACTACTGTATTCAGAACATAAATTTGAACAAATATTCCATAAAATTGCAGCTCACAGAAGTATTAGATATGCTTCCCTGAACCAGTTGAGAGAAGATATGCAACAGACCAATGACAGCATAATGGTCACGCTATTCAATATTTCAGTGCAAAATTATATTGCATTTCTTCTGTACAACAGGTGGTCTTGTAAAAATCCAGATGCCCCTACTGGCTTCTATTTTTGTTCACCAGCTGGAAAACAGTGGAAGTAGTTATAACAATGTAAGCTCTTTTAACTCAAAACTAAGCTAAGCTGATGACAGTTCTGCAAACTCTTAGCAGAAGTTTTGATAAGTATTTGTACAACAATTGTTAGGCTTTTGTGTGTGTGTGTGCCTAACAACCTTTTAGCTAGGAGCTTTCATTTGGTCTTAGATAAGGAAGTCCAGAAGAAAAATTGAAACTGAATTACAGATTACAGAACAAGCACAATCTGAAACAGTTTCTATTTGTTAATTAAACATAATTTTCAAATAATGAGCTTTTAATATAGTTTAAAAAAATATAAAAATAAATAACTGCTAACTCAGATAGGTCCCATGTTTTTGACCTAACTAAATCTGCAGAAGTTTACTCGGGTTGCCAGTACCTTCTCAAATTAAATGAGTTAATTCTTGTCAGCAGGCTATCCTCAAACCCTTTCTTTCTAACAGAAGCTCCAAATATATTAATTTAGTTTTATCTGGGAAGGAAAAAATAAAATACATATATAAAAAGAAAAAAAAAAAAAAGAAAAAAATATTGTTCTTTTCTGGTGTAGCTACATCAAAATCTTCTGACCTTCACAATTCCTTGCAGAATTCTGTCAGAGAGTTGCAAAGGAAATAAGAAATTGCCCTCAACATGGTACTGCTCACATTTCACAAACACTTGAGAAACCTGGATGTAGTTTTCTCATGGGCACACCTTCAACTCATTACAGACAGCAAACTGCAAGGACTGCTCACAAAGCAAAAGAGTAAATTAATTATATGACAAACACTAATATCTTATTTAAAATGAGTAATCCCCAAATATCAATTAAAAGTTTTCCTTAGTGTGGGAGACAGTTTATATCTTAAAGGACAAATTAAAAAAAAAAAATAGCAAAAAGTTACTGCGTGGATAAACTAAAGTATTTTTCCATTAAAATATTTAATAAGATTAAAGCTATTCAACATTCTTCAAGTAGACAGCTTCAGTATTGAAAATTATACATTCATATGAATAAGAAGTTTCTATGGGAGTTTTTTATTCCCATGAATATACATCTCTGTGACAACAACAACAACAAAAAAATATTTGTATATTTCAATATGTTGAAAAACATTGAAAAATACAAAATAAAAACTAGGTGATCTTTTTAAACTAGATGATCTTCTTCAGTCTGTGCAAAGAAGATCAGTATTAGCTCTCTCAAATCACAGATTGGTGAGATAGCACAAAAATGGGAAGTTTCCTAAATGGGGTCAGTGTTTGTGTAACGCATACATACATACACATACATAGGAAACACAGACATGGACCAAAACAAAAAGAAAATCACCTTAATATCCACCTCGTTAATTCTTATTAATCACCACAATGTGTCAAGAAACACTGCAACACCTATTTACAACAAACAACCGGTTACAACAAACTAAAAAATTCCGTATCTTGCTCAGTATTACTCTTCCACCTACAAGAACTATGAGCCGACCCTGACTTTTCCATCATCATACACATGAGGTGTTGCTGCCCTAGGAAGGGAGAATAGGATTGAGTTGTTCCTGCTGTGAAGATGAAGTACTTGGATGGGTGAAAATGTCAGAGAGAAACCTACGCTTTCTACTATCAGAAACCATCAGAAAGAGGTCTTTGAGGTAACCTCCTCCCTTGACTTGTATCCACCGTTTCCACTGAGCAACCTCTCCCTCCACAGTGTCAACAAATTAGTCTTTTTATGAGTCAGAGAGGTATCTCATTGAAATTAAAAAGCTACTGAGATCTGTAAAAATCTAGCAAAATGTAGATGGCTATGCATAGCCATCAAGAAAGAAATGGACACGTGCTACAATTTTAGATCCAAATATTTTCAAGATATTCTTTACAACAGGGTGACTCAAAATCCAATTTGCATTTTTGTGAATGCTTTTAATACTAATACAAAAAATAAAATAAAGTCCTATGATTAGATAGATATCTTTTCAAAAGTTGTCTTTGTTAACACTTTTGTTGAAGACAAGTGAAGAAAATTCATATATTTTAAGAATTTAGTGGCAAATTTCAGTCTAAATTATTTATATTTTCATAGTCGTAGACTCTGAAATGAAAGCTTTGAAGATTCTGCTCAAAATAATAATAACAATATCAAAAATAATTTAAAAAAGGCCAGCAATCTAAGCAATCTAGAAATGATTCTTTTATTTTAGTTGGGCAGGTATCTTCTTTAAATATTGTGGCATATGAGAGTTTAATATTTAATTATTAAATTAAATAGAGAGTTTAATAATGAATAATAATATTCATTATGTTTTTTTGCTTAAAATATGATGTTTAGTGAGTTTACTCATTCTAAAGCACTGATATGCATTTGTATATAATCAGACTGCAAACCCATCTGTTACTGTATTATTCATCTGAAATATTTAGCATATATGTTTTACAAATATTCAATATAATTTGTCCAATTTTATATATTGTAAGAAAATTTATTTCCTTTTGAATTTCTTAGCTTCTGATTTCATGGGATAATTTCTTATCTTTCTTAGCCTGGATAACATTCCTTTTTTTTTTTTTCCCCTAAATTAAACACATTTTTTAGACAATTATAATACTCTGTTCTTCCCATTTTTATGTCCTGGTCCTTTTAGAATTAAGTAATTAAAATAATTTTAACTTTTCTGTTCTTACAACAAGCTTTGATTTTTTAATGCTTATTTACTTTCTCATTGTCTTTCCCTAAACTTATCTAATTTTAGACAAGTAGACTAATTTTATCGGTAGTCGATATTACAGGCAGGATTCCAAATGGATCTGTATTACTGATTTACATAAAGACCTTTATGGAGTATTTATTCACATCAGAAAGCAAACACAAAATTAGTGTGAACACAATTAAAGTAAATTCATTTTCCAAATCAATCTTGTAGATATTTTTTGTAGCATTAGCAGAGATTTCTGTCTGAGAGCTTCCACTTCTGTTGTGGTTCTGTAATTATATGAAGTAAGGCATTATCTCCCAGAACATGAAAAGTGGAGGAGTAATCTATCTTATTGAACAACATTGTTTGTCAAGTGATATGTAATACTCAGCAGATGTTGTGATGTAAAACTTAAATATATGGTTTAGGAAAAAAAAAAAACAAACAAACAAAAAAAAAACATTTATATGTTTTCAATTAAAAACACAGTAAGTTAGAAAGCATATACATTGTTTCTACTGAAATAATAAGTATAGATATATATTACAACAAAAAATATATACTTTTCACAGAATCACAGAATCACAGAATTTTCTAGGTTGGAAGAGACCTCAAGGTCATCGAGTCCAACCTCCAACCTAACGCTAACAGCCCTCCACTAAACCATATCCCTAAGCTCTACATCTAAACGTCTTTTGAAGACTTCCAAGGATGGTGACTCCACCACTTCCCTGGGCAGCCTGTTCCAGTGAACATGCTGCCCATGTTCACCATGAACATAAATGTTTTATTTAACATTTGCGGATTTTACCTAAACATTCAGTTAAGGTATCCATATAAATTTCTACTGAGAAAAAAAATACGTTATCTATAATAATAATCATAATAAAAAAACTCCCACATAACTCAAACATCACATAGTGACTTCAGTGGTGATTTCTTTTCTAGTACATTCTGCATAAAAAAGTAAAAATAAAATAAAATAAAATAATCCACTTTTCCACTCATCACTCAGAATATGCTTTTACCTCTGATTAAATTTGCCTTCTCTCAGTATGGGTATTTATATATCCCACAATGTTGTCACAAGAAACACCTTATCTGCCCACTTGAAGACACAATATAAATTTACAACATCTCACCTCCCAGAAGACATTGCAGCATCCTATTAAAGTAGTCTAATCTGATAAACCCCCCCAAACCTGTGTATAAACCTGTGTGATATCTGATGTTTAAATATACTTCATTACTAAACTTGTGGATTCAACTTAATTTTAAATCAAGCATAGCAAAGGCCTTTATCCTCTTTTCTTATTGTGTAAGAATTGTCAGTGCTTATGGATTCCATATATATTACTATATGAGCTTCAATAATACTGAAGAAACTTTCTGTGTGAGTTCTCATTAGAGAAGTATGGAAAAGTGTGTTGCATGATGTGTTTTTGCGGCATTTACTATATTTTTTTAATTGGTTTGAGCCTCTCATTATATAAATTGTATTAATGTGCATATTTCATGTAATATTATAAGTCCACAAATATTAATAGTACAAATTATTTAAAAAATACAAATTTATATACTATGAGACATATTGGACGTACCTTTACGTTATATACAGGTAGCAAATCTGACACAGGCCATTCTTCATCTCAGACCAGATTGCTCAGAGTTCATCATTGTGTAACATAATGTGCTTAACTGTTACTAATTCCAGGAGAAGATGATCCTAAAGAGGATAGCTGAGAACACCAATCAGTTGCTATGCTCCTCCAGCACTTGTTTTGTTTGCCATCCAGACAATCAATGCACATAGCTGTGACAGGTTAATTTTAAAGCTGTTTTTGTGCCATCTTCCTTCTGCAATTTTTTTAACTCTTTATGCTCATCAGCTGTTTAATTATGATTGATTTTTTTATATAAGTGACAACATGAAATTTCAACAGACACAATGGACTGTGACAAAGCTCCAAGCTGTCCACATGTAAACTAGAAATAAGAACTGGTATGTTGGTAATTCAGTTTTGACCCTTACCTACCAAGCTTTGCTAAATATATTGTCATGGTTTTGCCTGGAATAAAGCTAATTTTCTTTGTAGAGGCTCGTATAATGCTGTGTTTTGTATTTTTGATGAAAATACTGGTGATAACATACAAATGTTTTAGTTGTTGCTGAGCAGTGCTTTACATAGAGCCAAGGCTTTTCGTGCTTCTTGTGCTTCCCTGATAGTGGGGAGGCTGGGAGTGCACCAGGAGCTATGAGACACAGACAGGACAGCTGGCCCAGGCTGGCCAAAGGGATGTCCCACACCATGTGGCATCATGCTCAGCAATAAAACCTGGGGGAAAGGAGGAGGACTGGGGAGACATTTAGAGTGATGATAGTCTTCCCAAGAAACTGTTACACATGATGAGCCCTGCTTTCCTGGAGGGGTGGCTGAACATCTGCCTGCTGGTGAGAAGTAGCAAATTAAATCCTTGCTTTGCCTTACTTGTGTGTGCATATTTTTTGCTTTGCCTGGTAAAAAGTCCTTAAAAACACATGCATTCTCAAACTTTTGCCTTTTTGATTCCCTCCCCTATCCCACCTGGGGAGAGTGAGAGAGTGGATGTGTGGTACTTAGATGCCTGCCAGGGGTATACCTCAACAGTATTAGTCTGGGTTTGTATAACAAATAAAAATGTGTCTTCTGGTTTGGAGCTGGTACATACCTGGATACAGAAAGCTGAAAAAATATTTTGTGGGCATTTTAGGGGTTTTAAAAAAATGTAAAACTATCAGAGTTAACATCAAATAAATGAATCTCTGAAGAAATTTAGTTTTAGAACAGAAATATTCTTAGCTTGCAAACTTCAGCTAAAATTTATATATAACATAATACATCAATCCATAAATAAAGACAAACTATTATGACACCCAGTCATTTCTCAAGACTTCTGTAATAAAAACACACAGATAAAGCACTTCATTAGTAAGAAAAGCCACAGAAGACAAACATTTTTTGGAGATTAAAGGAATTATTCCTTTTTTATTTGTTTGTTTGTTTTATTGATGTTGCTGGTTTTGGTTACAGTTACATCCAGAATTGTCTGGAAAGTGTTGCAATATCTTGGTCTTTAAGAAGTGAGTGGGCTTCTTAAGTGAGAAGGGAGAAGATACAGGGTGCAAAACATTCCATACTCCAGTTTGAGATAACATCATAATTTCAAGGAGATTCTCTGTCTAAACAATGTGGTGACTATAATACAGCACAGACTTTCTCACTGGAAAAATCTGTCCTCCATCTAATTATATTCTGTTTCATTATTAAAAAATTCAAGCAAATGCATAGGCGAGTTCCGTTCCAAGAACAGTAGAGTCAGGTACATGTTGAAGCTGAAAATTTGTTGACTAAGTCTGCCAAACAGGTTGTGTTGTGCTGTTTACCATGTTTTTTTTTTTATAGGTGACAGCAGTCTGAAGGCATTCAGCACTTTGCTCTGTTTCATGATATTGATGAGCCGGTTCAGTAGGTGGAGGAAGAAAAATCTTGGTGAAATCCAAATAGAACCATTTATTTATTTATTTATTTTCTGCTTGCTGTGAATCAAAGAAAGGACTGAAACAAGGGAAGTAAAGGGATTATATTCTGCCTGGAATGTTTTTATGTGGTGTATTCTGTGGATTTGAATATAGGTATCTATATATATAGATGTAGATAACCATATGTAAATTGTCATAACAAAACATGAGTCCATGTGATTATTAATATAATTCTAAGTTCTGTCTTTTTCTTTAACTGTGCTAATGCAATTTAGATATCTGAATAACTTTCCATGTCATAGAATTATAGAATCATAGAATGGCTTTGGTTGGAAGGGACCTTAAAGATCATGCAGTTCCAAACCCCCTGCCATGGACAGGGATGCCACCCACTAGATCAGACTGAACAGGGCCTCTTCTAACCTGGTCTTCTCCAGGAATGGGGCATCCACAGCTTCCACTGGCAACCTGTTCCAATGTCTCCCTACCCTCTGAGTGAATAATTTCTTCCTAACCTTTAATCTAAATATTCCCTCTTTTAGTTTGAAACCATTCCCCCTCTCCTGTCATTATACGACTGAGCAAAAAGTTGTTCTCCACCTTTTTTATAACACCCCTTTACATATTGAAAAGCTACAAGTCACTCTGGAGACTTCTCTTTAGGCAGAACAACCTCTCAGTCTTTCTTCATAGGAGAGGTACTCCAACCATCAGATCAACTTGTTGGCCCTACTCTGGACCTGTTCTAACAGTTCCACATCTTTCTTGCGCTGGGGCCCCAGACCTGGATGAGGCCCCTCCATGTGTGGCCTCACAAGGGCAGAGTAGAGGGGGAGAACCACATCCCTCCACCTGCTGGTCTTTTTGATGCAGCCCAGGATGCAGTTGGCCTTGTGTGCTGCAAGTGCATACCACTGGCTTATGTCAAGCTTTTTGTCCACTAGAACTTCCAAGTCTTTCTCTGCTGCTCTCAATGAGTTCTCCCAGTATAGACTCATGTCTGGCATTGTCCCAACCCAGGTGCAGCACCTTGCACTTGGACTTGAACCTCATTCAATCCATGTGGGCCCACTTCTCAAGCTTGTCCAGGTCCCTTTGGGGATCCCTTCCTTCTGTTATATCAACTGCATCACTCAGCTTAGTGTCATTTGCAAACATGCTAAAAATGCACTTGATCCCATTCTATGTCTGTGATAAATAAACTGAACAGTATTGGTCCAAAGGCCCCTGAGGAACACCACTCGTCACTTGCCTCCACCTGGACACAGAGCCATTGAGTGTCATAGTGGTAACTCTTACTATTTTTTCCTTTAAGAGCCTTATGTACCATACATACTTGTCCAACTTCCCATCCGTTGTTGCACACTGGAATTTCTAGCAAGATAACTGAAGAAACTTCACTGTACTCACTTTTCTACCATTATTGTGATGAAAAGAAGCAATTTTCCCACCCAAACATTTATTGGGTTGGTTTGAACTATACTGAGGCTATTGAGTTAGTAATAATTAGAAGCATTTTAGCCAATATAGGAGAGTTGTAACCTTGAGAAACAGTCAACAAATCATTTTGAACTATTATCATTCTGCAATATTCAGACACGTTTCAAAGATGCCAATTAAGAAATAAAATTCTGATCTTTTTTTTTTTTTTTTTAGTTACCAAGTAAAAAGTATCTTTGAATAGTTACGTTAGAACACATTCTGAACATCAAATTTTGCCAAAGGTCAGTATTCTCAGTGAGATCAGTGTGTTTTCACTTCCTGAGCATTTTTTGCAGCATTCTTGGGGAATATCTACCTCTGTTATCATTAAATTTGTTCTTAACTCTTGTTTTTCTCAATAATTCTACCTTTCTGAAAATTTGTCTCAGAGTTATTAAGTATATAAAACACATAGAAACAGTCTTTTGTCTCTTGAAGAAGTAATTAATAGTCCCATTATTCCTTTTACTGTGATCTGCAGAATTCAAAATGCTGATTTCTGCAATCCTTTGAAAGTATGTTTATTGAAGATATATTTTGAAAGGGAATACTTGTGAAATGCTGATAATGCTTACATTTTTTTTAATGTTCAGGATAAATTGTCAGAATTCAAAAATAAAAACAAACAAACAAAAAAAATGAAAAATAAAAATAAAAATAAAAATAAAAATAAAAATAAAAATAAAAATAAAAATAAAAATAAAAATAAAAATAAAAATAAAAATAAAAATAAAAATAAAAATAAAAATAAAAATAATGCTTGTATAATAATTAAATTGCTTGCTATCATATGTGGCAGATATACATGAACTCTAACCAGCAAAAGGGGACATAAATTCTATCAGAGACTTTTCTGTAATACTTTTCTGTAATTATTACTTTATTTTCTTTATTACTTTTTAATTACTTTTCGTTAATAATTGCATTATTAATATTGATTTAACATTTATTATATATTAACAATTTTGTGCTTATTCTTTACAAAATTTAATTGCAAAACTTAAACATAATTTTGACTAAAAAGAGATCTACCTTATGACCTTATGTGAAAGTCATCTGACATGCAGCAGTATGAAATCAAACAAAAACAGAAGATTCACAGAAACATTCAGAGTTCTATGTTTCTGTGCAGTGAAACCATCAAAAACACTAAAGAAAATGGGACCTAGTTCCATGCAGAAAAGCAGAAGCTGAATATATCATCAGCTTTTTTAAGTAACTAGTATTAGAAGCTGTCATAATTATTTCCTGAAATTTCAGATTAGTGGTCTCAAGAAGTAAATTATTTCCTTGCTGTAAGATGAATTAGAGGATATAAGTCCAGGACATTTTTGTCTTAATCTAATTTACTGATAAATATAATATTCTAAATTACCTACTAATCTAATTTATTAACATGCATGTTGAACAAGATTGTTATATGGCAAAAAAAAAAAAAAACCTTCAGTATCTAATTATGATTATCCAACACAAAGACCGAAAAGAATGATTCATTTGTCTTCAGATAGAAAGCAGTTTTTCCCTTTCTCTTCTAAAGGGTACGTCTCCACCTCATTGAATTCCATGATTCAACGATTAAATGATGTGCCTAAGACCATAAAATAGGTTTCTGGAGGACAGCCCAGGTCTAATAATTCCACAGACCTGTTCTTATCAGAAACCATCCTTATACTACTTAACTAGGTTTAGACCAATATCCCCAGCAGTTCACCCTGTTTTGGGGAAATCTGTGCATTGAAGACTTGCTTGGTGCTGCTTTCACTCATATCATATGTTGTTACCTTTCAACTCTAATTTCAGCTATGCAAAGTATGTTGTCCCAGCCCTTTCCCATTCTACAGAAGTTAAACTTGATGAAAAAATGTCAGATTTATCCATTAATAAATCTGCAAACAGATAGATTCCTTCTGCACATAGGCTCTTACTTTAATAAGTTAGTTCTAGTGAGGTGTTTGCTTATATGTCTTTTAGTCTATCTGCTGTTCCTGATCCCAACTTCCACTTCGTAGCAGGTCAAACTATTTGCATATTTGTAATCATACTGAAATATCCATAGACCAATATAAATGAACTATGGTAAAGCTGTTGTAAAACATTCAAACAAAGACCGGAAAAAGGCTAACAAATATGTACTGAAAGCTTACTGACTAATAGACAAAGCAATAATCAATGATGTCCTTCCACCTAGCTATAATTATTAGGAGCAGAACTAAGAGTTATAAATCATTCTAGTTATCCTCTGTTTTGACGTTTAAAAACACATACAAAAGCTTCTCAGTAGACAGTATGTTTAAATAGCCCCTCCTTCCTAGATTATTATCATATATTGTCATAGACTGTCATCTCTCAAGAGAATAGCTGCATGGAAGCAAAACGGCATTTCTAAATAATACATCAAAGTAGATTTTGTCATTTACAGCCATTATTGTACTTCTGAGTAGATGCGTTGTAACTCTATCTTCTTATTAATTTAATATTTCAATAGCTACTTTAGGTAGCAAGAAAGGGTACAGAGGAGAGCTGTGAAAGGAAAGATATCTGAAGTAAAGAATTGCCGCAGTACAAAATACAAAACAAGACTAAAGTATTCCTATGGAGTCTGTAGGTAGAGAACAAGACAGTTTTTACCTGGTAACAGTGTGACTTATGTCCACCACATATGGATCCTTTCAACAGATAAAATTCTCAAAGATAGTAATCATTTACAAGCACAAGTCTGTCTCATTTTCACAAACATTCCTATGGGTCACAGACTTAAACATGTATTCAACAAAAACAGAGCAACATGAAATTTAAAAAAAATTTTTAAAAAAGTTCAATCATTGTTCCATTTCCATTTTAAATAATTTCCCAAGGAGAACATTTTTTATTTCCTGAAACTTGTATTTGTAGTTCATTCACAAGAGTAAATGTCAGGCTGTATCTACCTTGACTTACCTACCTTATCTACCTTGAGCAGCTGGGTTATGGAAGAGGTCCTCTGGCTTCTCCTCTGGGAGAAAGACGGAGAAACAAACCATGAGACTCCTAAGTCAACTGTTTGAACTTCCACATTACAGGCAGAGAGGCCATGGATGAGGGAACTAGATAAAACAGAAGTTTCAATGATGGTGAAGTTATGAATCAAATGGTAAATCCCAGGGCAGAGTGGATTTCAGATGGGCATGTAAAGAAAACAAGGTGGGTAAATGATGTGACATTGGCAAAAGAGACACAACTTAAGACTTGGAAATATTCTGTTAAGTACTAATGATTCCCTTCTCTTTGAAGCACAGCAGCCAGTGATGGTACACTGATAAATTTCGTTGCCATTCACTACCTATGTCTCCAATTTATTTGAAGACAAGTGGCTGAGAACAAAGACCCCTAAGGGATGGAGAGAGACAGGGGGAGGAGAAAGGAAAAAAGTAGGAGAGAAGTCAAGATAAGAGGCAAAGGGGGATGGGGGGATGTAGGGGACGAGGTAGAGAGAAAATAGAAACATTAGTGTTTGTTAAACCATGACTCCACATAATCCTAATCAAAAAAAAAAAAAAAAAAAAAAAAAAAAAAAAAAAAAAGTAATAGGAAATAGTTTAAAGCTAGAAATATACTCACAGAGAAAGTAATGTGTTAAGGCTTCTTAATCACTGTGTTTTTAACATAAGTGAAAAGGTGAATACATCTGTAGAAACTGTTAGGAGATTCTTTCTTCTCAGCTTTTTAGCTTTAACTCCATTGTAACTCACATTATACATACTCACAATTTTAATTTCATCTCAGAACAACACACTGATGTTCTAAGATAACTATATACATACACCAATGTCAACAGAAAAATGTCATTTTCATTAAAGTTAATATTTCAGGTGTACTACAAAAGCTCAGAGATAAAAGGAAGTTTTATGAAGGTTACTGATTTTCCAGATATGAAAGAGCTAGCAGAAAAGCAGATTGTGGACAATTACAAACATTTTATGATGTATTTATTATTAGATATAGCTCAGACAGCAGAGCTGAGGTTGCCTGTGCAATGCAATTTTACTGGTGTGAAAGCTAATTTAGGGCAGGGTTCTGAAAGCATGGTTTCAATTTTAAAGCTCAACAGGGAAATGGGGTGTTATTGGCTACTATTCTGCCTACATGACATGAAGAGAACCATACATAATTAAAATATTTCCAGGAAGCATCAGAAGACCACTGAGCACACCGTGGATCTCTTGAACCTCATAGAGGTTCAAAATATAAAACATGTAGAAAATTTGTGACTAAGACATATATTAAAAAGGAAAAGAGAAAAAACAAACAAACAAACAAAAAACTCTCCTGTAGCTCTGTCTTTGAAATCTGTTTTAGAGCAGGAAGATGAATTCAATGAAATTACTAATTATCATTGAAATTGGTAGAGTGCAAAGAGCTCAAAGTTTGAGTATTTTCTCATTGTAATGCTTGACCTTCCAATATCAACAAGGATGTTTGTTCTAGAGTACCCCCATCAATCCTACAGTCATCTGTGTTTCTTTGTAATACAGATCTCTGAGTTTTATATTAGAAAAGTTCTTCAGTACACTGTCTAATGCATGTGTATTTCCTCATTACAAGATGAAATTTGTACAGCTGTATGTAGTAAAAGAATTTAAATAATGAAGTACATATGACTGAACACAGCAAGCCCACTTTAATTTAGAATACTATTTAGGTGTGGGAAACTTTACATACACTTTAAAAAGTTTGTGCTAAAACAGACTGAATTTGGGTGGGAAAGAACAGTGTTATTTCCTGGCAAAGTGCACGAAGATGTCCAAATTAAATAGTGATAATAAAAAGAAGAAAAAGACATATATATATATATTTTATAATTTTCTTTATAAATTCTGAAATAATATGGGATATTTCACAGAGAGATTGAAGATTCTCTTTCACGCTAGTGCAAGTTAGCTACTTTCCTGAAATATAAAGATGTGTTCCAGTGACATTCCTGATTTATGAGTTAGCCCTTTAACTTACTGAAATATGAGGGATATAGAAAGATAATCTAAAATTAGGTGACACATCACTATATTTCTGTATGAAAACCTGGCCTATAAGCACAGAAAGGTAAAACTTCGAGGATAAAAGCTGTATTTGTAGATGCTATTAAAGAGAAAAATCTTAGCAGCAGGCACAGTAATTGCTGGAGGATGAAGATAGTACAGTTAAACAGAAAATCAATGGTAACATTTGTACACAAAGTGACTTATATTACATCTTGTCAATGGACCTTAAACCTAATTGACACTCAAAAGGTCTGTCCTTTCCAGTTTTTCCAGTTCATCTTTCTGGTTTATTTCCGTGCTAAACAACAACAACAACAACAACAACAACAACAACAACAACAACAACAACAACAACAACAACAACAACACTTTCCGGAAAATATACTATCTGACAGTCTCAAAAGCTTTTATTGCATAGGCCTGTATTTTCTTCTGTTCCAAAGGACTCTGTGCCCACTCAAAAGAAAGAGGTGTATCTTAAGTAGGTTAATGTGAAGGAAGATTTTGGTGAGGACAAGGTAGAGAGTGGACCTAGCAAGTGCACCATAAAGGCTTACGTTAGCACATTCAGCAACATTGAATGCAGTATTTAAATCCCCTGTTTCTGTAGCAGCCCTGCTATGATACATGGAAAGAGTTATGTGCCTGACGATACAATTGAGGGCTACTAGTACACAGAGAAGAATAGTACTAACAAATGCAGTCAGTGGGAATGATGAAGAGCAGTTGTAACTTAAATCATGCTTCCCTGAGCCTTCCGGCTATGCAGACCAGTGGCAGGTCAGAATGCAGTCTGGAATTCCTTAAAGGGGTTGAGGACATAGCATTTAAAATGATGCAGTAGGGCATTCATCTCAAATTAACAAGAAGAGGAGAGATCTAAACTCAATTACATCTGCAGTTGGGACAGATTTAAGACCACAAAAATGGACACATCTACTAGTTTGAGTACATTGAGGGAAACAGAAAATATCCCAGTTTAAGCATTCTGAATAAACTTATAACTAAGATAAATCCTATTATTTAGGATCTATCTCACACAGATAAACTTTTGCTGGAGCACAGGCATGAGCTAATTTTGAGTGTTGGCTTACTAATGAATGTGTACACAGACATGGAATTTAAAGATTTTCGGGAAAAAACATTCCTCTTCCTCTCTAGATACTGTTGAAGGAAAGCTAAAATGGGTGAAACATAGTCAAGATATGCTGTAGTTTCAAGGTAAGCAGCCCAGCTTGCTGAGTTTATTCTTCTGCCTGAAGTCTGTACCAACAAGTCAAAAACTTCCTTTAGCATTTTTCATTTCCAAACTTGCAGCCCATCTCTTGTAGCAGTAAGCTGGAAAACCTTGTTTCCTACCCATACCAGAAATAAGGTCTTCCTTCTTTCTTGAATGAAGTCTTTCCTCCACTTTGTTTCTTAATACATACTTAACATTGATCAGCTATCTATCTGCAGTACCAATATCACATCTGACCAAACCACTGTGTTTCAGAAAGAAAATAATAATAGAAGAAGGGAAGGGAAGGGAAGGGAAGGGAAGGGAAGGGAAGGGAAGGGAAGGGAAGGGAAGGGAAGGGAAGGGAAGGGAAGGGAAGGGAAGGGAAGGGAAGGGAAGGGAAGGGAAGGGAAGGGAAGGGAAGGGAAGGGAAGGGAAGGGAAGGGAAGGGAAGGGAAGGGAAGGGAAGGGAAGGGAAGGGAAGGGAAGGGAAGGGAAGGGAAGGGAAGGGAAGGGAAGGGAAGGGAAGGGAAGGGAATGCATAATAAGCAAGAAAGGGAAGTACTGAACCTTAATATTAAGTATTCAGGAGCCACTGAACTCCTACATCCTTCATTACCTGCAACCTAGCGATTAAGTCTTTTTTTCTCAAATTTAAGAGGAAAAACATATATCATTTATTTCTCAAATATATATAATTAATAAGAAAAAATGTAAGGACACCACCCTGAAAGGGACATGAATTGGCTCAGGAAAAGCTTCTCCATTCCTGTTAACAGCAGACAGAGACAAATCATATGGAAATATTTCAAAATTTTTGTATTGCAATGTTCTGAGCACGTTAGCAAAGAAAGAATTGTTTGAAGGTATTTGGAAATTAAAGCAAACTTCTGCTATTAAATGTAACTTTCCTTTTAGGAAATATAAAATCAGAACAAATGGAAGGTGAATATCTCATTTTTTACACTGCATGATGGAAAATACACTTTTGCACATTTGGTTTAGTCTTAATTTAACAGTAACTACAAGATCACTGAAATAAGTACCCTACCTCTACTGTATTGATTCTACGTGATGCAGAAGAGCTTCTGGGCACGTTTTAAACTGCTGCAACAATAATTGTATTTCTGTGTATCTCAGAGGAACATTCCCACTGATCTCAGTAGTAATTCGCCTTATCTAACAAATAGGAGTATATAGGTGATTTCAAACTGCACTAAAATTAAATAATGCATGGAATATACCACTCAACTAATGATATCAGTATGCATTACTGTTAAAGCCTTCGGTTACATTTTGTATGTATCAGATAAATTTGTTTAATTCTAATATTAAAGTAGATTGGATGAAGGATTTACTGAGTTCAAGGACTGAAATCTATACTCAGGTTAATTGATATTGATTTGTAACTAACATCAAATCCAACAACAATGATATCACAATGGGTGACAACATAAATTAATGAAATTATTCTGTCAGATTTAATGGCAACACAAAATGTAGCTTTCAATTTGCCTAGAAAGCTTTTTAAAAATATACAGATAAAACTATGGCTAGAGTCATTTTGCCATCCTTCTCTGTAGTAATTAAATGATTTTGGAGAAGAAAATATATCAATGGGAATTACTAGAGAAGTTTACAGTCTGTTCAATGGATCAAAAATAAGAACTGAAAGGTGTCTTGATTAGATTGTAGGAACACATCCTGGAGGACAAATCTGTTGGTCCTAACAACAGATCTAGCAGAGTTGTTTGGTGAAGAAGCAAGGCATTAATCCAGAAATAAAGTGCTAATTTTGGACAGTGAGTGAGATAATTAACATTTTGAAGGATGTGGGAGATTCTACTGATGACTGTGAATCATGACCACATGTCTTTCTGGAGAGCAGGTTTCAACCAAAACCAAAGATTAGTCCTAGCATTCTGTGATAGGTATGCCTACTCCATTTTAACAGTATGTGGTATCTCTTCTGCTGTAGTACATTTCTGCTTCAAAGAAGTGAACAAAAACAGGTGATTTGAAAACACTTCCTGGGCAAATATAAGCTGAACTTCATGCCAAAGAGCATTCAAAGAACAGCCTGAGAACACATAAATATCTATGTGTCCAAACAGACATAAGAAATGGAGACAAGGAAATTGGAGCAGGACAGAAGCAAAAAGATAACTTAGGAGGCTGACATTTGGAAGACTAAATAAATAAATAAATAAGCTTTTAGAAGCAATTTTTAGTTACAAAAACTAGTCAAACAATTAACATTATAAACCCTTAATTCTGTCATAAAGTGAAAAAGAAGTTCACCGTTAGGTGCAGTTCATGCAAATATAAGAGGAAAACAGACAGTTACTCTAGGATAAACTGAAATAATTCAAATTGTACATTGTGGTACTATACACTTTCTAGTGAATATGTATTCAACTGCCCTTTAGTAACCTGAATAGTTTAACAAAATTGGGATAGTCTAGTTTACCACCATCAGTATTTTGATATTGGTTTTGGTTTTCAGTAAGTAGTCACACATACAAAAGATAATCTGAGGTGTTTCCTCTAACAAGAGAATATAAGGAAAAAAATATATTTTATTTTTAGTATGGTCCAAACTAGGCTTCTTTTAGAAACTGCTGTTAGAAACTACTGTTTCAGTACTTGCTGGCTGCCAGCAGCAACTCAAAAGATGAGAGAGCTTCAGTAAAATAAATAAATAAATAAAGTAAAAATATCAATTTGAAATTATCAGTCTATGTGGAAAACATGAAAATGTGACATTTTCAGTGACTTTAGGTATAAAATGAAGAAATAGGAGGAATTATGTGTTTAATTCTTCTTCCCTTGTAAAACATGTTAGCTTGACTTCAAAGACAACAGTCTTGTTAAGGGTAAACTATATCATTTTGTCAGTATTAAAAAAAACACATGTTGTTCCAACTCAGAAACCTCAATCTCTAGCTGCATCTAATGTTACTGGAATGGTTTTAGTCAAAACCTTTCTAGATCCTGGAAAATGGAGGGAATGTGGCAGCAGCAAGAGCATGATCAGACCATTTCTTTCTTTCCACATGAAGCAGACTGCAAACTCATACTCAAATGTATCCAGACTAACAATGCACTCTGTGCAGAACTGAAAAATCTATCTCAGAAGCTATTTAAAGTCCCCTTTGCTATTTGTGTTGTTTATTGCAAGGGCTGGGCAACACAGAACTGGATCTCATGTCTTTACCTGCCACAACCATAAAAGCCAGCCTATTCTATTATACTGTCCAGTGGACTGTGGACTGCCACAATAAACAGGAACAATGAAAGACATCTGAAATGCATACTAATTCTTTCTGAACCTCAGTCTTTCTGACTTGTCTTCATCAGGTCTTTTTGGATTAAAAAAAAAAAAGAAAAAAAAAAAGAAAAAAAATGGTTACACAGAAAAGATTTTCTAGGTGTTCTAGTTTAATTACGCTTATATAGCAAAGCATAAAACTTCCCAAAGCAAACAAGACCACTACTACCTGAATCTCCTCCACTCAAATACTGCCTACACAGTAGATATTCATATGGAAATATACTTACATATATGTAAATCCAAATTTGGGTGGTATTGAAGATAATTTTTTCTGTAGATAAGACCAAAGATGCATTTTCTATAAGTTCACCATTAAAATGTGTTTATATTTTGACAGTGAAATTTTTCTCTTATTAATTGGTTAGGAATGAAGGAAAAAAAAAAAAAAAAAAGAGTGATCAGAAAATACAACTACATATGCCACAGGAAATCATAGCAAGAACAGAAAGCACTCTTGATAATTATCTGACTAATGGAAAGATATAAGGCTGAGTCATTACTCTTGGAAAAGGATGAAAAATTCTTGTATAAGTACAGTCTTAGCTTTGAGAGGCACTGAATCTTAAACTTTTATTACTTTACAGTTGTTTTTTAAAAATAAAATGCTGAACTTTCTTCTTCATTTGGTTCATATCCTAAAGTCATCCAAGAAAGAAAAATTGTTCACTATAAAAATTATTCTTCCAAGCATTCCTGACAAGTAATTAATGTTGGGGGAAAAAGTTTTTTTTCATACTAGAAATTCAAGTTCTGATTAGAAAAATGGTTTTGATTGTTTTAAAATTGCAAATACTGTGACAACAGAAAGATTCCACAAATATATGCATATATATAGAAGAAACTATTTCTGTGAGAGTTCTGTACTATCCACAACTTGCAAAATATATTGCATTGTTGTAGGAAAGACACAAATATTATTTGTACCTGTAAAGAATATAAAGATGGTACAAATAATACTTATATTATATTCCATGTGTGAGTTGCATGTGAAAATGAAAAACCCTCTTAAATAAGATAAACTATGCCCTGCATTAATGGGACATTTTTTGTGCTCCTGCCAAACACCTGCTGATAGAGCAAGAGTGCTGACTGGTTACATTGATTAAACACCCATGTGGGGAAACTGTTGGTTGTTGTTTTTTTTTTTAAATCCAGAAATATAACAATTCACTTGGTGAGTGACAAATTGTTTTGGAAACAAATAATGTGTTTAAGATGCTGAAATGTGAGACCCTGGGGGGGTTGGGGGGAGGAATAATAACTACATGTCAGAAAATTTCACATTTAAATGTCTTCTGACTTTCTACTTTCTCTACTGAAGTGAGGGAAACTGTAACCTGTAGACTTTCTTATACTGATTATACTGTGAACTGTGAACAAGTTATCAACAATTCTTACTGTTGTATAAAATACAGTTTCACAGATTTGTTATTTTGCTTTCTATGCAATTATATATGCCATCAGGATGATGAAATACATGTGATTTTTATTGTTATACCATCTCCTTAATTCATCAGTGATGTGTAAAACAAGGTTAATTTTGCAGGAAAACTCAGTAAACATAAGAGAAATAACACTACCTCATGGAAACTTTCATCTACTTCGCAAGTTTAGAAAAATTATTGATAAATGCACAACAAATCACACCAGAACTCTCATAGATCCATGTGGAAAAAACAGAAAAACTATTAAAAAGAATTTTATTAACTGAATTACTTGTGAATAATAGATGGTATAATAATAGCCCATGGTGCTTCAGTGTGCTAGTTACTAAGGAAAGGTAAGGTTTTAGTGTTTATGTTACATATTTTAGTGTTATTTGTTGATAGTAGGTCTGCTGAAATTTAGTAATATGATTTGCAAAGGTGTTGTGTGATTTCACCCATTTAGGCAGCTCAGCACCCCCAAACTGCTCACTCATTTCCCCCCAGAATGATGAGGGAGAGAATAGGGAATGTTAAAATGAGAAAGCTCATGGATTAATATAAATACATCATAATAGGTGCAGAAAAAGCTGCACAGAGAAACAAAGCAAAACAAGGAAATCATTCAGTTATTCCCATCAGTAGGTTCAGCCATTTCCATATAAAAAGGACTCCATCATGTGCAATGGTTTCTTAGGAAGACAAATGGAAGACAACCTGAAATGTAACCCTTCCTCACCCTTTCCACCAGCTTTTATGGTTGAACATGACATCATATGGTATGGAATACCCCTTAGGCTACTCTGGGTCAGTTGTCCTGGCTGTGTCCCCTCCTAGTTTCTTGTGCACCCCCCGCCTCCTCACTGGCAGGGAATCAGGAAAGTCTTTGACTCTGCAACACCTAAAACACTGGTGTGTTATCAACACTGTTTTCGTCACAAATCAAAAACATAGCACCATACAATTGGTAATAAATAAATAAATAAATATGAAAATAAGCAAATAAACAAATAAATAAATAAATGCTTTATCCTGTCCAGGTCAGTACAAAATGACAGATACATATGCTATACACTTATATATATATGCTATATATATAAGTGGAGGGCCAAGATTTCTGCACCACACAGCTTGCAGTTGCGGCTTCCCAATTATCCAGGTTGAGAACCTGACATAACACACTATTTTTCTCTCCCCTCTCATGCAGCCAGACTTTTTACTGAAACAGAAACAGATACAGGTTCTTTCTATATCAAAAATTACAGCAGCAGGAGGAGGGATGGTTCAGATTTCATTTTCATTCTGGCAGGAAGTTAAAAAATGAAAAAAGTTGAGAAGCAAATATCACAGTTATGACACAAACATTGCACTATGAGATGAATCAGCAAAGCAATATTTTTGCACATTTGACATATCTGTTTTAAAGAAACTATTAGTATTTTAGAAGAAATTTCTAGAATGTTTTTTATAAAAATAACAATAATAAAGGAAATTTATCTTTGTTCTGATCTTGCTAAGAGCACCAGCAGAGAAAATATGCTCCCATTGGTTGGGCTGTTACCACCAGTGCTTGGATACATTATTTCTTCCATAAATATAATTTGTATTGTAATCAAGACAAAGAAAACTTTTGAGGAAAGGAGTTTTCCTTTGTGAATTTTTTCCTCTTTTTTATGTTTTTCTTCAGTCTTTAATATATATTATTAAAAATGAATAAATCATAGAAAAAATGTAAATATTATACTTTTTGAAAGTCATCTCTGCCTTTCACATGAAATTTTTAAATGGAAGTAATTGCTCTTTAACTCTTTTCCATTTTTGGTGTGGTCGAACATATCAGGAAGTGCTTTACTGTTATGAGTGCTTAAGAAAGATAAAGGCCTGTGTGGTCTGAGGAGACCATAAATTACATAGACAAAAGGACCCATGTGTTGTCAGTACTCTTCTGAAGTGCTCTTTGACAGAAGTGGTTGTGCTAGTATTGATGTTATGAAAAATTCAATGGATTCTCAAATTAATAAACCAGAAATAAAATATTTTTTACTTTATTAAGTAGAGGTGTTATGTTATGCCCTAAGTTACCTACTCCATTCAGAGGTGTTGTCTAGTCCCGAACTAACAAAGTTCAATAGTGCTATTCTCTTTGTCTAAGTTATGTGGCCATTTTGCCTATGTACTGCAGAATTCATCGTCATTCCCTTAAATCATTTCTTGATTTTCCCTGTCTAAAGCCACTCCTTCTGTCATGAAATCATTGACTGACCTGCACTTTAGAGAGCATTATACATATCTC
The DNA here is from genome assembly GCF_964211825.1 of Aythya ferina. Lineage (NCBI taxonomy): Eukaryota > Metazoa > Chordata > Aves > Anseriformes > Anatidae > Aythya > Aythya ferina. The sequence continues at coordinate 101,845,084 of NC_140297.1, forward strand.
TGGAAAAGCTTTTACAGGATGCCATGGAGGCTTACTTGATAAATCACTATTTGAAAGAAGGTCATTGGCAGCAAAGTGCAGACTGATAGATATTTAGATATAGCAAGGCATTGAAATATTAAAGGAATGTGTGCAACCCAAGATTTGAAGGCTGGCATTTAAAATGAAGTTCACTAATGCCTTTTCCTCTCCATGTGCAATTTCAACCTGTGACTGAGCTCAGTGTTTATTAAAGCTATCACTCAGTTAAATGTGAGATAACAGAGACAGCAAGAAGGAAGAGAGGGAAAAGGTAGAGCTGCAGGATCTCTGGAGAACTTAAAGCAATTTAGTAAAACTGCTGATTTTGAAATTCTTAAAAGTTAAGGCTGAAAAAGTTATTTAAAACACTTATTAAAAATATCTCTTCTGCAAATAAGGTGTGTGAAACCCCAAAAGGTTATACCAAAGCAAGTGCAAGGTACTTAAAGTTGCGGAATAATTTGTCTACTTTCACAGTGAGAAGTAAATATTTAAAGTAGTATTTCTCACCATGTTCAGTTTTCACTGTGAATCAGCAAGCTCACACACATGAAAAACATGTACACATGTATCTATCTATATGTGTATGCACACTATGCTTATACAAACACACAGGCTCAGAGGTTACAGGATACACAAGCTACTGCACAGATGGGACTGTCAGAGTGGCAGCATCACATTGTGTATTTTACAGAGCTGACAATGAGGTGGTCAAATTTTAATAAAAAATAGTTGATAAAAACTTATTTTCTTATACAGATGTTGGATACTTAGTAACTGGGGAGGAAAAAAAAAAAAAATCTTTGAAGGGGTAAAAGAAGGAGGAAGCTTAAAAGAGGAAAACTATGAGGAATAGTATGAGATTGTAGAGAAACACAGTGGAATGAAGGTTTACATTGTACCCTAGACCAAATGCGCAGCAGTGAGTTTTGACACCTTTTTCAACTACCTACTGGGAAAGACAACAAGTTATAATGTGAAAAACCATGATGGTGTGGTAAGCCAGTATAAACTTCTTCCCCACAGTGCAGCAATTTCCCACAAAAACACCTATGAAAAATTTATCAAAATGCTGGCAAAATTAGTTCTATTACCTAAAACCATTAAAAGCTAAGGGTCAGAAGAGTTAATACAGACAGCAGTCTTTGCTTCCCTTCCTCCACCCTGATGCCCTGTGACTGTAACCTCTGATGGATGAGGGAAACTGTAGTCATATGGTATCACATTTACACAACTTCTCTGTATGTATCCCCTAAACAAGTCTTAGGGGCAGCAAACAAATGTATAGCCAAGTGAGAACAGGGGAAGGAGAAACATGGCATGGGTAACGCAGGTGGAAACTGTTGAAAAATATTTGCCTAACTAGCAGGACCAGCAGAGCAGTGCGGATCCTATCTCTTGCAGGGTTTCTGCCCCTTCAGGGTTCAGCTGAAGGCTATCTCCATCATTCAAAGGCCTTTTGAATAAGGTATACGGTTGTGTGATGAAATCAGGAGGGGATTTGACTGTGTGACAATAGTGACACTTCACTTGTAGTGGAATGAATTCACATTCCTCCCTGAAATAGAGAAAGTCCTGAAATGTATGCATTGAAAGCACTGAAATAAGACAATAGGATATCATCTGCATGCTGAAGTAACATATATCACTTATAAGTCCATCCGGACTGAGTTTCTTTACAGCAGAACTATGTGATGCAGCTAGATCCTCCCCAAGAGCTGAATACATATAGGCCATTACCGCCAAGCCATGTTGTCAAGTCTGTCTAGAAACTCAACTCAGAGATGCTAAAAAGAAACTAAAAGGAAATAATCTGTATGACAATATAGAAGATCCATGCAGTCCAGAGCTGGTGAATAAAGAATCCATACTTTATAGTATAAAAAATAGGAATGGTAAAACCAGATCAGATCAAAGATCCATCTATGTTCACATCTTGTATCTTCTGTGAGTTGTCTTTAAATTTTCCTAAACAGAAGAGTAAAATCCACAGCTGCAGTGTTTCACATCAAGGATAATTCAGGTAGTGAAGCTGGGCCATTGGTGATTAACAACATATTTTCTCTTAGAACAACGTGTAAACAGGGACATTTGGATGCAATTAGAATTAACTAGTTTTCCACCACCACCTCCTGCCCTCCTCCTTGGCTAAGGTTAGACATAGTCTATTAGTTAAAAAATCTTTCTCTTTCAGGAATACAGACCTGAGATACATGGTGTTATCATCTTCCACTTCTAATTCTAAGCCCATACAGTGAATGCTAACATGCATACCCATTAAACACTTATTATGTAGTAGAAAGTACGCATGGGTAAACTGGAAAGCATAACTAGGATTAATTTGCTTTGGCCATATGTTGAAATGTTGGACCACACCAGCCAACTATGAATCTGTATTGCACTTCTGTGGAGTTTACCCAAGTGAAAATACCTATTTTTCCAAAATACCAAGACTTTTCAGGGAGTAGAGTTTTATTGAACACTGAAGAGCTCCTTCTTTTCAGTCTGTCATGTATTGAATTTCACGATAGTAATAAAAAATTTGTTCATTGATACATTATTCTGCCCTGTGGTTTAAAATTAAATTGAATATTTACAACATCAGGTATGAATTTATGCAGAGAATGAAGCCGAAACCCATCTACATACCAGCCATGTGGCATCACATGATCGCATATGTATGTTTTCACATCCACTCTTTTGATCATATACAGGCCATTCACTAAAGAGAATGTAAGAAATTGGCCAGCAGAAGTGGAATAAATAGAAACATTAAGAACACAATGAAAAATGTCTCAATATGTAGGTATTAAATGTTGTTATTGCTCTTTTAGGAATGAAATGTGTTACGTCTCCCCAACGTGTCAAAATTTGCAGACTTGATTATACTGATGTACAAGCTATCTCATATTTGGAAACTACACAGGTTACCCATGTATTCTGGTGAATAAACAAGATCATGCAGTCATATAACAAGATCCTAGAGATTATTACAACATTGTCTTTTCTCATAGAACCCATGTTTCATTTTCATATTTGTGGCACTGCAATAATTAAGATTTACTACCTAAGCATTCATATCAAGCATATGTAAGGTGACAAGATCAGTCTAGCAGGCAGATAAGTTTTAAAGGGAAAAAAAGACAGAAATCCTACATAGAAATTACTCCAAGTCACAAAGTATATGCAAACTGGAATACAAAACTAGAAGCTGATTGAAAGAAGCAAGGCCAGGATGAGTCATAACTGAAATAATTCCTAGATATTTTGAGAGAGACAATTTGAGAGTAGGAAGGGTATATATTTATATATATACATACATATATACGCAGATCAAGAGGGACATAAAACTGAAAGTTTGGAATAGACGCAAACAAATATGAACAGAAGAATTACATCATCTCCACAGTTATGGGAATCCATTTTCTCATCATACAAATAAATAAATAAATAAAATAAAATTTGCAGTTATGTCTTGTCTTCTATAGTCATTCTGAAGAGGGTATAATAAAACATGTGCAAACTTAGAATATAAGATTACCAACCACAACATACTGTGCCATGATATTTGGACAGGGCAGCTCTCCTTATTTCATTAATTCACTAAGGATCAAAAAAAAAAAAAAAAAAAAAAAAATCTTTTAATGAAACATGCACTGATTATTTTTGTGTGTGATAATTATAAAAATATAATTTATCTATTTATCTTGATGACTACAGATATTCCAGCCATACATTTCTTCATGTATTTTTAGAGTAACTAATACATTTTGCTATGTGAGACTTGGTAATTAAAAACAGTAAACAAAGTGCAACCAGTAAATTTTAAGGTGTCTCTGAAATGCACAAATATTTGTCTTCACCTCTTCAGTTTTTAAAGCCTTGCAGAGGCTATTGTAACTTGCAATTCAACTACAAGACCATTGCTAAAGTAATGAGTAAATCGGGTAGCAGCATGAGCTGACTTTTATAACAAACCTCAGTGGGGTTCTTTTTCCTGTTTCTAAGCTTAATTGTTTTTTAAAAATGCTAAAACCTGAAAGTCCTTTGGGGATTGGAAAGATCCGACATTTACAGAACTTTACACTATTTATTTATTGGTTTATTTATTTATTTAGATCTGGTGTGAGACATAAAATCAGATTTCAATCTCTGCAGTGGAAACACTGCAGGCTTCATTTTCAACATTGAATAAGCCATTTCATTTATATATGTGGATATTTCAGCACACCATATATAAAATGAGAAAAATACTTTTCCAGTTACTCTTTTTTCTTTATAGATTTAGTTATTGACCCTCAGTTGGGTTATCTACATTCATCAGTAATAAACCATCTAAGCAATGTAAATTGTTTGTTTTATTTAGTTTTCCAAATATGTTGTTTTTTCATACTGACCTCCACAAGTTTCATTGCTATAAATAAGATATGCAGTTACCTGATTGTGAACCTTGACCTCCTGTGTATGAGGAGCCCTTTGTGTTGCTCTCGTAGATTAAAAAAAAAAAAAAAAAAAAAGCGTGTAATTTTTCTCTTGGGAAAATACAATTATTTTTGTTTGACCGTGTAAATGTTTACAGTAAGTTCTTTTTTGAACATAGATTTGTTTATTTTTTTTATAGGGGACATTTGCATAGACCGTTTTCTTCTAAACCTCAATAACCAGTAACATTCATAAAAAATAAGTTGTTCTTTTTTTAGTCATTCAGTAACATTTTTGGATTGGGTTCTACAAGCTTCATATGCCATTCAGCCTGTTGTGAATGTACCACATACCTGTACACTTTATGAATGAGCCCAGAGTCCATTTTTTCTTGCATTTTAACCTACTAATTCTACCACTCTCTTAGACCAAATGCAAAGAATCAAGCTCTGACCAAAAAGTTTTACATTTTCCAAGTACATATTGAGATTTTGCCAGTTCTTTGTCATCTCCCAGGGTACTGAACTCTATACTTGAATCATTCTTCATATTATAACTGCATCCCCCAATAGAAGCAAGAAATATTGGCTTATTTTTTTTAACCTCCTCCCAGGGGTAGTAATTAATTCCCTTCTTAAGAGGAAAGATCCTTGACTGTGACCCTCAAAACTGTATTCTGACCTTCAGAAACAAGTCCAAAAGCACAATAAGTTGAGACAGCAGGTTTCTATTGAGCAACAGCAGCAGCTGTGGGAGCTCTGACAGTTCTGAAGAACTGGTTCATTTCTAGGTTGCCATGGTGAGGTTTCTCATTTATAAGCCATTATGTTATGCTTTTGTTCCTCAAAGTCAAAAATAATTGTTTAGCAAATTTCTTCCACATAAGTTAATGAAACAAATCAGTTTACAAATACTGCAAAAGAAATTAGGAATCCACTTTTTCAGAATTTATTCTTTTAAAATTTCTATTTTTCAAAAACCTTGCTAAAATTATTCATGAGCAGTTAGTTCCCAAATATTCTTATTTTAGCTAAAATACTTGTTTTTAAAGCCTTGTCAATGCTGTCTGATTTCTCATTGTAAAGCATGCATCCTGCAACGTATCTTGCATCAACCATATAATTAATGTTTACCACATGAGCCCTTTTTGTGATGACTTACTGAATTTTCACCCTCTACATTAAGTTCAAAGAAATATTTTTGCATCATAACACATATTTGCTATGCAAAACTAGTATTTACATTCCACTTTTTTCAGTTCTTTTTTTGCACAACCTTTCTGTTTTTCTTCACTTTCAGCTTGTTGTAGTTACTCTTCACTTCCATTCCCAAAACTCTTTTCTACTGACTTCAATACACTGAAATGTATGACAAAAGTTTACCAACTTTGTTTCAAAATCTGAAAATAAAGAATTCAATATATTTCTACCTACTTTTGACCCTTCTTGCATTACAAGAAAAATATTATTTTTTTTTCCAAATCAGTTATTGATTAATATCAAAAAGGCAAAGCTGTTGTATTAAAATGTGCCCAAAAGCCTACCACAGCGGCAGGTGTACTAATCAGTATCTCTAATACCACAGGAATATCTTCTTTCATATTTTGGGACTACTAAAGGTTATGAAATACTCTAGATGCAAAATTCAGTGTACTTTGTTTTCAGCTCCTGAAGATAAAATGTCTTGACAATTTGTTTTATATCTCGTCAAATCAGACATGCACCACTACAAGTTCGTTTCAAACAATGCAGAAAGGATTGGTCACCAGGTATTAATTCTGCAGAAACTGAATATCTAGCTTCTCAGGAGCACTTAGTTCTTATATCAGTGGCTTGGCATAGGATTAAGTTACTGGTGAATTATGGTTCTGAAGGCTAATCAGCATAATCTGTATGTAATATGAGAGAGTACTAAATAAGAATGTTTTTCTTGTTTTTATCACCTGAGCAGTTCATCTGGAATAGTATTGCTGAAAGAAGAAAGCAAAAACAATGGAGCAATGTGTATCATGTGGAAAAGAAAAAAGAAAGCTTAAAAAAAAATAACAATAATAATAATAAAGTTTGCAGGGAAAAAAAAAAATATATATATATATATTTATATATTTTATATTTTAATATATATATATATTTTTTATATATATATATATAAATCAGAAAATTGTCCTGGCATGAAATAGCAGTACATGAAAAAGTGGTAGGCAGGGAATCATTGAATCATTGAACAGCCATCTGAGGAATCAGAGATGGGACACAGCTGTTGCAAATAGGCAAAGCTTTCAGCCTTCAAAAGAGTGTTATTCTGAATATAGAGTGGGCAACGTATCTGCACAAGGAAGAAACATATGGAAAACAACACGTCTGCTGCTGCTGGGAAACAAGAAAGCAGCAGTTATCTGAAAGGCACACAGGAGGCAAACAAGGTTAAGTTTGGGAACAAGTGTTGGCTTTTCATTATTTAATTTTATATATTTAACATGTTAAAGAAACATTAAGTATCCAGAGGAAATTATTCATACATGTATATTAAAAATATCTTTCAATGATATTTTTTTTAATTCCTGAAGGAAAAATAGAGTAGACAATCCTTGCAGAAAATAAAATATGAGACTACAATCCCTACCTAAATCCCCCTGAATTCAAATTTAGTTGTAACCATTTTCCTCTAACGGAATTCATAAGTTAGTATTTTAATGCTTTTATTCATTACATAACACAAATCCTGAAGAAGGCACTATCCTGCTGCAGTATTTATTCTCTCAGTCTCCAGGAATCTCTTCCATGTCTCTCTCATATCCACACTACTGTGACTTCTGATTGAACATACATATGGTCTGTTCTGAAAGTAGTAGGACTGGCTTTTTCCTGGGCGAACGGGCGGACGAGAGGTGGTCTGCGTGCGCAGGATCGGTGGAGGAGGATATTGGGAACGCTGGGAAAAATCAGCAGTCGGCTGTCAGCCATTGAAGAGAGCAGGTCACTTGTACTGTGAACACCTGTCGAAACACCTCGTCACGGATAATCATGGAGCGTTTACTGGAGCAGCGATACACAATCAAATTTTGTGTAAAGCTTGGTAAAATGGGCAAAGAGACTCATGACATGATTAAGGAGGCCTACGGTGATGCTGCCATGGGTAGATTGGGTGTTTTTGAGTGGCACAAGCTGTTCCAAGAAGGTAGGGAAAGAGTGGAAGACGACGACCGCTCCGGACACCCTTTGACCAGCAAGACCAACGAAAATGTGTCACGAGTGAAAAATTTACTGAACCATGATCGCAGAATGAGTATCAGAATGATTGCTGATGACTTGAGCATTCCTCAAACCCAAGTTTTTGAGACGGTGAAAGAAAACTTAGCCAAGAGGAAACTGGGCGCGAAGTTTGTGCCACGAGTGTTGTCAGAGGAGCAAAAGGCCAACCGGAAAGCGATCTGCCAGGATCTTCTTCATCATGTGAATGAGGAGCCCGACTTTTTGGGCAGCGTAGTGACCGGTGATGAGATGTGGGTGTTTGAATACAACCCGGAGAGTACATGTAAGCGGCAGAGCACAGAATGGCACACCCCTGCTTCCCCACGCCCCAAGAAAGCACGAATGAGCAAATCCAAGCAAAAGTCCGTGCTCATTTGCTTTTTTGATCGACATGGGGTCATCCACAAAGAGTTTGTACCACCTGGACAAAGTTAATGCAGTTTTTTACATGGAAGTCCTCACAAGACTGTGAAAACACATTGCTCGTGTCCACCCAGCCATCGTCAACAATTGGCGGCTGCACCATGACAACACGCCAAGCCACACAGCGTTCCGTGTGGTGGAGCATCTTGCTCAGCACAAGGTGGCAACGCTGCCTCAGCCCCCCTACAGCCCCCACTTGGCCCCACCAGACTTTTTCTATTCCCGAGAATAAAATCAATGCTCAAGGAGAAGCATCACGCATCGGTAGAGGTGCTTCAAGAGGCCGTGACGAGGGAGCTAAACAGCATTCCAGTCCAGGCGTTCCTGGAGGCGTACGAAAACTGGAAAACTTGTTGGCAGCAGTGTGTAGATGCAGAAGGGTGCTACTTTGAAAAATTCTAATCATTTGTTCTATTCTCATGATTTTTTTTTTTTTTTTAAATAAGTTCTACTAAAAATTATCACACAGAATTTCTAGGTTGGAAGAGACCTCAAGATCATCGAGTCCAACCTCTGACCTAACTTTCAGAACAGACCATGTACATCTTACTGTACAGTTTTAGCACAATTACTTCCTGTATTGGATTGTTTTGTCAGGCAGAACAACTCTAGGGAGCTTCAGAATTCACAACAGTGATCTACTTGGAGTTCATAATCTCCTTACCTGTTTTCAAGAGTGCTTGATAGCTGAAGTGGTAGTCTCAACAGTCCATCATCTCATATCTTCTGATGTGCTCTTTATTTTCTTTACCTTTTTGGCTGTGAAATTAACCTATACTCTTTGTTTTTTCTCATGTTTGATTCCATAAATTCTAAAGGCATTTGAAAAGTACTCCAAGAAACTCTCTTTCTTGAAGAAAGTCCAGAAAGCCAACCTTATCCTGGGCTGCATCAAAAGAAGCATGAACAGCTTCTTTCACGGCCAGCAGGTCAAGGGAAGTGATTCCCCCCTCTACTCTGCTCTGGTAAGATCCTACCTGAAGTATTGCAATCAGCTCTGGGGCCCCCAGAAAAAGAAAGGCACAAACATATTAGAACAAGTCCAGAGGAGGGCCACAAAAATGAGCAAAGGGCTGTAGCACCTCTCCTATGAAGACAGGCTGAGAGAGTTGGGGATGTTGTGACTGAAGAAGAGAAGACTCTGGGACCTTCTGGTACCTAAAGGGGCCCTACAAAGAAGCAGGAGAGGGACCCTTTGTCAGGAAGTGGAGAGATAGTACAAGAAATAATAATCTTAAACTAAAAAATGTGTAGATTTAGATTAGGTATTAGTAAGAAGTTCTTCACTGTGAGGGTGGTGAGGCACTAGAACAGGTTGCCCAGAGAGGCTGTGGCTGCCCCATCAGTGGAAATGTTCAAGGCCAGGTTGGATGGAGCTTTGAGCAACCTCATCTAGTGGAAGGTGCCTCTCTCTACCCATGGTGGGGGTATTGAAATTAGATGATCTCTAAGGTCCTTTTCAACTCAAACCATTCTGTGATTCTGTAGTGGGTTTACGTGGCAAGGTTTTGGTAGCAGGGGGCCATAGGGGTGGTTTCTGTGAGAAAGATCTAGAAGCTGCCCCATGTTTGGGAAGGGCCCCATTGTTTTCCAGAGCTGAGCCAATAAGCGATGTTGTTTTGCACCTCTGTGAAAGCATATTTAAGACAGGGAAAAAAAAATGCTGCACCACACAGCAGCTGGGAGGGAGAGAGCAGTGAGGAACAGCCTTACAGGCACCAAGGTCAGTGTAGAAGGAGGGGGAGAGGTGCTCCAGGCACCGGAGCAGAAGTCTCCTGCTGCCTGTGGTGAGGACCATGGTGAAGCAGGATGTCCCCCTGCAGCCCATGGAGTACCACAGTGGAGCAGGGTTCCACGCTGCAGCCCATGGAGGAGACCACGCAGGAGCAGGTGACCTGGCAGGAGCTGCTGCCCGTAGGGGAGCCAGGTTGGAGCAGTTTTCTCCTGAGGGATGGACCCCGTGGTACGGACCCATATCTGGAGCAGTTCTGGAAGAGCTGCTGCCTGTGGGAAGCCCACGCTGGATCAGTTCATCAAGGACTGCATCCCGTGGGTGGGACCCCACAGCACAGGGGACGAGAGTGACCGAGAAGGAGCGGCAGAGAAGAAGTGCTGTAGACTGACCATAACCCTGTGGTGGTTTTACCGTGCTGGGCAGCTAAACCCCACAACCGCTCTCTCACTCCCCCTCCTTTAGATAAGGAGGGGGAGAAGTAAAGCAAAGAACAACTCACGGGTTGAGATAAGGATAATTTAATTAAAGTGAAATAATTATAATAATTAAATAAAGACTACCATGAACTAAACAATTTAACTAAGGGGAAATAAAAGGGAAAGGGGAAAAAGGGAGGAAAACAAACAAACAAAATAATGAAAGCTATATGGAAGTGCAGAGGAAAGAAATTACTCTCTACTTCCCACAAATGAGCGATGATTGACCACGTCCTTGAAGCAAGGCCTCAACGCACGCAGCCGGTGTTCGAGAGGAGGACCGACGTCTTCTCAACGAGAGCCCACCCCTCCCCTCTTCTTCCTGTTTCCACCTTTTATTGCTGAGTGTGACACCACATGGTATGGAATATCCCTTTGATTGGTTTAGGTCAGCTGCCCTAGTGATGTTTCTCTCCTCACTTTTTTGCCCACCCCCTAGGAGGGTTAGAGAAAGGCCCAATGCTGTGCCACTGCTGTTCAGCAGTAGACACAACACTGGTGTGATAACACTGCTGTTCCAGCTACAAGTACAGAGTACGGCACTGAATGGGCTGCTGCCGGGAAAGTTAACATTCCAGCCAGACCCAGTACAATCTCCACCCCTTATTCCATAACATTTGTGTCACACTCAGATCCCCATACTTTAGCATACAAGCATTCTCATCATTATCCCTTGTCCTTTAACAGGACAAGGATTTAACAGGACAGGATTAATAGGCAGATGTATCTTTTCATTCCATAGGTCTTTCTTGGAAAATGTTCATAAGAACTGTTGATGATTAGGTCTTCATCTGCCAAAGTGGCCACTCAAGGCAGGCGGAGTTGGATGTCTGGACACCAGCACCAGCTTAGTTCAAGTCCTTGTTGCACTGCCCGGCTCCTTGCAAAGTTGACCTGTCGTTGATCCTACAGCATCTTCCTACAACATATAACTTAGATTATAGATTAGTTTTCTCTCAATGTCAAATCTCCTTGAGGCACACACTTGATATCCCCATTCTTTTGCATGACCCACCAGGTATACCCTGGTCCTTGGGCAAAGACAATCCCACGAGTGGGTTTGCCTTTTCCCGAGGCAGGAGCAACCCACACTGCCTTCCCCATCCACCTTCCTATATGCACTACGGGAACCTTAGCTCCTTTCACAGTGTGTAGGGGTTTTGTTTCGGCAGGACCAGCACGGCTGTCAGACCCCCTATTGTTAACTAGCCAAGTGGCTTCTGGTAGATTTGTGTCCCATTGTTTCCACGTCCCAGCACCTAATGCTCGTAACATAGTCTTTAACAGTCCATTGTACCTCTCAACCTTCCCAGAGGCTTGTGGGTGGTAAGGGATGTGGTACACCCACTCAATACCATGCCTCTTTGCCCAGGAGGTAACAAGATTGTTTCGGAAATGACTCCCATTGTCAGACTCAATTCTCTCTGGTGTACCATGACGCCACAATACTTGTCTTTCCAGGCCCAAGATAGTGTTTCGGGCTGTGGCATGGTTTACAGGGTATGTTTCCAGCCACCCAGTAGTTGCTTCTACCATGGTGAGTATGTACCGTTTGCCTTGGCGAGTTTTTGGGAGTGGTCCGATATAGTCAATTTGCCAGGCCTCACCATATTGAAACCCTAACCATCTCCCCCTGTTCCAGGGAGATTTTACCTTCATGGCTTTCTTGATTGCAGCACAGGTCTCACACTCATGGGTAACCTGTGTGATGGCCTCAATGGTCAAGTCCACCCCTCGATCACGAGCCCATCTGTAAGTGGCATCTCTCCCCAGATGTCCTGATGTTTCATGGGCCCATCGAGCTACAAACAGCTCACCCTTACGTTCCCAGTCTAGGTCCACCTGAGCCACTTCAATTTTCGAAGCTCGATCCACTTCTTTGTTGTTCTGATGTTCTTCAGTAGTGCGACTCTTGGGCATGTGGGCATCTACATGACGTACTTTAACATCCAGGTTTTCTACCCGGGCAGCAATATCTTGCCACAGGGTAGCAGCCCAGATAGGCTTACCTCTGCGCTGCCAGTTGCTCTCTTTCCATTGCTGCAGCCACCCCCACAGAGCATTTGCCACCATCCATGAGTCAGTATAAAGATACAATACTGGCCAATTTTCTCTTTCGGCGATATCTAGGGCTAGTTGTATGGCTTTTACTTCTGCATACTGACTCGACTCACCTTCCCCTTCCATGGCTTCCACAACTCGTCGTATGGGATTCCACACAGCAGCTTTCCATTTCCGATGGCTCCCTATCACACGGCAGGATCCGTCAGTAAACAACGCATACTGCTTTCTGTCTTCTGGCAACTCATTGTATGGTGGTGCCTCTTCAGCACGGGTTACCTCTTCTGTTGGCACTCCGAAATCTCTGCCTTCCGGCCAGTCCATAATCTCTTCCAAGATTCCTGGGCGATTGGGTTTTCCCATTCGAGCCCGCTGTGTAATTAACGCTATCCACTTACTCCATGTAGCATCAGTTGCATGGTGTGTAGTGGGAATTTTCTCTTTGAACATCCAATGTAACACAGGTAGCCGCGGTGCCAAGAGGAGCTGTGCCTCTGTACCCACAACTTCTGAGGCAGCTCGAACACCCTCATATGCTGTGAGTATTTCCTTTTCAGTTGGGGTGTAATTGGCTTCTGATCCTCGATAGCCCCGACTCCAGAAGCCCAGAGGTCGACCTCGAGTTTCTTCTGGGGTTTTCTGCCAAAGGCTCCAGGTGAGGCCATGCTCCCCAGCTGCAGTGTACAGTATATTTTGCACAGCTGGTCCAGTACGGACAGGCCCAAGGGCTACTGCACGAGCTATTTCTTGTTTGATTTGTTCAAATGCCTGTTGTTGCTCAGGGCCCCACTCAAAATAGTTTCTCTTTCGAGTCACTCGATATAGAGGACTCACAAGCTGACTATAGCCTGGCACATGCATTCTCCAGAATCCCACGAGGCCTAGGAAAGCTTGCGTTTCCTTTTTGCTAGTTGGCGGAGACATTGCTGTTATTTTATTGATCACATCCATTGGAATGTGGCGACGTCCATCCTGCCATTTTACCCCCAAGAACTGGATTTCCTGTGTAGGCCCCTTGACCTTGCTCTTTTTAATGGCAAAACCAGCTTTCAGGAGAATTTGGATTATTTTCTTCCCTTTCTCAAAAACTTCTTCTGCTGTGTTGCCCCACACGAGGATGTCGTCAATGTACTGAAGATGCTCAGGAGCTCCCCCTTGCTCCAGTGCAGACTGGATCAGTCCATGGCAAATGGTAGGGCTGTGTTTCCACCCCTGGGGCAGCCGATTCCAGGTGTATTGGATGCCCCTCCAAGTGAAAGCAAACTGCGGCCTGCATGCTGCTGCTAAAGGGATGGAGAAAAATGCATTAGCAATATCAATTGTGGCATACCACTTGGCTGCCTTTGACTCTAGTTCGTACTGAAGTTCTAGCATGTCTGGCACTGCAGCACTCAGTGGTGGCGTGACTTCATTCAGGCCTCGATAGTCCACTGTTAGCCTCCACTCGCCATTAGACTTTCGTACTGGCCATATAGGACTATTAAAGGGTGAGCGAGTCTTGCTGATTACTCCCTGACTCTCCAGTCGGTGAACCAACTCATGGATGGGAATCAGGGAGTCTCGGTTGGTGCGATATTGCCGTCGGTGCACCGTTGTGGTAGCAATTGGTACCTGTTGTTCTCCAACCTTCAGCAATCCTACAACAGAAGGGTCTTCTGAAAGGCCAGGCAGGGTAGACAGCTGCCTAATCTTCTCTGTGCTCAAAGCAGCTATGCCAAAAGCCCACCGGTATCCTTTTGGATCCTTGAAGTACCCTCTCTTGAGATAGTCTATGCCAAGGATGCACGGAGCCTCTGGGCCAGTCACAATGGGATGCTTTTGCCACTCATTCCCAGTTAGACTCACTTCAGCTTCCAGTACAGATAGTTGTTGGGATCCCCCTGTCACTCCAGAGATACAGGTGAGTTCTGTCCCTTGGTAGCCTGATGGCATTATGGTACATTGTGCGCCAGTGTCCACTAAAGCTTTGTATTCCTGTGGTTCTGATGTTCCAGGCCATCGGATCCACACAGTCCAATAAATCAGGTTATCCCTCTCCTCTACCTGGCCAGAGGCAGGGCCCCTCTAGTCCTGGCTGGAGCGTCTGCCACTTAATTCTTGCAAATGCACAAATTCTGGCAAATGAGAGGTAGAGGTCCCTTCATCGTGGTCAAGAATAACATCAGCTCTTCTACTGCCTCTGGGGTACTGCCCAATAGAAACTGGAGCAGCATTTCTCTTAGGAGCCCCTCTTCTTCCTGCTGTATTTCCTTTCAGTTCACGTACCCGAGCAGCTAGGGTTGAAGTAGGTACACCATCCCATTTCCTCATATCTTCCCCATGGTCACGCAGATAAAACCACAAGGTGCCACGTGGTGTACGTCTTGGGTACTCTCTCTCTTGAGCAGGCGAATGCTGATTCTTAGTGGCTGAAGTATCACTCTGTCTAGATGAGGGGGAATATACTTTCTCCACAAGCTTGTCAAGTCCTTTAAACAATTTCTCCACAGCTGAGACACAGGACTGTAGCGGAGCAGAGAGATTGTCTTCATATTTTTGAAGTTGGCAGGAGACATCATACATTGTTGGTCCCATCCCCTCATCCCAGTGAATTGCTGCCAGGGTACTGGCATGTGCTGCTGGTGCACTCCGCACAAATTTACGCCACATGGATGTTGTGCACTGGACTTCATCGGGGTCTTGAGGTGTCTGGGCATTGTCCAAATCACTATAAATCATCTCCCGCACAGCTAATTCCCGCAGATGTTGGAGACCTTTATCCACAGTGGTCCACTTGCCTATGTGATATACAATATCTTCCTTATGGGGATATCTTTCTTTGATAGCTGCCAGGAGTCGTCTCCAGAGGCTGAGGGCCTGTGCTCCTCTCCCGATTACTTTGTCGATTACCCTTTCTCTAGAGAGGGATCCCAGCTGCTTGGCTTCATTGCCTTCTAATTGTAGGCTACTGGCCCCAGCATCCCAGCATCGGAGCAGCCAAGTGAGGATGTGTTCACCTGGGCGTCGACCATAATCCTTTCGTATTTCTCGCATCTCACTCAGGGATAAGGATCGAGTGATTTCTGATTCCTTTATGATTTCCGTCTCGTCTTCCTGCTGTTTTTGTGATGGCTCTGCTTTAGAGGTGCCTGCCAATTCCCCTTCTCCCTCCTTCTTAGGAGAGCCTTCTTCCCTTACTAAACGAGCTGACCTCCGTTTCCATTGTTTTGACTTGACTATGGGGGCGACTGATACCATAGTTGGTTGGTCCTCTGGGTCAGCCACAGCATGTGTTACTTGGTCATCAGATTCAGAGACTTCCTCCCTCTCTTCAAGTTGCTGGATGATGTTAAACAGTGTTTGATAGGAATAAACCAGGACCCAGCACAATGCTGCAAGCTGTTGTTCTCCGGCATTATCAGGATCAGGACATACAACTCTCAAACATTCTACCAAGTTTTTAGGATTTAGCACTTGCTCAGGGGTGAAGTTCAAAACTACTGGAGGAGACACTCGTGACAGGTATCTGCTAACATCATCCCACACACCGTGCCACTCACCACGAGACTGTTTCGGGACAGATTCCCAAATAAGTTTTCTAAACAATCGACTAATCTTAGAGAGAAAATGAAACCTGTTATTCAGAATTAGAAATAGCAATACATGGGTTACAGATGGATCTTCAAAATACTCCCAAACTGTTGTAATTAGCCCACTGTGAAAGAAGGGAAAGGTACCATTCCTGATATTATTAATAAACTGGTGTCCAGATGAGAAAAGGAAGGCAGTGTAGTTCTGAATATTCTCTGAAAGATAGTTTCCATGGGACCCAAATGATAACAGCGCAGAGCCTGAATTCCAGAGTAAAACCAAGGTCAGTGCTTGGCAGCACAACGAATTAAAAAAAGTGAACACAGATTGTAGCACTTTGTCGGATCGGATATATAGGAGAAAGGAGAATATGACACGAATTGCATGACATATGAACAAAGCCATTATTATTAACAGGGCAAGGAACATGGTTACTAGCAAGCAATTGTGTTTGTTGTATGTGTTTAATCAATTCTATTGTTATCTCAACCCTTCGAGCCCCACGTTGGGCGCCAAAAAGGACTGTGGTGGTTTTACCGTGCTGGGCAGCTAAACCCCACAACCGCTCTCTCACTCCCCCTCCTTTAGATAAGGAGGGGGAGAAGTAAAGCAAAGAACAACTCACGGGTTGAGATAAGGATAATTTAATTAAAGTGAAATAATTATAATAATTAAATAAAGACTACCATGAACTAAACAATTTAACTAAGGGGAAATAAAAGGGAAAGGGGAAAAAGGGAGGAAAACAAACAAACAAAATAATGAAAGCTATATGGAAGTGCAGAGGAAAGAAATTACTCTCTACTTCCCACAAATGAGCGATGATTGACCACGTCCTTGAAGCAAGGCCTCAACGCACGCAGCCGGTGTTTGAGAGGAGGACCGACGTCTTCTCAACGAGAGCCCACCCCTCCCCTCTTCTTCCTGTTTCCACCTTTTATTGCTGAGTGTGACACCACATGGTATGGAATATCCCTTTGATTGGTTTAGGTCAGCTGCCCTAGTGATGTTTCTCTCCTCACTTTTTTGCCCACCCCCTAGGAGGGTTAGAGAAAGGCCCAATGCTGTGCCACTGCTGCTCAGCAGTAGACACAACACTGGTGTGATAACACTGCTGTTCCAGCTACAAGTACAGAGTACGGCACTGAATGGGCTGCTGCCGGGAAAGTTAACATTCCAGCCAGACCCAGTACAAACCCCCATTCCCCTGTTTCCCTGCGCCGCTCGGGGGGAGGAGGTGGAAGAGGGTAGATGGGGGGGGAAGGTGCTTTTGGTTTCTTTCCTTTGTTTCTCACTTCTCTAGCTTGTTAGGAATGAGCAATAAATCTTACTATCTTCTTATGCTGAGTCTGTTTTGCCCGTTACAATAATTATTGTGTGATTTTCTCATCCTTATATCAACCTTTGAACCCTTTTCATATATTTTCTCCCCATTCCTCTTTGAGGAGGGGCAGTGAGAGAGCAGCTGTGGTGGAGCTCAGCTGCCCACTCGAGCGGAACCACGACAGATTCTTTGATAAGAAAGATGCTGTGGTGAATTAACCTTGGCGAGAAGCCTGACCAGCCACTCTCTTGCTCTCACTCCTCTGCAGGACAGGGGGAGAAGATGAAAAAGCTCATAGGTCAGGATATGGACAGGAAGATCACTTACTGATTGCCATCATGGGCCAAACAGACTTGATTTGCGGAAAATTAAATTAGTTTAATTTATTGCCAATTAAAAGTAGATTAGGATGGTGATAAGCTAAAGCAAAGCCAAAATCATCTGACCCACATACCCCTTCTCTTGCCTCGCTCAGCTTTACTCTTTCATTCCCAACTCCTCTGCCTTTTCCTCCAACCTCCCTGAGTTGCACAGGGGAACACGGAATGGGTGTTGCAGTCAATCCATAACACTTCATCTCTGCTGCTCCTTACTCCTCACAGTCTTCACCTGCTGTGTGATTTCCCTCCCACAAAAATAGAAAAAAGAAAGAAAGAAAGAAAGAAAGAAAGAAAGAAAGAAAGAAAGAAAGAAAGAAAGAAAGAAAGAAAGAAAGAAAGAAAGAAAGAAAGAAAGAAAGAAAGAAAGAAAACTTAACAAACTTCTCCAGCATGATCTCCCATGGGCTGCAGTCCACCAGAACAGAACACGTAGCTCCTGTGTGGGCTCCTCTCCATGGCTGTAGTTCCTACCAGGAGCCTGCACCATCATAGGCTCCAGCTTGGGATTCTCCATGGGATGTCCTGTAGAAATCTATTTCAATGTGGTATACCACGTGCTGCAGGGGGACAGTCTGCTCCACCATGGTCCTCTCTTACAGGCTGTAAGGGAATTTCAACTCCAGCACCTGGAGCAGGTCCTCCTTGTCCTTCTTCTCTGATCTTGAGTGTTCAGAAGGCTGTTTCATATTTTCTCACTCCTCTATTCCACAACACCTGCTGCGCAGTAGTTTTTACCCTTTCTTAAATGTTATCACAAAAGCATCACCAGCTTTGTGGATGGGTTGAGCTTTGGCCAGCAATGGGCCCATTTTAGAGCCCCCTAAATCCAACTGTGTCCAGCATGAGGCAGCCTCTTCTCATAAAGGCCATGACTGCAGTGCACCTGCTACCAAAACAGGCAGGGGGGAGTAACTAAGGAGGAGCCCTTAGATTCATGAACCTCTAGGGTAATGCATGGTATGCAGTGGAAAGTACCCATTGAACTGACAAGGTCTCACAGGTACCAACTACTTTCTAAATACTTGCTGGCAAAATAGCATTTTACTGACAGATTTTGAATAGCATGAAGCACTGGCTTTGTGAACATCTGTTTGGACCGCTCACAGGACATGAATGACAGAGTTAGAGAACACATCTGAGTATTTGCTTGAGAGTCTTGTGAGTGAGACATATAGACTGGCAGCATAAAATTTATTCCATTTAAATGAACTGCCCAGTTCTCATAATGAGCATAAAAGACATCGAATGCCAGCATTTTGCAGCAACATTTTCTATATTGTTTTGAAATACTGAGAAACATCAAATATGTTGACAGTGCATCAGTATCTGTGAATAAGGTAGTCTGAGGCAGTTTATGTCCTACTGTCTCTTTGCATACTTCTGACCTTCTATGACCTTCTAATACATATTTTTAATCTAATATTTATATTAATAAGGATTAGAAATGTTCTATTCCCCCAGATGAGAGCTCTGATTCTCAAGTGTAACAGGGCAAAAAGAATGTAATTTGGAAACCAATCCAATGATTGCAATATACATATTACCTTCTGGTTGCATCAAGAATGGTATTGCGAGAAGGTCAAGGGAAGGGATTGTCGTGCTCTGCTCTGTGCTGGTGTGCCTCATCTTGAGCACTGTGTGCAGTTTTGGGTGCCATAATATGACAGATACACAACTGTTAGAGAATATCTGAAGGAGGGCAAAAATGATGGTAAAGGGTCTAGAGGAGTATGAGTGGCTGAAGTCACTTGAATTGTTCAGCTTAGAGAAGAGAAGACTGAGGGTATACCTCATCACAGTCTACAACTTCCTCACAAGGGAAAGTGGAGGGGCAGGTGCTGGTCTCTTCTCTCTGGTGACCAGTGATAGGACCCAAAGAAACAGTTTGAAGCTGTGATGGGAGGTTCAGGCTGGATATCAAGAAAAAGTGTTTTTTTTGCCAAGAGGGTGGTCAGGCACTGGAACAGGCTCCTCAGGGACATGGGTCACAGCACTGAGACTGCCAGAGTTCAAGAAGAGTTTAGACAATGCTCTCAAACACATGATCTGATTTGATCTGATTTTTTTCTTATTTTTTTTAGGTAGTCCTTTGGGGACCCAGGAGTTGGACTTAATGATCCTTGTGGGTCCCTTCCAACTTGTGTATTTTATGATTCTATGATTGTGATCATATTATTAAAAAAAAAAAAAAAAAAAAAAAAAAAAAAAAAAAAAAAAGACATCAATGTTTTTAACCAAAATACACTAGCATTTCTAGATTCATTAAACATCTTCATTACTTACAGAGTATTTATACTTTGTGTGTCAAAGCACCACATCCAGTGACAGTAGTGTCAACATAAAATGGAGTTTACTCTGACAATAATACCAAGCACATAGAACTACGCTGAGTTATTGCATTCCAATCATGTTTACTACACACTATGTATCTTAATTTTATGCATTACTATTTACAGTGATCTTTCTATAACAAACACGAAAATAAGGGCAACTGGAAACAGTAGTGAATAAATATTTAAAAATATTACTACCTTAATTTTTACAGCAATATATAAAATGTTCCAATTAGAAAACCTCATGTAAGGCAGGAATAATATTTCCTTCACACATCTCTTAAAAAATAAAATGATTTTTTTTCTTTAGTCATAGATTTTGGTCCTGAAATAATCAATGCATTAATTCAGTAGAAGTATTTGCAGTGTTTCTATGTCTTGGGCAATTAGAGTGAAACAGTTTGACATTTTTGTTCTTTCCTTTAAATACTGGATACATTCAGGAACATCCTGAATTCATGCAAGTGCATTCACATGTATGTACTAATTCTTAGAAACTAGAATTTCACTATTGCTAGTTATTTCACTATTAATAATAGAATTAATTACCAGAGGGTCAGCTTTATCCTCTAAATCATTTTAAAGGTGAGGTTTTTTAGAAGTTACTTTATTTTCCATAGAGCTTTCACAATGCACAGCTGTAGTTCACAGATCGTTTTGCATCCATACAAACAGAATACATAATTACTTCATAAAATAAAGCATGATAGTGGTTGTTATAATGAAATTTCTCCGTAATTTTTTCTTAACCTGAAAACCTGTGCTTTTTCAACCAAAATCAAGACCAACAAAAAATTTACCAATGAAGATTTTTTTTCCCTAGGGTAGACAAAGAAAGCAGATTTCCTACCCCTTTTGCATGGTTACAACATGAATAAAGACTATGCTGTAGGGAATAGGTAGCAGCTGTCATTCTGATATATTAGTCTGTAAGAGCAATGCAAGGCCATGACTGCAATTCTCTTTGAATGTCTGGCTAAGCACTCGCCTTCATGTATAATTAATGTTCATGGGAAGTTAAAGTCCATGCTTAGCACTCACTGTGCCTTTCTTTCCTGCAGCATGCAATACATAACATAGTGGCATTCATATGAATAGCAACCAAACATAATGAAATAGAACCAAATAGAATATTTAGGTTCTTTTATTTTTTATTTCTTATTTTTATGAGAAAAAAAAAAAATCATATTAAAATATAGTACCTTTTGAGTGAATTGAAATCAAGAAATTAAGACCTTTGTTACAGGAAGCTTTGGCTAAAAATATTCAAAGAAAAACTGAAAATAAATTGCAGCTCATATATTAAATATATTATCATTTTTTTTATTTTCTCTCTCTTTTTTTTTTTTTTTTTTTTTTCTTTCAACCCTTTCTTTTGGTTTGGCATCTTTGGTAATCTTGGAATCATATTTTAATCTGTGAACTAACAGAGAAACAGGAATTATTGTTTTCAAAATTTAACATGACTACATCTATGTCAGTATCTGCCTCACTTAATAAATCCCACCCACACTGTAAATTATATATCTTTTATGTGTTTCAGAATCCACAAGAAAAAGTGATATTATATTACACACACCAAACTGTTTTCTTTTTAACAAGGTGTGTAGTGTTCAATTCTAGTATATCATTTGTGACAGGATTTGGCTACCAATGTGTAAACCAAAGTATGTTTTCACATGTCAAAATATCATAACGCTGGAAGACATCTAAGCAGAAATAGAGTACATCTTTTTAAAAACAGTGAATATATTTCCTGTGAAAGTATACTCAGGATTACATAATTATATCTGATAGATAAAATTGAGTAAGTAAATAAAATAGATTTGAGAAATTTTGAGTGTAGTGGTATATGTTAATTTTTTTCAAAGTCAAGAACATTATAGGAGATAAACAAAACTCTGCAACAAAAATAAGAAATTAGGGAAAAAATAATTAAACATTTATTTGAAACACATTTATTTACTTCCTTTTCATGTGAGAAATAGTTTCCCAAGTGATTGGTTTTACTAGAGTGATATAAGGATGCTCTGTATAAGTTGTATTAAATTCATTATCAATGAAAGCTTTTTTTAAATTCTGGAACCATCACAATCATAAAAAGCTTTTAATCACGTTTTATCAATCAAGCTTGTACCCAAACTTTTAAACAGAAAGTATTCATAAAGTGTCCATACTCTTCAATTTACATTAGAGTGATCCTTAAACTGCTTCTAAGTAGAATAAGAAGTAGAGTACTACTTCTAAGTGTTACTTAGAAGTAGAATAGGCAATACAAAAATCCTTCTTGGACACCAGAGTGAACAATATTTGTAACAACTAAATATATTTTTGGTTTAGTCTAATTATAGCCAAAATGCCTCTTTTTGGACTTAATTGACACTGCTTTGGATCCTTTGGATTCTATTTGTCTTATCTAAAAATGACCATAAGAAAATTTATGTACAAAAAGCAAAAGGCAATATTGTTTGGGCAAAGTTGTTCTTTTTGTTGTTGTTTTGTTTTGTTTTGTTTTGTTTTTTGTTTTTTTTTTTCATAATCCAGCATAAAAATATACATATAAAATAAATATGGGGGTGTTGGTTGATGAGAAGCTCAGCACAAGCTGGCCATGTGTGCTTGCAGCACAGAAAGCCAACCATATCCTGGGCTGCATCAAAAGAAACTTCACCAGCAGGTCCAGGGAGGTAATTCTCCCCCTCTACTCTGCTCTTGTAAGACCTTACCTGGAGTACTGTACTTAGCTCTGGGGTTCCCAGCACAAGAAGGACATGGAAGTATTAGAATGAGTCCAGAGAAGATGATCAAAGGTCTGGAGCACCTCTCGTATGAAGACAGGCTGAGGGAGTTGGGGTTGTTCATCCTGGAGAAGACAGGGGACCTTCCAGTGGCCTTCCAGTACCCTTAAGTACTGGCCTACAGGCAAGGTGGGGAGGAACTTTTTGTCAGGGAGTGTAGTCAGAGGACAAGGAGTAATGGATTTAAACTGAAAAAGGGTAGATTTAGGTTAGATATTAGGAAGAAGTTCTTTACTGTGAGGGTGGTGAGGCACTGGAACAGGTTGACCAGAGAAGCTGTTTACATCACATCCTTGAAAGTGTTCAAGGTCATGTTGGATTGGGCTTTGAGCAACATGGTCTAATAGAAGGTCTCCCTCCCCACAGTAGGGGGATTGTAATTAGATGATCTTTAAGGCTTTCACAGAATTTCACAGAATTTCACAGAATTTCACAGAATTTCTAGGTTGGAAGAGACCTCAAGATCATCGAGTCCAACCTCTGACCTAATGCTAACAGTCCCCACTAAACCATATCCCTAAGCTCTACATCTAAACGTCTTTTGAAGACTTCCAGGGATGGTGACTCCACCACTTCCCTGGGCAGCCTGTTCCAATGCCTCACAACCCTTTCAGTAAAGAAGTTCTTCCTAACATCTAACCTAAACATCTAACCTAACATCTAACCTTCTTCCAACCCAGACCATCCTATGATTCTATGAATACTCACGTGTTTTCAGAAGCAACTATTTACAAACCTTGTCCTTCTTATAATATTGTCTGTTTCTCTTTAATTAAAAAGGGATATTATTTTATGCATGTGTTCTGTAATATGCATGTTTAAGGCCAAACAAATTGGTGGCAAATACCAGCAAAATAAAAATAAAAAATAAAAAATTAATAATAAAATAATAATATTTTCTCCTGGCTCTGAATGCAGCAGGAGAATCATCAAAACCTATAAATATCATGCTATAATAACAGGATATCAAAATTAAAACCAATAGGTTATCTTAATTCTCCTGTATAAAAGTCTGTGACATTTGATTTATGACAATTACATTTTTGGTGCATATTTTGGTAGAAAATATCTTACTAGGTTTATATACTACTATTTTGATAGCTGGTTTCATAGAATCACAAAATATGTCAAGTTGGAAAGGACCCAAAGGGATCATCAAGTCCAATTCCTGCCTGGAGGACTACCTAAAAATGAAACCATATATCTGAGAGCAGTGTCCAAATGCTTCTCAAACTTCAGCAGGTTTAGAGAGCCTGTTCCAGTGCCCAGCCACCCTTTCCTAACACTTAGCCTGAACCTCCTCTGTAACAGCTCAATGCCGTTCCCTCGGGTCCTGTTGCTGTCCCCAGAGAGCAGAGCTGAGCACCTGCTCTTCCGCCCCACTCGTGAGGAAGCTGCAACAATGAGGCCTCCCCTTTGTCTCTTCTTCCCTGGGTTGTAGAATCCAAGTGACCTCATCTGTTCTACATGTTGCCCTCCAGACCCTTCACCATCTTCATTGTCCTCCTTTGGATGCTTGAATTGTTTTATGTCTTTCTTATATGGCAGTGCCCAAAACTACACACAGTACTTGAGGTGAGGCAGCACCAGCACAGACCAGAGTGGGACTATCACTTCCCTTGACCTGCAAGGAATGCCATGTGTCATGCACCCCAAGATATGACTGGTCCTTTTGGCTTCCAGGGTCCACACACCATCGATTCGTGCGCAACTTACCATTGACCAGAAACCCCCAGATCCCTTTCTGTGTAGCTGCTCTCTAGGTTCTTATCCCCCAGTCTGTACATATATCTAGGGTTGCCGTTTCCCATGTGCAGAATCTAACACTTGCTCTTGTTGAAATTAATGATTGGTGAATGCCCAGCCACTAATCTGTCAAGATTTCTCTGCAAGACCTCTCTACTCTCAAGAGAGTCAACAGCTCTTCCTAATTTAGTGTCATCTGCAAATTTACTTAGTATGCATTTGAGTTCTACATCCAAATGATTTATAAAAACATTGAAGAGAATTGGCCCTAAAAAATACTTTAAAAAGTGTAGTGAAAAATAAGTTTTTACTAACATTCTCTATTTATACATGTCCAAGTACTTTTCTTTACTCATAAAAATTTCAGATCTACTAAGCTTTTTATCAGTGTTACATAGCTTACTATTTGAGAGTAAATAATACATATGACCAATGGGAAAATGCTATTAAATAAATGTTTCGAAAGGCTCTTCTTAAAATTATATTGTAATATATATACTATATATTATATATAGTCTTCTGAACAAAAGCGCTGAATTTCCAGTACCAGTCTTAGCATTAAGTAATGGAACTCCTATCCAAATTCCGCTGACATTAATGGAAGCATTTATTGGATAATGTGTGATAATCATGCTTGGTATACAGACAGGAAACCATAGCCCTTTCTCCTGCTTGAATAGCTGTGACATACTGTGACAAAAAATAAAATAAAATAAAATAAAATAAAATAAAATAAAATAAAATAAAATAAAATAAAATAAAATAAAATAAAATAAAATAATAAAATAAAAATTGTTTGATCCTGTCTATCACTATTAAAGATTGGAATGTTATTCCAGAAAGAAATACAATGTTTAGGGAAAAATTTCAAGGAAAAAAAAAAAAAAAAGAAAAAGAAAAAGAAAAAGAAAAGAAAAGAAAAGAAAAGAAAAGAAAAGAAAAGAAAAGAAAAGAAAAGAAAAGAAAAGAAAAGAAAAGAAAAGAAAAGAAAAGAAAAGAAAAGAAAAGAAAAAAGAAAAACAGACTTATCTTAGTAGTATTTCTCTAGTCATGGATTGAATATTTGACATAAAGATCTATGTGAAATTGTGAAATTTCATTCTTTTCAGGATAAGTGCTACTGTTATGTGCTATGAAGCTTTCATTTGATTGTGATTAGTATGTTTCACTGCTAATGTGTTATTATTTATTTTTTTTAGTATAAATAAAATATTTAAAGATTTCACTTTTTTTATAATACCATGTTCTAGTCTAGCATGGATTTGTTAAAATCCATAAAATTGTTGCATTTGAAAAACATGCTGTGCTTGGTATCCTGTTAGAAAGTCAGCCTAGATAATCATCATAGATCTTTTGCCCTTTAAAAACAGTGAATAATTGAAACATGGCAGTAAATTTCTCCCATCTCTCAACCAAAGGATTTCAAATAACTTATTTGATCCAATTACTTAAATTTCAGATTACTGAAAGAAATTCAGTCTTAAAGACTCAAAGGTGAACCTCTTAGAGGTTCATCAATTTTTTTTGAATAATTTTAATACTGTTTGCAGATGATTCTACTCAGTAGAGCTTGGAATTCTTGATGTTATGAAACTGAATTTCAAATGGTACATTTTCAGAAGACTCTTTATTTTCTCTATGAAATGTATCCCTTGTTAAAAAGTTGTAAAATGTTAAAGTTAAAAGTTCAATTTTGTTGTTGTTGTTTTTTGTTTGTTTGCTTGTTTTAAAGTATAATAATGAAGTTTCTTTATTCTTAATGTGAAGGATAACAATTAAGTGCATTTAAGTCTAACTCTGCATGTTGCAAGATGTTCAGATTACTACCCCTGGCAATAGCAAATAATGTTTGGACTGTTTAAATTCTAAGATGATACAATACAAATCATCTTAGGATACAAAAGGATATTTTTTGCTGTAGTCCTCATTTTGTAGTATAGACAGAACAGTAATGTTCCTATATCTACATGCTCATATCTATATCTATATGCTCATATCTAATCTACATGATCAAAAATATTTTTTTGAAAGATGGCTGCATTAATCTTTTGAAAAGTCATGAGTCCATTTACATTGTCAAGTTATGACAGTCTGAAAGCATAAAGTACCCTTAACATGAAAACCCCCAAACTAATATTTGATTGACAAGACCTCCCACATTTAACAAGCTTTTATTTTTTTCCTTAAGGATGTGCTACTTTGCACAGCCTTGGTATGAATTACTAAGGGCTGGAAGGGGAAAACTAGTATTCAGACAACAGTAATTCAGACAACAGTGATTCTGTAATAATTTTAATAGTCTACATGAAACAATGTTGATGGGTTTTATTTTAATTATAAGAAATGCAGCTAAAAATCTCATGCAAATATAATCCACCTGGTCTCAACATGAACAGTAGTCAGAAATTCAGCTCATTGCTTCTTAATCCAGTGAATACCATCCAAGCACTTTAACTAGAAGACAGTATTAAATTATCTACTGTGTGCCAAAACAGATAAAAACTTAATTTAATCTTTTTAAAGTCAAAAAGTGGAAACTAAGGATTATATTTAAAATTAATGGCAGTAGAGCTGCCTCCATCAGTGAGGTAATAAATTATCTTGTAAATTATCATTTGTCTGCACTGATTCGCACTGAGCAATGGATATTGGGCAAGTTATCAAAGCTACTGCACAAGATCCTTTCTACTTCACATCTACTACAGCAGAAAATTGAGGGAGAGGAGAAGAGAAGAAGAAAATGTAGAGATTAGCTGTAAGATATATTAAAACAGTTATTTACTGAAGCAAATAAGGACTTATTCTTCCATGGTCATTAAATGTTAATCTAATTTTCCTGCTGTATGCATCAGAATTTAGACCCATCTTTTCAAACACGTTCTTAACCAGATTAACTAGTCTGCCTGAGGGCACACCTAACATTCATCCTGTACGCAACTGTACACGTGATCTACAGCACTTACTAAACATGAGAAATTACACATTCAGGCTCTTTAAGGATCTTGCATTAATTTTTGAATGCTAAAAATCACTGCTTTAAATCCAAAAGTTCTGAGCATCTAGGGTAAGGATCAGTTTTATAGAAGTAAACTGAACACCCCAAAATTCCAATTGTGATGGTTAACTGATGAATTTGAGACTCCACATCAAAGAAAATGCCTCTATAAGAGAAATATAGACTTAAACACATAGATCAATACCATAGAATCATAGAACAGCTTGGGTTGGAAGGGATCTTAAGGAATCTTTAAAAGGGATTTAATTCCAACCCCCCTGCCCTAGACAGGGATGCCACCCAGTAGATCAGGCTGGCCAAGGCCCCATTCCACCTGGCTTTGAACACCTTCAGAAATAGGGCATCCACAGCTTCTCTAGGCAACCTGTTCTAGTTCCTATCTCTGAGTGAAGAATTTCATCCTAATGTCTAATCTAAATCTCTCCTCTTTTAAGACCATTCCCCCTTGTCCTATCATTATCTACCAGAGTAGAGTCCCTCTCCATCAGCATGAACCTTTTTTTATAAAAGCATAACACTTTAAAAATTGTGTTTTAAATATTCCCCTTTTTAAAGATAAGGAGATTAAGCTGATAATAATTTTCAACATTCAGGCTAATAATCGTGAAATTCTTAGTGGTATACTGAATTAAGAACTTTCTTTCAGGTTTAGGTCCACATCAGCCTTTATGTTTGTGCAATGGTTGTTTTATGCTTAACTATTTCATGTGCAGTAAGACAATATTAATATTATGTTACAGATCCTATCTTGGTTTCATATTGAAGGAATGGACTTGGCATGTATTTATACATATTTATAGTAAATTAAACAAGAATTCAGCTTTGTGATAAGTATTCTCTGGAACTATTCTCTGATGCTTTTGCTTAAGATTTATATATATATATTATATATATATATATATATATATATTATATATATATATAATATAATTCATTCAAGTTGTGCCGTGAAATTGATTTAGAGAGATTCTTTTGTGCTAGAGAATTCTCTTAAAAGAATTGTGGTCTATCACTTAAAATGATGTTGGATCATTTTCAATGAACTGATCTAATTGTAAACTGAATTTTAAAACATTTCCTTTCCTGTGAAATACTGATTTTATTTCAAGAACAGATCAACATGGATGCCTTTATCATATGAACAAAGATATCAAAATGCAGCAGAACATAACTTATAGGATGGGTAACTATCTTCTCACATATTCAGAAAGCCATTCCTCACTTTTCATCCTAGAACAAAGTCATCCTAGAAAAATGAAAGGTTTCATTACATGAAAGAAATATTTCATATGGGACTCAAAGACTCTCTAATACCTAGTGGACCAAAGACCACTTCCAGATCAAAGAACACATGCAGGCAGAACTCCAAAACAATGACAGCACTATAAATCCCCATCTAGGTTTACATTATTCCTAATTCCTACATCTTTGTTTTCCATTGAAGGAAATTCAGGCTCACAGGCCAAAATAGAAGCATGGCAGCGTGGCTTACTTTGCACAGTTTTCGGATCACACCAACACTGGAGATCATACTGATAGACAGCTTCTCTACACCTTATATCCAGTCAGGACTGCTTTTTTCTAAAATTAAGTGGCTATTATGCTCATTAAATTGAAAATAAAGATTTCTTCACAGCTAAGGAATAAAGGTCAACAAAATTTGAAGACAGATATTTGCTGAGGCCAAGACAATAAGTCAAAAATCTTTATAAAGGTAACGCTGTAATAAACTACTGATGGCATGTAACATGTAGCTTACAAAATGCACTAGATCAGCCTAGCACAGTAATCTAACATGGATATCATCAAAAACGTCATGGCAAAACTAATGTATGTTTGTCAGAAATTTAAAAATGCCTAGATGACAGTATTCATCTATTAGAACTTTTTGTTTACTAATGACACCTACAACTAATGCAATCAAGTTCTCAGTTTAGGTTTAAAAGTGTAATTTATAAAATTATTTCTTTTCTTTAGTTTCTTTTTGGAGATGTATTAAAAAATTCCTTGCGTCTTGAAATTTGGTTTTATAGGTGAGAGTGAAGTATGTGAATATTGATATATACATTGATATGCACTCATGAAAGTGCCCACCCCTTGGGAAATAGACATTGTTGTCATTATTATGGCTATTAATCTTATTAAAGATGCACTTCATATTTAGTATCTTCAATTGTTCAGCATTTGTAATTGATTGAGTCATACATAATGTATCATTGCTTTGACGTCCTGTTTTTGGCTGAGTTAATTTTCTTCATAGTGTCTGCTATGTGCCATGTTTTCAATTTAGGAGAGAAATAATGTTGATAACACACAATATTTTTAGTTCTTGCTGACACCGAGTCAAGGACTTTTCAGCTTCTCACACTGCCCTAACAGCAAGGAGGCTGGGGATGCACATGAAGATGGGAGGGGACACAACCAGGACAGTTGATCCAAATTAACCAAAACAATATTTCATATGATTCCATATGATGTCATGGAGAATAACAAAAATTGTGGGGAGTTGGACAAGGAGGGCCAGCCACTGCCTGGGGACTGTCTGGACATTGGTCAGCTGATAGTGTGCAATGGCACTGTTCATCGCTTGTTTTGCATGTTATTACTATTGTTGTTGTCGTTATTATTTTTACTATTTTCCTTTCCTATTCTGTCCTATTAAGCTGTCTTTATCTCAACCCATGAGTTTTACTTTTTTTTCCCAATACTCTCCCCCTTCCCTCTGATGGGGGAGTGAGCAAACAGCTGTGTGGTGCTTATCTGCCTGCACGGTTAAAACACAACAGTTGATAAAAACAACTTAATCTAAATTTGACATCTTCAGATTTTGTATTTCCTTTTTCATATGCTGGATATTTCTATTATAAACTCTCATTTGGAGGAAGAAAAAAAAAAAAGGTCAAAATATAATCAAATGATAAAAGAAATACATTGAAAATATTCTCAAAAATGTACATAGTAGATATAAATACAAGTATATGACGGATGTCAAAGAATTATTAATTCTTAATAAGAATTATTAATATCAATAGATATATGTAGATGTCAAATTTAGAAGTATAATTTATATTTTAAAACCTTTCTCAGTGAAGATGATGTACTAAATCAAGGTAAAGAGGTACGGAGAAATTGTCCAAGCTTATTTTATCCTGTGTTTCTTACACCATTTTACAGGTATTTACTTATTCTTACACCATTTTACAGGTACTTATTTATGGTTTCCGGTGGGTGTATTTCTCTACTGTTTCTCTATTGCTCAGTTTTGTCCAAGTCACTGTATGACCTGTGTCTCTTACTTTAGTTTCATTTTCCTTGTATTGAAAGTAATTCAGCTTTACAGGTTCTGTTCTGTTTTTATGTCTTTTTTTTTTTTTCTTTCAGCTTTCTTTTCATTATTATTTTTTTAAGACTGACATATTTTGATTTTATGTTTGTTAGCTTCATTTTTTTTTTAATATTTCAGTTTTGTTAACATTTTCTCTTTAATTTTTATCATTGACACACCTATCATTTTCCAGGGATCTCTCTGCAGTCTGCTTTGCAGTCTGCCTGCTGCCTTCCTGTGCTGTTTCTTAGTCCTGTTGGCTAAAACTGCTGTGGATAATTGAAAATATTCTTTATCACGTGATCCTCCAAGATTGCTGAAGACCTTCTTCAGCTGAAAGGAAGGAGTTAATCATCACATAAAGCCAAGATACACAGAATTTTCTGAGTCCAGAAAAATCTACAGAAACAATTCTCAGCATCTGGCATACAGATGCTGAGAAGTCATTAGTTCACTAAACCTATCCAGTTTTTACCTCCTATTATGAAAGAAGTGGGCTTAGAACTATAAGGTATTAAAAATAAAAACAGTCATTCATTTTTATGTTTGAATCTTTAGGGTTTCCGTTTTTCTCCACATGAACATCTTACAAAGTAACACCACAGATTTTCATGTAATCAAATTATTGAGCACTTTTAGGAAATATTCAAATCAAACCACTTCACAGCTCCCCCTTCTACCTCATTAACACATCACCTTTTTCCACTTCCATATCATCAGAATCTCAATATTCCCACTACGCTTCATATCATTTTACTGCTCAATTCTGCCTCACATTCCTAAAAAATTATTTTAATTGGTGTCTTTCTTTCACATTAAGGCCAGAATGGGAACCCAAAGGACAGCTTGACCTTTGCAGGACTACAGAGAGTAATAAGAACTTTGGGGGGCTTAATCTTGCCACACTGATTTTGTGGGTTCAGTGGCCCACAAATTTCTAAAAGCCTTTTCAAGGAGACTCTCATATATTTCTGAATAATCTAAAAAGACCAAGCCTGTTATCAGACACTTTAAATTCAACAAATTGGCATCATACATTCCATTGTCAAATATAATGTGGCCCACAAATCTCAAAAGTTTGAATACTACATAGTTTAGGAATGGAAATCATTTTCCATTTTCTGCATATAAACAACATCATAATAACACCTTAAGGAAAATACAGTTTTCTAGAAAGAAAACTGAACCCATGAGCCTGAATCTGGCTAAAGAAGATGGAAACTGAGTCATGAGAAAAACAGAAGAGGAAAAAAGTTACATGTTTTTATCATTCAGATATTGTTATTGACACACTGTGTTTTTAGTGATGCACAAGCTGTTATATGTTCCCCTGTGGCACACGAAGTAAATTTATCAGGCAGTGATCCCAGGCTAGAGTGATAAAAAAGTCATCAAAAACACATAAATAATTTGCTAAACAAGGGAACATTGACAATCCTTATATGTGATGATATTAAAAATTGCTTCTGACAGCGATGTAGGAACCTATGCAAACACTATTAGTTTTTTTTTTTCCCATGTTCCCCAGAAATCTTATTGGATATAATTTTAACTTTCATAATGTAGGATAGAAAAGAGGGAGAAAAATGGCTGTCAAGCCTTAGGTGAATTGCTGAGGGAAGAGAGAGAGGCAGAGAGAGAGAAAAAAAGCAAGATAAGAATTAAAAAAATATATAAAAATAATAATAATAAAAAAAAAAAAAAAAAAGAGAGAGAACCAAGAACCATTCAAGAACATAATGCACACATGGGAAGAAGTGGAGAAATACAGTTTACATAGATTAAAAGAAGACCAGGGAAAGAAAATGTCCCTAAAATTTTATTAGACTGTTTTCCGCTACTAATAAAAACATACTAACATGTTCCAAACTGATTTAACATGACAGTCCACAAAAGAATAGAAACATATGATTAAATCACTGGGCAGAAACTGAAGTGCTGAAGTGCAAAACTTGAAGGTAAAGTTCTGGAACAGAACAGGTTTTTACCAGGAAACACCAGTTTCAGCAGAATTTGACAGTTCCATTGCTGCCATCTCTCGTGACAAAGAGGAAATACTCTGCTGAGCTCATGCCAATTTACGTGTTTTTGTTCATGACCTCTGCAGGTCCGAGCTTGTTCCTGCATATATTCTGCCTCAGGGACAGGGACCTGGTGCTTTCAGGGAGCACTGCTCTGGACAGAGCTGCCAGTTGGGCAGCCCAGAGTCACAGGCATGAGGGTGGAAATGATTTCTGGAACAGCTGGTGCCCTGCATTAACTGACATCTGTGGTGATAGAGATGCATCTGAGCAGACACAGGAAACCACAATTAATCACACGGTATAATGTGGTCTTTCTGTAAAATCCACTTTGAAAAGTTGTAGTTTGGGACAGAACGATCAATTTGTCTTCATAGGTTATATCAGAGCATTTAAATATTAGGAAGAATTTATTCA
Source organism: Aythya ferina (assembly GCF_964211825.1). NCBI lineage: Eukaryota > Metazoa > Chordata > Aves > Anseriformes > Anatidae > Aythya > Aythya ferina. The sequence goes on from NC_140297.1 coordinate 101,878,403, forward strand.
TGGAAAGGGTTGTTAGGCATTGGAACAGGCTGCCCAGAGAAGTAGTGGAATAAACCATCCCTGGAGGTATTTAATAGATGTGTGGGCTAGGATGTAGACATGGTGTAGTGGTGGACTTGATAGTGCTAGGTGAGGGTTGGACTTGATGACCTTAAGGTGTCGTTTTTTTCCAACCTAAATGATTCTATGATTCTTAGAATTTTTAACACTTTCAAAATGTGGCAAGCCTAAGTCCCCATGAGACTGGGGAACAGTTTTTCCAGTTCTACACCATCAGCAATTGACACACTTCAGTGTCCCTGTAGACAGCATTGATAGGCACCTTAGCACCTTTCAGTGCTGTCTACCAAAAATAATGGTTCATCTTTGGGCTTTGGATATCCATAGTGCAGAGAGCTATTTGCTTACTTTTCATGCAGACAGTACTATAATACTAATGTGGAAACAAATGCCAGTATAGATTCAACTGCACAAAAATCTTCTAAAAATATGATCACTAAAGTTGGTGGTGTTTCCTTCTATTGGAATTCACTAAGTGTTTTAAATTCTGTTACAGTTAAAAGGTTAAAGCATTAAATCTGAATTTCTTCCAACCATTAAGTAATCATACATGTAATAGCTATTCAGGAAAACCATGCACAGACCATGTTATAATTTTACATTACAGCTGTTGAGAAACCTTGCACTCTGATTTATAATCCTTTCACCTGCAAAGGACTACAAATCAAAAACTAGGAAACCTTTCCAACTTCTTTAATTTTTATTGTATTTCCAAACCAGCAGAATAAATTAGTACCTCTTTGTATTAATTAGAACCTCTTTGGGAATAACAGTCCAGCCACAGCAGTGAGATTGTGTAACACTTGGAAAAATGTTTTTGAAATAATTTTCATGAGTGCCAGATTGTGTGCATATTTGGTGACAAGAGATAGCTAAAAACAAATAAAAGCATAAAAAATTTGCAAAGGCAACTTTTGTAAATATACCCATTTAATTCAGTAAAGAGGGACATGAAAATTCTCAGGAGCATTGGGTACATAAACCTTATTCACCATTTCTGAAGTCAAAGCAAGGAAATATGTTTCAGGTCTGTAGCATGTCAAAAAAAAAAAAAAAAAAAAAAAAAAAAAAAAAATGACAAGGACTATAATGGAATGCTTAATACATATTTGTGGAAACTCCTTGTCTCCCCCAACATTTGATAAGTCAAAATCTACTTTTTCAATAAACCTTTAGAACATCTGAAAACATAATCTTATTTTCTTTGACTATGCATGACCATAAAGAGATGTCATTGGGTCTTCAAATGTACTGCTGGGTCATCCAGCATAATTGGGTCATCTCTTGGAACATGATAAGGCTCCTGTTTGGCCTGAATGTACATGTTCAGCACACAAGATGAATGTCAGAAGACTCAATGGACTTTAAATCCTGTTACAAATGAAAAAGCTTAAAGACAGCACAAATTTTCTCATGACAGAAGTATTCATTATATAAAACATACCTGTAGTGAAATGGTGAACATTTTGTTCATGTCCTATAGGAGAAAAACTACTGATAGTAGGGGTGTTTCAGTTTTCAATTTTAGTTTCAGTTTTAAAACTGCTTTTGACTTTACATAACAACTCAAGAAAAATTTGGAGTTCTATATAATGCTAAACAAACACAAATTTCTGAGCATGATAATGTTTCAGTTGAAAAATGAGAAACATATTTGTCAATACAAAAAAAAAAGAAAAAAAAAGAAAAAAAAAAAAAAAAGAATCATAGACTCATCTAATCATTAAAGTTGGAAAATATCTCCAAGATCATCTGGTCCAACCATCCCCCTACAACCAATATCACTCCAACCATGTCCCTAAGTACCATGTCCAACCTATACTTGAACACCCCCAGGAATGGTGATGCCACCACTTCCCTGGGCCATATTATAGTATTGCAACTGAGTTCTAACATAGGCATTTGCTTCTAACATAGGCATTTGCTTAAAGTCTAATCTAGACTATAAGGTCATTTCCAAGGACAGTGAAAAGTTCCTGGGTATACTGGGTACAATTTAAAAAAAAAAAAAAAAAAAAAAAAAAAACATATATTTTCTGCTAGTCAGGGACTTTGCCTGACTGTCAGGACTTTTCAACTATGATGGAGAGAGGCTTGGCAACTACATCAGCCAGTTCCCTCAGGACCCTGGGATGCCTGTCATCAGGTCCCATAGACTTGCACCTTTTTAAATTCATCAGGTGGTCTCAAACCTACTTTTCATTTACAGTTGGTGGGACTGTATGGCATCTCTTCTGCACAGGACCTCGAGGAAGAGCTCAAGAGAGGACCCAGCTCCCTTTGGGCTGCCGTGCTGGAGTAACAGAAGGAGTCCACAAGGGCCACCATGCACCTTTAACATTTGTGAAAATAGACTGAGGGGTGAAAATAATACTGTGTAAGCTATTATAGCTGGTTAATATCCTATATTAGGAGTGAGCTTCTATATCTGACTAATTGGTAATGACAGACATGAGGAAGACTGAAGTACTCAAATTCTTTGCCTCCGTCTTCAGTGACAGGTTTCCCAAGTGTTTCGTTTCCCTGACCCAAAGATGGAGGCTGGGGTAGCAAAGTCCCACCCACTGTAAGTGAATTATCACCTTTTAGTGATAATTCAGGCTGGCATTGATGAATTTGCTGAGAGAATCCTGAGGGCTATCAAAAAGGACTTCAGGGCATTTGGGGTAGTTACTGGATGGAGTGGGTGCACAGGTGGTGTTTTCCTCTATCTGTTCAGTGATAGGGAGGGATGTTGAGCAGACCTTGGAGGCCCAGCTGATTAATACATGGCTGAGAGGCTGGTGCTGTTACAGGAATTTTTTATTTATTTATTTATTTTTATCACAGGGAGGTTTACTCAGCACCTGGCCTGATGGCTGCTGATGGGCCCCACCTGTCCCAAAGAAGGAAACAGACTGTAGCCCAGGAGCTGGTGGGGCTCACTGAGAGTGCTTTAAACTAGGTATGAAGGGGGAAGGAGGGGAAATAAAACTATTGAGTTGAGCCTGGGAGAGCAGTCCCAGAGTTGGGGGTGAGGGCAATGGAGTGACTCGAGTGCATCTACACCAATGCATGCAGCATGCGTAACAAACAGGAGGAGCTGGAAGCCATTGTGCAGCAGGCAAACTATGACCTAGTCACCATCACTGAAACATGGTGGTGGGACCACTCCCATGACTGGAGTGCTGCAATGGATGGCTACAAGCTCTCCAGAAGGGACAGGAAGCTAAGGAGGGACATTGTCATGGCTCTTTATATTAGAGAGTGCTTCAGTGCTGTTGAGATCAGGGTTGGGAATGAAAAAGCAGAGTCCTTGTAGAAAATGATCAGGAGGTTAGCCAACGAGGCAGACATCCTGGTGGGGGTCTGTTATAGGCTGCCAAACCAAGATGAAGAGATGGATGAGGTGTTCTATAAGCAGCTTTTGGAAGTCACTCAATCACCAGCACTTGTCCTTATGGGCAACTTTAACTTCCCAGAAATATGCTGGAAATACAATACAGCCCTGAGGAATCAGTCTCTAAGGTTCCTGGAGTGTGTGAAAGACAGCTTCCTGATTCAGCTGGTCAGTGACCCTACCAGAGGGGGTACCCTGCTAGACCTGCTGTTCATGAACAGAAGACTGGTGGGAGATGTGGTGGTAGGAAGCTGTTGGGCAGGGTGACCATGACATGGTAGAGTTCTCCATTCTTGATGAAGTCAGGAGGGGAATCAGTAAAACTGCTACCTTGTACTTCCAGAGGGCAGACTTTGAATTGTTCAGGACACTGTTAGGGAGAGTCCCTTGGGAGTCAGTCCTGAATGGCAGAGGGGTCCAGGAGAGCCGGATGCTCCTCAAGAAGGAAGTCCTCAGTTCTCAGGCACAGAAGCAGGCTGTCCCCATGTGCTATAAGATGAGCCAGTAGGGAGGAAGACCAGCGTGGATGAAGAGGGGACTTTTGCTGTGTATTTGGGAGAAAAAGTGAGTTTATGACAGGTGAGAGAAGGGGCACGTAACTCGAGGAAGTTGACAGGATATGAAGAGAAAAAATCAGGAAGACCAAAGCCCAGCACAAGCTCAATTTGGCCACCATGGTCAAGGATAATAAAAAATGTTTTTATAAATAAATTAATGGAAAGAGGAGGGCCAAAGAGAATCTTCATTCTTTACTGGATGCAGGGGAACATTAATACAGAGGATACAAAAAAGGCTGAGGTTTTTAACGTGTTCTTTGCATCTGTCTTTACTAGCAAGACCACTTATCCTCAAGGTACTCATCATCCTGACTTGGAAGTGTGGGACAGGGGGAGAAAAAGAACCCCCACACAGTTAGAAACCTTGAAACCACAGTTAGGAAACAGTTAAGAGACCTGCTGCTCCCATGGAGGGAGATTCCACATGCAGTGGCAGCAACAGCAAAGCAGGCATCTCTGGCCTGTGTATGTTTCCATGCTCCCACCAGACTGAACAGGACCATATAGACAATGCCTGAAAAGAGTTCAATACAAACATCCAAAAAGTGTATCCTCTGACTGAGAGTGGGTCTGCTAGGTATCCCCCATAAACTTTCACATGCTCTCAGAATTCACAAACACTACTGGAAAAAGATTGTGTTTATTGCCTCTAAATGGTCCTCTCTCAGGTGAAATAGCAATCACAAAATCTTCACAATCTCTCTGATTTTCATTCATTCCAGGCCATCCTTTCAGACCCAATCACATGGGGTATTCTAAGGTAGTGGACGCCCCTTTCTTTCATAACAGTCACAGAGGAGGCACAATCAGTGCTCCTATGTTTCCTTGCTCCATAGTCAGCACAGTCTGGTCTCAGCAAAATAAAGGCAAAGCTATAAAACTGTAGAAAGGAGATCTATCTGGTCACAATCCAGATATGGAATGATTTTGGAATCACTCGTTTCCTTTGAATCCCAGGACTGAAGGAATTCAAGTCCTGGGACTCAAAGGAAATTCAAGAAAAGAAAGGAAATCTCCACCCAGTGCACAGCAGAGGCTCCTCCTTTCTGAGGCCCCCTCAGTGCTGAAGTAGCTCCTGACATACAGTGATATGGTTTAGTGGAGGACTTGTTAGTGCTAGGTCAGACTAACAGGTTAACACTAAGAGGTTGGACTTGGTGATCTTGGAGGTCTCTTCCTTCCTAGATGATTCTGATTCTGTGATACTTGCTCCCCTTCCCATACTGAGCAGACTCAAAAGGCAGCATGGAAACAGCATTATCAAGTGACCTTCTCACAAAATCTGTTTTTATTTCTTCCTAGTTCTATCCCACCTGTACTTTCATGTATCTTTTGTATGGAATCAGTAAGGAGTTTTTGTAATCATTCTTATTTCTTGAGGCATCAGCTCAACGCAATTTCAGGAGCACTCTTCTTGGTGACACTCACCTATTTCCTTCTTTGGTATGTCACTCTGTTCAAAGATCCTCTGCACAATGTCCTTGAGGGTCAGTGGCTAAGATGAATGATGGTAAATTAGGCTTCTTCAAGAAGTAGCACATTCTGTGGCTATAGGTTTCAGATGTCTCTGAGGATGATATTGTAGACAGCAGTAGTACTGTAGTCTTGTACTGATTGTGTGTTTCTAGACACTGTCAAAGATGAGCGTGTCTCCCTGATCAACTTTTACTTTCCATACACTTGAAGGGAGAGTAATAGCTGGGAAAAAAATATATATATAATAATAATAATAAATAGCTAAGTCTTGTCCTTGTGTGGGAAAGCAGTTGAGTGAAGTAAGGAATCAGATCTAAGTACTGAGTGTGAGAAATGGACCTTGTGTTAGTTTTTCCAGGGGCAAGTAATACAAAACTCACCCCATGCCTTACTTGGTGCAGGCACTAGACTGAGTCAGATGAATGTGACTGTATCTTGTAAGATTGGCTTTATTGCCATAAGCTGAGGTTATCTGTGTAGAGTGTCTGAAGGGAAAGGGCAACCATTTTTTGACTGCTATCAGTGTAAGGTCAGACGCATCAGTGGAGTGCTGCTCCATTGTTTGTGAAGGATATAATGGAAATAACCAGATTGGTACAGATATTTTTTTCACATTGCCTTGTTTTCTTTGGAGGTAGGTACAATGGCAGTGGCTATAACAGGCAAGGCATTGGAGAAGGTGGAGGTCAGATTTTGATGCAATATTTTTGTATGTGTACTGTCCACCAATGTTCTCACACAGGTGTTGCAGTGTTGCACACACCAGCAGACTCCAGGAGGACCCCATGGGTGTTCAGAACTCAGTGGAGGCACCCTGAGGTCAAATCACAACAGCTGCTTTTGAGAGCAGATCATTCTGATTTGCTGTGAACTAGGGCAGAGTCAGCCTTAATGCTGACTCTGTGGTTGGGAAGAGGCTGTTGGGTAGGCCCAGTCTGAAGCATGAATACATGCAGATGTTTTAGCTTCTGAGACATTCAGTATATTTCTTGGTAGTCTGCTACACTTTGGGAAGGAGGCAGGGCAATGGAAGGGGGAAATAAGACATTCAGAGGTTGTCTGGCATAAATGGAAGAATAACAATAAATGCAAAACCAACAAAAGTCTTAAGAACGAAAGAAGTCAAGCACAATGATGAGTATATGTTGTGTCAAAAAAGAAACAAAAGTATCTGGTAGTGTAAATTGGTAATGCAGCATGGTAATAATTCCTGCAAAGTGTTGACTGATGTGTTGCACTTTGAGTACTAGAAGAACTTGTTGTTTCCATGTGCAAAAGTAAGACATCAACTGACATAAAGATTATGCTCCTAAATGCTATACATTATGTAAATGAAAATTTCTATAAAAGACAAGACTTGCCTGAAGCAGTGTAATCTCCATTGGATCCACCTTCATGTGAGGTTCTTTCTCCATGTTGACTAGATTTAGAAAGGTGAGTTCTGGCCTGTGATGGCTATACTTATGCCAACAAGCAGTGTGGGATGGCACCCATTCATGACAATCTCATTTACAGAACTAATACAGAAGCATTTTTATCAAATCATCATTTGTTTATTTCATTGCGACTTTTCATCACTTCTAAGCAGCAGGAGTAATATTAAAGCAGACTTCAAAGAGAATTTTTCCAGGAAAGACTTATAATGCCAGAAAGAGATATTTCATTTGAGGGAAAAAAAAAAAAAAATCACATTAATTTTAATTCCATTAGCCCATTACAATATCCCATCTCATTTATGCATAAAATGGGTCATAGGACATGCTTTAATCAAGACTGGATCTTGTTTCTGAGATCCTATATGCTATAGGAAGTAACTGTGTTTTGATTAATATCTCTAGGCAAAGGCAAACCTACTGTTAGAATTACAGTTATTTATATGTCTCAGCATTTGAAATATAGGTCTTAAAAGTTGTAAGTAGTAAGTAGTAATTCTTGTAATTAAGATGTGCTTCCCTTCATAAGAACTCCAAATATGAGAGCTTCCACTGTATGAAGCTTATATTTTGTTTAGTCTTTAATATTTATTTTTTAACTTAAATATTTCCCCTTTCAATCTAGTTAAAAGCTAGGAATAACATTTATTGTCCAATACAATTTGTTGCTTTTTCTTTACTGTAAATATTCTGACATTCATATTTTTGACATCTGTATAATATACATAAGACCTGGTGTTCTCTTCCTATTTTCTCATACTTTTCTACACTCCCTCAGACAATTACTTTTTTATAGTTTAAACCTTACTAAATAATAGATGTTACTAATCTTGTAATTATTTTTTATTATTTAATTCTATGTGTATCTTGGAATGAAAATTTTTTTATTGTAATGACACCTATAACTGCCTTCATAATTCTTAGTGCACATGAATGCCAGAACAGCATTGATTCACAGAAGTGAATCATAAGTTCAAGACCCCCATCTTTATTTTTGTTGTTGTTGTGATAATGTAATTTTCAGATAATGATGGCCACTCATGAAGTTAATAACTAAAGTTAATTGTGTTACTTAATTTTATTTATTTTATATTACCCAATGTTCTTGTTCTTTATGTGCATATAGTGGCTAAATGTTGGAATTTTATCACCAATATTATTTTTGATGTTAATTCTTGTTCCAATAGCAGAGTTCTTGTAGCACCCATCCTTTCTCATGAAAGATGGACCTCATCCTGCTGATGTTGGGCTTGAAATATAGCAGGCTTAAATCAGCAGTATATATATGCAGCAAGAGATTTTGTGCAGCAAACCAGCACAAAATAAAATACTGCAATTTTTGGACAAGTTATATCCATAGCTATGGATAGTTGCCACAAACCTAATGCCAAATGCCACACACCAAAAGCCAAATTATGGCGTTACCAACACACCATATTTTTCAACATCAAAATGATGGGAATATTTGCAAATTGTAGCTTACTCATTCACTGAAACATTGGATACTCTACCAGGAATTACTTCATTCCTGTCTCTTAGAAAGGTTATCATTTCAAACTCTCAATTTCTGTGTGACTTCTCATCATTAGTACTGGAATTTTGGAACTTTTTAAAATCTGCTAAACCTATTCATATTCCATGAAGGAGCCAGCTGCCAGCCTGCTCAAGGTCTGTATTGTCTGCAGATTTGAGGCACAGACCTTTCTTTCACTTCTTCCTTTCCCAGTTCAGAATGCTCACCATTTGCTCAGTTCAATCCTTCTGTCTACAAGCTTCCTTTCCAGAAATTTCCCCTCTGTATCTCTTTTCTGCTGCAAAGGTCTACTACAAGCCAGAAAGACCACAAACTATTTAACTACAATCACAATACCTACTTAAGTTGCAGCAATGAGTAAAACATATCCACATCTGATCTCAGCTGTACAGATGAGAAAAACTCTAAATGTCTATGCTCTTAGATCTTCCACTGACCAGCCGTGCCATGACCCCTACTTCAACACAAGGTGGTTGATGTTCCCCATGCCTTCTGTTCATTTATGTGTTTGTTACTGGTTGGTTTACTTGATTTAAACTCCTATCAGATTCCTTTGTAGGAAAAGTACTACTGTTGAATATTGAATATTCTGAGCTGCAAAGAGTACTGAGAGCTGGATTTGGTACAGGTCTTTTCAAGTCACAGAATCATAGAATGATTTGGGTTGGAAGGGACTTTAAAGATCATCTAGTTCCAAGGCCCCTGCAAAGAGCAGGGATGCCACCCACTAGACCAGGTAGCACAGGACCTCATCCAACCTGGTCTTAAACACTTCCAGGGATGGGGCATCCACAACTTCTCTGGCCAACCTGTGCCAGTGCCTCACCACCCTCACAGTAAAGAATTTTTTATATCTAACCTAAATCCACCAAATCTACCCTTTTTAAATTTAAAGACATTACTCCTTGTTCTGTCCCTACACAACCTGACAAAGAGTCCCTCCCCAGCTTGCCTGTAGGCCCCCTTTAGGTACTGGAAGGCTGCTATAAGGTCTCCCTGGAGCCTTCTCCTCTCAAGGCTGTGGCCATTGTCATGGCCCACATGCAGGACCTTGCCCTTGGCCTTACTAAGCTTCATGAGGTTCACACAGGCCCACCTCTCAAGCCTGTTGAGGTCCCTCTGGATGGCATCTCTTCCCTTCAGTATGTTGACTGCACCACACAGCTTGGTGCCATCAGCAAACTTTCTGAGGGCACACTTAATCTTACTGTCCATGTCACTGACAAAGACATTAAGCAGCGCCGGTCCCAATATGGATCCCTGTGGAACACTCATGTCCACCTGGACATTGAGCTGTCGACTGCAGTTCTTTGAGTGTTATCATCCAGGCAATTCCTTACCCACTGAGTAGTCCATCCATCAAATCCATGTCTTTCCAATTTAGACACAAGGATATCACTTGAAACAGTGTCAAATGCTTTGCACATATCCAAGCAGATGATGCCAATTGCTCTTCTCCTGTCCAACAATGCTGTAACCCCATCACGGCAGGCCACCAGATTTGCCAGTCAACTGAAAAACTCCTATGCACTTCAGTAGAAGTTTGATCAGGAACTCAAATCGCATTTCAGTAAATGAACTCTATGAATAGTTACATGCACATGATTTAAATCACATAATACATAATACATTATGTTAATACTAACATTATTTTATGCTTTATGGTTAAACACGCAATATGGTCTATTGAATTTCAGATCTAGAATAGTTGTGATTTCTAGAAGAGTCCTGATTTCTAAGACTTGTAAGTCTATTATTAAGTCTATTATTTTTGATGTATAAAGCATTGGTGTAGCAACAAAAGGGAAAGGGAAGGGAAGGGAAGGGAAGGGAAGGGAAGGGAAGGGAAGGGAAGGGAAGGGAAGGGAAGGGAAGGGAAGGGAAGGGAAGGGAAGGGAAGGGAAGGGAAGGGAAGGGAAGGGAAGGGAAGGGAAGGGAAGGGAAGGGAAGGGAAGGGAAGGGAAGGGAAGGGAAGGGAAGGGAAGGGAAGGGAAGGGAAGGGAAGGGAAGGGAAGGGAAGGGAAGGGAAGGGAAGGGAAGGGAAGGGAAGGGACCTGAAACTGATACACCTTAGATGTTTTGTCTAAATAGCTTAATAAGCCTACAGCAGACCAAATTTTATCTGTTATCTCTCAGCTAGAAAGACATCTCTTTCTACAGGCACACAACACAGGGACCCTAACAGGTAGTGTTAGGAAAATGAAAAACCGCAGATCATTGAATAGATTCAAATAGCAAGACCTTAGAAAAGAGATTTTACTCCATTATCCTAGCATTTGAAAGCAAGAACCACATTTTCTTCTTCATAACTCATGTAACCCTTTTAACAATAAAGTTATAGGGACTTAAAGGAAGAACACTGTTCCAGCTTTTATTCAGAAATAATGCATTAAAAAAAATAACAAAACCTCTATTCATTTTGTTCACTATGTCTCAACTAATGAGGAAATGAAAGCTATGATGCAGAACAGTAAGTTCTTTTTGAATGAAAGCAATTTGCACTCTACTTGTTCATGGATGACCTGAGATTTCCGTGTACTCATGTGGAAAATACAGAGCAAAGCTACATGTTTGAGACACCATTTCCCCATATTTTGCAATACATTTCAGGGATAATTAGCACTGTTTGATTTAAATGCAGTAAGTAATTTAGGTCTGTTTTTTCACTGTAACATTTATAAGCAATTTATTTTTGTGATGACAACTCCAAGGAATGCCTTTGTAAAATACAATTCTGATTAAATAAATAAATAAATAAATAATCCCTATTAATCATAAAACCTACTCATGAGATTAATTACAATTTACTTAACTGTATCTGTTTTGGTCATAAAAATGTGTCCCATATCTAAGCTTGATGAACTTCATGTCCTCCTACGCATTTTAGTTTGTCCTCAACTGTGCTTAAATGGAGCACGTGGTATAGAGTAGATCGTGACATCTAGTCATTACTCTGTTAATAACCTTACTATTATTATACAGTTTCTTGACTATTTCGTGTAATTCTTTGTTATCTTTCTTCTGAAGGTTGAAAGACCTAGGACTGTCTTTTTTTGCCTAGCTTGTCAGATCCCTTGTCCTTAATTTAACTATAAAAAAAATATTATATATATATATTATTATTGTAAAATCATGTAAATTAACTGGCTACCTGAATTCCAATTAATACAAAATAGAAATATTATCTCACCTTATGTTGTTAAAAGAAGCATAAAAGCAGACTATTCGCAAGTAAACTAACAAAATAATTCTCTGGGAAATAATTTTACTTGAGTGTTTAGTGAAGCATTGTCAAAAGTGAAGTGGGAACAACGATAGGAATTAGGTGACTAACTACTCAGTACACTCTTGACCATTTACCTCAAAGAGACTAATTTCTGCACCATTAAACATGATATCTTCAAGAAGCAAAATATCCAAAGAAAAACTGGAAAGGAATTTTAAAACTTTTTGGCAATATTAATAATATTTATTTCTGAATTTTCATCACCAGGGTCACACACCAAGGCATTCTTAAACTTTTCTTATCCTTACTTTGAGTTGGTCCAATTCATAAGGACTATTTTCTGCCTTCCAATTAAGTATTCATGGAATGTGTTTTCTCTTTTATAATTCAATAAGGATGGGATATGTACACTCTTGGGTACAAAGAAATAATTCTAAATAAGGTGGCTGATTATCTTTCTATGTTCTGTACATAACTAAATTGACCATAGCTAATTTCATTTTCACATGGTTGGCAAGAGGGCAAGTGGTTTGAACCAATACGTTAAATATTCCACTTCATAAACTGGAAACATGCCTGGTGTAGTTGATTGTGCCAGCTGGCTGATCTTCAGTATAGGGCATGTGTTCATTCTTTGTCTCATGGCACTGAATTAGCCAACTGTCTGTTGTCCCCTTTTGAGGCAAAACTAATAAGAATTGTGATTACAGGGACTAGTCTGTTTCACTAATCTCCTCCAAAGAAGACAGAAATTTCTTGCTAAAGGGCAAATTTCTGCACTTGATACTCTATATGCTATCAGTCCAATTAAACACTGAATTCTGAAGAAATATTCAAAGTTTTTATGACCCAATGCATTTGTCTTTTATTTTTGCAAGTGAGAAATTGAATCACCATGTATATGATTAATGAAAATGAGTACTATATTATGAATCCTCTACTTAATAATGCTGTTACCTAAGTGTCTCTGTTCTGAAACTAACAAGCCAGCTGAGAGGAGTCTGCATCAATGGAATTACATATAGACACTTACAGAGCCTGAGGTATGGCAGGCCTATATAATTCCTAGCCTTTCATAGACTCTGAATTGACTCCAGTTCAAAGAGAAGAATTGGACGTTTATAAAAATGATACTGGATTATGTGTTTGTTGGGAGTTCTATCTTTGGAGCAGCTTTTCTCCCTCTGAGAACAGAGTTGTATGGTGGGGTCATTTATGCACAGCCAGGACAGTTTCTGTTTGAGATAAGAAAATGCTTTAGTAACCACTTTGCCCTTTTAAAAATCATGAATCTTTGCCCCTGCTGCAAAGAAAGCCAACAGCATGCTAGACAACCAGCAGGTGAGAGAGGTGATCTTTCCTCTTTTCTCAGCCCTAGAGACACACCTGAAATGCTGGATCCAGTTCTGGGCTCCCGAGTACAAGTGGAGGGCCACAGACATTATTAAAGGCTTGGATCATCTAGCCTATAAGGAAAGCTGAGAGCTGGGCCTGTTCAACCTGGAACAGGGAAAGCCCAGAGGAATCTCATCCACATATATAAATACCTGATGACATGGAGTAAAGAAAAGGGAACCAGACTCTTCTTGGTGATGCTTGGAAGTAACTGACACTGAAATATAAGAATTCCACTTAAAAGAACTCCCCCCGTCCCTTTCCCTCTTTGTCTGTGTGTATGTGGCCATACACTAGAACAGGTTGCCCAGAGAGGTTGTGCAGTCTTCATCTTCAGAGATACTCAAAACCAAACTGGACATGTCCCTAATCAATTTGCTGTAACAGACTCTGCTTCAGCAGGGGTCTTGGACTGGACAGTCTCCAGAGTTGCCTTCCAAACTCAAGCATTCTGTGATTGTGATATTCTACAAAATTTCAGTAAGGAAGAAAGGCAAGTGATTAATTTTAATTAGGAATTTATTTATTTATTTATTTATTTATTCCCATCTCTGAGAATGCTATTAGCTGAAATGTGAGCTGCACAGGACAACGTTGATGTGTCCCCAGTATAGCAGATTACAGTGCCTCCTTTTTAGGTAGATTTTATTTAACTTCTGTGGACCACTTTCACAGAAGACTTGTTGTATACCAGGAATTCTGTAGAAATTCTGTAGAAACAAATAAAATTCAGTGTTCATTTCTAAAAACTATTTGGAAGCTATGTTTTAGACATTAAATAGGTGTTCTGCAAAGAATTAAACTAACTAGGAACTTAAAATACAGATTGCAATTTGTTTCTTAATATTTTATTGCTCCATGTGGGATCCATGGGCTGCAGGGGGACAGCCTGCTCTACCAGGAACTTCTCCACAGACTGCAGGGAACTGCTGCTTCAACACCTCCTCCCCCTCTTTCTTCAATGACCTTGGTGTCTGCAGGGCTGTTTCTCACACCTTGCTCTCCCAGATGCTGTTCCACAGCATTTTTTTTTTCCCTTTCTTATATATTCTCTCACAGAGGCACAAACAACATTGCTTAATGGCTTAGCTCTGGGTAGCGGTGGGTCCCTTTGAAGCAGCTGAAACTGTCCCTTATCTAACATGGGGCAGCTTCTGGACTCTCTCAGCTTCAGGCCACACCTGCAGCCCCCCACTGTCAAACCTTGCCATGTAAACCCAATACAACAATGTAAAAATTTGTCAGCTTTACATATTGAGGAATAGCAGAAAAAGGACATAATTTGTGAAGGTGTAAAGTCTATAGATCATGACCTGAAGCAGCTGCAGTGTGCTAGGATAACTTTTGATATATGTACCGGCAGACTAAATCAGCTCTTGGCTTACAGATGGTTCTGGTTTGCTACTGAAATGAAGAAGTTATAATTTTTTCCTGTTTGCTGTTGCTTGCAGATCATCCTTGAATTGGGTCTGGGGCCAAAGTTCAGTCTTTCAGGAAATGAGGATGTAAAGAGTCCTGTAACTGGCCTAACTATTCATGGAGCCACTTTTTGCTGATTCTTTCCTGCAAAAGTTTCATTGTGTTCTTTTGAATGTTGCAACCTAGACAATGCTTATAACATTTAGGCAGTTTTAGTTGGTAATTTCAGAGCTCATCTTTTAAATATTCCTTAAAGATGAGAAGAGGTATAAAAGAGGAATATACTACTAAACATTTGTACCCATAGTTTGAAGAGTAATTAGATTGTAGTTCAATATTTTGAGTCTAATTATGACATATCCCTTATTGCATGAAAAAAAAATGGATTCATGTTTTTGAACTACAGTGGCTAAGATTTAAAAAAAAAAAAAAAAAGGAAAATTAAGAATGTATTTCTAAAGTTTAAAATTCAAGATGTTCCTGGGAAACTGCTCCATATGTTTCTTTCCTATGTTAATAGAACAAGGAAAATTGCTAGCAGCCAGTTTATATATGAACTGATGATATATATTAATGTTGATACCAACACTTCACAGTATTATAAGATTTCACAGACTAGATGATTAGCATGTTGCTTATTTTGCTTGTAGCAGTTTTATTGGAGAGAGACAGAAGAAGAGGGATTCACTCCAAAAACTCAGTATGCCAGTTTTGAGGAGGCACATTAAACAATTTAAACCAGCACTGCCTTCTAGCAATTTAGTTGCTTCCCTGCTGCAATATCTCCCAGTCCTTTCTAAATATTGTATGAGGTACTTAAAGGTGAGGACACAGCTGTTGTGAATATCCATATCCATGAATCATTATTAATGACATTGCTTACTGACAGAGTTCTCTGGGTGACTACTGCGCCTGCCTCAAATGGGACTGACAATCCCTTTAAAAATGCATCAGTTCTTTTCACTCTTTACATTGCATAGGCTTATCAAACATTATTAACCCCGTTATTTCTTGGGAAGACTGTAATAAATGCTCAAGTACTTTTTCTTTCTCCTGGGGCAGCCGCAAAATCAGCTTTTGCAAAGAGTGACTAAAACATATCTTTCAATTTAGAAGTCTAGGAAAGTAAGAAAGATAGCTGGAAATTTAGCTTGTCCTGATCTTCAAAGTAATCACCTTTATAGCACCCCTTACAGTTGGTAATGCTTCATAATACCTTTACATTTACTTCCTGATACCCTCATAAGCCACATAGTGCTGTCAGAGACTAGATTTCTCAAGGAAAGATGTCATAAGATTGACACTAAGAACATAATATGTCTTATCAGCCTTGTGGAAGCTAACAGAATCTGGATATTTTCCAAGAAAGAATTCCTATGTGGTTTATATTTGAAGCTACTCAAGAAAATTGAAAAAAATATTTATATATTTTCCCTTTGTTATTGAAATTTTGTTTCTTTGGAGATCTTCAGGATTGTTTTATTAGATTATATAGAATAAAATACCTAGTTTATTTGCTGTCTGGACTAATTTTATGGCTGAATATATTCATGTAGCTCACTGCCATTTTTATTTTTTTGTTTGTTTGCTTTAGGTTACTGCATATTTATTTATGCTTCCTTTTCTCCTTCCTTCCTTTCTTCCTTCCTTCCTTCCTTCCTTCCTTCCTTCCTTCCTTCCTTCCTTCCTTCCTTTCTTTCTTTCTTTCTTTCCTTCTTTCTTTCTTTCTCCCTCTCTCCTTCTCTCCCTCTGTTTCTCTTTTTCCAAAGAATTAGGCTGGCATTTTATTGAACCAAATTAAGCTTTTCTTTCTGTCTCTATTTCAAGTTCCAATTTATTTTTGAAAAATTGCAATCATTAAATTTTTATGCTGTCCCCAAAAGGTTTTACAATGAAAAAGATTTTCTGTAATACTGTGGAGAGCAGAGAACTGATTTAATGCCAGAGGAATCATCACAAGCAAAGAAAAAGATATTTGGGTTGATACTGAGTAAACTCCCAATTATTGATGCTTGATCTTCCACCATTTTCAGTTTCCCTTAAGCTCCTAACTTGTAATTAACACTTAACATATTTAGAACCTTGTTCAGATTTTTAGATATTTCAGTGTCAAGGTATGCCCTGTCTTTCTATTTCAGTTACTTTCATGTTTCTGAAATGTGATCTTCTATAGCTGCAAATTGACTTTAGTAGCTTTGTATGTCATGATTTTAGAAAGAACTGTACTCCTTTTCTATAGTAATTGTCTTTTTTTTTTTTTTTCTCTTTTGAAGGAGAATAAAAACTCTTCGCACAATTAACTAATTGTTCACATTGTTACAAAGTGTGGTCCCAAAGATTATTTACCAAGCAAGAATAGTTTATCTCTCAGCCTCAAAGACACTATGATAGAGAGTGTGAGACAGGACAGATACATTTTAAGCAATATTAACCCAGTAGAACATACTTTTTCTTGTTAGGAAGCATTTGAAGCAGCAAATATTGATGACTCCAATGTCAAAATCTTATGGTGAAAAAAGGCATAATCTTAATTAGAGAGGTAATAATAATAACTAGAATCTAGAATCACATAAAAACAGATAAACAAAAAAGGATGAATAACTTATAGAGTGGAAGACTCTTTGTATCACTTATTAAATCTACTGAGTAGCTATTTAATGTGAACTTATGAACTGAAAAGACAGATACATGCTGAAATCTAGATAGTGGAATTAGAGGTTAATAGAAAGTACTTTGACACTGAGAAATAATACATAATGACCAAGTGCTTGCATAGATATGAGTAACATGAGCACATCAAGTCCCTCAAAATAGCCAGAAAAAATATATATATATTTATATATGTATATATATATATATATGCCTTATATATATGCTTTTCAATATGTTTCCAAGTAACTGCTCTTACAGAGATCTGGGTTCTCTGAGATGTTTCTTTCTCCACAGAAATTTCACTGCCTTATTTTCTAAAATTACTAGAGAATTCTTTTTTAAAAAGTTTAGTTTTAACAAACTAACATTTTCAACGTCTTCACAAGTCTTCACTCAGGTTGGAAATTATAGAAGTAAGGTGTTGAAATTATAGAAGTAAGGTGTTATGTGATAGGGCAACAGAATCCAAATTTTATCACAATTAATATTTTTACATGTCCTTATCTATATAATGAACTAAATGTAGATGCTTTGCATTCAAAGTCAGTTTCCAAAAAATAACTGGACTTCACTAGACAAGGAACTTGCATTCTCATATCTCATTTACTTTATGTTTTAATTACTATTTTTTAATTTATGTGGTTATTTTTTTCAATCAACAAATAATACAGGTGTTATTCTTCGGACTGGGAAAAAAAAAAAAAAAAAGAGGTCTAAATTCATCCCATCATAATGTGTATGTGAAAAAAAAAAAAAAAAAAAAAAAAAAAAAAAAGAGAGAGATTTTGTGCCATTCATGCAACTTCTTGCAAAATCATCTGTATTTTGATATTTTGAAAAGTGAGAGATACTTCCGGTTGTTAAAAGCCCTATAAAATTCTGTGATCATTGATAATGAAAGTATGTTGTAATATGTATTGTTCTGTCCTATGTGAAGATCTATTTCCTCAAGGCGATCAGCTCCAGGGCAGACACATGCTGCAGTGGAGATGGGAATTGCAGAGTGCAAGGGGTTTTCCGCTTCAAGGGCCCTTTGAGGGCTGTGGGAGCAGCCAGGACCTGGCAGCCCTTGTGAGGGAGGATGATGAGGCTTGAGCAGAGCCAGGAATGCCCCTCTTCTGTCCTACAAAGGCAGCCCCTGGGGAGCGCAAGCAACCAGGAGCTGACAAACATAGAGTGGTGGTGAAAGGAGCGAAATCCAGCTGGTGACTGGTCACCAGTGGTGTTCCCGAGGGGTCGGTGTTGGGGCCCATCCTTTTTAACATATGTATGGATGACTTGCATAAGGGAGTTGAGTGCACCCTCAGTAAGTTTGCAGATGACACCAAGCTGGGTGGAAATGTCGATCTGCCAGAGCTTAGATCTGCCAGACCACCTGATGAATCTAAAAAGGTGCAAGTCTATGGGACCTGATGACAGGCATCCCAGGGTCCTGAGGGAACTGGCTGATGTAATTGCCAAGCCTCTCTCCATCATTGCTGAAAAGTTCAGACAGTCAGGCAAAGTCCCTGGTGGGTGGAAAAAGGGAAACATCACGCCCCTGTTTAAATATGAATGAAAAGTCAGGTTGTTCAGAAAGCAGAGGAAATCCTACTCAGACTGGAGAGGAAGAAGATCAGATGTGCTACTTCAAAGTGGCTGGGTCATCAGAGGAACAGGAAGACGAAGAGGAAGATCTCACAAGAGCATCTATAACTACCCAAGGCCTATACCAGTGTGAGCCTAACTGAGAATGAGTGGCAGAAACACCCTATTGTGACTGGCATGCTCTGTGCATCCTTGGCATAGACTTTCTCAGGAGAGGATATTTCAAAGACCTTTTTTCTTCAGGGAGACAATCTATGAAGGGGACAGGGAGAGATTTTTTTTTCCCACTTGTACACTCTCCTTCACCCTCCTCTTCTCCTCCAGGCTAGTTACAATAGCTCTTCAGGTCTTTGAACATCCTTGGGATGTTCAGACCAGCATGTTCTTATTGTTTTGTCTCCTTAGTGTGCTTCAGGTTTTGTTCAAGGTTAAAGGACTACTGTGGAATTCCATCCAGAGATCTGTTTTGAGTCAGAATAGTTATAAGTGGCAGGGATTGTGGGAACATATGGAAAGGCATCTAAAGCAGTGGGCTTTGGAAATTCACCCTTGAACAGGTGCAAAATCCCAAGAAACTGGCAGAATGCATGAAAAAGGTGTGTCATCACCCTGACAATTCCAGGGAGACACAAATCACTGCAATGCACTGGGGATTGGCCTATGCTTACTGAGCTGCAATCAACGCCACTATAATCCCAGTGACAGGCCCAGAGGCCATTCCAAGACCTGTGGCAGGTGATGCACAATGCTATTTCTCACCACCTGCTGACTGATGTCCAGCCTATCCCCAAGCAGCCGGTCCCCCCACCCTGGCCAGCCACCCCATATTAATTGTTCAGCATGATGTTAGACAGTATGGAAAACCCCTTTGGCCAGTTTGGGTCAGCTGTCCTGCTTTTGTCCCCTCCCATCTCCTGCTGCACCCCCAGCCTCCTCACTGGCAGGGCAGTGTGAGGAGCTGAAAAATCCCTGACTCAGTGTACTCTTCAGCAATGAAAGCAATTAGGAGACATTTCTTCTCAGAAAGAGCAGTCAGGCATTGGGATGGGTTGCCTAGGAAAGTGGTGGCGTCACTGTCCCTGGGGGTGTTCAAAGACAGATTGGACCTGGTGCGTAGGGACATGATTTAGTGGTTGGCATTGGTAGTATGGTGATGGTTGGACCAGATAATCTTGAAGCTCTTTTCCAACCTTAATGATTCTATGTTCCCTGTCTGTGTTAAGACTGCTCTCAGTCACACAGCATTTGTCCCCTTCTATCCCTACACAGATATGCTTTTTCAGCACTTTTTCAACAGCTAGCTTCTATATTCAGCTTGAGTATTTTCTGATATGTCAAGTAATTCATATAATAGAAACTAATAATATTTTTAAATGAAAGATCTCACAATACAGTTTGTTCATTAGTCATAGTACTTCAGTGCTCTATTATGTAACTACATAAATTTACAAATATGACTAGCAGAAAATATATGTTTAAAAAAAAAAAAATGTACCCAGTATACCCAGGAACTTTTCACTGTCCTTGGAAATGACCTTATAGTCTAGATTCATCTTTACCTAAGTTTGAGCTCAGTTGCAATACTATAAGATGGCTATACATCTCATAATCATTCTATTTATAAAATCACATGACATTATTATTTCCCTCTCAATTACATGGCATGACACATGAATACAACCAAGATTTGTCAACAAAGAAGAAGCAGAATCACCCACTTTACTGAAAGGCAGAAAATCCCACATTTTTTTCGTAGATACATTAATTTTCCAAAGTTTTCTGAAATTTGACCTTGAATTAATTGGATATGAAATTAGTCTAAATGAGAAGATTATTATTATACTATGTTATTTGCTAAGTCATTGTCTCACTATTTTTATTTTTTCCTCATAGTCGTTTCTTTTTTTCCTTCTCCTTTTTGTGAAGAGGGAGGAACTGACAATTATTTTTTGAATTGCTGAGAGCTATTTTCATGTTACTTGAGAAATTCAGCAGTGGCATCTGACTTGTAAGTGCAGTGCTCATCATCTTTGGCAAATAATGTCATCCAAGAAGTCCCTCATCATTACACAAGATATTCAGCCTTTTTAAGGTAAATCTTTTTTTTTTTTGGCTCTTTTCCTGGAATAGGTAGTGTTAGAGTAAATGGGAAAAAGATGGGAATATCTGCACCACAACTCCAAGGACAGCTCCTAGAGTCGTCCCTCCTGAATTTCACCAGCCTCAGGAGAGCAAACCACTGTATCATTCCTCTTTTTCCAAAAGTAATGGTAATGTTATTAAGGAATAACAGAAATTCAGAATGACACTTCTGAGTTTAAAAAAAGTACTCTGAAAATAAAACCAAACTTCCTTCAAGACTATTGATTTCCTATGTCCAACCAAACCAGGGCTGGAGATCTACTGCTTTCAATATATTTCAGTTGATATCACAAACAATCTAGCTCAATAAATATGTTACAATCAATTCATTTTCTGTTTTATTATGTTACTAAAATACTATTGTCTGTATTCAGTAGCAAATGTGTTAATATTTCAAATATGCTTAAAATTTAGATATGTAAAAAATAAAAAAAAACTATATAGAATAATTTTTAAACCACAATGAAAACAATAAATTAATCTTCCCTAAGAAAATAACAATAATTATAATAATAAATAAAATAAATGGTACTGTTCATAATATGAGTAGTAATTTTTTTACCTGCTTTTCTGTAGTATGGTTCAAAGACCACAGAAATCTAAGTAACATTTTTGCAGTGACTTTAACTGATATTATGACAAATTTTGTAGACATCCAAGAAAAAAAAATAAAAATAAACACTAGAAAATAGTATTTTGTTTGTTCCCTTTTAGTGCTTTTCAAAACATTCTTTTAACGTGACATTTCACTTTCTTCCTACCTATGTATTATTATGACTTTAAGGAAAAGGTGGGGTTATGACACTCTAGAATAAGGAAAACTCAGGTTTGAGAGTATGAAAATAATTTAACATTCACAGAAACGCAGAATCATAGAATGTTAGGGATTGGAAGGGACCTTGAAAGATCATCTAATCCAATCCTCCTGCTGGAGCAGAAATATCAAAATCAGAACACTCAAGAACACATCCAGGCAGCTTGGAGACTGCACAACCATTCCGGGCAGCCTGTTTTTGAGGAGAGGGAGGGGGAGGGGAGGGGAGGGGAGGGGAGGGGAGGGGAGGGGAGGGGAGGGGAGGGGAGGGGAGGGGAGGGGAGGGGAGGGGAGGGGAGGGGAGGGGAGGGGAGGGGAGGGGAGGGGAGGGGAGGGGAGGGGAGAAGTGGGGCAGGGCGGAGCAGGGTGGGGCAGGGCGGAGCAGGGTGGGGCAGGGTGGGGCAGGATGAGACGAGGCGAGATCATTGACCATTCAAGACAGAATGATCCCAAGTTAAGGAGCAGACTAACATGTTGAACGAGACTTAACGGTACTAGCAGTTACTTGCTATACTTTTGCTACATGCCACATATTGAGATTTGTATTCTAAATACAGATACACTGAAGGATTTGTAGGCAAACTACTAAGTCCCTGATGACATGATCTTTTATGTTTACTGTTTATATAATTTTGAACTGATTATATGGTATCTGAATTTGTCATTTCTAAGTGGTACGGTAATGTTTGATAGCTACACTTTTACAAATTTATTGGTTTCTAATTAGCAGAGGAGCGGTCTTCCTGAATCTAAATTAAATGCTTATTGGAGACATCTATGCTAAAGTTGCTTCTAATCTAAGAACTCATACTTAGTGTTAAATATGTGTATTGATATTTTAGTGATTAAAGCTATATTTTTACATGTCGGTTTAAGGACCTAGACTCAAAAGGGTAAATTAGCAAAGTGGATTAGTAAAAAAGGATTTACATATTTCACTTACTATTAAGTCTAACTTAATGTCCAATTAAATTCTGTCTTTCCTGTATGTCCTTAAGCCTTAGAGGGACTTCTAATGATGGTGTCTGAATGCTATCTACTATATTATTTAAACATGGATTATCTTTGAAACCACCATCTTAGTTTCAATGAGTATTAAGAATTTTATATTTTAGCCTATGATTCCAAACAGATGTACCCTGCAAAACAAAGCCTGAAATAATATGTGCAATGCTATACTTCTGATATGTAATTAGTAACTATGGTATAGAATTTAGGCTATCTTGCCATGTTGCTGTCAAAAGAATATTAGGAAAGCACTGTGAAACTACCAAAGATTTCATTATGTTGTCAAAATTGAGGGCCTACACTGCATTCATACAATGCATCTGCTTAGATAATTACTAGTTAGTTTTTACACCGCTGTCAGATACAAGGGACATCTGCAGTATATAATGGTATATTTTTGCATCTTTGCATGCCACATCAACTCAAGTTTTGAAAACATGGGACGCATAAGCAAATTATCCCACTCAAGGATGAATTAATATAATTTATATCGACATGTGCTGAACTCCATATACTTTTTTTCCTGTGCAAATGGAGTGGGTGAATGATTTTCTTGTGTTTGTCATGCCAGTGTTGTATTTCACAGAGGTAAACTAAATCCCAGCCTCTTTACCTTCAGTTCATTCTGTTTTGTAGTACTGAACAGCAAAAGTTTACATTCAGGATATCACCCCTTTGTAAAAACAATTGTTTCCTTTCAAGAAATGCTAATACACTGACAGACAGATGCCCAGTAAGGTTAATCATAGTAGCAGTATTGTACAGATTAGCTGGCAGAGCAGTGCTACAGCTGTAGGTAGAAAGAATCATTAATGTTTAAAACACCTGAGAACTGCACCACAGTCATCTCTCCATTGAATGCTACTCTTTCCACTAGGACAAGGCTAGGATAATGAACTGTAATGTGCAACACACAGAAAACACCTTTCAAGCCCATGTCATCCAGACAGCCTGGCAATAAGCTGATTACAAGTCCTACTAAACATGAGTCTGACTTATAATTCAGAACATAATTATCATCATCATTATTTCTTTCAGTTATCCTTACAAATTGAAATAAAAGCTGAGATCATATGGTGTTCTAAAAGGCTGTTAGGTTCAAGCGCTTAGTATTTTCCTGTTTGATTTCACTTTAAATTTATTTATTTGGACAAAAGTGCTACAGTATTCCAAAGGAAAAAAATATCTCATAAATAATAATGATAAAATTTGTATACATTTTCACCTACCTAAAATGTACTGTTTGTCAGGCAGGTAACTTTTTTAAAAGTATATCTTAATTACATAACATTTTCAGTTTTAAGAAGGACACCTTCTACTGTTTATCTCAAAAACTGTACACAGATCCCAGCAGATCTCAGAGAGCTCAGAGAATTTAGAATTCAGAATGGGCACATGGAATGAAGAATAATGTATATCTTCATGTGTCAGTCTTCTCAGGGGTAGACTTTGTGACCAGATCACAACCTATTTGATTTTATTATTTGCTTTCTGAAATAGCATGCTCTATAAGAACTTTTTAATACTGCACTATATCACCAAAATCCTTCTTACTACTTCCGCTCCCAAAATCTTTCATCTTAGCTAAAAATTGCCCATTTTGCTGTTTCACTTTAAGCTCTCTGTCTCTCATAAAATTATATTTCCACTTCTCACCATTGGTCTCACAGACAGCCCACTGTAGAACAGTTCATCTTGTTTAACAAGTTGATTAATGAAATGGGGTTTTTTCATTTGTTTTTTTTTACTCATTGTTTTTTCCTTACCTCTCTCATGATAGACACTGAACTGAATTCTGTCATTCCCATCAGGAACCCACTGCACAGGTATTATTCACACATGCCTTTGGAAGTCCACCTACACAATCGCTTTCTTGTCAGAACAATGCTGAACCTTACATATTCTCTTCTCTCTGTTTTCCCACATTCACCTGCAGAATGACTGTCTAATTTCTATTGCATAGCCAAAATATTTTTAAGAACTCTAATATTTATTAGTAATTTCAATATACAATTCTATTGTACTTGTAGTTGTTTACAACCAAAAAGTTTGTGACAGATCTCTGAATACATAAAATACAGCGGTCTCACTTTTCGATGAGTTGACACAAAGTACTTGTTTTTTCAAGTGTCAGGAATAGATTCATAGATATGTGTAAGAAAGACAAAATCTTTGAGTTTTCCAGTAATCTACTGTATAAGAGTGTATCTTTTATCCACTAGGACATAATAAAAGACAGAAGAAATAGGAATTTGGGCCAAAAGTAGCACAGTAGTGCTGGAGATGCCTAGTTTCAGGATATTGTATTATTGTCTTCCTCCCTTCTCAAAACTAAACAACTCCAGTTGATTTTATCTCTCTTTGTACATATTTTTTCCTCAAACTCTGGCCATTCTTGCTGGCCGAGCAGGACAAAACACTCCATCTCAAGCATTGCCAATGCTATGTAGAGCAGAGGACTATGAATTTCAGCATGGTGCTTTCCATTTTCTGCAAAAGTATCGTATTGACTCAGTCTCTCCATCACCTTGCATTATAGCCCCCTTAGCCTTTTCTGAAGAACAGATTCCTAACCTGCTGCTGCCTATTGTTGCATCATCCTGTGATTTTCACAGCTTTTCGATAGCTATCTAGGGAAAATGGGACCAGACAGCATGGTCCAACTAGCATGGTACCTTGCCTTCTCAGTATAAAAATTCAGAATATGAAGCCTATTTGATTAGGTGTATTCATGTTAGGAAAATCTTTCATATTCCACAACCAAAGTATGGTAACTATCTGTTTTAATTGAAGTATAAACAGTATTCAAGATTATTTATTTATTTTCAATCCAACATGTCAAACTATGTTACTGAAAGCAAGTGTAAGTGACACAACAATAAAATTCTCAGGTTTTACCTAGACCATCATTCACACCTGTCTTTGGGATTTGGAAGACCATTGTGACTGCAATAAGATCCTTAGATCATATTTACTCTTGTCTTCATAGACAGAAATAGAACTAAAAAAATACTTGGAAATATTAAAAGTGATTCTCAAATAGCAAAGAAATAATGAAAACTAATTAGCTCTAGTGATTAAAAACCGACATATAAAATTGGGGAAAGAAGTTCCCCACATGCATTTCCTATGGACTGTTTAAATGGTAGGTGTCTAATCAAACTACACTGATCTCAGTCACCCCTGTGTGAATTATAGTAGGTTATAATACAACTTACATTAACTAGAGGCATAACAACACAGCTTCTGTGAACAGGATCAGACTCACTTTTTCTGATATGCAGAATGATATTGCAAACAGCAATATTGCAGTAAATTTTAAATAGAGACAATATTAAATTTGGAAGTAAACATAAAGACAAAAAGCAGAAGTCTGAAATTTATCTTTTGACAAATTGGTGTAACCACATCACTCATCATTACAAAGCTGTCAGTTGCAGACCTTTCAATTTCAAAATTAATTTTTCATCTATTGCTGCAAGTGAATACAAAGTGAATGTCTGACCATATGCTACAGGTTCATGATCACTGGCAAAAGCAAGCATCTGTCAAACTCTATTACCAGAAACTTTACATTTTAATTGAGCAAGTAATTGTATGCAAACATTTTATTTTAATTACGTCAAGGCAAATTTTTCAGGAATTTCTCTTCTCTTAGCCTTGTGATATTCTGTGACAGCTCAGATGTTTGATTGTTATGATCTGTAATTGACTCTCAGTTGTACCATTTCTCCTGATCAGTTCTACAAATAGAAAATGCTTGATACAACAGTTAACTCCAATCAACTGTGGCCCATGAACTCTGAATATGGCTATGAGACGCCACAAAAAAAAAATATTTATGGTGTCTATTCAAGAAAAATAATAGCAAAGATTTAGGACAAGGGTAGTGCAGGAAAAGAAAGAGAAAGAAAGAAAGAGAAGAAAGAGAGAGAAACGGAAAGGAAAAGGAAAAGGAAAAGGAAAAGGAAAAGGAAAAGGAAAAGGAAAAGGAAAAGGAAAAGGAAAAGGAAAAGGAAAAGGAAAAGGAAAAGGAAAAGGAAAAGGAAAAGGAAAATGCCATAAGAGTAATGAATTTCTAGAATCACAGTGTCTTCACACATGGAAAGTAACCTTTCTTTAAGGACCATTAAAGTACTTTATATTGCTGGCAAGAAAAATTCCTGGTGAATGAGATTTCAAATCACAAAATGTGTTCAAAAACATATTAACAAGAGTATTCAGAAGTAACAAACCACAACCCAGGTTGCTATTCATTCATTGGTCACATGCATAATATAGGAAGGATTCTGTTGCTCAATCAATATGTACCGTGGTTATTCTCAAACTTTAAAAGCATTGTTTTAGCTCAAAGCAATGACATTTCATAGATGTGCACACAATGAATTAGCTAATGATTAAACCAGCACTAAGATAAAAGTAATGACAGACAAAATAGCATTTCCTCTTCCATCTCTATCCAGGAATTAAGAATCCAAACTACTATAAATTTTTAAAGTACAGACTTCTAAAGAGAAATAAAAATAAATAAATAAATAAATAAATAAACATAAAATGGGACAGGGTAATATTATGGAGAAAAAATATGTAAAATAGATTTTATTTTAGTTTTCTCTATTATTAAGTTTCTCGCATTAATAAATCTCTGAAATTTGAATGCAGTTATTTGGAGCTAATTTATGAAAATGTATTTTTTAAAGCACATATATGATTTTGACAAATGGGTAGGAAGAGGAGACCATCAACAATATCCATAACTGTCCAAGCACAAAAGAAACAGCATGTTCCCTTTTTAGCACTGCCAGGTGGAAAGAAAACTTGAACAGATGATTTCAGTATAGGAATCAGAACTGTTCTGTGTGAAGTGACTGTTCATTATTTAGAGATGTCAAAATAATATTTTCACATATAAAAATTGGAAGAAATATTTTTTTTCCATACAAAAAACAAAGACAACCTAAAATTAGTCTACTGTTATGAGAAAGTATAAAAAAAAAATCAGAAATTTGAATTAAGATTAAATTGACTGTAAGTACAAAAATGTCATAGTGCAAATAGTCAATCTTACATTTTGCAGTTGTGCTTGTGAATTTATAATTGTCTTTTTCCTTTATGTTAGATATTTATTTTAGAGAATCAGGATTTTTAATTAAATCTCACTTGAACCTCTCTAACCTTGGGTTGTATGTATTGAAAAACTTTTTCTAAGAACTCCAGATTGTCGTATTTTAGTCCAACAAAAAAAAAATGTACATCAGTACATTTTAGTTTTATAGGTACTCATGGTATAACTATTATATTTAAGAACAAAAATGAATTGACATTATTCACTCTTTCTTATATAGAAACCAAAATGCCTTACAGAATACCTTGACTTACTTTGATTGAAATGCTATTGGACAAGTCTCATCATTAGATATGCATGCATCTCTTCAAAAAGCACTTATTCAAATGCAAAACAGAATTTTCCTGTTCTTTTTATAATAAGAGGTCAAGATTTTGGTTTTTTTGCTTTTTGCTTTTTTGAGAGGGAGAAGGAGATGGGGAGGGGGAGCATGAGAAGGACAGTTAGGAGATAGTTGCAGTTTGTAAGTTTATATTTCCAGAACCCTTAGTATTTGACTCTATCTTTTCCAAAATACAAGTGGATGCTAAAGCTTACACCAGTGAAATCTTCATGGAATATTCTTTAAATTGACTGTGCATTCCTTCCTCTCTTCTTGAAATTTCTAATATTTGAGATAATCTATTTAACTATTTTCTATTTGTTTTTACTTCAAAAATATCAGGAATGTCAAGTAAATTTTTAGCTATCTTAGGCAAAAGATTTTGGCTAAGACTCAGCAAAATTAATCATAAACTTTCCTAATTTACCTAGAAGAAATAAAAAATTCAGAGTTCTTATATTTCTCTAAGAGGTAACTCAATAAGTGCCATCATAAAATAAATAAAACTTTTCATAGAAATTTAAATGTGAGCTGTCATTTTCCAAAGGATGAATTGGAAGAAGGAATTATCTCATTTCACAATTAAAAGCAACAGCACATGGAAGGAACCTCAAGAGATCATTGGGTCCAATCCCCCTGCCAAAGCAGGTTCCCTAGAGCATGTTGCCCAGGTAGGCATCCAGATGGGCCTTGAATATCTCCAGGGAAGGAGACTCCACAACCTCCCTAGGCAGCCTGTTCCAGTGCTCTGTCACCCTTACCATGAAGAAGTTCTTTTGCATGTTGGTGCCGAACTTCCTATGGTCTTGTGACCATTACTCCTTGTTCTGTCCCCACAAAACACTGAAAAGAAGTTGGCCAAATCTCTCCGTCTCCCACACTTAAGGTATTTGTGAACATTAATAAGATCCCCTCTCAGTCTTCTCAAGACTGAACAGACTCAGGTCTCTCAGCCTTTCCTCAGAGGGAAAATGCTCCAGGCCCCCTATTATCTTTGTGGCCCTCCGCTGGACTCTTTCCAGGAGATCCCTATCTTTTTTGTACCAGGGAGCCCAGAACTGGACACAGTACTCCAGGTGAGACCTGAACAAGGCAGGGCAGAGGGGGAGGATCACCTCCCTTGACCTGCTGGCCACGCTCCTTTTAATGCACGCCAGGATCCCATTGGAATTCTTCGCCACGAGGGCACAGTGCTGGCTCATGGTCAACCACCAGGACCCCCACCTTCTTCTCCTCAGAGCTCCCCTCCAGCAGGTCACCCCCAGCTTTTTGTCCCTTCCAACTCAGATATTCTGTGATTATATGAATCTATGAAAATAAGCTAAATTATTTGTCCAGTTTGAGATGACTCTTCATTTTCATTTTACTGTAAGCTATTTTTTTATGGTATGTGTGGTCATAGACATCTCTGAAAAATCTTCAGTCTATAGAGAAAGAATATATCTCATTTGGATTGCTTAAAATGTTCTTGGCCTTAGTTATGTCTGATATTCTGCAGACTAATTATAAAATATATATCTTGATTTGTAAAGTAATATTAAAAAAAAAAAAAAAAGTTTCATGCTTTAAACATTCTTCTAGAACATAAAAGTCAACAGAAAAGGTATGAAAAAAGTCTAGGATCATTAGATTTCTAGGAGACAATATGAAATGAGACAGAAAGAAATTTCCCTTGTCTTTCCCTGCCTTCTGTATGTCTACAGGAACATGATTAAAAACTACAATTTCTGGCTGCTGTATTTTATTTTATTTTTTAATCTCATCTTTTTTTTCATTATTTTATTTTTTTGCAGTAATGAGAATCACAAAGTAGCCAAACAGAATTGAATAAAAGACCCAAGTCTTGTCTTTTCACAGTCAGTACATTTCAAGAAAAGAAAAACACCAATAATTCAAATCTACAACAGCCAACATGAGCTAGTTACTGTTTGTTTCTCCCATTTTCCTGCTGATAAAGAGCATTAAATTGTAATCTGCAGAATAAAGGAACGATCTAAAAACATGAACTGTTGCTGGTTTCCAAGAGGAGTTTTTTTGTTTGCTTGGTTGGTTGGTTTGTTTGGTTTTGTTTGTTTGTTTGTTTGTTTTTTAAGAGTGACAATAATAGTAGGTATTTAGATCTTTGGACAGAAAAAGAAATGGGCCATTTCATTGGAGTTACATTTCATTGTAACTGATGATGTTAGTAAGCCCTGCAACTTTATACCACTTTATTTTTTACTGAGAACTATATTCAGCTCCTGTCATAGATAAGAAGGGTTATAGAAACTTTTGCTGACCACAGTATTTAATTTGGTTTGAAGGTCTGAAAGCTAAACTGTTTACTTAATAATTCATTAGCCACTTAGTTAAATAAGCTGTTTGGGCAAAGAGGTATTGTTTAAGCTCTTCAGCCCATTCATTTTGTCTGAAATAGATTAGATAACACCTCAGATGAAGACTGTACTACAAGGAAATCTCCAGTAGAAAGATCATGGTGACAAGTGTGTTATAACTTCTTCAGTTCTGAAAGCCATCCTACACCTGAAGAGGGCTTGTGAATGTATCTTTACAGACTGTAGGTCATTATATGACATAGGTCATTACATAGGGGTAGTTCATCACAAAATCTAAATGCTTATCTTTTTCCTGTTAAGTTTGTAAGAAACTTTTCAATATTTCTTTCCATATGTATTTTTGACTATTATGATCTATGTAAGTTCTGAACTGTGGAAATTGACTTCAGTGGATTAGTCAACAGATATTCTCTATCTAATTTTTATTCATAGAATTGCTCTCTCCAGCTGAGAAAGTGTATTTTAACCCACCCACAAGTACATAGCACCACTTTCTGAAGTCCCTGTCCCATAAAAGCATCTGTGCCACAGCAAATGGGGAGCAATGGGAACAATGGGTGACTTACAACAGAGCTCCCCACCTACTTCACCAGGATTGCTGGTCTCATTTCCTAGTTATGACAGTACTACTGCTGCAAAGTGTTTTGCCTGTCCAACCATAAAACCATACTTTGTAGAGTCCCCACAGTTCCTGGAAGAAGATTTTTTTTTTGTGTTTGAAAGTTTCAGAAGTGGGAAGGAATTATGTTGGTAATGATATACAGACATGATGGGAATGCTCCAAGACAGTACTGGGAATATCTACCTGAAAAGATGATCTGTAATTTTCTTTTATTCATATGCATTATTATTATTTGCAAACACATGTCAGTGATTTTGTTGAACTGTGTATTCATAATGAAACATAATTTTTATTTCCCAAGTGTTGAAAGATGATTTAGATCATGAAAAAATGAAAAACCCTTAAGAATCACTTTTAGAGCCCAGTATTTTATTTGGAAGATCCTGTCCCAAAAGTAACTGTAAATCTAGTATCTACTTACTCTGACTTCTCAACTCTCATGAGTAAACAAGTTCAGCAAGTCTAAAGGGCTTTTAGACATTATTGGTGACATGCACAGACTGAAAAGAAGGTTCTTCTGTCAGGAAAACCATTAACACCCTGTTTTATTTACATGAATTTTCTGTGGTGTTTCTGTATCTCCCTCCTCTGGTGAGCAACTGCAGGAAACAAACTGCTAGGATTCATAATACAATCAATATTCAGTACATTAAAACCTCAGCATATCTCAACGTAGATGCTGAACATTTAATCTCTGTCACTAGCCCAGTATGCTTCTTGAGCACACAGAAGAGATTTCAATAAATATTTTATGAATCTTTCCAAAGGCTTTCCTCTTTCACTTTTGCCAACAATATTTTATGACACCCCTCTTTTTATCAAAGCACACAAAAGTCATATGGACAATGACTATCATATTTTTCAGAATGGTTTTTGAGGTTCTGTAGTTGGACACTAACCCTTGAACATGATCCCCTTTATTTTATTTTTAATTTTTCCTAAAATAAAATAATTCTGATGTTTTCAATTGAAGGATATCTTTTTTTTTTTTTTTTTTTTTTTTTTTTTTTCTCTTTTTAGGACTTTTGCTTGTGCTTTATTATTTTAGTGCACTATTAACACCTCTCTGAATTATCCCTCATATAATAGTTGTATTATTCAAGACTGCTGCTTTTTCACATCTTCTTTAAAGCTGTAGGAGTGATTGTAGTGGGAATTAATATACTACTTTAACAATGATTTTGTTAAATTCCTCATTAAATCCCTGTCTTATTTGGGCACCTCTAAGAAAGACTCAATAAAACAAAATTGCCTGGAGGGCAATTATTATTAGGGTTTTCCTTTTATTTTTCAGAACAATTACCTTCCCACACTTTGCTATGAGCCAGATTAAACAGACAAATAAATGAATACTTCTCCCACCACCACCACCTTCATGAGCATCGAAATTACTTGCATTGCAAAAGCCAAACTTCACTGAGTAGTAATGAGATTACAATTAAGACCTTATTGCTGCATTGCATAGATTTTGCCTTTTTATTTTAAACAGTTTACAGTGTAGTTAATAAATTTACTTCTGAAGAAAACACGGACAATCCTATTGAAGTGGGTTTTAGCACAGCTATAAGAACATATAATTTATTATCATTCTTAACTACCACTTAGTTCTTGTTTGTCAGTAAGAGTCTGTTTAAGGATGTTTCATGTTTTTTAAAGCCAGCAAAGCAAAATTAATGCATGCAAACAAACAATGAATATCCAGTTAGAGACCTGACTAGTCTTTTACTATTTTATTTTTATTTTTATTTTATTTACTATTATTACTTTAATAATATTGAGACAAATATTAGCAGCAATTTTTTTTCCTGCTCCTACTTAACTTCTCCTCAGCTTTATTTGGAGAACTGTTAGAAACTCTGTCCTGTCACCTTTAGCTAACCTCTCTCAGTTCAATAGTTCATCTAATAAGGTCCTAAATTCTAATGAAGTTTCTGTATTTTTCCCCTATCATTTGTACCTCATTCACTTATTTTGGACCTACAAATCTCTAACGTCGTAGAGTAAAATAAAAGTCACAACAAACAGCTCCATCCAGTGGTTCTCTATGACTGTATTATTTCCAATTTTAGTGTTCACTTTGAGCAAATAATTCACTTGAATGCTTTGGAAAATATGCCTGAAGAATATGAACATCAATATGAAGCAAACATTCCCCAGAAGTTTCATTTTCTCCCATATCTGTATTAGTTTATTCTTTTCTAAAACACCAGTTGCTTCATAATTAGTGGAAGCAACTGCAATCTACTTGATGCCCAAAGATAAGAGAGTATTTTATTTCAAGATGCATAGTGTGGCAAATGCTGCACACAGCTATAGAAGATGCACTTCACAATACAGATCTTCTGCTTTTATTTTGGAAAGTTAGCAGCAGTTAAATATTTTAGCTTTGTTTCTTTTTGAGGTTAAAGGATTTTTTTTTTTTTTTTGAATCTAAAGGAAAGCAATATCTACTTTTTCTGAAAAGAGTAGACAATATTTCATGTTGCCATACTCAATTATGTGTGCCTGCATAACCTTTTCCAGCTATTATATTTTTCAAATCTTTCTGCAGTGATGTTAACAATGCAATACAAAAAAAAAAAAAAAAAAAAAAAACAACAACTTCAAAGCATCTTGGAAGTGTTAGAAGGGGAGACAGCTGGCATTGCTTAGAGACTAATCTGAAATGACCGGATTTGACCGGATTTCTAATTTATAAAACTGGGAAGCACATGTCAGTGAAACATCATCAGGGGCTTTGGGAAGATATACCTCTAGCCACTTCCTTTCGTCAGGTGCATGCTTGTTTACCAAGAAATTCAAAGGACTGTGCTTGAGGAGAGGAGCTGTAGAACAACTAATTTAAAATCAAGGCATAATGCAAGCTTTGTGAAAACTTTTGCATACCAATTTATTTGAAAGCTTTTACATATCAAATCTGTCATTCTAGATATTTTCTATATCTAGAAATATATATCTATTAGATATAGATATAGAATATATCTATTCTATATCATTTTGTGAATGATATATAACTGCAAAGAATTAAGTGTGTGCAGTCTTGAACATTGCTCTGAGGCTGAGGCTGCTTCCTTGTTGCTATGCCACTTTCATTTTAGGCCAAATTTGTTCTAAAATTCTTTTTTTTTCCTTTTTTTAATTTTCTTTCTTAATTTTGTCAACCTGAAAATACAAACAAAATTACTGATGTTTTAATTTGCAACAGTTCTGGGGGGAAATTATCTGCCAAGTAATATTTCAGTTGTTGCAGAATTGGATTTGGCTGCTAAAATGATGCTCATGTTACTGAACTTATGCATCCTGACTAACTTTTATATTATTCTTAAGTTGCTGTATACACTGTTTCTCTCTGTCCTCAAGTTTTATATCTGCTATCATAGACTCATGCATTTATCTCTTCTCTTTAACAAAAAGCACTTGAATACCAAACTTTTCTGATAGTCATTCTTGGTTTACTGCTTGTGACTTGCCATGGAATAAATGGCCGTACTTTGATGATAAACAAGGTATATTTATTAATTATGCTTAGGGTTAATAAACATAAAATTGATTATCTACAGGATAGCAAGTGAAATTAGAAAAGCATGTACAAATCTGTGTCTTTACAAATTTCTTCCTCTGAGTTACCTGAGACATTCCTTTATTTAACAACAACAACAACAACAATAATAAATAATGTGCTTTTTGCAGCTTATTTTCATATTTTAATATTCTGTTAACAGTGAAAATAATATTTATTCATTCAGTAGAATATTTCAAAGCCAGTTGCACAGAAATAGAAATTAAACCATTACAGTACTGTCTGACGAGAAATTATAGTGACACAATCAGTTATAATTCCAATATAAAAGTTCGGTTATAACAAAAAGGGAAAGACATGCTCTAGTCCAGCTCTGGGTGGACATTCTCCATAGAAGAGTGTACCATACATATCATTGAAGATGGGTGAGGTAGGCTGAGATCTGATATATGTTTCCTTAGTTTTTATTTTTGCTGCAATCATTTGCCAGTTTAATGTGTTCCTTTGCCGCAATTTACTTCCGTTTCTGCAACATATTATACACAGTGACAGGACAGCTGTTTTGCAGCCAGACATGAAGTAACTGGGATAACATGTAACGTAAAATGAGAAAGCAGCAGTATTTTCCAAAAGAGCAATGTGAATCCATGGTCTCAAAACTGGATCAGGCTGCCCAGGGAAGTGGTGGAGTCACCATCCTTGGAAGTCTTCAAAAGACGTTTAGATGTAGAGCTTAGGGATATGGTTTAGTGGAGGGCTGTTAGCGTTAGGTTGGAGGTTGGACTCGATGACCTTGAGGTCTCTTCCAACCTAGAAAATTCTGTGATTCTGTGAAAATTCTGTGATTCTGTGAAAAGGTCACAAGGAGGGGAGTGGAGGGGGATGCACCAATCTCTGCTCTCTGATGACAGTGATAGGACCCAAGGTAACACCATGGAGCTGTGAGAGGGGAAGGTCAGGCTGGATTCAGGAAAAGGTTCTTAACTGAGGGGGTGGTCGGGCACTGAGAGGGTGGAACAAACTCCCCAGGGCAGTGTTCAGAGCACCGAGCATGCCAGAGTTCAAGAAGCATTCATACAATGCTCTCAGACACATGGTCTGATTTTTGGGTGGGCCTGTGTGGAGCCAAGATTTGGATTCACTGATCCTTGTGGGTCCCTTCCAACTTGGCATGTTCTGTGATTCTGAGTCAACAACAAAGCAGTAAAGGTAATGACAGCAGCTAGTAGATCTTAAATTTTACAAAAGTAAGGGAGTTTCCCTTTCTCTAGATCAGAATTTTCATAAATATAGATTAACAATATGTGGTAAAGCCATATATACCTGAACAGATTTAGTGAACTTGTTATCAAAAAAGCAAAAAACACAAGGTATTCATAATATATTTATTAAAACAAATGTTAATAGACTTTACCATCTTTTGTGGCTTTATTTAAAATGAAAACAAAAAAAAAAAAAAAAAATTTTCTTATATATGCAATACATGTAGATTAAACATATATATATTATGTCTAGACATTCAGATATAAATGGAATGCAGATCTATGTTTTAGCAAGCAAGCAATATTGCTATAGTGAGTTATGTGAGTTTATGTATTTTTTTTTACCTTACTGGGCTAGAATCAGTTGGCCAAATACTGATTTTGAGCTTTACATGAAAAACACACTAAACAGCAGTGACGGGGTAATGCTTGGGAGAGGGGTGTCTATAAATGGCTAGAGGATGCCATAGCATCACAGCAGCCATGTTGGCATGTCCCTTAGGAGGACTTAAGAAACCAGGCTTTCACCAGAGTGTTATTTAGAAAATGGGATTGTAGAATTGCACACTGTAAAGAAAGAAATTCTATGGCCAGAGAGTTTTTGACCAAGGGTTTGACTTTACATTCAGAATACAGATATCACCTAAGAATTACTTTTGCCAATTAGAACTATGTAAACTTATACTAAATTATATATTGTTATGTGAATTATATAATTTCCTCACATTGTGTTTTGGTTCCATTTCTATTTAAGAGTAATAACTAATTTTAAGAATATATTTTTACATTGGGACTTTAAACCTTGGAAAGAAATGGAAAATAAGGAATTCCATTGCCTGCTCCTACATTTATAGCAGGAAAAATTACATCTGCTGCCCAAAAAACAAACCAACTATCATTATATCAAGAATGTATTACTTTCCATGCTGTCTGCCAACCTAAAATTATCAGCTGAATCATAATTTATAATTTCCATCACATACTGCTTCAGAAAAAAAA
Source organism: Aythya ferina (assembly GCF_964211825.1). Taxonomy (NCBI): domain Eukaryota; kingdom Metazoa; phylum Chordata; class Aves; order Anseriformes; family Anatidae; genus Aythya; species Aythya ferina. Next base: position 101,915,271 of record NC_140297.1, read on the forward strand.
AAAAAAAAAAAAAAAAAAAAAAAAAGCCTCACTATAGTCACTCTCAACAGAAAAAATACCAACAACAAACAGAAGGAAATGAATTTGCAATTTTTTAAATATGCAATTTTCACTTTGGAAATTTGGGAAATGCGTAGGGAGGGAGAAGAACTATGAAGGAGCTCCACTAGGTTCTGACACATGATTAAATTAAACTGAAGCAGAAGGAAATGTTTTTACTGCTCTGCCAAGAAGAAAAGCTCTTCATGGTAAGATGAGTTTTAAAGAATGGAGAAGCATTGCTTTTGACTTCTTCTTCTCTGACTTCTTTCAGACAGTGACTCTGTCAGAGATACGGTTAAGATGTTTATCCCAAAAAGAATGTATCCCTTTATCTGCCAAATACAATTTTATGTACTGCAGAGAATACACTTTCTGATTCACCGGCAAGGGAGCATTAACATAGACAGACCACGTAACAAGCATGTTACCCAAATCTGCTAATGAATTAAAAGAGCTTCTCTTTTGCTTGCACAGACACAGACTAATAACTTCTTCAGGACTGAAACATATGATGAAGTCTGTACTATAAACACATTTGGCTTGCTGGATTAAATTTTGTTCAGTTCACGTCAGTTCTACAAATGAAGAATGTAAATTCTTTATGAAACCTTTATTCCTGCATTTCCTCTGCTTTATTCCTGTATTTTCTCTGCTTTATATCCCTTTGCAATAAGTCAGAAATAGAAATAATCTGAGCATTTGCATAGCTTCTAAAAGAAAATAACATATAGATCACATCAAAGAATTCTTTAGGCTTAACTTTAAAAGCCTAGTTTTGTGTGTACTTTAAGCATGAGTCAAATATCAGTAAAAACCTTTATTCAGGGACTTGGTAAAGAGCTTTGTTACTCAGACAAACTGGAATTACTATGTATTTCTACAATTTTGGTAATGCTTGTGTGGAAAATACTTCATAGTTCCTCTGATTACACTAAAATAAAGACAAAATTCACTAAAAAGTCTACTATTTTCAAAATTTTGCAGTTCTCTCTTTAGACTCTCTTTACCATGGGGCTAGGTAAACAATCCCTCCTCTCTGGGAACTGATTTCAAAAGCTTCAAGTACAACAACAACAAAATACTTAGCATTTCATAATCTTTCTAAAGGATGTAGGGAAAAGGTAGAAATTCTGATACAAAACATAACTTCCAAATCAACATTAGAAAAAATATTGTGCTTCTGCAACAGCATTTCCTTGCAATGTTTCCTTTGCAACTGTCATGCACAGAAACTACAGAGTTTGCATTTTGGTTTCATTTCTGCTATTTCTGCAAGTCCAGTGGCCCTTCATTCAAATAGAAATGTTGAATTTATGGGGAAAAAATAGTTTAATAATTCAAATAGATAGGGGGAAACATGTTTTTCCATTAGACCTGTGGGGTAGATTATGACTTCCTCCTTGTCCTTGAGTAGGTTTTTATCTAGTGCCTCTTCAATGCTTTTACCAAAATGAGTCACTGCTCCATTTCCCAGATAAGGGAGACAATCAAATTTGTTAGTCATTGATAGAGCTAAACAAACAGTATATTAAAAAAAAAAAAAAAAAAAAAAAAGGCATACAGAAACACTTTGATAAGACATAAACTCAGTTCACTGTGATTCAGAAGATAGCTATGCCATCCATCTCAAATAATCTAAAACCTCTAAATATTTACATAGCTGAAAACTTTTAGACCCAAAAACTCTGATCACAAGTATTTCTTGTAAACGCTGCTATTTTCCTGGGTTATATATTAATCATTAAGTTCTAAAAGCAGTTCATATTAACTTCATTAATGTTTTAATGATTCACTTCAAAGAGCAAAAACATTTTCGTGGGCTTGAGGTGACCAACAGTATGGTAAAAGCCTGTCTAGTAAATTGTTTTTTTTCTAGATGTTCTTGTGAATGCATACTAGTAAAGCATAGCATTCCTCTACTGATTTTTTGCATAAAGAAAACATTGAAATAAATATGGTGGTGATGAAGTAAAATATGATTTCATAGCCTTTTGTGCACATAATACGCAACCTTTGTATATATAGGAATATAATAAAGCCTATCTGCATTATATATAACAGAAACAGAAAAGAAATAGGGTGCCACAAATGTACATTCTGTTGATGACCTTTTCCATACAGGAAAGCAAGACTGATTCACAAAGCAGAAAAAATCCATATCCAGCATTACTCACTGGAAATAATTTGACCAGTTCTGTCTTATGGTTGCCCCAGGTACTCCATAAGCTGAATAGGTGTCAAAGTGAATATACTATTCAAAGGTAGAATTTCACAGCCTGAGGTGACATAAACACAGCCAAGAGAAAGCTGCAGAGGCTTGGACAACCATTAACTATGCAGCACTGGACACCATTCATCTGCATAGTCACTACAGTATCTCTTTTTAAGAATTGCCTTTCACCCTCCAGTCCATGATTTGGAACAGTTATAATGATGTTTTTAACACGGAGTCTTTTCTTATTCTGTACTACTTGATGTTTTTATAATAAGGAAGTTTATTAAAAATAGTATCTCATTTTGAAAAACTAAAAGTGACTTCTAGCTAGTGTGGAACTTTCACAAGGAAGCTTATCTGAAACTGAATGCACAGTTTTATAAGTAAATTAAATAAACTGATCAGAAACATGACCATTGACTTTACAAACAGCATTTCCTCTTTGAAATTCTAATTGTAAATGGAATAAACTGATAAATTTCTAGAAAAGTCATTTTGGAAAAAAAAAAAAAAGAATCTAGAACATCTTGCATACATAATGTCTAAGAAACACTAATAATCTAGCAAGGTACATATCAAGAGACAAAAAAAGGAAAAAAAAAAAAAACATTTTACAAGAAGGTAGTAAATTTGTATTGTTCGTCACATACAGTTCATAAAGATATACCAATGCTCTTTAAGCAAAGGAGGCAGAAAATGGTAGAATAGTAACATTAATATTTAAAGAAAATGAGATAGAAGTAATGTAATACATGACAAAACTATGTGGTACCATAAGATCAAATTATAACTTTTTTAGGTCATGGTAGCAGAAGAAGAAAGGAAAGAAGAGGTTAATCCATCTTGATAGGATGGAATTTCTCTAGGCATCCGCAGTGTGCAACACTGGACAGCTGGAGCTGAAATTATGTACCCTTCTAAGGTTTGCTACTAATGGGGCAGGGTGTAGAGATATACCATACTTGGTTTATAAACTAAGAGTTTAGTCTAAATAGAGAAAATCCGGATTCTTGAGATAGCTGTAATAACATATACTGAGATTTTAATCTATTTTTTCTAACTTTGCTTGATTTTTGCAAAACATATACCTTCATATAAACTTTTCTCACACTAGAGGTGGAACAAACTGTAAGTGGAAACCAGCATAAAACAAGCCTTAAAACCAGGATGCTGATTTGGATCACTAAGCTCCCTGTTTACCAAGATGTACCAGAGCTGCTCTGACCTGCCACATGAACTGATTTAGAAACTGAAAATGTGGAGGTCTATTCAGAATGGATGAGTACCAGCCAACAGCATTTACACAGAAAACTGTTCAATGTACAATGGAATAAGCATTCAACCTTCCCAGGGCTTATTCAAAATTAATAAATAACAATAATTAACCATTAGCCATGATTAATATTAACCATTAACATTTACAGAACAACCTTTACAGGTTTTTATATGAACCTGCCAATACATACACAACCTTGCCTACAGGTGATTTGCAGTATCTTGGTTGAAACTGAGTATAGTTTCAACTACTGTGTTATACTATTTCAGTGAAGATTTGATGTTTCTAAATACAAGTCCAGGAACCAGTTTTGTTCTACACGAATGTTTTTCATAGTGCTTTGACTTCATTCAAAATAACTGAATTCTAAAAATGCATAATTTTTGTTGTGTAGGAAATTGTGTCAGTTCAACACTTGATTTGCTTGCTCTACCATTTTTAGGTAGTAAACCCTATGTTCAAGCTGATTTCATAGTATCTGTCCCTCCACAGTCACTCCAAAATATCTTAATAAGGAGCTTTTGTAATATGTCAATAAAAGTTTTCTTTTTTTTTTTTTTCTTTAAAATTAGGATTCACAGATGGCTGCTACAAAAGAATGCCAGCTGAGTTTTGGACAAAAGTAAATTTAAAAAAAAAAAAAAAAAAAAAACATTTTAAGTCATCTTCCTGGATTTAGTAATAAAATCATAAGAACTTTAAACTGAGATGTCTGCAGTCTGAAACTGCAGCCTGCCTTAAGCTAGATCTTATCAAACCCTTAGTTAGTTCTTCCTCCTTTTGAAAGTGTTTTCTTTTCCATCTTTCAGTCAACAGCTAGGTAAATAAATAAAAATAAAATAAAATAAAATAAAATAGAAAATATTTCTGAATTCACTTCAGTGTGGCAATGAGCTCCATGCAATCTTTCTGGTTTAAGCATTAAAAATTTTAAATGGTCTCTAAGCAAGCAACGAGGCATATTGCGCTGCTCTGTTTATTACATAAAAAATATGAACAAATCATTCAATTGTAGAGTTAAGGAAAAAAAAAAGAAAAAAAAGAAAAAAAATGCAGTCTCCAGATTCTGAAATAGCACTTCATTCTTCAGACACTAAAACTGTTTCTGTTTCTCTCTGAAGAGTCTTTTGTGACATGAACACACAAAAAGCCTTCTGGCTGTTTTATTATCTTATAGAGCCGTATGTGCTTTTGTGGAGGCCCCGTGCCTGGTGCAGCATCACCACCATAAATAAACAACATGCAGCCATGCTGGAAAGAATGGGGCCTTTCAGCAGACCTCCACTGAGAAATGCGTCTCAGGGTTGCCCACTGCTTGCAAAGTAGACCATGATGGATAGCAGTAGCAAGGCCAGCATGGACAGCCCCTCAGACAAATGCTGACCAGGAACCATTTTTAATTTATCCCATTCCCTGAGCCATCATTCTGAGGATATTAGACTTCTGCAGGCTGATAGCCCTGGGCAATTTCCTTCCGTGTCTGTTCCCACCTCTCTGATGCATAACTATACCACAAATGATAAGGATACCACAAAAAAGGGTATAAAATTTAGGTGGAAATAAATCTGGATAATGGGAAGCATACAGAAAATAACAAGCAAAGGCCACCATCAGAGGTGGTGGTGTGACCTTTTGGGTACATCAAAACTTCTGGAGGGCTCACAGAGGTATAACGTACAATGTTTGTGTAAGGATTTTTGCTATCCTTTTGTTGCTAAGCACTAAGTACCTTCTGCTTGCTTGAACAACCGATGGATTTTTGTCTGGTCAGGTAGTGAGACTTATGTCTGTTCAGACACAAAAGCTCTGAAGAGGTGTCATACACAGCAGCTGTATCTCTGTGCTGTCAAAGGGAAAGGACCTTATTAAGTGCCTGCACCCTCTGAGGTGACATTTACATCCTTCAGCTTGTTTCAGGAAAAGCTGATGAAGGATATCTGTCTGCTCGGCTGCTTAGTCAGTAATGAACAGGATTCAGACTTGCGGAAGCCCCATTTAAAGTGAACCAACCCAGGTCCACATCAGATTTCCATCTGACATGAAACCCTGGGTTTCTGTCATAGGGAACGAATTTTGGTCATCTTCAGCAGCATGGCAGTCTCTAAAACATTTTCATTAGCCCCACAAATGCAGCTATTCATGAACATATTACAAAGTCCCCAAGTAGTCTGGTGACTGGTGATCATGACATTGCTCACAACAGTTCCTGCAGTACCTCTCTTATTTGAAAGCATCTCTGTAGTTTGATGAGTCCCAAAGTCATGTCAAATTCTCTTTACTAAAATAATTTTCTGTACACAAAAGAAATATTTGCTTGATATTCCTTATAAATATCTATAAGAATCTTCCCTTGCCAGAAAAATGATACTCTTTGTAGATCTCAAGGATTCAAGAAACTAGCATTCAATGCCATCTTTTCGGTAGGCCTATCTTACCTCCAGGGTACTAGTCCTATTTTTAGTGGCATTTCCCTGAGATAAAGTGTAAGGTTGAGGTGCTGCTCTAGAAGGTGAGAACTGTAGGAGAGAGCCATTAAAAAGTAGAAAATAGATCCATCCCAGCAAGTAAGCTATCACTGAGCAGAACTAAGTAAGAGAGATGCCTCCCAGGAAAGCAATCACTGTAGCAACATCTTTGTGTTGAAAAGATGTAGAACATCTTTTCAGAACTTAACAGCAATTGTTATTCAGCTAGAAACTTTTAATAGCAGTAATTTATTATAGAACAACCTTCTATGTTAGCAGCTTTATTTGTTTCACTATATTCCAGATTTCTCATTCTCATTCAGTGGCCAGTTTTCTGGATCTTATCTGGTATATGAGACAGCCACTTGAAGTCAGTTCCACATGCTTTTCTATTTCTTAGGTCTTTCAGCCATCAGCTGGAAACAGTTCATGCCTATTCATTGATAGTCATCTGCCTCTGCTACTGGCATTCTCGTAGTGCCATTCAGGTCTGACCTGATGAGAACTATGTAGGAATTCATTCAAACCAGTATGCCCACATGACAATTCAAAACTGCTGTTTTCCACTGGGAAAAAAAGTTAGCTCTTTAAACCTTACTGGTAACAACAGAAATTATGAGAAAAAAAAAAAAAAAAGTCCTAAGTCCTTTCTTTCAAAGGCATTCTCACATTCAAAATTCAAAACACAATAGCTCTCCAAATGTTTCTGAAGCAAATACTTTTTTTTATATATCCTACTTAAAATGACAGTCACCCTAATGAAGACAGTAGAAACACTACACTAAAGGTAATAGAGCAATTTCAGAGGCTGAAAGGAAATTTGAAATGCAGATAAACAAAACACTATTTCATGGAAGGAACAATTAAGAAGTAAGTGTAGTACGCATATAAACTGAATAGTATCTTACCAACAATTCAGTTTAGCCAGTTAGGTTAACAGTTTAGTAAGTAAGTGTATATCCATTTGCCGAGGCGATCGGCTCCGGGGCAGATGCGTTCTGCAGCGGAGCGGGGGATCGGGCCAGGCAGGGCTAATTTTTTCCGGCATCGAGCCTACTTGAGGGAGCCGCCAGGACCCGGCAGCCCTCGTGAGGGAGGCTGACGAGGCGAAGGCGGAGCCAGCAGCGCCCCCTCCCCAGCCATTCAAAAGCAGCCCTTAGGGAGCGCGAGCGACCAGGAGCGCGGCGACCAGGGCGGGCAAACAGGGCGTGGCGCGTCAGAAGGGAGTGGCGCGGCAGTTAGCGCGGCAGTTCGCGCAGGAAGGGCAGAGCGCTCCCCCTACACACAAACAACACCTCGTTAACAACAGCCGTAACTAGGCGATAATGGTCGCCACCACACACGGCGGGCTCTCCAGAAAGTCGGTACACACGCAGACCGACTACCCGTTAAAAAATGCCGCAGTTCAGGTCACCGGATGCATGGAGTGTCTGAGCCTGTTGCTGCCATCGGCGGGAGGCAGAGAAACTGCGTGCGTGAGGTGCGAGCAGGTGGATGATCTGGTCCGCATGGTGGCGGAGCTCAAGGAGGAGGTGGAGAGGTTGAGGGCCATCAGGGAGTGTGAGCGGGAGATAGACTTCTGGAGTAACTCCCTGCAGGGCCTCAAGGGGAGGTGCCGAGGTGAGACTCCCCAAATGGGGGCGGACCCCCTGCCCTGTCCCCGTCGGGCAGAGGGAGGGGATCTGGGAGCTGAGGAGGAATGGAAACAGGTCCCTGCTCAACATCGCAGGCGATGCTCTCCCCTTCCGGCCCCACCTTCCCAGGTGCCCTTACGCAACAGGTTTGAGGCCCTAGAGATTGAGAGGTCGGTGTGTGAGGAAGAGGTAGCAAATGTTCCCAGGAGGATGCCTGGGGCGAGGAGGTCGACTCCGCGCCTCAGGACTGCCTCCACCAAGAAAGACAGGAGGGTTATTGTTGTTGGTGACTCGATTCTTAGGGGAACAGAGGGCCCTATTTGTTGGCCTGACCCTACCCGTAGGGAAGTCTGCTGTCTCCCTGGGGCCAGGGTCAGGGACGTTGCCAGGAAGCTTCCTAACCTGGTACGCCCCTCTGACTACTACCCCCTTTTGATAGTCCAGGCGGGCAGTGATAACATCGAAGAGAGAAGCCTCAAGGCTATCAAAAGGGACTTTAGGGGAATGGGTCGGTTAGTGGATGGAGCAGGAGTGCAGGTGGTGTTTTCGTCCATCCCTACGGTGGCAAGGAGGGGTTCAGAGAGGACAGGGAAAGCCCACCTGTTAAACACGTGGCTCCGGGACTGGTGCCAACGCAGAAATCTTGGGTTTTTTGATCATGGGGCACTTTACTCAGCACCTGGCCTGATGGCCGCAGACGGGTCCCTATCTTTTAGGGGAAAAAGGATCCTGGGCCAGGAACTGGCAGGGCTCATTGAGAGGGCTTTAAACTAGGTAGGAAGGGGGATGGGGCTGAGGCTAGGATTGTTGGGGCTGTGCCAGGGGGAACAATGGCAAGGCCGGAGGATAAGGCAATGGCCCAGCTGAAGTGCATCTACACCAATGCACGCAGCATGGGTAACAAACAGGAGGAGCTGGAAGCCATCGTGTGGCAGGCAGGCTACGACTTGGTTGCCATCACGGAGACGTGGTGGGACCAGTCTCATGACTGGAGTGCTGCAATGCCTGGCTATAAGCTCTATAGAAGGGACAGGCAGCATAGAAGGGGTGGTGGTGTGGCTCTCTATATTAGAGAGTCTTTCGAGGTTGTAGAACTCGAGGTTGGGAATGACAAGGTCGAGTCCCTTTGGGTTAGGATCGGCAGGGACAACAAGGCTAGTGTCCTGGTCGGGGTCTGCTATAGACCGCCGAACCAGGATGAGGAGACGGATGAGGAATTCTACAGGCAGCTGACAGAGGTTGCAAAATCATCAGCTCTTGTACTCGTGGGGGACTTCAACTTCCCTGACATATCCTGGAAGCACAACACAGCCCTGAGAAAGCAGTCTAGGAGGTTTCTGGAGAGCGTGGAAGATAGCTTCCTGACACAGCTGGTTAGTGAGCCTACCAGGGGAGGTGCCCCGCTAGACCTTCTCTTCACAAACAGAGAAGGACTGGTGGAGGACGTGATCGTCGGGAGCTTTCTCGGGCAGAGTGACCACGCAATGGTGGAGTTCACTATTCTTGGCGAGGCCAGGAAGGGGACCAGTAAAACCGCTGTATTGGACTTTCGGAGGGCTGACTTTGAACTGCTCAGGACACTGGTTGGTGGAGTCCCTTGGGAGGCGGTTCTGAAGGGCAGAGGGGTCCAGGAAGGCTGGGCGCTCTTCAAGAGGGAAGTCTTCATGGCGCAGGAACGGTCTGTTCCCACGTGCCCAAAGACGAGCTGGCGGGGAAGAAGACCGGCCTGGCTCAACAGAGAATTGTGGCTTGATCTTAGGAGGAAAAAGAGGGTTTATAAGCTTTGGAAAAGTGGGCAGGCCACTAAGGAGGACTTCAAAGAAGTAGCAAGGCTGTGCAGGGACAAAATTAGGAAGGCCAAAGCTCATCTGGAGCTCAATCTGGCTACTGCCGTTAAAGATAACAAAAAATGTTTCTATAAATACATCAACACAAAAAGGAGGACTAAGGAGAATCTCCATCCTTTACTGGATGCGGGGGGAAACTTAGTTACAAGAGATGAGGAAAAGGCGGAGGTGCTCAATGCCTTCTTTGCCTCAGTCTTTAGCGGCAATACCGGATGTTCTCTGGATACCCAGTACCCTGAGCTGGTGGAAGGGGATGGGGAACAGGATGTGGCCCTCATTATCCATGAAGAACTGGTTGGTGACCTGCTACGGCACTTAGATGTGCACAAGTCGATGGGGCCGGATGGGATCCACCCAAGGGTACTGAGGGAACTGGCAGAGGAGCTGGCCAAGCCACTGTCCATCATTTATCAACAGTCCTGGCTATCGGGGGAGGTCCCAATCGACTGGCGGCTAGCAAACGTGACGCCCATCTACAAGAAGGGCCGGAGGGCAGACCCGGGAAACTACAGGCCTGTCAGTTTGACCTCAGTGCCAGGAAAGCTCATGGAGCAGATCCTCCTGAGAGTCATCATGCAGCACTTGCAGGGGAAGCAGGCGATCAGGCCCAGTCAGCATGGCTTTATGAAAGGCAGGTCATGCCTGACGAACCTGATCTCCTTCTATGACAGAGTGACGCGCTGGGTGGATGAGGGAAAGGCTGTGGATGTGGTCTACCTTGACTTCAGCAAGGCTTTTGACACTGTTTCCCACAGCATTCTCCTCAAGAAACTGGCTGCTCTTGGCTTGGACTGGCGCACGCTTCGTTGGGTTAGAAACTGGCTGGATAGCCGGGCCCAAAGAGTCGTGGTGAATGGAGCCAAGTCCAGTTGGAGGCCAGTCACTAGTGGCGTCCCCCAGGGCTCGGTGCTGGGGCCGGTCCTCTTTAATATCTTCATCGATGATCTGGACGAGGGCATCGAGTGCACCCTCAGTAAGTTCGCAGATGACACCAAGTTAGGTGCGTGTGTCGATCTGCTTGAGGGTAGGCAAGCTCTGCAGGAGGATCTGGATAGGCTGCACCGATGGGCTGAGGTCAACTGCATGAAGTTCAACAAGGCCAAGTGCCGGGTCCTGCACCTGGGGCGCAATAACCCCAAGCAGAGCTACAGACTGGGAGAGGAATGGTTGGAAAGCTGCCAGGCAGAGAAGGACCTGGGAGTGATGGTGGATAGTCGGCTGAATATGAGCCAGCAGTGTGCTCAGGTGGCCAAGAAGGCCAACGGCATCCTGGCTTGTATTAGGAACAGCGTGACCAGCAGGGCTAGGGAGGTGATCGTCCCCCTGTACTCAGCTCTGGTGAGGCCGCACCTCGAGTACTGTGTTCAGTTTTGGGCCCCTCGCTACAAGAAGGACATGGAGGTGCTTGAGCGGGTGCAGAGAAGGGCGACGAAGCTGGTGAGGGGCCTGGAGAACAAGTCCTACGAGGAGCGGCTGAGGGAGCTGGGCTTGTTCAGCCTGGAGAAGAGGAGGCTCAGGGGTGACCTTATGGCTCTTTTTAGGTACCTCAAGGGAGGCTGTAGCGAGGTGGGGGTTGGCCTGTTCTCCCACGTGCCTGGTGACAGGACGAGGGGGAATGGGTTTAAGTTGAGCCAGGGGAGTTTTAGGTTAGATGTTAGGAAGAACTTCTTCACTGAAAGGGTTGTGAGGCACTGGAACAGGCTGCCCAGGGAAGTGGTGGAGTCACCATCCCTGGAAGTCTTCAAAAGACGTTTAGATGTAGAGCTTAGGGATATGGTTTAGTGGAGGGCTGTTAGCGTTAGGTTGGAGGTTGGACTCGATGACCTTGAGGTCTCTTCCAACCTAGGAAATTCTGTGATTCTGTGTGATTCTGTGATATCGAAAATGTGGTGTTGAAGAGAAAACGACAAGGTAAGAAGGAGGTTCTCTGACAATTTTAAAATTCACTTATGCTTGCTAGATCTACTTGGTCACATTTCATTTTGTAACTAATGCGAAGAAGGTACTCTAAGGCAATTGAAAGAAAGATAACCAAAATCAAAATTCAATACATTAATGGAGGAAAATATTATGAACATCATTTATTTATTATTTTATCTTTTAATTATGAGCCCTGTGACAGAACCAAGTCCAAAATATTTGGATCACTTTGAAAATCTTTGTTTTTTGGTACTTCAGAATTAATTTGCTGTTTGTTACTGCTCCTTCAGAGGTGCAAAATATGACAAGTTCCTGCTAGAATGTTATTAATTGTATTTAACCTAGATATGTGTAAAGTTGCAGTGAATTTCCTTGCCTGTTAAACATCTTTTCATTACAATGTGATTCGTTCTTTAACTTAAAGATCTGACTAAAGAAAAATGTTGCTTTAACCTCCTCCAGAATTTGCTGAGAACAAAATTGAGCTGGGTTTGTAAGGTCCTCTTTGAACTTGATTCCACTGCTGAAGAAAGGCTACAGTAAATTAGGAACTTCAACAAGTTTCTCAAACTTATATAAAACCCTGTCTTAGGGACCTGTTTTACTGTGAAGTTTTAGTTTTCAAATGACACAGAATGTGCTATTTAAAGCTAATCTTACTTTATTTGACAAAGTGTACTAGTACAAATGGAGTAGTACAGCAATGGCAGCAAATTTGACAATTTTCTGTACCTATTATTCCAGAAAAATCTCTAATATTTAGAGTTCTTTGGTGTTTATGACAATTAATGTATTATTGAGAATGTTTCATTTATTGTTCCTGATAGGTACTATTTACCTAAGAGCATTGCAAAAGATGCTTTGGTCACTGGAATCATTATTGGTGGAATATCTATCTTCTCCTGTGAAGAAATTCCTCTTTCCCTGTGCCCCAGAATAAACATGAAGTGATGAAAGTGATGATGACTACACAGTTAATGACTTCATGAGTGTCACAAACTCTCTATTTGCAGTCACACACAACATTTGTAGAATTCCACCAAGCAGAATGAAGCCAGATGAAGAGGGTAATATTTTTAAAATAGGTGGGTTCTATCCACTACTGTGGAAATATGACTGACGTCTGTTTGAATGTAGCAGAAGTTATTCTGATTTATTACCTGGTAATTATCAATGGCTCTCAATTTGTCATCATTAATGGAATCATTTCTGAAATACATTTTGGCAGTGGTTCATATGTAAATACTTCCAACTCATCAGAAAGAAGTCTATCACTGTAAGCAAAAATCTAGAATCATTTTTGGTTGCATCTACTGCAATAGAATCCGAAAGAATTATCTGCATATTGAATTGAATATGGAGCAGTTTCTGTATTCCAAAAGGTTGACTCCTAGAGAGGAAACTTATGAAATGCCTCACATAACACCTGGAAGTTGATTCCAAGTTTACAGTGACTCCAGCAGCTACTGCTGTTTTTACTGAGTATCTTTCAGAAATTATTGAAATAATGATATTTTCCTTTCTAATTTTCAGAAGAGAATCTTGTAAAAAATTTTTTCAATTTTTTGTTCGCCTTTAATTTTGGACAAGACAGTGGTAAAAATGCATGCCTGGATTTTTGTTTTTATTTTGTTCATCTTACAGTTTATATCACTCAATTATATTGTCCTATTGAATAAAGCTTCTGGCCAATGTCACCATATAGGTTGGTGAAGGGTACTCTGGAGTAGATTACAGGTGAGGCACGATGAAGAGCAGTGCCTGGTGTAGATCATAGAATTACAGGATGGCTTGGGTTGTAAAGAACCTTAGAGATCATCTAATTCCAACCCCCCTGCCATGGACCTCCCACCCGACCAGGTTGCTCAAAGCCCCATCCCACCTGGCCTCGAACACTTCCAGAGATGGGGCATCCACAACTCATCTGGGCAACCTGTTCCAGTGCCTCACCACCCTCACAGTAAAGATTTTCCTCCTTATATCTAATATAAATCTACCCTCTTTTCATTTAAAGCCATTACTCCTTGTCCTATCCCTCCTCTCCCTGACAAAGAGTCCCTCTCCAACTTCCCTGTAGGTACTGGAAGGCTGCTGTAAGGTCTCCCTGGAACCTTCTCTTCTCCAGTCTGAACAACCCCACCTCTCTCTTTGTTTATTTTACAATTACTTTAAAGGAGGTTGTAGTGACATGGGGATCAGGCTCTTCTCCCAAGCACCAAGTGGTAAGACAAGGAGAAATGGCCTCAATCATAGAATCATTTGGATTGGAAAAGACCTCCAACATCGTCTGGATCGCAGGCACTCCTGTGCCACTGTTGCTGTGCTCTGATGGCAGGGAGCAAAGACATGCCAGGATAGTTCCAGGTCTGCTCTGGTCTAGGTGGATCATTTTCTTGTGGATCCACCTCCATTGGCTCCATAGTGTTTGGCAGAAGGATGAGCCAGTCATTGCTCAGGACTGCCCAAACAGGATGCCTTTGAATGTTTTCAGGCCAGGGTGCTGAACCAGGGGTTTGTCCACTTCCATGCCTAGGTCCCATGCCCCTGTCCAGTTCATTTAAATGTGTGGGTCTGACGCTGCTGTCTGGTTTACAGCCATACCTGGGTCCCACGCTGCGTTCCAGATGAGAGGCACGCCTCTGCTCCACGTGGCTGGCTGGCTGGCTGACGCTCCTGCCTTCACCCCATGCCACCGTTGTGACAATGGGAAGGCCCAGGCCCCCAGGCACTGTATTGTTGAGGGGACGACCTGTGCCCCGCACCGTTGCGGTGCCAATGGTAATGCTAGGGCCTTGTATCTTTGCCACGCTCATATGTGTCTGTAAGCTGCACGCCAGAGGTCCCTGGAGCACTGGTCTGTTCTTGTGCCGCAAGCACTATCCCTCTGCCCATGCCACTTCCCCTTCGCATCAGGTGCCTTCCTTCTCAGTGCTTCCTGGGACTACATCTCTGTCCTCCCACACTGAGGTGGGCTGCCACTCCCCTTCCTGCTTCTGGGTTTCTTGCTGCCACACAAGCTGGCTGTCAGAGGGCCTAGAGCTCAGCAAGTGGTGGGCCAGCTGCAACGGGTCCTGTTTTATGGGGCCCAGAGCAAAGGTGGGGCAGTGGTGGTCACTGTGACCTCAGCAAGCCTCTGTGATGCACAACGTGAGTGGCCCACGCACAGCCAAAGACAGCTGTGTTGGGAGTGGCCTGGAAGATGCCCTGAGGTTGGAGAAGGAGAAGGGTTGGGGGGGCTGAGGGCCCCATTTCTGGGGCTGGCTCCCCCAGGCCATTTGGCTTGTCAGAGAGAAAGGCTGACCCTCTGCCACAGGGACTGCCCTCCACCTCCCATTCTGTGCCCTGGGTTTATTTTTAACACTGGTTCTGAGGTAATTTCATTCTATTCTTTATGGAAACGAACAGAAGCAGGATGCATCTTCAGCCCTAATTCCCATGTGCACTTTGCATACGTGCTTTCTTGTGTAAGCAGGTAGGGTCACACAGAAGTTACCATGTACCAAAATGTCTATTTTGCAATAAAAATAATAATAATAAAGAATAATAATAAAGAATAGGATGGTACCTATCACACAATGCTACTTGTAATAACAGAAAATTATTCAGATACAGAAACTCAATCCCAATATAAGAAATTATCCGTGTTTGGATATAATGGCTTACACACTACTATTTTGAATCACCAGAGAATCATAGAATCGTCAAGGTTGGAAGAGACCTTCAAGATCATCCGGTCCAACCATCACCATACAACCAATATCATCCACTAAACCACGTCTTTAAGTGCCAGCTCCAACCTTTTTTTGAACAACCCCAGGGACAGTGACGCCACCACCTCCATGGTACCCCATTCCAATGCCTGACTACTATTTCTGAGAAGAAATGTCTCCAAATTTCTAACCTAACCTTCCCCTGGCACAACTTGAGGCCTTTCCCTCTAATCCTATCACCAGTTACATGTGAGAAGAGGCCGACCCCCAGCTCCCCACACCTTCCTTTCAGGTAGTTGTAGAAAGTGATAAGGTCTCACCTAAGCCTCCTCCAGACTAAAGATCCCCAGTTCCCTCAGTCGCTCCTCACAGGACTTGTGTTCCAGGCCCTTCACCAGCTTCATAGCCCTTCTCTGGACACCTTCCAGGGCCTCAATGTCCTTCTTGTACAGAAGGACCCAAAGCTGAACACAGTACTCAAGGTGGGGCCTCACCAGAGCTGAGTACAGGGGAATGATCACCTCCCTGGTCCTGCTGGCTACACTATTCCTGATACAAACCAGGATGCTGTTGGCCTTCTTGGCCATCTGAGCACACTGCTGGCTCATGTTCAGGCAAGCATCAATCAGAACCCCCAGGTCCTTTTCCTCTGCACAGTGGCTTTTAAGCCACTCTCCCCAAGCCTGTAGTGCTGCACGGGGTTGTAGTGGCCCAAGTGCAGGACTCAGCATTTAGCTATGTAGAACCTCAACCCAAAGGAAGGAAGGAGAGAGGGATAAAAACTGAGACTGGAGAAGAGATCAGGGAAGGCGCACACAGTGGGAGGAGGTGGGGAGGGGATACAGCAGAATGAAGCAGCATTTCATAAAGGTACAGAAACTCTTGCACAGAGGTACATCACAAATCCTGAAATAATAAGGTATTTTGGGCAAAGACCTCAAGTGTCTGTTCGGAAGTTTACAAAAGGGACCATTAAAAAATAAATATTGGTAAAAATAACCCCTACTTTGCAGGAAAAATATTGAATTACAGGTTAGTTTATGGCCCAGAGCATGAGCTTGTATGACTTCTACCCAGGTTTTTATATTACTCTTCTTCTGTGACTATAATTGTCTATGCTAATGTCCAATTCCAATGTAAGAGGTTTGTTTGCCTTTAGCATCTGTTCCACAGTCTCCACTGGAAATTTTGAATTGAAAAATTAATATTTTCTCCTTTTCTATTGGCTCTGTTCTCTATGAATAAATAATGCTGGCTATTTATTAAATATTTGTTGTCTCACAATTTCCTGTACCTCACATAATTAAAAATTTTCTAACTATAGTACAAATCTCATGTGAAATCTTAGCATCAGTCTTCACCTTTGCTTCTCTGCTCCATTGCCTAGTCTTAACAGTCTTTATCTGATGTTTAAAACTTTTCTAAGCTTCATTTTGACCATTGATTGTTTATGCTTTTCCCTGAATGCATTACTATTGGTCTTTTTAATTTTTATCTTTTTTATTACTGAGTACTATTTTCAACCTCTCGATCACGTGCCTAGTAAGCTTAGTGGCCACTTTCCTTTCTCTGTGCTTTTTTCCTTGTTGCTCCCTCCAAGTCCTTCTTGTAGGTGAATAGTTCTCCTGAGATTTGCTATCTTTTTTTTTCCTTTCTATGTGACCATCCCTAACTTTAATGTCACATTTAAGTAGATTAAGGCCACCCATATTTACCTCACATGATTATTTCTTGTTTCAGCATTACTACAGTTGATTTTTATGTTAACCGATATAAAACTAATACCTGTTCTTTTATGTAGTTTGCAACATTTCTAGTAAAATACAGTTATACCTCACTATAATTATTACATTCACAGGAATATTTTGACTCCATCTTTACATGCAAGTGATCACAGTTGATGCCTAATATTTATCTCATTACAAAACTATTGCTACAATTTAAAATTATAACTTCTTGTGTAATCTTGGGCATTACAATCTCAGGTTAATTTTTCTACATGTGCCATTAATTCATCCTTCCTATAGTTCATGGTAAAACCTAATGGGACAGGACTGGGGAGAAGCAATACCAGTCTCTTTTGCAGCTGCCTGAGAAGTCAGGGCAGTGTCAAGGATCAGCCTGCTGCCTTCACTTGCAAGAGTGTACCCACCTGAAAGACACTTCCTCTCGGTGCAGGATGGCACCCACAGTGAGTCACAGCATTACCCTCCAGTTCCACTGGATAGCTGGAGTTCCAGGTTAAATTACAACAATGTTGTTATGAGATGTTCTCTGTCTAATCTTTTTGACTGTGAAGCCATTTTTTTGTCAAGAAATGTGACAGAACATCAATCTATCTGCATGTGCTAATTGAGCTGAAATCCACAGAAATCATAATGTGGTGGTTTTACCCAGCTGGGCAGCTGAGCTCCATCACAACACCTCTCTCACTCCCCCTCCTCAAAGAAAAAGGGGGAAAAATACAATGGAGAGGGCTCAAGGTTTGACAGAAGAACAGGGGCCCACCAATTATCATCACAGGCAGAACAGATTCAGCGTAGGAAGACTTATAGAATTTATGTCGTATCACGCCTAGAACAGTGAGAACATAAAAGCAAACTAAAAACACTTTCACCCCATCTACCCTCTTCTACTTCATCCCCCCAAGTGGCACAGGGGAACAACGAATGGAGGCTGCAGTCAGTCCTTAATGCTTCACTTCCACCGCTCTTTCTTAAGTCACTCTCCACCCCTGCTCCAGCACGGGGTCTCTCCCATGAAATGCCATCCTTCCCAAACTGATCCTCTGTGGGCTTCCCACAGACTGCCCCGCCGTGGGACCCATGGGCTGCAGAGGGACAGCCTGCTCCACAGGCCGCAGGGGAACTGCAGTTGCGGGCCTGGAGCACCTTGTGCCCTCCTTCTATACTGACCTTGGGGGTTGCAGGGCTGCTTGTCACTCCTCTCTCCCAGATGCTGTTGTGCAACAGGGTGTTTTTGTTTGTTTGTTTGTTTTTTCCTTTTCTTCAGTCTGCTCTCCCAGAGGCCCAACCAGTATTGCTCACTGGCTCAGCTCTGACCAGCAGTGCCAGGTCCCTTTTGCAGCAAGCTGGAGCTGGCTCTGATCTGACATGGGGCAGCTGCTCAGCTCTGCTCACAGAGGCCACTCCTGTAGCCCCTCCTGCTACCAAAACCCTGTCATGTAAACCTAATACACATAACTAGATGAACCTTTTTGAAAGTCAAGACACATGCAAGGTTTGTGAAGGCTTTGTAGGACTTACCAGAAGTTTTTGCTATATTTAATTCCTGAGGTAGCTTTGGAAGCAAAGGAGGAAAGTGGTCTTTTGCCTCCTGTGAAATATATATACATATAAACTGAATCTTTTTATCACTAAAAGGGAGAATTAAGTATCCAGGGAGTAAGTAGTTTTCCAAATATATATTTTTTTTAATTATGAGATTTTCTGAGTTTTATTATTTATTATTAACAAGCAACACATTACGCCACAGATTCAGTTCTCCAACACATTTTTCTGTTTCAGAAATAACCTGTGCTCATATTTACGGTTTTCACTTTTGAATTGTAATGCTTTTTTCACTTTCCCATTAGTTCTTCTAGGTTTACAATTTGTTATTTAACATATTCGAGGTCTAAACCATTTCAGTCTCTAGGCAAGGGCAGTGCTGAGCTGACAGAAAAAAAAAAAAAAAAGAAAAAAGAAAAAAAAGAAAAAAAAAAGAGCTCAACTGCTCTCGAATAAAAATAAGTCATCACAATTTAAGGTGAATATCTATGAGGCAAAACATTGTTCAGTTCAATAGCAGGGGTCTGCCAGGAACTATAGCTGTTAGCTTCAAAATTCCTAATTAGCTCGTTTTCAACCTTAGATGTGAGTTGTCTTCTGATCAGGACAAAAAGTTTTTCCTTTCATCACACTTCTCAAGACAGTTGTTTGGTTATCTTACTATGTATCTTTGGAGTTACTGGGGGAAGAGGGTAGGATTTGGGGTTTTGTTTGTTTTGTTTTGTTTTTATAAGGATACTTTGGCAATGCTTTCCAAAATTGTTTCTGTAAATCTGTTACAAGCCCAGCTGGAGCATTCAAGGAAATGCTAATTTCAGTCCCTGTTTCTGCTGGTGTGACAAGTGAGGCCATAAAATTCAAGTACTGGCTGAGGTCTAAAATGCAAATATTTATGTCAATTTTTTCAACTTCCAAGCAATATGTACTATACATTAACACATCCCATTTTAGATGTTATGGCTGAGAAAATAACTTTCTGGAAGTATCATTTCTTCCAATATACTCTATATACTCAGGCTCCTAATTAACCTCTATGAGAATAAAGTGGCTTGAACAGTCCCTTTAAGATTTATTAAATATGTGTATACACAAATGTATTTGTATACATTTGGGCCACAAATCTTCATCACAATGATACCAAAAGCATTCCATTAAAATCATGGATGTATGATTCAGTGTGTTAAGACCTGTTGTTGCTTTTAATAGTGAAAATCCTATATGTCAGAAAAGCTTGGAGGGACAAGAAAGAATAATGCATGTTCTTTGGGGGATCAGGTAACTATTTTTATACAGGCAATAAGGAACGGATTTTATTTTTTTCATATTTCTATATTCATGCACACACATATGTAAGCAACAGAGAAGTCTGAGCTGTGATCTTACTATTTCTTCCCCAATGACTCTTTTTTCTCCTTTCTCTGTTATGTGCCTATTCCAAATGCCATTGAAGATGACAGAAGGGCTCCTCTGTCTTCACTGAACACTGAGTCAAGCCCAGAATTATCTGCACAAACATCATTAGCTTAAACAGTTCACAAAATGGCAGGACTGAAATCCCAAGCCCCAGGCTGCTCTAACTCATCAGTATCTACTCTTCTTTGACTTTATCAGGTGAACATTTAGCAGATATTTCTTTGGGAGTTGTGTGCTAAATGTGAAACACTGACATACCTGGAGGCTAAAAAAACCTCAGCCTAACAATGTAGGATTTTTATTAGTTCAATTTTCGTTGTTGTTGTTGTTTTTGGTTTGTTTTGTTGTTGTTGTTTTAGGCAGAACAGTGAAAAAAAAAATTCATTGTGCTTTCCCCCTTAAAAAAAAACAAAACAAAACAAAACAAATAGTGACCCATGACTTAAAAAAAAAAAAAAAAAAAAAAAAGAAGTCTAAAAGTTTCATTGCAGTTTTTCTATTGGTACATAAACATTATTAAATGAAGAAAGAATGAAGAAAGGCAAAGTAAAACAAAGCTAACAAAACCTGAGTACCATTTCAGACTGCAGTGTGATTGTAAATGATGGTTATGTGCTATGCAGAAGTATATACAGTCTCTGACCTTTGCTCTTACAGCCATAAACCTTTTCTAGTTAAAATGACAAATGACTTAGAGACTGTCCTATTTAGGACAAACACTAGCTACAAGGTGATTTGAGCCATTTCTTGTTTATGCCTTTTATAGATTTTCTTCAGTTTGGAATGGCATGATTAGAAAGTTCTCCTGCCAGCAAGCAAACAAGCTGACAAGCATAAAAGTGACTTAAGAATAGCCACTTGCCACTCTGAGCTGACCAAATCATTTAAATATTTTCAGGGAGAGAAAGAGAGAGTTTCAGTTCATCCTATCTTTTTTGAAACAACCACATTGCATCTTCAGCTTTGCAGAAAGCATTTTTTTCTCAGCTAAAGGACACACATAGTCTGCATTAAAATCTATTGAACAGACCCTCAGTAAAGTACATATCAGCTGAAGTCAATGGAGTGTCACCTTGCAGAACGTGTAGATATAGATTCATAATTCAAGGTTTGTCTTTGTAATTTTTACAGTAACAAAATCACTTTCCCTCTGAAATTTACACATTCTCTTTTTAAAGAACAAACGCATCCTTGCCAGGTGTCCCTGTGAAACAGAACATCATGTTATCCCAGATAATTCACCTATCTCTAAAACTGCATGATTTTTTTTTTCTCAAAATAACCCATGTTTTTCACCAATCCAAACAAAATTGGACCTAACTGCACTTCTTATTCTTGCTATAGCATTATCTCTGTTACACCAACAGTGCAAATAAAACAATAAAGAAAAGGAAGTCATCAACTCACATTTATTGCACTGTTGTAACTGAGGTTATATTATACTTAGTTTTACTTACCCAAAAGACATGTATTGGCTGCCTAAGTGTTAACAAATCTTGATTTATGTTACACTTTGGAATGATTTACTGTACTTCATCATAAAGCTCACTGTAGTAAATCATCAGCAGATGAGAGACTTAGAATCTCTTTTCAGCTTTATTTTCTTTTATGTTTTAGTTTTGACAATGAATAAATCACACACGCACACACACAAAGACCAGAGTTAAGCTTTTTATGTAAACAACACATGAGCTCCCATTTTATACCTGTGTAGGATGCAACATACAATAACCAATTTACCACAGATGGCACAGGAAAGGTTTATACTTGTAAAGCTCTTTAGAAATGAGCTGAAACCTATGAAAAATAATGATTAATTAAGTTGGCTATTAATTTGAAGATGGCATTTTCTATTCCCAGAACCTTGGCTACAGTTTTGACCAAAAGCCTGTGTTCAGCACTTGCCATTCTACAGACCCCAATTGGTCTCACTGCAATGACCCTCCAGAGAGGTCTACACAAGGAACCCTTAGTGACAAGTTACGGATTTCTACCCCCAAGAGCTAAATTAGCAACTTTGTCAGATGTGGTAGATGAAGTCTTTTGTCACTTCTGGAAATGTGTTCTCCTCAGTGATTTCTGGAGAGGAATGTGACACGTGAAAGGTATATTACCTTGACTTTTGACTTGTGTCTTGATCATTCAGAAAAATTTCTGCTCTTAATCAAGCAGACTGTTACTGTTACCTTTTTTTTTTTTTCATTTTCTTCTCCTGTTGCACAATTTTTAGGGCTGTTTTTTTCCCACAAAAAGATATGAGGAAGGGAATTCCTGTATCAGTCGTTTTTAAGGTGACCCCCATGCCCTAGCTTCTTCACAAAAATATAACATTAGCAGACTAATCCAGACTGTGACTTAGCAAAGTTCAGAGATAATTCAGGCAGTGAAATCACAGTGATAAAGTGTCAAATGTTTTCTTCTGCACTATAAAGGAAAACATTCTCTTTGAACTCAGCAAGGACTTTGTAGGACAGGAGGATTATTTGAACCAATTTTCAGCACACTCTTCTCAAACTGTTCTGTATGTTGGAAGAACACTGCAGATCCCTTGGATGTAAATTGCAAATTGTTTCCCCCAGTCAGCCAAAGGACACACACAAGGTTCTCATTGTATTTATGTGTCTAGTGGTACTTGAGTCTGTGGCAAACACTCAGTCAATAAGAGCAAACATCAATAGCAATAAAAAAGGCTTGTCTTTCCTTTTCCTGCAAAGTCAATGGAATCTGTCTCATGTGATTTACTTGCCCACTTTTGCAGGTAAAATGGTCCCAGGACTGGAGCAATTTTGTTTGATAGGCACATTTTACAACTATTTAAATGGCTGCCGATATCATTATCCATCTTCTGTAGTCACATGTGTTGTCTTACTAATGTTTTCTTGTTTATCACACTTGAATTATCTATGTGTAATGCAGATACTGCCGTTGTTGCTATCACCTCAGTTCAGAGGTTACATGGCAATTTAGATGCCAATAAAACCAGCCTAGCATTGCTGCTTTCTAAGATCAACCAGTAAGGGTAAACAATCTTCAAGATCTGCATTTTCTTTATGAAAAGATGACCATCCAGCACCACTGCATGATTAATCAAATCAGATGCCTTTTCCTAGCTTCAAATTTCATTTTAACTATTGAAGGAGAGGTATAGAAGAGCACGAAGGAAAGTCAGAGCTATTCAGTTTCTGTTTGATTTGTCAAAAAAGATAAAGGTTGTTATTTTGTGTTACCTTAGCCTGGCCATTGTCCCAAATGACCACTGTACCTTCACACATTTGAATGTCTCAAAAAGAATTCACAAAGGGGAATTTGTTAAGTACAGCCTTGCAGAACTAAATGGACTTGGTAGTATTTGTGTGCAATACCCTACACATTAGCAAACATTTTATCAGGCTTCTGAGTTAAAGTGTGTTAAATTGAAAACCGTGTATGACATGTTTTGGAAGGAAAGCATTAGAAGGGGCTGAAACAATACACTAAAAATAGAAAAGGACAAGAGAGGGCCAGTGGAAACAATAAAGCATTAAAAGAGAAGGTGTTATAGGAAGGATAAAAACGGAAAAAGGAGGCAGGAGAAGGACTCAAAAATAACTGTAACAGAAGACTCAATACAATTATGACTACAATGACTTAGAAACTAACTGTGGTATGTATCTATTATTAATTACATTGAATTTTGGATGCATGTGGAAACACGCAAATTTTATAAGAACACATAACAGCAAGACAAATTTTTGTTTCTAAATACTTTCTTTTTTTTTAAAGAAATTGTTGTGTTACATGTTATGCCTTTTTAAGTAAGAAGCTTAAGGTAAAGCTCTCAATGTCTCTTTTAATCTCCCTTTCTTGTTTTATAACAAACAAATCACATTTGTGACATTCAGTCTAACCTCAATGACATTTTTTTTCACTCCTGTCATATTTGCTAATACAATTTATAACACAATACAATACAATGTGGTAATACAATACTTTGCTATTCAAAGTGTTGCCTTCACATTCTGGAGCGAGTGTCCATATGATCTTAAGATATTCCAAATCCTTTGTTTTACAAAGGAACCTGATCAAAACAGGTATTTTCTCCCATCCTTACAACTGTATTGCTTAATTTCCTGCAGTGGATCTCAAATAGTTTTATGTGTTTCATCTACAGAATTGGAAATAAATTCTGACGTATTTTAAAAGTTATGAGTTGAAAGTCAATGGTGAGGTTCATGATGTCTTAGCATGTACCAACTACAAAGTAAATGACTTCACTGAAGCTACTGTGAAAGTTATTGTTCATTATCCTGTACAGAACAAGGACAGGATTTTACACTCACTTTACAGTTGGAGAAATAAGGACGGTCAAATTAATAATATGACACACAGAGAGAATATGAAATCATGAATAGGCTGCAGGAAAGCTTAAAATCAATCCAGAAATTACTCTGCTGGCAAACAAAAAGACTTTTGTGGGCTTATTGCCAGATATTGTAAACTCCCTGTTACTGCAAAGTTAACTGATGCTCCCTTTATACATTAGTAGAGCTGCAGATGCTGTGAAAGTTTAATAATGTCCCCAAAAGACCCCTGAACTGTGTGAGAGAGCATGACTGAGCCTTGAACATTATTAGAGCAAGGCCAACCCTGGCAATTGAGTTTGCAACATTTTACTGGTTAAAGATTATTTTTCATGAAGAGAAGGATTAGATCTTCTTGTTTAAAACAAAAGCTGACATTGTACTTTATAGGTACATTGTACTTTATAGGTACATACTCCCAAGAAGAGGGAAACAACTTTATCAGCTAACTTCACAGCCTAAATAAAATATGTAATGATGTGGACTGCATGTGCACTCATATATTGGGTAAAAATTTAAATTTGATCCCTGTATACAGGAAAAAAAAAAAAAAAAAAAAAAAAAAAAAAAAAATCACTAAGTTCCAGTGTTACTAACATGCTTAATTAAGCTTATATTTATTCATTTTGAGCTGTATACACCAAAATCAGTAGCAATAATGGATTCAAATTTCAATACCCTCCTAAATTTGGGCTTATTAACCATCTAACCAGACAATTTGCACAGGTTTTAACTATAAATATATATATTCTAATCATTACTAATGTTCATTTACAATAATAAATATTTTCTTTGGAATGTTTTTTGGAATTGGATGTATTCGTCCAATGAACAACTATAATATATATGCTTTTGCTTCTCAAAAATACCATATATAGTACCATCTATATAGTCGAGAGTACAATCAAAAAGTGCCATGTATATAGTCTAGAGTATTTACATATATGTCTACATATCCAGCAAAAGATATATACATATATAAAAGAAATATAGGATATGGAGTATCAATGATAATCGTAAAAAGGAATTCAGTTTGGGGAAATTGTGTAATTCTGTATAGTCCTCCCAGCTTCAGTTTTATGTGCTGTGGAAAGCTTTTCCAAATAATACTACCAGCAATATTGTTGTTCTGAACAATATTCAGAACAATAGTGCAATAACTTTAAAGCATATCTGGATACCCAGTCTCAAAAATTTACCATGTAATTACAATTGCAATTTTACTAAGTGAGTTGCAACCTCTAATAGTCTTGAGATATTATTTGCTGATTTATCTATGGAAGTTTGCATGTGTCAGCAAAAACAACTTTTATAGCTTGCATGTAAGATCTGAAAAGCAAATTCAGTTGCAGTCCTTTATTTTTGTATATGATCTGTTGTGTCGAATTTACTTATTGTATATTGAAAATGAACAGACTAGCAGACATTTTCAAAATATACACATAGAGAATTCCATTGGAGACCTCATTCTGACATAGTTCATTGTGTTTTCTTCCTTTTTTTTTTTTCTGAAATAGTTCATAGTTTAATATAAATTGAAATGTCAATACCTTGTATGACATTTACCTTGGTCTAGTTGGGAGTCAAGAATAAAATAATAAATTGATTTTCTCCCACTTCACACAGACTCTTACTCATCCAAACTCTTTTTTTTATTATTATTATTCAAGAGTTATTTATTTTCTAATGCAGATTTTAGTTATTATTTTCAAGCGATTTTTGTATTTTTTGCTACCATCACCTGGATGAAGGAGCAGTAGCAGCAGAGGTATTGCTGTTGCAGTATTTCTGGAACCATCTGTACTAAATCACCTGTCTTATGAAAAAAGGCTGAGAGTTGGGATTGTTTAGCTTAGACGAGAGAAGACTCAGAGGTATGTTATTAATGTGTACCTGAAGGAATGTTGCAAAGAAGATGGAGCCAGACACTTTTCAGTGGTACCCAGTAATAGGGCAAAACACAATTGTGAGAAAAATCTCAAATAATTTTCTTCAGACAGGATCTTCTGTGAAGCTATTTTATTCATGATTGCAATGGCGGGCACCCTGTCAATCAGGAGAGCATTTTAGTAAACAAATCATAACCTTTTATTCCCTATTACCTGACACCTTATCACCTCCCCTGTTTCCTCATTGGCTACATACTACAGGTTCACAAGCTACTCAATGCTTCTCTGTACCATATATGTACAGAGAAAGAAAATATGTACAGAGAAAGAAAATTTTTCTTTTTTTTTTTTTTTTTTTCTCAGCTCTTTAATTTCTCTTTTCTTGTGTTTTGAGAACTTTTGGTCTTTGTTTTACTGTTCTTACACTGCTCATCCTGCTTTTCTCAAGCTTCTACCTTATTTTGGAACAGTGAGGCCTTCTACTGTCCACTTACCTACTTAGCATTTCTCCTTATTATGACTACACAACTACCTTGGAAGACAGAAAAGTAATTCTCCACTGCAAAAACACAACTTTGTTTCTCACACAATGGGCACAAACTGAAACACAGGAACCTCTGTCTGAACATCAGGAAGCAGTTTTAAAACATGAGGGTGACTGAATACTGGCACAGGTTGCCCAGAGAGGTTATGGAGTCTCCCTCCTTGGAAATATTCAAACACCATCTGGACATGGTCCTGAGCAAGTGACTGTAGATCACCTGCCTTGAGCAGGGGGGTTGGGCCAGGTGACCTGTGGGCAGAGGTCACATTCATCCTCAACTAGGATTTCACAGACTCTATGAGTCTGTGAGATCTGTTAAGACAGGCTCTTCTTCATGAGACACACAATCCAAAACAACAAAACTGAGGTGCTTTATAGAGCCTTTACCTACAGACCAAAATACCCATGTATGGATGTGTGTGTAAGACAGAGAAGAGGATAATAACGAACACAGCTTTTTTAAGTCACATAGAAAAAATGACATAACAAGACAATCAGCAACTACAGTAATTATAATAACATTTTTATAAATATTATAAAATATTTAAGCATTCAAAACATTTTTTTCAGGTATTATTAACAAATGGGCATCAGCCATCATTAGTAATAGCATTTTATTAATTGTAGGGACAAAATGAAGACTTTCAGAATAATGAATAGAAAAAGAAAAAATATGCAAGCACTAAGATAGTTTACTGCCATTCAATTCAGTATCTGGAAATGTTCTAGACATCTTAATTGAAACTGTATTTAAAATTTCACACAACTGAAAGCCTTTTTTTTTTTTTTTTTGTATTCCTAATTTAGCAGAATGCTAATTCATTATTATAGCATCCTACTAATCATGGAGGAAATGTCCTCCATTGATCCCTTTGTTAACAATTCCCATAAAGTGCTCCATTTCAAGATTTATAATGATCAGTGAAATAAAGTATTTATGCAAATTACTTTATTTACTTGCTTAAATTGAAGAGGCTAAGTCCCCAGAAAGACAACTCTGTCTTGTTTGCAGCTTGTAACTGCAAGATGGCAGTGGGCATACCATGCAGTTATACTGAACAGGATCTCTTCCTCCTCAGTACGTTTAGAGAACTTACTCTACAGATTAGGGTAAACTAAGCATATAGGAATGGTTTCAGAGGGTGTCCCATGGGCCAGAGTTGATAAATTGTGAATTACTTCACCTGGTAATATTTCATTCCTGACCTGTACTGTCCATAATCCTCTCTTGGTAAATGTGCAGCTTTCACACTCCCCAGGCAATCTGTTTGCTGCTAAACCCTCTGAACTCATATTTTTCTAGACAAAAGGCAAGCAAAATCTGTGTGAATAAAAGAACATATTCCCACTTCTGCCAGGTAAGACTACAAAACACTTCAGCACATTAACAGAATTTTTCAGATTTCATTAAAAAAAAAAAAAAAAAAAAAAAAAAAAGGAGTTTTGGAGTTGGGGGGGGCAGTGGAATAAGTAAGCAGCAAATATCTTTTAGATGTGATCTTATCAGCATTCAAGGAGTATACCATTACAAGGCTTGTACTAGGCTATTCTACGAATAAAATTTGTATGATTTAAAGATATATTTGTACTAGAGCATTCTACTAAATCATTTTTAATTTTTTAATATCTGCAGTCACAGGTATAACAGAGTGATTTTTTCTTATTACTTAGCGTTGTTTCTTGTTGTTGTTGTTGCTTTTTAATTTTTTCTCCAATTCTAATCCAATATATCTTGTTATAGATAGGGTAAATAGAGCTAATAGTCTCCAGTCTGAACTCAGAGTAGATTTTTCAAATGAGCTGTATGTTCACATAGCTTTGAAAACTGGAAAGTGAAGAGTTACTGTCAGTATGCAGTGCCCTCTACCGATCAGTTCAATGAAATTGTAGAAACAGTACACTTTTCATACTCAATATTTCATTATATTTAGGAAAAAGAAAATAATAAAGAAAAGAAAATATGATGGTGGCAATTATGATTTACAGGAGTCAACAATTATATTTTTAGCCACCACATTATTCTATACAGAGCTTCCAAAATTTGTTTCCCTAACCTATACAAAATAAAGCAGGCAAACACAGAGAAAGTAAAGAGCTCTGATTGTGTAGCAGCGGATAGCAATGGTAAAACACCTGTGGCAACATCAGCCACTAGCTGATAGTGTTAAACCTCTGTTTTCCACATATTTAAAGAAGCAGTTATGTGACAAAGAAGAACTGAAAACATAAAAAATATAATGTTTATTATTACCACCTTTGTATATTAACTGTATAATAGTACAAAATTCAAACTGTCTGTAGCTATCCAAAACAAAATATTGATTAATTATGTCCTAATAATCATATTTCTTGATAAATCTTATTAACAGCAATATTAGGTGACAAATATTTTCAATTCTTGTATTTGTTATAACAAGAAAATAAGTTTTATTAATAAATAATTCCTGTGCCATGCTATTACAAGGGACAGCAGGAAAAAGCTCCTTGCACTGGTCTGATTCAGAAGGACAAGACTACTTCCAAGGGGGGATGGTAGAGGCAAGGGCAAAGTGCCTGGTGCCTGCAGCCAGGCAGCTGGTCAGGTCATTGCTTGGCTTTTGTGCTTCTTCACTAGCTCTTCTTTGGCCTTACTTCAATGTGCAACAGAGAAAAAAGGTTCAGTCACAGCTCTGGATCACTGAATTACTGAGACAGCCCCACAATTTAAGAATGCACAAGTACACAAAAGGGCCATTTATTTCAAACTAATATATCTGTTTAAATCAAATCCCGGTAAGACTTTACTTACAGGGCAGCTGCAGACTCCCTGACTGGGTAGGAGAGGGTGTATACAAGACACATCACATCCTCAGCTGTGGAAGGACCTCTTGAAGTCTGTCGCAGTTAGGGACTTCTCTAAACAAGATCAAGGAAAAAAAAAAAAAAAAAGAAAAGAAAAGAAAAGAGAAAAAAAAAAAAAAAGAAAAAAAAAAAGGACAAGACCACTCCAGTTTCAAGAGTCTCATGCTAACCGTGCTCTTCCTTTTACTCTAGTGAGAGGAGCTTATTTCTGGTCCAGCTGCATTTAGATCTACTTTGTTCAGTGACATCAGTGATGAACTGTGAAGGGATTCGGCTCCAATAACCACAGTGGCTCTCTGCCTTGATGCTGACGTGAGCAAAACAGCAAACAAATGGAAAATATACTTGGATTTTCAAAGGGAGTCAGATCTCTCTGCCACAGGAAAATAAAAAAATATTAATCCATCCTCCACTGAGTGTTACTGTGTGCAGAATTAAAAACCTGAACAGACCGCCTGAAAATCTCCACTGAATTCTGTTTTTGCATGTTTTGCTGGTCCACACAGACTGTTTACCCTGCTGTGTCTATTTTTACTGCACATTCTTTTCCCTTCACTTACTAGTGGAAAACAGTAAGAAAATGTAAATAGGTACTTATTTTAGGAGAGAGAAAGGAAACAGAGCTATATAGGACATCCCAGAACCACGCATAGCCTCTCTGCTGCCAGTTTTCTGTCACTCTAGTGCAATAATGAGATCAAGTAGTGCTTGCAGGCTTGAGGCACATCTTCATTCCCATTAAGACAAGCAAATTTAACACATAAGTGAGGAGAAAACTATTTTTAGTTAAGCCCATTGCTACACCTACAGAGGTGACCAGCATCTCTCATTTTATATTGATCTGAAGACTGCTGCTTCATGCAGAGTATAATGTAAAATAGCTTCTGGAGGCTGAGTGAAGTGAAACAACAGTTGCACCAAAATTAGACATGGTGCATAGTTGTTTTCAAAACTAAAGTTGTATAGAAAAGATAAAATGTCTGTTTGAAAACTTAAATTTCTCCATCATTCTTCACTTTGTTTTCACATTTATTAGACTTAAAAAATAGTAACTGAAAAGGAAAAAAAAATGCAAACTGTGTCAGGTATCAACTGCTGACTAATTTAAAGAAGGAGTAAATATGAAGGTTAATAATAAGGAAAAGTTTATGAAATGTAATATTTCTACTATTTTATGGGACAAAGAGGAAATACTGCAGTTATGATTACTTGATTGTAACAGAAAATACATCAAAGCAATCTGTTTGGATAATATTTTTACCCTTTTTAAAATACCAGATTTTAGTAATATTTTACAAAATTTTTATTTAGCATGACATATATTTTTTAAAAATGAAATGAGTATATTATATGAATTAACAAACTTGTAAAATCCAAGATATCAACTTCCAAAAATTAAGAAGTATTCTGAAATCCCTTTACATACTTTGCTATCTAGAAGATATCCTTAGGTATATTTAAATTTAAAGATTAGAAGACTAGCTCTTCAAATATGACTCCTAATTTTGGAACATGTTGCACCATTCTTTCTCATTTCTTTCAGTCATCTTAAAACTTTCATATTTCACTTCAGTGCAAATGTAAATCCAATCCTTTTATGTTCATTATGAGTAAGTATTAGTAATAATTGTTGTGTGGTTATCTACTGCTTTCTCTAGGAAGATGCTTAAGAGAATGTTCCTCCTGGAGAGTCCTCAGGAGACTTCTGCAGCTGGTTATGGTGATTTTGCTCACTTGGATAACCAAAAAAATAATAATAATAATTTGCACATCATGACAAAAATACTAGACTCTTAAAAGACTACTCAGCTTATAGTAGTAGTCCTAAACCTATTTCATTTTTAAATGTCAGTGTTGATTGCTGTAATTGTTATTGAGTATGGATGTCCACTTCCCTTGAAGTTCCAAGCACCCTTGATGTTAGCCGTAATAGTAAATACTCATTGTCTTATGAGGTTGATTCTATCAGCTACACAGACTTGCTAATGCTGCATATTGGTTTGCTTAAGAACTGAATGTTCTTAAAAATAAAATAAAATAAAACAAAATAAAACAAAATAAAACAAAATAAAACAAAATAAAATAAAATAAAATAAAATAAAATAAAATAAAATAAAATAAAATAAAATAAAATAAAATAAAATAAAATAAAATAAAATAAAATAAAATAAAATAAAATAAAATAATAAAATAAAACTGACAGCAATCCAGGGAGACAACATGCGATTAAATACAAAACCCATGGGTGACAGCAAGCTGTTTCAAAACAGGAAAAGCCTTCAAAGAGGCATCTCTGTATTCCTCTAACTACTAGAAATGATGCCTGTGCAATTTGTATTATACATATACATACGTCACACTGAACATAAATAAACATATTCCTTTCAATTAACCTCTTCAAAACTGGTATTCACTACAGCAATATATGCCCTAGCAATGAAAAAAGTACACTGTAAAAGGGCATTTCTGCACAACCATCAGGTCCTGCTAAGAAAGATGGAAAAGCATTGACTTATTAGATAGCTGAGTGACTAAGATCCAAGACTGTGTGAAAGATCTTAAATGATTCTTGATAAGATGATCTCTGGACTTATAGCCCCTGCTTTTTGACAACACTTCCTCAACAGAGCTCACAACCTTTGCTGCTGTGGAGTCAGCATAGGCAAATGGAATCTTGTATGTTCTGGCATGGGGCCAATTTCTCATTAAACATATCACAGTGATAAGATTATGATTTTTGTTTTTTACTGCTTTATGTCATGGTAAAACAGGGTAGAAGAACATGTTGGAATTTTTCAATATGATGCCAAACAAGCTCAAAATCTCACAAGTGATTTTTTTGGAGGGAAAAAAAAAAAATGTATGAGTGTTCCATGGTTTGTTATATATCTGTAAGGACATTAATTTGTAATATAATTTGTACATGATTCAAAATTTTACTCTGACTAAATCATTATTCATTACCACTACTGGCTCACCTGCTCAACTGTCTATTTTGCACTGGCTACCTCTCATGTCTGACCAGAAAATCAATCTCAAACCTGAAAATATTTCTTGAGGAAACACTTAACAAGACAGTAATATTTCAAGGAAAAAAAAAAAAAAAAAAAAAAAAAAAAGTATTCAAAAAAAAAGTATTCAAAAAAAATCAGCATATTTGAACAAAAAAATATAATTAAAAATTCCAGATCTCATCTGACTGATTATTTTCTTTGTCAGAACTGCACAGGCACAGAATGAATTCCAAGTGTCTAGTGCATGAGGTCAGTTCCAGACCTTTTCCTAATTACTGTCCCTTCCAAGGAAATGGAAGACCAAGACCAAACAGCACTATTTTGTATTTCACACAACATCTAAAAGAGATATGGAAGGAGATTTTTTTTCATATCTCTGTGTTAGAAGGGTGCAAGTAATAAATGTTATTTAATGTTATTTAATATTACTCTCATTTCTCTGAAGTATGTGACTACACTGTATATGAGATTAACAAAAACATGTATTTATATTGTTATTAAAACAAACTCTCTGACCACAGAAGTGTAAACAGCCTGGCTCAGATGCCCCATAAGTAGGGGAGAACAGTCATTCTAATGGCACTCAGGATGGTGCTATATACGGCAGAGATTTCACTGAAATCTCTGATTTTCACTGAAATCTCTGCCGTGCTATGCTTTTGTCAGAAGCAAAATGTCATCTGCTGCTTCTGTATTTTTTGTTATTGTTTTTCTTACACTGTTTCTAAAAGCTAACAGAAATCTAGCCAAAATGACGGATTGTCTAAACTTAAAAGAGAAGCACTTGAGAAAGTAATAATACAAATGCAGCCTGAGGCTGCATAGTGTGTGGAGGGGAAGGGACAGGTGATGCATATATATCCAGGCTTGGTAGGCTTCCCATCAATAAGCCAAATCTGTTGTCATTTTTTAATACACACATCAAGAGTTCAGCATCTTCAGACATATTGAGCCTATGCAAACAGTAGAAATAACGTAAAATAAACTTAACAGGTTATACATTGTTAGTTATAGTTATATCCGAATCCCAGTGATGATTCCAGCAGAATCAGACTCCAGCATGAAATTTGGTGAAACAATTACTACACAGCAAGGCTGAAGTGCTTTCCTGTTCATCTCTTCATACCTGGAACACCTCCTTAGAAAGCTCTGTTCAGGGGCACAGTTTTGTTCAGGGACAGAATCATATATATAAAAGAGAGTTATGGTATGGGAAAGAAAAAGAATTATGGCCAGTTCAAAATCACTCATCTTGAGGCATGTGGTTATTTTCAAATCCTCTTTTTCCTGCCAGCGGCATGGGTGGTGGGAATTAAGAAAAAAAAAAAAAAAAAAGGCTGATCAAGCTAATTCTGTAACATAATTATAATTCTGGTCTACCATGATTGGTACTTGGTGTCAATGTAGTTGTACTGAATAGATCTACAAATTCTGAGACAGAAAAAGTAAATAACATCATTTGCTTTCTGCATCCTTTTTACTCAGCTGTGAAAACTACATTTTCTTGCAATATTCTGTTGGTCAAATTCTGATGTCAACACCATTTTTAATGTACGTATAATGTACGTATGTAAGTATAATTTAGTCCAATGGGTTTCCAAAAAGGAGAGTCAGGTGGGTGCTGTACTATATTTTCAGAAATTACTAAAAATGTGTGGGAGAAAAGATAAAATTAAATATACTATATCATTTGACACAAAATTAGTTCTACCTAGCAAAGATTTATGAGACTGCTGTTGCTTTTCAAAAATGCGTCAGTCAGAAGTTGCAAAAATGCTGTTAGTGATAGAGTATCACTTCTACTGTTGGCACATCACAGCATACTTCACCTCCTGGATCGATCACAGCACATGTACATTTTCAAATTAAGAAAGACTTCTGAATTCTGACAACTGTATTGGCAAGACTTTTCCCATAGTAATGGGAAAAAAAAAAATATCCCATCATTCCAGGTGAGTGAAGTATCCTGGTTTAGATGTTGGATCCAGTAATAGTTTAATTCATCCAAATCAATTTCAAGTCAACACAGTGATTAAATGTTCTCACTACGTATCCTCTTTTTGCAAGAAAGAACTGTTATTTTTTCCTGTTAGAAAAGTAGCTCCTTTCAGCATCTTCAGAAACAACCTGAGGAGAAAATAATACAATGTGTTTTTTCCTTCACAGTTTGTGCAGGTATTTTAGGTGTGATGCTTGTATGTTTTTTACAGCAATGACTTCTTTGGATGCATAGCATTCCATACCTCCACTGCTAGTTATATATTTCATTTGTTTCTGATTCAGACACTCATGCTGACGATTCAGGTGTTCATCCCGCTGTCCTTCAGGAGGTAGCAAATCACAAGTGAACAGTTGTGAAGATCAGGGTTAGAAATACATCAGTCAGAGAAGAATGAAAAGGTAGGTCACTGCCTGCCACTCTGGTAGCAGCATATATTGGCACAGAGCCAATGGTATTTAAAGTAATTTTAAGCACTACAGCTAATGAGGTGTGTTTTTGTTTGTTTTTTTTTTCCTAATACATTTCATCAGAAATTTCAGAACATGCTGCTGCTGTGTTGACTACATTTTAACCACTAAAGCCAATTGTCAGCCCTTCACATCTGCAGCAGGAGCAATGACTAAAATACTGCTGGTCAACCAGTTTGAACCAGCTGATGTTGGGAAGCAAACTTGTGGCATGAAACTTTCCATTGAATACAATCCCAACAGTTATTTTTAGCCATTCCTTCAACACTCACTATATTGCTAATTATGAAGTATGCATTTGATGTTTTTCAACAGAGTGATGATATAAGTCAAATATTCACTGAGTGTTTATTTGGCTTTGATATTTGAAACAAAGTTTATATTAATGATCTCAGTTTTCCAAATGCTAATTCATTATGGCTTTGAATCTTAGCTTTTCTTCATGACTCCCTCATTTTACTTCCTGTTATTTTTGATTAGTCGTTTTATATTATATTATTTTTATGTCACTAAAATAACATCAGCCACTTTTTATGGATTCCTTGTCTTCACAGGCACTGTATCACCTTCCTGTGAGAGGAAAAACTGTGACGAGTCAGACAAAAATACTCAACTCTGAGTCTGAAGTTTTAAATCTCTCACAGAGGATTTAAATCATCTGTGCAGTGAAAAGCACTTACAATGAAGTGAGGGAAGAAAATTAAGTCAAAAGTGATGAAAAACAGGTCTCTTACAGCACCAGACAACCTAAAAGACCCATGATGTAAAACAGCTTTCTAAGAAGTCAAACTTCTCTTTTGAAAGAGATATGAAATCATGAGGAAAGAGAGAAAATGCTTGAAACACAGCAACAGATGAAAAAAAATGAAGAGCTGTAAGAGACACTGTTTTTCACTTCTATCTTGTCCATCTTATGGAGATCTCTCCACCTTAAGATTGACACCATTACTTAAGCGCTAACAAAATATAGCTCTAAAGTGCAAAGTAGTTTTATTACAAAGTAATAGATTTCTGTCTGCATTATTAAATGAAATATGAATATTCATATCATTTTCAGGTGGAGAAAACATACATACTTCTTGGTCACATAATTTTTTTCAGTCTTAAACACAGTAATTCTCTTCCAAATAATTTGGAAAGATTTCTGCTTCATTTTTGAATTCCATTATCTGAGCATCTTTGCTTTAAACACAAATAATTGAAGACCAAATGCTATTTTCCATTTTCCTTCCATTACATGAATTAAAACAGGCAGTCATGTCAAAGTCCTTAGTGCACCAAGGAAAGTACAGCATATAACAAAACCACCACCTTCCCTGTTCCCTCGTGGAAGATCTTGCTAATTTCCATTCCAAGCAGCTTTCAGAACAATAAAAATAAATAAATAGATAAATTAAAAATAATAATAGTGTGCATACAGTATCATCAACCTGCTTAAAGAAACCAATCACAGACAAGATTTGTTAAGTGTTTGAAAGATAAGTGTAAAAAAAAAGTCATATGCTCTTTTAATTTTTTTCTGGTAAAAGGACTTATGGTCTGCAAACTTAGAGGAACTGGATAATTTTATCCAAAAAAAAAAAAAAAATCCTTTTATTTTTGTTGTGTTCCATATAAATTTTTTTGTTTTGTTTTTGTTTTTTTTTCCTAGCTCCTGCTATATATGTGGATCACTGAAGAATATTTGAAATGATTGCATCACCAAATTATTTAACTGAAAATTAACAATACAATGAGCAAGGGATTTCCCACTAACAACTTTTACCTGCACTGGTTGATTAACATTTTGGAGAAAACTATGCAATAAAATTTGCAGTGCAAATTTGTAGTGTTCTAAATGACTGAAATTGTTATGTGCCTGATGTCTGAGACTAAACTTGCTTTTTACTGCACAATGCAGTTACCTTTGTTCTGCTCAATAACAATATCTCCTTTAATTTACTTACTCTGGCATAAAGATATGGTAGCTAAGTGTCTGTTCTTTAATTTCTTTACTATAAATAATTTATGACCTTCAGATGACTATTTAAAGTTCTTGTAGGAAATATTATATGTTGGCACCATAAAAGATATGCATTCTAAGATTAAGCAAGTGTTACAAGATAGTTGTACAGCAACTACAAGATAGTTGGAGTGTCCTGTAGCTGTAATGTTTCCCCACCTATCTGAGCAGAAGAAAAAGAAGAGTTAAATCAAAGTCCCCTTCTTAGAAGTACAGTTTCTCCTTCAAGGAATCCTTTTAATTTTATCCCAAGTTTTAAAATATATGCATTGGTTAGATACTCACATAAGCTATTGATGCTTCTTTATAACAGTTATTATTACTCACATATCATACATAGCACAGTATCACCAGTATTGTTATTCTCTCTAGTACTAATTTTACAAGTCTCTTAAAAATAGTCTGACATGTCTTGCAAGGATATTTATTGCCTACTTTTCAAGAACTTAACCTTAATACATCAGTGTCTTGCAATTCTCATTGTTCTTATTAATTCATATGCATTCTCTCAGAGTAATGCGAAATAGTAATCATTATATTCTTATGTCCAAAGTCCTGCTCCTTACTTTTGTTGTTGAAATTACTGATATATACACTTACATATACTTTCAAAGTTAATGGTTTTATCTAAATCTTTCCAACATATACTCCGTTTACCTTCAGAACAATTATTGACAGTCCTCAATATAAATGACATAAGTTTAGCTAAAAAGAAAAGATTTGGTGGATCTCTTTTTACACAGAGTTCAAAACAGTATCATCTGATTTCGTTCTTTATGTGAAAAATATCTATGGATGTCTTCTTCCCCCACAACCTAAGTATGTTACTTAAGCCTGGTATATGCTCTTCACCAGGCCACAAAAATTGCTGTTAGTGAAAGGAAAGCCATAGCCAGAAAGGATCTTTTCAGGGTATAGAAAATTCATTCCTACCTGTTCTCCATATCACAAAGGGTTCCTTCTCTCACAAAAAGGGTGGGTCTCTCCTTTCCATTTGAGGCAGTTTTCCCACCAAATACGCATATTTTTTCCTTGGCTTGCATTACTTAAACAAAATGAGGTGAAGATCTATGGCCCCATACTTTTCTTCCCATTTGTCAAATCAAATTCATAGAATCCTCTTCTTGTAAATTATACCAGCCCATATTGTTAAAGAAATAGAGCATTTTCTGCAAATATTTCCTCAGTTGAATTTTATGCCGTTTTGAAGACTTATTGATCATGAAAAATGTCTGCTATTTCACAAAATACTTTAGGTCCCATCTACTGATTATCAAGTACAAAGGCTACTTGTATGTACTCTCTCATTCAGTTAGTAAAGATTTTCACATTACCTCTATAAACACAAATGAAGGTTTCTATTGCAAGTTCTTAGCTGAAGAACAGATATATACCTGGATACCTTAAAAACAGAGATCAAATTTGTTGTCTTGAAGCCCTGGATCTTTTGAACACTATATTCAATATATATTCCCAGTAGATTCTATACTCAATATATAGAAGTTATATGTCCCTCTTGTATGGGGGATCCCAGAAATGCACACAATTTTCCAGGTGTGGCCTCACCAGAGCTAAGTAGGGGAAGAGGATCACCTCTCTTGACTGGCTGTCCACACTCTTCCTGATGCAGGCTAGGATCCCATTGGCCTTCTTGGCCACAAGGGCACACTGTTGGCTCACGGTTAACTTGTTTTCCACTGCAATCCCAAGGACCCTCTCTCTCCAGCAGGTCAGCCCCCAACCTGTACTGGTGCCTGGGGTTGTTCCTCCTTAGGTTCAGGACCCTGTGCTTGCCCTTGTTGAACCTTATGAGGTTGAACCTTATGAGAGTTCTCCAGCTTTTCCAGGTTCCTCTGAATGGTTGCATGGGTCTCTGGCATGTCAGCCACTGTGCCAAGCTTTGTATAATCCGTAAACTTGCTGAGGGTACACCCTCAGCAATGACCTTTATCCAGGTCATTGATGAATAAGTTGACGAGCGCTGGACCCAGTACTAACCCCTGAGGGACACCACTAGCCACAGACCTCCAACTAGACTCAGCACTGTTGAGCACAACCCTCTAAGCTCTGCCACCCAGCCAGTTCACTGTCCCTTCATGGATCCCACACTTCTGGAGCTTTCCCAGGAGGATATTATAGGAGACAGTGTTGAAAGCCTTGCTGAAGTCAAGGTAGACAACATCCACTGCTATCCTCTCATCCATCTAGCCAGTCATTTCAACATAGAAGACTCTTAGGTTGGTTAAACACGACTTACCCACATTTGAAAGTCATTATTATCTCTTCTTTGATACTGTCTAATGTTTTGCGTTTGCTTTTTTCTTTTTTTCGTTTGTAATTGATAATTTTAACACAACAGAGATCAATTAAAATTATTAAGACAGATCTTGTGTGTCAAGTTCCTTGCGAGTGTTTAATTAAGCTTTGCTTTCCCACACCTTTTTTCCTATAATGCTGAAGGCCATTCCCAAGCCCATCATTAGTGTACTTCCCAAGTCATATTCATTAAATATTCTTTTTCATTTTGAGACCTTATTGATATTTTGAAATAAGAACAATGGAGACTTTCTGTACAAATTACTTATCAGGTTAAGCGTTGGTTTGGGGGCAAAAGAGGTGATGAAAAATTGGTAAGATCCAATGCAAGATTTTAAAAATAAATAAATAAAAGTAAGAGGAGGGTTTGGGGTTCCTTTGTGCCACTGAGACAAAACATGTTTACATTACACATACATGTGAGATTTCCAGCCTGATGGTCTTCTCAGCTTATCACTGCTTTGCTGAAACAGGAACACGAACAGGTCTCAGTCTCATCTCATTGCTGATTATAACCAGCCAGTATTTGGCCAATCATGTTACTTTAATATTTAGATGATTAAACCAAAACATTAAAGTGGTTGACTGGTGCAAGTAGCTTGATAATGCTATTCAGGTCCATACCAGATCAGCTTTAGGGTGACAGAAAATACTACATCCTTTCTCTTTGATTACACCAGTAGGAAAATTTCAATATGACCAAGAAACCAATCCTGTATTTTCAGATAACGAAAACCCAATATCACTGGAAGCATAGCCCCCTGCTGTTATCAGTATGTGGAAACCAAGGATTTGATGGAGAAGAGGAAGCTGGCTTCAAAAATACACGGCTGAGATCACGCAGATTTAACAGTTCAGGAGACTGAAGTTCCCAATTTTATTGCTTGTGAACCTACAGCAAAACTTAAGTTGTAAGAGATGAAGTTAAACAAAAATGCCCTAGAAAATAGAAGAGGCCATCTCTTGGAAGTACCAAGTAATTTATTTTCCCAGAATAAATGTCTACGCAGCACAGAAACCATGCAGAGATGCTGAATTGTGTGAGAAACAAGATATTTTAGCATTATCCTTGTGGAGCTCCTTGAAAACAGCTGGTTTTCTCCTTGGATCCAAATAGTTCTGCACAAGTTATTGCAGGTAAGCCTGCACAGCACTAGATATTTGTTAACTCTGCTGCTTCTGGCATTATTAGTACCAAAATTCCATCTATACCTGGTATGTTTAGTACCGTGATATTATATTCACAATTACACTGGAAGCATCCATTCATTTCTCACAGACACTAAAAAGGATAATTGGGTTTATTAAAATAAATCACTGACAGCTTTTAATGCAAATGCATGGTTAACATCAAAGACACTGAAGAGCTCCTGAAAGAAATAATAATAAAACAGTAGATCAGTCTCACAAGTTCTAACTGGCAACTTTTCCCCAGCCAGAGGGCCTGTTCTATAAAAACATGGCAAATACTTAACAGCAGAAAAAGAATAAAGAGAATTTTCAAGAGGTGAATGGCAGATCAACACCACAAGAAGTTACTGATTTGGATAAAGAAATGAAACATCAAGGCAGGGGGATTACTAAGTTTCCTGTTGTCCTTAATTATCAGAGAGGACAAAACGTGCTACAGGAAGATACAAAACAGGGTAGCTTGCAGGCAGAGGTGTGGTGCAATTGCAGTTTAAAGCTCAGATCTTCACACTACACCCAGAGTAAGATATCATAATATTCCACGTCACAAACAAGAATTCTAAAAAAATAAATAAATAAATATAAAAATGGAAGGATAAAGGAGGTAAAACATCAGAAAGCTGCAAGAGAAAAGTAAGCCACCAGAGAGGTGTTAAACCTCTGTGATGATGAGCTCATCATATGAGATTCACAAACATAAGTCAATGCCAGCTGACATTTCCTGGTATTTACATGCTTTACTGCACTTTCCAATCTCAGGCTCTAAACTCTGATCCTTTCAAACACTTTGTCTTTCATCTTTTCTTCTCTCTGTTTGGTTACATTCTACCATGTAACCAATCCATTTCATAAACCAGCATTTTAAAAATAAGTGTAGATAAGTACTTTAAAATATACATGTGTACAGAACAACCATTAACAATCTGAAGAAGTTTGAAAATATATATAGAGAGAGACATATATATATAAAACTAAAAA
This sequence comes from Aythya ferina, assembly GCF_964211825.1. NCBI lineage: Eukaryota > Metazoa > Chordata > Aves > Anseriformes > Anatidae > Aythya > Aythya ferina. The sequence goes on from NC_140297.1 coordinate 101,956,667, forward strand.
TAGGAAGAAATTCGCTAAAATTACTAGTAAAACTTTAAATAATGGAAATACCTGTAAAATTAAATGAACATTTATCATAGAGTCATAGAACATCTCGGGTTGCAAGGAACCCTAAAGACCATACAGTTCCAACATCCCTGCCATGGGAAGGGATGCCATCCACTAGATAGGTTGCCTGGGGTCCTGTTCCTGAACACCTCCAGGGCTGGGGCATCCACAACTTCTGTGAACAACTATTTCCAGTGCCTCACATCCCTCTGAGCAAAAAATTTCCACCTAACATCTAATCTAAATCTCCCCTGTATTAGTTTAAAACTGTTCCCCCTTGACCTTTCATTATCTGCCTGTGTAAAAAAATCACTCTACATCTTTTTTATAAGTCCCCTTTAAGTACTGAAAGGCCTGAATGAGATAACCCTGGAGGCTTCTTTTCCTCAGGATGAACAACCCCAACTCTCTCAGCTTGCCTTCGTAGGAGAGGTGCTCCAGCCCTCTGATCATCTTTATGACCCTCCTCTGGATCCACTCTAACAGATCACATCTTTCTGGATGTAGCACTCCAAGCAGGGCCTCACAAGGGCAGAACAGACGGAAACAATCACTTCCCTCAACCTGCTAGCCAACCCTTTTGTAATGCAACCCAGAATGCAGTTGGCCTTCTGCACTGCAAGCACACATTGGTGGCTCACGTAAAGTTTTTTGTCCATCAGAACCCCCAAGTTCTTCTCTGCAGGCCTGCTCTCAATAAGCCCATCTCCCAGTCTGTACTCATGTCTGGGATTGCCGCAACCCAGGTGCAGCACCTTGCACTTGGCCTTGTTGAACCTCATTAGGTTCACCTGGGCCCACTTCTCAAGCTTGTCCACACCCCTTTGGATGGCATCCCTTCCTTCTGTTTTATCAACTGCACCACTCATCTTGGTGTCACGTACCAACTTGCTGAGAGTGCACTTAATCCCACTATGTCATTGACAAAGATATTAAATAGCACTGGCACCATGACAGAGACCTAAGAGACTCCACTCATCATGGGCCTCCCCCTGTACATAGAGCCAGTGACGACTTAATAGTCCTCCCTTCAAATCAATCTCTGTCCCTCCATATTAGAGATCAGGGTGTCATATGAGACAATGTCTAAGACCTTTCAGAATTCCAGTTAGATGGTATCAATAGGTCTTGTCTTGTCAACTCATGCAGTCACACCAGCATAAAACCAGATTGGTCAGGCATGATTTATCCTTGGTGAAGCCATGCTGGCTGTCTTGGATCTCTTCCTTGTCTTGCATGTGCCATGACATCGCTTCCGTAAGGATCTGTTCCATGATCTTCCCAGGCACAGAGATGATGCTTACAACTCTGTAGTTCCCTGGGTTTTCCTTTCTACCGTTTCTAAAAATGGCAGTTATGCTTCCCTTTTTCATGTCACTGAGGACTTTGTCTGACTGCCATGACTTTGCGAATATGATGGAAAGCAACTCCAACAGCCAGTTTTCTCAGGACCCTGGGAGTGCATGTCATCAGACCCCATAGACTTGTACCTGTTTAGTTTCATCATGTGGTCTTGAACCTGCTCTTTGCTCATCTGTCAGAGGGAGTACACACTCCTTGGTCTTTCTTTTCTGACCAATGTACCTGTAGAATCCCTTCTTGTTATTCTTTGCATCCCTTGCCAAGTTCAGTTCCATCTCTGCCTTGGTTTTCTGTACTGGATCTGGCTGGGATTTAGTTAGCTTTCCCTGCAGCAACCCATACAGTGCTGTGCTCTGCACTAGTAGCTAGAACAGCACTGGTGTCACACCAGTGTTGTGTCTATTGCTGAGCAGTGCTGGCACAGCATCAAGCTGAGCATCAAGCATCACAGCATCAAGACACCCTCCAGACCTCCCTCCCCCGAAGAGCCAGCAGGCTGGGGGTGGTCAAGAGGCAGGGAGGGGACATCACCAGGGCAGCTGACCTAAAGTGGCCAAAGGGATATTCCATACCATGTGGTGTTACACTCAACAATAAAAGGTGGGAAAGGGGAAGGAGAGGGGGGGCCCTCGTTATAAAAATATCCGTCCTCCCAAACAACCACTACATGTATTGGGGTCCTGCTTCCTGGGACGTGGACGAACATTGCTCATTGATGGGAAGTAGAGAGTAATTTCTTTTTTCTCTCTCCGTGCTTCCACACAGCCTTTGCTTGTTCTTTTGTTTGTTTGTTTGTTTGTTTTTGTTTTTGTTATTTTGTTTTGTTTTCCTCTCTTCCTTTTCCCTTTAATTAAACTATCCTCATCCTAACCTATGAGGGCTTTTTGTTTGTTTGTTTGTTTGTTTTCCAGTATACTTTCTTCTCCCCCTCTTCTTCTAAGGACGGGGAGTGAGAGAGCAGTTGTGGTGGAGTTCAGCTGCCCATCAAGGTAAAAGCACCACATTTTCTTGATCCCACTCCTATACATATGAGCAGCATCCCTGTACTCTTCCCAGGCCACATGTCCCTGCTTTCACAGCTGTAGTGGTTTTACTCATGTGGGCAGCTGAGCTCCACCAAAACCGCTCTTTCACTCCTCCTCTCCTCAAAGAGGAAGGGGGAGAAAATACAGAGAACTTGAGGTTTGAGATGAGAAAGGTTTAATTAAAGGGAAAGGGAATGGGGAGAAAAAGAAATAATAAGTCTGTGCAGAAGCACAGAGAGAAGGAAAAAAATTATTCTCTACTTCCCATCAACGAGTGATGTTTGGCCACGTCCTGGGAAGCAGGGCCTCAAAATGCATAGTGGTTGTTCAGGAGAAACAATCCCGTCCCCAACAAGAGCCCCCCTTCTTATTGCTGAGTGTGACATCAGGTGTTATGGAATTTGATTGGTTTAGGTCAGCTGCCCTGGTGATGTGCCCTCCCCATCACTTGCCCACCCCCAGCCTGCTGGCTCTTGGGGACTTGGAAGAAGTCCTGATGCTTTGCCAGCACTATGCAGCAATAGACACAACACTGGAGTGATATCAGTGCTGTTCCAGCTACAAGTGCAGAGAACAGCACTGTGTGGGCTGCTGCAAGGAAAGGTGACTCCATCCCAGACAGACCCAACACAACCTCCACCCCTTATTCCATAACATGTGTGTCACACTCAGGTACCACACAGTTTAGTATATAGATACTCTCATCACCATTGTTCTCTGTCCATTGAAGTATTTATACATCTGTACTTCTTTTCATTCAATAGGTCTTTTCCCAAAATGTTCATAAAAACTGTTGATGGTTTCAGCTTCACCTGTCAAAAGTGGTCACTCAGGGCAGGCGAAGTTGGTTTTCTTGACACCAGCACCAGTTTAGGTCTTATCACAGTGGCACTTGCCCAGTTCCTTGCGAAGTTGACCTGTCATTGGTTCTGCAGTGTCCTCCTACAACACATAACTTGGATTACAGATTAATTTTCTACCAGTGTTAAATCTCCTTGAGGCACACACTTGATATCCCCATCTTTCTGCATTACCCACCAGGTGTACCCTGGTCCTTGGGTGAAGTCAATCCCACGAATGGGCTTGCCTTTTCCCATGGCAGGGGCAACCCACACTGCCTTCCCCATCCACTTCCCCACATGTACTACAGGGACTTTAGCTTCTCCCACAGTGTGTAGGGGTTTTGTTTCAGCAGGACCAGGATGGCTGTCAAACCCCCTGTTGTTAACCAGCCAAGTGGCCTCTGGTAGATTTATATCCCAATGTTTCCATGTCCCAGCACCCAATGCTCATAGCATAGTTGTTAACAGTCCATTGTACACCTCAACCTTCCCAGAAGCTTGTGGGTGATAAGTGATGTGACACACCCACTCAATGCCATGTCTCTTGGCCCAGGAGGTGATGAAATTATTTCGGAAGTTACTGCCATTGTTGGACTCAATTCTCTCCGGTGTACCATGTCACCACAGCACTTGTCTTTCCTGGCCCAAGATACTGTTTCAGGCCGTGTCATGGTTTACTGGATATATTTCCAGCCACCCAGTAGTTGCTTTCACCACGGTAAGTATGTAACGTTTGCCTTGACGGGTTTGTGGGGATGGTCCAATGTAGTCAATCTGCCAGGCCTCACCCTATCAAAATCCAAGCCAACCACCTGTGCATTTCCTTTTGGACCTCAGTTTGACCAGCAGGTCTTTCCTCAGCCATGCCAAGAGTCATGCTTGTAGCAGAAACAGCTAGGCCTCTTCAACAGGCTCCCCTTGATCAAGCAGCTTCTTGTATACCCCAGTGACAAGGTGTCCTTTATTGGTTTGGTCCTTAATGTTTTTAATTTTATTTATTTATTTATTTTCCCGCAAGCTCTCAACCTATCTGTGGCTGTTTCTCAGAGGCAGTTCTTCACAATCTATGCATATCTTAACATAGAGGGCGACAAGCTGTTCCCTCCTTCCCTGCCTATTTTTTCTGAAAAGCTTGTAGCCCCCAATATTAGTGTTCCAGTTGTGTGAATTGTTCCACCATGTCTCCATGGTAGTAATTAGGTCATAGCTTTCTAACTGCACCATGGTTTCCAACTCCTCCTGTTTGTTTCCCATGCTGCATGCACTGGTGTAGAGGCACTTTAGCTGGTCTATTGGCCCTTCAGAGGAGCCCTACCTAATTCCTTTATGACAACTCACTGGTATATATTCATAACTGTGAATATATTAAACTTATATACTTGTATATAACTTATATATTATACTTATATTCTTAAGTATGTAAGTACAATTTTTGTACACTTTTTAATAAATATTCATACATGCACACATAAAAAAAACATTATGGATAATTATAGATTATAGGTATAGATAAGGTTTTAGAGGAACAGTGGTTTTTTTGTTTTTTTTTTGTTTTTTTTTTAACTTGTTAATTTATGATTCTGTTGTGGAGATCTAGCCTGTTTTGGAAAATTGTTCCATATTCATGTGCTTTGAAAATAACAGTATGTTACTTCATTGCAAACCTTAGAGAAAATGGAGTCTGAATTCACAGCCAGGAGAGATGGATAAAATTTTATTCTTTGTGAGAACATAAGAATATTTTAGATGAGAAAAATAGTGTGTTTTTCCTTTACTGAAGCCTTCCTTTGAAACTAGAGAGTTTTTATAATTTCTCTCTGCTTTATATAATTTTGGTCCATGGTTAACATTTGCAGTTCCTTTACTGTGTCAAATATATACCTCAGTCCTTTACTAGATCTAGAGAACTGAGTGATGTTATTCAAGAGAAGTTTCTTTGATCTCCAGTCATCTGCCCTAGAGCTTCCTACAGCCTTTCTGGAAGCTGGTTTTGCAAATTATTTCCTTATACTGAAGGTGTTTGTGATTATTCTTTCATTTTGAAATTCTTTCTACTGTCACTGAACTATATTGATTTCCCTTTTATAGAGAATTGGTGTTTATTTTTATTTTATTTTATTTTTTTTTTTCCCAAGTGAAACAGTAAAAGAAGACTTACCTACTACAGCTTATATAACTTTAAAAATAATATCAAATAGTATCATGTGGGCATTGGGAAATGTCTAATGCAAATGGCACAGTATACAGCACAGCAGACGTGAAACTATTTTGCTAATATAAAAGGAAAGCTTAGCTCAGTTAGAATTCATGTCCTTATCTTTAACTCATATTTTTCAAAGGGAGGTCATGAATCTGAGAACAGATGCAGTACATGAAGAAAAATGCCTTTTTCAATTTATCTGTATTCTAATCGTGTTTACAGAGTCGTGGTGGGATGGCTTCCATGCCTAGAGTGTTGAAATGGAAGGACACAGTCTCTTTAGGAAGGACAGGCAGGAGAGACAAGGAGGGGTAGTCACCCTCTATGGCAATGAGCAGCTGGAGTGCATGGAGCTCTGCCTGTGGGTGGATGAGGAGCTGACAGAGAGCTGATAGATCAGGATTAAAGGGAGGGCAGTGACAGGGGACATTATATTGGGGGTCTGCTACAGACCACCTGCTCAAGAAGACTGAGCAGAAGAGGCCCTCTATAGACAGGTAGAGGCAGCCTCTCATTTGCTAGCCCTGGTTCTCATGGGGAATTTCAACCACCCTGATATTTGTGGAGGGACAGCACAGCAGGGCATAGGCAATCCAGGAGGTCTTGGGATACATTGATGACAACTTCCTTCTCCAAGTGATAGAGAGCCAACAAGGAGTGGTGCTATGCTGGATCTCATTCTCACCAACAAGGAGGGGCTGGTGGGGAATGTGAAACTCAAAGGCAGCTTTGGTTGCACTGATTATGAAATGGTGCAGTTCAGGATCTAGAGGGAACACTACAAGCTCGCTACTGTGGGCTTTGGGAGAGTAGACTTTGCCCTCTTCAAGAATCTGCTTGGTAGAGTACGATGGAACAAAACCCTGGATGAAAGAAGAGCCTGAGAAAGCTGCTTAATATTCAAGGAGAACCTCCTTCAAACTCAGGAGCAAAGCAACCCAACAAAGAGGAAGTCAGGCAAAATACCAGGAGGCCTGCAAAGATGAACAAGGAATTCCTGACTGAGCTTAAAAGAAAAAGAAGGCATGCAGAGAGTAGAAGCAAGGACAGATAAACTGGGAGGGATACAAAGACATTATCCAAGCAGCCAGGCATCAGGTTAGGAAAACCAGAGCCCTGTTAGAATTAAATTTGTCCAGGGACATCAAGGTCAATGAGAAAGGCTCCTACAGGTACAAGGCAAAGGCAGAGACTGGAAGAATGGTGAACCACGTAGAAGATAAGGTTCAAAACTACCTAAGGACCTGATGAGATATATCTGCAGCCCTGTGGATTATACTGCTTTTTTCTGAGGAAGGGCACATCCACTGCTGGCTCTTCCTAAGCCACTGTGGCTTCCTTCCCTAAGGCTTACAGGTTTTGCAGTGCACCTTTTCTATGATGATGATCAAGTGAAATCCACAGTCATAGAGAAACTGCAGAAGTGCACTGAAGAGTGAGATAAAAATGCTACGAAGAGGGAGCATGTGTTGGGGGAAAAGTTGTGTCTGGAACCTGAAACATGCCAGATATTCTTGGCAGTGTCATCTTGGGAGATTTTCAAACATTTGGTAGTATCATATTGTACTGTTTAAATCACAAAATCAAATTAAATGTAGGGGCAGTCTGTTGTCTTCTGAGGAGATTTTCTAGATCAGTTGTCTCCTAAAATAAACACGCATATACCAAACCTCACAGGGTAGAAACAAAGTAAGACATTGAAGACCTTAAAATGTGTCCCTCTCTATCTCGCCTGCTTACAAGTGCCAACAGCTCTTTCAGCTGTATCTTGACATTTACACATTTTCTTGCCTGTTGACAGTTCTCAGACATGTTATTCTTGGTGTTATTCTCAACTAAATAATATTAGCAAGAAAATTGGTCAAAAATTATTCTCATATCAATTTTTTTAATACAGTAATTTAACCTGTGAATAAATGAAAAATAAAGTACAACTTTTAAAGCCAAACTGCCACAACATTCCTTAAACCTGCAAAAAAACATTTTTTGTTTCTTTTTTTTTTTTCCTTCTTACCACTAAACAAATTGTAGCCATACCTGTTTCATGATTATTGATTTATTTTTTTTTTTTCCTAAACAACTATGGGATTGTAACAACTTGGTCTGAACTTGTTATTTCTTTTTAATGTTTCAGTGAATTTCAGTATAAGAGCTCTATAAAGTTATTCTAATGAACATTATTATCTCTATGGAGTGGCAGAGAATTTTAATGAATCAGGAAATCTCAGCTTTCTTCCATTAAATAAAATTTCCTTTAATGAACAGTGAGTTATCTGTCTGTCTGCAGTGGGTAAACAATACAACAATCTTTCTGTATTAACATAATTGTTTCTCCTCTTAAAAATATTAAATTTTTGAAATGCGAAAATACCAAGAAAATAAGATTTATTTCTAATAAACATAAGCTGCTAGGTCTTTTAAGTTGTAATTAGACCATACAGCTCACTTGATCCTTGATATTTTTCACTGTGACAGTTTTTTTGGAATATGTATCAGAAGGTGAAAGAGCTAATTTTAATGAGTTTGTATTTGTAAAAGTCTGCACCAAAAAAAAAAAAAAAAAAAAAAGGAAAAAAAAATCTCCAACTGTCACAGCAGCCATTAATTGGCAGAGAGATGCTTTGATAAAGCAAAGAAGACATCCCTGCTGGTTCAAGACAGGTGGACATCAACTTGAATCCAATTTACATCTTAAAATGTGTGATAGAAAAGATTTGCATTACACTGCCTAGATGAAAGGGAGCTTTTAGTCTGAGTTCCTCTTTTTCTTTCTCCCCTTCTTTTTTTTTCTTTCTTGCCCAAGCACTCAAACTTGCAGTAGCTAAGTTTTAATGATGATACCTTGTTCAGTTGCTGTTTGAAGCAGCTATTTACTTGACTAAGACTCAAAACTGAACTCATGCTGGGCTAAAAAAGAAAACCCAAACTGATAATTGGACAGACCTGAAATTGGATAGCCTGCATTTCCCACAGCTTGAATCAAGTGAATGTATCTTCAATGTCAAGTTATTTTTATTTGGTTGCCTGGTCAAGGTCCCTTTCTCCAGCCGTTAGACATCTGGAACTTTTGCTGGTGCTTAACAAGAAAACTGCAATGGAATGTGTCTGCTCTGAGAGGCAGAAGAATAGGCTTCTGATGGGCATCTTTGGACCACCTAAATGACCCTAGTTCCAAATTTAAGTGGATGCTACATATTAAAAATAATAATAATAATATATATATATATTTCACAACCCAAATCTTGTTCCATCTCATGGTTTTCTGATTCAAAGTCCAATATTGTATTCAGTTTAAGTGTGAGGAAACGTAGGACTATTCCTGTTCTGAAACAGTCACTTTCTTCCCCTGATACAAGGTGGGGTCCCTCCCATGGCATACCTTCCTGAACTGACCCTACATGGGCTTCCCACAGGCAGCAGCTCTTCAAGAACTGCTCCCACATGGCTCCATGCCACGGGGTCCATCTGTCAGAAGCAAACTGCTCCAGCATGGGTCCCCCATGGGTGGCGGCTCCCCCTAGAACTCCTGCTCCTGTGTGGGCTCCTCTCCATGGGCTGCAGCTCTGGCCCAGGTCCTGCTCTTGTGGGGGCTCTCCATGGGCCGCAGCCTCCTCCAGGCCACATCCACCTGCTCCACCAGGGGCTCCTCCACAGGCTGCAGCATGGAGATCTGCTCCATGTGGGACCCATGGGCTGCAGGGGGACAGCCTGCTTCACCAGGCTGCAGGGGAACTTATGCTGGAGCACCTCCTGCCCTCCTTCTGCACTGACTGGACAGCAGTAGGTCCCTTTTGGAAGAGGATGGAGCTAGCTCTGACCTGACATGGGGCAACTGCTGGGCCCTGCTCACTGAGGCCACCCATGCAGTCCCCCTGCTACCAAAAGCCAGAAAAAATAATTTAATAATGTGCATTACTGCATATTTTTTCTTTTTTAAAATTTGGGGAACTTTTATCTGACCTCAGCATGTCTGTGAAATTGAGAGTTGAAATAAACAGAGCTATTGAGCACTTTGGGTGAAAATCTAGGCCACTGAGGCGTCTAAGCATAGGCTATTTTTGAAAATCTTTTAGTTGTTTGTTTCTCAGATGAAAATGTCTTCAATAGAAAATGCTTGTATATGCATTTTATTTCACTTGTTAGTGTATTGGTACAGCCTAAGATTTATTCTACAGTTTCTCATCTTTAAACAGTGAAATGTACTTCCAATTATTCCCATCAGGCAACTGAGTCAGGCTACCTAGAGAGCTTGACAGGCGTGCCTTGCTCCATACAGACTATACACATGGGTTTCCTTTCATTGAAAACTAGAGTTTGAAGGCAAAGTTGGATGTGGCATTTTTAAAATTGTCTTAATGAACAACTTAAAATTCATTTTAAGACACTTTAAAACACTGCAGAAAAACATTTCTGGAGCAGGGATCACGGCCAATTCAGGTGTTTGAATTTGGCCTCTAACAAAGAAGTAAAGAATTTTGCAGTGAAACTGTATCTAGTTCAACTACTGTACAGAGTACCCTATATAGCCCATGGCCTACCCTTTCTCAAGTGCTGAAGGAAAGGACCTGGCCCACATGGTCCTTCTGGAAGAAGCTACGTGTTTTCTAAGACAATAGTTTTTATTTCTGTCTTGCCTGCAGTGGACATGGTTTGGGGCACAGCTCATAGTCACTGTCCTATCAAATATTTTACACCTGTCCTGTGCTTTTTTATCCAGAGGAAAATGGAGCTGCCGTCTATTACCCAACCCAAATTAAATCAGTAATACTAAAGGAAGGTAGAGTGGAGAAGATACACTACCTCCACTCTTTTTCAGGGTCCCTTCACATGGGGTATGTGAAAACCATCTATTGCCGTGTATGAACTTGTATTTGACATATTCAATTACACTTCCCATATGTTATTTCACTTTGCATATTTTTTCAGGTGAATCTGAGTAGTCAAACATTAAAGCAAAAACATGATTAAGTGCCAAAATTATTTCGTGTCATTAGTGTTTTATACTTCATTTAGTCCTTAGATTTTTACCTATGAGAATTAGAATAGCCTTTTTGTGATGGATAGAGATATAAAGCACTCAGAAAATAAACAAATGGAAGATATTTTCTGTTACTTCTGCTATATTACTGCATAATAATATGTCAGTAGATGCGGCACTCCCAGATCTGGAATATATTCTCTGGTTTCTTTTGGAGTGTGAAGTGGAAAAAAAAAGGGTTACTGCTGTTATTTCTGATGTTATAAGGTTACAGACTATAACCTTGGGAGATTTTACACTAAATTTGATTTTTATTGTTTCACAAAATGGATCCTGTTTTCGGACAGTCAATAAAACTGCAGGTGATACTCCTCTTATAATAGATGTGAATAGACTATTGTTGTTTGCTATGGCAGTTTAACTGCAGGGCAAGCTTATAAGGGTTTTCATTGGAAAAACACACAACCTTTTTTTAGCCACAGGACTATTTCTTTATTTTCACCCAGTTCCTTGGTAATAGTGGGGATCTGAGCAGGTCTAAAATAAACAGAAAGTTCTCTGCTTCTGAAGTTCAAAACAAACTGAAAATTGAAAACTGGTATCAGTGGGCTAAAATGAAAGTGATTGTAACACAGTATAAATACCTAATCACAAGATTTAAAATAATAAATAAAGCAAATGTTATATGGATTTTATGTAATTAACAGCAATATAGACGTCACCATCATCTCTTGGTGCTTATCCTTAAGTTAAATGATAATAAAAAAAAAATAATCTAGTTCTGAAAGTGGATATGCAGTATGAATATTATGAATCACATAATCATTGAGTTTGGAAGTTATTTCTGGGTACGATCTAGTTCAATGTTCCTCCTCATAGCAAGGTCTCCCAGGGCTGATTCCTCAGAGCTGTGCCCATCTGGATTTTGCTTATCTCCAGAGATGGAAACTCCACAGTCTCTCTGAGCAACCTGTTTCAAAGTTCCAACACAACAAATGTTCCAAAATGTTCCATAAAAGCAATGTTTTGTTTTTTTCTTTCATTTAAATAGAATTTCCTCTATTTCAATATGTGTCCATTAACATATGTCCTGTCACTGGGCACCACCAAGAAAAGCCTTCTTCCTTCTTTCCTTCCTTCCCCTTATATATATATACATAATTATATACATATATATATATACATATGGATAAGAACCCCTGAATATTCTCTTAATCACTGTGGTCCTTTACTGGACTGACTCCAGTATGTCCATGTCTCTCTTGTACAGAGGAACTGGGTGTAGCACTTCCAGTGTGGTCTCACACGTTCTGAGTAGAGAGAAAAGATAACATTCTTTGACCTGGTGACAACACTTTTCCTAAAGAACCCAAAGATATTTCTAAGTCTTCTTTGCCATAAGGATGCATTGGTGGTTCACGGTCAACTCATGATCAGAAATCAGCAACTGCTTCTTCTCTGCAAAGCTACTTTGCAGACAGTCTTTTTTTTTATATATATATTTATTTTTTATTTTTATTTTTTCCTACCCAGGTGCAGGACTTAGCATTTTTGTTGAAATTCATGACTTTTCTGATGTCCGTCTCTCCATCTTAACAGGCTCCCTCTGAATGGCAAGATAAACCCCTTGTGTATCAACTGCTCCTAGTTTTGTATCATCTGTAGACTAGCTGGGAGTATGCTCTGCCCTATCATCCATTAGTGAAGAGGTTAAACAATAGGTGATCTTCCAACCTAGATGATTCTGTGATTCTCCCATCAGACTCCACTTCTCCAGACTAAACACCCCAATTCCCATAATCATTCCTCGTAGGTCCTGATTTATAATCCAGTTCACCAGTTTCATCAATCTTTTCTGCACTGAATGTAATATTTGAGGTGCAGCCACAGAATTACAGAATAAAAGAATGTTTGAGGTTGGAGGGGACCTCTGAAGATCATCTAGTCTAACACCCCTGCCGAGCAGGGTCACCTAGAGCACATTGCACAGAATCACATCCAGGAAGTTTTTGAATGTCTCCAGAGGATACTCCACAGCTTCTCTGGGAAACCTTTTCCAGTGCTCTGTCACCCTCACAATAGAGAAGTGTGTTTTTTTTGTTTTGCTTTGTTTTGTTTTGTTTTGTTTTTGTATTCATCTGGAACTTCCCATGTTTCAGTTTGTGCCCATTGCCTCTTGTCCTGTCACTAGACACCACTGAAAAAAAGTCTGACCCCATCCTCTTGATACCCTCCTTCCAGATATTTATACGGATGTTTATACAGTCTCATCAGTGCTGGGGTACTAGTCACTTCCCTACTCTGCTGGCCACACTACTTCTGATGGAGGCCAGGATGCCATTGACCACCACTTCTTGGCCACTAGGGCCACTTGGCCACTGGCTCATGTTCAGCCTGCTGTTAACCAGCACCCCCAGGTCCTTTTCTGCCAGGCAACTTTCCAGCCACTCTTCCCTGACTCTATATTGCTCTATAAGGTTGTTATGACCCAAGTGCAGGACTCAGCACTTACCATTGTTGAATGCCATGTTACTGGACTTGGTTCAGCCCTCCAGTCTCTTACCTAACTGCAATGCTCACTGTAATTATACAAGTGAAGGATAGGCAAAAAGGTTTATGAAAACACAGATGACATAAACGTGTTTTGTACCTATTTTCATTCTTCAATTACCTTTTAAAATTCCTACACTGTGAATGGTTATAAAAATGTCATATATGTATATTTGCATAATGTCAAAATACATCTTTATTTTACAGGGTATTAAACTACTGTGACTACAATGTTGAGTCTGTTAGGAATGTATGAGCTTTAAGCAACAGAAAGCCATCCTTCAGATATAAAGTCTACGCTCTGAAGTCTTGGAAATGTTTTTGAAATCTAATTCCTGAGAAGTGTAGAAGCTTAATGCATTAACAAACCAGCGACAAACTGTTTCACTGAGCTCCTTTAGTTTAAGAGGGTTAAAATACAGATGTAGTAAACACCTTCTTGTTTCATAGTATACTGCAAATATTTGAGTAAGCTTCTTTATAAAGCTCTGTATCAACACAAAGCCTTTACCTAATTTGAGGAAAGCAAGGCTGAGTAAAATGGTCATATTTTATTCAGGTATTTGACAAACCAACCAGAGGAGGAGCATTACTGGACCTTGTGATTACCAATGAAGATTAACTTGTTGAAGAGGTCAAGATGGGAGGCAGTCTGGACTGCAGTGACCACACCCTGGTTGAGTTCGTGATCTTGAGGACTATGGGCCTGGTGAAGAGCAAAGTCAGGACCCTGAACTTTCAAAGAGCGAAATTCCAGCTTGTTAAAGACGTAGTGGATGAGATCCCCCGGGATGCTGTTCTTAGGGGCAGAGGAACTGATCAGAGCTGTCAACTCTTTTTAATAACACTTAGAGCACAAGAGCTTTCTTACACATGGAGATGTGTAAGAAATCAGACACGGAAAACAGTAAACATGCATGGCTGAGGAAGGACTTGCTTGTCATACTGAGATCTAAGAAGGAAATACACATGCTGTGAAAGCAGGGACATGTGGCCTGGGAAGAGTACAGGGATGCTGCTCATATGTATAGGAGTGGGATCAAGAAAATGTGGTGCTTTTACCTTGATGGGCAGCTGAACTCCACCACAACTGCTCTCTCACTCCCCGTCCTTAGAAGAAGAGGGGGAGAAGAAAGTATACTGGAAAACAAACAAACAAACAAACAAAAAGCCCTCATAGGTTAGGATGAGGATAGTTTAATTAAAGGGAAAAGGAAGAGAGGAAAACAAAACAAAATAACAAAAACAAAAACAAACAAACAAACAAACAAAAGAACAAGCAAAGGCTGTGTGGAAGCACGGAGAGAGAAAAAAGAAATTACTCTCTACTTCCCATCAATGAGCAATGTTCGTCCACGTCCCAGGAAGCAGGACCCCAATACATGTAGTGGTTGTTTGGGAGGACGGATATTTTTATAACGAGGGCCCCCCCTCTCCTTCCCCTTTCCCACCTTTTATTGTTGAGTGTAACACCACATGGTATGGAATATCCCTTTGGCCACTTTAGGTCAGCTGCCCTGGTGATGTCCCCTCCCTGCCTCTTGACCACCCCCAGCCTGCTGGCTCTTCGGGGGAGGGAGGTCTGGAGGGTGTCTTGATGCTGTGATGCTTGATGCTCAGCTTGATGCTGTGCCAGCACTGCTCAGCAATAGACACAACACTGGTGTGACACCAATGCTGTTCTAGCTACTAGTGCAGAGCACAGCACTGTATGGGTTGCTGCAGGGAAAGCTAACTAAATCCCAGCCAGATCCAGTACAGAAAACCAAGGCAGAGATGGAACTGAACTTGGCAAGGGATGTAAAGAATAACAAGAAGGGATTCTACAGGTACATTGGTCAGAAAAGAATGACCAAGGAGTGTGTACTCCCTCTGATAGATGAGAAGGGAGAACTGGTAACAGACATGGAGGAGGCTGAGATACACAACAACTTCTTTGCCTCACTTTTCACTGCTGGTATGGCTTCCCACATCTCTTCAGTCCCTGAAGCAGGGGCTGGGAGAGCAAATTCACAGTAAGAAAATAACAGTTTCAAGACCATCTGATGAAACTGAACAGGTACAAGCCTATGTGGCCCAATGACATGCATTGTAGGGTCCTGAGGAAACTGGCTGATGGTGATGTCAAGTCCCCAATAAAAAGAAAAAGAGAAACATCACTCCCATTTTTAAAGAGTAGAAAGGAAGACCAGGGGAGCTACAGAGTTGTGTCACCTCTGTGCCTGGGGAGATTACAGAGCAGACCTTCCTGGAATGTTAAGGCACATACAAGACAAAGAGGTAGATGTCATCTGCTTGGACTTCGGTAAGGCCTTAGACACTATTCTACATTACAACGTGATTGATTTGAAGGGAGGGCTACTTGGTGGACAAGGAATTTGCTGGATGGCTGCTGACTGAGAGTTGCAGTTGATGGCTCTATGTCCAAGTGGAGGCCAATGATGACTACTGTCCCTCCGGGGTCTGTCTTAGGACTAGTGCTCTTTAATATCTTATTCAATGACATAGACAGTGGGATCAGGTGCACCCTCAGCAAGTTGTCAGGTGACACCAAGCTGAGTGGTGTAGTTGATACTGTAGGAGGAAGGCATGTCATCCAAAGGGACCTGGACAAGCTTGAGAAGTGGGCCCAGGTGAACTTGGGTTCTACTTGAGGTTCAATAAGGCCAAGTGCAAGGTGCTGCTGCTGGGCCAGGGCAATCCCAGACAGGACTACAGGCTGGGAGAAGAACTCACAAAGAGCAGCACTGTAGAGTAGGACTTGTAGGTGTTGGTGAACAAAAAGTTTGACGTGAGCCAGCAGCTCTCTTGCAGCCCAGAATCCCAAGTTCTTCCTGAGCTGCATCTACAGACAGTTGGCCAGCAGGTGGAGGGATGTGATTGTCCCCTTCTGATCTGCCCTTGTGAGGTCCCACATAGAGTCTCGCATGCAAGTCTGGGGTCCCCAGCAAAAGAAGGATGTGGAGATGTTAGAGTGGGTCCAGATAGCCATGAAGTTGATCAGATGGCTGGAGCACCTCTCCTATGAAAAAAAGACTGAGAAGGGTGGGAATCTTCAGTGTGGAGAAGGGAAGGCTCCAGCAAGACCTCATTGCAGGCTTTCAGAACTTAAACGGATCTTAGAAAAAAGATGGAGAGTGACTTTTTATATAAGCAGATCGTGATAGGGCAAGGGGGAACAGTTTTAAGTCAACACAGGAAACTTAGATTAAATGTTAGGGGGAAGTTGTTCACTCAGAGGGTGGTGAGACACTAAAACTGGTTCTTCAGAGAAGCTGTGGATGCCCCATCCTTGAAAGTTTTCAAGGCCAAGTTATATGAGGCCCTGGGCAACCTGATCTAGTGGGAGGTGTCCTTGTGTATGGGAGGGGGGCTGGAACTTTATGGTCTTTAATGTCCCTTCCAACCCAAACTGTTCTATGGTACTATGATTCAATTATATGCAAGTATAGTTATGTAGATACAGATATCAGTATATCAGTAAATCTATAAGGATTGATATGTGTATGCCTACACATATTAAAAACAAAAGAAAAACAAACAAACAAACAAAAAAGAGAGAGAGAGAGAAGTATTAAATATTTCACCAGTATGTGCATTTCAGAAAATTAAATTGCAAAATGACTTCAGGTAGGAACTCCCTACAGTGAAAAGATGCTGCTGAGAGAAAGGGTTCAGATAGGTCAAGAGTCCAAGAAACATAAATACGTCTTATAGAAACTGGCTGAAGTAATGCTGCTGTTACCAGATTAAGCTGATGAGCTGAATGTAGTGGACATCAAGATTTCTTTAAATTAAATTTTACAAAAGAATGAAACATAGATGCTGCAGAATGCTTTACAGCAACTCAGCTGAAACATTCTGCTTCTTCTTGTGTTTTTCTGCTAGTGTTCAGAAAATAAGAGGTAAAATATTCTTATTTTAATGAGCTCTTTTTGCTATTTTGAGACTTAAAAATTGTCAGGTCATTTTAAAACATATGTCTGTTTATTCTTGTTTCTTTTATTTTTTCATTTGTTCTTCTTTCACAGTGTGTAGTCCTAAGAGATTGGTAGAAATACATACATCCTTCTAAAGGATTATTGTACTGCCATAAGGTGATTATGTGAGTGGTTTACACCCTGCGGTATAGACAGTTTTGTTCTATGAACATTTTTTTTCCATAGTTTTCACAATGAGGATGTTAGATTTGCTATTTACTGCTAAAAAACTACTGAGATTTTTGACCCAGTGGCATTTTGGAGCACTTGAAGTGCTTGCTGAGAACAAAGGGAGGATCAGAGAGAGAGAGCAAGAATTATAGTTCATAAATGCTGCAAATGTTCTGAACAAAGTTTACTGATGATTAGACATGATTTCCCCCTTGCAAGTAGTACTATGGTTACCGAGCAACCTAATTGCCAGTAGGAACAAAGTAATACTCCTGATCACTACCCATTGCTCTTGCCAACACAAAGTAAACTTGAAATGAAAGTCAAATCATTAATAGTCTTGCCAAGACAAATTTGTGCAAAAGCTGCAAAGCAGCTTGAGCCAAAGCATTTTAGGAATGTCTGAAGATCACTACTGGAGCAAGCAGAATATTCATTTTTCACCCTTCCTTTATAATCCCAAGGATCACAGCAAAAGCCCTCAGAAAGACCTTCATTAGTTCTATTCCTGACAGTCAGAAGAAGGTCAGACGTTAAGAGCCTAAAAAATCCTTCACTGAAGAATCAAAGTTCTTTATTTTAATTTTTTATGACATTTTGAGTGATAAATAGGTGATAAAGAAATTGATTTATTTTAATATCAGTCACTGTTGCTTCTTACTTTTCACCTAAACCTTCCAATGATATACTATTTTTTTGTTATTATTTATTTATCCCACTTACTCAAGCATGCTGGAAAATTTATCCATTCAAGAGTTTATTTTTCCAGTAAATTTTGAGAAACATATATTTCTGGAACAGCACTGACAGTTGACCAGAAAACATAAGTACAGAAAGCTATGCAGTAGTAGGATAGAGTGAAAGAGGGGTGTACTGTCCAAATAGTTAAGGCACTGGGTTTTTAAGGTGACAGCTCAAAAATGTGCACAGAAAATTGCAGTTTAGTGTTCTCAAAATAGAGAAAGGCTAAGTCAGGCATCAAAGAGTTTGAGGATCTGGTATCAGGGAACTTCATGTCTTTGAAACAATAAGATTAGACCACTACAGCATTTCTCTGAACACCAAGCAGACAAAACAACAAATGCAACCCAACCACCAGCACAACAGGCTTTCTAAAATCCTTATTGCTGTGGAACCTATTGATCTTTTTTCAAGTAACAGGGACTCCTTATCCCAAGCACAGACCCAGTACAAAACCTTAATTCCTGCCCCATAGAGCCTACCATCTGTATGTAAGACACAGCAGATCAAGGCAGACAGATCAGGGTACAACGAGGCAGTATTGGTCAGTATGACAGTCAAGAACCACAACATACTGGGAATATTTTAATTTGTCAATTATTTTTAGACATCAGTGAATCTTAAACTTGTTACAAGAGATCTGAGGGAAGACAATGATTCACACAAGTCTACAAGAGGTCCCTCTTACAGGCTTCCCAGCAAGTCTTTCTTTCAAAATCTCCCCAAATCTTTGAAGAATATCATCTCTTTCTGCCTCAACATGATTTGCATTTAAAAACAAATAAACAAAAATCAAGAGCAGTAATCATGTAATATTTATCCTAGAATCAGAGTTTTTTATTTGAGAGTATACTCATAGTCTCCTACATTTTCTCTACCATCCAAAACACCTTATGAAAGTTATCTATTTGATAGATCTTTCTCATTTCTGAGTGTATATGTGCCTAAGCTGTCACAAAAAACACCTCCCTCTCAGGTGGTCTCTAGTCAGGACTGGTTCAGGAGAGGACTAGGAAGTGACAGTTGGGGTGGTCACAAATAAAGAAGTTCTGAAATAGCTTGTCCTTTTATACTTCATGGAGTCACTTGTGAACACCTTAATTTCGGAATAATCAAAGAAGCACTAAATGGAAAAGATAAATATGATAATAGTTCTTAGGTTTGCTCTATCAGTGACTGGTTGAGTTTTCAATAGGAGTTATGCTCAATGACTCTGCAAATTCTGAAAAGACCACTCTAGAGACCCGTAGCTAACAATGTTTTAACTCATCTTCTGTCTTGATTTTTTTATGGTGCTGAGATGGTGAAATCAGAAGGAGCTGTGGGCATTATGCTTTCCCGAAAATTAAACATCCTAGTTGAGTGTCCTATGAGAACAAGAAATTTGTTGTAGAATCTGCATCACCACAGCTGGGGGACTGTCTCAGCATTCCCAGTTGCTGTATGCTGTCTGACTCAAACATGTAATAAAACCTACATGTACAAACCATATGAGAGTTGTAGGAAGCTACAGCAGAGGCCATATCTAGGAAAATGTGGAGATAAGATCCCAGAGTAATAAGTAATTTTACAAGCAATAAATTCAAATATAATCAAGAACATTTTCTTAGGGAGAAATGGAAAATAAATAAATAAATAAATAAAAATAAAAAATGGGGGGAGAAGAAACAAGGAGAGAAAAATGAAAAAATAAAAATCTCTATAAAACACAGGAAGTAAAATTTCTGCTCAATTCATAAACAACAAAACCTCTCTTGAGGTATTATGTTCAGTTTAGGTACTTTAATACAATAAAAAGATAAAACAGTTGAAAGCCTCCTAACAGCAATGTCTACAAAGCATTCTTTTATGGGGAAAAAAAAAAAAAAAAAAAAAAAAAAAAAAAAAAAGAGAGAGAGAAAAAAAAAAAAGAATAAATTGAAACAGTTGAAGTTTGTAGAGCTGATTTTATGACAACAGTATTCAATCCTTAATGAAGTAACTGCAAAGAAAGGGGATGAACTATTCTCCATACCTGGGAAGGACAAAACAAGAACAAGTACATTTCAATTTCAAGTAAGGAAAGAAAATAATTTATTTTTTTAAAAAGTCAAGGATAATAATGCTTGGAAAGTAGTTAAGCAATGACAAACTGGCTTTTCTGTCACTGAAGGTCTGAGAACAGTTTAGATATATCAGAAACATGTTAGGTATAGCTGATCCTGCCTAAAAGTAGTTAGATGAATTAGAAGACCTTTAAGGTCACCTCAAGCCTTAGAATCCTGTGATTTTGATCATTATTTTGAGTTAGTTTCAGACATAAATTCTTGGTTACCAAAAGTTACTTTCCTACATCTGACCTAACTTCCAATTAAAATTGATCTTTGAGTAGTCCAAAGATATTTTCCACTGCCAATCATACATCTCAGCATGACCACAATTTTACCTTTAAGAAACATCATATCAGACTGAATTCTACCTTTAGTTTCTGTCCTACTTTCAAACTCAGTACAATTCTTGTTCTTTCCAGTTTTCTATTTCTGCAGGTTAAGGTTACATTGATTTAAATTCAAAATTTCTGGTTGGAGCTCTTTCATGATGGAACAAAAGCCCATTGTTTTACCAACTTGATTTAATATGTTTCCAGGTAGAAATTTTTCAGTTTGTATTTCTCTGCAGTAACAAAATTATTTTAAAATATTCAACAAAAATGTTAGCAAACTGCAATAATTACTAGCTAAAAGTCACTTTGTTCATGATTCTGTCCATCACTTTACTAGAGGAGTTCATCTGTTGAAAGACATATTGTTACTGATAGAAACATTTTTCTTTATCACATTTTATTTTACATAAAAATGTTTTTATGAAGTTTTGTGGGGTTGAGAACCTGGGTTTAAATAAACTGACAATTTATTTAGACTTAAAGGGACTATGTAGTTTCCTAGCAATATCAGGAAACTGTGTGGCTTCTCCACAAACCCTTTTTACAATAAGTTACAATATGTCATATGGTTTCTGATAGACTGAGGGCCTTTGAAACTACATCACATTCTAGGAAGAGACAAGAGAGAAGAGATAAAAAACTTTTAAGTTCTTTGCAGCTATATGTTGCAAGTTGTACCGTTTTGACATTTCTGGAGCAAGCCAGTGAGTTCTGGTACGTCGACATAGTTTGTATAAATGTCAACAAGGGAAGGCCTGTTTTAAGAGTTCCTTGTGCCAAAAGCGTGAGCAATATGACTTCAACAGGCATTATGTTTGGGGCCAGAGGAAGAAAGTGAATTTGCTAATAAATGAAGATGTGGATATTTAAGAGTTATTTGGCAATTCAGAAAATAGTTTCAGTTTAATACATTTTTCCAGTTCAATTTAAGGTTGGTGAAATTTGTCTTTTAGCCAGTGGCTGAAAGATACAGCCTATGAATCATTCCTTACATAGAAACCCCAACTGAAATCTAACTCTCCTAGGGGTAGTCCAACTACATTAGAGGGAAATGCACAGAAGTCCATGAAGTATTCTGAAGTAAGTTATTCTCAGTCCCTGCTGTTGACCTTCTTTCACTGTATTGTCACATTTGGGATTTTTAGTTTTGCAGGAAATTAGACCCTTGAGAGGCCCACTTAATTAGAAAGCATAAAAGTGACTGAATTATACTATCAATTCCTCACTAGGAAAAAGATGTAGTTAATTGAGAAATGGGGCAAGAAATGTAGTACTATATTTGACATCATTAGCATCAGAACTTAGCATCAGAGCTGGTTTAAAATCAATTATTTTTATAAGCCACCTGGTTCAGTTTTAATGATACGGTAACTAATTATTGTCAATGACAAATCAACAAAATTTAAAATAATTTCCTAAACAAACAAACTAGACTTGTCACTATATGAATCATTTTAGAATTCATTTGAGAAATTCTAGAAATATGAATAGACAAATAAAACAAGACACAAAGTTAGGTATTGGTACTTCTTTGGAACTTTTTTTCCAGAGACAAGCTTTAACATTTTATCAGCCATTTACCAGCCATGTAAGCAAGAGTTTTAATGCTTTGTTTTGTTACAGCTCTGCACTGTAACTGAAATTATGCTGAAGTAAAACTATGACTAAAAGATGAAAGCCACCAAGTGAAATTCTTAGGTTTGTATGGAACATTTTGCAATAAATAAAATCATTATTTCAGCAAGGTAGAGTAACCACAAATAGAGTTCAAAGGAATTCAATCTAAATTAATGTTTGTGGTTAGCTCTACCTTATTCCTGTTTGGGAACCAGATGGAGAAATGTTTTATTTACACAGGCCAATCTGGTGACAGTAACTGTAGTCACATTAAAACAAAACCTAAATTAAAATTCTGGTTCTCTTCTATCACACCCACAATTCTTTACAACACAACATGTGAAGTAATCCACCTAAGTGGTACAGCATGGGAAAATGAAGGTATTCATGATAGGGAGTAGCTCAGACCTTTTTTTTCTTTTACACAGCTCTCTGTGAATGATCAGCTAAGTCTAGCTGCTGCTTGGGTATGACAGAAACTGAAACACCAGATAATGCATAGAAGAGAAATGTACTCCTTCACCATACCACTAGCTTAATTTCTAACAATTCCTGTTTCTCTATATTCGGCTATTTTGTAAAAGAATCCAGAAACATTTTTTCTGTGCTTACTTTTTATTTCTTTCACCCTACATTTGAAAGATTTTTATTCCTTTTTAGTCTGTTTATCTGATGCTTAATTTTGATATAAATGGCATTTATTGGGAAACTGCTGCTTTCAATTCATTTCTTACTTTTAATCCACATTGCTAGACAAAATTTAGAGTCTTGTAGATAATTTCAATTCAAAAGAGAAATTGGTGTTAGATACTGTATGCAACAGCAATTGGATTTCTTCCTCAGCTCAGTAAATTACAATAGACTGTTTCTTAAACGTATCAGATGTAGTCTGGCAGAGATTGTTTTCTTGCTCACAGCTACAAGCATCTTTTATCTACCATCAGTCAAAAGTCCTTGCAAGTGATGACTGACTCATATTGGGATATCCTTCTGTCTTGGCTTGTTAGTGTGATGCTTTTCCCAACTTGGCTTGTTTTTTCCTAGCAACACCTGTCAAAGCCATATTGCCCAGAGCTCTCTGTTCCTGAGCAACTTGATATTTCCCTTTAATTTTCAGGAATTTGAGAAAGAAGTACTTGACAGATTATTACAGCTATGTTAAACGAAGAACAGTATTTAAATTCTCAAGCTCTGTATCATCAAAAACAAGCCAGCTGTGGAAAATTGACTCTCTGCAATGACAACACCCATATTTATTGGACAGTTTGGTTGCAGTAGACATAATGAAAACCCATGAAAGTTCAGCAACTGAACATACCTTTCCCCAAAAAAACAGAGCCACAAAACAACAGAATGCAGGGCTAATCCGTGCAAAGAGGAACACAGCAGCCCTGTCTGTTACTAGGGACTTAGACTGGGGGTATAACAGAGAACTTGGTTTAGTTATGCTTATAGCACTACTGTGTATGCTGTCTAGAAGCAACATGTGCCAACTACCTGCAAATTGCCAGAAAACAACTGTGGGAAGCATAGTGGTGAAAGTACAATGGTATGTGATACCTTTGGGCAAGCACTAAATGACTAGAAGAGTCTTCTGCTGAAGTCCAGATGTTGACCCTAGCATGCTGTACTTGACCCAAGCACCTCCAGCACTGAAAGTGGTGCTGATGTTACAGGTAAATGGCGATGCAAGGAACTGATCTCTATGAACAGCTGTGTATAGATGAATGGATGGACTGTGCAACAGCTGGCAAACCTGGGCCTGGATGACAGCAGTGCTACTAATTAATACCTGTGCTCCTAGTGGGATAACCCCAGTTATCCCAACTGTATGGGTGAGCAGCCTTATTATCAATCTACAAAGCACATAGGATGCAACGAGCTTCCTTGTACCCTGAGTACCAATGGCTGTTGCTAACAGCAGTGAGGGTTTGAACAGGCAATCCCAGTTGGGTATAGGCTGCAGGCACAGTAACTGGTGAGGATGGGGTTGTTCCTGGTACATGGGAGAGAGACCCCAGAGCATGTGAGGAGGTACCCCAGGAGTAAGTGATGGAAGAAACCCCAGAGGAACATGAGGAAAGATCCCAGAGTTTTGTGATAAGAGAGTTTGTTTGGACTGTCCTGGACTCCTGGAGTTTGCACCACATTGCTGGGACTGCTGCAGTGACCTGTCTGACTATTTTTTCTGGACTGTGCCTTCCCAGAAAATGGGGAAGTCATACAACTCATAACATTTCATTTATCTGTGATTAAGGCATTTTGGTGCCCAAATCTATTTAGACTCCATACTGTCATTTGTTCTTAAACAGTGACAACAACATTGATAAATAGTCTCTGGGGAAAATCAGCATACAGGAAAATCCTAACTCATTGCCCTTCTGGAGATCTCTGAGTGTATCAATAAGCATGTGGATAAAAGAAATCCAGCAGACATACTTTGTGTGGATTTTCAAAATGTTTCTTTATTATTATTATTATTATTATTATTAAAGAAAACAGTTGCAATAAGGCTGGAGGGGGAGGGGGGGAGGGGGGAATAAATAAAAGAATAAAATGTGTCACAACATAAACAATATGAACCAAAACACAAAACAGCTTAATGAACACTGTTCAGGATCAAGAGAAGACAGCACTGAGAGACCTCCAGGCACTGAAGCTGGTTACAGCTACTTTCAGCTTCTTCAACAATGATCTAAAGAAACCACTATACTGTGAAATCTGGAAGCCTTCTGCCAATTCTAAGCTCTTCCCAGTCGTCAAAAGCTAAGTCATTGTCCAGGAATGCCAAAAGGTTTTGACAAATTTAGTATGTGGGCAAAAAATTCAATGGATAAGCCTCAGTGCAGGTAAGAGTAAGGTCACAGAAAAGTACCTGAAAAGTTGCATACACAGGGCTGAACTCACAAAAAAAAAAAAAAAAAAAAAAAAAAAAAAAAAAAAAGTTGCAATTAAGATTTTGGAGTCATCTCTTGCAGTTCTCTGAGATCATTGGCTGGATGTGCAGCAGCAGCCAAACAAAGCCAGCAAAATGCTGGATGTCAACAGAAAGGTGCTGAGAACAAGACTGCCATGGTTCCGCTTAAGTGGGCAGCTGAGCTCCACCACAGCCGCTCTCTCACTCCCCCTCCTCAAAGAGGAATGGGGAGAAAATACAATGAAAAGGGCTTCAAGGTTGAAATAAGGACAAGAAGCTCACGCAGTAATTATTGTAATGGGCAAAACAGACTCAGCATAGGGAGATAGTAAGATTTATTGCTTGTTACTAACAAGCTAGAGAAGTGAGAAACAAAGGAAAGAAACCAAAAGCACCTTCCCCCTCCATCCACCCTTTTCCACCTCCTCCCCCCAAGCAGCGCAGGGGAACGGAGGAATGGGGGTTATGGTCAGTCTACAGCACTTCTTCTCTGCCGCTCCTTCTCGGTCACTCTCGTCCCCTGTGCTTTGGGGTCCCACCCACGGGATGCAGTCCTTGATGAACTGATCCGGCGTGGGCTTCCCACAGGCAGCAGCTCTTCCAGAACTGCTCCAGATATGGGTCCGTACCACGGGGTCCATCCCTCAGGAGAAAACTGCTCCAACCTGGCTCCCCTACGGGCAGCAGCTCCTGCCAGGTCACCTGCTCCTGCGTGGTCTCCTCCATGGGCTGCAGCGTGGAACCCTGCTCCACCGTGGTACTCCATGGGCTGCAGGGGGACATCCTGCTTCACCATGGTCCTCACCACAGGCAGCAGGAGACTTCTGCTCTGGCACCTGAA
Organism: Aythya ferina; assembly: GCF_964211825.1. Taxonomy (NCBI): domain Eukaryota; kingdom Metazoa; phylum Chordata; class Aves; order Anseriformes; family Anatidae; genus Aythya; species Aythya ferina. The sequence goes on from NC_140297.1 coordinate 101,982,361, forward strand.
GCACCTCTTCCCCTCCTTCTTCACTGACCTTGGCGCCTGCAAGGCTGTTCCTTACTCCTCTCACTCTCCTAGCTGCTGTGTGGCGCAGCGTTTTTTTTTCCCTGTCTTAAATATGCTCTCACAGAGGTGCAAAACAACATCGCTTATTGGCTCAGCTCTGGTCAGCAGAGGGGCCTTTACCAAACATGGGGCAGCTTCTAGATCCTTCTCACAGAAACCACCCCTATGGCCCCCTGCTACCAAAACCTTGCCATGTAAACCCACTACAAGGATAAAAGCCATTAGTGTGCCATTTTAAGAAGCATTGGCACACCCACTTTTGGACTGCTATGCATAGTTCTGGTGTCTGCATCTGAGGAAGGAGCTAGTACTAGAGCAGGTTAGAGAAGGGTAACTAAACGTTTAAGTCGCTGTAGAGATGAGGAGAGACTAGAAAGTTTGTGACTCTTCAAGGCTGAGGTGGCCTTGCAGTATCAAGGAATCATAGAGTCATAGAATGGTTTGGGTTGGAAGAGACCTTAAAGATCATCTAATTGCAACCTCCCTGCCATGGGCAGGGACACCTCCCACTAGCCCAGGTTGCTCAAAGCTGTATCCCACCTGGCCTTAAACTCTTCCAGGGATGGGACACCCACAGCTTCTCTGGGCAACCTGTTCCAGTGCCTCACCACCCTCATAGTGAAGAACTTCTTCCTAATATCTAATTGGCTGATAACATGCATAATACTTCCTCTCACAGTGGGCATTAAACTCATGGAGGACAATAATGGACAGAGACAGCATCATCATACACAAAAAGGGGTAGACATTCATGGACAAGATCATTAATAGATAACACAAACAGAAGTCAGTGGTGTATCTTCTGACATTCCTAATACAATAATTGTGGGTGATAAGACAATAAAAGGGAAGTGAATGCTGAAAGTGACAAACAAACTGAATTTCACATGAGCTGTACACAGCGAAAGAAATATGAAATACAGCCAGCACCTTTGCTTTAGAGTCTTAAGGGTGGATCACACAGGGTTAATAACCAATAGATAAGACACTTGTCAAAAGTTGTAATACAAATTCCTCCTGAACATCCTATTCCTTTTATTCATCAGTTCTCTAGTAGTAGCTGTCTCCATTTTCATACTGCTTATAAGTTCCCCAAAATGCCTTCTTGCCTGATTTTAGAATCACAGAATCACAGAATTTCTAGGTTGGAAGAGACCTCAAGATCATCGAGTCCAACCTCTGACCTAACGCTAACAGTCCCCACTAAACCATATCCCTAAGCTCTACATCTAAACGTCTTTTAAAGACTTCCAGGGATGGTGACTCCACCAACCTTGGGCAGCCTGTTCCAATGCCTCACAACCCTTTCAGTAAAGAAGTTCTTCCTAACATCTAACCTAAAACTCCCCTGGCTCAACTTAAGCCCATTCCCCCTCGTCCTGTCACCAGGCATGTGGGAGAACAGGCCAACCCCCACCTCACTACAGCCTCCTTTAAGGTATCTGTAGAGAGCGATAAAGTCGCCCCTGAGCCTCCTTTTCTCCAGGCTGAAAAAGCCCAGCTCCCTCAGCCGCTCCTCATAGGACTTAAGTAAAATGTAAATTTTACTTACCTCGTAGGACGTAAGGAGGACGTAAGGTAAAATGTAAATGGACAGCAGCACAATCTCAACATAACTTTGAAAAAGTTAATGTTTGATAGATTTTCTGCTTAACTTATTCTTTTTGTCTACCTTTTCTTCTGCAATATTTGGAAAACAAATAATAAAAGTAAAGGGCTTGTGTATGAGAACCAAAAAGGAGGCAGTTTTAAAATTCCCTTCTTTATATTACAATTTCCATACCAACACTCATTAAGTCAACCAGATACATGATGGAAGAAATGGCCTTTTAATATGCTTCTTTATTTTTTTCACCACTAGAATAATTTTGAACAGGCAAGATACTTAAAAATATATTTTTTTTTTTCTCAAGCTGTATCTTTTTTAGGGCTTCCTCAGTTTCTTAATCTTCTAATCCATATAAGCAAATCTATCAAATTACTTCCTTTTGATACGAGTTTGCTAAGAAAATAATAAGTATCACCGCTAGGGGATGCTGATAGTAAACCAACAGATCTTCTCATTTTATATTAGTGTCTTCATTTTATCATTTTCTTTGTAAAATTTGTTTCATATTAGAACTTTATCCCAAAAGAAAACAGATTAGAAATTTATCCCAAAAGAAAACAGGTTAAATTTGGTAATCGGAGTCCTGAAGAATTACTAAAATATTTTGTACATCTACATTTAGGAGAACAAAGATGTTATGCAAATAACAGCCCAGAAGTTTCTTAGGTTCTAGTATAATAAAATGCGCTTAGTGCTGATTTGCTCATCAACTTGGATTTGTATTTACATAGTAGCTATGTGAAAAATAAGGTCCTCTACTTTTTCTATGCCCTTGGTGAATGGGATGTACAGAAGAGGAAGAAAAAAATACATAAAAGGTTTGGGGGAAAAAATGAAAATTTGAGTTTTATTTCTCCTAGACATTTCAGTTTTAGAAGCAGTTCAATACTGAAATGGGGTCAAAAACTAAATAACAAATGTAACTAAAGCAGGCAAAGTTAAGATGCTGTTTTATTGTTATCATGAATACCCACCCCTCCGTGACAATTGAGATGTAAAATGAATATAAATATCTAAATAGTTTGTTTTTAATCATCAGTCTTGTTTTATATTTTTTACATTTTTATTCAGTTCAGGAAAGGACAAATTTTTAAAAGGCTGTTCTTTGGTGAAACAGACTGTGAGGTGTTTTAGATCAGCCAATTTAAAAGTTTTCATGTGCTTTTAAAAAGAGAGGAGAAAACAACTTTAAATGTCTACCTGCAATTTAATACTTTTACTTAATAAGTATGTAAACTGTGCTTGGAAAGTGAATGAGCATAGTATACTACAGTGAAAGCAGATTTCACAGCTGACCTACAATTTGCTTTCCCAACCAGCACCCGTGTGCAGAAGGAAATCATGGTGTGGTCAGACCTAGCCAAAGACAAAACTTTTAACAAGACAAAAGAAATTCAAAATTATTCAAGATAACTGTATCCTATCTATCTATCTTGCTATCCTAGCTATCTATCTAGCTATCAAAAACAAATCAGAACATATACAAATCCTTCCAGACAGGTGAAGACAACAATGAAGTGGTTTAGGATTTACAGCTTTGTGTTAATGTATCTCACTGGACATGAATTCTACCTTGTTTCATCCTGTACAACGCCATCTGAAATGAGAAAAATGTTTTTCAGTGGAAAGAAAAGACAAGTAGCTAGGACTTACTAATAACTGGCATGAATATATATGACTTGAATTATTTGGTTATGCGGAAAAAGACTAATTTGGCCATACTGGCTATTTTTATTATGATTTGATAGCAGTGGATGGAAGTCACTAAGTATTTTTAAAATATTAAAGTCATTTATCTTCTCTGTTGCAATACAGTTTGGTCATGAAGTTTGTAGTCTGTAGGTCAGATCCAGAGGTGTACAGTCACACACTTGCAAGCATCTCATATCTGGCCACTTTATTGTTAGCAGAAAGGGTCCAGGTCTGTAAGTCATATGAATCTAAACCCGCTGCTGGGAGTTTGTTTCCTGGCAGTTGTTTTCAAGTATGACAGATTTGATTGTGCCAGTCTTTATGTCCCGTATGCTTGTAAATTCCTATGGAAGGAGCACTTAAAACACAGAGCTGTATATAAAATACTGCATGTTTCTATACTTATATAGAAAATATTTCTATAGCCACAATGTCATAGTGATGTTTGTATCATATTCTTCTATGTCTGTTGTATTTATATAGACTTACATCAGACTGGTTCCCTGCACTGTAAGCAATTGAATTGATTGAACTAACAGCTCAGAGAGATCAGCGGCTGAGAAGCTGCAGTCCACAACTTATATGTGTAATCCAAACAATAACAAAATAAAACAGATACTATTCTATTTTCTATTCTAGATACATAACAATTTATTTTACAATTGTATTAAATTGTAAGTAACATCATTTAATTGCCAGGGTACATGGATGAAGGTATCTCACATTCTTTTAGGGCTGGATATATCCACAAGAGTGACACAAGAGCAACAAGGCAACAATGATAGTTCTCAGTAAATCAGTAAGCAACCCATACTGTTCGGGCCACACTAAACAAAAAAAAAATCACATTGACTTCAGAATGTTCACTAAAACCTTCCATCTCCAAAGCACGGTCAACACAGTTTTCAGGAGAAAGACTGAATTCCCTTATTTGCTCTAGACTGAAATATGGCCAGAACTGATCTTCTTGATCTCCAGCAATAAATTCTATTACAACTGCAGCCAGACCACTGAAAATGTTGCCAAACCACAGTATCATCCTGATCTCAGCCCACCTGAAACTTCCTTAGATAATTCAGATAATTATTCTACCTTAGAAAGACATTTTAGAATGATGTCTTGAGAGAAAAGTAAGTCAGTAAGCCTGAAGAAGAAATGCTTGTTTAAAAAAAAATAATAATAAATAAATAAAAATAAATATCAACCCAGGAGATAATATTGACTGTGGCCTCAGTTGTGAGCAATGTGGCCATGTTTAGGCTCATGCACTTAGACCAGCTGAGTGGAGTTACAGTTCCCAGTCACACCTGCACTCTACTGTCCCCTCCAGCTTCTGCAGCTGAGTTCCTTCTTAAGAAAAAATAAAATAAAATAAAATAAAAATTAAGAGGAGTCAAGATACCTGTGTAACCTCATTCTCAAAAGTACTTTTAGACCCTTCCGATTAACACCAGCTTTTGTAGCTTGTCTTAATGAATAGGGAATATGATCTTTGGCTGTCTGCCAGAAAAGAAAATTAAGATGTATCCTGAGAAATTTTCACTTGAAATTATTGTGAGCCTATTTCAACAATTAAGGATCATTTTAGGAACAAAATGAAAAATAATTAAAGATGGGGACATCACATATATGGAACCTAAAGATCCTAGCACAAATGAAAGAAAATAGTGGAAAAAATTGTAGCAGTAATAGCTGCCAGACCTTGCAAATACATGGAATTCCACAACAAAATCACTATGTCTTCCCTAGAATTCACTTGAACTACTGTTCATACCTGATAGTCTTGTAAGAAATGTTCTTTGATTTAAAAATCAAAGAACTCTTACCTTGATTGTCTGACAGCTTCAGGATACAGCACCTAAATCATACCTACTCCAATGCAACTTTCATCCTTCTCCAACTTGCTAAATTTACCCCAGATTCAAGTATCTTATTAAACCATCACATCTGGAAATTTACAGGAATAAAAATCACTTGCAGAATAGTTTTATTCTTTGTGGCTCTACCTTGCCAGAGGCAGCCAAGCACAGTTAGATAGAGAATGTTCTCAAGTGTGAAATAATGTCCTCAGCCACCAATTCAGGCTGCCTCTAAGCAGCAGTCTACCAGAGTTTTAGTACCATGGCTAAACTGTTGAAAACAGACTATATACTCATCCACACAGAAACTTTTTGAGACTGAAAATGAAGAAAAAAAAAATCAGCCAAGAATAGTAAAGGCATAAACTGTTTTCTGACTAAATGTTTGTGAAGTTAATGGAGTTTTTCCCAGCAGTCAATGGCTCAAAATAGCATCTCCCCCCCAGTCCTTATTCTTGTTAGCCCTTTGCAAAGAGTGACAAGAAAATATAAAATATTTCCAATAATGAACTTAGGTTCTTTTGTTAAGGCAGCTTCTGTAAGCAGTTAATATCCTTGAATGTATTCATTTAATTAAATGTATTTATTACTTCAATTTACTCAACAGAAGCTGGCAAGAATTACTTCATTTAATCTCTAGACTGCACACCCACACACACTTTGCTGCAAGAATTTTAGATTTAGTGTTTGAAATCCGAGATCTTCCTAATTGCAGAGGATCATGAATATTGCTTCTTGTCTTCACCTGACTCCTGTCATCAAAGAAGTGTGGAGGGAAGCAGCTGGGACTGAGAATCTCTCAGGTAAAGAAGAGAAGCAAAAGGGAATTTTAGGAAATTTGCATCTCTGAGGAGTTTAGAGATAGTAAAGGCCTTTCTAGGAAGCTGAACCAACTTTAAACTTGCATGTATAGAGAATAGCAGTATACACAGCTGTATAAAGAATTTGATTTTTGAAATTGATTTTTTTTCATGACATACACCAAAAAAGTTTTTTAAGTATATAACTTTAAGACTACACATCCTAGTTCACCTCTGTTGAAGGCTCTGGCACAGGAACTGTTTCACTATTTTGATCATTTCTTGCACAGATACTGTAAAATCTGTCATTCACTGAAATATAAATTTTACTTGTGTTCCTGAATATCATGCTTAGTTATTCAAAAAGGGATCTAATCAATGCTACTCCACTTTGAAGCAGATACATTTTGAGATATGTTGACATTGTTTCTATGAGCTTTCTTCAATATAAGTATTCATGTTCATTAATTAATTAGACACTGCCCATGCAATGCCATTTTAACAGACTTTTGCAGAGCTATGATGTTCCATTACTGACTGTTATTTCTAACAGTTGTAGAAAACTCACATGAATTCCCAGATAATTTTAAAATACAGTTGCTAAAAAGCTTAATTTATTTGCAATTTAGAGGACTGATTTGCAGCTGACTATCAGACAGGGCAGGTACCAGCAAATTCATAATAAATATCCTTATGGCTCCCAGGGGAAGATCCTTTATCAACCTTAAAAAGGAACATTCAAAGGGCATTGACAGGCAAACAGTGACCTGGGATGAATATCAACAGGCTGTACCTTGGTGTGTGCATGAGTGGATCTCCTCCTGGGAGGCTGACAAACAACGCTGACAGAGGTATGAAAATATAGGCAGCAATTTTAATTCACACATAGAAAAACAGTGGCCTACCAGACCAAAGCTCCTAAAGAGAGTCTGTAGGACTTCTGCTTCTTAAATGAAGTATGTTGACAATGAAGGGGTTATCACAGCATATTTTCCCCAGTTGCTCTAAATGTGGCTGGCTAACAATTCAGGAAATATTTGCAATAGTCCTATGCCAGAACCTGATTGTGAAAGTCTGATTAGATTGAATTAATGAATGTATTGTCTAGTTTGCATAATAGAACAAAGAAAGGATACACCCTTCTATTAATCCTATACATGGGTCTGACAGAGTACTGTATTTCCACACTGAATATATTTTAATTTTTTCTATTTTCATTTTTACCCCATTGGGCATAGGTTGTAGTTTAAAAACTCTACCATACTTTAAGCATAACTCTTGCTTTAGTGTTATCAGGTTCTAGCCAATCCTAGGGTCATCTGCCCCCAAACTAGCATGTTTTTAAACATGAACAGATTTTCTGCTACATGGTATTTGTTGACATATATTAACAATGAAAAACAATTTTCCCAGCTATGATAACATCACAACAGTCAAGGAACACCTAAATAAACCTGTGCCCAGATTTATTTTACTGTGGCACACTTATATCTCAATAAGAGATTTGAATTTTGACAAGTATGGGGAAGTCAGAGATAAACTGAAACATCCAAAAACATTACTTTCCCCTCCAAGAGGAGTCTACTAGTTGCTTTCAGTCTCTCATTCTCTCTCACATAAGCAGAGTTGGACATGTTTTCACAGACAGTTTTTCTACTTGGATTCAGATACCTGTGAATATACTGCACCATTTATTTCAGACACATGTCTCATGCCCTGGGGAACTGGGCTACAGATTAAAAACTGTGGTTTTGGGGTCATAAACCTATCAGGAATTTGACGAATATACTGAGCTTGTTATAATAAATATAAGTGTAATGCTACCAGCGTGGAGATGCTAGTTTTCTCCTTCTTGTTTGTTTAATGTTTCTTGCTTCCTGTTTCATAAAGGCAGAGCCGTGTCTGCAATGATAACACACATCAAACATTCTGAAACAATGAAGACCCTTAAATGTGTAATGAGTGATGGTTGGACCAGATGATTTTGAAGGTCTTTTCCAACCTTAATGACTCTATGTTTCTATGAATTCATAATCAGAACACTAGGAAGTGACAGGTGCAAGTGTTAAACTGTATGATTTGAAGCATTTGTAACAAATGAAGATAGGAAGGTCCATCATCCTGGAGTGAGTTCCACAGAATTAGTCATTTATAGAAGACAGCAGCAAAAAACATGAATGGGTGAAGACAGGAAGAAAATCCACTGACATGGATAGAAGAATGCTGTGTTTTGGGGCACTGTGGCCATTTTGTCTGTTCAAGAGGACAGTATCAAGCAAGCATGAGAAACCTTGCAGGAAAAATGTCAAATGTAAAAATAGGAGCTCCTGTAATGAAGACTATAATCCAAATTACATCAGAGAAGGAGGAAAGCAGACAGGGTATTGGTATCATTTGCATCACTCAGTTGTACAACAGAATCATTTTTTTTCTTTATTACTTTGGACAGACCATAATTTGACACAACCACAGAAGGGATTAGATGTTTAGAGAGAATATAGCTGCATGGTATGGTTGCAATTGCTTGGTTACCATCTAATGCTCATTTTCAAGGCCCAAGCCAATAACTTTCAGGATAAACATCTTTTAACATCCTGTTCCACTGCTTGTAAAAGTACACTATTGTTCATGAGATCAGAGTAAGCAAACCAAAGGTGAATCATTCAGGCTGGAAGGGACCTCTGAAAGTTGTCTAGTTCAATCCCCTGTGCAAATAAGGTCCAGTTAAAGCAGGTTGCTCATGGTCTTATCTAGCTCAGTTTTATCTAGCTCCAACAGAGATTCTACAGCTGCTTTGAGCAAATTATTCCAGTATTTGACCACACTCGGGAGTAAAACTAAAGAAGGAAAATTCTTATATCTCAAAGAAATGACTCATGTACCAACTTATGACCCTCATCAACATGCATCTCCAAAAGGACTCTCTCTCTACTTTTTCTAAGCTATCCTGCTAGGTAGCCCTAGACAGCAATACAATTTCCCTATCTGTGTTTTCTTCTCAAAGCTTTCAGCTCAAAGCTGGATTTGTTCAAGACCAGTCCTCTCAGCTTTTCCTCATACACCATGCACTCCAGGGAACATCACTGGGGAACCCAAAACAAGACACAGTGTTACAGATCTGTTTTTTCTCTGCCTAACAAAGGCGGGAAAAAAAAAAAAAAAAAAAAAAAAAAAAAAAAAATCTGATCTGATCAAAAAATTGATCTGATGGCTACAGTCAAGATAATGCAGCCCAGGATGCAGCTGAATTTCTTTGATGCAAGGACACACTGCAGGCTGATGGTCAATCTGTTTTTCACCATGACTCGCATATCTTTCCTCCAAAGTTGTTTTCCATACAATGCCAGTCTGCCCCAAAATTTCATTGGTGCATGGGATTATACCATCCCACATGTAGGACTATGCACCTGACTGTATTTGACATTAAGCAGCATCTGCAAACTGTTTCTCCAGCCTACCGGGATCCTTCTGAAGAGCAGCCCTGTCCTCTATCATCTGCTGAAAGCACAGCAAATGTCCCATCTCTGTCCCCTCACTCACCATATTGCACAGAATTAGCCCTAGAACTGACCCCTAAAGGACATTGCTAGTAAGCAGCTACCAGCTGGACTCAGCAGCAGACTGTCCTAGAGCAGGAACTGATGGATGGTCCAAGTCCCTGGATATGGGAGGGAATGAATCAGCCAAGAATGACAAGACCCACACTACTCATTCATCTAAAGCCACACTATTGAGTCAACAAAATTGGACACAGTTGAACCAATGAAGATTTCTGAGAGACATTATCATCTCCCAGCTGAGACTCCCTTCTGGGATGATGCATTGTGTAATGTAGCCCTGGACTGAAAACGGGCTGAATGGCTAGGCCAAGAGGGTTGTGGTGATGCAGTCCAGCTGGAGGCCAGTAACTATCAATGTACTCCAGGGGTAAGTACTGGGTTTAGTCCTGTTCAACATTTCTTTAATGATCTAGACAATGAGGGTAGAATGAAGCCTCAGTAAATTCACAGATGACACTTAACTGCGTGGAGTGGCTGGCATGCCAGAGACACATTGTCATCCAGAAGGATCTAAACAGGCTGGATAAATGGGCTGACAGAAACAAGGAGCAGTGTAGAGTCCTGCACGTGGGGCAGAACAACCAGTACATTCACCAGTACATGTTGGGACCACCCAGCTGCAAAGCAGCTTTGCAGAATACTCCCTGAGGGACCTGGTGGACACCAAGATGAATATGAGTCAACAATGTGCCCTTGCTGCAAAGAAGACTAATGGTATCCTGGACTGCATTAAGCCAAGTACAACAAGCAGGCCGAGGTAGGTGATCCTTCCCCTCTAGGATCCTGGTGAGGCTGTACCCAGAGTACTCTGGCCAGTTCTGGGCTCCCCAGTATGAGAGAGACACAGAGATATTTGAGAGAGTCCACCAAAGGGCCACAAAGATGATGAAGGGTCTGGAGTATCTCTCCTATGAGGAAGCACTGAGATTGCTGGGACTGTTTAGCCTAGAGAAGAGGATCTCAGCATCCTCAGGAGGATCTCATTAAATGTCTATAAATACCTGAAGGGAGGGCAAAGAGGACAGAGCCAGGCTCTTTTCAGTGCTGCCCAGTGACAGAACACAAGGCAGTGGACATAAACTGAAACACAGGAGGTTCCATCCAAACATCTGGAAGCACTTCTTGCTGTGAGGATGACCAGGTACTGGCACAGGTTGCCCAGCAGGTATGTGGCGCCTCCCTCCTTGGAGATGTTCAGAAGCCATCTGGATACAGTCCTGGGCAACCTGTTCTAGGTGGCCCAGATTGAGCATTTGGTTGGACCAGAAGACTTCAAGAAGTCCCTTCCAACCTCAACCATTCTGTGATTCTGTGAAAACAGTGTTCTACGAATGCTGTCATCTCAGTGGGATTCTGGGCAAGGATCAATTCAGCTACACTGACTGCAGAAAAAGGGATATATCAGTAACAGATACAGGGCCATGAATATTCACATCCTTGCAATATACACAGTGAAAACCAACATGTTTTATGCAATAACAGTCTTATGAGACCTCGACAGAGGCCACCTAATGAGGACCTAGATGATGCCTTGGTGTAACCTTTCCTTATTCATGGTAGAGTCTTGCACTTAACATCAGAAAAGTGCTTGTATATTTTAACACATTTACTGTAGCTTAAAACAACAAAATGCTGGATGGAATATAGGGCCAAACCATTCATTGTATGAAGGAGGGAAGATTGCTTTGTTACAATAGACCCACAAAATAGGAAATCTGGGTTCTACTCCAGTTTTATAGTAGACTTCCTATGAAACATTAACCAAACCTCTTTGAGCCTCTGTTAAAATTTATCAAAAAATACTATTATGACTTTACTGGGAATTTCAGTGAGTAAAATAATAATAGAAAATAGGATTTCTTCTTTCATTGCATGCTTCACATTTTCTAAATACTATTTATTTTAATAACAAATACTTACAAGTTTAATGGTATCTGCAAGATTTTTGAGATATTTGTTGGAAAATGCAGTGTTACCATTGTTTTACAGTCAAGTGCTGTGTCATTTTCTTCAGAATATTTAGATCAAGGCATTGACAAATCTCCAAACCAACTTCCTCCACACCCCAGCTCTTCCCCTGATGGTGCAGGGCTTATAGTACTCCCATCAACTAGGCGGATCCTCTCACCAACATTAGGAGTGAAGCCACCCAAAGTTTCACTTTGAAAAAGGAAATGCATTTTCCTGAAAATGTGCCAGATCCTACTCCACCCCTAAGTCTCTGCACTGATTAGTTACACATAGTTTAATGGCATGAAAGCTTCAGGGGAGTTAGTGATCCATTACTACTCTATCACTGCATTTTTAGTCACAATGACTCACTTTATTGCTTTATAAAAGAAAGCATGACTGAGAAAGGGTGCAGTACTGTGCACATAAATGAGCCCATAAATCTTAGGTGATTCCAGAATTTTCTACTGCATCTCAAAAGTAGGAAACCATTAGCTGAAATAAAGTATGCTTTTCTCTAAATAGCAAGTATTTAAAACCATATGTGGAAGAACAACAAAAAACATACTCTGACGATATATTGAGAGATAGATATGAAAAGTAAGATAGGTTATCTATGACAACAGCTTTGTAAGCTCTACAACACTCAATTAGCAGATATAGGAAATAACATGAAGTGTACTATATCCAAGGCAGTACCTGTAAATGTCATCCAGCAATGAACTACTTATAAAAGAACCATGATAATATATAACAAATATAAGTGACACGGCCACTTCAGTTATAATTCCCCATGTTAGTAGCATTCAAAACAAAACTCTCAAGAATAAGTCTAGTGGAGTCATCCAAAGAAATTGGAAGAATAGGTGGTAAAGGAAGCTACCTCCTATTTCTGAATGGTATTCCCGATAAACTAACAAACCTTAGCCAGAAGTTTTCTGAAAATATCAGTTACTTCTACAATGAAAGTAACCCTCAATGGTAAACATTATTGTTGACTACATTTCATTGTACATTAATCCAAAGTGCCTATGTATCCGAGTTATTTGACGATGGTTGAAAAAAAAATAAAAAATACTTCCCTAAACAATTAAATGAATGTGTTATTCACCCTATTTTCAAAACAGTGCCAAACTAAGTTTCAACATGAGATGATGACAAATGTCATTTGGAGAAGACTGACATAAAATATTTTTATATTCTGAATGTCTTCCACTCTAAAATATGTGCCAGATTCACAATTCCTGAAAATACAGCCAGCCTCTTTTATCATCTGGTTTTTACTCCTCTGCTGAGATACCATCCCTTCTACAAATTTCTGTCAGCAAAGATGACATTAAGACTAATCTAAGAGTAAATTTTTCAGATATGTTAATCCTAGGAAGATTTAGTAAAAATTGTGTAATTTAAGTTAAAAGAGGTAGGTTGGATTTGAACTGTCCATACAAATATTAACATTCTAAGTATGGCAGTACCCATCAGGTGTATTATTGCAAAATTCCACTGACTCATGGATATGCATATCATGATTTCTCATATAAGGAAAGTTTCTAAAGAATTGCAGGGGAAGAAAATAACAGCATGATAAATGACACTTTTAGTAAAATAACCTTTAACTAACTTCACACCAAAAGGTTAGCTGTGTTTGTATCTTAGATATCATTTAAATTACAAAATAAATAACATTTTTTCCTACCAATCACTCATGATTTCAGGAAACCTCCTATTGACTGAAAACTATTACTTCTAGGGCTTATCAACACATGTATAAGTCTCTCTTATCTTAAGGCTACATAATTTCAAAAGGAATTGTGTGTAACATGCTTCACAGAAGTAATTAATAAGTGATTAATTTTGTAATTCGTGACTTAAGCTCAGTAATCCATAACTCAATAGGATCTAAAAGAAGACACTTGAAAATGAATTATGTGCTTAGAGGGCATCTGAATTCATCACATTGTTCAACATCAGTTTTTGTTAAAGAAAGAATAGGAAGTTTCATTTTAATTTTGCTGAGGACTTATTTCTTCTTTCTCATGCACAGAATTATGGCTTATACCTTGAAGAGGTAAAAGTGTTCTAAAGCATTAAACAGTATTTTTTGAATTGTTTAACCTCCCTTAAGCAAGACAAGGTCCTGGTTTTGACTATGTGGCCACAGATATAAATAAACTTAATTGATTCTCTTTTTCATTTCAGAAGATGCCGGGCTATTACATATTTAAGTTTCCTCAGATGTGTCCTCTTTTTCTGCCCATATGGAATTTAAGGACTCTGGACATTCCTCCAGGTTTTTTGCCATCATATCACATTTTTGAAAAATCACAGATTTAGATCTATCCTGGTACATCTTTGTATCTTTGGAAATAGACATTCTCAATTATTCAGATTACGGTTAACACGAATCAGCTCAGGTCTGAAAATAGTAAAACCTCATGCACATGGCAGTGAACTTCATGGACTTTGCACAGGCATTGTATTTTCTAAACTTCATTTGCATAGCTTTGTGTTAACTGTGCTTTTCTCTTGGGTATCAAAATCCTCCATTACCCAGAAAACTGAGAGATAATTACAACTGGTTCTCAAAATAGATTTGGTTTTCAAGCTTTGGTTTTCAAACATATTTATCAAAGCTATGCTTGAAAGAACTAGAATTCACTTTTTCTTCCCTGCCCCCCCCCCACCTCTCCCTCCAGAATTTCATCTTTACTTAGAAAAAAATGATGTTAGCAGCAAACAAAACTACATTAACTCACAGCCAACTAATTTGCTTCCAGTTGAGCAGTTCTCTTATCCCTCTATATTCCTTGAAAATACAAGATATATAAAACTCCGAAGAAATACTAATCACTAAGTCTAACTACTGGCTCCAGACAGGACCACCCAAAAATCAGACCATGAGTCCGAGAGCATTGTTCAAATGCTTCTTGAACTACAGCAGCTTGGTGCCATGACCAGTTCCCTGAGGAGCCTGTCCCACTGTCCAACCACCCTCTGAGTGAAGAACCTTTTCATAACACCCAGCCTGACTCTCCCCTGTCCCAGCTCCATGCCATGCTGGTCCCTCGGGTCCTGTTGCTGTCCCCAGTGAGCAGAGCTCAGCTCCTGACCCTCCACTCCCGTCATGAGGGAGCTGCAGGCCACCATGAGGCTTCCCCTCAGCCTGCTCTGCTCTGTGCAAGGGACCTCAGCCACTCTTCACGTGTCTTCCTCTCCAGTCCTTTCATCATCTTCATAACCCTCCTTTGGACATGCTCTAATAGTTTTGTCCTTATACCATAGTGCCTAAACCTGCACAAAGCATTCGAGGTGAGGCCGCACCAGCACAGAGCAGAGCGGGACAATCCCTTCCCTTGACTGGCTAACAATGCCGTGCTTGATGCGCTCCAGGGTATGGTTGGCCCTTTTTGTTGTCCAGGTACATTGCTGACTTGTATCCAACATCCTATTGACCACAAATCCTCACAATTTTTCTGTGGGCCTGCTCTCCAGCTGCCCATTCCCCAGTCTGTACATATACCCAGGGTTGCCTTGTCCCAGATGCAGAATCTGGCATGTGCTCTTGTTAAATGACATACATTTGGTGATCATCTAGTATTCTAATTTGTCAAGATCTCTCTGCTCCTCCTAACTTAGTATCATCTGCAAACTTAATTAGTATGCATTCAAGTCCTGCATCCAGATCATGTATAAAGATCACTGAAGAGAATTGGCCCTAAAATGGATCCCCAGGGAACACCACTACAATCCTTTGAGCTCAATCAGTCAGCCAATTGTTCATGCATCATATTATGTGTTTGCCTAGCTGTATGCTGGACATTTTGTCTAAAAGTATGCTATGAGAGCTGGTACCAAAAGCTTTGCTGAAATATAAAAAAATAATAAATAAATAAATAATACATCAGATGGCTTCCATTTATCAACCAGATGGGTAACTGTTATAAAAGGAAATGAAGGTTGGTCCCCCCTTTTAAAAGGAAATTAATGAAGTCCCTTCGGAACCTTTTTTTTTTTCCATAGGCTGAACAGCCCCAACTCTCTCAGCCTTTCTGTGTAGGATAGGTGCTCCATCCCCTTCATCACCTTTGGGGCCCTCCTCTGGAGGCTCTCTAACAGGTCCACATCCTTCTTGTGCTGGAGACTCCAGACCTGGATGCAGTACTCCAAGTGAGGCCTCACAAAGGCAGGGTAGAGGGGGACAATCATCCAGAGAAGTTAAGAGAAGAAAGCTAAAGGAGACAGGTTTAATCTACTCTTTGATATAAAGTTTTACTCTGACTTTTCATTGTACATACTTTAACAAGCAAGGCATTGTCTAGCTCAGTGCCTTAATGTCATGACTGGTCCCAATTACCCTTCACAAAGCTTTAGGTCTGTCCCCTAAGACTTGTTATTCTACTTCTGCACACAGGAGAACTTACACATTTCATTAATATTTTAACAAATCCCTCTTTATCTGTCACTTCAGCTGACACCCCACCTGCTAATCCATGCCCCACTCCTCTTCAACCTACAGCCCACTCTAGTGCACTACCTTAAAATTTTGAAGGTATATTTGTGAACTTTCAAAGGAAAAAAATATATATTCTTCCTCCACAGAGAGCACTGGTAGTGTTAGTGTGTCAGCAGGTAATTTCCTGCTTCCTATGATCAGCAGGGCAGGAGCAGCAGCCACAGGCAGAGGATCCCAAATTCAACAATCAGTCAAGCTGATGGATAGGAGCAGCATCAGCTGGTTTTAAACTGAGAGAATAAGTGAATTGAGATTTATATCACAACTAGTAATAAAGGAATGTGGAATAGCAATGGGAATAGACTCAAATATCTGGGGACCACTGTAATAGCTTTCATTCTAGTGTGTATTGAAAACTATCAGGTCAGCTGATAACAAGAAAATATATTCTAATTTTATTGTTGCTGAATATTGAAGTGGAAATAAACTGGGTAAGCCTGTCTCAACCTTCCCATTTTATGTCATCTTAATATGTCAAAGACAGGAGAATTAGAGGCTCATCCATGAATAAATTACCTCTTCTACACACACAGAAATGCAGTATAGGTTAGTGCCTCATTTTTTCTTCCAACCATCCTTCACTACAGCTGCAAATCTATGGCTAATTGTCAAATGGCATCCTCCATGAGTAATTAAGTTTAACTATCAAGGAAGCTAATATTCTCAGAAATAAAAAGTTTCATGGGTATTCCCTCTATCCTACATTCAAATAGCCTGTTATAAATTGATGGCACCACAGTTGACTTTTTCCTTCAAATGCCAAAGCCCTTCCTATGTAACAGCGTGTGAATTCTAACTAGAAAGACATTATCCTTTATGAACTGCTTCACTGCAACACCATAAATCACTTTCTAAATGATTTCTCCATGTTAGATGAGCAAAATGCTGAACCTATCAATCCCTCTTGCTTTATGAGTCTTAGGACAGCACAAAAGGGTGAAAGCTGGAAAAGTATATATTAATTCTTCTGAAAATTCAAGACTCAGCTAATGTAAAGAAACAAGCATGCCAGACATTGCTTATTTGAAAGACACATACACACACACACACAAACACACAAAGTGTGTAAGTAAGTCAAACAAGGAAGGTATTGCTGTCACATTTTCACAAGGAAATACAACATATGTCAATCTTCTGACTGTATATCAGCAAAATCTGATAACACTAATAAAACACATCCACCTTAATATATTTAAATGGATATTCTTGTTTTGTTTTCTACTAACTGGTAATTGTACACTACCATCAAGATCTCCAGTACTTGCAAATATTATTAAATCAATAATTTTTAGATGTTAAATTAATAGCATCATTACTAAAATCCAAGTCTGGAAACCCATTATCATAGTGAAATGATGGTAGAAATATTCATTCACCTGACAATCTTTTATAGTGATTATGCTCAAGGCTTTGAGCCGATGGATGGTTTCAGAGGTGAAAGAAGGAGATGAATACCCCACAACAGCGCCTCGGCTTCACTGGGCAATCCTGTCGGAACCTCTTACTGGGATTTCAAAGTTACCTTTGGGATATTAGCTATGCCAGAAACAAGTGTCAGTAGTGCAAACCAGGCTTCTTAGCTTGTAACTGCTAACAGTTAACATACTTATAAATATGGTTTTAAATATTTCCCTACCTTCCTCCACAGAGTCCCCAAGGTCAGGTGAAAGTTGTTGCTTTTGAAAGATATTACCTTTAGTGTCCTAAGGTGTGGTGTCAGCATTTGACTCTCTGCCAATCAGCTTCAGAGAGGAGTCCCATTAGTTTGTACTTCAGTGTTGGACCAATATGACTTTTTCACCCTTTAACTTCCTTTAAGATTGACAGAATCATGATCCTGGCACCACTTGGCTCTTAAAGTAATACAAGACAAAACAGACACCTAGTTTGATTGCATTTGATTAGGGACAGAGAACAAAGGCTGCTGAACAGTAATTTCTCTCGGTACACTACAAAAGGTTAAACTGAGTCATTCCCAGCCACACACAACTGACTTCCTTCTCAGGGCAATGGCTTTGTATGAATACTACAACTCCAGATTAGAAGAGTGATTCTACATATCTTCTGATAAATAATGATCTAATAATCTGTTAAAGTACCTGCCCACATCATATTGGCTTCTTTTCTACATGAGCTATTCCAGTTGCTAAATTACAAAATAAACTCTCTATTGTGAAATTCACAAAAATACTCAGTGCTATTCCAAAGGCTTTTGAGTTCAATGCAAGCAGAAATATGACATCAAGATGAATTCTCTCCATATTGCTTTCCAAAGTCGTACTAAATTTATGTCATATGAAGTAATCAATTCAGTTAGAAAATAATTTGTTTATAAGAAAATTTCTAAGCTATAGTCTCAATTATGGCGAGTACTGTAACAAACTTTGAAACTTCTAGTAAAGTACAAGACTCACTAAGATTTTTTGGTTGGTTGGTTGTGTTTGTTTGTTTGTTTTTGTTTTGTTTTAGGCTACTTAATTTTTCTCTTCAACAATGAAGAGAAACTGAAAAAAACATACATAATTTTCTTGCCTTAAAACAAATGAGTTTCACCTCCAGACCACAACCAGAAAAAAATCATCAAGCTATTTAGGCATAGAGAAATCAAAGCTGGCTGAACCCAAGAGACGAGTAAGACTAGATATATGAAGCAAAAGGTAATTTGCTATTTAAAGTTCTTAGTAAATCCAAGTTCCTTAAAACAAGTCAATATCTACCACCTTGGGAATGTTATTTAACATAATGTTCCATTTAACATAAATAAATAAATAGATAAATAAATAAATAAATAAATAAATACAGACACAAGTAGTTTCTTATACTTTCTGAGAAATTAGCTTTTCTCTTTATTTGGCAAAAACATTTGGCTTGATTGATTTCCTAGAAATATTTCCATAACAGTTTAATATCCATGGCTGAACAAATTTTTCCCTTGAGTAGAATACACAGATGAGCAACTACCAACCTCTACAGAAATGTAATTGCCCCAAAAATCTTGACTAACAACAGTGTCTGAACCCAGCAGTGCCTCATCAATGTTTGGCAGCTTATATTGGCCTGCAAAAGCAACGTTGTAGTTTTTAGTAAGAATATTTGTCATGACATGAATTGCTTCTGATTTTCTAGCCAGAAAGGTCAAGTGGAACTGCTTGTCTATATTTATGTTTCAAATTAATTGTACTGGTATTTATATACTGCAAAAGAATCTGAGAGTATGCTTTGTTCCCAGGTCATGAATACAGCATTTTCTTAATGTTAAAATATGAAATGCAAGCCCAGAAGATACTATTGGCTAATTTAGTTTACATGGAAAGTCAGAAGTTCCAGTTATTTACAGAGTTCTAGTAATAATATTTGAAGTAATTTGCATTTCATATAATATAGCCAGAACTTGAGCAGGGCTAGTAAGCTACCTTGGCTACATTTCCAAATGCAACAGCCAGTAGAAGGTATGTCAGGCCCCACTTTCTTGGCTTGACACAAGAGTTTATAACAAAATCGTGTTTTGTAAAATAGAAAATAAAATAGTAAAAAAAAAAAATAGTAAAATAAAAATGAAGCAAATTCAATTAATTCCAAGTAACACACACAGTGCAGACTACTGTGTGCACTCTATTTTACTGCCCTATATCATGCTTTCAAGCTGATTTACTGCCCCGTATCATGCTTTCAAGCTGATTTATTCACACACATACATTATTACATAAATTTTACACACACACAAATTTGTCTACATGTTATTGTGTTGTTTGTGATGGCATAAGAGTAGTTCACAACAGACTCAGACTATCAGTCTGAGACTCAGACAATCAGACTATAAATTTTCCTTTGAACTGTCTGAACTTCAGTGTCCTCTCAGAAATATGTGTGCACATACATGCACAGAAATGAACAGTAACTCCTTGGAATTATTACACTGAGTAGGTCAAGTGGGTGATCTGTTTGGAGACTACATCCAGTCTATTGTTTGCTTCACCACCTCCGTTCACATTACCTCAAAACATAATGTTTTGTGGAAATTTATTTATCTTTCCCATCTGTTTTTCCAGTGATCTTCCATTTTTGTACAGCTGCTCTGCCAAGTTAGTTGAGGCCCAGAGAAATTAAGCAATTTGTGCAAGGTCATATAAGTCTTGGCTCAGCCAGACTTACCATTAAGAATTAAAAACAATATACAAGTGTATACAAGGTAGGGAGAAAAAGCAAAAACATCAGCACTTTGAGTGTTACATTTTGTTTGCTATAGATAAGTTTAGGTAAATGTTGGTCCTGTCAAGACAAGGTATTCTTCTTGTAGTAGATCCTCAGTTGTGCCGTAGAACTCTTTCCAGACAGAAAGAGCAAGGTTCATCACAGCTTTGCTTTGCTTTTCTTGTATCGCCCCTGAGGGAAGAAGGAGCAATATTGTACCTGATTTTTAAAGAAGGAAAGACATAAATGGTTGCTGGTAGCAGCCATTAAACCCTCTCCTAGGCAACAGAGACCCACTACTTTTTCTCTTCTTTCTTGGAAGCTGAGAGAAAAATAGGATGCTATTCCTTTAAAGTGAAAATTGGCTCTTTTTTTATCCTGTTTTTTAAACAACCTCATGCTTTATGCCTGCAAATGACTGCATTTAAGAGAATTTTGTGAAATACAATAAGACAGAGGACTTTATGAGGTAATAAAATTTCAGCTATATTACTATTACTGTGGGTCTGAAAAAAAAAAAGAGGTAAAAGATTTGGGGAAAAAAATGTCAAGAAAGGTCAATGCCTCAGACATGGAAAAGCTTAAGATTGGTTCAAAATGTGTTTGTTATAGTTCCAAAATAAAACATGCATTACTATTAAGGAAATATGAGATATAATAGTATATTATCTTACTATTAATGATAGATGAGGTTTTAATAATATATAAACTCTATATGTTATATACCATTTTCTATTTCTTGTCATCCTCTCAGCTGCGTGCCAAGAGCTTCATGATTATTTAAAGTATGTATGTTTTCAAGTATAAGAATTGAAACGTAAAAAGTCTGCAGAGGAGAAAAAAGCTTGAGTTCATTCTGTTTCTTCTTAATTTCCCCAGCCCTTCAAAATAATTTGTGCTTAAAATGAAACACTGACTATCACCTGTTATCAAAAGGATAAGCATGTTTCCAACAGATCTCTAGAGAAAGGGAAGAATTTCAGTTGATTGCCACATTTTCACGATATCCACCCTCTCAAATTAGAATTTGAGATTTTTTTTAATTTTTATTTTTTTTTAATTATAAAAAGATATCTAATTTCTCTTCCTGTAATACTGCCTCCAAGCTCAGTTCCAAATATGCAACATTTTCAATCTACATGTATTTCAACCTCAATAATGCACCAGGTAATGCGCAAACTTTTACAGTTTTAAATGTGTGAGACCCCAGATTTTCTTATACCTCCCAGTATTGCAGATAGAAAATTCAGGTATTTCTAATATCCTTTTAGAGTTAGAAAATAACTCATTATGCACTTACTTCTTTTAATTACTTCCCACCATTTTAAAAGATCTCTAGCCAAACTCCTTGGAGGTTTTCAGTTTCTTTCCTAAAGAAAAAAACTTGCAGTATTTGACATGCCCTTCAGCATTAGTACTTTTGGACTAAAATATATCTTCCCTTTATTCATTATCAAAATCTATTTATATATTTCCATTGGGAAATATCTGAGACTCATAAAGCAATGAGAAAAAGCACTAATCCATTCATTAGCTGAGCATTTGATCTTTTCTAAGTCTATCCAGGACAGGAGAGGGGGAAAAAAAAAAAAAAAAAAGGCAGTAGTTCCCTGATAGGTCTTTGAAAACACAATCTTTGAAAAACCTCAGAAGCAAGCTATCAAATATTTTAAAAGATACATGGATGACAACTTATACAGCTTAAACATTATTTACATAGGGAGTATGATCATCAGAAAACTCTGCTACACAATAAGAACAAAAAAAAAGTAAAATTCCTGTAATATAAAGTTGATGTTCATCTTTATCCAAGATGCTTCCAACCCCTCCAATGGTATTTCTTCTCTTTTTTACATGCATATAAAAACAGAAGGATGATTTTTTTTTCGCTTTTTACTTCGTTTGTTTTTTTCATTCACTCCCAGCAATTTCATTACCTCTGCAACCTCAAATAAACCTACAATATTACATGAAATAAATATGTCAGTATGACTCCAATCATAAGGATGACCAGGTTGGAATTTGTTATTTCTCATATAAATTGATGTACAGAGATTTTAATGAATTTATGTGCAGCTAAACACACTCCCGGAAGCTTTGGCAAGCACAGGCAAAAGAGCATTAGTTCAGATTTCCTCTTGCTCTTCTTATGTACTGAAATATTTATACTACTTGGATTTTATGTTGGTTCGAATACAAACCTCTCTCTTGGATATAATGTTTTTCAAAGCTCTCAGTACTAGAATGAATCCGAGGCAGATTCAGAATTACTTTTAACACTTGCTTTGCACTAGAAAAGTACAGAAGAATTTCATGAAAAATCTGTTAGATGATCCAGCTGGGAGTAATCCTTTGTCTTGAAAATGCCAAATTATTTACTGTTTTATTTAATGTTTCTTTGAAGAACGAGGAAAAAAACAAACAAACAAACAAACAAACAAAAAAAAAAAAAAAAAAAAAAAAAAAAAAAAAAAACCTTTCCACTCAAGTATGAACTCAACCTCACAATTTCTACTAACACTGAAACTAACACTAAAATATAGAAAGAACTGATGGACAGGATTTCAAGTTTTATAATCTCCCACCCAAAGTAAGAACACAAGCACAGATACAGGGTCATACCAAAGATCCTCACAGCTCAAAACTGTATTTGTTCAATAAGAGCCAAATTCTGGAAATGACAACACAGAGAAAACATAATCAATGCTTCCTTCAAAGACACTTCCAGCCATCCTGAGCCATTTCTGCATTTACTAAAACTTGAGGTATTTCTAATGCATGACCTTACCATGTTCTTGACTACATTCTTGGCATCCACCAAATCTGCTGACAAATAGCTTCACACCTGCAGATCTGCCGTATGAAGAACTTCCTCCATTTGTTTGTTTTGAACCTACCTTCACTTTTTGACCCCTAAATCTTGTTAAGGGAAAGACAATGAATGATCCCAGTTCACACCTTGTATTTGGTAGGTGAAATAGTTTCATTCCCCCTAGCCACGGACCTGCATGCTGCTTCAACATGGGGCTAGTCACAGAGATGCTGAGTAATTGCAGGTCACGCTTGGGGCAGGCAGAGTGTGATTAGCAGCACTGGCTGTAAATGGAAGCTCACTTCTCTGCCATATTATTCTTATTCTTGTTATGACAACTCTTGTGAACTCCTGTCTTAAATCATGAAAAGCCTCAGGCACTAACACGTATATGGAAGAATTCTACAGAGACTTCTAGAAACAAATACTTATGCTGCTCTCTCGAACTGCAGGGTAGCTTCCTTCAAGCTGTCAAGCAGCAATCATTAGCACATTGTGGAAAACAGACAAAGACTTAACCCAGAGGCATTGCAGAGAGTCACTGCACAGATCTGTGAGAGCCTTGGTGCAGCTGATGGCATATACAATAGCAGCATACTGGATGATGTTTATATTGTTATTTCTTCTGGTATAAAAGGACAGAGATCAAAGAATGTGGTTTATCTTTAAGCCCCACTGAGGTCTTAATATGCATATCCCATAGAGCAAGCATGCCAGTGAAACTGCAAGGGCCACTGGGGAAAATGACACTAAAAAGAGTGATTAAAGCCTGGGGAGAGATTGGGTTGTAAATGATCATGTTGGGTAAAGTGCATGTGGAGAGAAGTGTCAGAATTGAGAGTTATAGCACTGAAGAGAACTGACTTCTCTACACACTCACATGTCCAATGTAGGTATCGGTCTAAAGAAATGTCAGGCATCATAATGCATAACAATAACTTTTTAGAGAAAATCATCAATTTAAAATATTGTCATTCTTCAATTAGATTTCCTTATATTTTAAAATTACATTTTCTGAAAGAAAGCAAACACAGAACATTAACATTTTACATATACATATATATATATGTAAAGGCATTTCTTCAAGGCTTTCTTCTAGGAGCTCAGACTACTTTCCCCTTGCACTGCAGTGCACATCACATATTTCACACTACAAAATACTGCAAGTTTTACAAGCACGATACTGTTCCAATGACTGAACACACTAACTACAATTTTAAAAGAGCAGATCTATACCAAACCAAACATCAGTTTCCTAACTGAGCCCATGCAAAATGTAACATTCACATTTCTGTAGTAGCAGATCTGATAATATTGGGAAAAAATGTTATACCCCAGCACAGGTTAAATTCTGATGTATTATAATTAAATCCCTATATAAACTTACCAAATAATTTGGGTGTTAACTAGGAACAATTACCTATCTAAAAATCAGCCTCTATTGACTAAGATGCAATTGGTTCTTGGAGGGATAACTAATTCAGTGAAAAGTTACGTGAAACAAATTTTTATGCACATTGTTGTGTGCTTCCTCAAATTCATTGAAAATTGTATTATGCTTTACATTTTCATAATATTACTTTTACATTTGTTTTTCTATGAAGCAATGATATCTTCAAATTATTATTCACAGAATCACAGAATGGTTTGAGTTGGAAAGGGACCTTAAAGACCACACAGTTCCAACCCCCTGCCATGGCAGGGACACCTCCCACTAGATCAGGTTGCTCAAAGCCCCATCCAACCTGGCCTTGAACACTTCCAGGGATGGGGCATCCACAGCTTCTCTGGGCAACCTGTGCCAGTGCCTCATCACTGAATAAAGAATTTCCTCCTAACATCTTACCTAAATCTCCCCTCTTTCAGTTTAAAACCACTCCCCTCTGTCCTATCATTATCTGCCCAAGCAAAAAGTTGCTCTCTTTTTTTAAAGCCCTCTTCAAGTACTTCAGTACTGGATCCAGTACTCTTCAACTTATTCATCAATGACCTGGATGATGGGACAGGGTGCACCCTCAGCAAGTTTGTGGACGATACAAAGCTTGGCACAGTGGCTGACACACCAGAGATCCATGCAGCCATTCAGAGACATCTGGACAGGTTGGAGAGCTAGCATAGGGGAACCTCATGAGGTTCAACAAGGGCAACTGCAGGGTCCTGCACCTGGGAAGGAACAACCCCAGACACCAGTACAGGTTGGGGGCTGACCTACTGGAGAGCAGCTCTGCGGAGAGGAACCTGGAGGTTGTGGTCGACAAGAAGTTAACCATGAAGCAGCAGTGTGCCCTTGTGGACAAGAAGACCAATGGGATTCTAGCCTGCATCAGGTGGAGTGTGGGCAACAGGTCAAGAGAGGTGATCCTCTTCCCCTACTCAGCTGTAGTGAGGCCACACCCAGAAAATTGTGTGCAATTCTGGGCTCCTCAGTAGAAGAGGGACATAGAACTTCTAGAGAGAGTCTAGCATAGAGCCACAAAGATGATTAGGGGATCGGAGCATCTATTTTATGAGGAAAGACTAAGTGAGCTGAGCCTGCTTAGCCTAGAGAAGAGGAGAATGAGAGGGGATCTTATCAACCCCTACAAATACCTGAAGGGACAATGTAAAGAGGATGGGGCCAAACTCTTCTCAGTGGTGGCCAGTGGTAGGACAAGGGGTAATGGGTACAACTGAACTACAGGAATTTTCTTCGCCATATAACAAGAACTTATTTATGGTTCAGGTGACAGAGTACTGGAACAGGCTGCCCAGAGAGGTTGTGGAGTCTCTTTCATTAGAAATATTCAAAACCCACCTGGATGCAATCCTGTGTAACATGCTCTAGGTGATCCTGCTTGAGTGGGGGGGGTGGACTAAATGATCCCTGGAGGTCCCTTGCAACCTCAACCATTCTGTGATTCTGTTAAAAAAGCAATATGCCGCTTTAACATATTATTGAAATGTTAGAAAATAGTCTATAACCATTATGGCTGCACTTATTGTTTCTGAAAAATATTATTTCATTCCCATATTCCAATGTTCTGCTTCATGACTATCCACAGGAAATTGCTGTTCCAGGATTCCACTTAAGATTTATTATACTAGTATACTAGAAAATTTATTGAGATCTATATTCTTTTGAAGATGTAACAGTGACAAAAACTTTTTTTTTTCACATGTAAGTAAATGCTTTCTGAAATTAACAGTATGAAGAAAAATAGAATTTAAATATTTTTTTCCCATATACAACTATTAGTTGGAGAAAAGATAGCAACCTAAATATGGCAGGCTACAACTTTTATTTTAAGTATTCATAGAATCATAGAATATCCTGAGTTGGAAGGGACCCATAAGGATCATCAAGTCCAACTCCTGGCACCACACAGGTCTGCCCAAAAGTTTAGACCATGTGACTAAGTGCACAGTCCAATCGCTTCTTAAATTCAGACAGGCTTGGTGCAGTGACTGCGTCCCAGGGGAGCCTGTTACAGTGCGCAACCACCCTCTCGGTGAAGAACCTCTTCCTGATGTCCAGCCTAAATTTCCCCTGCCTCGGCTTAACACCATTCCCACGGGTCCTATCACTGGTGTTTACAGAGAAAAGGTCACCTGCCTCTCCACTCCCCCTTGTGAGGAAGTTGTAGACTGTGATGAGGTCCCCCCTCAGCCTCCTCTTCTCCAGGCTGAAGAGGCCCAGTGACCTCAGCCGCTCCTCATATTCAATCTTCATAAGAAACAAGGATATGCAGCAAATTAAGTACCAAAGTATGATGGTGAGGTTATCTTCAGTTCCAGCATTGTACTGACCCACACTAGCAGTTAATTAGCTCTCAGTTAAAATGATTCTTTGATAAATACTTCCTATCATCTAACTGGTGTGAAGATGTTAATGTCAATATGAAATTTCATTCTACAACCTGTAATCATACCAAAGTTCCCACTGTACATAAAGAGATAGGAACAATTTCTAACCTGTGCATTCTTCCAAATTTTTTTTATTTGTCTGTTCAGTTGGTTTTGGTTTTGACTCCTTCATTCAAAGAAACAAACAAAAAAAATTGTCATTATCACAAAAGTGACAAAAGGGAGCAAGTCTGTCATGAACGTATACTTTGGTGTCAGAGCTCTAGAAGGCACTGCAAGGGAGTCAGACTAGATGACCCCCAGAGGTCCCCTCCCACCTCAGCCAGTCTGTGATTCTGCATTAGAGGTCAAACATCCCGTGAACTCTCTCAGAGTAGACAGAAAGCACATCAGAACTCACATCTGCAGTGCAATCCACCCTGTGCAGCAATTGCTCGTGTTTTTTTTTCAGGAAGTACATGCTTCTGTCTACTATTAGAGAATTTCCATTACATCTTCTCTGTTTGACAGAGCTGAACAGAAGTTTTCAGTTTGGCAAGCTACAAGCCTGAGAAGGAACACTTTTCATTTTTTGTTTTGCTAGTGTCCCCACCACCTCCAGTCAGAAATTCAAAATAAATTAATTAATTAATAATAATGGAATGTATTTCAGACTTTTGGTTTTCTAATCTAAACATTTTCCAAGCTTTACTCCGCACTCATGGAACTATAAAAGTATCTTAGAAAATGTGATACAATGAAGTCTTGAAATTCAGACTTTTAGATGTTTCAGTATGGTAAGACTGATTCAAAAAACACTACTGGCACAAACCAGTTCAGGTAACTTTCCATTACTTTATTTCTAGCTTGAATTAAAAATGAAACTGTTTAAAACAGTTTCATTTGACAATGGTTCTGTAGTTGTTTTTACTTTCTTCTCTGAGGGACGTGGGGCAGACAACCAGGAAAGAAAGATATTTAAAAGAAAATAGAATGTATGCTTTCAGTGGAGATCTGGGGATGTAGAAGTAGACATTAAAAACTTATTGACTATCCATACAAGCTCCAAAACATGGTGGAAGCAGAGGGCTGGGGTAAAGCTGGAGTGTTGAATGTGGGCTGTGGGCAAGCAGCACTGCAAAAAATCTCAAGCCCAGATACCACCACCTTGGTTGATGAGCCACGATCCAGCACAGAAGCATCCAACGATCATCTGAGAAATTCAGGTGTTTTCCTTTCTCTCTTCATTGAAAACATGTGTATCATTAGATAGATATGATGTTGATCACATGATGAGAGGTGCCCTAGATATTTCATCAAGAATTCTGGACAAACATATTTGAATTGTTTCATTTATTTAAGCAAGATTTCCTATTTAAATAAGTATAGCTGACAAGGGTTGCTTTAGGAAAACAAAACCAAAGAGAACCAACCAACCAAACTAAAATAATCCTGCCCTTATGGCAGCAGACTCAGCCAAGAACACTATTTCACATCAGAGAGACATGTAAATTAGAACTAAAGAGTGCTGTGAGTGAGAATTTAGAGAATTAGATAGGCATTTTGTTTTGAAGAACAGATGGAGACCTAACACACATATAATGTCAGACACAGTAGCTCCCTAGTTTTACAGAACTTGGGCTACCTTTGCTATAGGTCCTCACTCTTTCACTGCCTGGTAACTCATCCCTGTAACAGCTGCCCAAACACACTTGAATCGTCAGTGTCAGGATCGGTGCAGATACCAGCACGCATCCTTCCCCTGCGTTCTTCCAAGCTTAGTCATCTTCTCACATTCTGAAATTGAAACAAGTCTAATTTTTCTTTCCACCCTCATTCTAAGCAAGAAACCACTCCTTTAAGATCATTTTTGAAGCCCGTTTCTGCCTACCCTGAGCCCTCAGAAGCGCTATCCTCAAAGCTCGCAGTCTGAGTTTCAGTAGTTTACTGACAGCATGTGGCAAGTTGGCCTAAGATGATCACAGGCTCCAGACTCCAGAGGCAGGACACTTCCTACTTCTGAGTCATACCTCAAAACAAACAATTATTTTCTCTGCTTTCCACGTTATCCTATCTCTGTTTTGCATTGCTTTCACCAGAAGTATTAGATACTACCTTGACAAGAAAGCCAAAGATGTGCTTAATAATGCAGCAAGAGATGCTGAAATGCTTGGCTGAAGCTCAGAGTTTGAAAAGGGAAAAAAGGAATAGGTCTGAGGCATAGACTGCAAGCAAATTGTGTGTGCTGGAGGGAAGTAATGGAACATTACTTCCTAAATATTAAGGATTTATACTCATTTTCTACAGCTTTGTAAACTCTGAGGTCTTCTCTTGATTGCAGAGGATGACTTAATTCACCTTCCTGCCCCACCAAGCTCTGCCTTTGGGTCTTGTTATATTATCAGACATAACACACCAAGTTTTCTGCATCTCACAGTGTTTTAGCATTTCTCTTTCAATCTTACCGCTATTAAGCTGAACGTGAACATGAAGCAGAAGTAAATAGCATTACAGGCATATTAACTATAAACATTTCAGCCCTGCTTGGATCATGATAGGCAGCTGTAAAATTAACTCCTTTCAGCACTTACCAGTGAAACATTTAAGAATGCATTTCTTTCTTGCCAAATTTACTGGAGTCAACAATAGAATGAAATTAGAGAAGAGCACGTGTGGAGTAATAACAGAATCCCAACAAGCTTCTTGACAGGGAGCAATCACACACTGTACTGAGCTTGTAACACTGGCCCCAAGAGCAGGGAGGAGAAGGGTCTTCCCTTTGATGGCAAGAACTGGTTATTACTGGATTTGGGTTTAGGACCTAAGTGATAGAATACTCAAAAAGTACGTTATCAGCTGTGGACAATATGAACAATAATTACTTGCTACCACGGTATTTTTGTTTGTTTTAAAAACATATATGCAACTGTGAAAGTCCTTCATAACATACGAATTCATAACACTTGATCTTCTGGTTTATTTGTATTATTTTTCGGATTTTAAAATGTCACTCCTTGTTTAAAATCCAAGAATCAAATTTTAGAATCTAAAAAGCATCAAGTGAATATTTGAAGATCAACACCATATATTATTTCTTATTTTGGAACTAAATAAGAACTATATTCTAATTCAAAACATACAGGAAGGCAATATTACCTTTGACATACATCTGGAGGAAAAGGAGACTTCTTTTATGAATTCTATATTGTTTGTTGTTTTTTCTTTTTTTTTTTTTTAAGAAAAAAATACATCAAAAAGTTACATTATACATGCTGATCTTTTAAAAATCGTGTTCTGGCAAATTTTCTTCTTGCTTTGTAAAGTAAGCATTAATACAATTAGTATATAGAAATAGTTTGTTTTGAAAAGTCAATCAACTGGGGTAAGAACATATGGAACAGTTTAAATTATAACCAACAAAATCTAAATTTACATGTAAGATGCCCAAATTCTACATTGTCTTTCAGTGTTGGTTTTTTGGTTTTGTTTTGTTTTGTTTTAGAACTTAATTCAGTTATAGAACGAACACTCCACAAATCTTCTTGTGAATGAAATTTTTATTTACACACTGTATCCAGAAGCAGATACATAAATCCTTATACAATTATTTTTCAAAAATGTGCAAGAAATTACTATAATTTTGTTTACAAATCAAAACACATTAAAATCAATGGACTTTGGATAATTCACTCTGTGGCGTGCTGAGTACAAATAGCACACACCAGGTCTGAAACAGAGAAAAGTGTAAACTACAGCAATCTGGATTGCAAGTATTAACTTCATGGCACTCCATCATCATCACTATAAAAATTCTTTAACCCAACATGTAGTCACAGAAAATTCTTTAAGAATTTTTCATCATCTTTGTAGAATTTAGAGTTTTCCAGACACATTGATGCCACATTTCCAATATTATGAACTACCATCTTGTCCATTTTTTATTTAAAAAGAATGCTTTTAGTTTTTATTCTTTGCAGTCATAAAAAGATTGAAAGAAATGAAATTTATCCATAGCTTAGCTCAGAAATTGAAAGTTCAGTAACAGAGAAATACTTCTCAACAATCATAGCCCATATATTGCTGGTATGCTGTTTTAAAGTTATAATTCCAGTATTCACACAGATGAAATGCATCACAAGAAAAATCTGCACAGATTACTGCACTTAGCCCAGCAGTCAATATTCATAGAAAGAAATTGGCTTTAAAAAATATGTGAAGTCAGCTCATCGGAGAACAGAGTTTAACTAATAATTGCATTTCTGATCCTTCTGACAGAAAAACATTTTTATCAAAAGATGGCATTCACTATGTCAACAGTAGGATAAGTGCTATATCCTTCAAATAGATCAAAGAATACAAATCACTTTCAGTTGTTTATAACACTGACCTACAAAAAAAAATGTGCAAATTTATTTCTATATGTCCAAAGGTGTTGTTTTACTTTTCAAATTAATAGGTAAAACAGAAATGTTATCAATAACTTCAATTATTTCAGATGCTCAAAAAAGTTTTATTTCAAAGTCTCATTTGGAAAAACATTGTTTCACAATTTAATTGTATAAAAAGCATACCTTCTGAACCCTTAAACTGTTGTGCTGATTAAATAGTCATTTTTCTACTCTGTAAGGATTATAGTCAGTTAACTTTTTTCCTAGTGTATCTACTTCCAAAATTTCCCAGAATATCTTCAATTATTTTCCTTTTTGTTTTTTTTTTCCTAGTGTACCTACATGTACTTCCAAAGGTTCCCAAAATATCTTCAATTACTTTCCTTTTTGTTTACCGAGGACACTTCATTTCACTAATTTTTATGAAGCCGAAGTCAACACAACTTTTATGTTTTCTCTGAATACTTCTAAATTGTCTCATAACTAAATGTTACTGTGTTTCTTCTATATTAATCATTATTGTAAGAAATTGTAAGTATCCTTAATGCTTTCAAAGTCATTTTTTCCGGGTTCTTTCTCCTGGCTGGCCAGTTACCTCAGTATAAAACATACAGAGGGATTTTGAATAATGAAACCTGTAAAAATAAGTATTTTTGTCTACTTACTATTGATTTAAAGTATTTCAAGCTTAGTAGAAATATCACCACCATTTTTTATCAAAGTGCTATATGGTTCTCACATCCTAGGCCTCCACTATTTTAAAGTGTTCCTTTTGTGGAAGCTTTACTGGGGGCAGTGGGGGAGATGACAATGCTAAGTTGACCTGATTAAGTTCACAAATGAAGAACACAGCAAGGAAGGCAATTCAAGAACTAGATAGCTGAACTACAGTTTCAAAAAGCAATAACGTGTAATGAGTGAACAAACAAATTTGTAAAGGCATGGGCAAGAAATTTAGCATGTGTTCTTACATGTTTTTCAATTCAGCAATAAAACTGGGATATTATACCTTCAAATATTTCTGTTTCAATACAGTAACTGCTAAATTAAATTAATGCAAGTGGCATAGTATAAGTTTAATGCATTCAATAATGGTATTAAATAGCAAAGAAAATATTTAATATACTGTAATCTTTCAAAGATTCTGTAGAATGCATAGGTCCTCCAGCTTGTACAGGGAAAGAATTTTTAAAGTGAAGAAAATGCCAGAGGTTTTCTTCCAAGTATGAGTCTGAAATCTATAAAAATGATTTTAATTTTCCTCCCCACAGACAGAATCAGAACACTGTACCATACTATAGATTATTGTGCCTTTTTTGAATAAAGTTAGTGATTCTGATTCACCAGGGGGTGGGGGTAAATAGAGGGGAAAAAAGAAAACAAAATTCACACTTGCATACATGTATCTCAATGGCAGAGACAACAAATTACATATATAGACAGTTCTACTTTTTTTTTTTCTTTTAAGTTTAAAACTTTATCAGACTAAAGAAATCCTTATTCTCCCTCCCTTAAAAGCAAAGGCAGCCTTTATCTACCTTTGATTTTTTTTTTTTATTTTTTGCTAAACATTATGGTCAAAAAATAAATTAAAAAAATATAAATTTTGTCTATCAATTCAGGCAACCCAAGATGTAGTGCTATTGCACCACCTTGCAGCAATACTGTATTCATTACTAACACTCACTTAGGGGACAAAAGGCTAGAAAATAAAAAACAAAGAGAATAAAATGACCTAAATAAGAAAGCTGTATCAACAGCCCTTTCTATACTGATGTTTACTAACTAGCAGCTCCTACCACAGATTTGGAAGATGACATTCTAAAACACAAATCCAGGGGCATAGGAAGGCAGAGTAAGCCTTCCTCCCATGCCAGTTAGCAAGGTAGCAACAACTAGTAAATCATAAAAGGGACAGAATCATGGAGAGGGGAAAAAAAAATGACATGGATTAACCTTGCATGAAGAAAATATTACCTGTACTCCCAAATAAAAGTCCTTTTTTTTTTTTTTTCCTGAAGGTCAGAATAACTGTAAGCTTTTCAAATGCCAAAATCTTTGACAGATATCATAAACATTTACTTGTTTCAATATTTCATATGTCAAAACGTATTTCACAACAGTTAACTGAAACACTTTCTACAGTCAATCCAAACCTCTCTTCCCCATAATTTCAGAGACTATGAGAATAGAATTGGAGATTCATTTTAAGCATCTTCCATCCAAAATATCATTAGTCCTATTCCTTCCTCCCCAAAGAAGATCCAAAAAGGAATAAATGATCCAAAGGACATTAGTGTATTGCTGCATTTCAGAAGTGAAAAATGCAGAAAAATTGAAAATACTGAAATCCCAAGTACTTTGAATAAATTGTAGAAATCCTCCTATTAGAAGTTTTACCCAATCCCTGAAATGGCTTAGTAATTTGTATTTCCATAATAATAATTCCTAGAGTCTTCCTACAAATTCAGGCTTTTTTGTTTCGTTTTTGTTCCCCCCCTTTTTATTTATTTTCAATTTTCCCTTCTTTTTCTTCTTCTTCTCAAGGGGAGGCAGGAGGGAAAATGACAAAGAGAGTACCTGGCAGGTGTTCATTTATTTAACTGATGGCATTTTAAAAAGGTAATATTTGACATGATCCTGCAGTTGCAATGATACTGCAATTTTCTTACAGGTGCAAAGCACTGACTCTCACAGACTTCTCTTTTAAAGGCCATTTTTAGAAGGACAAAATACTGAGACAATAAGAAAGCTGAACCAACCTTCTCAAACACAAAGTAGTGTACAGACAATACAAGGCTTAAGAGAAAGGTGTTTTTGTTTTACTTTTGTTGTTGTTGTTGTAGTTATTTTTGTTGGTTTTGTGGTTTCTTTGTTTGTTTTGAAAGATATGCTGCATAACCATGTTCTTATCCCACAACTCTTTAAATTTTACATTAGGGCATATCTCTGTAGAAATTTATAATTAAGATACTAGGAAATCATTGTTAGCATAGATGTAAATTCTTTAGTTTAGAATACCTATATGTTTTTATCCATGATCATCTTTTTCAAACTGGTTATTTTAAAGAAAAAAAAAAATCCATTCAACAAGTTTCATTTGACTTTTACTTATGGTTGAATACACATGAAATGTGCTTTCAATGCATAAAAATCACAGTGGATAGCAGCAAAGGACTTGGGGGAAATTAAGGAGAATTTGATCATTCACATTGTGATTAATCTGCACATTGATGAAAGATAGCTATTTCACACTTCTAAAAATAAACTTGAGATCATTCTTTTCAAAAAAAAAAAAAAAAAAGCCCCCCAAAATACACAAAAACCCAAAAACAAACATAAATCCAAATGCATTAATTTTCTTTAACACACAAAAAATGAAATTGTTATGGCAGCAAAAGATTTTGATAATAATGAAAGTCTGTAAACTGTAATTCAATCTCTTTTTGTTGTTGTTGTTCCCAAAGTGCAAGATGCAAGATTCCCATAAGCTTTCAGTAGTGCTTTTCCTGTAAATAATCCTTCATTTTGTTTGGCAAAGGCAGTTTCTGAATCAGGTCTATTCTGGTGTACTGACGTATTACAAAACGACACAGGTATTGTAAAGAACGCACCTGCATAAACCGAGATACTGGATTTGTTAG
The DNA here is from genome assembly GCF_964211825.1 of Aythya ferina. Lineage (NCBI taxonomy): Eukaryota > Metazoa > Chordata > Aves > Anseriformes > Anatidae > Aythya > Aythya ferina. The sequence continues at coordinate 102,017,261 of NC_140297.1, forward strand.
TCTCACTGGATAAGTTGCAGATCCAGGCAATCGGGATCTCGAATAGCAGAAAGCTCCATTTTCAGAGTCCCTGATTGAATGTTCAATTAGATCAACTATAGATGTATGCCCCTCCACATCTGGTTGTTCATAAAAGCTAAACCTACCGTTTGAATGTTCAATTCTAGTGTGAAGCGTTTTTCCGTGTGAACGAAAACTCAAACTTAAAAGGTAACGATCATCAGAACTATCTCGAACAAGAAACGAGCCATCAGGCACATTAGCTAATTTTCCCTCTGCCTCCCAACGCGTAATGGGGCCCCAGTACCACCCTTGTTTTGCAAGTTTTTTCAGTTCTTCCGTTAGACTTGTCACAACCATAGGGCCACTGTTCTGTACAGAATCATAAACTCTTCCAACTCCAGGGGCAGTGTTAGGATCAAAATTCAAATGGCAGCGCATACTTTCAGCCACATGGGCATCTGTGCCATTCAATCCATTAAAGTTCCTTTGGATTTGATTATTCTGCATTGGAGGTAGCAAAGGTGAGAGTGGAGGGACATCGCTGTGATTAACTCTTGGGCTTTGCAACATGACTCCTGTGGTACCAATCAACAAACCATTCACCGCCTGGTCCACAAAGATGTCTGGTGCAACGACTACATCCTGATCCACTTGACTCTCTTCTTCATGGAAAGAGTTTCCCCCCACCTGAGAAGAAACAGTTGAAACTTCCATGGGTGAGGAACTATCCAGACAGTAACTACGTGATCCTTCCAAAGGATACATTCCCTCATCTAAAGGCACAGTATACTGAATGTAGTCCTGAGGCATTAATCCAATAACTACAGGCACATGTTCGTCAATATGAAGATGCAAGTCCCCATTCTGAGATTCCGTATTTTTTAATGCATTGTTTTGTTCCTGGAACACGTTATCTGACTGCAAGTCATGGAAGTCCTTTCGAACGCCATTCAGTGCTGGGCTTGGATTAGAAGAATGGACCAAAGCCTTGACTTTGACTTCCATTTTGATGCAAGTCTCTTCTGAATTTGTAGGTCGAAGGGGCCACGGAGTTGGACTGTAATGGTGATTACGGAGGGAAGTGGATCTCAGAGGTCTTTGAGCTCGCACATCTTTGAAGGTTATTGGAGCAGATGAGGAAGAAAAGGTGTCATCATCTGCAGAGCTTACAGATGGTGTGCTGCCTTTGCCTTTCTGCTTTTGTTTTGCTGAAAGCCTCCTTTTTAACGTACCCATTAAGCTTTCACTTTTTGATCTATTTTTGCCTCCTTTTTCATCTTCACTATTGACTTCACAGCTAGCCAAATCTTTACCATAGCAGCTGCCAAACAAGGAGTCATCTTTTCCAAATTCACTTAACGATGGCTGCTGAACCACTACAAAGTCACTTTCATCTTTACTTTTATTTAAGTTAAAGGACTTGCGAATTGTTTTGAGACTAATTTTCTTCATTATGACAAGTTACCAAGTCTGGCTGATCAGCAGTGCTCGTGGTGATATAGCCCTAACACACGCAGAGCAGCTTCTGCTTCATTTACGTGTTTTATCCAGCCTCATTTAACTTCAAGAGCCATTTCCTGGAAGCAAATAAAATACAATTAACTTCACAAAAGAAATATTTGAAAAATTACCCATAAGGGTGTTTTCTTTTTCCTCCAAACAAAACAAAAACTGAAGTACTTAAGTAATGAGCATCAAATAAAAGTAAATATAGAGAGCTGACTTGGAAATCAATGAGGCTTAGAAAGTGAATATGCTACTAGAGCCTTGATCTACACAATTTATTCAGCTTTTACTATACTATTTTTAATACACACACATCACATGCACATATATTTAATGCACGTATGCAAAATTTCCAAGCAAAGAAACACCCCTCTTTTTCAGAAGGCATCTAAAAAAGCCCCCCACAAAAATAACTAGAAAACATAAAACTAAGATACTCTACCCAACATGTTTTCTACATACAGGTAAAACTGTGATCAGCCATGGTCATACCTTCTTTACACAGGACAGCTGAGCGATTATCATATATAATTATAAGAAAATTAACTCTAGTCAAAGAAAACTGAGGGAAATAAACAGCAAAATAACATCTATTTAGAGCAAACAATGGAAGTCCCCTCCTAAACTTCTATGAAAGAAAAATTATTTCCAAATTTTGTTTTAGACATAAAGGAAGCCACATAACTGGCTTCCCTTGCCTAGTTATACTACTGCTGTTTTTCTTTCTCTAGTACTTCTGCTAAGGCTACGTGGACAAATCTCTTCAATTCCCAGATAACTGCATCCCAGACAACCTGGCATCTTCTAGAGTCATGTACCCCCCTGCCCCTCCCCTGAACTTGAGTTTTCAGCTTGTTTTTCTTTGGTGTTGCTCAGACCTATCAAAGCAAGCAGCTCTGCACAGAGAAGGGAAGAACAACAAGGGAAAGAGAAGAGAGCGGGAAGCTATTCTCTACTTCCATGGCAGAAATACCTTTACAAACAGAACAAACTGCAACAGTAAGCCTGGCTCTGGGCAATGTATGGCAAGCTGGAAGAGACCAAGAATCATTCAAAAAAAAAAAAAAAAAAAAAGTATTTGCACCCTGGGGGATAGAGCAAGAGATGTGCACTTCCCACTTCTCTCATGATATCATAATACACACAACACAGGAACACAGTAAAGTGAATAGAAACATTTTTAATCAACCGAACGTGTTTTTTCTTAAGTAACTGTTCAAAAACTACGTTCAAAAATGTAAGGGAAATAATTAGTACACTCAAGCAGCAGTCCACTGATTACTATTCTGATCCAGCCCAACTTCTGTGGACCTTAAGAACACAAAGGCTAAAGGATCATATCCAAAACTAAATAAAGACAATGAAGGGAATCTAAGGATTCTGAACTTCAAAATACCTTGGGGAAAAAAAAAAAAAAAAAGAAAAAAAGAAGTAAAGGCCTGCTGCTAGGATGCTGAACACTGTTCTCATAAACTGCAGAAATGCAAAAGCTTGATTAACGTGGATTTGTATCCTTGTCCTCTCCACCAACTGTGCTTCGGAAACCTGTTCTGTCTCAGCCATAACCTCTGACATTCCCCTAGTCCATCTTTGGAATATCTGCAGTTCATCCCACTTCCTTTTTGATTACCAAGCTAAATGGCACTACATCTCCTTTACTTTCTTTCAATGGGGAGTACTAAACGTTTTCCTTTTTGCCTGTAAACTAATTTACATGCCACCAGAAAAAAAATCACAAAAGCTTGTTTAGGAAACAAACAAACAAGGGACTAAGACTCAATCCTTGCTATAAAGAAATAATAGAATCTTAAATTAAAAAAAAAAAAAAAAAAAAGACCAGTACTTTATTAGAAGTTCACTACTACTTATTTTCAACATTGTAACAAAACTCTTAGGGTATGAGGAGTCCTGATACCTTAAAAAACATTTCTGTTACAAAATTCAAAGGGAATATAGTGATATGAATATGTATTTCCAGAGAGCAGGACGCTAATTTTCATTTTCTTAAGATGGATACACGCAGAACCATGAAATTTCATGTTTTAAAATACCTGTTTAATATGAGCTTTGTATGTTTGGAAGAACTAGAAATTATGAAAGTACTGAAAAACAAACATGAGTAGAATACTTTATTGGGTTTAAGTGGCAAGGCTTTGGTAGCAGCGGGCTGCAGGGGTGGCCTCTGTGAGAAGAATCCAGCAGCTGTCCCATGTTAGAAAAGGGCTGACAGTTTCAGTCAGCTCCAAAGGGACCCGCTGCTTGGCCACAGCTGAGCCTGTGAGAAACACTGGTTGGGCCTCCTGGAGAGCAGATTTAAGGATGGGGAAAAAAAAAACGGCTGGACAGCAGCAGCTGGTAGAGTGAGGAGTGAGAAGCACCCCTGCAGACCCCAAGGTCATTGTAGTAGGAGGGCAGGAGATGCTCTAGGCACAGAGCAGCAGTTTCCCTGCGGCCTGTGGAGAGGCCCCTGGTGGAGCAGGCTGTCCCCCTGCAGCCCATGGGTCCCACATGGAGCAGATCTCCACGCTGCAGCCCATGGAGGAGCCCCCGGTGGAGCAGGTGGATGTGGCCTGGAGGAGGCTGCGGCCCATGGAGAGCCCCCGCAGGAGCAGGCCCCGGGCCGGAGCTGCAGCCCGTGGAGAGGAGCCCACGCAGGAGCAGGCGGTCTGGGGGGAGCTGCCGCCCATGGGGGACCTGTGCTAGAACAGTTTGCTCCTGGGGGATGGACCCTGTGTTGGGAGACCCATGCTGGAGCAAGGGCAGAAAAGTGACCATGAAGGAGTGGCTGAGACAAAGCATTAGGGACTACCGCAGCCCCCATTCCCCATTTCCTTGCGCAGCTCAGGAGGAGGAGATAGAAGAGGGTGGTTGGGGGGAAGAAAGACTTTAGTTGGATTTTGATTTCGTACTGCTCTAGTCTGCTAGTGGCAGGCAATAAGTTACATTGAACTCCCTATGCTGAGTCTGTTTTGCTCAAGACAGTAACTGGTGAGCAATCTCCCTCTCCTTATCTCCGCCCTTGAGCTTTCTCCACCATATTTTCTCCTCCTGCTCCTTGGGAGTGAGAGAGCAGTATGGAGGAGTTCAGCTGTTCAGCAGTGTCAAAACACCACAAATACACTGAACATTTCAGATTTTTTGTATGCCTGAAAGCTGGGGTATCAGAACTAATAAACATACAGTAATTAACAAAAAGCTACATATGCAGATAGAGTTACATGTCAATTAAAAGCAAACTTGAAATGCCTTGTTGACCTTCTATTCCTAAACCACTTGGATTTTGGCATCTTTGCAATTTACAGTACTCTTTTCATCTTATTTTATACGTTCATTTAGTTATATGAGTAAAAAAATATAACTTTGGGATTTTATTCAGTTCCTACACTGATGGAGTTAAGTCACAGATGTCTTCATTTGATGAAGTGCCCTTGTGTATGCAATATCAGAAGTCTTGGAAGCGTCACATTAACCCCACTTTTAAAATCCACGTTGTTCTCAAACTGTTTCTGACTGACATCCACAAATTGAAATTATTTCCATTTTATGAAATACGTTCACTCCCACATCCTTGTGGGAAATATATCAAACTGTTTGCAATTCCTAACCCTGAAAAACCAAGTAAAAAACAAAGTCAAATCTGCCTTCTAAGCAAGGGGAAAATAAAAGAACAATCACATTGCTGACTAGAGAGGAAACATGGCTGTCCAATTCACCAATTTTTTTGATTGGAGCGGTTCTGGAGAATTAGAACTGTTTAAAAAATTGGCTAAAAGAACCTATTTCTTTAGGTTTAGCCATAACTAGACAAAAATATGAATCATTTGAAAGAACGCGTTTTTATCACATACTAGTCTATCTGTATCTAAATGTGTTCTTACAAATGAAAATCCAGTATCTAAAAATAAACTCAACAGATAAATCTCTATAGCAGCATATATGCAGAAATGTAAATGTTGCAGTTTGAGAGTGACTACTGAGTATGCTTGAGAAGAAAGTGTTCTGTATCTGTCAGCCTACCTTACCAGCCAGTATTTTTAATCAAGCTAAATGTCTGACCATCTAAATGCTTGTTACAAGTATACAAGTAGTGTTTCCTTTCATATAAAGAATAATAAGAACTTGTGGGTCAAATATAAACCAGATATAGTATGCATATACCCAGAAGTCCAGCCCATTCATCCAGGAAAAGACCATAAAATATAGTGAATGACCGTCCTGGTTAAAGTTCTCTGAAGCAAACGGAACACACCTAGCAAGCCTCTAAGTAAGTCTTATATAAATGGGAATCACTGTACACTACAACATCTCTTACATATTTTTTTATTTAAGACAGGAAAAAGCAGAAATACTGTGAAGTCAAATAATCCAATCAACCCAGACGCTCTCCTTTGCATATACTTTAAGAAGTGACAACAAAAAAACACAGTGATTCTGCATTACATAATGTCTTTAAACACACTTTATAAACAGTCCTCAATGTAAGATACACTCATGTACTTGCAAGTATAAAATTTTTCATTGTCTGCATCTATAAGAGCTGAAACAGAAGAGCTCAGCATGCATTCCTTCCTGGAATACATTAAAATGAGCTGCTGAATTTCATCACAACTCTTAGCACTGCAACAGCTTCACTAGCATTTTGTAAGAGTTATGGCACCAATGAAGTCTCCCACAGATGTGCTCTTCCAGTGCCATCTGCTGTACAGTGCATTTAAAAAGCCTAACTACAGACACCTCTGGAAAGTCTTCTGGCAGGTATTTGTAACTATAAAAAGACTCTGAAGGATGTTAATGCAATTCCAAAGCTTGATGACTGTAAGCAGAAATACTTGGAACACTGTGATTTAAAGCAGAAGAACATTAATCAGATTCAGGAAGAGAATGAAATGTTAACACAGATTGAAGAGTCAGAATAAAATTTTGGCTTATTAACTTTCATCCCAAATTCATCTCAGAATCCTTAAAACTATGCAGATTGATTAAACACAGGCCTCCTGACAAGTGTCAGGACAACTAGATTACTATCTGGCAAGTACCATGCTCCCTTTTCTCCTAATAAAAATAATCAAAACTAAGTTTGAATGCATCATATTAAAGCGACAAAAAACACATATAGTCACAAACATGAACTACTAATGAACAGACTTAAAGCCAAAAGCTTTACAGGATGCTTATCTGAAGAGCCAGTCACATGATCACATTGTTATTACAGTGCCGCTGGATTTATGAAAAGTTATGAAAGCTAAAAATACCAGTCGGTGCAAATCTAATTGGAATATTCAAAACATTTCAGAGGAGTTTCAGTCTGATGCTACAAAATGGTTGCAATGAATTACAGTCAAATACCTACCTATCTTAATGCATTGTATGCAAAAGTATACTAACCAAAAGTGATTATTTATATTTATATGGCCTTTATTCATTTCTTATCTGTTTCACACTTCCAGGTTAGATACACTCATTTCCCAAGACAAATACCATGAAAAACGCTGTCAGAACACACTACTATCAAAGTAAAACAGCATTAACTTTTAAGAGCTGTGACAAAGCCCATCGTATTAGAAATATACAGCAACTCAGTACTGAGCAAAGAATTGTCACAAAAAGGTTTTTATTAAAAATACCATCACAATACATGGCTTTAGACTATTAATCAATGCTGCTTCAGGTAACTTACACTTCCCTAAAAGAAATGTTAATCTGCTTATTTATTTCCATAAAGGGAAACAGTTGAGCATTAAACTTGTTTTTAATTGTTTTTGTTTTGCACCCATAGCTACAAGATTCCTGAAGAGTCTGGCAATCAGAATACATAATAATCTTTACTCTTTATACTGAGTCACAGTAAAACTTGCATCATTTACAACTTCAAGTTAAGCACATCTTGCTTCAGAACATTTGGCATAACTATACATGGAGCTGATGTGAAGAGAATAACATAGACAGTGGAGGAACAATCATGAAAAATACATATCTCGAAATTTACAAGTTCCAACTTCATATAGGAAAAGCTTTTTCACCATGAGAATTGTCAGGCAGCAGAACACATTCCCCAGAGTTGTGTAATCTCCACCTCGTAGCTTTCCGTGATCCAACCACATAAAGCCCAAAGAAACCTTGTCTGATCTCAGCACTGAGAGGACACTGGACTTGAGATGTCCCCACGTCCCTTTCAAACTGAGCTATTTTATAGTTCTGTGACATTAAACATTGTGTGGTATCTGAAGTTTAAAACTTAATATTTTAGATGCACCTTAAATCAAAATTCATGTTTGAAAACATCTAGAAACTTAATTTCCAGCTTTTGTGCAGTACTACAGAGTTGTTAATTCTGTTTTTGCTGTTCTGTAGAAAAGAATTCAGCTTACAAAGAAAACACAAAAGCTAGAATTAACTGTAAATGTTGTACTACTACTACAAGGTGTTTCTCTTCCACAGAATCATAGCACGACTCAAAAGTAATATACTATATTATAATTTATTACATTATTAACAACACATATATTGTAAAGTATATAAATATATATTTTACATAAAGTAAAGATCCTTTTAAGCATAACACAACAAAAGCTTCTGCATTTCTGAGCATTAACAGCCACTGCATTTTCATTTTAGTCAGCCGGTGGAACCTAGTCTAATTTTCTGCAGAAATATGAAAGTGTTCCCTCACTGTCATCCAAACTCTTGCTAAAATATATTCATACATTATTTGGCAGGGTGTCTCGGCAGCAGCATCTTAAGGTAACACAGATTTCAAGAGATGTATTTTGGAAATATCCAGATATCTATACTTATTCCAAACGCATTGATGTAAATTACTAGGAAATTGTTCTACATACACTTCCCATTCCTTTTACTTTAATAACCAAATCTCTGTAGTGTTGGAATTTATTTCTTCACACCAGTAACATAAAGCTCAAAGAAACTCAAGATATTTCCTTACATCTATTTCTAGTTTCAGTCACAGAAGCTACATACATATAAAATATTCGTTAAGTAGGGAGATTAAATACCTATTTAAAACACTATGACTCTTGAACATATAAACGACATAGCAGCTTTCAGCTTTCTGACTAGACTTGCCATTAGTTTATTGAGGATGGTGAGGTTTTGCCTTCCCCTGAGCTTTAAGTCAATTCCTATATTATTCTTTAATATGAGGAGTCTTTAAATGAAGTAATGTAAATTCCATTTTGCATACTCATATGTTGAAAGTTTAGACTACCTTGAAAGCAACAAAACAGGTTTTAGTGGTAACTTGGTTGGTAATGGATGAATGCTGTCTTAGCACAGGAGGGTGAAATTTATAAAAGTCTGTCTTATCCTCTCCTGTATACCTGATCTTCTCTTGACTATGAAGAAGCTCAGGTGCACACCTTCATATAAAATAAGCAAGGTGAAGAACAGATAGAAATCATCTGCCATATTTTGTACTCTTTTCAATACTTAACACCTCTGTTTTTAAGTTAACAAGTCAAAAACCTGAACAGCAAGTAGATACTATTCACCACCAATTTAAACTTCTACCTTCTAAGATTTGAACATCTAAGGAAAGTTATGCTTGCTTCTCTAAAGGCCATTATAACCAAACAGGTATTACACAGAGAAACCCTAATTTCTAACAAAGAATAAGCAAGGTATGCCTTTGGTAAAAATCAGAAAAGTAGGGTAAAGTAATAATGAAAACTTAACACTACGTGCCTTTTCTTCGCCATGACCACTGGAATTAACTTTATGCATAACCAGCAACAGAACCCTGTAAGAAATCCTAGTAGTACCTTGACTCTGCTTGCCTCTGTTGGAAAAGGATGTCCCTTGACATCTGGACTTTTTTTTCTTTTTTTAAAACTTAATCCATGCCTGCTCGCACTAAGTCCTGTTCTTTCTTCTTTCCCATATTTGGTTGCAGAAGGGAATATTTCTATCTGATTGGTAGCTTTCCTCTGGGGAGTAACTGCGGAGTGTTAAATGGCATCTTTGTATTCCAGTTCATCTGTGTACATACAGTCTCGTAACTACAATAATCGCATAACTGCAATAGCCAAAGCCAGCCACTAACAGCGACCGTCCTTGCCAAAGTCACATCACCCTTGCACAGGGTGGCAGGCTGGGCTGCTTGTCTGCTCCTTGGCAGCCGCAGGCACATTCACCTGGCACGGCAAAATGAAGTCGGCACTGGCTGACACACGGGCAGCTGGCCAAAACTGCAACCGCTCAGCAGCACTTGGGCACTGCCAGAGCGGCACTGCTGGTGGAAGGGGGACCCTGTAGGATGGGGTGGGTGACAGACAGGGCAGCAGCCACTCAGCCACTGCTGCTGAACCTCTCAGCACCCAGCAAGGAACCAGCAACCCAAAGGGGAACAGTGCACACTGTTACCTGCTCCGTGCTTACTGTGAGTGGCACAAGTGTCATCTCCCATCAATCTCTTTTAAGCAGGCATCTGATAACAAAGTATACTGGTAACAGCTGAGAAGATACAGGAAAAAATAAACTACAAACCAGCTTGCAGGCCCTGATGAACAGTGAGAAGAAAACAAGCAAACAAAAATAACTGAGCAAATCAATGCATAGCAAGTCACTGAAAATGAGAAGAAGTGAAACATTTCTGCTGAATCAAATGAGAGAAATCACCAAAGAAACCTGTTGTGCATAGCATGTGTTTCACTGTTGGAAATCAAATCCGTCGAGGGCAAGTAAATCTTTTTCACATAGCTGTACGGAAGCAGACCAAGACTGAGAATAATGCTCAGTCAGGCTCAATTTTCATCTCTTGTTATTCTACAAGCCTGCAGCAGCCAGCCTTGCAGCAGACTGTCAGCAAAAATTAAGTTTAGCTTCATAAGCAAAGGTTAGATTTACTGGGAGATGATACATGAGAATTTCAAATAGGGCTCCTCTGTTCCACTTCTTCCTGAGAACACCAAAATGCTTCTCTTCTGTTTTAAGGTATGCCGGTACCCTCAGCATGATAACAGGGAACACTTTGTGATTAACAAAGATATTTACGCAATCTTCTTTAACCTTAAAACAATTACTTTAGGAATCAGAGAAGTTGCAGGACTGCAATGCAGTACAAACCAGCTTCTCAGCACCAGTGCCATGGACTATCACCATGTTGTGTAAAAAGGAATAACTTAAAATAAATTTGCTAGAAGATTTATGTTAAGTTACCTGTAGAAACCAGTATACAATTTACAGTAATAAAACGCTTTAGGCAAGTAACAGGTTCTGTGTCTACTTACTTGAGAAAAAGGGTGTTTGAAATGAAAACAGTGACAACAAAAGGAAGAAGGGAAAGGACAATCACAAAAAAAAATTTGCACTTCTGCGATTCTTTTTATGGAGCACGCACAGATGCTTGAATCCTGGAACATGCGTCAAAAAGAACATAACCTATCTCATCATATGGATGCAGGCACCACAAACCAATTTGCAGTGCAGTTTGTTTTTAAATCTCGATGCATTTCAAAAGTAACTTCAGAAACACTGTCTATCCATTTAAAGCCTGTGCCAGAAGTCAGAAATAATAGATTGGAACGTTCTCTCAAAGTGATGCTGTGGTCAGAATTAATCTGACCCTTTCTTTTAATGTTAATGACTAAATAACATGATTGTGAGGTACACTTTTCAAGTCCTTCCCCCCCCAAAAATGGAAAAAAAAACATTTAGAAGACATGCAACAGCTTAATATTACCACTTCATATTCACTTGTGCTGATAGTGGCTTTTGTATAAGTTTATCCTTTACACATTGGGCTAATTCATGCTAGTATTACTACAAATAGGGAAACATCATCAGTGTATGTAACTTCCTTAAACATGCACAAAAACAGCTGAAAAGGGCCTACTGCCAGATCACTTTGATGAGGAGACAAAACAGGTACCAAAAATGATCTTTCCTACATTATCAGAGGAAACATTCAGCTTCTTAGACCAAATCTCCATCACCAATCCACTCCACTAGATACGTATTGAAAGGACAATACAGAAACTCATCTTTCAGTTAACACAGGTGCATGTTTCTCTGCATCCCCAAAAATAGTACTAGAAAAGAAAGGAACATAATATGAGGAGCAGGAGGAAAATTCAGGAAAGGTAACAAAAACAGAAGCCTCGGACCATTTTTCTGTTAAAACCTACAGCACTTACACAGGATCACCATATACATGACAAAAGTAATGTATACACTACTTGCCAGTATAAAGATTTTACGTTGCCATTCTCCTTAAATTAAGAGCTAATAATTTGTAATAATAATCACATTTGCTTCTGCCTGTCTAGTTCACCTGACATGAAAATGAGATATAGGTTGAAATCTGGAGGAAGTAGTGTTTACACATTCTAGCACCAAGCAAGAAGTCTGACTGGCAACAGTAATGATGTTTTCCTTAATCACAACATAGGATACTCTTTTTTTTTTTTTTGACAAGCGGGAATGAAAAACCTAAGGAACAAGTCAGGAGAGGTATGAAGCCACATGCATAGAAAAATCCAAGTTAAAACTAACTTTTATTTTAAGCCTGTTCTCTAGTCAAGTGATGGCTTCGTTGCACTTATTTGAAAAACTAGACTAACATCTTGAGCATCAAGTTATAAACTGCTCACTTTCTCACTTTATTTTATACTTATCTGACAGACAAGAGGAAATATATGTAGGTATACTGAACTTTGCTCCTACAAAGGACATCAACTGGTTTCAAAGATGTGAAAAAACAGATAAACATTCTGTAACAATTCTTTCAAGGTAGTACAATCAGTTGCAAAATGTCAGGGAGAAAAATCAACTTTGTCAAAATATCTCATGAACTTATTATTTAAATGGTAAGAACATGATTTTCTTCAAGCAATAATCCAAATTTAGATATCTAATCTACTCCCCTAGTAACAAACTCTTAAGAGTTTCATACCTTTTTTCTTTAATTTTCTTATTCCACAGAAATTTAACACATACACAAGTTGGAACAAAAGAAGCTGAAATTAGCTTTTAAAATAAACATAGAGACTAGTTGGAAAATGTATTATAAAGAAATAATAATTTAAAAATCTGGCTTTTTCAGGACCTGTGCTTGAACTAAGACTCACTTTCCAATTTTCAGCTTGTCTAGAAGGTTTGTGAAAATGGCAATACAATGTGGTCTTACACCACTTTGTACCCACCACTCTGTCTTGGATCTTGCAATTCATTAAGGCTGCACCTGTGGCTTCAAATTAACCTCAACTAGATTAGTTTCTGTATGGGGCTGAAACACTCTTTAAATCCACATGACCAGGCAGGCTCTCTGAGATCTTCACAGCTATCACCCTCGCCACATCTACCATGCTGCCACTTTCAATAACAATAAAAGCTTTCTTTCATTAGAAGATATCATTCCATCCTCTCAATTTAGGCTAAGATGCAGCAATCCTTTATAATGCAGTTAACCCCCTACATAAATAGAAAGATTAAGTGGACCCATTTATGGTCTGAGGGGAAAGAGAGCACAGGGCCTTGATTAAAGAGAAGAGTGGGAAGATCTTTCATTATAGCACCCATATAAAGTTCATAAACCAGGAGAGACCTCAAAGTGTGCAAAGGAAGAGGCAGCAATTAATAAAGACTTTCCTCAGAATCACAGAGAGGATGGAACTGATCTGTTTCCAGACTTTCTTCACTTAATTATTAGAAAGATAAATACAATTAATTGGTCCAAGGACACCACAAAGATAGCACCCTTCTCCTCCAGACTATACAAAAGAGTTTAATATCAACACAACACTTGCCCCATAAGAAGGCACTCATTTTCCATACAGCTCAATGATTTAATATGTTTCACACTTACGCAGACTCCTATATCCATACCTTCGCTCTTGTATGCACACTATATCACTTGGTTCCTTTAATTTCTCACAGTGGAAAATTCTGAAACAATACAAAAATTGACAGCTGACGTTCTATAAATTCCCAAGCGTGTGAAGTGAAAGCTAATTTCTGTGTGCGCAAAATCCACACACCTTTTTTTATTCATTGATTTATTAAACACATTTTTCTAAAGCAATAACCAATTGTTTTACTACGAATGCACAGCACTAGCACAAACAACATGAAAGTATATGCCACCACTCATTGTAAGACAGATTTAAAGAGAAATATATGTTAAGTGAAACATGAAGTCTTTCACCTGAGATAAAAATGCATTGGCTAAATTTAAGTAACTACTTTTAGTCAAGCTGGGATTTCCCAATCCTTGAAAAAACAGCAACTAGGTAAAACACTGTTATACAGTAGCTCAAAAAGTACAGCTACTACTCAAGCAACCGAGTTCCCTAACCAGCTGTGAAAAGTTCAGAGTTAAATTCAATGAATACATGTATAGTTTGCTTTTGCCTTGCTTCCTATAGAAACAAAGCTTGAGCAAGCATAGCTCTTTCTGTCTGTATACACTGCATCCCCAGTCAGGACTGCCAAACAATGTTTTAATCAATTCAGCAGACAGCCTCAACTGAGGAAGCAGCCACAGCAAAAATTCGTATATTCTTATATATGAAACATATATCTATATTTATATATAAAATCCAAGGAACGGACATCTCAAAATACAGGAAAAGGTTTCTTGACAGTTCAGAAATATCTCCAGAACCAGGGAGGAAACTGGGATGAAACAGTTCCATTCCTTACAGAGCCATGTGTTTCACAAACCTCATTCACTGTAGCACAGACAAAAAATGTTTACCCCCAACCACCAAGATATTACAGGCAGCTGTCAAAACGAGAAAGGCTCAAGCAATACCTTTTATATCAATGTAATAAGGCAAGAACATTAAGAATTGAAAACATTTTCTATATATCAGATGAATTCAAATTTTGATTTTTATTTCTGAAATAGAAATAAATAGTAAAGTCAGTTGCACTAGCAATTTTACTTTCCCAGAAAAATAAACACTAAACCAATCAAAGGCAACTTCTATAACAACTTCTAATGGTGAGCAAAATCCTTTGTTTTCAATCTTAAACAGTATACTGCAAAACTTGCTTTTGTATCCTTTATCTGAACTATTTATATAGGAAACATAGTAGAAAAACTTCATAAAGGTTCAGAGTTCAAGAACTGTGAAGTTGAGAAAAGCCAGAAGGGTTGCCTGAGCAATTCTCTTCTGCCTTGCCTCATACACAGAATAAAAATGTTTACATTAATTTTACTCTTCATCACCCTTTGAAGTGTATGATCCCATCATTTACTTACAGCATACTAATTAAACTCCAAATTCCAGAGCTCACAAACAGAATTATTGGCTTCACTAAGGAATTTTTTTCTGTCTCTGTATCTGACACTTGTTAATACGTAAGCATTCAATGCTCTGTTCAGCATTTCATGAGACAGAACATGGAGAGTTCAATTTCCACTCTTTTAGACAGATTCATAAGCTGAATAATAATATATGTGCACCAGCAGGCCAAATTAAGGCCCTTTCATTCTGAAACCTGAGTTTTGAATTTTTGTGACGTGGAGCGATTTGGGACAGGGAGGGCTTGACCTGTAGGGGGTTTTGAACAATTGCTTACTCAAAACTGAAACCTCCCTCATTTCTCCATGGAAGTATATGGTGACAACAGAACAAAATGGGTGTGACTCGAGTAGTTAATTGCAGCAGCAGCCAACTGTCATCCACTGCAAGAGATCAATCAGTTAAGCCCGTGGTCCTTTTCAGGAATTTGCTGACAATACAGAAATAGGCGAACACAGGACCTTGGGTTTCATCATTCTGAGGAGACATACCCAACCTTTCAGGATAGCTTCTATCCCTGTCCTCTCTTTAGTAATGATTCTATTTCCTGATATTCTTCGAAACTTTATAAAACGCCTGCTGAATTTTAAATTCTTTTCAGCCCAACTGCTTAAAGTTTATCAAGGCAATAAGCAAATGAATTACCCATCTTACAGTACAAAGGATTATCAGGTAACCCTATAATAATCAGAAGATCCACCAGCAGTATATATCTCAAGGGATTATACAGATGCAGAAAAACAAAGAACAAGATACCAAGATACAAGGTTATCTAAACCATTAATGAAGTTGCAACCTGCAAAGAAAGTAAATTCAGACTGACAAATAGGCCAACAACATTCTTCTCCAGAGCTTAAGTCTTACATGAAAAATACTCTGCGTTTGCTAACTGGTGACTCCAGCAAGGCACAGAGTATTCTCACGATTCCTACCACATTCTGCCTATGACACAACAGATCTGAGGTTGGTGGCCTGCTTTCCAAAAATACAATTCAAAGCAAAGTACATTTTGACAAACTGCAAAGGTCAAAACTAAAACCAGTCTTATCTAAAATAGAGATAAAGCATCTGATTTTTGTCCAAGTTAAGATTTTTACTTTCAGTACCGAAGAATAAGTAACTTCTCCAAAAATCACTTCAAATACCCAGGGCATACTAGAAGAGTCAGGTTCCTTAAGTGCCCACAGAAATTAGGACCTGATATTTAAAATGTTCATTAAAACCCTTCACATGTGGGGAACTGCTTTATTAGGAAGTACCTAAATTCCAATTTATTATTATTGTTTTTTAGCTGAAACCTCCTCTGCAGTCCTTAACCTTATTTTTGCAAGGAAAAAACAAACAAACAAAAAAAAAAAAAACAATCCCCCTAAGTACCTCATCTGAGCAGAACTGTATCAATGCCTAACTCATGGCTGTGCGTTCACATAGCTCCTAAGGCACGTTCTGGAAGGGAAACATGAAGCACCTCACAGAATCATGCTGAATAAAGGACAGTGTCAACTGCTTCTTTTTCTGGACACCGTGATAAGTAGATAAATGATCACTGTATCTCTCCACATCACATAAAGACTTTGCTCCATGGGAAAACCAAACTACAAATTTTAGCAACCTGAACAGTGGTCCCAGCCATCATGGAGGGCTAAATTCTCACTTATTCTTGATTATGATAAACTATTTCTTCATGATAGAGTAAGATGCAAGATGAACTGGACCAGAAGGTCAGCCTCAGGTTTCCCCCCTCCACCGCAGTTCCTTAGGCCACTGGGCTGAGAGAATATATACCTTCCCTAGCCCTTCCTTTTTCAGCTCCATTAACGTTTTGCAGACAAGAAGAGCTTTAAAAGAACAGACAGAAAGCTTTCTGTACTTCAGAGCAACCAACAGGATGGTGTTTGAGGCAGCCGCTGTTACAGAAGGGGCAGAACTGAGTAACTTGGCTTTCTTATGCTCCAAGCAAAGGCTTTAGCTACCAAGCTGTACATCCGGTATTTCACATCACTGGGAAATGCAGACTGGACTTCTTGCAGCCCGTAAAACCTGTATGCACAAACAAGGCAAGTTTTAGATAATTATATATTTAGGTTTATATTGTATTGTAGATTATTTTTATCATGTGGACCCAATGTTTATCTAATACATGGTCCACAATAAAGACCAGTAACAACAACTCCACTCACTCACTTAGGAATTGATTTTAAAGGCAAAAGAGAATTTTACATCAAGTGTAAAGAACCCAGTCTTACATAGTTATGTTCGCATATCATTTCTATTGTGGAACACCTACGCTTTTTAGCAAGGTGCAATTCAACTGAGATTAATGTTGGTTTGTTCTGGCTACTTAACAGAAGGGAAAAGCTTAACCCAAGGAAAAGGTTATATATATAGCATTATTGGAAAAACATTTTAAATAATTTCTTCCCAAGTGAATATGTTTTTCTCTCTCTCCAAGTTAGTAGGAATGCTCTATCCAAACAAAATAGTTACCAAACAGATTCTTAACTCCATCTTCACCATGCCTTTTAGCACCTAGAGCTTAAAGCTGAAAGAGCCGCTACGCTCAGAAAAATAAACATGTGCAACACTGCATGAGTACCTCCCACAATCTTGCTGGTTACATACAAATCATATTAGCAGTTAGTATTATAAAAGAAGGTTTGAATAAGAATTTTTGTCTTAAACCTTCTTTAAACCAAAGTCCAAATGTTTTTTTAACAAAATAAAGAAGTGCTGACTTCTTTCATATGCCTTAATGCCTTTTACTGACGAAGAAAGCTTACCATTTCCCATTACTACTAAACAAAAGCATTTGATTTTTAGAGACAAAGGCAGTAATAAACACTGAGAGGCTTACAAATTGTGGTCACCGCAAGCTAGTACAATACAGAAGCAACTTAATTCGTAAAGTTGAAAAATATTAATTTTAATCCAATTTTACTAATCAATTATGCTAACAGTATATGGAAAGTGATCCACTAGGTTGGACTTACTTGGTATATTCTGCAAGGGGAAAAAATCTCTTAACTTTGGTGAGCAAGACCAAATTTAAACTGCCTTTCAACAATTAATCTCAAAGTAAACCCAAGCATTCCTTTTGCTTCAAAAGATTTTCCCCTGTCATTTGTTCTTATTTGAGTGCTTATCATAAAATTACTAGATCTGATAATATTTAATAAGCACGCAAACTCTCTAATGCCCACATCTTCCTTTCTAAGGAACCCAGTAACCATTTTAAGCTCTAAATAAAATCAAATTTGGAGGCGTTGGGAGGAAATGCTCAGTCATTCTTTCAAGCATCAAACCACTGAAATACTAAGATTATTTTAACATAGCTAATCACATTCTTCCCACTGTGCTCTAGTGAACCTATACTTAAGTAAAACAACAACAACATGTAAAGCTTCACTACTGATTTGAATTCAGTTTCAGAATCTTCAGGACCAGAAAATGTTCCACATAGAGAAAGATCATGGATGATCAGGTTCCTTAGAGTACAGCACATGAAAACAAGACTGAAGAAGGCTCATAATGCTGTTCTCTTTTCCACTACTAAGATTCCAAATTGTTTTTAGTGTAACCCTCGTTCCCATATATTCTATTTCCGGTATCTCCACCATTTTATTTGGACTCTTCATGATTCATAAACTAGCCTGTCAACTGCTAAACAATGATGAGACAGTTTTAAAGCTTTATGAAAGATGAAATCCCTAATAAGACATTTGAAAATGATACTTCTAAACTGTTGTGATTCTTTTATTAACTGCATATTCCTTACTTAAAAAATAAAATTGGTATCTGTATTAAAATGCATACAGAAAGATTAGGCTAGGATCACTTTTAACCTCAAGCTCACCAATTTTATACAAGCAGTACTGAAGAGAATCAGACACTGAAGCTGAGTCTCTCATGGTCAATAAGGCAGATCCAGATCATGAAATGAAAGTGAGGGTTATTTCACAGACAAGCCAGCAGAAAGAAACAGAGAACAGGAGAAAACTTCCTTCTTGATGTTTGATGACTGACGACTTCCCCAGGGAAGTGGTCATGGCACAGAGCCTGCCAGAGTTCAAGAAGTATTTGTACAATGCTCTCAGACACATGGTCTGATTTTTTGGGTGGTCCTTTGGGGACTCAGGAGTTGGACTCAATGATCCTTGTGGGTCCCTTCCAACCTGGATATCCTACAATTCTGTATTCTGTGACTGTGGGATCCCAGTCAGGTTGGGGCCCCAGAGGAAAGTTTCTTGGGCCCCAAGAAACTCAAGGTACCTCCCGAAGTGAGCAGCTGCTCCTGGAACACCCAGAACCTGGATCTGTTGACCAGAAAGTTGATCCTGGCACCTCCTGCCGATGGTCTGACTGCTTTTCCAAGTTCTTAGGATCCACTGCAGACAGTAATCCAAATGCTACATTTGGGAAAATGAGAATGTAAAGCATAACTTATTTAAATTATTTTCTTTCCCATTGTCACTGGCAGAAGGCCCAAAAAGAACAAAGAATAAGCTAATTATCTTTTTTATGGTTTAGACCCTAGCCATATATGGGTAACAGTAGAAATACTGTGCTCAAAGTACTGTCAAATATACAGGGTAAACACACCTGTACAGAGATTATTATCTCCATATAATCTCGTAAAATTACTTTACTACTTTGTTTCCCTTAAAACACGAGGAGAAACATTAAACAGGTTTTCACAATTGACAATCCTTTAAAGTCTAGAGGGTGCTTTTTGGAAAGAACAACAGCAAAACCCACATACATTAACAGGGCACAGCCAGCCCATTGACCAGAATAGGAATGGAATTTTGTCTGCCTGGGGAAGGCTGCTTAGCAATCTTTTTAATGAAGTCCCAATTTGCCAGAATAAAACCTTTTTACAAGACTACACCCGTTCTGACAAAGCTTGGTCTACATGTAAATTCTCTAATTTGGGGTCAAAACTAGAGAAACTTTTAATTATTCATGATTAAGATCAGGGATTGCTTTTTCTTTTTTTCCCCTCCTACACTCTAATCACCTGCAGACAGAGACATCCTGCTACCCCAAGCAGCACATCAAATGGAGAAAGCATATGTTAAAGTTTTTAGACAGACACTGTTTTGTCATGATGCGCACTGGAAAGCTCAGAGGGGAGGGGAATTTGTGTTCCTTTTTTTTTTTTTTTTTTTTTAAATTTTGTTTTGTCAGTGGTAGCTGTTGTTTCTTTTTTTTTTTAATAACAATTTTCCACACAGCCCTAAACAAACTGATTTTCCCAATATTAACACTCAGCCCAACAAAGATTAATTAACTGCGGGCAGACATTTAACTCAATGGGAATGCTCACTGTACATTACTCTTAGCTTGCACTTGAAGAACTGGGGTCTTATACCAGGCAACTTCACATTGGTGGATAAATTCTCATGTGCGGGATCAAAGATAAAGTTTTCACTGTCTATACGAAGTAACATGCTACATGAAATTTATACAAACTCAAAGCCCTTAAGATAGCTATCTCCAGACTAAGGTCAAATTTCTGCAGAGCCAGGAATATAGGAGTCCTGCTGCAAAAGCTTGCTAAGCTTGAAATTTCAAGCATGAAAAAAAAAGACAGACATATAAATGCACACAGACTCTGTTTTTTCTCCTGTTCTCTCTGACAAAAATTTAAACTTACACACACTATAAAAAATGTATTAACCCAATTAAAAAACATGAGAATAGGCACACACTTTTCAATGTTCATACACACACTTTCTGTTCCTGTTTTCCATGTCAAACCATTTAAAATAGAGCAGATTCCAAAAAGCACTTGTTTTTTGGGGATGTATAAAGCATCTGATTCAGTACTAACATAGCTCCCCTTCACCTTGTTCTACCATCACTGGATTAAATTGCAAATAAGGCTAATACATTGGTCAGCACAGGCTCTTTTAACCCTTCAGCAAGGGACTGAAGAATAATTACATTTGCGTTTAAGTTTTCCCCCAAGAAGCTAGGGTTTTTTGCACAAAATCATGCCAAAGGTCAATGGTTAATCCCTTATTACTTCTCAGCATTACTTATTATTAGCCAAAAGCTCTCTTCTTTTCAAAAGCCAAGATGAGGAGAAAAGTCAAAGTTTCAGAAAGCATTGGATGAGATTTGGTTCTTGCCTCTTTTCCACCAAACAGAGAACAGGGAAAAGGAGGGGGGGGGGGGGGGGGTGGAAATGCCATGAGACTCCTACCTTACACAGACCCAGACCTGAGATCTTACATAAAACCTAGACTTGTACCTCTGAATGCACAAACCAACTATTCTGGAATCAGTCTCCTTGGGCTGACCAAAATTCCAGCCTGGAAGCCTTTCCAAGTACAAGTTTCATCAAAACCAATATGCTTGCACAAACAGCTTCTGTTCAGTGAATCCAGTGAGAATTCCTCAGTCACAGAGTTCTCACCAGTGCCTGAAAGACGAGTGTCATCCTGAAAAAGCTGCCTATCCTGTTTTTGGCATACAGCTTCTACAAATCTCACCCTGGAAGGCACACTTTCTGTAATCAAAAACCTACCCGATGCTACCAGTCTCCATTTCTTTATTTCGGTTAATAAACCTACTAATCTGATACCTAATTACCAACCAAAAGAGAATGTAAAGGATTTTAAGAGTATTCAAACCCATTACTAATGCCAGAAACACAGTTAACACTAACAGCTTTTAACCGCCCAGGTCTTATAGCACTTCCCAAGGCAAAGTCTGGGGATTCCCTAAATCAGAAGGAACAAAAAGGAAAGCAAGCTTGACCACTCTATCAGACACAGCTCAGGATCAAACAAGCACACTTTGGAAACGTTTGGAGTAGCCTAGTAATTTATTCTCAACTTATTTGAGGAATACAGACTGCTTTAGAGAAGAAAAAAAAAAAATCACCTACTCAAGACTCCTACAAACTGCTGTTTTAGCACATTTACCACAGAACGTCAGGATTAATTAAGAATAAAACTACTCAAGAAAAACAGAGATCACACACTGCAAAACCAAGCCTGACTAGAATCTCATTTCCAACAATTTTGTCATCAAGAGAAACAATCTATGTATTGCTTTAAATAATACCGAATGTCCTTGAGGAACAATAACCAAGGTATTAACTCTGTGGTCTCAAATCCTGACACTCATCAATTTATCTGCTAGCTGTGTTCACCACATTATCTCAAGACCATTAAAACCTTACACAAGTCCTCTTACAGATCTGTATCTCATACCGTGCAAGCTAAATAATACAAATACAACTGCTGATTAAATACTGCTTTGGAAAGCAAAGAAAAATACCACATATCCGTATGGTTTACCTAACAATACTCAGAGGTTCATTTTCATTGTTTAACTTTTTTTTTTTTTTTTAAACTAGAGACCACTTAATGAGCTATGAAAAGAAAACAACACTGTAACATCTATTTATACCTTCATTGCCAGAGAAAATGGCTCTTATCCAAAACTTTTACAGCAGTTTACAGCAAAATTATTTGGTGTTTATAACAAAAAGCCCACTTACTTTACAAATCTAAGATTTTCTAGAACTGCCAACCTACTGCACTTGGCAAATCACAAAATAAATGACTGTTTCATCAGAAGACCAGAAAGTTCATGTGCTCTGTGTGCACTATATACGTGTATACACAATAGGAAGCAATGTTTGGAGAGCAGCACCTGGATACCTACATATGACATCTTCAGGTTGGGATTAACTGCAAACAAGATTATTTTTCATACTCTTTCAATGGAGTTTTAAAGTCAGAGGAACAATGACAGAGCTAACATGCTTGCATCCGCACTAAACAAAGATTTATGTTTAACTTACATACTTTTCTTGGCAATGTAGCAACCCAGGAACAATTTCTTAGGTAACATGTGGCTTACATCTTTTTCATAAATGAAGCAGGGTTCCTGAGAATTCAAAGTGTTACGTGAGTGATTAAGGACATTGAAAAGGGCAAATCATTTCTAAGTATTTTATCTCGATATTTTCCAGAAAAAAATAAATAATGACAAATAATAGTTTATTTTAAAAAAGAAAAAAGAAGAAAAAATAAAGTCCTAATAGTAAAGATAGGTCCTTGAAACTCTATTACAGCCTTTAATGAACAGCAGTCAGATTTACAAAGCCATACACCTAAAACCTTGCTGAAATTATCTGGAGCTGCAGATGTTTATTGTTTGCATGCCCATACATGACAGAAGAGTAGAAGACCATGAAGACTGGTAGAAGAAAAAATCTGGAATAACTTTTACTTAAGCCAATTTAAGAAGTCAGAAAGCTAAATTTCTAACTCTGATCTGAAAATTTTAATTCTCACAATAGGCAGTCTAAATCAGATTCTGCCTCGTTGCCTTTTTAATGTCAGTCTATGTAGACTCTAGCAACGTTTGTGCAACTTTCTTTACATATTTGATCTACTAGACAACATCTCACACACTATTAGCTTCCCATTTTCATCCAGGGCAATAATTCAAGGCCAGTTTCTTGAGGTTTTGGTTTTAACCATCAGGAGAGGGTAAAGTGGGTGAGCCGTTTTTGTTTTAGTATATTAGTAAGCTACTGGGAGAAACAAAAAGCTGCAACACTAAAGAAATGCAAAGTTACAGCATTTTAAATATTTGTTGCAAAACTAATTGTTTTAAAATGAATTTCTACGAATTTCTGTTAGAACATGCTCATATTTTTATTTGTAATCCAATTATTTCTAAACAAAAATGCAGAAATATCGATAGCAGAAGGAATCTACTGTGAATCACCCTGTTGTACAAGAAGAATATTTAAGTGGTATGAAGCTGCCTTTTAAACATGGACAATGAATATTCCATTACAAGCACAATCTTCTTGTTTTTCTAAAAAAACACACTACTGTATGTATGCATCTCACCATCTGAAATTCTCACAGAAAAATTTCAAGACTCTTTTATTTTGCTAGGAAGCCTCTAGGAATCATAGAAGCGTCTCACAAGAGGCGTTCATAAGAACCTGGGAGCTCTGCATCTGTACATCTATTGTTTTCTGAAGACTAGTATTTCCAGAAAATAAGCATATATTAAAATGGAATGAAATTAAATTTTGGCAGAAATACAAAGACGAGGTACATTGCCAGATATTGCTATTTCACTTAAAAAAATAATAGAAAGCAAACTCCAAGTTCTGTACTTCTTTGAACACTTTTGAGAAATATAGAGTTAAATTGCATAAGAACTCTCTATTCTCCTTTTTAATCCCCATCCTGCCCACTTTCTACTCAGTACACTTTAGTATTTGCACTGCCAAGTTGCATTATGTTTACTTTCATACTCCTAATACTATATTTGCCTCCTTGAAGGATCACAAGCCTCTCTGGTTGTTGCTAATACACATTAGAGCACTACCAAGAGAAAGCTGGGACACACCAGCTAAGACCAGTCTCTTTTTCATCTACTTTATGTTATCACTCACCTCCCTACAACACTGCACTACCCAAATGCTACCAAAATAGCACAGTGTAGCCCTAGGAAGGAAGTACAGCAAATAAGGCAGGGGAGTAAGGAATTACTCTGGACTGTGGCCTCAGTTTTGCTAGCAATGATGCAGCAAATATGTAGCAAATATGTAGTCAACTCAAGGCAACACTACTAGGAAAACTTTTTCAAACAGGGATGTGCCAGTTACTGTATGAATATAAGTCTTCATAATAGCACAAAGAATTAACTTTCTTCTCCAGAAGAACTCCTGATTAAGAGTTCACTCTCTCACTCCACCACGCTAGGCAGAGCTGGGATGTGTAATCCACCTGCAGAACAATGTGGACCAAGTTATTATTTTGTCAAAACTTCCTTCTCTAGGAGTAACCCAAGGTATCTGATTGATCAACTTCACAATGTCAGAATAAATAAACTAACAGCACAATATAAATTAACGTGGTTGTGTTTTTTTTTTCCTGACTTCATAATGTCAACTTTTTGAATTATGCAATATTTTCCTGAAAACGCAAGAACACTTTGATGCTGCACAAATGAAGCACAATGAAGACACTCACAAAAGCTCTAGAAACAATACAGTGTTTCTTCCCTACTACTCCACAGCCTTGCAAGTTAGCAAATGCAGATATCTCTACATAACACTACACTGTGATCACTCATACTTAATTTCAAGGCTTAGTTTCATTGAATTTTAATTGGGGGTGGGCAAAATATGTCTGTTTCAATGTCATAAGGCAGGATTATAGGGAATAGGTGCTGAATTCAGCATACACAACAAGTGAACCTGCTTTAAGTAAAAGTTCAGTTCCATCGTGTGATGCCATAATAAGAAATATACAATGGGAAATGAAAACTCCATTAAAGATTCTCTACGTGAAAGTAAGCACTTGAAAACGCTGAAATCTGCCTTGGTAAGTTACATAGAAAAGTGTGAGCTACGTTTACTGTCTTGCTGCAGAAGACTCCAAAAATACCTAGATATTCTCCAGTGGTTTAAGTCTTCTGGCCCAGCTAGAGTAATTTATCCCATAGCTACACTGAAGCTTCCACATTTTCTACAATCCAAGGACAGGATTATCAACATGAAACAAAATAATGCTATTTTTTCTACCCACGGCAGAAATGCAGATGCATTATACCTCAAGTACTCCTGTAGCTCTCTAAGAAAGGAGGCCTGCAGCAGGTATTTTTAACTACAGGTGTATTAAGAGGTTGGACGTGGTGTAAGCATTACTGGCAGGTAGGAAAGAGACCTAATCATGAAAGGGCCCAAGGATTTCATAACTGGAAGTGGCACTTTCCCTATCTGAAGTGTGTTCTACTGCCAATGCCTCCTCCTTTGACAAAGTAACATTCTCTGCTGGAACACACCACCTTCCAAGTGAATGTGTTTGAAAACACAGGGAGAAAAGATGAAAGAACCAAGGAAAAAGAAAGTCGTGGTCAATGCATCTCACATCACAGCAACATTCTCTCCATCTCCTAAAACTTCAGTGTTTTGGAAAGGCGTTTTTCTCAGGCACATGAGTGGACATGGGCCAGAACCAGTTGTTTCTGACAGAAGTGGCACCACTGGGGAAAGAGAACGCAAGAGGCAGTTTGAAGAACAATGAAAGCCAGGAAAGTTTTGGGGTTTTTGGTTGCTGATGTTTAAAAAAAAAAAAAAAACAAAAAGTGTTAAGTTTTTTAAGCTTTTAAGTGCTGCCTGTCACAGAGAGCAACGCTCCACCCGCCCCTTCAGGAGCCCTTGGCGTACCCTCGGCTAACAATAACATGACATTCACAGCTTCACCTTCCCCACAGCTCCTCCAGAGCGCAAGCCCCCGCGGCAGGGGCACAAAATGCCACCTCTGGCCACCCGCCCTGCCCAGGACGGGGACCCCAAAGCCGAGGGCGGACGGGCGGGCGGGGAGGACGCAGCCTCACCCAGCCTGGCCCCAAAGCGGGGCTGCGGGCAGCGGCCGGGGGCCGAGCCCCCCGCCAGGGCGCTGCCCCCCGCCGTGCAGGCCGCGCCGCAGCCCCGCTGCCTCCGCAGGGCCTGGCGGCGCCGCGGGCTCGGGGAGCGGCGCAAACAAAGGGAGAGGAGAGGAGGAGAGGAGAGGCCGGGGCCGGGCGGGCGAGCCGAGCCCCGCGCCGGGCCCATCACCGGCTGTACCCCCGCGGCCACCACGGGACGGGACAGGACGGGGAGGGAGGGAGGGAGGAGGGGGCGGCCGGGCTCGGCGCGCCCGCTGCCCGGGGACGCTCACCCAGCGGAGGCCGCGGTGCCCCGCTCCCGGCGCGGGCCTCTCCTTCCCCGGGCACCTCGGCGGCGCGGCCCGGCCTGCGCCGGCATCCGGGCTGGGTGGCGAGCAGCCTCCCGGGCGGCGGAGCGGGACTCACCGAGCCGGAGGAGGAGGAGGAGGATGAGGAGGAGGAGGAGCTGGCGCTGCTGTTGCTCCGGCGAGGCCCGGCCCGGCTCCGGCTCCGGCTCCCTCCCTCGCCGTGCCGCCGCCGCCTCCCTGTTCCTGGCGCCGCCGCCGCTTCCTCCGCCTCCTCTGCCCCCACCCCTCCGTCCTCCGAGGGGCGCACGGGGGCGGCGAGCCCGCGATGGCCGCAGCCTGCCGCAGGCCGCCTTCAGCCCGCCGGCAGGGGCGGCGGGGCCCGGGCCGCCCGCCCTCCTCTTGCCGAGCCCTGCCTCCTCCGCCGCCTCCTCGCTTGCCCCGGCCGGGGCGGCCGGGCCCCTTCTTCCCTTCTTTTCCCTTCCCTTCGTTCCCTTCCCCGTCCCCGGGCTCGGCCGCTCCGCGCCGCGGGGCTCGGGCAGGCTGCGGGGAGCCTGCGGGGGGCGGCCGGCGCCTGCTCGGGGCCTTCCCTAGCGCCCGGCCCCCTTCTTCCCCCGGCTGCTGCAGGCTCTCCTTGCCTGTGGAACCTCATAAATAAAGTACACAGCGAGCTGCTTGATCTGTTTTCTTTCTGTGTGTCTCTTAATTTCCCCGCTTATTTTTGGCGACTCTGCTCGTGCTGCACCTCCGGAGGGGCTCCCCCCACACACACACCCCTGACCCCTCCTGTGCCTCTGTGCCCCCTTCGCCTCCCTCGGCCTGAGAGCGATGTGCGAGAAGAGGCATTTTCATGTTGAACTTTCCTTCGCGGGTTGCCCACAGTGCTGCTAAACTCCAGCCACATCAGCTGTGCCAGAGAAACTTCAGCCAAGCAGGCTGCTTGCTTGCTGGCCGGCCCTTTTTCAAAAACAAAATGAAGAGCAACAAAACAATTTCTAATTTAGGATGCGTGAAACTGGCAGAAGTGAATAGCAGAGGGTGAGATTTTCAAATCTGTGGACAATACAAGTCGTGGAAAGTAATGCTTGCTGACTGGTGTTGAGCTGGTAAAACAGTGCCTTCAGAAGCTTTTTCATCATTCATTTCCTGCTTGTGGCACATAACCCATGCAAATCAATAACCTGATTTTGCACAGATATGCATAATTTGCTCATCTATCTAATCGCATAAGAGTCACTGAGATTATTTGTGTGACTCGCCCACACAATTGATTTGAAGTTGAAAGAGAAATCACTGAAACTCGTGAGGTTGTGAGAATATTCTTGCATGTCCTGCTGAAATCGAGGGTATCTGTGGGTTGAGGTCTGTGAGTTGTTTAATTGCCTGAGTTATCTGAGGTCAGAGTGTGTCCTGATTGCATTTACATTTTTATGCCTCAGATGTTTGTGGAGAGTTAAAGGCTTTTCTTGAGTTTCATCCAAGAGTCTTTGGTTCTTTATGTGTCTGATCGACCGCAGTTGCTGGCAGGCTAGAACCATTTCAGGGCACAATGACTCTAATTAGTGTTGTAAAAGAAAATTATATATATATATTTTTTTTTAATACAATGATTAGCTTTTTCAGATATCAAGTACCTAGACTTATTTATGTTTTTGTTATGTTTTGTATCAAAACTGCATGTTTTGCAATTGTGATTAAACGTTATCAGTAATATAACAAACAAACTAAGAATAGCTCCAAGTGGATCATTTAGGAATCCTTATGGAGCATAGCTCTTGTGTGTAAAAGTAGTACTGCTGGTATGAGAAGTATGAGCAATCTTCTGGTCTGCCGTGTTATTCCAAGAAAGAATGAAAATTCAATAAATAGCAAAAGATTTTCTTTCAACAGAGTAGGTTCCTCCTTTCCTAGATAAACTATTGGGAGTTCACCAACCTAATCCAAACAGGAACTAAGAAAAAACCTTGCTAGAAAGGAAGGCTCTGACTAGGAAAATTTTAGTTCAATTGTAACACAATTTTTTCTCAAACAAGATTTTTACATTCATGCATGCTTCTCAGGACTCCTTTTCCTTTGGATAGCAGGCATTTGAATGAGCAATTAATTTCAGGATCCAGCTGGTATTCTTGCTTGATGTGCGTTCATAGTATTAATTTAACCAGAAGCTTCATCAGCAGCTGTGGGATGATGGCAGTATTGGAAAGCACAGTTTAAGAGTTCTTGCTGTACACGAAGGAGCCAAATGACCTAAAAATGTTTTTCTGTCTTCAGACATCTTTTGCCATATGCAACTTTTGCATTAGAATATACTATGTGTGAGATAAAATTAAAAGTTGGTCCTTGGAATCTTATTCTAGAGCCTTCTTCCCTGTTAAAAAGAAAAAAAAAATGTTGATTCTGAAAAATAAAATTTTTCCCACACATTTGTTGACCAAAGGTTTTCATGTTTCTGAAACTGTGGGGCAAAAGGACTATTTTTGTCAGAAATGGCACTAATAGACTTTCAGAGTTGAAAGGAAAGGAATCCACACCCCCACGCCCTCTCCCCCCTTTTTTTTCTTTCTTCACAGTGTGTCTTATGTACTTTATTAAGGAATATGTATGTATGGCTTAAATTAGTATCACTACCAAAAGCAGTGGCCTTCCTCATTTTTTTTTCTGTCTCCTTCCCTTCTCCTGCCCATACATTTTCCTTATAGTGGCTCCAGTGCTTGATGGACCTCTCTAAGCCAGCTCAGGTAGCTAAATGTCTTGGAGTTCAATTAGCTAATGATAAATCATGGCATAGATTTGAATAGGTTCCTGAATTTTCACTCTTTTCAGTTAGAAATGTCATCTGTTGCTGTATTGGTTTTTGAGAGCTGCATTTTCAGACTGTTAGCATTAAGCAGTTTGTGAAAAATCTATCAAGGCAGACAGACAAACTGACAAAGCAAAACCAAACCAAACCATACTTTACATCTGGATCAGAAAACTGTTATCAGGTGAATATCACAGTCTAAACAAAGAAAAAGAGACAGTTTATGCAATTGGGTGGTGGTAGAGAGACAGGGAGAAGAGAATCAGGGATGGTGGCTTCTTGTGTGTGCTACCAGGGTGCTGCTAGCTTGTCTCAGCCTTAGCATGTAACTTCATGTTTGGAATAGACTTTTTCCATCCAAATTTGCCAGCAAGCAGCTGTATCCCAGTAAGAGCAACAGTTTTACTACCAAGGGTGAAATCACTTCAGAGTGCCACTGGCATTGCAACATAGATGGCAGACTAGGAGGAAGTTAGCAGCATTGCACAGATAAATTTGTTCTTGGCTGAAAAACACATATTGAACTAAATTGGGCAGTTCATACACTCAGACATCTTGTAATGTTCTCTACTTATATGAGCCTATTACACTTGCCTCACAGTTGCTATCTTTTATTCAAAATGATGAGGACTAGAAATTAGAATTTAGGAATCAAAATTCAGACCTTTCATATCTCATGTGCTTGTATGCATGAACTTCTACAACCTGGAGCTCCACTTAATTCTAACTACTTTCAAAGGGTCTGCAACTTGATATAGTCAACATTTTGATAATTAAATCTCCCTCCCCCTCCCCCCCTTTTTTTTATATATTCAAAACTGTGATTGCAAATTATTTCATATATGTGTATATTCATATGTGTATATGCAAATCTGCAGATCAGAGGAACGGGTCAGAGACCTAACTTATGACCGCTCATTGACAGCAAAGATGATGTTATATGTAGTGTATCCACTTTTTATCTTACTGCTGCCTACATGCCTGGCACAGGTTGCTGTCATCTTGCAAGAACAACTCTCCTAGCTCTTGGGTCTGAACTGGGGCTGGAGGTCAATGCCTTCTTATTGTTATTGCTCTTTGTGGGCATGTAACTGTATGTGGTTGTATTCTAAGGAAACAAATGCTTTCTTTTCTACTTCTGTTAAGTATAATTTTGAAAGTGTATCTGTTGCTATTGTATTGCAATCTTCAAATTATGCTCAAACAGTTTTGGAAAATCAGGCTTTTAAAGAAAGCAAAACACACAAAATCATTGTAGATTGTTGGACATTTATGATAACTATGGCCTTTTTTTCTGATTTTCTAATTCTCGTATTACTTATTATATGTATTTTATATATTCCTTTGCTTTTATTCATATAAATATTGTACATTTATATTCCTATATTATAATATGTATTAGCAATCTCTCTATATAACATCATCACACATCGTTTATGAACACAGTAGGTTGATTGTTCCACTTTGTTTTATCATAGAATCTTGTACATTTTCTGTAAATAAATTCTGTTTCCATTACAGCAGTTAACACATGTAAACATTTTCAAAGTATATATTTTTTTTCTTTTTTCCTTTTTGAGTATCTTCCCTCCACACAGTTTAGCAGTACCATTCAAGGAAAATAAATAAATAAATAAATAAATAAATAAATAAATAAATAAATAAAAAGAAAGTGAAGTACACAGGAAGTTGTTTTACCTCCCCTTTTCTCCCAACAGGGAGTTTTGGAGTTACATTTGCAGTGTTTACTGGAACTACTCACATCATATGAAAGCACTGAAGGCGTTAACACCTTATAGCTACTGAGGATAAACTATCCATAACACAAACATATAGATTATGTGTCACATTTTTACCAGAATGGTGTTATTGCTTCTGCTTCATACTGTGGCTATGTTTTGTTGTTCTGTATCTTTGTTATGCTTATGTCAAAAAAAAAAACAGTGCTTATTTATTTAAAATTGTTCTAACATACACCTATTTTTGAGTGCCACTCACCAGTTTCATTTCATTTCAAGACAAAATGTACTTTAAAATGTTTTTCTGAATTTTTCTGAAATTAAGATTCTTAAATGCATTACCAAGGTTTCTGTTGATGATAGGGGTGTTCATTTTCAGCAAGAGAATAGCTCAATACTTTCTTAGATCAAAGTTCTCTGAGAATTATATTATGGTAGACAATAGAGTATAGCAAAATAGCATTTCCAATAACGGCACAGGAAGACTAAATTCTAATCTGCTGAGTAATGGAGAAAGGGAGGAGTCATTTTAATTGTCTATGGACCAAAAGCTGGATGAATTCAGGGTAAATTGAGCCTCACAAATGGATTTCTATTAAAACCAGGGAAATGATATATTGTTTTTCTCTTTCTGAAGACGCACAATAAATCATGAGAGTAGTTGTGCTCACCCACTGGAGAAGCAACATGGAAATTCTCTGTAAGTAGGTCTATATACTGTTAGATTAGCCTATGCATCTTATTCATTGATTGTCCATATTGCCTGTACACCTGCTTGTATACTAGTTCAGGTATGCCATGAATCATGTAGATCTGCAGATAGAGAGAGGAATGCAAACTGGAGAACTGGTCCTGACTCAGGTCTCATCTCATCAAGTACTGTTGACTGAATTTCTTGGCAAAGTGAATTTTAACCTGAATTAGGACGTAGCTAGCAACTACTGTCCTGTGGCCAAATTCATTCTATTTAACTTCTTTGTCATTCTTTACAACACAGATCATGGGCTTAGTTTTGTAGTCTTTACATAAGTATTCACAACCAGCCCAGGAATTACAGAATTCACCACAAGGCAATAATTTTTGAGACCAAGCACTGAAGACAAAAACAAAGCAACTCTAGATGTCACTTTATAATACTTAATCATTCTGAACTTCTGGCTATGCGGTTGTCATAGGTCTGGAGGATCAAAATGAAATTTGTGAGATTTGACTGAGATTGCAGCAAGGGAATGTGTTGCTTAATTTTTCCATTTCCTATTTTCCCTATCTGGAGGGTGAAAGTGGTCAAGCAAATGTTGCACTTTGATTGTTTTTTCAGGGTAGAGATCATGACAAATGTGCATCCAAAACTGTTTCTGTCATTTCAGAATAAAGAATTCTACTTTTCAAAAGTCTATTGATCTTAAACAGAAGTGCTTAAAAGGAAAAGCAGCAGTAGTTTATTTTTGCAACCGTAAGGGGGAATAGAGAATGGAATAACAAGTGGAAAGGAGTTAGGAAAGGAGTTTCATTTTCCACATGAATAATTCTCTCTAGAAACTCAAGTGTTAATATTATTTCACACTTTTATTCAGCTAGCTCCTGTCAGAATTATATGAGGTCTAAGCATACCTAGAATGTTTAGAATTCTAGGTACCCAAAATTTTATTAAACTAACTCAAAATAAAAGTTGGTTACACATTAATAATCATACCTAGTTCATTAGACCACATGAAAGAGAGCAAAGTAAAGTATAGGTATCAAACTGGAACATTCACTACAAAGGATTACATTAAATTAAAAAATGTCTTAACAATGTAGCATGTCTTCTTAGAAATTAATGTTGTTCTGCTATCTGTATAATGATGAACTGTTCCTCTTGGCTTTATATGTTGCAGCCATTTCCCTGGTTACGAAAGAGAAAGCTGGATGAGTTCTCTTCAGCCATCTTAAGAATGAAATTTTAAAAGCATTCCTCAAAGCATAAACAATACTTAGTTCATGGGCATAGGGATATTAAAACAAAAAGTCTTTGCCTTTTAAGATGCATGTATAGTTGCAGGAAGCTAGCAGATTTCACAATGTCATCTGAGCAGCTTTCTTATGGCTTTGATTGTCTTTCCCTTCCAGTTCACAGAAAAGACCCACATTTACTTTAATGCTACACCATAACACAGTGCCTCTGATGCCATGAGCAATTTCTCTTGATTTCAGAACTCCCACTGACTGCAACTGGATCCAGGCTTGATCCAGTATTTTCATTTCTCCAGGGCTTATCATTACATGCTGTACTTTCAGCTAGATCAAGAGTTGCTCCAATACTCTTGTTTGTCAAGAGCTCATCATTATAGAGTGTACCTGCAGCTGCTAGTTTCTATAGAACAATAATTTAAACTCCTATTTATTAGACTTATAACATTCAAATTAAAAAACAAAACAAAATAACAACAACAAAAAGTTATTTCAGTAACTTCAGATACCAGTCAAGCAAAATAGTTCACAGCTTTCTGGAATAAAATTCCCTATTGGTGAAGAAACAATATTTAAATCTAAATGGCTTGTGGAGGTACATATTGAAACCTTTCACATTTGGGTCACAAGTTCAAGCATGGTCTTCATTACCTGCAAATTAAAACTATCAATAACTGACATCTGTTACATAGCAAATATAAAAAGAGTTGGTGCTCTCTTTTTTCTGAAGTAGATAGCACAGAGGACATAATTGCTGAACTTTTTTTCTAAATGTGCTTTGAACTTACAGGTTTAAATATGGTTCTTTTCAAAAATAAAACCTCTCTCTCAAAAAAAAAAAATCAACACTACTGACTTTTACAATTTTCCAGAACACTGTTTTATTAATGTTGTCCCAACAAGTAATAAAATATTGACATTAAAAGCTCTGTTGTACCTGAAACCTACTTTTTCATTGAAAGCAAAGCTTTCAGCTTCAGTTCCTCACATGTATGTTGGTCTCTCAGTGGAGGTACAGCTAGCTGGTAAGGCAGAGTGGAAAAGCCTCTGTTGCTCACACATATTCAATAGGCTTTGGTCTCTAATCACTGTAAGATCCTAAAATGGCTTTGCATTCATGAGAAAATAGTCCACTGTGCCTTTGCATATTATTATCAAAAACTTCCTGGTGACATTTATGAAGACTCCTCTGCAAGTACAGAGACACACTGAAATATAGTCTACATGTAAGTGTGAGGAGGATTTACAATCAATTCATGAAATTTGAGTTGTTTTTCAGAAATAATAGCTTGTCAAATATCTTGAACATTTAAATATATATTTATATCATATAAGGACAAGATTAATTTTCACAGTTTCAGTAGCATAAAAGTGAAAAATCCTCAGATTGTGATTGGTTTTGTAAGTTGCAAAACAGTATGTAAAACAGCCAGAAAATGTTCCATCCGCTTCTCTGGCTGCTTCTTGATGACTGAGGACAGAGTTCCAGCAGTAAGTGAATGATCTTTTGATCCTGCCTTCTTCTTTCACAGATGCTTTGCAGATTCTTTAAACATTTCTCTGCTTTATATTTATGAAAAAGTACATTTTTTCCACTGTGATTATAGAGTACCAAAGGTCTTATTAATCATCCTACCCTGCTCTGGATAGAAATGACTGACGGCATCTTTTGGAAGAAAAAAAAAAGACTCAAAAGCTAAAGCATGGACAGCTGAAGATCATATCACAGCTCTCACTGATTGCATGCAGGAACTTTGTCAAAGGAAAGAGCAGCACTGAATATGTAATGTGTTCTTCCAAAGCTGGAAATTATTACTGATGCAAAATAACATTGCAGCATCTTCTTTCCACTGTGAATTTGAGCGCTTCTTGATATATCACTAAAATCTTCATCGGTAAAGGCAACACTAAGAATGATATAATGTTAAGCCCCAGGAGAGAGAGCTTTCATCTGAAACTGGCTATTCTTTTAGAAAAAGGAGGTTGATACTTTTGCAAAATGTGCTTACATAGTGAATGCACAACCACAGTCTTTTTTTTTTTTTTTTTTTTTTTCCTTGTGGGTAAAAATATGTCTCTAGCTGGATTTCAAATGTTGCTCTAGAAAAGGAAGCACCTACTTTGATTGAAGCAATGTCAGCCATGTGAAAGTGGTATGAATTCAGGGCATTTCAAAGACATGAAGGGCACTTAGATACATCAGTTAGATGTCTCATGGATCTTCATGCCTTTGATGAAATATCCTTCTGTGCTCTGTTAGGATTTTTCTTTTCTTTTTTTTTTTTTTTTTTTAATACAGAATTTCTTTTCCTTTTATGACTCATCTCTATAATTTCTTTGCTGTAAATAAAACATTCTCTTGGTTTTATAAATGTGTTGATAGGCAGCATGGAAAACATTAATCAGTGTAAAGCTGAAGGATACTTGGAAAAAAGTGTAGAATGTGAATTGAGGAATATTGACTTAAATAGTATTCACAAGCTAGAAAAATGCTTTACAATCTCATTGTGATCGCACCAGAGAGGCTACTTGGTCATACATGAAAATAAATAAAAGCTTTTTTTGTCTGATCTGAAACAAAAATTGAAGCAACATTATTCAAAAACATATACATATAACCATAATGATACATATAGCTATAACGATAGCCATGTTTGATAAAAAATAATAAAACACTTTAAAAGCTTGTAATATGTAAGTAGTTGCATTATGGGAAAAAAATAATAAAAAAAGAATAATTAAAGGTATGCTTTTTTAATATAATTTTCAATCAACATGTAGTTTTATCTAGCCAGCAGTTCAAAATGAAGTCTTAATCCCATTTAAATTCTTAGCAGAATTGCCATTCACTTCAGGAGGACTGTGGTTTCCTCACTCTTGAGAAAAGCCTGATTAGAATGGCCAATATTATATGTACTACCAAATATAAGCCATTCCTGTATTAATCTAAGAAAACCGTCAAAACTAAAGGAATGTAATATTAAAATATTCCTGCTTCTGATTCAGAGGAAGACAAACTACTTTTTAAAAATTTAGTTAAAAACAACACACTTAGCTAAATGGATCATAAAAACCAAATTAATGCAGACAGAAGTGGCTCTTTTTTGTCGTATTAGAGGAGGCCATTGCTCTTATAAAAATGTGCTGGTTTACTAATGCTCTAAAATTTTATGAGATATATCTTACTATTATTGATCATTACACCAAATTAGTGCTGACTGTTGCCCATTCTTTGTTGAATTGGTATCAATAAATACCAATTGTTCTGCTATTCAGCTCCTTTGTCCATCTTCTTAAAAGATCTTGCATTTCCCTGTGTTCTGAAGATAAATAAATAAAAGCACTGAACGATAAATGAAAAACTGCACTTCAGTGTAGGATTTCCATGAGAGTTAATCTACACATTATCACGACATTTTCTTTTGATTGTATTAAATAAATATATATATATTGTTTTCTATTGTTTTCATCTGGTTTATGTAGTGATTCAGATTGCCTCACATATATATTTTTCTCTTCTTTACTTACTACTCCCTTGTCTTTTTGTCATCTGCAGAATTTTCTGTTATTTTTCAGCTCACTGATAATGTGTTGCATTGGGTCAAAGAGGAATCCAGTGAAATTCCATGCGAAACAGACTGTCCGTGGCTGTTCTCTATTTGCTGTTACATCTTCAAATCTATCAATTAGCAGGCTTTTATTTCTTTCAATTAGCGGAGTTTCATTTCTTAATCAAACACTTAGTTGTATGCTCAGTAGGGTAAGACCCAGCCTATTTCTAATGAGCAATTTGACGTGGAGTCATAGAATAGAACCCTCCAGGCTCTAAGGGCCTTCCAGATCACTAAGGCCAACTCGATGACACAAAAATGTTAGGTTAGTTTGATCAAACCTTTATTTTTATTTATTTATTTTTTTTAATATAAAACTACGATGTCTTGCAAATAACCAGACTTCTCTCCTTTGAGTCCTTCTTACTGAAACCCCTCTCATGCTTGTTATTTTATAGCCTTTTCCCAGTCTCCCTCATCCCTGAAAGAAGCATTGGGACTGAGCACTGTGCAGCGGCATGGCTGCGGGGCCAGTGGGAGGCTTTTCCACTCTCCATGGCATTGCTTTCAGACTCACTGTCAAGCAGAGGTTTATGTTTTTGGCAGAACTGGCACCAAGCCGGCATGGGCCCCGCCGCTGCTCTCTTCCAACTGGATCTTGCCTGGCAGTGCCATGAGCTGGGAAGCAGTTACACGCATTTTGGCAGGTGCTGCCACACTCCAGGAGGTGTAGGCTGCAAACGTCTTCATTTTGTTCCCCACCCAGGGAGCAAAGGGCCCCAGGTTCTTCCCTCTGAACCTGGAACACTGCTGGGCCCATTGCTGCTGTTACTGGTGCTGCTGGGGAGAAGGGGATGAGGGGGCAGCATGTGGAACAATGAAATTCAAACAATGAGCCACAAACTGTAACCTGTCCCTTAAGAACACCACAGTGGGATTTTTCTGCTGTT
Organism: Aythya ferina; assembly: GCF_964211825.1. Taxonomy (NCBI): domain Eukaryota; kingdom Metazoa; phylum Chordata; class Aves; order Anseriformes; family Anatidae; genus Aythya; species Aythya ferina. Next base: position 102,054,748 of record NC_140297.1, read on the forward strand.
GAAGTTACAGGTGCTGTGTCTTAAAACAGGTTTTCAATAGTAATGGTTTTCTTCAAAGACTTCTTTCATGTAGAATATATATATATATATATATATATATATATATATATTTTACAGAAGAATAAATTAGTGTTGATACTTTTTATCACTTTGTATATCATTTAATAACACACTTAATGAAGTGTAACTTTGTACAGAAGGGAAAAAAATCCCACTTGTTCTGCAAGTCTACAAAGCACGAGTTCCTCCATAAAAAGCACACACATAAAAATAAATGTGGAAATATACTTTAAATGAAACACATTGGTGGCTGTTAAGCTACTACATACTCTTTGCATTTTCCGCAAAACAGAACAACATTTTTGACCAATCCAGAAATTTCTATGACAATTGCGTTATTACGGTAGGGACAGAACAAATGAGACATGCACTTCATGCCTGTGTAGGTGATGCAAAGAAGCAACTCCATCAGTTCTCAGCATTTCTGTCCTGGTACCTGGCTTCCAGAAGCTCTGAGGTTAAGATCTCACTCTCTTGGGCCTTGAGTGCATGAAATGACAGTCCCTGAAGTTCCTGATTTAAGGACCCTGCAGTGTGAATAGGCAAGACAGCTAGAGGATGAGTGGAAGTTGCTGTGTTTTGACCAAGGTTAAACAGCACTTCAGCAGCAACGAGCACACAGCTTTCCAGAGATTTTATTTTTTATTTCAGCTGACTACTGCTGTTCTGGTTCCAGAATTTATCTTCCTTAACAGGTAAGAGCTGTAAAGCATTTAGTGGGAAAAATCCTGGTTTTGCTAAAAAGGCTCCAGAAGGGACACAATTCATAAACATCAGAATAATTTTAACTACTTACTTTATCCCATGGAAGGACTCTTCTGAGAATGAAATTTCAGTTTTTCCAGTCTGCATGTTGATATAAACTAAATGACTGATCTTTGACGAAAACCAATTCATTTCAGTGAAAATACAGTAACTGACATTAGCAGAGAGTCTGTTTTTTAGCCATTTACTAATCAGTCACTGGTGCAGTAGAAAGTAAATGGGAGCCTTGCAGTGAAAACTTTTAGTTTCACTGGCACATAAGATAATCACTATGATGACTTTATTTCTCTATAGTAGTTTATACTGCTTTTCCTGTCACTACCCTGTAAGTCATTAGATTCATCAGTACCTTATTGTGATTATTTATATGCAGGTAGTTCTCACCAGCTCTCTAAGGACGCCCTTCATATCAAAGCTTAATTTGTGTATGATAATTTACTGTTACATTTCTTAGTAAGATTGCCCTAAGCAAATAGGCAATGCATCTGAAAGGGTCATTTTTCTCTAAGAATAAAATTTAATAGAGCATTACTTACACTTTAACATTCATCTACTAATCAAAACTTATTTCATTCATTTTTTCTAAAAGATATCATTAATTCACAGGGAAAACCTAAATGTTTCTCCAGTCTGTAACTCTCTTATACAGATTCAAAAGACAAAAGCTGCATTGTCTGCTTGTAATGAAAAACTGCTGGAGGCACTTCTTTTGTTTTTCTAATGACCACCATATGAAAACAGGCATAGAACAACTATTTACTTACATGCAGTGGTCTACTATGTTTTCATGCATGGAGTACTCCCTTTGCCATGCCTCAGAACACATGCTAGTGAAATTACATTGGTCAGTCTATGTACAGGGCTTGTGCATATTTTTTTTTTCTCCATACAATAATTTACATAGTACCCTGACTGTAATTTTTAATGGTGTTGCTCTGTTAATAGATACTGTAATACATAGTTTACCAGATTTAAACACATCAAAGAGCAATAACATTTAACAGTTTTAAATGTTTCTAAGTCAGCCTTGCTCATTTCCTTATTTCAAAGTTCAGATTTACCATTCAGTAATACCACCATTTTTGTTACTCCCTGTACTGGAATTTTCTCATTTGCCTGGTTAGGGATGGTTTAGAGAACATGTTGGAAGAAGAATGGATATTCTTACAGACCTTGGATGTGATTTTGGTGATTTCCAGTCTAGCATCTGTACTGGATCCATACCAGTCAGTATATATGTTCCCAAGTCCATTGGTCATGAAGCAGCACTAGCAATGATGCAGAATATATTAGACGTTGGTCTCTCTCATTCTGCTTTGAAATGGCACCTGGTAGGATGGTGGGATACTGTTAAATGTTTTGCATCACTTTTCATATCTGTGCAGGTATATGCAATGGGTTGTACATAACACTATACAAAACAGCATTTTTGTGCAAACAGAATACAGGTACAGACATATACACACATTTTCACACATTTATTTCTTTGTACAAGTTATTTTCTTCTTTCTGAATTGCTAATTTACTTATAGAAGAAAAATTGATATACTTGTTTTGGTAGTTGTACCATTTTTTCCTTTTCTTTTTTACAATGATGAGTAATTTCTATAAAATTTTCAGCAGGTAAAATAGTTCCCTGTATTAAATCTTATTTAAGAAGTAAGAATGCATTGTCCAGGAGAGACAGGCTGAACAAAAGCAAAAGTACAGAAAATGACTTGCAATTTTCCAGCTTCTGTCAGGAAGTTTCAGAACAACTAACCACCATCAGCTTGACATTACCAAGCTTGCTACTAAAGATATATAGCTTTCATTCAGTGAAGAATGGACTGCAGAAAACTAGCATCAAAAGCCAATGAAGTGAGGCAATGATTTATTTATGTGCACCCCAGTATGAGAAAGTGACTTTCAAAGCTAGGAGGGGTGTTTTGAAAAAATATTGCCTCTGCTTCAAAACAAAACAAGACAAAACTAAGCCCTATGTTTTCTATTGAACACAATATATTAAAGTGAAATAGATAACAAATATATCTGAAAGTGATTGTGGAAATGTTCGGTTCAAAGAGATCTTAGGTCACCAGTAGGATCTGATATATTCAAGGGATTTTTTCCAATGAAAAGCTTGATAATTAAAAACACAGTACAGGAGAAGCTGCTACAGTTATTTCCACTTCATTATAATTTGAGCTCACTTCTGATAAGTAGAAATAGCGTCTGTTAAATAGAAATAGTAAGATCCACCTAATACTATAGAATAAGAAGCAGTGCTTACATTGTTAGAAGTGCATCAGCAGGAAAAACATTACATGAACGGTTATTTTAAGTCTTGCTTTTCCCTACTTACACCTATTCTGTCTAAAATTGTAACTAATGGTGTGACATCTGGCAACCATACTACCTCAGGCTCTGACCTTGTCAGTTCTTGTAAAACTGTGAGAAAGGTTTAACAGTGTAAGCATCAGGCTTGGATTTTTTTTAACTGTCTAGAAGCACAGAATCAAATATAGATACAAGCTAGTCAGCTCTTTAGTCTCTAAATAACTAAAGCTGCTTTCCTCACAACAGATTCTTTCAAGATCTGCAGTTAAGTCATATGTAGGCTGAGAAACCAAGTGTTTGGGGGCTTTCCGGGGGGGGGGGGGGGGGGGGCGGTGTCAGTATTCAGAGCTTACAGTAACTCTACTTTAAGTTCCCAATTAATTTATGTCATACATCTTGAATAAATGTACAGCATAAGAAAGCAGATAGTGCAAAACTGTGAAGTATATAATTGCAAAATTTCACAGCCAGAAAACTTTCTGCAAAATCGTGCATTTTTGCCATCTATTTGGAAATGATGTTGATTTCATTGCTGAATTTCTGTAGTTAGAAAAGTTAATACTCTTTATTAAGAATTAAGTGCATTGTTATCTTGCTAGGCTCAAGATCACATTTGTAGTTCAACTTTCTTGTTGTCAATATAGTAATAAATAGAAGAGAAAGCAACCTCAGCCTGCTTTCTGGCAAAGGTCATTTTCTGTTAGATGACACTGTGTCATGGAATAAGTTGCCTTGTTCCTACTCTGGCAAGTTCATCTCGGTGTTTTCTCATTGCATGGCAGTGGTTTTTATTTCACATATTATTTCACATATTTATTCCACAGAGCAGAGGTTTTTATTTCAGAGATGATCATTTTGTATTGAGCATTGTGATGAGTGGCATCTGGAGAAAGTACATCAGAGTAAAATTGAAAGCCAGGAAGAACAATAGCAATACTTCCCACTAGGCATGGAAGTGAATTCAAGCAGTAACACAGAACAGGAAAGAAATCTTGGCTGAGTAGGCATTTCTAGTTACCTGGAGACCATCTCATCAGAAGGCCATTTCATAGCTTTTTTTTTTATTATTTTTTTTTTCCTTTTTTATCAAAACTTCTCATGGCTTCTTCAAATTGCCACAGAAAATTGTTCTCAACTGAAGTGACATCTTGTCTGACAGTCCAACATTAAAAAAAAATGCTGAAGTTCTTTATATGTCTAAAAGCTTTTGCTGTCTTTAAAAAATGGCAGAAATGTTTGCTGTTCTTACATGTTTTCAGAAGTATGAATCATTCTATAGGTTGCTGTATCACCTACTGTAACTTAAGATAGGTGACACACAGCTTGTAAAATGAAACTGTGTCATCACATGGGCAAATCCCATCTTTCACATCTACTAAGCTTATCTTCTAAAGGTATAGTGTTTGGTAGGGTAAAAACTATCTGTTACAGTCTGATGTTTGGACACCAGATCAAGATGTACTGATGGCTGAATGCTACCAGAAAGCAGAAGCTTTAGGCTCTTAGATATATATCTACTTTTCTCTGTTATTTGAAAATAATTGAAAGAACTATCTTGCAGCATAAGGATAATAGCTTTCAAAAACTTTCTTAATTTCTTGTTTGTCACACTGATGAAGTGCCTAAGATGTAAACTGACAACAGATCTTTGGAAGAATCCAAAAAGAGGAGCTATAAACTAGGTAGGACAATTCATCTATCTCTGAACAGTTTCAGTATTTGGAATACAGCCCCTTTCTGATGCTCCTCACACTGGTCCCCTGCTCCAGAGTGGGGTCCTTCACAAACTGCTCCAGCATGGTCCTTCATGAGCTGCAGCTTCCTTCAGGACACATCTATGCCACAGGACACCTGTGGCAGCTTGGGGTCCTCTACAGAGACATGGATATTTGCTCCAGCATAGTCCTTTGTGGACTGCAGGGGGAAAATGTGTTTCAACATGGTACATCTACAAGTAAATGCTTTTAGTAAAACTGAAAACAGAACAACAACAAAAAAACTGTTCCTGGTGTCAGCTCTACAGATCTCAAAGAAGAAACTAAACTTCTAATTTTGGTCATTACCATTTTCAGATTTAAATGTTTGTGAATTATTCTTGAGAGATCCCCGAGCATCTCCAAACTTAGCCAAAGACAAGAAGTACTTAACACCTGAAAATCAGACCTAGGGAAAGCAAGGATAATCACTCAAACATGTGCTTCTCATTTGAAGGTACTCATAAAAATGCTGCTTTCGGTTATGTATGAAAAAGCAACACAAAGGAGGCTCTAGCCATACCTCCATCTGCCATGGTGCATGTCTGCCAACTTGATGTAACAGAGAAGAAGGCAGGAGGCTGTGCCATCCTCCCATCAAGACTAAGTCTGAGTCTGCTTTTGCCTTTAACCAGCTTGTTTTCCATTGCACGTATGTAAAATAATTCATTCATATCCCTTTCTGTCTCTCAGGACTGTTGTGCAACGTAGTTAGAAATGGCAGCAAATTTATCCCATTCATAATTCCATTCACTGTTATGCACCTGCTTGAGCAGATGCATAACAGAAGTAAGAAACTTTCTCCCAAAGAACCATTATGTATGGTCCAGGTATTATTTTAATTACTAAACAATGATTTATTTAATGTCAATATCAAACTGGCTGCTAGTAGTCAATATCTGCCCAATCAAATTTAACACATTAGATTGAGTTAGGACTTCCATATTATTACCCTCCACACATTTAAATTAAATTTAGAAGCTTTTTGGAGTAATCAGTTTTCACATAAAGTGATCCAAATGCTGGACAGATATGACAAGTTTACTCTCTCTCTACTTGACCAGTCTGTATTCCCTGTAGAAAGTATACGAGGGAAAGGAGTGTCCACACACATTAACGTACATGTATATCATATGAAAAGCTAAGTCACATGTCATGGAAAAATCTATGTACTAGTAATGTACAAAATCAATTCTGTCCATATGAAACAGAGTTCTGCATTTATTAAATTATATCCAAAACCTAATCTATATAAGAACTCAAACAAGAGTTCAAATGGTATTTTTCACCAATTAAGAAAAAAAAAAAAAAAAAAGGAAAAGAAAAAAAAAAAAAAAACAAAAAAAAGAAGAAAAAGAAAAAAGATGAAATTGACTCTGTTAAAATTTAATGATGTCATTTGTAATAAAAGTCTTGATATTCTAAATCAATTTTTTATATCTAGTTATTCCATACTAACAACCAAAATAATAGCCTGTATAATGTTTAGGAGTTGTCAATTGTGATCATTAACAAATATATATATATTAAAAAAAAAAAAATCAATTTCAAGATACATCGAAAGAACTGTAACAAAATTAAGCAGCTTAGCTACTCCACAAAATCAAGACTTATGACTTTAAGTTACTGTACCAACAAGTTCACAAATATTTGGAAATCTACATCTTTATTAGTATTATCTTGAATTTTAAGTGACTCAGTAAAGTTTGGTGTTAACTAGCTTATAGTTAGCTTTGGAAAACATTTGAAAATAATTTGTCTTTTCTTCAGTACTAATACAGTTTGGTAATAACAGTTATTTTACTAGCCATAATATTTCTGATGTTCAAATCCACAAGCCTATAATCAACAGCTGGTTGGCTCTGGTTTATTTTGAGCCTCAGGCTTGCAAATAATATAAATTCAAACAAACAAAAAAATATTTTCACAAAGCCTGTCTGTAGAAAACAAGACAATTTTATGCAGCTGTACTCTTACCACTTTTATTAATAATTTAAATGGGCAATCTTTCTTTTGCTCTATTAATGAAACAGTACTAATGAAAGTATTCTCATCTAATGAAACAGTACTGGACTATATACTTTGAAGAAAATGGGTAAAATATAATGCCCTAATAATTTATAAGGGCATTTTATATTTATTTAATTATTCCCCTAATTTTATCTTGGATAAATTACATTTTATATTGTGGACTTCCACCTTCCCGAAAAATAAATACATAAATAAATAAAAAATAAACAGCTGGAATTTCCTACAAAAACTTTGTCATTTTTTTGTCTCAGCTGATAATGAGCTCCCAAGTTAAAGTAGATCTTGCTTACAATTTGCACCAATGTAACCAAGTTTTGAGAAAATGTCTTACAGAATAAACAAAGAAATAAAGAATCAAGTGTTCTCCATGTAACAGCAGTTTAACAATAGTTTCACTTTATGTGTAGAGCTTTTGTTTCTGGATCTGGGAACAGCACATAGGCAATTCCTCTTACCCTCAAAGGTCAGATTCCATTATATCTGACCTCCACATTACAAATTAACAAACAAAGCCATTTGTGAGCCTTTACTGCTTCTCATTGTTATCTATGCAAATCTCCTGCAACGTGCTATTTAGGACAGTTATTGTTGTAACCCAAGATATATGACAACATATGCAAATAACAAATAGACAAAGATGCAAAGAAAGAAACGAGAAGTTAGCATTAATTTTCCCCAGTTATTCTATATCTGTTGGCATTAATATGAAGAATATCTAAAAATAAGTGAGCCAATCCATTTTGGAGGAATAAGGGTCTCAGAGCCATGGAAAAATGAAGTGGAAAAATGTAGTGGAGAAGGGACAAAAGGTGTGAATCCATCAGAAGGCTCAGAACTGTTAAAATCCTGGGGGTGAGGGAGCAGGAATTTAAATTTTACATTGAAAAGGAAATGTATTTGAATCTGTAAATGTTCTTAGATTCATGTTTAATTTTAATGTAAGGCATATTTTAACAGCATTAAATATGGCTGAATTAACAGCATTGATTGATTTCAGTGTAGCATATCCTGTAGAGTATTTTGGTGCAGGCAATTGCTGTCAATCATGGGATCACAGAATATCCTGAGTTGGATGGGGAGACAAAAGGATCATCAAGTCCAGCTCCTGGGTCTGCACAGGACCACCCAGAAAGTCAAGTGTCAGAATCCTCAAAAAGGGAATATGTTATCCCCTGAAGATGCCCCTTTAAGCTATATTATTAACTTGGGAAAAGCAGGGAGGAGGGCACTAGTCATTTCTGGGCTGACCTAAAATAGCAAAACATTTAGCCATGACAGATAATTCAAATGCAAAATGTGTAATACTGGGAACTCAGTATACGTTAATCTCTTTTTCTAATGATAACGAGGTGGACTGTAGTGGTGAGTGTAAAGAACAATCCTGTAACAGCAAAGAGATAGGCTGTTTGATCTTATAAATTTGTTGCGTTTATAATTTACATAATTTGTGACTCAACAGTTGTTTACAAAGTACGTTTGCATTATACAGAACTTAATGAACTCTGAGCCAAAATTGTTTGTAGCATATGTCCTGTGGAATTTGACTTTTGATTACAGTCACTTCCATGTAAAAATTATCTATTTTCTGCTGTTAATAATATTGAAAAAAGTCCTAAATTTTATGATTATGATCCCACATACATTGATAAGTGTATTTGGGACATGCAAAATTTTGGCATAGCAAATGAGAAATGAAATACATAAAATAACAAAGATAACTTTTTCTGTTTTCCTAGTTCTTCTTGTCCTTATGTTCTATTGTTTTTTCACTGTATGTGCATGGGAAATATTGGCATAATATTGTAATAGACAGTTGAGGACAGATAATGTCTCTGATGAAAAACAGATAATCAATGTCCTTCATTACAATACTTTTATCTCCCTTTTTCTTTGGCTTTAAAAGTTTGATTTGAAAATCCCAAGTAACATTTTCCCGTGTCAGTTATATAAATGTAGTTAAATATAGTCATTAGGACTTTCTATTTAAGACCTTCTCATATGTTTAGGATTTCCAACAGAGATTTCACAAGCCATGAAATAATGTGGGATACCACAAAATTGAGTATTCATTCCTTTCAAAAAGAAAGAAGGAAGGAAGGAAGGAAGGAAGGAAGGAAGGAAGGAAGGAAGGAAGGAAGGAAGGAAGGAAGGAAGGAAGGAAGGAAGGAAGGAAGGAAGGAAGGAAGGAAGGAAGGAAGGAAGGAAGGAAGGAAGGAAGAAGGGAGGAATAAAGGAAGGGAAAAAAAGAGAAAGAAAGAAAGAAAAAGAAGAAAATGGGAAGCACAGGTACTGGGATGTTCAGTCTTTCAATAACGTATTCCCAATAATGTAAGAAAGCGTGTAGAGAATGCTTATTTGTATATATACCTCTTCTTCCTGCTTTTTAGCTGTAGTGCCAGGCCAGCCCATCTAGCATTATGAGATTTAGTCCCATTGATTTCAGAGATGCATGGGGATAAAACTCTCCATACAATTATGAACCCACCTGAGTGTTTTGGTAAAATATAAATCTGTAAAAAAGATATTATTTTTTTTCCTTGAGTGAAGGTATCAAGGATCTTTACCCCAGCCAAGAATCAGACCTTCTTTTAAAGTTTGACCTACTCCTTTGTATGCAAGTATAGTAGAAATTTCAGTGTAGACATTTTCTATCTGTTGTAGTTATGATTAGATAGCTCATAATTCCTTAAGAAGGTTTTTTATTTTTGCTTTCATTATCATATCATTCCAGACAAACAAAAAGTTAGCCCATAGCGATCACTTATCTGGCAATCCAGAGCACCTTATTGTATCTTTCCACATTTCACAAGAGTTGTTTCCATGCCATTTGCCAAGAATAAGCACTAAAGTGAAATGCTGTGAAGTGAAGTTCATTGCAAGTCTTCTGCTCTACTGCTGAGACAAATTATCTCTGATATCAATACCTTTTCTTTCCAAAACTAGTCATATCCGGGCACTTAGGAGTGTTTACTTTAACTGGGCCGGTATCTTCTTTTGAAGTTATGAACAATTTTCTCAAACAAGGAAGTTCTATTAATATAAGTTTACAGACAAGAAGCCCGTGTCTACGTTGTTCTCTGACTCATCTGTTATCAAAAGAATAAGTGTCTTCTTTAGAAACCTCTATTTTACAACTGAAGCCTGAAACTTCAAAAATATTTAGAATCTTTCAAAGTAAAACTTTTGCAATGTTAAGATTTCAGATTAAACAAAGAGTAGCATAGAGAGAAAAACATTAACTTTATTTGTGCCATAGAAAAATACAAATACAGGATTTATCATACCTGATCAACATCTGGATTAACATCCTATCTAGACCTGGTAATCTATCTAAAGCTTTGCGTGGGATGCTTCATCTAAAAAGGAAGTCTGGCTACTCTTTCAAATACCAAAATAATTGTATAATACTGTTGAGAGATTAGAAGATGCAACTGCTTCCTAAATTGTTCAAACAATAAGCTGAGCCCCTAGGCTTCCTTAATTCACAGGACTCTGTGCAAGACCATAATCAGCTTGTTTTGCCTGGATCCTTGGCATCTTTGTGCACTTCCTCCCCCTCAAATGCATGTCTCAGTCTACAGCTGTATTTGACTCTTCTCAACAAATTTAAACCAATGGGAACTACGGAAACAGTTATTTAAAAAAAGTGAAAAATAGACAGAGACAGTTAAATAAAAAGCCAGACTTGAAACTGGAAGAGAAGGAGAGGGCTGATACTAAAAATGCCAGTGACTGTATGTGTGTGCATGCCCTCATGCCTGTGCATTTTACTGAAATATCCTTTACACACGAGGACAGAGTTTCTGCTAGAAAAGGACATTTTATGGCTGCTGTATGAGGTAGCTTGCTGTGCTAACTATGAAAACTGTCACGTCAATAACAAATAAATTCTGATGAAATATTTAAGTAACAGGATCTTTGTGGATTTCTATTGGCATTCTTTTGCAGAGTATTCACACTTTCACAGCTTATGAAGTCAGTGGAATTTCTTCAGTAGTGAATTACTGCTCATTTTCTCAGAAGGAATTTTTTAAGTATGTCTATATATTTTACTCTAATATATCATTTTGTCTTAAAAGCAGCCGAATTGTTGGGGTTATCGCAGGGTCACCACGTTAAGCTCTATTTTTTGAAGCTAGCAATTGTCACACAATTTCAGCATGAATGTTTATCATATATGGCCTAAGGTTTGGAAAACATTTAAAAAATTAGTTGTAAAACATTGCTTAAATCATCTCTCACTTGCTCTGAATAAAATATGGAAGAGAAATATTTTGGGACTGAGTAGTGTTGAGACTTGTAGAGACATTTTTCTCCTGCTGTCCTGAATCCTGGTAGTATTTTGATATCAGGATTTGACATTTCTTATTTTTCCAAATGGCCAGCAAAATAGTTAAGAGAGAATCTAAATTCTTAAGAGTAAGGAACTAGGTTGTTTTTGAACAATCCAATATATATGTCTTAGGTTGGTGATTTGACAACAATTTAAAATTACAGTTTGACTTGACTATGCCCTAAGTCAGAGAAAATAACATAGACCAAATTTTTCAAGCTCTGTGTGCAATCAGAAGTGCTGTCGGGGGCTTCCATTTTTATGTACTATAGTTTCTAAATCACATTGATAAAATCTGAAGACAAAATCCTTCATAGAAGGAAAAGCTTGTGGAAACTAATGAATTAAGAAAATTAATAACAATGAATATGCATTGAATTGCATCAAGAAACAAAATTTGAGACAAACAACATGCTACCCATTGATAAATGTACAAAGGGTGTTAGAATCAAAGATGGGAATAAAGAGTCTATTGTCTGTCAGGAATGAAAATGTAAGCATGCAAAACAATACAGAAAAACAAGATTAATATTTAGTCAAATATATATTAAGTAAAAAAAAAAAAAAAAAAAAAAAAGAGTTTAGAATAATTACATGGAGATAAAGTAAGAAATCATTAGGAACAGTCAATATAGACTAAATCCTTCATCAGTACTGCAGAGATCATTCTTCCATTTAATGCAAAAATGAACTGGAAGACTAAGACTTTCTACACTTTTTTTCTTTGTTCATTTGTAATTTCTAAATGTGGATGTTGCAAAACTGCCTAGCAACAATGAATGCCCAGTTTCCATTACTGTTAATAGGAATGGGGTATCTAGCTCTTTTAGCTGCTCATGAAAACTCTGAGCCCTAATCCATTATTGCATGGTTAAAAGGAGATTTTGTAAATAGTCTACAGTCTTTGAGGAGCTAAAGGATAGTTCTGTCCTCTCTTTTGATAGTGATGCAGGTCACGCATTGTTTTCTTTAGTAATTTGTCTTAAGACAGTTACTATACCACCGAAGTCATTTACTTCATTAAATTTTCCCTTAATGTTCCTCAAAGGGACATGAAGGAAATCAGCTTTCCTTCTGACCTACTGACTGTAAGTAAAGTCTGTTGTGCTCTTTACCAGGTGTCCCAGACACTGCTGTCACTTGGGACAGCGATGCCTAGGTGTAGAAAGAGGAATCCAGCAAGCTCCAGAGTACTCATTAAGTATCTGGAAATGCAGTTTTGAAATGTTGCAGGATGAATTCACTATGATTGCTGGCTTAATATATGAGATCTGAAAAATGTCTTTCAGGGACACATACCTAGTGGCCAAATAGAAGTTGATGAATATTCCTCTGCTTCTGGATATCTCCTGGAGTCACTGCTCAATCATGCTTCTATCTGTCATACATATCTCAGAGTTTCCCATTTTCCCAGGTTGTGCTTCTGCTGCACTTCAGTCCTCAGGGTAAGCAAAAAAAAAAAATTGTCTGCATCACCAGTCTCTTGTAAGGTAGCTATACAAAACATATAGGGTGGCTCACGTGTCTTCCATTTTTAGAACGTTTCCTTTAAAACCAGACCACTCTCTGTCATCAAAAAAAATAATAATAAATAAATAAACATTGAATTAACCCCCCTCTTCATTAGTTGCATTAGTTGTTACACATCATAAACAGTATATCAAGCACTGGGTGTCTACAAACACAAAAGAGTGAGGCTGCAGCTGATCTTCATACAGCAACATGCTGCAGTTGAAGAGAGAAGGATCATGGCATTTTAGACCGTACAACCTATCGGGCAGTAATCTGGGGCTAGATTGTAGCTGTGTCCTCAGGCTAGTAGTGAGGAAGATGAACTGTACACTAATAACAGTTTCGAGTGAGGCTCCCTGTTGTGCTGGGAGGGTAGATGAAGCAGCTGCTGCTGCTCCCCTTATGGAGAGATGAGCATGCCTTCTTCTGTACCCATCCTGTTCTGCGGACATCTGTGCATCAACAGCATCATTGCTTGAACAGTGTCAAGGCTACTGCTGGCCACTAATGAGGTTTCTGTCATCACTTTTGACAGGTCCTGATGAAATACATCAACTTCTGAAAAGAGCAAAAAAAGGAAACAGAAGACTATGCTATTCTTTATCCTCATTCCTATGCACACACTTACAGAGAAATGCTATCTAACAGCTTGTCATTTTGCTGAAAGACATCTATGCAGTGATACAGGTTTTGGATAGTTAAATGGGTGGCCTGGAGCTAAAGAAGGCATCTGGGGAGGCACAATCTGGGACCAAATGTCTGATCTTGAAACATCACCAGCTAAATGTTGTTTAATCTGTACATAGTGAGGTGATATGAAACCTCAGTTATTTTTTTACTAAGCTGCGAGACAGCAACAGACCTCTGACTCGAGAGAATGAAAAGATTTAGACCTAACAAAGTGATTTGTGCTTCATATTGGACAAATGATTATCTAGCACTAGCAAGGGAGAATCCACATGCTGCTTTCTGAAAGGGTCACATAGCTCAAATGGATTCTTAATGAAATTAGTTATTTTCTAATTGCAAAGCTAATTAAATTGTAAAGAGAAATGTGCTGGCTCTGGAAACAGTCCTCCCATTCTTCTGCTAGAGCCTTCTTATTAAAAGAGCTGTTGAACTGCTTTAGGTTGGCTGGACCTCTTTTATAGCTGTCTAACGCTGGTTTCTTCCCGTATCAGCTGAGAAAATTTGCTTAGTGCAGACCAAGAGACAATTTCAAGGAACATTTCTATAATAAATTGCTTTCTTAGAGACGAGTATATATCTGCTTCCTTTAGGCAGTGAACAGAGCCACAGATAGATACTGGGTTACTCCTTCCTCTGACATTAAGAATTGGAAGGCATATATGGCTAAGCTGGCCTATATTCAACATATAGGATTGAAATTGTAAACGATCTAACAATAACAATAATTTGAAAATAAAACCTTAAAAAGTACCATTATATTAGGGAATACAGATTTCTGTCCTGTAAACTGAAGAATAGAAGCACTGTCCAACAAACAGCAGTAGCCACCATAATATCACTTATTTTAAAAAGTGTATTTTTCTTCACTAAATATAGATCTTTGGAATGTTTAGATACTAACTGTAAACTAATTGTCTTTCCATGAAAACATGCAAATTAAAACATTGTATAATTTTATCACTGTTAAATCCAAATATGCATATTTTGTATAAAATTTGCTAGTAGGTAGATTAAGACAAATGTGAGAACCAAGATGGTAAGGATTTCAGTACTGAATAAAAATATTTTTAGCCCAGCATGTGTCATATGTCTGGTATCTTTAGGTTGCTATTAATAAAGTTTTCCTATATGAAACTAGAAAAAGACATTGCTGGGCATTGCAAAAATACATATATTTTTGTCATTTATACTTTGAAAACCAGCCACAACTGACTCATTAATAATGGCAGAGTGCTTACCATATTTTAGTGCTTCTCAATACTTCAGATTATTGAGGCAACAGTAGGTGGAAATCAGAGAGAGGTGAAGAGAGACTGTGTGGAAATCTTCTCATGTTACTTACACACACACATATATATATAAACCCACAGTGCTAGAGAAACATAGGTGTTTGGTTTGTTTTGCCTTTTTAAGTAGCACTAACATCGAAGCTTCAGTATTCTAACACATGACCAAGTGTGACTGAAGTGTCTGTGTTATATATTTAGTTTGTTAACCAAATGAAATTATGATCAGAAAAAAATTGTGAAATGACAAGTCGGCAGCCATGTGAGGTGGCTCTCCATCAGCATCTCATTTATTCTCCTAGGCGACATGTCAGTAGACAAACGCTATATATTCAGCTACCTGAAAATGGACCATGGCCTTTCTCTTCTGTATGTCATTCATTGCTAATAATGCCTTACAGCTAATTCTGGAGGCAGAATATAACCCATCCTGCTCACTGCTCAGCATCTACCCCAACTTAGCAGGGTGACATTAACAAAAACTTATTTTTGTCTGTTAACTAAGAAAATATGGCTACGTGAAGGCATACATATGGTTACATTTTCAAATTGACTTCTGAAAAATATTCTCAGGATATTTGGAAAAACGCCTGTTTTTAAGGACAGAACTGAAGTTTTGTATGCAAAATTGGTCTCATGCATACACTACAACTCTCACAAGTATTGCAGGTGAATTTGGGTAAGATGCTTTCAAAAAAGTGCTTATGGGATCAAAAAAAAAGTAAGAGTTGACATTCAAAACATGCCAGCTGACACTCCGCAGTTTTTAGCAGTTCAGAGGAAGATAAAAGGCTGAGTGGGAAAATAGGCAAACTATGAGAATCTGCCTTTGTACTGAGGCATATTTTTTTCCTCCTGCTTGGGGAAAGAGGGAATTCAAATGTCTCCAAGAAACCACTGTGGGCAGAGCTCCTTCTGCGCCAGGCCTCAGGCATTGCCAGCCTCTGGCTCATGCCCAGATCTTGGTAAGGGCCCATGAGGAGGTGACCCATCACAACACAGCTGTGAACCTCCTGATTCACAGCATTGACAGTTAGCTTTGTGGAGCCCAAAATACTTTAAGCAATGATGGATCTGAACCTTCTTTCAAAGCCATTTTGTTTTTCATTTTCATTTAATTTGTAATACCAGGGAAACGTTTTTCCAGGACCATTTAAGTGTTTTAACAAGCTCTGAAAGCTTGCCAAAAATTGAGTCTCACATTGTTCACATTACTGCCCAAAAGCATTCAGGCAATTACAGATCTTGCAGATGTCATGATGTCACATTTGTGGGCAATGATGAGCCATGTGGATTTCTGCTGCCTTCACAGACAGCAACTGAGAAATATGCAGTACTAGAATCACTGAGAGTTACTGTGCCTTTATAAAAATGTGCAGTAACAAATCCAATAACAATAGCAGCAGCAGTAGTTGGAGTACAACAAATGATAGCACAGGATACCTGGTTTCCAATATTCTGTTTGAAAGTCTAGGAAGTTTGGGGGAGAAATAAAAGAAATCAGATCTGTATTAAGGACAATCCATATAAAAATCAAGTCTAAACCTGGAATTCATACATATACAATTTTGAAGTTGTGTTCAAATTAGAAATGAAAATACATGTATTTTGATAATTTTAAGGATCTTGGCAACAGAAAATGTTCATAATATATTTCTTCCACCTGAGATAAAGAGCATCTAATTCCAGAGTCAAATATTTCAGACATCACTATATTTTCAGCATTTGTTTAAAAGCTAAAAAGGTTAAGAATATAAAATATACAATTCCAACTGCTTCTCAAGTTAAATCACTACTGTGAGAGTATTTCTTTCTCTTTAGAAATAGTGCCCTACTTAAGACAGGCTACAATTTGCACTAGAATACTTGCCTCAGTAATTTTCTCCATCATGTCCTTTCTGCCTCAGGTAATTGCGTGAATCTATGTTTGCAAGATGCAAGCCCTGTGTGTTAACAGCAGTCCACCTCCTACCTGTGTGATTAGAACCATAATTTTGAGAAACTTTGTATATTTTCAAATAGACAGAATGGAAACAGACTCACTTTTCCTTTATCTTTGGAATTGTTTTTAGTTATTTATTAATTCTAAGGAAAGGGTAACATTTGAGAAAGGAATTAAATGGGAAGCAGTCAGTCAACTATCTTGTCTTTCCTTCTGTAACCCAGAGACTCTGAAGTAAATGCAATGGTTAGTTAAAGGTCAGACCTGTGAATATGACTATGTGGCCTACTTGTGTGTGGGTAATGATGTGAGTCTAGAAAAGTCACTTTCCTAGGCACATGAAGAGTATAGTACCATTTGCAGATAACATTTTTATTAATTAACAGTAATAATATTCAAAAATTGTTCCAGTTCTATTAATGCAACCCAAAGTGTTTACTAGTGTATAAATTAATATGACATAACATGATTACTCTATGAGTATTTAAGAGGAATTATTTCCTGTTTTGACCTAGACTTGGCAATTTAATTACAGTTACATCATAACAAAAATAAAAATGTCATAATGTTGACTAAAATGGGAGTATCTGCCAAATTCAAGAACTGATTATTGTAATGTTTTTATCCTTTGCAATGACGTGCAGCATTAATATTATAAAGAAAGGATAACCTACACGACAATTTAATGGTTATCAAAAATTAATGTTTTCAATAATTGTGGACCATCTTGATCAATAAACTGCAGAAAGAGCTCCCTTTAAAATAAACCATTTTTATTAAGTGCGCTAACCACTACGTCAGAATATTGGAAAACAGTAAAGAAGTTCAGTGATACAAATCAAAATGTTCAATGTTTTAATAACATTCAGAGGTTCATCAGAGAAGTTTATTGATTTTAAATGATGCAACTAGAATTTGTTTTTAAAGGGAAGATATACATGGCAATTATACATCCAGAGCCGGAAATCATATGTAAGGCACTGAGCCCTCAAATAAAGCAATCCAGTTACGTATGTTAGGCAGCACCTTGCCAGCCCTATCAGTGAAGTGGATGAAGATACGACATACAGCAGTTTAATTCAGTATTTTTATTTTGGTAAAAGAAACATGCCAACATTCAATCTAAGTCGGCTTTATGTTTCATATCATAGAATAACATCACAGAATGGTTTGGGTTGGAAGGGACCTTAAAGATCATCCAGTTCCAACACCCCTGCCATGGGCAGGGTTGCCACCCACCACATCAGGTTGCCCAGGGCCTCATCCAACCTGGCCTTGAACACCTCCAGGGATGGGGCATCCACAGCTTCTCTGGACAACCTGTTCCAGTGCCTTACCATGAAGAATTTCCTCCTAACCTCTAATCTAAATCTCTCCTCTTTTAGTTTAAAGCCATTTCTGAGGGAATAAATACTTACTAAAGGTCACTAAAAATCTGCGTACTACATCTCCTATTTGAAGGGTTTGGAATCTGACAAAATGCTGAAAGCTGATGTGGTGTAAGAGGACCTTTTCAGAATTGTAAAGGCTAATCAGTTTATTCATCTGAATTCTCTGTGTTGTGCTCCCTTTCTCTCCTTGGTATGTTTCCTTTGATAGGATCTAAATTCACACATCAGAAGAAAATAAGAGTGCCTTACTGGGGGAGGCTACTCTAGTGCAGTATTCTGTATCTGAGCGACAACCTGAGGCACTGCTTAAGGAAAGCTATTTTCTCTGATCTGTTTATGCCTCATCCTGACCAGAAACCACAGCTATGGACAGGCATGTTCTCCACTGATTCATCTACTTTTTTTTGAACTTACTTTTACTATTTGCATTGACAACCTTGTGTGCCATGAAATTGCAGAAGTTCATTACCTGCAATGGAAAAAACATACTTTTATATGTTTTTAGCAAACATCATGATAAAGATTTTCTCACTTATGTTTTTGTGTTTTTTTTTTTTTTTTTTTTTTTAATTCCTTTTGTTTTGCTCTTTCATGGTAGATATTTATATTTATATTGACTGACTCACCAAATACAATAATCTGTATGAAATTAAATTTTCTAGCTATTATATATACACAAGTAGTTTTTCTGCACCACTCTGTAAGTCAGTTGCATATGTGCATATGCAATTTAGCACAAAAGATCCAGTTAAGGGAAAAACAAAGGAAATTACAAAGTCTCAGTAGGGAAGAAAATATATAATAAACAATAAATTAATAATCTCATAAATGAGCTTCTTCCAAATCTGCACCTGAACTGCTGAAAACACAAACATTTGTAACATGCATTTAGGTTGGGTACTATGTACCTGATTTGGAAGCATAAAAATTCAAGAATCTACAATAAAGCACCTGTTGAGATCTTGTCACAAGCTTTAATATAATGCAGTAATGAAAACCTGGTCCTGGCTGTAAAAAGCACAAAGGAAAGGGTTTTTATATATGCAGCATCACTGATGTTAACAGGAAACCTTTAGAAGTCTGCTATCACCCTACTGATTTTGAATGCTGATTTCAGGAATCTGGTAGTCATTTAAAGTGATAAACACACAGTTCTGCATATGTTGTATTTACAGTATATGTGCAGTAGGTTCACTATGGACTGCAGATAGGCAACCAATTATTATTATTATATATATATATTTTTTAATTTTCTATACTGACATACTCTTTTACCAATAGCAGCTAGCAAATAGAGAAGGATGAGAAATCTGTGGGTGGCAGCAGGCCTCCAGAATAGGAAAGGATTCTTTTAAATTGGCTCTGGAATTAATAGAATCATAGCATGGTTTGGGTTGGAAGGGACTTTAAAGATCACCTAGTTCCAATCCTCCTGCCATGGTGCTGGGACACCTCCCACCAGATCAGGCTGCTCCAAGCCCCAGCCAGCCTGGCCTTGAACACTTCCAGAGATGGGGCATTCACAGTTTCTCTGGGCAGCCTGTGCCAGTGCCTCACCACCCTCTGAGTGAAGAACTTCTTCCTAATATCTAACCTAAATCTACCCTTTTCCATTTTGAGTTAGCCATTACTCCTTGTCCTATCACTACACTCCCTGATAAAGAGTCCCTCCCCAGCATTTCTGTAGGCTATCTTTAAGTACTGGAAGGCCACTATAAGGTTTCCCTGGAGCCTTCTCTTCTCCAGGTTGAACCCTAGTTCTCTCTGCCTGTCTTCATAGGAGAGATGCTCCAGCCCTTTGATCATCCTCCTCTGGACTCGTTCTAATACTTCCATGTCCTTCTTGTGCTGAAGGCCCCAGAGCTGAATGCAGTACTCCTGGTGGGGTCTCATGAGAGCAGAGTAGAGGGGGAGAATCACCTCCCTTGACCTGCTGGCCACACTTCTTTTGATGCAGCCCATGATATGGCTGGCTTTCTGAGCTGGAAGTGCATCCTGCTGGCTCATGTCAAACTTCCCATCTACCAACACTAACAGGTCCTTCTCATCAGGGCTTCTCTCAATCCATTCTCTGCCCAGCCCATAACCGTGTTTCAGATTGCCCTGATCCACACACAGCACCTTGCCCTTGGCCCTGTTGAACCTCATGAGGTTTGCACAGGCTCATGTCTCAAGCCTGTCAAGATCCCTCTGGATGGCATCCCTTTCTGTCCAGTGTGTCTACTGCACCACACAGCTTGGTGTTACTGGCAAACTTGCTGAGGGTGCAGTAGATATGCAGCAACAGAGGGTGCAATAGAGAGGATGGTTAATATAAAGAGAGAATTTTCTCAGCCGGGGAATTACTCATCTAAATTCTCTTGATCGTTTCTGACTCCTTCCATTCCTACTGTTTTCATTCTCTTTGTTTTCTGTCCTTCCTTTTTACTGTCTTCTTTCAGTCACAAGGTTCATTTTAAATATAGAGGTTAACAAAGCTTGGGCATCACGGTCCGCATCTGGTATTTCATTTGGAGAAGCACCTAGAATTCACGTTTGTTTTTTTTTTTTTTTTTTTTTTTTTTTTCTCCCCACATGATCTTATGTTTCTTCACAAGACTGCTGCTCTTCAGTGTATGTGAAAAGTCAGACAGCAAGAAATTCATGGAGAATCATAAACTGCAACACTTATGCTCAGAAGTACAGTAAGAATATTATCAAAAGTGGAATTGAGACTGTCATATACAGTCTTTGATATGGTGATCTTCAGAGCAACTTGAAGAATATAAGAGGACAGAATTCAAAAGGAAATAAATTTTATTTTGAATACACAACTTTGAAAAAAGAATGCAAAGATAATATGACTTCATCCTGCATTGAATAAATCACAGTAATAATAAATAAAAATAAAAGGAGTCCTTCAAAAATACTCAGTTTTTTTTTTTTTCAAGCTCATCTCTCTCTAAGGCATTTAACTGAAGGGGAATTTCAAAGTTACAGAACATCCTGTAGTGAAATTGCTAAAAGATGGCTTTTGGAACAAAATTAGAGCTTAGGATAAAATGCAACTGATATAGAAGAGATTAGAAGAAAAAGTTATTGGAATTATAGAAACCATGCATGTGAGGATATAGGAGTAGGCAGTTCTTTAAAGTACATCTTATGTAGAGTACAGTAAGAAAGTATCAAGGGACAATGTAAATGAGATTCAGTGACTAATTTCCCCAGTGATGAAACTCCTACACATTTGGACTTCAGATCAATAAGAATATACATGGTAGAACAGATATTCGTGTTAAATAATGCTAGTGGAGATGAAAAAGTCAAACTGGTTTTGGAAGCAGTTATGGGAATCCGCAGGCTAATGGGAAATAGGAGGTAGGAGGAAGTGAAAGCATTAGTGGGAGTCCAAAACAGGAGATACAGACACACAGGGAATCAGTGCTCCTAATAATGATAGACCCTTCTTCTCCTATTTAGATTTTCTCAGAATCCCAGCAATACTTTTTAAATCCATCTACCATTTTCTTTCCTTTCATGTATTCAGTAAAAGTTTTTGTTTGTTTGTTTGTTTGTTTGTCCCCCCCCCCTTTTTTTTTTAGGAGAGAGACACTTTAAGATGTCATTCCTCTACATGTAGCAATGCACATCTGATTACTCTTGATCATCTTGAATACCAGTTTGAGCCATATAGCATAGAATACATTATATCAGCTGATAAAGCATGCCTCTGGATCACTGTTTTGGGTACACACAACCTTTTTTCTGGTCTACAATAGGAGCAAGAATATTGAAGATGCTGTTCAAGGCTAGGAATATTTTTTCAGTTGAACTTAATTAGGCCTTCAGCTAATAAAATCTGAATGAAATGCCAGCACTTACAGTGCTGAGGAGTATCCTAGCAATGGAGAGTGTACATGTGGCACCTGTGCATTGATAGCAACTATGAATCTTTTCTTTAACTATGAATTCAGACACTGAAGACGGTGTAAGAAAACATTTGTTTTTCACATGCAATATTGATTGACCATATTCAAAGAGTCAAGAAAGGTATCTATTGAACATTCCTATAGATGTCAGTGATGCATGTTTCTTTCTAAAGTAACATTTTTACTTAGTTCTTTTTGGGAAATGACAGCTTCAGCAATTCCTTCTCCTTGCAGGACAAATGAGATACAAATCCACTCCATTATTATAGGTTCTGATACAGGGTCTCATTAAGTTCCCAGCAAACCTACTTGGGGAACTGTTAGCAGCCCTATATCCATCTGGTGAGAGCTCTTCATGCATATCTAAAAGGAACTTTTACCAAGTCAGTGACGTCTCTTTTGTAATTGCTGTAGAAAAACACTGATAGATCCATGTAAATTCAGCCTCTTGTGTAAAAAAATATAGTCGTAGCAAGCATAATATGCTTATAATCAGATTAATCAAGCTCCTTTGTTTTATTGTTCCACAGATACAAATACTCTTGCAAAATGCTCTCTTGCTCAGAGTTGTAATTAAGAATTTACTACAGGCTTGATACTGTAGATGGAGTTAATATATTATATTAATATAAGTTTACTATGAAATAATAGCACAGTGATGGCAACCAGGTTGGAAAAACTATTAGATGGAAACTGAGAGGGCAGCATCATATATCCATTTGGAAATCATTTGCATATACTGTACTACACTTTCCAACGTTTTGTTGGCTGTGATAAAATGTATTTTCTTATGCAATAAACAAACAAACAAACAAACTATGAAGATAACAAGGCCATCTTCATTTCTGCATCTGCAGTTACATACAAAAACTTTTTATGAGCATACACGTGAAACAACATCCACCACTTGTACACCACCTATCATCAATTTATTTTTTCCAATTATGATGGCAAGCACCATCTTTCAAAAATAAGCATCACCCTCCTAATAGGCAATCTATAATGTACTATGCATCCTTACTATGTGTTCAAGACACTCTGCTTTGAGAAATTGCCTTGCATTATAAACAAGGTAGTGTATCCAGAGGGACATGGATAGGCTAGAGGAATGGGCTGACAAGAACCTCAGAAAGTTCAGTAAGGAGAAATTTAAAGTCCTGCACCTGAGAAGCAACAACGTGGGCACCAGTACATGCTACGAGTCACCCACCTGGAAAGCAGCTTGGCAGAAAAAGGACCTAGGAGGAGTCCCGGTGGACATCAAGTTGAAAATGAAGCTCCTGGGCTGCATTAGGCAATGTATTGCCAGCAGTTTGAGGGAGGCGATCTTTTCCTTCTACTCAGCACTGGTGAGATGACACATGGAATACTGTGGCAGGTTCTGGGATCCACAGTACAAGAGAGACATGGGCATGCTGGAGAGTCCAATGAAGGGACATAGAAATGATGAAGAGACTGAAGCTTCTCATATATGGGGAAGGGCTAAGAGAACTAGGACTCTACAGCCTAGAAAAGGCTCAGGGTGGATTTCATCAATGTCTATAAATATCTGAAAGGAGGTTGCAAAGAATATGGAACCAGGCTTTTTTCAGCAGTGCCCAGTGACAGGACAAGAGGCAATGGGCACATATTGAAACACAGGAGGTTTCCTTTGAACGTCAGGGAACACTTTTTTACAGTGAGGGTGATGGAGCACTTGCATAGGTTGCCCAGGAAGGTTGTGGAGTCTTCCTTCTTGAAGATACTCAAAAGCTGCCTGGATTTGCTCTTGGACAAACTGCTCTAGCTGTCCCTGCTTGAGCAGGGGATTGGACCAGACAATTTCCAGAGGTCCCTTCCAATCTCAGCAATTCAGTGATTCTAGAGTCTAGGCTATATTAAAAATAAAATAAAATAAAATAAAATAAAATAAAATAAAATAAAATAAAATAAAATAAAATAAAATAAAATAAAATAAAATAAAATAAAATAAAATAAAAATTTTTAAAAAGGCCCTCATGATCCACCTACTAATTCATCCTATTTGCTTTACATGAGTCACCAAGGGCTATTTCCAGAGCTTTGCCAGTTACATCAAAGAAACACTGGCAAGTACTCAGTTATTACTATAAACATAAATCATTCGCTGGCTTCCAACCCGGCCGGGGTCATGAGGGCACTTCAGGATGAAAAACAGACCCTCAGACCCTTTCCTGATTAACTCCATATTTGGCCTTAGACCAAAAAAAAAAAAAAAAAAGATGTTGCAAACATGCATCAAAGAATGATACCAGAGCTGAAGATATGAAGAACTGTCATCCTAGAGTTACAGACAAGGCCACAAGCTGTCTTTTTAGACTTTTATTCAAGCTACAAGCAGAACAAACACCAATGCGGCAGCTCCTTTCCGGGCAGAGAGTGGTGATTATTATTGAAATGCGTGCATTACAGTGCTGCTAGATGGGTAGCTGGTTGGGTTTGTTTTGCGTTTGGGTTGGGTTTGGGCGGGTTTGGGTGGATTGTTTTGGTTTGGTTTGGTTTGGTTTTGGTTTGGTTTGGTTTGGGCAGACTGACCCGCAGCAGCACCACTGCGCAAACAGGGTGCTGCTCGTTGAGCCAGGAGGTAAACACACACTTTTTAATTGCGTAGCTGGGCTTCTGCATTGCACGGGGTACTGACGGGACGGCCTTGCGCTGCCAAGGCACGGGTAACCAACAGCAAACTGACTGCAGAAATTAAACGAAGAAAAGGATCGCGCCACAGGGCCCAGGCTGGGCGGGGCCATGTCAGAGCTCAGCCCCGGCCGCACCGCCCCTCCCCGCCGGTGAGACCGCCCACGCGCAGAGCCCCATGGGAGTTGTAGTTATTTCCACTCCCGCCGGAGCGCTCGGGGCCTTCCCTGTACAAGCGTGCGCGGGGAGCGCCCTGCTCCCAAGGTGCTCCGCGACGGTGCCGGGGCAGTGAAGCGAAGGGGACTACGTTTCCCGAGGTGCCCCGCGGGCGGCGCTGGCCGGGCGCGGCGGGGCGGTTGGCGGAACCGGCGCGGCGGTTGAATTGCGGCGGCAGGAGCGCCATGGAGCTGGCGGCGCTCGTCAGGAAGCTGGGTAACGGCTGGCGGCAGCCTCCTTCCCCCTCCCCTTCCCCCTCCGTCCCGTCGCGTTACCGGGCCGCCGCGCTTCTCGCCCCTCTCCCGTGGCGTTGTTGTTGTCCGAAGGAGGAATTGTCCGGTAATCTTAACTCGGTTTTGTCCCGTTGGGGGGGGGCTTAGGTCACGAGCTGGCAGAGATACGAGAACGCTCTCTGAGGAATATCCTGCTGAAACTGGATCACAACTTGATTTCCTACGCCGATCTAGTCCAGGAGAAAGTGCTTTTCCCTAACCTGCTGGAGTGGTTCAATTTTCCGGTAGTGCCAATGAAAGAGGAAGTGCTGAATTTTGTGAGCGGTTTGATCAAGGTACGACTAACTTGCCTTTATCCTTAAACCATCCTTAAACCATCTTTGGGGTGCTAAACAAAACTATACGCTATGTAGTTTTGTAGCTCCTGGTAATGAGATTCTACACTGTCTTTTACAAATCGGGGAAAAAAGAAACGTTCTATCATTCTATGTAAACATAAATGGAAACCGTTTGAGTGGCTTGCTATGCAATTGTTTGGAGGGGTGGCTGGAAAAATGATTATTTACTGTCTTTCTGCTTTAGTTTTTCTTCAGTTTCCCATTTAGTGTTTTAATTTCTTCTTGGGCAAGCACTTGCACTGTTCCTGAGAAGTGAAGATTTGAGCAGTGTTACTATTCATTCTTAAAAGGTTGAGAGAATTTTGCTTAAGTTTTACAGATTTCAGCCGATGAGAATGTTTTAATCGCTAAACAGCAATTATACAGAAGAAATGAAAAAGCATATCCTTGATACCAGTGAAAGGTCTACAAAACCCCAAAACAAATAAAGGGCAAACCAAACTTAAGTGTTGTTTATAACTCCTTTTCTTTTTTCCCTTCCTTTCTCAGAAGTCCTTAAGATTCTTCCAACTAACTGTTAATTATTTGTCCTAATGTAGCATCCAGCTGCTGCCCAGAAGATGATTGGAATTGGTGCTGTGGAGTTCTTCTCTCAGCTTCGTGCTGATGTTGAACCAAACTTGCAAGCTATAATTGATGGGATTGTGGATGGACTGTTCTTACTTCCTGCTGAAATTCCTAGTTATTTACCACGAGATTATCAGGCTCAGTCTTCAGTAGATCAACAAGGTAAACTATATATTTGGGAGCGTGACTTATTTAGAATGAAAATAAAGTAAATGAACAGCTTCTAGGTTTTGAAAAGTGGACCTTTTGAGTTGATGAATGTATTCTTGGGAATTGAGTGAAGTCAATGATTATGCCAGAAAAAGTGTGACCTTAGTTTAATCATGTAATGCCTTTAATGGAATTATCTGCACAAGAAAAGCCCTGTTTGTAATCAGACATTCTGTCCAGTTTCACAGTGTGTATTAACTTATAATTTGAAAGAGGCATGACACAGGAGTAACTTCCAAAGATTGCTTTATGGTAGCGAGTGTAGCAACTTTTTGAACAAAACTAAAATTAAGCTGGCATGCTTTGCTACATTTTGCATAGCGGACTTTAACTCTGGGAGGAATAAAAAAAATACAAGCAGTAAATTACCCTAGTAGAAGTTTTTATTTTAAAACTGCTAAGGCCTTACATAATCCTCCAACATCTGTGGGAAAGCCACAGATGTTATACTGTACAGTAGTAATGGCCACAACTCTGTCACACTGTGCAATCTCAGAGATAAAAGTAGCTTTTCTGTTGTTTTTGCAACCTGTCCAATGCTCAGAATTTCAATTTGCCAGAACAATCTGATGGCTGTTCATTGATTTGTTTTTTTATTTTTTTTATTTTCTCCTCCCTGTGTCCCAATAAAAGTTCACCAAGATTTTCATCTAAAATCCCTGGTGTATGGGGAATAATGTAATATATGCATTCTTAAAATATATTTATTTGGAACTCCCTAATTGAAATATAACACACATTTCCTTCTTATACTGTAAATTACATATATGAGTGATCAAATAAGTTCCAGAGAGATTGCTTTTGGTGTTACATACCTTGTGTAGATTTTGTAATGTAGTTTGCATATTGATTGTATCTATTAAATATTAATATGCATATTATATACAGGGGACACAACATTTCAGCTGACTTGAAAAAGTAGCAGTATGGAGACATTTTTGATTATAAAAGTTGCTTTTATAAATAAATAACTACAAATAGCATCTTAGCTCCTATTTCTCCCTCAGTATGCAAGGTAGTGTAAGAAAAGAAAGGGGGGGAATTACAAAATGCACTTATAAAATAAGACATGATTACAGTTTTGTTTTCTTTGCTTTCCCAAGTTCATTTTAAATCACTTTCATTAGTAGGACGAAAAGGAGGCAGTTCAGGTAAAGCAATAAAGATAAATTAACTTTTGCTCTCTTTTTTTCTAATTTACTTTTTTTTTTTTTTTTTAATTTACCCTTTATTTGTTGTAGTTCCACCTCAAGAGGAAGTATTCACTGGATATTTTTGTCAAGATAGAAGCAATATGCCACAGTTAGAAATACCTCTCAAAAGAACGCATGGTATGTATATTAATCACAGAAAGTATGTATATAATTGCAGAAAGTCCATAGAGATGTTCTATAGATTGAATTTCAATTTCAAATATTAATATTGGTTATTCTTTTTCCTGTATTTTAGGTGCTTTAGAAATCTTTACCTTATACCTAAATAAAAAAGTGTTACATTTTTATTTATTGTCAGTAAAATATGAAAATAATATTGACAAACACAGACAAGTATTACTTTGACAAGTCTTTGCCTGCACCAATATGCTAGTGGCAATTCCCATAATTAACATATAATACAGTGCTGAGAAGTAGATTTTAAAACCTGACTTTGTAGTTACTGTATATAAATCACTAGATTACTTTTTAGCAATGCATTATCTATCTTTAGAATTGTGGAATAACTTCTATGAACTTAAAGTACATTAAAAGTTACGTAGTGTTATAATTTAGTAACAACTAGAATTTCTTCTGCCTTAAAAGTAAAAGCATGAGGTCAATTTCCCGCTTTTAGAGATTATGCAAGTATTCTTTAGCAGCAGAACAAAATTATAACTTGACTGGAAGCATGATGTGGTCAATCAAGTACTCTTTCACTAATAATGTGTTTTCCATTTGCTAAAACCTATTTCAATAATCCTGTGCCATTCTAGTGCTCTAAGTTGTAAACGACCTTAAAGACGATCTAATTCCAAGCCCCCTGCCATGGGCAGGGACACCTCCCACTAGATCAGGTTGCTCCAACCCCCATCCAACTTGGCCTTGAACATGGGTGGGGCTTCCATGGCTTTTCTGGGTAACCTCTTCCAGTGTTTCATCATGCTCTGCATGAAGAATTTCCTCCTAACATCTAATCAATCTAATCAAAGTCACGCATCTTTTAGTTTAAAAACATTCCCCCTTGTCATGTCATTGTCTGACTGAGTAAAAAGTCACTCTCCGTCTTTTTTATAAGCTCCCTTTAAGTACTGAAAAGCTGTAATGAGGTCTCCTTGGAGCCTTCTACAGCCTAAACATCCCCAGTCCTTTTCGTAGGAGAGGGGCTCCAGCCCGTCTTCGTGGCCCTCCTCTGGACCCACTCTAACATCTTCACATCCTTCTGGATGCGGTATTCCAGGTGGGGCCTCTCAAGAGCAGAGCAGAGGGGCACAACCTCTTCCCTTGACCTGCTGGCCATCCCTCTGTTGATGCAGCTCAGGATGCAGTTGGCCTTCTGGGCTGCAAGCACACACTGCTGGCTCATGTTGAGCTCTTTGTCCACCAGAACCCCCAAGTTCTTCTCTGCAGTGCTGCTCTAAATGAGTTCTTCTCCCAGGCTGTACTAATGTCTGGGATTGCCCTGAGCCAGATGCAGCACCTTGCACTTGGACTTATGGAACCTCATTAAGTTCCTGTGGGCCCACTTTGCAAGCTTGTCCGGGTCCCTTAGGATGGCATCCCTTCCTTCTGTTGAATCAACTGTACCACTCAGCTTGCTATCATCTACAAACTTGCTGAGGGTGCACTTGATCCTAACTGTCTGTGTCATTGATGAAGTTGTTAAATGGCACTGGTCCCAAGACAGACCACTGAGGGACACCACTTGTCACCAGCCTCCATCTGGACATAGAGCCATTGACCACACCTCTCTGGGTATGACCTTCAAGCCAAATCCTTATCTACTTAATGGTCCACCCATCAAATCCATCTCTCTTCAATTTTGGAGATCAGTGTGTTGTGCAGGACCGTGTCAGAAGCCTTGCAGAAGTCCAGGTAGATGACATTAGTCGGTCTTCCCTTGTCAACTTGATGCAGTCACTGCATCATAGAAGGCCACCAGATTGGTCAGGTACAACTTGCCCTTAATAATCACATTTCATTGTGATTTGGTCTTTATTCTTTGATATTGCTGAAAACTCATCAGTAGTGCTTCATTTTCTTTTTTAAATCTATATTTAGTAAAAGGAATTTTTTTTCAGGTCTCATATAGAATATCATATTTGATAGTTATACTCTAGTATACTCTACTCATATAGAGTATCATATCATATTTGACTGCTATAGAAATATACAGTTTAATATTTCTATAAAATATGCTCTAAAATACCTGCTTTTTTCCTTTTCTTCAGCAAAATGCTTGAAATTTTCCACTTTTCCTTGGCTAACTCTTACTTCAACTGATAGACACATTCTTTCATCAAATGAAAGGTACAGTAACAGAAGCATTGTGTTATTTTGTTTTTGTTTTTAATTGTTTTTGGGGGGTTCTAAACTTCTTTCCTTCTGTAATTAGG
This sequence comes from Aythya ferina, assembly GCF_964211825.1. Lineage (NCBI taxonomy): Eukaryota > Metazoa > Chordata > Aves > Anseriformes > Anatidae > Aythya > Aythya ferina. The sequence continues at coordinate 102,084,604 of NC_140297.1, forward strand.
CTGTTCCTGTAAATAACCAATGAGTTAATCTTTGATAAATGGTTGTAAATACTACACTGAAGTTTAGCAGAGCAGATAAACAAGGAGTTGTAACAGGGCAGGATTCTTCCTAATGCCTGTATCAATTCTTAGTGTTTAATTCAGAGTACATTTTTTGTTCATGTCGGTTCAGTTTTCTAAATTTGTCAAGTGAGTCAAATACGTCATTCAGTTAATTTTAGAACATGCTGGAACAAAATCTTTATTTTATCACTGTTTTCCACCCCCCCCCCCCCCCCCCCCCGCCACTTGATAGAGAAAAACTTTTGTTGCAGTGCCTTATTCAAGCAATAAGGCACTCAGATCTTCTTTCTGCACTGGTATTTTTTCTTCATATAGAAAACTAATGTCTGAAGTGGCCCAAAGAAGCTTTTCCCAAGGAAATGTGGGATTCCTTGTGGGATGGATTTGCTGGCATAGCCAGCAATGCATTGTGGTGAACTAGATTATTTAGCAAGTCTGGTTAATTGTAAGATTTCTTGTAACAGATTTTTACTTTTTTTCCTTTCAAAAGATCTCTGAAGTTGGAAAATCTTTTTAACTTTTCATCTGCTTTATGTAGAAAGTGCAGTGTAGGAAAAAAATTAGATCCTTGGAATAGGACATTTGAAATTTTAATGGTGGTTTTTAAAACAGTAAAAATAGAAAAAAGGAAAACCGAAGTAGAACATCCAAAAGGCTCTTTTATTTACTGTAATACATTTTAGCTAATAGCTACTAAATTTGTTACTTTATATAACTTCCCACATATATAATTTGAGTGTTTCATAGTTCTACATGAACCTTACTAACCGAAGAAGCTTTGTAAGTGTTAGACTGCGTGCTATATACCACTGAGATAATCACTAGCTTCACAGGGAATTACCAGTCTTTCTTATTTTAATTTCAAATTCAGAATCAATACGGTTATTTCTCTTCTGGGAACTTAATTTTACATGACAGCTGGAATTGAGTTTTTCCTTTATTGTATACACAATTAGCGTAGCTAAGGAATAACTCAAGTTTAAAAAAAAAAAATTGCTAGACAGTAGAATTACAACTGTTTTTTTGGTTCTTCAGTGTTGTGATTATAACTTTCTTGTAGAGAGTTGTTCAAGCTAATGATTACTGTTTTCTTGTTTTTAATGTGCATTTAAACACAAACTGCATTTTTAGCTCTTTGAGAAGTAGCAACCAAAGTTTAATTTGGAGTACTTGTGAGCTTCTTCAGGATGTGATTATGCAAGATTTTCCTGCTGAGATCTTCCTTCAAAGACCAAAGATTGTTCAGGCAAGAACTAACATCAAGTTTACTGATTTTTGTTTTGTTATGGAATCAGTTTTGTCAAGTAAGAAATGATGTAAATGATACAATTTGTTTCTTAGCAGAAGTCCCTTTAAGTCAAACTCTCGATGCACTGAAACAGTGACATTAGCTCTAAATTATATATGTATTAGATCTAATTATTTTGTTGTAATCATGTATATTATTAATCAGTAATGAAGTGTGTGGTGAAGTAATACTTCATTTCATCTGGGTAAGGCAAAATTGTGTTCCTGGAATACACACACCATCCAAGGGCATCCCATCATAAAAGCAGTAGTATAATTGGAAATAAAATAATGAGAAACTCAGTTTTTCTTTGAGACTGATAGCCTTGTATTCAGTGAGAAAACAGTACTTAAGTCTATTTATTCATTGTTATGATTTTTACTTAGAGACGTTTTTGAACTGTATTTAGTGCAAGGTTCTTTCTATCCTGACTGCTCATGAAAGTGCAGTAATATTGAGCTACTAGTGTTAATGGTTTTATATTTGCAGAGCCTTTTATCTCTGCTAAACCTGGCTTTTGGAGGAGATGGAAGGCATCGGTTAGCTTTGCAGGCCGTGTCTTGCCTGCAACAGTTGTGCATCTTCTTAAGAAGCAGACTTAACTTTCACAGAGATCCAAGTTTTTTTTCCACTGAGCAAGGTGGGTATTTTTAAATAGTTTAATATTGTGTTTTTCTTAAAGGTAAGAATGTCTAATATTTTAAAAAAAAAAAAAACAAAAAAACCCACTACTTTATAGTGAACGGAATCTTGTGAAACTGTTTTGCTAAGTGATGATGTTCAGTACTATTTATGTTAGTAAATGTTTCTTGAGTACTTGCATTATTTAAGAATACTTATTTTTCAATATTAAACATTTTCAAATTAAATGTATTATTTGAATCATTTCCTATGATATTCCATGTATCAACTTTTTTTCAGTAGACAACTATTTTTAGGTTAGTAGGAGAGGGGTTTACAAATAAACCTGAACGAAATTTGTAAAATAAAAGTGGGCAGTCTTTGAGTCTCAGAAAAGTTTTTGAGTTATTAGTGCTTAACAGTTTACTTACAAATTGCTTGAAACTTGGTAACTTCTTTGTATTCTGATGTCTGAGAATAATTCAATAATTGTTTCAAATTTTACAGTTGTTAGGGCAATGTTTTCAGGGCTTAAATTTTGTAGATTTAATGATGTAGACTAGTTGTAATGATTTTCTTATTTCCATTTTGTCAGCTGGATTTAATCAACAAATGTCAGTCTGGTTCTCTTCATAAAATTGCCAATATACTTCGTCTCTTAATCTTTTAATCTATCAGCTGTTTCTTTACTAATTACATTATAACATCAGCAAATCCAATAGCCTTAGTCAGAGACTGTGTTTGTATTTTGGTCGGTTATGACGTAAATCTTGTTGGCTCTTTTTTTATATGTTTTTATATCTGTAACTCAGCGTCTTTATGCTTGACTTGAAATACTTGACCACATCCAGTGCGACATTAATTTGAAGCTTATGTAGCTTAAAAAACATAATTCTCCATTGTGCAGTTCTCAGACTAAAACAATTACCAAAATATGGTATGAAATTATTCCCGTGTTTTGATTTTTTTTAAAATATTCAAAATTTATTATTAATAAATTAACACTGTAGTTTTCATTGTTTTGATGCTTGCCAGTGTTAGGCCATCCTAGCTTGCCAAACTTGTAGTTTTTCATATGCTACCTTAGTCAAGTAATGGTAAAAGTAATTATATAGTATTGTTAAGAATAATAGATTTCATTAATGGATAATATACAACTTTTATAAAGGCACAGCTTCACAGAATTCATCTATATCTTATTGTCAAGAAGCAAGAGGTCCTCCTCGTTCTCAGAATCCATCACCTGGAAGTAGTAGTCCTCGGCCATCTGTGATTGGAAGGACAGTTCAGCGTCCTAGAGGAGATGGTCAAGATTGGGATGCAGCATCTTCTAGGTGAATAAAATAGGAAATAAAGTTATACTTCAATTAGTATTATTAATAGAGGATTATGGCATCAACTCCTTTGCAGTGTGTGGTATTATGTGAGTTTTGTTAACCAGCTAAAATTCAAACCATGTTTATGGAAAGTAATCAAATGGCGCAAAAAATCAAACAGTTCTTTAAATAGTGTTGAGAATACTTGAGATCAGTCTTACCTGCCATATTCTGTACCCAACCAATACTTTTAACAAATCTAAGTATTATTATTATGCTGTTTGCGTGTGTATTCTTGAAAGACAAATAAATGTTTATTCAGGGTTAAGTCAGGGTTTTTTATTTTTAGTTGGCAGATGAACCCATAGGTTCTTAAAAACTGTATGGCCATCACATAGGTAACAGTGTAAAGTATTGCCAAAAATACTGTGTTGTATAAAGATTTGCAATAAACTCTTTAAACCTTGGTGCTAAAGCTGACAACAAATTTCAGGTGTACATCTTCTAAAAATGCAGCTTCGATTTGAAATTCCAAATTCACTGCATGTCCTCAACATGTTGAGATGGTTGTTTGTGTGTGGATGTTACTTATCTTGATATAATGTACTTAAAGCTACCAGTCCAGAATCACCATTGTATTTACTACGTAACATTTGGGAACTTAAAAGGTCTTACAAATCCTTACCATGTGCTCATTTGTAGTTCTTTTGAGTCTTTATGGCGTATTGTCTTAATGATTGAGTAACTCCTAAGAATTCAAATAGTGATTTTACAGATGAAAATAGCTCACAGAGTTATGTGTATATGCGTTTTGAGAGTGAGTCGTTATGGTAAAAGGTTGTTTTTACTCACATTACGTCTAGTATATTCAGGTTTTGCTATGTATGTGTCACTATAAATGACTTCCAGGTTTTAGGCATTCTAGGAGCTGGCTATTTTTCTGAGATGAACAGTTAACAGTTCAGTATGTTGGAGCATATTGTGCAAGAGACGGTGATGGCTCTGGCTATGACTGTAGTAAGGAAATTTGCATAAAAGATAATGCCAATGATGAGGCATCTATGAAATAGAGGGTGAGATAGTGATAATTCGTTAAAAGTATAAGGCCATACTGAGAGCTGTTCGTGAAGGTACACTTCTCTTCATGCATCCTTTCTGCCCCTGAATCATATTTGTTACGATTTGTTTGTTTGTTTGATTATAATGTAACTCAGAAGTAAGGTAAAGAAAAATGTAGCATTGAATAGAAAATATATTTAAGGAGCCAATGAAACAGATTACTATAATGTTGCTTTGACATTCTTGATTCTAATATGGAAGAGCAATTGTTAATGAATCTTATCCTTTTGAGCAAAATATGTAATATATAAACTATTTGTTTTTTGCAGTTCTATAAATAACTCTTTTTTCCTTATTCTTGAATCTTGAGACTCTTCAATCTGTCTGTTTGTCTATTTCAAATTCTGCCTGGAAACTTAACCTTTCCTCTTCTGAATTGTTTTTGATTGATACCTCTTCTTCCTTACCCTCTGGTAAGTGCAGTCAGAACCACTATGTATTGTTGAACTCTCCTATTTCACTTGCAGTCTTCTATCATCCTCTTAATCTTAGCTTTTAAACTCTTAGTTACTGTTCTTGAGATTTTTTTTTTGTTAGGTAGACAAAATAACACAGTAATACCACAATTCAGTTTCTTCAGCTTGTTTAACAGCAACAGGGAAAAAAAAAAAAAAAACTATAAAAGTCATGCAGGTTGTTAAAGCAATTCAAATGTTGTTTACTATGCTAGTTAGATTAACTCAGAATTACGTTAATGATAAGGCAGCCAACAGAATTAAATTCCTTCTGAAAGCACCTGGAAAGTGAAGCTACGAACTATGTATTTTTATGTAGTTAAAAGCTTTATATACATACATGTCTTATTTTAATATATACTTGGTTGCACTTTTTGGGGAAGGTAATATTTTCTGTTTAACAGTGGACAGAGAAAGCCCTACAGTCTGTAATAAAGTCTGTAACATTTTCTTCCTAAGGGTTCTGTGGCTAGCTGCATAGAATGGTTTTAATGTAGTTGGTATAATTTGAGTTGAAATTTGATTTAATGTGGCCTTGCTTCAAGCATCTGTTAGACTTTCTTCATAAAAAAAAAAATTCAAATCAACTGATTTTTCTCTTGCAATATTGTATCTCTTCATTGCATGTGATTTTTTTTTGAGTATACACTTTTAAGTGTGAAAATGACTGCTAAAACAGTAGGCATTCACTTGTGATCCTACTAGTTATGTTTTAAAAAAATATATAAATCATACAACAAAATCCTCAGCTTCCTGCAGCACTGGTGAGTATCAGAAAAGATTGGGAAGGAGGGGGATGCATTATAGAAAGATGATGTCAAAATACTTCTTGTCATCTTTTACATATACGGATTTTCTTTGCAAGACTTAACATATCTCTGTTTATCTTTTGTTTGTTTTTTTCTTTATTGTTTTAAGTGGAAACAGTACTCAAGCAAATGCAAACTCAAGAATCTCTCTGCATTCTCCACTTGACATACAACATATTGGCCTGCCAGATACTGAAAATGAAGACACTTTAGAATTGCAGATGAAGCAGCTTAGCCTTCCTCAGTTCTGTGTTTCAGTCTTGGAAAACGCTATACCTCTTTTAAGAACAGGTGAGAAAACTCTGAATGAAATACTTCACTGGAGATTTTTGTTCAGATCATAAAGCTTCAATCTTCTGTTTGATTTACAGACTTGTGAAAGTTTTAGGTGCTTTAGGGACAGTGAGGAGTGGTAGGATTAAGTGTGTGTGTGTGAGGGGAAAAATGGCACGGTGAAATAGAACATCACTCAGGAAGAAGGAAAAAAAAAATGCTTACCAAAATATGTGTCCCAATCTCTTTGAACATGTATTTTTTCTCATGTTCAAGAATTAATAAACAGATTCGGAAAAAATGTTTGTTTTTATTATGTATGAAGTAAGAAACACGAGTAAAGATGGTCTAATTGCAACTAATGATTTTTATTTCACCTTAATTCTAAATTGCAAAATCTTTTGTTAGTGTTTTTGTTCTTAGGTTGTCTAAAATGGTATTTATTTGTAAAACAATTCAAAATAGATATTGGTAGAAGAGGTAAGGTTTTCAAATATAGGAGCTGGAAATATGTTTCCAGCTATTTCCATATTGATTTGTGATTGATTAGAATACTAAGTGTTTGTTTTTTGTTTTTTTTTTTTTGGTAGTACGCCTGTCACAGCTGGAATATGAGGATTTAATTAAAAAAATAAAAAATAAAATATGTATGAATCTTATACTTTTATTCAGTGTTCTTTTTTTTATTCATTATAACTTTTTATGACTTCCTCTTTTATCACAAAATACTCTTTTACTTAGTGTATTTGATAGTAACATCAGCATTCATTTATGTCACTAAGAAAGTTTATTCAATCCATTTTTTTTGGTAATAAAGCAAACTCACATTAATAAGAGCTTTGCTTTTTCCTTTTAGGATAGTGATATTACATAAAAATACTAACGCTTCAGAAGCACATTCTTGACTTCTGGCATCATCATTTATTATGTAGAAAATTTTATTTCCCATCTTTTCCATTTCTGACATGTCACTTCAAATCTATGGAGTTAAAATATAGTGAGTTTTTTCCATCGTTGAGGAGTGTTTGTTTAAAGTTTCTTTGCAGCTTATCATAGAACTAAAATTCATTTTCAGATGAATTTGGCCATTTCTCTTGCTCTTTTTTCTAAACTTCTACTTAGTCTAATAGATCATATTTCTTCCTTCTTCCACTGTGCTATAATGAGACAGAGATAAGAAAACCAATATTTTTATCTAGTTCCCATTGATCTGAAACCCTGTGATGTGAGTGCACACTGTGACATTGTAAGACAGTCACTGTCTTACAGCGCTGTAACGCACTGTTCCTCATATAATGGTGTTTTCTGAATTGCTTTTTCAGTAAAATGAACAGGAACCTTTACTAGCATTATTATCACTTTAAAATAAATATCCTTTTTCTTCCAACTAGTTAAGTTACTAGGTACGGGAAAATCAATAACTCTACTGTAAAATTCACTTATTTGTATTTTACAATGTAACATATCTTTTGGTTAAGCTCAAATTCTGTTCCTTGTAGAGATGCTCTCTGGAACTTTTACTTTGTTGTGCTGACCTGGTTTGTTATGTAAAGTTGTTTCAGAAATCAATAGTTGTGTTTTTTCTTTTTGTTTTTTTTTTTTGTGTTTTTTGTTTTTTTTTTTTTTGGTTTGGGTTTTGTTTGTGTTTTTTTTTGTTACCATTTTGTCTGAAGTTCAGTGGCTTAAAGTCAGTGCTAATACAGAATGTTTTAATGACAATTATTTAAAACTGAACATATCCGTCTTACTCTGCGTTTCATAATAACGAACTCTTATGATTCCCCCAGGTGTTGAGAAATGAGTATCTTGCAAATGTACTCATGTAAGACTATGGTGCAATGGTCTTAGAATCATAGAATATCCCGAATTGGAAGGGACCCATAGGGATCATCAAGTCCAACTCCTGGCACCGCACTGGTCTACCCAAAAGTTTAGACCATGTGACTAAGTGGACAGATATGTTTAAAAAGTAAAACAAACAGATATTTGAACACCTTATTGCTTCCTTATTCAGCTAGTTTGGCTTGTAAGATCAAACTCTTTAAAGTGATTTTGGTCCAGCTCTGTAGGTGCAAATGTGCTCTTACAAGCCAAGTTTAGACACAAAACTATGTGTTTCAGAGTTGGGTTTGGAAGAATACCTGTTACTTAATTTCAAATTCCTTTCCTTTGCCAATATTGTAGCAATTTAAAGGTTCTCATATATATCAGTGAAACTGGGAAGCAATAACATAAGGTGATGGAGATAATTCTATTTTAGATGGAGGTAATTTAGATGGAGATAGTTCTATTTTAGAACTACATTCCTCTCCTTGACTGAAGTCGCATCCTGTGGATCTGCTATTATCACGTCAGCTGTCTTGTCATACTAAACTCATACATAGGCAAAGATTGAGAGAGTTTAGTCTCTTCGCATAGACTTGTGTTTGTTATTTGTCTGCCTGTAATTAAAATGAGTAACAGCAATAGTGATGATCTGTATGAAGAATTGTAATGTAGACCGTTCAAAACAACTGGATGTGATAGTTGTGCATGTATGTCAATTCATGCTGCTGGCCCACTTTGACATCTGAGTACCTGTGCTATCTGCAGTTCCTGTGGGCTTGCCTCCATGTAATACTTGCATCTTTCCTTGTGATAGTTTCTAAACAGTGTTGCAGAGAGAGTTAATAGTACTTTAGTTTACATTTCATTTAATATTTGTGAATTTTGTAGATCTGAAGGTAACAATTTGCTAAACTAGTCAGCTTGTGTAGCGGTAAAAAGTTATTTTAACTTTTTTTTTTGCTGTCAGGTTAATTATATATTCTTTAGTGTAGTCTTCAGCAGAAATACTAATATTTCTGTATTAAAATACTAATAATACAAGGAGAATGGAAGCTACGTTTGATGTGATTAGCTATTGTATTATTTGCTTTTGAAATCAGATTCATAACTGTGTTGTATATGGATAAGGAGATTATACCAATATAGACAGGTTATCTCAGCAATCTGCCTAGCGGGAAGGCCATAGTCAGCTGAATTAACAATTCAGTATCTTTGTATGTGTATGAATATATTTGTCATATTCTTCTGGAGGTAGAGTTTCTTATATTAAAGTGTTCCAAAAATATTAATCATGCTAAATGATTCTGAAAAAACAGAATACTGACTTTGTCCTATTCATTGGTTCTGCCAACTCATTCTTATGGCAGTCCTGAGTTTGTACTAGCCTATGAAGTAGGAACAGTAGAACAGCATTTTTGTTAATTAAGATATTTCTGTTACTGCTTATGAAGTATTTTCCTTATCAGGTGTCACTGCAATCTGGTGTGAACCAGTCAGTACTTGATTGGGAAAACTACTTTAACTTTATTTACTATCAAGATAATTATATATTCTTCAATGTAGTCTTCGAGGGTGGTATCCAGCTACAGAATAGATTTTTTGCGTGGAAGTTATTTCCTGCACTATTGCAAGTGTAATGTTTAGCTTTTAACTTCAAAATTTTCTGAAACTACAGCTCAAATTAAAAGCACCCTTATTTAATACTTGCATTAGAATAGTATTCTTTTATTTTTCCTAGTGATTTATGAAGTCACCTTTCAACTGCTTTTGACACAAGAAATTTGATTAAGAATTTGCAAAATAATGAAGAGAGGACGAAAGTTATCAGGCATATACTTCTCAAATTGGTAATATTTGCTTAAAATGAATGGAATACAGCACTTCTGTTAGATTGGAAAAAGCAAGCCTTCAAAAAAGGCCCTGTGCCCTTCCTGCCATATGCTCGCTCAAAGCAGAACACTTCAGCTGCAAATTGCATGAGCTTTCATCATTTTCCCTACATTATTGACGCACACATTTCCCCCCCACCCCCCTTCAAGTATACCAACAAGGCTTCTGCAGTGTGTAAAATCTACAAAAGGTAGATATACTATTTTGTTCTCTCTTTTATACACACTGTATCAAGCTATGGAGCTTGCTTTTTAATTTTTAAAACAGATCTTGAGGGATGCTAAGTCTTTATTGTAGTTCAAAAATGAATTGGAAAATTCAGCGGTGTGTAGAATTCATCCGTGCTTTTAAATAGAAACACACCATCAAGAAGTAACTAAGCCAACAGTTGAGATAAATCAAGTATTTGGGGGAAACTGTCACAGTATGGTTCTCTAGGATGCCAAACATCCTTGGCATCCTCTGTTATCTGAGGTTGAAAATACTTGGTTGAACTCCAGATATTCTGCCTTGTTCTTTGTGAAACATGCTAGTCTTTCACTGCTTCTCCTCTAACATCTCATTATTTGTGGATCTTAGGGAGGGGTTGTATTTGTAGTTGTAAATATTTAAGCTTAGGTCAGGTTTCTTTGTAGTCCGATGTCCAAGCATAAAGCTGTACAAAGTATCAAAGTCACTAATAGACAGCTCAGAGTAGCCTTGTTTTCTGAGTCAGAAGGAGCAACAAAATATTAGGGAAAGGGGAGAAAATGTTACGGAGAAAAGTACAAGCAGATAAAGTGGTTATTCATCTGCCTTTCAAAAGAAGACCTCAAACAAAATAGTCTAGGAGGAAAGCCATTCTGCTATACTGAAAATGCAGATTATCAGGCAACATATATTGAATATCTGTAACCCAGCTCTCTCGATGGATGTGGTGGTGGAAGTGACTATTCTGAACTTCATCAAAATCCAGTAACTGGATTTACAGCTGTAATAAAACATAAATTGTATTGCAGGATATAAGCAAATGCAGTGTGTTTTTTCATGGATATGATTGCTTTAATGTCTTCTATTGTGGTTTTGCCTAGTTGTTGTCTTCCATGTTTTTAGAGCTGTTGCTGGTTGAGGGTAGTTAGCATTAGCGTAACAGAAGTGTACAGGAAAACTAACATTTCAAAATTTCAGGTTAAGAATAATCCCTTGTTCAGCTTGCTGTTGTCTCAATGTCATGTTATTTTGCTTATATTTTAATTTATCCTCTCATTTGTATTCCTAGGCAGTAGGAGAGTGACAATGGAAGTTCTTGAGTTGCTTGTTGAAAACATGTACCTTATTGGTGATGCTATTTCTGAGAATGTTTGGGAAGATGAAAGCCTTTTTGGATTGGAACTGGTAAGACTTTTTTAGGCTTCAGTCAAACATATTTAATAGTCTGCTTTTGTAAGCTTTTGACGTTTTCTGACATGATTAATATACATATTTAATGTTCTGCTGAGCTATCGTTTTGAAAAATCTTAAATAGTTTATTACTGGTTTTATCACTGGCACATTCTTTTTATTTTAAATGTAAGTTCTTTTACCAGAAGATACTGAAGTTTCACCTCAAGAAAATAAATCATGAGTTTTGTCTTGTAGTGAAAAGCTGTTAAGTAGCCTTTGAAACACGTGTAAGAAATGATCTAAGGGAAAAATACTGACTGAAAATGTTGAAGAGCATTTTGATTTAAATGACAGGTTTCGCTTTATTTACACCTTATAAACTATCTGTTTAAAAGTAGGGATATAACTGTTTAGGTCCAAAACTGGAATTGTAAAGTACATGGTGTCCACTTCTCACACAGGACTTACAGATCTCTGCACAGATTTCAGCTATTCTAACTCTGTTGCTTTGCTGGAAAGAAAGGAGAAAGCTGTTTGGCCCAAGGGAGATTCTAAGCATTATGGTGCTGATGGCTGAGCAATTTAAATTGCTGGAAAGACATACCTGAGCATAGTTGAGAATCATTATAGAGATGAAATATTAATGGTATTCCAATAATTATTAAAATATTACTGGAGACTTACCTACTTGCTACTGTACAAATGATTATATATTAGCTATAGAACCTATCCAAGAATGAGAACTTTTTTCTTTGAATTAGTATATTGGTCTGTCAAAAATCTATTGTCATTGATTAACACCATGTCAATACTGAAGATTTCTTGCACTAATCTAAGAAGTTTTGCTTGGGAAAGTCTGTAAAAGAACTGTGGTGGTTTCACACTGATGGCTAGCTAAATTCCACCTCACCAGTCTCTCCTTCCCCTTCCTCAGAACAGAGAGAAAATACGAGGAAAAAAGGCTCATGGGTTGAGATGAGGAGTGGTTTAATTAAAGGAAGCAAAAGGAGAAAATTATTCTCTACTTCCTGTCAGCAAGTGATATTCAGCAAGATGTCTGTCACATCTAGGGAAGTAAGGCCTTAATATGCATAGGGATTGCTCAGGAAGACAGATGCTTTCATAATGAGCATCCCCAGCACAGTGTGACAAGCTGTAACTCTGGCATTGCCAGGATCAGGGCGTGCTTCTTTCAGACATTCTATCGTTTTTTTGGGGGTTCCACAGTTGTTTAGTAGTAAGGTTTAAAACCACTGGAGGAGGCAGGTGACAGGTACTTGCCCATATCTTCACACGCCACTACCACACTGCCCGTGCGGCATTGTTAATTCTTTAACTTTAGAAAAAAGCATCCTGAAGACTACTGTTGGTTACCCAAGGACATTCAAAATACTCAAAAGCTATTGTAGCTATCCCACAAGGAGAGGAGGAGGAGGTACCATTCCTTATATCCTCCACCAAATGGGTCCCAGAGGAGAAAAGGGAGAAAGTGTAGTTGTTAATATTCTCCAGGAGATAGCTCCCGAAGTACACAGGTGATAGCAGAGATAATCTAAGAGCTTAATATAATCTTTGTCTAGTTGTTACATGACATGAATTAGTATATTCAGTTGCATACAAATCTGTCAAAGTATAGTAGAAATGATGAGCATCATCTCACATATGCTATATTGATTGCTGTTAGATGCCTGGAAACAAAAGTTGTTCTACTAACAAGCAAAAATCTGCAAATAAGCTTGGTAATTGTATGCAGTTATACCTATTTAAAACAAAACAAAAATATTTGGTGTTATATGGTGGTATAAGTTGATACCAAAGTTCTTCCACAGGTAGAGCTTTGAGATTTATTAGTAAAGTATTAGTTTGTTTAAACTTAACCTCAAAGAGGTGTAGTATCTACATTTATGATGCAGAACTGAATTGTGCAGTGCCATTCAAAAAAGCTAAATTTGATAGAACAATTTGATTAAAAAAAAAAACAACAAAAAAAAGCTCTTTATCTTTCGTAGTGTTTAAGTAGAAGATGAGCAACTGTGTGAAACAACTGTTAAGTTTACCTATGTGTTACTTAATAATATATCGAATAAGATATCTTTTACCAGAAATAGTGTTTATAGAATTGTTAGTTTTCAGTGCTTAGAAAACATTCTTTCTCTTTGTTTTGTATTAGCTCTAAGGGGAGGAGGTCATGTGTCTCACTTCCAGGAAGCTTGAAAGCATTTCTTGCTGATTCTTGATGTTCCTTTGTTTATCCGGTTTTAAAACTCTGCAATTGATTATATTTGTGAAAATTATTTATTTTGGAAATCCCAATCAAAAATACTTACATTTGAATATCTATGCATTTCATGCATGTTTTTCTGCTTCCATCCTCCCAAATAAAGTTTGTTTGTTTTTTTTTATGGTTTTGTCATGTGTTCTTAAGTATGGTTTGATTCTGCCATGTCAAAAAGTTTTGTTATTGTAGCCTCCAGTTTTTTGGATCACAAGCTTTGAAAACAGTCCTTGCTGTCTCAAGGAGGAATAAAGTCTTTGATTCTACTGCTGACTTGAGATTCCATGGTCTTGCAGCAGAGGCTCTACTTCTTGTGAACTGTAGCAGCACAGAGAGAAACTTATTTTTTTGTACTCTATAAGAAGAGTACAAATCCTTTTCTTCTCACTGTGCAATAAGTTTTGATGATAATTTATTTAAAGACTTGATTTAGTCAATTGCTTTTTGTCATTTTCTTCAATTTTATCTAGAGTTGGATGTATTAACTCTTTAACAGTGATGAATAGAATTAATAAGTCAAATCTCACATTTGGTATTGCCTTCTTAATTGTTACTCTGAAAACTGGCATTCTAAATCTGGCATTCCAACTACAAAACCTGTTTTTTTCAAGTTCTAGAGAAAAAAAAAATTCCCCTTCTTGTGTCAGTGAGTTGGATCCCTCCAAATGGTAGTGATTTTATATAATTTGAGAAATGTGCTGATGTTTCCTTTGAGGATGAATGGGCATATAAAACATTTGATCTCAAATATTTTCTTTAATTTCTTTTACATTTTTGAATTAGTTTAATTAGTGAGTTCAAACTAGATCCTAATATTTCTATACTGAAAAAGATGTTCAAAATATACTCTAATGCTAGAAATTCCAAAATGGAGTATGAGCAAGAATTAAGAAATGAAGAGCAAGGGGAGAAGAAATGGAAGAGCGAGTTATTAATGGGTAACAAAGTATTCAGAACTGCAAATGAAGGTGTAAAGTGAAGTCTAGTACTTAGACAAAGTTCTATTTGGAAGCCGAATGAAATACTAATTTACAAATGGAAAAATGGTACAACACATACAGTATCTAGCATCTTCAAAATAACTATACATCTTTACAGCATTTATACAGTAATTATAACGTGTCAGTTACTTCTAATGATTGTGTGCTTTATTTATTTTTTAATTTTATCTTTTCAGAGAGACAAATTGCTTCTGGTCTTGGGTTTGCTTGGAGAAACTATATTATATCACAAAACCAATATAAGTGCAGAGCAGCCTGAGGTGATGATGGTGCATCACAGAATGGCATTTACTAGCATTTCTCTTTTCACTATTAGATTGCTGCAAACACTTCTCCCCGTAGAAAAGGTAGGCCATCGCTAATTTGAAAAGTGATTGTGTTTGGGTTTTGCGTTTTAAGAGAGAAGAAAGGGACGTTTTACTTAATGCTGGGAGAACAGCAACTAGACAGAGAAATTCATCTGACTTATATCGGCTGTTATATGGTTGAAGAAGGGAACTTTGTTCTTCAGGTATTGGTGCATTCTGCAGAATCTGCTGCAGAATACAAGTCTAAAAAAAAAAACTTTTAATACAGTGTTTTTCATGAGGCTTTCAAAATGTAATGTTTTTTTCTTCCTGTAACTTTTTTTTTCCTGGTATTATTCATGATTTGCAAAGCTATGCTGCCCCCTGCTTGTTTATTGTTAACATGGTATGACTAGTACTGTGTAAAATCATCACTCTTAATTTGATGGAATGTAGTGAGCAAATATGCTTTACACTTTCTACTGATTTAAAATGTTTGTTTTTAATGCTCTTTAAACAAGTTCTTGGGTTGTTTCTTCTGAATTTATTTCTAATAGGGTTCTTGTAGTTGGAAGTTGTTGTAGGATGCAAAGTAGTAAAAAAAAAAAAAAAAATAAATCCTCTTTAAAAGTCTGTTTACGTTTTTTGTCAGTTTAAATTGCATTATAGTTCTTTCTAGACATTGCTCAATTTGAATAGCAGATTGTGGTGGTTTTACTCGGGTGGGCAGCTGAGCTCCACCACAACTGCTCTCTCACTCCTGCTCTCCTCAAAGAGGAAGGGGGAGAAAACAGAGAACTCAAGGTTTGAGATTTAATTAAAGGGAAAGGGAATGGGGAGAAAAAGAAACAATAAGTCCACACGGAAGCACGGGGGGGGGGGGGAGGGGAAATTATTCTCTGCTTCCCATCAACGAGCGATGTTCGGCCACGTCCTGGGAAGCAGGGCCTCAAAAATGCGTAGTGGTTGTTCAGGAGGAACAGCCCCCTCCCCCATGAGAGCCCCCCCCTTTTATTGCTGAGTGTGACATCAGGTGTTATGGAATATCCCTTTGGTTGGTTTAGGTCAGCTGCCCTGGCAATGTCCCCTCCCCATCACTTGCTCACCCCCAGCCTGCTGGCTCTTGGGGGCTTGGAAGGAGTCCTGATGCTGTGCCAGCACTATGCAGCAATAGACACAACACTGGACTGATATCAGTGCTGTTCCAGCTACGAGTGCAGAACACAGCACTCTGGGCTGCTGCAGGGAAAAGGTGACTCCATCCCAGACAGACCCAACACACAGATTCACTTCTCAGTTACGTTTTTTTTTTTGCCATGAACATTAAATCTTTTACTAATGAAGTTGTTTCTTGTCCCTGAAAATAAGTGCAGACATATTAATCTAATGATTTTTTAATTTTTATGCTTTCATGTATTTAATATAAAATTTTAAATTTGCATATAGCAGGAGTTGAAAATAGTTACTGCATTTGAGGTCAAAATTTAAGTTGAATGAAGACTTGCAGTAAGGAAGACAAACAAAACCAAACAAAATGTAACCAACAGAAATCACAGTTCTTAGTATGTGATATTACTATATACAATTGTACACCTTTTCTTATTAGTAGGAGAGAAATAATTGTGGTCTGTATATTCTCTGCCATCTAGTGGTTGGACAGTAGACTGACCTGGCAAATCCATGAAGTTTTTAGTGCTGTGGCTGGGTTGTATGCATCTCATATTTTGTGACTAGTTGCAGGTTTAATGTTAGAACTGGAATTTACTGGACTCCTACAATTTAATCAAAAAATAAATTCTTCATATAGAACTCATTTGATTTTTTGTTTCTTCTAAATTTTAAGCAGTAGCAATAATGATGATACTTATTAGAAGACTGCAAATGCTGTTGTTGGTTTTACTGTATTTTCAGGCTGTGTTATTCTGACGCTTGTTTTCTTTTCTGAAGGCGAGTAAAGTTTCACAAAAGAGTTTGCTGAATGCTTTATTTCTTCTCTCTATGGATGTACCCTTTTCCTTGGAATATCCAAGCATTCATGAAGCTGTTGCAGCCTACCTGGAGCAGATGAGTTCCGAGAACTATAGTATTTATAAAAAAGCTTCAGAAGCTGCTTATTCCATTGAATGCACTTGTAGCTTTATGACTGAAGTTCATAAGAAGGTGTGGAATTCCATTATATAAAGCATTTTCTGTAGGCAAACTTATTTCCTGTGCTTGTTTTTTCCCCTTGTAAAAAATGTTCTGGCAGTGTGAAAGAAAACTAACAGATGTATTTTATACTCATGAGGGGGAAAAAACAAAGAAAAAAGTCAGATTGTAAGTGGGTTTATAATCTAATTATAGGCGAAGTAGTAGGAAAAAAACAAGTACTATATTTAAATATATAATGTGTATATGTATGCATGTGTGTATATGTTGTTGCCTAGTATTTAAATATTTTAGATAATTTAATTCCAAACTATCTGGTAATAGTATTTCTAATACACTACTAATTCTAGACTGTGTGAAATTTGGGTGGTTCGCTTACGAGGACAACTGTTACATTATGTTTTATTAGTTTAGAGAGATTCCAGCATGGTGCTCAAATATTCTCCATTATTTGAATGGACTAGTAATTATTGCTGGTGCAAAATGCTTATTCTGTTGTCACCAAAATAAATATAAATGAATGAAATACAGCAATTGATATGTCCTGCTATCTTAAATTGGAGTTGATTCATCCTTTACATAAGCATGTCCTGAACTTAATCAGCAATTTACTCAAAATATTATTCATAATGAAGTTGTAATCTTCTTCAATTTTAAGTGGCTCATGCTTAATGTATTTGTCAAACAAGAGTATGAACACATAGGAAGATTAAAAAGATAAATAAATAAAAATTAATAGTGTTAAAATAGTGTTAATAGTGTTAAAAGTTAATAGCTTAACAGCTAAATCTTTTATCATACTCTATTCTTGGATACTTCAGAAAGTTTTTTGAGTAGTGTTAGTAGCATACTAGTTCATGCTGTGAAAAGTTAGATACTCTTTATTCCCAGTGAGTTTAATTGATCTTTATCTGGATTCAGCAGACGAAGAGTTGTCAGCTCACAGGAGTAGGTACTAAAATGTATTTGTTTGAAATCCAATGAGTTTGTTCGTTGGGTTAACTATAAGCTTCTCTGTGAAGGGCTGAATGAAACCATGTGTAGTAAAAACAGTGATGAATTATACAGTGAAGATTATACAGTAACATTTTATATTTTTATATTACAAAATTTGATAGTTTCTTTCTCTTTATTTTACTTTTCAGGGGGAGAAGAACTTTCCTGAATTATTAGAATTGGCAGATCAAGCCTTAAGTAGCCTACCCTACCATCAACATTTGCCCTTGCTTCAGGAATGCATTCACATGTGCTCAAATCTGTAAGTACCTATAAAACTTAAGAAAATATCAATTAAAAAAAATAAATTATAATGCTTTCTCAGGTAGAATCTCAACTTGTTTGAAATATTTTTGCCCTTGTATTTAACCTTTTTTTTTTTTCTTTTAGCCATTGGAAGATCTCTGGTAAATAATTTGTACCATCCTGTGGTAAATTTATTTTTTTTTAAATGAGTGTCAGGTGCTAAAACCCCATGCTTTATTCTTTTCTCAGTGTAAGCTTTTATGATTTTGCCTTCAAAGAAGCAGTCTCAAAACATTTTGACCTGTCTTTTGAACCTTTTTTAAAGTTCTTTTGTTCCTGGTGTATTTGTGTTCCTTTCCTTCAGAACTCATGAAGGACCTATTTTATTGCATATTGCAATAAATAAGATGCATATTGCATATTGAATCTTGTTTATTAAACAGCCTGTTTTAATTTTTAATGTTAAAGAACTTAAGGTACTCTATGGTGCCTGGAAACATTTTGTATCAAACTCTTAAGTAGAAATACCAAATCTGAATTTTATGCGTTTTCAGACCTTGAGTGCAGGTATTTTTTCAAAGGAAACTACTTTTAAGAGCTTTCTAATACTAGTAGCTTTTAATCCTGAAGTGTTCTAATCCTTGTAGAATTATTGTTTGCTTACAATTTCAGAAAACAGGAGTTCACTTAAACTGATTATTGTCTTTTGACTAATGTCAATTTTCTTTGTGACAATAAGATGGACTGCTATGTCTACATGTAAAAACAAAGATAACAAAACAAATCTGAAAGCACTTTTTTTTTTTATAATTATATGCCATGTTTTAAAGACTATTGAAAGTCAGTAGAATTTGATATTTTCAGATTAATGTAAATGTTTATCAGGTTCCTAATTTTCACGAGAGATTTGAAAAATGATGGTCTTTATTTTACATATAAGTATGGAAAGAAGGTATTTTTACAAATGTGATTGTTACGATTTTGCCAAAACATAATGATAATGATATTGAACTTCTGTCAATCAAGTGATTTTTCTTTTCAGGAAGTATTTTTGAGGGGTTATCTTGAAGCTTAACAAGAAAATGTTTTATAGGCATCTTTAATTCCTGTAAAATAAACATAGTCACTACATGGAAGTTACTCATAGTCAATTTTATAATGTAAATTTAACTATTTTTCATTTTAAGTTGGAAGTCTGGCCAGGCAAACCCATTGCTTCAGACTGAGGGTCAGAATGTGCTTCTCCATCTATTGGCTCATCCTTTGCTGAATATAAAAACTGAAGCTTATCGCTGCTGTCTTGAAGTGGTTAAGGTTAGAACTAAAGCTTTCTTAACACTGTTGGTGTTGTGTTAAATAATGTATATTGTGTGATTCCCTCATCAAGAGCATTGTTACTGCCAAATTCTGCTCACCACATTATATGCTTTAAGATCTGTATAGACACAGACTTGCAGTATGCTATTCTATATCTGGGATTTAAAACTACTTGGTTAGATTATACTTCAGGTACTTCCCTTCAGAATGTCTCTAAAGTGAGGGGAAAACCAGTGATTGACAATTTTGCTTTTTTAAAATGATTCTTAGTAATACTGGTCACTGTTTGTTGTTTTTTTTGGTTGGTTGGTTTGTTTTTGCTGCTGCTCTGCAGAAATGTTTCAATTTCAATTTTTTTTTTTTTAAATTGAAGTGTTCGTTTTTACTTGTCTGCTGAAATGAGATTGCCCAGTTTGTATTTTCCTTGTGGAGGTTTTTCACTTTTCTTTTGTGCTTTTTTTTTTTTTTTCCTTTCTGAGCAAAAATCATTTTTAGTTGGCTGCTTTTCAGGTTTTTGCAAGAATGTTTACTTAAGGGAAATAGAATAATGTAATACTGACACTTTCACAATATATATATATATATACACACACACACACACCCCTACAGTCTGCTTAGTTGCTTAGACTTTGAAAAAAAAAAATTAAAACAATAAATTAAAAAAAATTCCATGCATAAAAACATGGGGAGCATTTAAAAATATTTAAGTAGCATTATGTACAGATCTTTAACAAATTTAATTTGTGTTTTTTTTTTTTTGTTTGGCTGTTTTGATTTTGATTATTTTTTATTTTTTTCATAAAGATCATTCAAGGCATAAAGAGTGCAAGCTTCCCAAAAATGTATGGTTGTATTCTGTATTAATAATGGTAGTGTCATATTCATCAGATCATTTCAGGTATTTATAATTGGCTTATATCAGTGAAAATAAAAACCACCATTCTATTTTGATATCATAATACTTGGGCATAATTATATTTTCTATTATGGGTGTTAACGGGCTAAATGTCATACTGATATAGCACCATTCAATTAAATACAAAGATATGGGAGCAAGTTTTTCACAAGGCGAACAAAAAAACCACTGCCTCCACTGAATAACATTTGTAGCTTTTTGTGAGATTTTTACCTGACTGTTAAAGGTTTTGCTTATTTTAATATCATGCTGAACAATGTAAAAAATTTGATCTAAAATAATAGTTTAAAAAAAGTAATGCAAAATCATTATGTTATGTAGGAGTTTTTAGTCAGTGATCAACAAAGAAGGTGTTTCTACCAGGACCATAAAGTTAAATTTTTAGTGTTCCTAGCTGCAAAAAGAAAGCCTTTTACTGGAGCACAACTTAAGGCAGTCTATAAAACAAGATTCAGTAATGGGAGACTGTCTTCAATTTTAAAACTAACCATCTTTATTTTTACTGAAGGACTGTCTAGGTGTTCATAATATTGCTAAACCTGTTTCTTCAGTCTGCCATGGAGTACACTTTCTTCTTCATCCAAAAGTTTTATATGAAATCTCTACGTTTGGCCTTCAGGAAGATAAAAATGAGGTACTGTGTTTAGGAACTGTTTATAAGCTGATGTGTGGTGTTTTGAGGCTTACGTGAAGTTTTGATTTCATATGGTTTCTTGTATAGAGAAAAACTATGCAAAGAGTGAAGTTATATTAAATTGAAGGTTTTCTTCATCACAAATTCAGAGACAAAATAATGTTCTATATAGAAGATGTTATTCCATATGATATAGACCAATGAAAAAATTAAATAAGCTATGTTTTTTAGTCATCTTCTGTGCAGTATTCAACACTATAAAATGTGCATATGACAAAATAGCATGTATGACGCTTTACATTTATAGTAGACATGAAGTCTCAAGTCTTTGTAAAGGTGGGATGACTTCTGAAATGCATGTATAAGTTGAGGAGCAAAAATACATCTTAAGTCTGCAGGGTTTGTTATAAAAATATATTTCATTGCTTCAGATGCATCTGTGTTTAAATACATGAGCATTATACAATGTATCGTTATACAATGTATTATACAATATATCAATACAGAAGAGGATGAAATTGCTGTTGAGTTCAATTGTATGCACAAATTGCTTAATGCCAAATACTTAATGCACAAATGCATTAATATGCTTCAACTTTTGGTTAGCTCTGAAGTGGTCAGGCAGTTGCACTAGATGATCTTTGAAGGTCCCTTCCAACTGAACTACTCTATTCTTTTAATTTCTTAGCTTACATATGAAGCTAAGAAAGGAGTTCTGACAGGGAAGAAAAATGACTCAGGTTCTTTCTAACCACTTTGTAGCTGATCTGTAAGGTTGCTACAGTCGGAGGGGAAAGAAGAGTAATTAACCAAGGATTCTTGGTTATATTTGTTTTTTTTTTTTGCTGGTGATGTGAAGAATTGTTTTGATTGAATTTTGCTTCTGAGGATAATTGAAGTGTTTGATTTTTGCCAGTCTGCTGAAATAAGGTAGTGATTTTTTTTTAACACAACACTACATATTTCCATTTAAAAATGTTTTTTAGAGGTTACCATTTTAAAATGAGAAGTAAAGTGTGTTTGATAATGTACTTTGTATTTATAGTTTGTATATATTTTCCTTTTTTCCAAGGAAAGCATTTATTTTGTTTGTCTAGTCACTTGGATGCCTTATATTAAAAAGTCTGACTGGTGAAGCATATCAAATGAATTGATATTCAATTGATACTGAATTTAAGGAGATTGCTAAGAGAACAATAAGAATGCATTATTAGGAAAGAACAAAATTAAATGATTTTGTAAGCATGCATTCTGTGTCTCAACAAAGTATGTTATTCAGATCATACCAAGGCCTATTCTTTTTCCTTCTTGGATGTTTATCTGTTGTTTAAATTCTCATAAAGCATCGGTTTAACCTTTCAGACATGTGATGATATGAAGACACAGAAGAACCTTGTATCCCAAGGTTGGGCTTAAGATTTGCTATGGATTTCTACAAATCCAGTTGCTTAAAGATAGGACAGGATTTATAAAAGATAAAAGATTTAAAAAAGACAGATTGTTCTTGTTACCTGGAGGGAGAGTATTTTTATTACTGGTGTGAAATGCAATTTTTTAGCTGCTAAAGGTAGGTATTTATTTAAAGAAGAATGAATTCTGAGCTGTTTTTTTTTCTCCTCTATTCCCATTATAGCAATAATAATAGGTTGTATATGGTGTACATCAATACAGTATTTATATTGCATCATATACCTTTTTTCTTTTAATGATTAAAAAACCAAAAAACAAATTTATTCATGTACAATTGGAAAGTTTTGATGATCTTAGTTTGATTGTTTTCTTCAATAAAGTGAAATGGCCGTATAAGAGGTTTTAAGTCCTTCTAAATCCTCTACAGAAGCATATCATAAAGACTGGAAATTCTGGGAATTACCTCAGAAATGTAGAGTGTGGTGGTTAACATTCCATCCAGACCCAGTACAAGAGTCAAAAAAATAAACTTTTCTTTTTACCAGGAGGATAGAGGGGCCGATAGATGTATAAGTTGAACTAATGGTTTATTTTATTTCAGAAAGATTCATTAATATTTATAGAAAAGCCAAAACAAAGTTCTGAGGGGAAAATGATTGGATAAAAAGTCATGAAGTCATTTTAGATATGTTAGATCTAAAACAAACAAAAATAAAATTCAGGCTTATTCTTACATGAGAGACTCCAGCAGTGGTCGTGGTGTATTACAATTTTAACTTGGAAGATAACATTTTGGCATTGGCACATCGTATGCTTAGACTCTAGTACGTAGGCAATCCAGAGAGGAATTATGTTATCTATAGTTGTCTCTCTGCCTGAATAATGTTTTTAATTTCAAGACTTCTTGTTTGTACTATTTAGGTAGAACTGTTTGATTTCTGTGTTCTGAGAGGCTTTTTTAACAGTCTGATGTTTAGTGTGACAGACAACTTAGAAGTTGTCATTCAGTGATAGTATTTCTTCTGTAGATCCTTTCTCTTTGAGTTTTTTTTTTTTTTTTGTATTACATTTTTTCTTACAACATTGACAAACTGATCTAGACACATCAGCTCTGGTATTGGTTTCTTTTTTTGTTGTTTAACAGGTACATTCCGCAGCCAAGGCCATTCTGATGCATCTGTTGCAGGGCCAATTAGTAATGGCAGTATTGACTTGGAACAAGTTTATTGAAGCTCTCTATCCCATCATTCCTGTTTTACAGGTACTTCTATGTGCTATTATCTGAATTTGATGTATTAAATCATGTAAACAGCAGCACTGTCCTCTTAAACCACAGCAAGAAGTTGTAAGTACCACCTGGAGAGTAGGTTAACAGTAATATACCCACAGACTTATCAAAAGTCAAATAACGAATGTTATATGGGTTTAGATGCCAGCCAGCCAGAGTTACTACTTTTAATTTTGTAGACAGATTTTAGCCTGTTATTGCTAGAATGTGAAACTCTGAAATGTAGTAGAAATTAACAGTTACTGACTATGACTTAATTACAGCTTAAAACATTGAATGCTTTTTCATGCTTATTTAAGTGCGTCCCACATCTTCAAGGTTGAACGTTCAGAGATCTGTGATTGTACAGTTTTCTGATCAAGTACATTTAAGCTGTGTTTTCTTTGTTTCCTTTTTTGTTATTATTTGATTATAAGTATCAACAGTCAGTATTATCCTTAACATCGGTCTTCATATCTGTAATACTGCACCCATTTTATATTCCGTACCTTCACTCTTGGTTCAATCTAATAGTTACTTTTGCAGCCTTCAGTCTGATTTTCAGCCTAGTTTCTCCATCAAAGTTTTTTAGCACTAAAGAAAAAAAAGATAGAGATTTCCTTTCTATGATCTACCTATAGATCATAGATTCCAAATTAAGGCTAAACATGTATTGAGAGATTCTTGTTCAAATTCATTTTTCTGAGTAGAATTTTTCTCTGTGCTGCACCTTGTCATGGCTACATAAAACAAATATTTGACCAGAGACTACTGAAGGCCTATATTTACCCAATGTATATAAAATGCCTTATATTTTCATAGAATCACAGAATGACTTGAGTTAGAAGGGCCCTTAAAGATCATCCAGTTCCAATACCACTGCCATGGGCAGGGATGCCACCCACTAGGTCAGGTTGTCCAGGGCCTTGTTAAGCTTAGTCTTCAGGGATAAGGCATCCACAGCTTCACTGGGCAACCTGTTCCAGTGCCTCACCGCCCTCTGAGTGAAGAATTTCCTCCTGTCCTCTAATCCAACCCATCCACATCCTTCTTGTTCTGGGGGCCCCAGGCCTGGATGCAGGACTCCAAGTGGGGCTTCACAAAGGCGAAGTAAAGGGGCATGTCATGGTTCTGCTCGAGTGGGCAGCTGAGCTCCACCACAGCCGCTCTCTCACTCCCCCTCCTCAAAGAGAGAATGGGGAGAAAATACAATGAAAAGGGCTTCAAGATTGAGATAAGGACAAGATCGTGCAGTAATTATTGTAACGGGCAAAACAGACTCGGCATAGGGGGATAGTAAGATTTATTGCTTGTTACTAACAAGCTAGAGAAGTGAGAAACAACAGAAAGAAACCAAAAGCACCTTTTTTTCCTCCCCCCCATCCACCCTCTTCCACCTCCTCGCCCCGAGCAGCGCAGGGGAATGGGGGTTATGGTCAGTCTACAGCACTTCTCTGCTGCTCCTTCTCGGTCACTCTCATCCAGGTGCTTTGGGGTCCCACCCACAGGATGCAGTCCTTGATGAACTGATCCGGTGTGGGCTTCCCACAGGCAGCAGCTCTTCCAGAACTGCTGCAGATATGGGTCCGTACCACGGGGTCCATCCCTCAGGAGAAAACTGCTCCAACCTGGCTCCCGCACAGGCAGCAGCTCCTGCCAGGTCACCTGCTCCTGCATGGTCTCCTCTCCATGGGCTACAGGTCTGGCCCAGAATCTGCTCTGGCAGGGGTCTTCCACAGGCGGCAGCCTCTGTCGGTGCAGGGCCACCTGCTCCACCGTGGTCTCCTCCACGGGCTGCAGCATGGAACCCTGCTCCACCGTGGTACTCCATGGGCTGCAGGGGGACATCCTGCTTCACCATGGTCCTTACCACAGACCACAGGGGACTTCTGCTCTGGCACCTGGAGCACCTCTCCCCCTCCTTCTTCACTGACCTTGGCGCCTGCAAGGCTGTTCCTCACTCCTCTCACTCTCCCAGCCACTGTATGGCACAGCGTTTTTTTTCCCTGTCTTAAATATGCTCTCACAGAGGTGCAAAACAACATCACTTACTGGCTCGGCTCTGGGCAGCAGTGGTGCCCTTACCAAACATGGGGCAGCTTCTAGATCCTTCTCACAGAAACCAACCCTATGGCGCTCTGCTACCAAAACCTTGCCACATAAACCCACTACAGGGCATGATCCCTTCCCTCAACCTGCTGGCCACTCCTCTGTTGATGCAGCCCAGAAGGTCAACTACATTCTGGGCTGCAAAGTGTGTACTGCTGGTTCATGTTGAGCTTTTTGTCCACCAGAACCCTCAAGTTCTTCTCTGCAGGGCTGCTCTAAATGAGTTCTTCTCCCAGGCTGTACTTGTGTCTGGGATTGCCCTCCCCAAGGCACATCACTTTGCTCTTGGCCTTGTTGAACCTCATTAGGTTCGTATGGACCTACTTCTCAAGCTGCTCCACGTCCCTTTTGATGGCATCCGTTCCTTCTGTTGTATCAACTGCACCACTCAGCTTGGTATCATCTACAAACTTGCTGAGGGTGCACCCAATCCCACTGCCTATGTCATTGATAAAGATCACAGAATCACAGAACTGTAGTGGTTGGAAGGGACCTTGAAAGATCATTGGGTCCAACTGCCCTGCCAAAGCAGGTTCCTCAGAGCAGGCTGCCCAGGTAGGCATCCAGACAGGCCTTGAATATCTCCAGAGAAGGAGACTCCACAACCTCCCTAGGCAGCCTGTTCCAATGCTCCATCACCCTCACTGTGAAGTTCTTTTGCATGTTAGTGAGGAACTTCCTGTGTTCCTCAAAAAAAAAATAAATATATTAAACAGTACTGGCCTCAGGACAGACCACTGAGGGATACCACTTGTCATTGGCCTCCACCTGGACATAGAGCCATTGACCACACTTCTCTGGGTGTGACCTTCAAGCCAACTCCTTATCCACTGAATGGTCCACCCTTCAAATCCATATCTCTTCAATTTTGAAGATCAGTATGTCGTGTGGGACCATGTCAGAAGCCTTGCAGAAGTCCAGGTAGATGACATTAGTCAGTCTTCCCTTGTCAACTTGATGCAGTCATTCCATCATAGAAGGCCACCAGATTGGTCAGGCACAACTTGCCCTTAGTGAAGCTGTGCTGGCTGTCTTGGGTCACTTTGTCTTGCATGTGCCTTGATGTTGCTTCCAGGAGCATCTTTTCCATGATCTTTCTGGGCACAGAGGTGAGGCGCACTGGCCTGTAGTTTACCAGTTCCTCCTTTCTACCCTTTTTTTAATAGGAGTGATGTAACCCTTTTTCCAGTCAGAGGGGACTTTACCCGACTGCCAGGAGTTTTCAAATACCGTGGAGAGGCTTGTCAACTACATAAGCCTGTTCCCTCAGAACCCAATTTTTCTCTGCTGTTTAAACAGTTGCAGTATGCAATTGATTCTGGTTTGTTTTGGTTGAGTGTGAAAGAGGTAAATACCTGAAAATAGGTAGGACTTAATGTTTTGAAGTTGTTTTCATATAGTGACTGAGTACTACTTATTAAAAAGGAAATTGACCTTACAGAACAGCATCATGTTAACATATTAAAGGTCAAAGGTTCCAGGTCAAAGTACCTCTGTGCCATATAAAAATCTCTATTTAATTTTGTATACGGGATCACTTTATTTTTATTTTTTCAGCAGAGAAATTATATTCTCCATAAATTTTTTTTTTTTGAGTTATGGGTTTTATGCTTTTGTTCCTTCTTCCACTTCCTGTTTAGCTTACTAAATTTATAAGCTGTTCTTTTTGTATGTTTTAGGGTTACGCTGACACAAAAGATAAGCTAGGTAACTGCATCCTCACTTTGAGTGAAACGTCTTCTGACAAAGGAGAGGGTATTCTCCCTAGAACTACTAGACTACGAGCTGCTCTGCGTCTTCTTTTCTCAAAAAAGCAGTTGTGAGTAATGCCTTGTAGGATTTCAGCATGTCTTTAATGTTTGACAAAAATGTCTACTCAAAAAAGGAAACAAAACAATAGACTTATCTACAGTGAAAAGTAGATTGAGTAAATTGTTCCCACCCACCCTCCACATTATTAATTTTATAAACTAATGTTTAACTGTAGAGCTAAAGTTTTCTAATGAGGACTTTATATAGAATCATAGAATATCCTGAGTTGGAAGGGACCCATAAGGATCATCAAGTCTAACTCCTGGCACCACACAGGTCTGCCCAAAAGTTTAGACCATGTGACTAAGTGCACAGTCCAATCGCTTCTTAAATTCAGACAGGCTTGGTGCAGTGACTGCGTCCCAGGGGAGCCTGTTCCAGTGCGCAACTACCCTCTCAGTGAAGAACCTCTTCCTGATGTCCAGCCTAAATTTCCCCTGCCTCGGCTTAACACCATTCCCACGTGTCCTATCACTGGTGTTTACAGAGAATAGGTCACCTGCCTCTCCACTCCCCCTTGTGAGGAAGTTGTAGAACGTGATGAGGTCCCCCCTCAGCCTCCTCTTCTCCAGGATGAACAGGCCTAGTAACCGCAGCCACTCCTCATACGTCTTCCCTTCCATATTGTTTCCCTTCTAATTGTTTGTTTCTTTAGGGTTCGATCTATAGCACTTAAACATCTAGTATTCCATCTTTTGAATGAAGAAGGAGCAAGCCTGAAACGCCCAAACCTGCATGGCGGTGTGTTTTCTGGCATTTCAAACTTATTTATTATAGAAAAAGTTATTGAGCTGAAATTGGATGATAAAATGGAATCAATATTTAAGGTGAGTAAGCTCTGTCTAAATACTAATTGCTCCTCTCTTCTTCTTTCCTGGTCACTGAAGTTAACATTTTTTTGAAGTTTGCAGTATTTCATACAAATAGGTTTACTTCAGGTTTACACTATCAGTTGCAACTGCAAATAAGAGAAGTAATCATTCATTTTTTTCATTGCAGATAAATTAACAGCAAGACTTAAGTACAAAGGGTGAAGCTGTGCCCTGCTTACAGTAATTTAATTGTGCATGAGTAGAGTCTGATTTTTGTCAGATTTTTTTTCCACAAAATCCATTTTTTTTTTGGTTGGAAAAAGCAAATATTTTTTCCAGTATGAAATATTTAAAAACATTGTGAAATGCTGTCTGTTCTTTTAGCATTGCTACTTTTTCAAAATGAAAAACAAATCACAAGTATTTGACCTGTGTGGAAAATTTTTCTCCCTGCATTCAATCAGTTAAGCTGTTTTTTTAACCACTTCCTTTCCATATTCTCTTCCTTCTTTACCCTCAGCATTTTCAGATTAACAATAATATGTCAAACAAGATCCTTCCCCTCTGATTAGAAATTATTCTATTATTCTAATCACTCATTGTATACTTGATTTATACTCTTTCCCTAACCCCCCCCCCCCCAAAAATGTAATCTGAAATCTGCATATCTGGGTTTCTGGGATGATTTTAATTCCTCTACCCTTATTGAAGGGGACTGATGGCAGAGACTTAAAAACATATTCTAGCATTTCTGTGTAGTTTTGGGCTTTCTGTAGCGCTGCATAAACTGAATGTTATTTATTAGACATCCACTTCTATTGTTCGTTAGGAACTACTGTATATATTTTAGGAATTAAAGTTTTGTTGCAAAAAGATTAAAGCCTATTCCTTTACATGCGTGCAGAATCTCATCAAATGCTTTCTAACAAAAAATATAAATCTTTATTTTGGTGGAGCCAGCCTCTTTGCAGTGGTGCCCAGTGAGATGGCAAGAGGCACTGGGCACAAATGAAAATATGAAACACAGGAGGTTCTGTTTGAACATCAGGAAACATTTTTTCACTTTGTGGTTGATGAAGCACTGGCACAGGCTTCTTAGAGAGGTTGTGGAGACTCCTTCCTTGGCTGTCTTCAGAAGCCTTCTGGACACAGTCCTGAGAAACCTGCTGTAGGTTTTGAAACAGCTCAGTTGTTTCAGCAGGGGAGTTGGACCAGATGACCTTCAGAGGACCCTTCCAACCTCAACCATTCTGTGATTTTCTACTTTGTTAGGAAAAGTGTCTAGTTGCCTTGTTTTACGATAGCATACTGCATATGAATCTAATACAGTTTTACTTTTAGGTAGAAACTGTTGAAAAGCTTCATGACATCTTGACTTCTGATGCTGTTGACCTAGTTTTACGAAAGTCTGCAGCTGAGCAGCTAGCCATCATTTTACAAGGTAAGTTTAAAAAAAAAAAAAATGTATTTATGTGTTGACCATCATGTAAACTTGTTTTTCTAAATTTTGTGTACATTTCTGCTGAGGACGCTTCTTGTAGGTTTTATATGTGTGTGTGTATATATATATGTGTGTGTGTGTGTATACACACATGTATTTTTTATATATATATAATCTTAGATACTGTCTTTTGTACTCTGTCTTTTGTTTGGGGTGATAATCGCTATAAAATACAAACATATCTTTAGTGTTGTTGCGTTTTAATTGGGAAGGTCAATCCTTAGATTACATAGGCTAATCAAAGGTATTTCACATGTAATGAAGATTTTTTTCAGCATCTTAAATGTCTTCCTCTATTTTGAGGTGATCTAAGTAACTAAAATGGATTGAAATGTCATTTGTGTAAATGTTGTTCAGTAAACTCTAAGCTTCCATGTTTTTACCCTCAATCAATATCATGATGCAGACTCCCTGTGGCATTTAATCTAGTATGTTTGCAGGAGAAGCAATCCTATTATACTTTCTCTCTATGACTTCGTTTAAGTGACTGATCATAAATTTGCATTGCGTTTTTGTTTTTCTTTTATAATCGTGTTGCTCACATGGGGGAAAAATGATGAAATCTGGTAAAGAAGATCTGATTAAATTAAAAAAAAAAAAAAAAAAAAAAAGTAAACCATCTTGAGTAGAGCATTATTTGGCTCAATGCAAGATCATAACCTGGGAGTTTGCTCTCTATGTGTTTTGTTTTTTTCTCAGTCTGGTGCAACCATAGGTTTTGTTCAAGGAACAAAAATCCTAATGATAGAAAATAGTTCTTTTCACCACGGAGACATGAGGTCTTAAACAATATTAAAATTTATTTATTTTTTTTTTTTTCCTGTCAGAAAAAATTATTACACAACTGAGGAAATGTCTCCTTTGAATAGTAAAAATATATCCAGTACAGCTGGCAAAGTTTTCAGATATTGAGAGAGTATGAAAAGGAGCATAAGATAAAATTATAAAGGAGAAAATGTATCTGTCTTACAACAAACTTTATATGAAAGATCACTTTATTTAAAAGAAAAAAAAAACCAAAACAATCAACCCAAGTAACATGGCTTTCTTGTTGCTGTTGAATGTTCTTAAAACAAATATTCTGAACACTGAGGTAGGTGGAAAATACTTTTAGGATGAATGAGATTTTGTAAATACCCTTTTTAGTTCGATATTAAATTGTTGAAAACTATCCAAATACTACAAATGAAATCCTTATAGGAAATTGAGTTGCACTTGGGATCATTTTAATTGTGGGGCATAAATATCCTAAGTATTTTCCCATAAAAACTTTGAGACAACCATCCAAGAAGCTACTATATATACAAATCATTGCAAATGAAGTGCAGGTTTTATTTTATTTATTTTTGCCTTGGAGAGTATTATCTAAAATTTGTGCTGTGATGACTGTTTAGTAATGTGAGCATCTGTGCTCTTTTTCACTTGTTATGTAGACACCTGTATCTAAAAATAACTGCACAGTTTTGCACAGTTATTGTCAAGTTTTTTAGAAGGACTGGTTAATATTTATGCATTTTAGCGTTCTTTGGGATGTCTAAGCCAAAGAAAGATTGGTGACAAGACAACAGTTTGGGCAGGCTTGCCTTATTATCTGGATTTGTACTTACTAATTAACAGAAGAATTTTAGAAACTTGTTTTCAACAGCAACAACTTATAATGACGCAGAAAGCAGTTCAGGGTTAAATTGATGTAGAAGCAGTGGTTCTTAATTATATTTTGTTTTTCTACAGATACCAAAATGCATGGCATTGTGAAAAAGCTGGGTGTGATAGAAAAGATTCTGGCTTACCTTAACGAATGTGTACATGTGGATGGCAAGGTAAAACTACTGGTTCTTCTGCAAACATTGCACAATGTGACAGTAGTAATACTTGCTTTTTTGTGCTTAAAACTCTTAACTTTCTTTGTACTTGTATTCTACACATAAGACAAATATTTAGTAACATTTGGAATTGCAATATATATTTAATTTATTAAATTTTTGATAGAGGCAAGATTCTCTGAATGAGAGAAGTATTGTTTTGTCAACCAATGATAATAGTTGGCCAGACTGTGTTGGGTGATGTAATTCTGAAATGCATAAAAACTTCTGTGAGGTTTCTAAGTAGTGACCAAAAAATATTTTTTAATGAACTTAAGTCTTGTCCATAATAATAATAGTCTCTGAATTTAAGATCTGAAGCACATTATAATTAAAAATTAGAATCATAGAATGGTTTGGATTGGAATGGTTTGGAGCTTAAAGATCATCTAGTTCCAACCCCCTGCCATGGGTACCACTAGACCAGGTTGCTCAAAGCCCCATCCATCCTGACTTCGAACACTTCCATGGATGGGGCATCCACAGCTTCTCCAGGCAAGCTGTTTCACTGCCTTACCACACTCTGACTAAAGAATTTCTTCCTAATATCTAATTAAAATCTACTCTTTCTAGTTTAAAAGGTTATGTTCATAGCAAGTGAAAATATATGTCAGGCTACATTTGGGGAGTAAGTAACTCTCTGACCAATAGGTCATGTAACCAGTATAGTTCTGGTAGATAAGATCATATTTATAGTTGAGTGTATATTTGTTGTAGATGAGCAAGCTTTTCAATGTTGTAATGCATAACATCGTAATGCATAATCTGGTGCCTGAATTTTCCTGAAATTCATTATTTTTGATCACTTCATGTAAGTTTATTTAAGCTATAAGCTGCCTAGCTTATTATAATTATTATGGAATTTCTCTTACAAACAAAACAAAATCAAAAAAACTTGTGTTATCTTAGAGAAGTGGCTACAAGAAAGGGATGCAGTATTTAGTAGAGGGAAAAAGCTCAATTTAAATAAAGCTTTGTGTACAGCTGTGCAAATTTTTTTCTTATATTTAATAAGCAGGGCTTTTAACTGTTGCATGTTAAAAAAAACTACATTTGGTGATGGAGTTTACGAAACTGAATTTAAAGGTAGAGTCTCAGACAAGCAAAGTAATGTCCTGTGAAGGACATGCTATCTTCTCATTCTTTACCAGAAATTACTTTGGTCTATTTTTGGCTATTCACCAATAATTTGACTTCTAGAAAGTTGTGTTCTCTTCTTGGATTCCCTGATATGAAATATCAGAGAATCAATCTGATGCAGTCAACTGTTTGCATTAAAAAACAAAACAACAAAAAAATAAGCTTATGAGTAAGTAGTTTTTTGAAATCCTTCAGCTCATATATGTACTTCTTAAAAATACATACTTTGGAAGCAAATGTTACAGCTGTGTTACAAGACCAGAAACCAGAAAAATTACCCTCTTACCAAACAAACCAATAAAATAAAACTGGAAATTAAGTATTTTCTAATGATTTTCTAATGAATACGCAGTTACCACCCAGATAAAATTTCCTTGTCTAAGCACATTCTTTGTTTCTCTGGTACAAATAGTAGAATGTATTGGTTCATAGCATGACAATTTGTATAGAGCATTCCGTAACAGATCATCCTAATCGATATTTAATTTTTTTGTTGTTGTTTTTGCAGGTAATGGAATCCATAGTGTTACCCTGTCTGACACTCTTACGGAAACTTGTGTATGCTGATCCAGTTGTTCGTTTGTCTCTAGCACAGCAATCATCTTTGTTGCTTTTGCTCTTCAGAGGTAAGGATTCTATTTGAAATTTAATACATAGGTTGATAGAAAATATGTGATATACGATTAGATGTTTAACCAAAAGCCTTCTTAAGAACTGTGGCTAGTTTCCAAGTCCCTAATATTTTAAAGGAATCACTGTTTGCTAGTGTTAGTCATGTTGTGGCATCTGTTGAAGATGTTAGCAAAACGGTTGTGGAAAAAAGTTGGTTTTAGCTGCTGTCCTTTGATGTATTATTAAATGTCAGTATTTTCCTAACAAATTTTTTTCTTTGTTTCATTCAGTTTCCCTGATATTCCAAAATGATCAAGCTGTTTTAATGGAAACTACACTATTGCTTTGTCTTCTGTTGTTTGACGAAGTAGCAAGAACAGACACGTGGTATGAAACAACAATTATTTATTTGCATTATCTCTAAACAAGTTTTTCCTGAAAATCAGTTATATATGTATATATTCAAATTAATTATCCCCCAAACTTTAATACATCCCAAATTGATGTGTTGTCTATTTGTAGGTCAAGAAAATTGTTTGTATTTGTAGTTCAAACAAATAGTTTGGGTTGCCTGTTATGTAGATCTACCTGGCATGTTTTTGTTGCTTAAGTACATTGTACTTCTGAACTTACATTTATTTTCTTTTCCAGAAACACCTTATAGTTCTCTAATCCATGTTTTCCAAAAATGGAAGCTATACTAATCAAATAGCTAGCTATAGTTGTGGTGTTTTTGTTAACTTAATTAGATTTGTATTTATTTTCGCTTGGTAGTGGTTGTCCTTAAACCAGAAGACTTCAGCTTACAATGTTTTATTATTTGAAATGTGTGTGTACTTCAGGAATAAAAATGTTCTTAGAATTCACACGTGAAATATACTGAAAAGAACTCTCATGCAGATTTTTGTGTGTGAACTAAGAACTGTCTTAATACTGCATAATCATGAAGAAATAATGTTTGTTAACACAAATGTATTCAGTGATGAGTTCTTAGCTACTTGTAGGAAAAAGCAGCTATATCTGAATAATAAATAAGTGCAGCATTAGTAGTAAATCAAAGTTAAAAATCAAGAGGAATAGCTTAATCTCTTTCTTGCAGGGCTAATGGCATAACCAGTAATGGTACTGGTCTACCTGCCTTCAGTTTGCCTGTTGCTGTTGTTAGACGGTACGTGTTGGCTGTTTCTTTTGCATTGTTTTACTTTTTTTGTGTGTGGATTTTTTGTTTTGTTTCTTTACAGCCAATTTCAGTCCTTTCCGTTTTGCTGTCCTCCCTAAAGGATAGAGATGGGAGAGCAAAGGGAAACATTAAATGTTAAATCCAAAGTTGTCTGCACTTTTGAGTTAAATGTGGAGTTTTTCTCCCAGCCTTTTATTCTCTAACAAAGTTTTAAGAACTTTTATTTATAAAATTTAAAAGCTTGCTTAAATAGAGCATTTAGTAGTTGTTCGTATGTTTAATTGTTTATTTACTCATTTATTTTAAGATATCATCTCCCAGTCAAAATCACTGCTCATCATGCAGTTAGCCCTAATTCTGTTGTGGTGCCGTTGTCTTCTGAGTGCTTGGCTATGAAACCTGTGTCAGATATGCTAAAGATGGCTTGGAATCTGTCGTGGTACCATGGGGTTGAGAACCTATTGCAACTGACAAACTATGAGAAGCAAGCAGAAACGTGAGCTATTCTATCTTGATTCTAAATCCTAATATATTTCAATTATCTTACTGTTCCTTCAAGTTTAAATGAATTTCCAAATTGAAACAGCAGTTCACGCTGCTTATGCTTTGAGAATGTTATCTTCTAAATGTAAATGATCACATCCCAGGAGGTTGTAGATGTTGTCATAGCTAACGTTTTACCTAATTTGTATTTAAGCAAGAAATCTAGAGCTTTATCCAACTTTTACTGGGGGTTGGACTCCTTTCACACAATTTTAAACAATAAGACACTTAAATTTTTCACCAACATGTGAAAGAACTTACTCACAGTGACGGTAACAGCACTGGAACAGGCTGCCCAGGGAGGATGTGGAGTCTCCTTCTCTGGAGATATTCAAGGCCCATCTGAATGCCTACCTGGGCATCCCTGCTCTAAGGAACCTGCTTTGGCAGGGGGTAGGACCTGTTGATCTCTCAAGGTCCCTTCCAACCCCTACAATTCCATGATTCTGTGAAATTCTTCTGTTTTTTCATTATGCTTTTTTTGTTTGTTTTTAAGGAGCTGTCTTTTATTCCCCCCCACCTTCCTCACCGCATGACCAGTATTTTCTTCTCTCTTTCTTGACAAATTTAAATTTTAAATAATTATTCCTTTTAATGGTAATAATACCTGAGAATCATCATAGATAGTCAAGAAAACTCTTTACATCCTTTAGTTAGCTCTTGGTTAGCATGGTTTCTCTTTGAGAGTGTTTCATACACAGTCTTAAAATGTGATTAATTTAATAGGACTGAAATGCGTGTTTCTATGTTTCTGTGCATCTTGACAATATTTAATTTTTTGCTTCTGTCCTTTAAGGGGTCCTACAATTTTTATGAGTAAATAGAATGGTTCTGAGCCAGAGGTAACTTTGCCGTCATTGGTTTGATAAACTATTTTTATTTTAAATTGCCTTAGTCAAAACCATAGCAATTTCTTAAAAAGAAGATGGTATAGTCCAAAAAGCCAATATCTAAAATACCGTGGATGAAGAGTTCATTATAAACCTTGTGAATAGCACTTTTCAAATAACTTTTTGAGAGGTGCCCTCTTACCAAAGAACCTAAAGAACTGAGGATTTGAATGTAGTGGGGTGGTTTGTTGTTGGTAATTTGTGGTTGTGGGTTAACTTCCTTTCTTGCCCTAAAAAAAAAAAAAAAAAAAAAAAAAAAGGGGAAGGGATTGGTTAACAAAAATACATTTTTAAGGCATTTGAGAGTTTTGTCTTCTCATCTGAACTGGAAAGTGAAGGAGTCAGCACTCACTGAAATAATTTATAAAGATACTAGCTGTTAATCATTTTTCTCTTATGCCTTTTCAGATTTTTAGACATGCTAAAACTCTCCTCAGAAGACCTTCTTTTACTGAAAATAACTCACACAACCTATGGACTGCAGGACTGTCTTAATTCAATCATTCAGGCAGTATCCCACAGAGATGTTAGGGCTGCACTCACTAGGCTGAGTTTTTATGTTCTGAATGACAGACTTGCTTTAAAATGCATCTCTGGGTCTTGTCGAAACACTTTGAAGCGCTTTGTTTGGCAAAAAGCAATAAATAGGTAAGCATACTGACTACAAAAATGAATTAAGGGTATGATTTTTAAACTGTAAATTTCATAGTTTTCATATCTTCAACTTAATGGAATTTATTTTTTTTATTCTGATTGTGCATGTAGTCAATCAGAATGGTCTCATGGAAAAATATTGTGTGATCCTATAATTGAATTCAGTTTCTTTGTACTTCCAAAAGCTGATAGAAGGGACTAAGCACAGATTAAACAGGTAATGATGTTGACTTAGGTTGTATGTTATTTTAATTATTTTTTTTGATTTCTGATTTTCTGAGTGTTTGGTTTGTGCATGGCTTTTCTTTGTTTTAGGAGTAAAGTAAAACTACTCGTAAAATGCATTATCTATGTGTTTGCAAATAGATCTTTAACAGCACAGAAAGAGAGATTTGAAAGCAAGCATGACTTTGTACTGGCTGCACCAAACATAGCTGGAAGGCATGTGAGTGTCATGCTGAATCTGA
This sequence comes from Aythya ferina, assembly GCF_964211825.1. Classification (NCBI taxonomy): domain Eukaryota; kingdom Metazoa; phylum Chordata; class Aves; order Anseriformes; family Anatidae; genus Aythya; species Aythya ferina. Next base: position 102,121,706 of record NC_140297.1, read on the forward strand.
ATATAATCTGCATCTCGGCAAGGGTTATTCATTGCACTGCAGTTTTCCACTAGTTCTCACTCTGCAACTCAGGTTAGAGCTCTTGTGATTCAAAGCATAGGTCCACTTAGTTCTAATTGGCATTAGGAATTGTTGCCTGAACTACAGCACAAATTCTGTTTACTGTTCTGTGGGGCTTTTTGAAAATGACTGGATTGGTATATGAGAGGAAAGCAGTGGAGATGTTCTGCCTTGATTTCAGTAGACTTTCTGACACCATTTCCAATAAGATTCTCATAGACAAGCTGATGAGGTATTGGTTGGATGGATAAAACTGATTGAAAACTGGCTTAACAGCTGGGCCTGGAGGGTGGTGATCAGTGGCATGAAGTGTAGTTGGAGGCCTGTAATTGGTAGTGAATTGCAGTAGTCAATAATGGGTCCAGTCCTGTTCAATATATTCATTAATCATCTGAAGGATGGGGCAGAGCATATCTTCAGCTTTTTTTTAATGTTGTAAAACTGGGAGGAGTGGCTAGTATGCCAGAGGGGTCATGCTGCCATCTAGGAGGACCTCGACAGGCTGGAGAAATAAGCTGACAGGAACCTTGTGAAGGAGATTTGCAAAGTCTTCCACCCAGGGAGGAACAAACCCATGCACTTGTACGTGCTGGGTGCTTACAAGCTTGGAAGCAGCTCTGCAGAAAACGCGCTTGGGAGTCCTGGTGGACACTAAGTTGAACATGAGCCAAGAGCGCTCCCTAGTGGCAAAGAAAGCTAGTTGTATCCTGGACTGCATTAGAGTGAGTGTTGCCAGTCAAGGTAGGTGATTCTTCCCTACCTTACTTGTAGGGAACTTGATGAAACCTTATTTGTAGTACTGTATCTGCTTCTGGGCTCCCCAGTACAAGAGAGACATACGCATACTAGAAGGAGCCCAATGAAGGGGCAATAAGGTGAAAAAGGGAATGGAGAATCTCTTGTGAAGAAATGCTCAGAGAACTGGGACTGTTTAGCCTGGAGAAGAGGGGAGTATGGGAAGGATCTCATCGATGTATATAAATACTTAAAGGAGGTTGCAAAAAAGATGCAGCCAGCCTCTTTTCATTGTTGCCCAGTGAGAGGACAAGAGGAAATGCTCATAAATTGAAACACAGGAGGTTCTGTTTAAACGTAAGGAAACACTTTTTCACTGTGTGGGTGATGGAGCACTTGCACAGGTTGTTCAGGGAGGTTGTGGAATCTCCTTTCTTGGCTGTCTTCAAAAGCCGCCTTAACAGGTCGCCCAGGACCATGTACTTGCTGTCTACACTTGAGCCAGATGTCTTGGTGTCTACACTTGAGTCACTTGGACCAGATGACCTCCACAGGCCCCTTCCAATCCTTAGCAGTTCTGTGGTTTTTGTAATTTATGTATGCAAAAATAGCAAAACATAAGAACACAGTATTTATAATAAGGATACTTTTTTTCTCCTTCCTTTGACTCTGTTCAGATTTTTCTTTGTTTTCCCATATGTAATTCTATGTCTACATACGTTCGTGTTGACATTTAGCAGTAGTAATTGTCTATAATAATACCTAATACATGTATATATACTTTATGATGTACTGCATATTATATGTAGCATATAATCATATGTGAGTATGATTTGCTAAATATATTTGACGTTTTTTGTGAAACGTATATATAGTACAGGCGCTTTAAAATAACTGATAGAAATCCATATTTACTATATGTAAATATGTCATATTTATATTTACTGTAGGTAGTTCCACATTTGTTATAGCCAACTGCATATTTCCAAGTTAACCCAGCCCTGTTAGGCTGAGATATTAAACTGTCTTAATTCCCTACAAGTACAAAGGTATATATTTTGGTTTTCATTGCAGGTTTCTGCAAGTGCTTCCAGCTTCTGCTGAGGATGAGAAGCTTTTGGTAGATGTCCTAAGATTTTTAAACAAATTGTGTAGAGAGCAGAGAGCAAGCTTGGAAGTAGACCATCTAAAGTGGATCATGAAGTCATTGCTTAAAAATGTAAGAAGATACCTAGAGTAAATTCAGCTGTAGACTGTACAAGATGATATAACTCTGAACTGGTTGGTTGGTGTGCTTGTGGTGAGCTGCTAAAGGAAAAAAACTTTTCTCAACAAAGCCAAGAAATAGCCAGATCTTGTAGTATTACTGTGCTACTTTATCTGTCCTACATTTTTAAGTGTTTGGAAAAGTTGACTTTGAGCAAGAGTAAATTCCTTCTCTCCTTTACTTGTTATATGATTTTCTTTCTTTAAATTCTAATATTATATTTGCCAGATGTAAGCAACATTTATGTTTGTGTTTGTCTTGCTCTGGTGTAGGTAACTGTAGTAAAATATTTAGAGCCTTATAAATGTTAATATATATGTGAAATGTTAATAATAGTTATCTATCGATAGCTTTATGCATAGCTCTTTATGTACATATGTGTACTTATATACATTTATATCGTTAGTTAAATATTTGTACGTATATACATGTACGTACCCATATAGATGAACGTGTATAACTGTGGTATAGTTAACTACATTAACTATGTATATGTATTATCTATATAACTTAAAGGATGAGGTTCCATATTAGAACCTTCTGCATGACAAAGATATAAATTAACATTATCTGTCATGAATTAAGAACAAGAATTGAAATTTAAGACAGGAGTTTTTGTTTTCAGAGTCTGTCAATTTAGTTTTGATTTTAAACGGTTGTGATATGTTTAAGTAAAATATTTTTATAATGCTGAGGAAGTTCAATTTATTTTTATATTATATAGGGTAGTGTATATATATAAAGGCAAGTATAATATTGAAATAATGTAATTTTTTTTCCTTTCAGGTTTTTGACTTGTGTGCTTTAGATTTGAGATCTGTCTAATGTTGTTCTTTTAAGATATATAAAACTGAAAAGTATAAAATAGGACATTAAGATTACAAAAGCAATATAAAACAATTTTTATTATATTTGTCAAAACATAATTCAATCTTGCTGTATAAAAACAATAGGTAGATGCCAAGGATAAAAGTAACGACTGCAGTTGTTTAAGTTTTTGTTGTGAAGAACAGTATTTCACAAAGCAAGGGCATAGTGTTCTCAAAGTGAGATCACTCAAAGTGAGATCACATGGTCTTACATATCACATGTTAAGAAAAGTACTGTCTCTGTACTTTTGCCTTTTCTCGTTTTAAAATACTGTCTAAACATTAAGAACAAAATACTAGTAATCCTCTTTTCATTATGTATAGAATTGATGTACTTTAATGTATATGATTAACTGGGAAACCTATAAAATTTACCAAATCTGGCTAATTAATACCAGGAGATTTTAAAGGCTTTAACCGTGGATTATTTTATGATATTTAGTAGATTCAAATAACTGGTTATTATAGGAAAATTTTACTTTTTTCTTTCTTTTTTTTTTTTTAAACAGAAATAATTCTTATTAAAATGATTGTGAAATTTGTGATTTATAATATGTGTGATTTAAAAGCACTGAATAAAAAATGGCTTGTGTGTGTGTGTTAAAATAGAATTTAAACAACGCATTATGTGACTGTATTTTATTATTTTCTTTTAGAAGCCAAATTCCCTTTTGGGCCTTCTTGTGCGACCAGAATCCCAAGTGCAGGATGAAATAGATGAAATACAGACTGCTGTCAGGCAGCAACTTGATAAAGAACTCATTCGTCTTTTTAATTCATTGTTATTTTGCTCAATGTCGGTGACTGACAGGTAGAATTTAATTCTGTTTAATTCTGGCTGGGAATCATAATGCGTCGTGCTACTGTATCTCAGTGAGAGTTGGAATGTAATTATACCATGGTACAGTCATGGTAAATCTGAAAAAATGGAGTAGTATACTCCTCTTGAAGTAAAGATCAGCATTAGCTAGGTGCTTTCACATTAAAATTAGGTAATTAAGAAACTTGGTAGGCTATGCACTAGTGTACTAGGGTATGCAGTTTTTCAACAAATAATAAATTGATGGTATTGAGAAGATGAGCTGTTTCTCTTTCACTACTAGAAATTTGCACAAGCTAATGATAATTTGGTTGATTTTGTAGTAGTTATTAATAGGAAAGTAAAACACTGGAATATTAACAAATATTTATTTTCACCCAACTCATTTTTGCCCTAGAGTATATCACAGAGTATATCAGATCACATTAGTCAGCTTCTCCCAGCATGAAGTTCCAACCTTTTTCTGTTAGTCAAAGACAGAAATTAATTTATATTACTTTATCTCTGAGTTTATAAAATATTTCCCACAGTAAACCTCTCTATCCAAGTGCATGCGAGGAGATGCTAAAATTGCAACATAATATTTGTTTAGCTAAGTACCACAAAATAGCTGTTTGTAAAGATACTTTTAGGATGTTATCTTTTTCATTCTTTCCAGTTACTCTTAAAAGAAAAAATAATATATATACATAAAATAATTGGCAGCTGGAAAAATGATTATAGAAATCCCTTCCAGTTTTGTCTCATACTTGCAGGAAATATTTTAAAATTTGTCTCTTGAACCAGAATGAGCATAGCTATTAAGCTTTGTGACTTTGCTGAGAGACTCTTTTGAAAAACTCTTGCTCTTTTGTACGTTCATTAGTAATTAGAGTTCTATTTCACTTGTCCTTTTTTTTGTTAAGCTGTCCTGTTATAAGCAGTTACAATATTAATTTAAGTCCATGTTATTTTCCTCATTAGCCAGTAGTAACTAACTGAGATGCTGAGACTCACAGACTAACAGCAATTAGAATGATGCATCAGCCTCGTGTAAAAACAATTCATTATAATAGCTTCATGCTGACAGTTGATACTTTTTTTTTTTTTCTTTTTACAATTAATCCAGAGAGGGCTTGGAACTTGCTGGCTCTTTCAGAACTGAGCTGGCTCTGAAGCTGCTACAATGCTTACGGCTAACAGATGCACCACATTTTTATGGACTTCCCTTACTGGAGAGAACATTACAAGGAATGGTTCATGTTACTGCACTGCCAGACTGGAGCACATATTCTGCTACAGTTGAACCTGTCACAATTTGTAAGAAATATTTAACAGGTCTTCTTGAGGTAAGTAGGTTATGTTATAATCTAACTTTTTATCTGAGTGCTTGTAAAACACTGTGTAACTAATTACATCATAATTTTTATACGGTACTTCTAGTGAATATCATTGTTCTGAAAGGTACTTTTCTTTCTCATAAGTAAATAGCTAAAAAATGTAGATCATGTTGAGCGATGCGTACTTTAAAAATAAATAAATAGAAATTGTTTTCTTACAATGGTTGGTTATATTCCTTGTGCCTTCATCTCCTGTTTAAGAATTAGTGACAAGAAAGCTCAAATGGGTGTTGTTTTTTTTTTTTTTTTTTTTTTTAACTAAAACACTAAGAGTGAAATCCAAGATATGTTCCCGCAAGCAAAATCCATGCATGAAAGGGCATGAAGGATAACAGTAGTAGTTCTTTAGCTACTTTGTTTTATGTTTTTATTTATATATTTTTTGCTATGTAGCTTGGTTTTTAGTTGCCGCTTCAATAAGCTTCAGATGTTTAACCATACAAGAAATCAATGTATGACTAAATGATTTAAATACATTTTTAAAATCTAGCTGAAAGCATATATTTGATACTGTTTGCCATCTTTCCATAAGTTTCTGTTTTAGTTTTGTATGAGTTTGTACTCTACCTGTATGCTGTTTACGGTAAAGCTACCATGAACTTTATCCCATACTACCAGGTCATCTCATCGTTTTATGTTGAATGGGGAGGAAATGCTATGTCCTTTATGGGAAAAGGTGTTACAAAAAGCACAGTTCTTTGCTTGCTTCACTTATCTCATGAAATGATGGCTCAAGCCAAGGATATGGTGAGTAGTGGTGCACATATATGGTGCAAGGATATGGTGTGGCTATGCACAGATATATTGTAAGACAGTACTAAGTACATTGCAGAAAGACTGCTACCTCTGACGAATTAAATCATAAGTGCATGGATGAAAGACTGGATGTGATCCTTTATTTATTCATTTATTTCTGTCATACATAAAATAATATGTATAGTAACATAATGAACAGTGACATTTTTGTGGCTATAAGTCATAATCTGTGTCTACAACAGTGTTAATGTCTATACTGCTGATAATTTCTGTTCTTAAAAAAGTTTTAAATCCTATCCATGGTTTGCAATCATGTGATTTAGTGTCAGATCTTATGGAGAAAGGTATACAAAGTTAGCTGCCTTCCTTTATGCAATCAGTGTTATACAAGAAACATCCTGGATAACTGTGATTTTTTTTTAAGTTTTTAATACCAACTTAAAACGTACAGTGTAGTGACTTGAAATAAAAAGTAGTCAAAATCCAGTTGTTTTTCAAATTTTATTTTGCTCACTAGTGGCATTATGAACCATTGTGGTCCTTCGTTATTTACAGAACTACCTTGTAAAGATGGGCGTAAGATCCTTTAGTTCATACTGATGGACAGAAATGACTACCAGGTGTTTGTAGAAGTACTGAGAAATAGACCATGTATTTAGTATGCAATATTTTGTTTCCTTATTTGCTTTGTTACTGCTTTATGATCATACTTTGCTGACCTGACCTATGTTTTGTATTTCATTTTGTATTTTAATGCCCCACCCCTTCCAAATTCAGATATTGTAAGAGACTATGCTTACTGTTATTAATACTGTATGTATTGAAGATCCTTGTAAAATACACTGCTCCAAGAGAAGCATACAATGCTGTCATCTACTGTATAAAAATATACAGGTCTGAGATGGCAAGAAGATACATCTATAAAATTTTAGGTATCATGGTTCATTATGAACTTAATTGTGCAGTTTTATGGCTAAACAAAGCACTTTGCTGGTATGGATTTTCTGACCTGACTGAGTTTGCAAAGTCAAGTATGATTTCATGGAATCTGCAGCTAGGTAATACATGTACATGGTAGTCTGCGTAACTTTACTTAACTATATGGCAAGTGCTCAAAGGAAAAGAATAAATTATGATCAAAGAAATAATTGCATGTTCTTATTTGGCAATTTCCTGGACACCTATGATAACAAAAAAAAAATGTTTATAATGAGCAAAAATAAAAAATGTAAGGAGTAACACATGTAAAATTCAAGTGAAATACTTATTCTGTCTTTAACACTGCTATCTTAATCCTATGAAGAAGTGGGATTTAATTTTATTCAGTAGGTGAAGTGAACAAGTTAAATGCATATTTATAGAGGCAGAATCAAAATCTTTTTCCTGGAATATCAGTGTTGTGTGCATTTAAAGTGGTTTAGTATGCAGTTGATAACTTAGGCTCAGACTGGCATAGCATTGAAAGATTTATAAAATAATTCCATACTTTCTCTGTTTTCTGATCAGGACTGGGTATCCCTTTGGTCTTTGCCTTATGATAACAGTGAAGACCAACTTCCTTCTCACCTAGGTCTGGCATGGCTGGTTCCTTTATGGGTAGATAGAGACCCTGAGGTTAGTTAATGTAATGTTGATATCTTATTTTGACACCTAAGTATTTACAACTTTTTTGGTTGATTAATTTATTCAATATTGAAAGTACTGTTTTGTATGATTTTAAATGTTACTAGCTATATTCTAAATAACAATAGCAATAGAGGCAGTATTTTCATATGAACATTTTCTGTGAAATCCTTTGCTTTATCTTCAGTCTTCTGTCCTCTCATTAAGTCACTCGTGATAGTGATTCATAAGCAGTTTTCATCAATGTTGCTTATGTTTAGCTCCAAAGCAGAAGCAGGTATCTGTACTACAAGTTTAGAGCAATTGTATTTGATGCAAATCTGCTAATTATGTTTTTTTTAATCAGAACTACTTTTAAATGGTTTAATGTTAAGATTATTGAATATTTATTTTTGGATACGTTTGACTATTCAAAAATAAATTCTATTAGTTTTATCATTTGTATGTACATGTAGTTGTGATTATGAGTATAGGGCAAGATCAATACAGGACAATAATTCATTACTTTTTAGACAATAGCTTCTAAGCTACAGATTCAGTTGATACAATAATAATTTAAAAGACGTGTTTAAGTGTTTTAAGAATACGTGTTTACTGTAAGAAATGTCACTTTTATATTTTACTTATATGTACTAGGTCAGATTCACAGCACTTGGAATAGGATCAGCTCTTACATCTCTTGAAGCAGGATGTATTGCTTTAGCAGAAAGTTGCCAGAACATTTCAGGAGGCCTATGGGGAACAGTGATAAACATCCTTCTGGACCAATCTGAATGTAGCATGGTACGCAGGGAGGTATGTTTCTTCTGTCTTAATTTTTTCCAACATGAACATGGAAAATTTTTGTTCTCATATATGTTTAAAACGATGGAATAATATAGAGACTGTGCTGTTCAATCTGACGTGTTTCATTGAACTCTGATGACTAGACTGCAGTATTGATGATTTAATTTCTTTTAGGCTGCTTTTATTCTACAAAATCTTCTTGTGATTCCAATTCCTACCGAAGAAGTGAAAGATTGTGTTTGGCAAGTGAGTAACTACTGATGAGAAAGTTCATACTTTCACAGAGATGAATTATTTGTCATAAAAAGTTAATGCACTATATCTGTTTTTAATGTCTGAGGTGACATTTTGGAAAGAAATACATGAGTAGACAAACTTCTTCAACTTCCAGCAAGTTCAAGAAAGTTAGATTGTTTAGTATCTTAGATCATGTATGTACCATATCTTATATAATGTCTTTAATCTCCTAGGAAACTTACTTGCTTACATAATGTCATTAATGTTTTAAAATAGAAATTGGTCTTTTTTTTTCTGCCCACACTCAGAATGCAACATGATTTGAGGTGTGTGAAGAAGAAATTCTGAAAATGTAGTGTTTATAAAATATTTTGAAAGAAATATGAGTGGCAAGAAACAATGTCCTAAAGAAAGATGAAGTAGCGAGCAGCTTGCTGTAATTTAATCTAAGAACATACTCCCTTGCTGAAAGTAGGATGAGCTACAGCAGATTGCTCAGGGCTGTGTCCAGTAGGGTTGCAAATATTTTTGAACACTCGATGATCCTTGTGGGTCCCTTCCAGCTCGGTATATTCTATGATAGAATTCATATGGAAAGGAATCATAGAATTCATAATCAATTCATAGTTGGAAGGGACCCACAAGGATCATCAAGGTCAAGGTCCTGCCTTCACACAGGACCACCCAAAGGTCAAACCAGATGTCTGAGAGTGTTGTCCAAATGCTTCTTGAACTCCAGCAATCATGTTGCTATGACCACTTCACTGGGGATCCTGTTCCAATGCCCAACCACACTTTGAGCAAACAATCTTTTCCTAATATCTGACATGGACCTCTGCTTCATGACCTATTCAGGTCCTATTGCTGACCACCAATAGAAGAGATCAGAAAGCTGTAGGTTGCCATTTAAGCCCCCCCCTCAGTCTCCTCTTTCCCAGGCTGAACAGTGATCCTCCTCATCTTCCCCTCTATTCCCCTCATCTTCACCATCTTTGTAGCCTTCCTCCGGACACCTCTGTAATAGGTCCTAATAGTTCTTATAGTCTAACAGTCCTTGTTGTATTGTGCTGTCCAAAACTACGCAGTACTCGAGGTGAGGCTGCACCAGCACAGATCAGAGTAGTGATGATCACTTCCCTGAACTGGCTAGCAATGCTGTGCTTGATGCACCCCCAGGATATGGTTGGCCTTTTGGCTGCCAGGGCACACTTGACTTACATTCAACTTGCTGTCAGCCAGAACTCCCAGATTAATTTTCGTGGGGCTGCTCTCCAGCTTCTTGTTCCCCAGCCATCTTTTCTTTACATCTGATTATAAAGTAATAATGTTCAAGTAGCCTGTAATCTCTGGCTTGTTTCAGTCTTTGGTAACTTAAAAATTAATATTGTACCAATATAAATAATAATTTTTTAGTAGCAGGGGATTTGCAAGGTGCAGCTATTATAACTCGTCAATATAAACTGAATTAAGAGATGCTTTTTATTCTTTTTTAATATTTCAATGACTATGGTGAGGTGACAGAAATTGAATCCAGTTGCAGAATTCTGGATGAATGCCAGTGCAATTAATGTGAGTGAGTCAATTCTTGTTAAGTGCAGTTTAATGGAAATTGCTCATCTCTTAATAAGTGTTCATGCTGAAAGATATTATCAAACAACACTTTATGGTAACTGGTAAATTAAAATTGTTGAAAATATAAACAGCGATTAAAGTGGTAAGATACCACCAAGATCAAATTCCGTAGTTCAGTTGCTTTTTTTTTTTTTGTCACACTGGATAAGATAATTTGCCTGTAGACCTTAATGCCTGTAGACCTTAAAGTTCAAAGGAGACCAATTAAGTGGATCTGGGTCAATAGTAGCTATAATGTACCATAGCCCAAGTAGAACATTATTATTAAGGGATGAAAATCCCTTAGTCAAATAGTGTTGGAAAAGGAAAGGCTGCTGCTGGAGCTTGTAGGCCAGTATCTTCACATGAATGTCTATAGTGTTGCTGTTACTTGGTTGTTTTGTTTTGTAATAGTTTATTTTGCTATGTTACTTTAAAGAGTGGCCACAGGAGACAATTTGTAATGAGTGAAGTCAACCTGTATAAAGTATTCTAAGACTGCAATGTACTACATTTTCTGAAGATTGTTTAAGTCAGACCACATTGTGAAAGTAACTGATGACACTTTCAGTATACCCATAGTGCAATAAAGTGAACGGTATAGGTTTTTAAACTGGTAAAAACAGTTATGGCTAGTAAGATTTTGACTAAATTTAACAGAATTTCCAAAGAATGCATTTGTCATTTTTGATACAGTCCAACAGTCCAAGTATATTGCTGATAGTGAATGACTACAGTTTTATAATTCGTTTCGAGCAATTTGCATGGAATAACACCTTCTTCAAACTATTTGTCATATATAATTCTTCTATAATTAGCATAAAAGGCAAATAGTGAAATAGTCTGTTTATATAGAATCAGAGAAAAGAATTAGTAGTAACCATTCAGAGCTCTGGCTATAACTTACCCTGTTCAGTGGAAATGGAGGGATTGAGGGTAAATAGTCTCTTTCAAATGACTTATTTGTTGTTTATGTACCTCTGCTATCTGCTGACTACAAAGGAAAGTTTCTAACTAGCATTGGCCACTTATTTTTCTGATAATTTTAACAAGCTTCTTAATTGAAGTTCCACAAGATCCCTTCTAAAACTTGCAGACTGTACTTTTTTTTTCTCACTTTGAGTTGTTTTGCCAATTAACATTTCTAATTTTATGGTCATTCTAAAACAGGTGATAGCTTAATAGGGATTTTTTGTTTTCTTCTATTACCGTAGAAAACACTGGAAAAATACTGTAATATACACAGGCAAATCAAACTGTTGATGTGGAAAACAAACAGCTAAGGTATTTATTTCTAGGTATAAACTCAGTTCTCTACAATGTTTTCCCTTGAGTCAATATTTAAAAATGTCTGAAAAACATTCTTCAAAGAGAATTTCTTTCTTTTTTAAAAAATGTTCTAAATAAATCTTTTATCATAGTAGATTGACATGGGTAGATATTAAAAGGCAATATACCTATAAGTAGAATTAAATGAGAAATTAGAGTCATAAAGTCTTAAATCCCACGTGTTACAGCTTTCCATGGCTTTCTACTTAGATGTTACAAATTTTTCAGGAGTTAAATAACTTCCATTTTACTAAATCATTACTGTTTTTGTAAAACTTTGATTTAGTCTTAATAAAATCTAAATCTGACTTCTAGAATCTTAGTCTGTAAAACAGCTATGTATATACACACATAAACTGGAACAGGCTGCCCAGGGAAGTGGTGGAGTCACCATCCTTGGAAGTCTTCAAAAGACGTTTAGATGTAGAGCTTAGGGATATGGTTTAGTGGAGGGCTGTTAGCGTTAGGTTGGAGGTTGGACTCGATGACCTTGAGGTCTCTTCCAACCTAGAAAATTCTGTGATTCTGTGATAAACAGTATTAGCCTTAGAGTTGTGTTTTGTTCGTTTTTGACAGTTTTCTTTAAAGGAATCTTTTACATAAAATAATTATCTTTTTGAATTTCATGTCTTCAGGGCCCCTGTGTACATGATGAAGAATCTGGCCTCTCCCAGACAGGAAAACCTGCACTTAATGCTCTTTTGTATCACTGTCAATTTTACGAACATCTGAATCAGATGGTGAAACACTGTTACCTAGGTTGTTATATGTTTGATTTAAATTCTTCCAGGGAGGACAACCACATTATTGAAAAAAGTGGTGTAACTGGTAAGTTATGCTAATATAATTTTGTATTTTTAACCTACTGAAGTAACGTGTAGTTTAGAGTAACTTACCTCAAGTAAATCTTATTAAAAATGAAGCTCAAATTGAATATGTAAGCCATGAATTTAAATGTTTTCAAGTTCAGTATGGCTCTAAATATCTAAGAGTAAATAAGTCGGCATATCTCAGAAAAAGGTCTGAACTGTTACATCTTCAAAAAATTATAAATGGAAAAGGTGTAATTGTTTCTACAGCAACTTCTCTTGTGAAATGTTGGGGTTAATATACTTTTTACACTTGTGACTTTAACAGACGAGTATGATGAAAATTTAGGAAAAATAAATGCATACAGTTTTAGAAACAGTCATCTCCTACTTCTGTGTCTTAATGTGTGTATTTTTTAAAGCTTCAAAGATGCATGACTAGGAGTGGCTTCCAAAATGCTGAAGTTATCAGTGTTCTAAGACATTCAGATATAATTTAGTTCAGAGATTGATAAAATATTCAGATTGGTTGGTTAGATTTTTTTTTTAACCTGCATATACCTTTGAAATACCAGAGATCTGGTCTTATATTGACTAATCATTTTCTAAGTCTCTTTCTATGATGCGTGGTGGAACCCACACTCTTGTCCAGATATGTATTATTATCTTAAGTTTAGAAAGTTAGGAAATTATTCAGAAAGCTCAGCTAGTGAAAACTGTTTGAAGGGTGGAAAATTAATAGGATCATTATTTTGTTTTTTCTTTTTTGTGTATCCAAGATTCTGTTTGCATCTTTTAAGGCTACAATTTGAGCAATTCTTGTAGGTTTTGCATCTTTGCAGCTTACGTTACATAAGCACGAACAGAAGAGGAATGCTGTTTTCCCTACCTACTAAGTTACAACTTCATGACAGACACACAGAAAGGAAATAGAATTTCTATGCTTGTGGTTAACCTACTCAGTTACCAGAGACGTACCTCAGCAATATACAGAATTCTAGGCATAAAAGCACTTCATTTTTTAATTTCCTCTGTGGCTTTCTTTGTCTCTGTGCTTCACCCCCCTCCCTGTGGCTCTCTCTCACTCTTTGTCTCTTCCCCTGATTTTCTTTTTCTCTTCCCTTGTGCTGCGCTCTCCCTTATTTCTTTCTTTCCCTGTGGCATTTTCTTCCCCACTCCATGTCTCCCCCACCTCATGTCTCTCTCTCTCTCCTTCCTTCCTGTCCCTCTTTTTCTTTTTTTCCTGTGGTGTTTTTCTCCTTTTTCTCTTGTTTGGGGGGGAAGGCCTCTTATGCCCCAGGAGGACATCCCTCTTGGAGGGAAGGGGACAGTCATAAATGTCCTTTGCTTTTTTTCTTCTGTCCAATACATTGTAGTCCTCCATTGTTCCAATCGTTTGGGCCAATTGCTTTTTCCATCAATTAACTGATGCAATATCATATCTAAGATCAACTCATTCTCCAGGACTGTAGACCATTTCAGTGAGCATTTGAGATTTTTTGTGGTTTTTGAAGAGTAAAGCCAACAGAATGCTGTTCTGGTAGCTTTGAAGTAAGGAGGAATAATCTCCTATCTTTTATCTATGAGATTTCAGGAACAGGGAACATAAGCTTTATTTGAAAAGAAAGGGAGGACAGGACAATGTTTGCTCTGTCTCTAAAATAATAGAGCTTGAAAGGGTTGTAAGTCCTCCATTCATACCTGCACAATTATGTTCATCTACAATGACCTGCTGCTGCTTTATATTAGGTCCCCTGTCATTTTTAATAGAAGATCTCCCTTTGGTTTATCTTGCTGAAACTGTTTTTGTAGGTCATCTTACTGATGTATTTCCTTCACATTATTCAGCAACTTAAAAAAAAAAAAAAAAAAACAACTCATCAATAAAGTTAAAATAATTATCTCAGCTTAGTAATTGGATAAGATATTTATAGGACTTCCACTTTTATGATTTGGGGATTGGGAATCTGTGTAGTCTAGTGCCATACTTTTTGACTTATTTTTTCTACATATGAAAAACTGAAAGCCTATTATTAACAGATTTGAGCTCTAAAGGTTTCATCACTTTTTGTTCTGAAACACATTTACAGGTTAACTCTGCCTTCATTATATTTATGGATATAGGTTCTCCTGAAACTGCTTTTCAAGTTATAAACTTGAAGCTAAACTTGAAGAGGAAGGCATCAGTTCATTTTATTTGTATCGTGAGACCACAATACTAGTACTTTTATCCTATTATGTTTTAAATAAAACTAAATCTGAACTATTTCCAATTATTAAAGGTTATGTAGCTGCAATTTGAGCTAAGTATAGTTTTTTCCATGCTATTTTGTGTCATAGCTGAATATTCTATTTAATTGCCGTTTATTCAAGTGTAATAGTTGAGTGGTACAATGTATGCTAACCTATTAAATATTTTGAGACTTTCAAAAGTATAACTGTTTACTTCTTTGTTTCATGACACGTAGCTTTGAAAAGCTTGTTTTGCTCTCCTGGTAATAGAGTCAAACAGTTTTGTTTTTTTTTTTGATAATTGTCTTTTTTCCCCCCCCTGTTTTTCCCATACAGATTTGGATGATTCTCTTAATCTTTGGAAGGTTCCAGCCAGTCAAAGCCATTCTTCACATTCTCAGTCAACATCAGAAACCATGGTAACGTCCAGAGTAATCACTTTATTTTTAACGAGTTGTTAATGAGATGCTGTGGAGAAAATAAGCACTAAGTGCTCAAAAAAAAAAAAAAAAAAGCTTAAAGTAAACTGAAAAAAAAAATAAATTCAAATTTACTGTGAATTAGCTGAGTATGCTGAGTAAAACTTTAAAATGGCTTGTCTAGCTAAATGCATAGGACAGTGCTAAAATTCTATAGCTTCTCCCACTAAGATATACTCTGTAGAGATTACTTACTCTGTAATTGGCTTTATTGACAAAATGCAATCATTGCTGTCTGTTGCCACTTCTGCTTATATCCAAACTGTTCTTTCAGAACGAACCTGTATTTACATCATACAAATACAGGACTGGATCAATCAAAACAACAGAGGTGTATTGTGCTAAAATTATATTCAATATTATAATGAACACTGGATTCTGAAAATGTGTTTATAAAACTTGAAAGTGCCACAAGTGTTCAGAAGACTCAAGATAGAAAAGAACAGTATTAGAAAACAGGTTTCTGTTTGAAAAGTTTGTTTCTGGCTAGGATGACTTCTGCAGTGAAATACTGTAAACATATATGTATGCTATTTTCAAAATGGCAAATGCAAAAGGAGAAAATTAAATAGATTCTTTCAGTTCCAGAATCAATTAACAATACTAGGTGAGGCTGTGGGGGAAATTTCTATAACATTCATTAATTACCTAATAAAAATAATATATTTTCAAAGACTGTAGCATAACTCCAAGAAATTTTTGACATATTTATATATTTATGTTTGTTTATATTTCTATATTTTTGTTGAAATTTTCTGATACATGAACAACCATTATTTCATAATGTAATATGAAAGCCATAATGTTACATCTATCAAAGCTGTCACAGCTAAGTGTAGGTTTCTTTTAAAGTCATTTGGAAAAAAAAAAAACAAAAAAAAAAACAACAAACCATAAAACACAATGTAGGACAATTACTAATGCAATAACAATAGCATTATCTCTAGTTTTGTTTTCCACTAATTCTTTGTATGAAAGAAAATATTTACATCAAGAGCATTATAGGTCATATTCATGTTCACTGCTTCATATTTCAGTTAACATGGTCCTGATTTATTAAATGGTACTGCTGAAACTCAGCAGTTAAGGCACCTATATTGTTTCTGTTTTGCTATATTCATAGCTGCTTATTTTGGATATAACCAGTTTCATATACATAGTTTTAGCATAGTTTTCATTTGATTGTGCTTTTTTTTTTTTTTTTCTTTTCTTAACAGTGTATTACTAGGCTAGGGCACTTGCAAGTTTCCCACTTAAAGAATGTTATGGCTGTGTCTTTACTTTGACAATAATTACTTTTGAACTAGTAGCCCAGAAGTTTATTTTCTGTTAAGCAAATGTACAGATATAACAAATACTTATAAAACACACCAGGATACTGTATTATTGACTCAAATTACTGTGCCTAATTTTACTGTGGAAGGGGATCAAAACAAAACAAAACAAAAGAACAGGAAAGCCAGTACTGGAACTTTTTGTCTCAAAATGTTTCATAATTAACATTTTTCCGTCTTGTTTGACTCTTATAATTGATTTATGAAGAACACTTCTACTATATTTTTAATACTTAGGAAAAATATACCCGTGTGTTAAGCTAAATCATCTCTTTTGGATTTAGAAACTTTATTAGTGAACCTGCTTTTCATTTGTCTTATAAAAAAAACACAATAACAATAATAATAAAACAACAACAACTAAAACACAAATATCTTTGTATCATTCTAAACACAAATATTCAAAGTTGAGTGTTTGAAACTAAAATAAATGAAGCTCCATGTAAATCAGGACATATATGCTTCTTCATCTTAGATGAATACTACTTAAAGGAAAAAAACATTTTAATAGGAATCTTATGCTATTTACAAACACTTCCCTTTTTAATGAATAGGGTGTTACTTTCTTATTAAAGCTGAACAAATTTAAGTTTTTGTTCATTTGTTTGTACTTGAGGTGAAAGTTAAATTTCAGAAGTTCTTCCTAATGTTTGATCTACTTGAAGTTGTGCTTGAGTGCTCATGAAGAGTTAATCCATTGCAACAAGCTAGTGCAGCTTCTGTGGCTTTAAAAAAAAAAAAAAAGAAAATACATTGGAATCTACTAGGTCAAATTAATGTAGTTTAATTTATATGTGTAAAGTAGTATCATAGGTTAAGGTAAAGGCTTTGCTCTGTAGTTCCAATTAATTATATAAATCTGAAGGCATATTGAGGTATAGTAATTTGTATCAGTCCTCCAGGTGTTGTAGGATTACTTATCAGTCCTCCATTCAGTAGGATTACTTGACTGTCAAGATGGAAAGTGATTTTATTTCCATTTGTCCTACACATTAATACTGTCAGTTTTTTAAGAGCTGTAAACTTGTTTGTATAGACTGTTTCTTTCTTGCCTATAAAAAAAAAAAATAAAAGTGTTTATGTGCTGGATAGATAAAAGTTGCAGAGGTCTCGTATTTCAATGCCAGCTGAAGAGACGGGAAAGACAGAGGAAGGGAACTGAGGCTAAATATAAACTGTATTTCAGAGCACAGTTAATGACTATGAAGTGTCTGTCTAGTAAAGTTTGGAAATAGTTTTTAAAATAACATGATTTGAAATAAGGCACTTGCAGTTTATTTCTTACACTTCTGATTTTACCTTCCTACAGATTAGCCTAAAGCTTCCCATTTTGATAAGTGAAGAAAAAAAAACATATTTATGAAGTCATTACCAAAAGTTTAAAGAAGTTTCTTCTATTGATGTTACCAGGAGCACATAATCATTCCAAGCCCACTAGATGGCAAGCTTTCCCTATCCTAGTTGAAAGGGAGTCTTCAGGTTCTATTGCAGGGAAAAGTGTTTGTGTATTATACAGATTTGGTGACAACAGCCACAAGTAATTGAGAGTTACCAGCTATCAAAACAAGTAAAAATACTTATTTTGGAAGATCTTTTCTGATACTTAATAAGTTTTAAAGAAAAAATATTTTAATTATGTATATACCTATTCATTGCATAAATGCTAGTTTAGGAAGATAAAACTGTTTTTTTGCTTCAATAAGCCACATACAGGAGATTTTTATGGAAGCCAGTGTGCTTGAATTCTATGAACATAAAAGGGCTATTATTATTCTATAAATTCTATGAAAAGAAAAGGATGATTATTATTATTGTTTTTTAATATATTTTAAAACGGTTCTGACATAAACAAAAAGACAGTATTAGTTTTCTGTTCTCAGATTTAATGTAATCTAAGCTATCCACTACCAAAGCCTGACTTGACACAGTGTTCACATGACCCTAAGTCAAAATAGTATCTGAATCTTTTTTTTGGACTCATTGTTTTTCCTTATCCCTGATGTTTTTCCCAAAATCTGCAAAAATTAAAAATGTGAAAATTAAAAATCAAATACACTAAATAACAGAAATTATTATTATTATTATACTTTAGTCTATAAAATAGTCTGTCAAAGGTCTTGCAGAGGCTATAAGTACAATTTTGCACATTTTATAGAGTGAAGAATGGCAGTGTGGGAATGAAATCAATGATTCAAGGTCACATAAAAGACAGCAAGAGTTGCTTGTACTTTGATACATGCTGTATTTAGTGTCTTTAAGGTCTTGGTGAATTACAGTGAATTTTGTCGAATTTATTTTTCAGTAAACTGTACTGTGGATGTTGTAAGCAGTCTGATTCTGATAGAATAATACATCTTTGACTTCTATAAAATTTATAATCTAAACATTAATTTAAGTTGTTATTACAGAAAATTTGCTTTAATTATTTAAATTATTGTTTTATATTTAGTATGTATGATTGGTTGAGAACACCAGTCAGCATGGATATACCAACGTATTTCACACTAGGAATGTCTTTTGGCCAGAGCTGCTTTGCAGAATGAACAGTTACTGAAAAACTTGAACAGTGGTGCAGGTACAAACATTTCCCAGATAGCCAAGTTACGGCCAACCTTTTTTTATTAAATTTTCCTATTTTATAAAAAATGTGTACTTTATTGTCTGAATTTGTGGTTACCAGAGAGCTGTATAGTTAAGTGATTTAAAGCTTTGAAAAGATAATTAGTCACTACATGCTTTCAAAAGCAGAGCCAGAAGGATTTGTATTCTAGAAGTTAAAAAAGTTTGCTGAAAGTGTTCAGACAATTTTTGCAAGATGCAAAAAGAATTTATTGTGCAATGTAGGTGATGTTATTTATTAACATGTGAAGGCCTTTATGAATTCATAACAATATCTTTAAGATGACTCAATATAGTAGTAACTTCTTCCAGGGTTTTACATGTTGCAGAAATGGACTAGTAGAGATTGCATTTGTACTTTTCAAGAAAGATTTGTCATTTATTAGAATACTTGCAATTGCAGTGCTAAATGCATGCAGAATTTGTCACAAGTCAAGTGGATTGATTTAATAATCATTTTCAAGAATGATTTAAATCTGAAGTTATGAAGCTTTAATTCATTTCAAATGGCAAATAGTGTTCTTCAGTTGTATATCTAAACAAAGTTTGAATTTGAATTGTTTGGTGCAATTTGGTACTGCTTTTTGCTAACAAGAAAAATACTATCCCAGGCAAGTCCTAGTCCCCCGAAAATATGTAAATCATGGTTTTCAGACATGCATCACAAATCTTACTGTAGTTTATCTTCAGCGTTACAGTATTACATTGAGAAATATTTGAGACTGTAGGATGGACTATATTAGGACAGGTTAAAATGGGGGAGAGAACAGAGCTTATAACATGGAGGTAGCTACCTTTCGCTCAGACAGGGACTTGGGGTCTCAAGTAAAAAAAATGTGCTGATAGAATTACAGAATGTTTTGGATTGGAAGGGACCTTAAGAGTCATCTAGTTCCACCCCTCTCTGCCAAGAGCAGTTTGCTCAAAGTCCTGACAACATTTGGCAGTGGTGGTGCATGGGGCGGTGGGGTTAAACCTTCCAAAGGATGAGAAAATACTATAGAGAGAGTACCTGTAGCTCAACGTGCTTCTAGAAAATCAAAGCCAAACCTGGAAAGAAGTAACCTAGCTGCAAGAATACAATGGGTAGGAAGAATAATTTCTGATTTCCTTTTCCCCACGCTTTTCTTTGTGTTTTCTTCATTAAGTTGCTTCTGACTTTTCCATAGGTAAAAAAAAAAAAAAAATATATCCCAACTGATACTTTAATAAAACTTTGAAGTACCTCAGAAGTTTTATTTGTAGTCTTCCTTAGAAAGCTCACAGTGAAGAAAAGTCTTAATAAGATATTTCAAGATGCTGTGACTGTCCAGGTATTTCATCGCAGTCCCCAAAGCCCTGTGTTTTTTACAATGCACATTGATATTTTTTTTTTGGGGGGGGGGAATAGATATAGATGACTTCTTCAGATAAGAATCAAAATTAACAAGTGGAAAAATTACCCAATGTGGGCGATACTTATGTACTTTAAGACAGGTCAGAGGTCTTGTCATGTCACAAAACTGCTAAGCTGTGAGTTCTAGTTCTTCTGATTTCAGGCTTATGGTTTTAAACAATAACAAAAGTATCAAGAATCCCTTTTGAAATCATGCAGAACTAATAATATGATGACTCCTGTAGTTGCTCAGTGGGTAGAAGAAACATGGTAGTATGGTGAAAGTTATACAATGTCATGTAAGTATCTAGTATTTTCAATCTGTAATAAACCTAAGATTCACAGGAGGAAGATTAAGGCAAGTACTCTGCATCAGAAAGGCTCCGGAACTTCCACTTACCCATTTTATCTGTGTGTGTCTTGGTACAAATGGATAAGTGCTGATGCTTTCTGTAGAGCAAATAGTCTATGAGAAATTTGAGTTTAAATGCTTCAGTAGCACCTCTCCTCCTCCTCCTCTCAATTTATTTTTTTAATTTGAAAATAGATTGAATCAATTATATGGATGGGGAAAAAAGAAAAAGATGAAGAAATTTCCACTACCATGGACATTGATCAGCTTTTAGCTGTAATGTTTCAGGCTGTTTGTATTGCTTATCTTATTGCTTATCATATCAATAGTTTCAATCATTGGATGCATATAAATATATATATATATATTGTTGTATATTAATACATTTATATATATATACATATATACGAAAAACTGTAATCAAATAAATTTTGACTGTGATCAATTTTTACAACTTTTGTTTGTTTGTATAAGCAAAATGTAAATGGAAGTCTGCTCTATCAAAGCTGGAATCAACTACTTTTCTTTTTATGGCTTTCTAGATTCTATCTGCATCACAATCACTGGAAAGTGTTACCGAGCTTCGGTCAACGGTCCCAACAAATTCAAACAATTTCATTCCAGAAACTGCAGTTAGTCGGCTTACAGCACAAGGTAAGTCAAACTTCGAGTTTTAATACATAATGATTGCTGCTTAGCCTACCGATATTCTAGTATTTGTATATAAGTATAATGCTTGTGTATTACTGGAACACACACCATTGATGTTTCTAATGGTTATATTAGAAGACAAGCATGAAATACCATCTTTAAAAGAAAATAGGGTGACTTAGATTTGACAGAAGTGAAGTAGACTGTCTCACAGTCACCCTTTTAAAACATTTGATTTTGATAAAGCTGCCATATACATAACATGCATGTGTGTACACACAGAAAAAGCTTTGGGTGTGTTGAAATATAGTTGTAAAGTGATAAAATGTATATAACGTAAATAAGCTTATATATATAATGAGATAGAATTTTAAAAACATTGTTAAGGAAAGAATTGAAAACAAAACTTGTATAATTCCAAATTTAGCATTTATCTTTTACAATTATTGCTGTTCTGTAGAAAGAACGTTTTGTTTCAGAGCTATTTTAAATAACACTTTCCTGTATATGATGGTTTTTCTGCTCCAGAATATACTGTTTTAAGTATAAAACAAACCTGGATATTTTCTGAAAAATAGAAATCAAGTTATTTTCTGTAACTACTCTACATCTTTTTGTATTTTTTTTTGTTGTTGTTGTTTAAACACTTTTTAGGTCAAAGTGATACTACCACAGCAGCATCTCCAAGTCAACATGATTCTTCCACATCTGCTATGTCTAAACAATGTGCTGTAGTCACACCTGCACTTCTGTCAGCTGTTTGCAGCCTTCTGCACAATCTGATGATTGTTACACCAAAAGATACTGGAATTGCTCTTCAACAAGTACATTTGCTAACAGCTCTCAGCAGGTATGAGATCAATAACTGCTGAACTACAGACAAAGTGTAGTAATGTAATAGCAGTAAAAAGTTTGAAATGAGATCTATGGGTATGGCAAAATTGTTAAAGTTATTGATCAATTCTTGCTTCTGGAGTGTTTTTTAATTTTTTTGACATACAATCAATAAAAGAATTAGATTTTTTTTTTTTTTTTCATAGGAGAGGTAGTCACATTGGTGATACCATTTGTGGTGTGCAGTTTCTACAGGACTACTGTGTGCTGGTCATGTGATGTTTGGTCTAGATGACCATTTAGTCACCCTTTTTTCTTTTTAATGCAGTGGTATTTGATGTAGTCAGTGGGTATTGAACATTAATCTGACAGAATTGCAGATCATTTTGATTAATTTTATGATTTTCTAGTTTTAACTAAATTAAACTGTATTTTAAGAGTGAGCCAAGGCCTGTTGCACTAAATGAGAGTAAGCAATGCTTGACAGCTTTGGGAAAGATCAGAGACTGTAGTGTTTTTTTGTTGTTGTTCGCTTGTTCTATTTTTATTTTTGTTTCTACTTTTTTAAATAAGGAACATCTGCAAAAATAGTCTTCAGATTGTATTCCATGTTTTTACTTGCATCATAATAAATTCTTTCACCTGCAGACAGTGCTTGGAAATCCTGAAGTGAAGCATATTTTTTTTTTAATTCTTTAAAGAGCTTTTGTAGTTAATCTTCATATAGCAATTAAGGAAAAATCTTGTTTGAATACAGTTTATACTACTACAGAACTGTTTATTGTTGCACAAGAAAGAAAATAAGTAATCCAATGTGAAGAATTTTAACCAGTGAAATAATAGCCATAGGAATTTATTCTAGCTGTTCTGGACCAGTTTAATGCCACAGTGGTTGCTATTGCAGTAGATATATTCGAAAAAAATAAAAAGAGAAATACTATTGTAAGGAAATACATCATAATTTACTTTTGCTCTGTTTAAAATGTTCTCAGATGTAGAGTGTTAAGTTAGTAGGATGTTTAATTATTTAAATATATTTCTAACCAATTTACTTGATTTTATTTTAGTCTTGTAAGTGCTAATCTGGTTGAGAGATATATCTTGGAATTGAAAGCTCCACTGGGTCATCCATGTCATACAGAACATGTAAAAGCTCAGGTTAGAAATGTACTTGTTACTATTCTTTTAATTATGAAATTAGTTATGTTTGTTATCTGTATTTCTTAACTTATGCCAGACATATTGCCATTGGCTATATTCATATGCATCTGTGTTTTTGAAAGGTTTACGAGAAAATAAACAGTATTATGTTCAACATAGAAAAAATAACTTCTGGATTACAACAATACCTAGAACCATCAAACAACTGAAAACCAATTTTGTATTTTTAAAACACATTGAATTGAGCACTTATAATAAACGTGTAATAGAATTTCTTCATACAGAATTGAAGCGTGAGACAGATGCAGTTACTGACAGTTATTTTCCATGACAAATCTGGCAGCTTTGCTTTGTCTCCAGTGCTGCAGACACTTGCATAGTTCTCAACTAATTCTGATGTATGCAAAATGTATAAGGGTTGTTGCTAACAGAATCACTTTTGTCTCAAATTTAACTTCGCAAAATATTTAATTCAAAGGCAGACACCCATGTCATTAAGAAAAAGTGTTCCTGCAGATATAGTGAAAAGTGTTCCTGCAAAAAATACTACTTTAAGTTTCAAACTGTGTTTGTTTTCAGGAAATATACATATATTTGTCAATATTATTGACCAGTCTAATGTTTTTGTTTATGAGCTTCAAGAGAATACCATGCTGTACGCATAATGAAAGTCATGACTTTCTCACAGCGAAGTTTATTCTTTGTCCCTAGAAAGTTGATTACGCACATGTTTCAAGAATAAGAATCTTGTTTCATCTACTACAGTACATATTAGGAGAACAATTTTTAGTTTGCATCCTTTTTTTTCTTTCAAGTGGTATATATTCATTCAAAATGTTATAAATCAGTTGAGTTAATGCGTTAAAAAATATGGAAGGTGCAAATGTATGGCTTTTATTTCATATATTTTAAAAAATATTTAACAGGTACTATTGCTACTCCAATACCTATCATCTGTGTCCAGACTTCTGAAATCATGTTTACTAGTGGACTCTCAGCTTGTAATCCAGGATGAACTGTTGAAACCTCTCTTGGGAAATACCTTCACTATTCTCTCCATTCGCTGTAAAGATGGGCTAGGTAAATAACTTTGTTTCCAGTATAGCCAAACAGCAGCAGGTCTTTATTCAAGTATCAATTAAAGTTCTGACTTTAGCTATCCAGACTCGTATGCATGTGTAAATAATTTGATTTCTCTATATTATCTTTACAGATACTGAGTTAACATCTGTACTTCGTGAAACCTGGGTAGACCTCTTCAACCTTCTAACTACATTATTGTGGAAGAATAGCCAAATATCTTTTCCGTTTGTGACAGCAGCTCTTGCAAATCACTATACAGCCGTAATCGGTAATAACCATTTCTGTACGAGTTTTAACCTGATAACTAATAAATTAAATAAATAGAAGAGGTATACCTCTTTAGATGCTACTAAATGATTGTCAATGGTATATCCAAAATTATAAACATAAATGTACCCAGAAAATTTGAGTGACTTGTTTCAAACGAACTTTTTTTTTTATTTCTTCCTTATACCATCAGGTTAATTTTTGAACTGCAATATAAATTCACAAATCATGTTTTCATATGTGAGGTAGTGATTCTAGCTGTAAATCTTAACCAAATACAGCAAATAGAGCCTGAAATGATCCATTAGCACTTTTTTACCCTGTGTGTATATTTTTATTTTATCTTACTTTTTGCTTGCCTTTTGTGTTTTGCAATAATATAAGGGATACAGTAATTCAAGATTATTATACAGGTAGTTTGTGGGTGGGTATTTTTCTTTTTTAAAATTATTCCTCTGTTAATTACTTGCCTAGTGAGGGTTCCAAGGTCACCAAGGTTCTCTAATATTTTTAGAGAAACCAAAGTATGAGCATCGTTCAAGCTTGTGATTTCTGACAGGTATATGTTAAATGGTGGGGGTAAATTCAAATCCAATTGCACATAAAGCAGCCGATGAGTACTGTCAGTACTATAACATAAGCTTTTGAATAAAATGAGGAGAGTTCAGAAAATTGTAAAACAAATGACTTAGCAAATGGCAATCTTAGTGTCAAAGTACGTAGAATTCCTTATGTAGTACACTAATGTAGCAGTTTTTTGGCTAGTACTTTCTTTGATAAGTTTCTGAGTTCTGAAGCATTTAAGTGTTACTTAGAATGAAATATAAAAATCTTTTTATTTAACCTTTCAGATACCATTTGTGATTGTGTTCATCTGTCAACCACATATCCTACTTTATTTATGGCTAGTTTACAGTTCCTCTCTGTCCTTTTGAGTGAGGAAGGAAGACGACAGCTCCAAGATAAACAGAGTATATGTCAGAACTCAACTGTTAGCTTTCTTTTAGATCACGTTGAAGGAAGTCAAACATCAGTAATTCAACTTACTGAATTAATTATTCAGGTATTTATAGTTTAATAATGTGATTGTGGGATATATTTTTGCTTTTTTGTATTTTGTTAAAGGAATGTTGTTGTCTAATGAAAAATCAGTTGATTGCAGTTATGAACGGAGACATCTTTCATCTGAGACATCTATTACGTTCATTTTTGAAATTCATGTAATAAGTTAGAGAAATTGCAAAGAAGACACTCCTAGGAAGTTCTTTGGCCATTACTTTTGTGCAACAGCAGTGTGGCATGAAGTCTTATGTAGGGAAGATATTTCTTATATAGAATATATCTGTTCAAATACTGATATGGCGTTCTATCTTCCTGTTCTTCCAAACGCTAAATGAAATTTTAAGGTTCAAGCTGTAATTATCCCCATTGTAAATCACAGCATCATTGTATTGTTCTTTACAAACTCTTAGTAAAAAAAAAAATAAATAAATAAATGAAAATGAACCAGTAAGACCTTCAGTTCATTCCCACATAATGGAAGGGCAGTATTGCTTAAATGCACTTAATATTACTATATTTTTCCAAACTAGTTTTAAATCATCTGTGTAGCGTATTTTCATCAAGTCTCTCAGAAACTTGTTGCCTAGCATAATATATATTGGTGACAAGATGTTTTCTAAGATAATTATTCTGTATATTCTCTTTCCTACAGCAATCTCATTATTTTTATTTATACTTTTTTGTACTGCCCAAAATAACAGTCTGTAAATAAATAATTTTAATTAAAAATTAAAATCTTCCATTACTTAGCAATAACACAAGTTGTATATGAAATTTGTCTATCTTCCCTTACATACGTTATCCATTCTGTCTCTGTACTCATTGTCCTTTAAAATATGTGCAGTTTGTCACTGTAACAATAATATTGATCCATGAGTAAAGATACTAAAACGTTTGGTAAATGGAAGTGTTTCAGTTTCAACAATGCTTTTTATTTTATTTTTTTTTATTTAGTTCAGTAGTGTTTGACTACAAGACACAAGTTTCATAAAACCTAAAGTAACTCTCAATTTCTAGTGTTCTGGAGTCACTTAACTTTTTTTTATATTATCACATTTAGACCTATTTTGCTATGTTAAATATTGTGTGTTGAATATATATCAGTTGATACATATTTATATGTAGTGTGACTACAATAATGCTGTCTTAGTATCATCTCATCTGCTCTCTTCCTATGGTTGCTGAATCCTTGTAGAATAACCTAAAAGAAGAACTGAAAAGATAACCTGTTCTTATATTACATGAAAGGGTATATATCTGCTATGATTCTCAAAAATAATAGAACTAGAAAAGAAGCAGTTTCAGTTTTCTGAAAGCAGAGAATATACATTTAGTTACATCTACTCATTAATTTATTTTTTACATGGTGCCCATTGAGAAACAGTTGGAATATATGGCTATATATGGCTATAGTATGTAAAGTAAGCTGTTAATATAATCGATGATGGTAAATATGGTCAAAGAGAAGCACTCAAGCAAATAATTGACTAACTTAAAGAATGATGGGAATTTTTAAGCAATCAGTTATCTCCATTAAACATCCTAACTACCTAAAATCTACAAAATGGATTATACACAATGGCAAATGGTCACTTACGTCTGCAAGTGTGACCAGGTACTAAATATGCTTTACTAAATTGGTTGTATGCAATAAACATACCTACTGACTTTGAAAGGCCTAGGTACTTCTGTGTATATAAACTTTAACCTTTATATATGCGTTTTCAAGATAAGAAATAAAAGTAATAAAAACATAATGTATATGCAAAATCTCAAGTTTAGATCCTACTCTTTTTCTGGATATAAAACTTGTAATATTTTGTAAAGTATGTAATCTCCCCTTTAACTAACTTAGTGGGTGCAGACTAACATAGCTAGATCTGCTGAAGATTTAAAGGACATCTTAAACTTATTAATCATAATCTACAAAAAGAATTGAAGGTGTCCATTCTCTTTTTAATGCCATAATATTAATAAGCTAAAACCACAGGATCTGCTATTTGAAGGTGTTATGAGTTTACATATAGCTATTTTTTCCCCTCATCTAGTAGGCAGTCATCAATTAATTATTATGTGTTCCCTATGATTGACATAAATTATCCTTTTTATTATAATCTGCAAATCTTTATTGCAGAATAAGGAAAAATACAAAGAAAAGAATATGCTTCAAAAAAGGATGGACTTTTTGGTAGATTTTAGGGTGAAATTTAGAAAATAGACAAAATGAAAGCTTAAAAAATATATAAACGTATGTGTATATATATGTATATATATACAAATGTAGTACAACCAAGCGTAGTTATTTAATCAGTTCTAACTGACCATGTAGTATTTTAATCAAAGGAAAACACCCAAGAGACTGATGGGGAAATACATTTTGTTGTTTGATTTTTTTTGTTTCATTTTTACTTAATGATTATAATATTTAAAAATATATATAAACAAGTAGCAACTTAACAGGCTGAAAGGTTCTGAATGACTAAATCACAGAAGTCCCAGGTTCATGCTTTCTTGATTTATTTTCTGTCAGTTGTCTATATTGAATTGTCTTCTTTTTAAGTCATTAACATACTAGTCCTTATCTCTTGATGTTTTTAGTTCTGGTAGCACTGAACAAATCAGTGATAACCCTAGGACAAACACAGGTATTTTATTGCATATTAAAATTTGAAAGATATGTTAGACAATTACTAGTTAGAGGACAGAGGGAAATAAGAGGCTGAATATGTGATGTATGTGTAGCAGTGAAAAAGTTAGGTAGTCCTTGTCTAGGTACTTACAAGATTTTTGGCTGAAGTAAGCTTTTATTTAAATGCTGCATTTTAGGCTAACTTCAAAATATATTTTTCCTTTGCCATAATCCAGCATCAGTTCCAACTTTACTATATTCTTCTGATTACATTATATACAATTTTCATTTTACATGGGAAACATATTTTGGGGGAAAATTGCTAGACAGACAAAATTCCCCAGTGGATAATATATAAAGCACAGACAATTCTCAGTTGTTTAAGTCTCTTGTTAAATGACTCCAAATACATTCCTTTGAAAGTATAGAGTTTATATTTACATTATTAGAAATGCGAGGTAATAACAAGGACGAAGATAAGGGGTACAGAAATACGCTGCCATTTTTATCCTGTTGGAAGAGTATTTTAAAATTGTCTGGGTCAATGATATTTTTACTCTAAATAATTTCACTGATATGTAATGTTCCTTCTCATTCTGTTGAAGGGAAGTCAAATTGCACTGAAGTATGTCAGTAAGTTGTCTGTAATAGTATTCCTGAATATTAGAAATGGTCTGTGGAATCCCAGTATTGAGGCTTTAGGAAAGTAGCATGTTAAGAAAAGAATAAAAGGAGTGGGCTCAGAAATATTTTCCCTTTCCATCACTCTCATATCTCTTTTACTTAGAGAAAATAATAAAACACTTCAGTGTAAATAAACTATAAACATGAATTTAAAGAGGGAGAATTCCAGATAGGAAAATAGTGATGAATCATCAGAATGAGCATATAGACTCTGGTAACATTTACAATATGAATGCTACTTTTAATATGATCA
Source organism: Aythya ferina (assembly GCF_964211825.1). Taxonomy (NCBI): domain Eukaryota; kingdom Metazoa; phylum Chordata; class Aves; order Anseriformes; family Anatidae; genus Aythya; species Aythya ferina. Next base: position 102,151,002 of record NC_140297.1, read on the forward strand.
CTTTTTCATTATGGTGATGAAATTGCTTTATTTGTAGGTCTGTGAAAGGAAATCTTCAAAAGATGTGCTGAAGGAAGTTGCTGTAAGTGCATTGCTGTCTCTGTTGGCTGTCAGTAAAAGCGCCCAGAAATGTGCTTTAGAAGGTGAGCATTTAAAAATGTACGTTAAATGCTTTATAAATCAAATTTCACAGTTTTTAAATTATGTCCTATGTCAAAATAAAAGACCTAGTTTTCAGAGGCATTTTTTGCATATTTTAATGGAGAAATTTAAAATAATAATAAATATTATAATAATAAATAATAAAATAATAATTTAAAAATAATTAAAACTTTTTCAGCTACAGATACTTTGTTTTGTCCAGTCCAAAACTTCATGGTTAAATTGTTATATGTTAAAATGAGAAGCGCTGTGAGCTTTTACAGCTAGCAGCATATTCATTCATTCAAAATTGGAGGTCTCTTCACACTAGGAGGGTCTTAGGGAACTGAACATCTGCTTTTCTTTGTCTCACCTTGCATGTAGCAAATCTACTGTGGTGGGGAAGTACTTAAGTGAGATAAATGCATGCCCTAACCTTTTGAAGTTTTAGTCTTCTATGCAGCATTGTTGAAGATAAGCTGAAGAATTATGATTTGTTTTCCTCTTCTTCCCAATTCATTTTCATATGCTAGCCTAACAGTCTCCATCTTTGACAACTGTCTGTCTTGTTTCAGCGACTTGTAACTAATACAGAGCTAGGAGTATTTTGAAAAAGATCATAAAAAGAATTAATCAAAAATTATTTTCCACCTTCCATCTTATAAGTCCCTCCTTTGGACATTATATTTTTGGTTCTTAAGATTGTTCTACTAGACAAAATCCATCTCAGGAACTGTAGTAGTAATTTTCTGATATAAAGAAATATTATAAGTTACAGAATTTGTAGAACTGAATCTTTAAATTTCAGTTCAGGAGGGTAACAGCAATCAAGATCATTGCAAGCAAGATATTTTATGTTCCATAATGGCCATTGTTGTATTGCCAGAAGATGTTAGTAACCCATCTTCTTAGTTTTTTTTGTTTTCTTTTCAGTAGTTTTGAAATTTCATAAAAGGGTATTTTGAAGGGTATTTTGAATTCCTTTTTTAGGAATTAAAATTAATTATGAATTATCTTCTATCTTAATTTTGAATTATCTTCTAAATATTAATGATTTTTGTCTTCCAGTTGACCTGATAGACAATTGTGTAGAACAGATGAAACATATTCATGCACAGCTGAATTTGGATTCTCTAAAGCCTGGGAAAGCACAGAGAAAAAAGGTAACACAAAAACAAACAAACAAAAACAACTAGCCAAACAAACAAAACCCACCTTGATACAATATGGCACTTCTCAACCCTCTTTTTCATTGACATGGATACTGTTGGTAGCTGTCACAGGTGAGTCAGAGTAAATGACAGCTTGTGGTGCTTCTGGATAATAGGGCTTCTTTAAGAGTCCCTGATTACGGAGCTTTTGCGAACTTGATTATTTCATCAACTTGCTCTCACACCCAGAGTTATGTTCATTAGTTCTCAATTTCCCATTAGGGCAATGCTGCTGAACACTGCTGGTTCAGGAAGGTCTGGCAGAAAGTTCATTGGTTCATGCTGTGCAGCTGCTCAGGTACCAGTCCTGGGTGTTCACAGCCAAAGCCTTCCTCCCTCTCCCCCCACTTTGTTTTCCCCAGAGACAGACAGCTTTTCTTTGCAGAACTTTAAGCCCCCATTTTCTTTAATCTAAGTAATTTGTGTGTGAAGTACAATGCATGATCAGCCTCTGAATTGGTGTTTCTGTCTCATGTCCCTTTTATTAACTGTGGGATTCAGGACTTCCCACTTGTATCTGAACTAGCAGCCAGCCCATTCTGGTTGAAGCCAGGAACAAAAGAGCTTTTGTTTGAGACTTCAGGAGTTCAGTTCCAAATATTCACACACGTTTATCTGTTTTCCACCTGTCAGTGTTTGCAATTTATGATTTTTTTAGCTTACAACAATGTCTAATAGTCCTGTATTATCTGTATTATTTTTCAATCATAGCTGGACTTTCATCCTTTACAGTCATGGTCCTGCCCAATCCAACTAATTTTTCTGACATTTTTCTATTTCTCAGGTTTTCTTTCTGTGTCTTTCAGTTGGTGCTAACCATTTTCTGTCTTTTCCTGTTTCAGTCAATCTCCTTGCCACTCCACAGGTAGTTGCATTCTACTTGTGCATCCAAGTTATGTTCTTATATTCTTTAAGTTCTCATCCTATCTGGCTTCCAGTTCTGGAAGGTCTGTAGGTCTTTCTGTCCTACATCCTTGGACTGGGTGCCTCAATCTCTTATTGACTCAATTTACCCTGTCATTAGTTTCTTTTCAGTGCTCTTTTACTTGTGCTTATTCCACTACCCGTACTCCCACATTCTCACTGTTCCCAAGTCTTTTTGTTTAGCTTTTATTTAACTTACAATCATTCCAGATTCTACATGTACTATGACCCAGCTCTTCCTTACCATATCTAGACATATACTATTTACTATCATGCAACAGTTTGATGGGATTATTGTTGCAATCTGCCTATTTTCTACCATTTTCATTTAAGAGTATTATTAAAATACAAGCAATGACTTCTGATGTCAAATTTGATATCTCATCCAATTCCAGATGATGCAGCAATTGTAGTAAATATCTTTCTGCAGGATAGGTCTGCATTGTTTAAGCTGGATAGAATTTTTCTCTTTGGCATTGGCACAAACAGACATTAGCCTTCATTTGTGAGGGTATGGAAGTGTGTTTTGTAACAATGACCTCTTAAAAGAATTTGAGATTGACCCTGAGACTTGAAGGTCACAATTTTTCTTGAAATCTCCTAAACACCTTTATTATCCCTTGAAGGAGGGCTAATAGGCTGAAAGTTTTCTTGTTTTGGGTATGCCCGTTGAGGTTGGAGTCAGCTTGTTTTTTTATATTTATTGGGCTGAGAAGGGGAAGCTGCAGACATTTGAATCTTGTTAAATGTGGAAGGAATTTAAAATCTGAAAGAAAATGAAGAAAAAAATCCTCTGAGAAAGGTGACCTTAAACAGCCAGAAGGATTTTTTTTTATGTTCTATGAAGAATTCTCTGGAAAAAATTTGCAGAAGACAACAGACTTCTCCATTGAGCTGGGACTGTAGGTTGGTGCATCATGTGTAAGTGTGCTGTTGTTCATTTGTGGTGGTGGAGGAAACAGGAGGATTGTAGTGAAAAATGAAGATATCCTAAATAAATAAATAAATAAATAAATAAACAGTGCCATCAGTACCATCTAATTTTTAAACAGCTAGCAGCTTACATCTGAAGTATTAATTGTAACCTGTGACATTTTGTAGGATTTATTGCTGTTTATTTAAATAAAATAATCCATCAAGAAATTCTTGAAGGAACTTTGTGAATAGCATTTTGTTTAGTTAAAAATGAGACATACCAGTTATATGTTTGTAATGTATTCCTTTTGTTTTTGACTGTCGGCAAGTTTACGTAGTGTGATTTATAAGTAAGCATTTTTTCTTCACATTATTGGGGGCTAAGCATGAATCCTACTTTACCTCTTTTTTCCTTTATACTTGATAAAACAGAAATAGTCTTCTGGATTGAAGAAGCTTACTGGAATTAGATCCACTTTCAGAATTGGTTTTATGTATCAACCTTGTTAGAGGTCAGCCATCATTAGTCTTTTACTGTCAGAACACTACCATAAGGATAGGTATTTTGTTCACTTGAATGTCTGTATAGTACCTCACTGTTCAAAGGGCTGTATTTATCTTTGTACTATTCTTACCAGGTTGGAAACTTTCCTGTATTAAGGATAGGGAGCTAAGACACAGGGAATATAAGGATGTATTGGTCTGACCAAATACAGAGATCGGCAAGATAGAGTTAGTTTATCCTTGTTTTTATCCTTGTTTTATCTTGTTTAGGGAAGAAAAATTGGTTCTGTTATGAAGTGATTCATCTGACTTTTTAGATGTCTTCTTTAGGATGGAACAAATCAAACACAGAAAGCATTCCCTCCAATTCTACATTAGTGATAAGAGAAATGGAGCTCTGCATTACAGATCTCTGCATTTGGCCAGGTCAGTTTCCTTAGAATTAATGTGAGTTAGAAAGAGACAGGAGGAGGCGTTCAAGTAACTTGCTGTAAATGGCTTTAGTATAAATGTTTTAAGATAGCTGAGATTAATCTGACCTGAAATCAGAAGGAAACTCTGTGGAAGATATCTGACGTGAACATTGGTATCTTAGATTTGCACAGCTCCACTGAAATATGTTTCCTTCATTGCACAAAATGAATTCTGTTTGTGTTGATGATCTTCAAGTATTTTTCTCTAAATAGGAGGATAGCCTTAACAAGCAATTAAGATGTGCTATGCAGCTCCTTAGAAACTGCCTCTTTCGGAACGAAGAATGCAAAGTAAGTAATTCCTTCCAGAGGTGCCCTTCTTGAAGGCATGTATTAGTCCCCTTTTTGTATACAGAACACCATGTAAATTATAGGCCTACATTAGCAATTTGTTTATCCCTAAGGTTCCCATATACCAGTGCTTCGGCTACACTGATGCAACTTGAATCAAGAACTTTCTAGAATCAAGAACTTTACCTTTACACAAAGGAAAAAAAAATAGATGAGGTTATTGAGCATTTTTCCTGTTTTCATCAAGGATCTGCAGAGACATTTTCTTGAAGGACAGAAGGACGTTGTTGTTGATAATTGAATTATTCTATTATTTGCTCTGTAGAACTGCATTCTTCTATTTCCATGGTTTTTAAGTTCCAATTAGTTTAACTGGAGTAGAATAAAACTGTAGAATGGGTAGCTCTTCAACAATCACAGCTGGAGTGAATAAATCTTTACTTTTATCTGCATGTCTCTCAGTAATTAAAACATTTCAGAGTGGTTCTAAACAAGTTTGGCTTACTGACATAATTCTCCAGAGCATTAAATTTAATAGCTAGCAAATAATATTCAGTAACCATATATTATGAAGCTGACCTGAAACAAAAATACTTGCTGCCAAAATATTTTAATACTAAGGTTTGTATGGTTTATAAAGTGTAGGCATATATATTACTAAAAAGAATTTCAAGATACTCACTGAAGAAGTTAAAATACGAACAACTGAACAATGGCTATAAATGTCTTGTTGGAATCATGGATCTTTCATTAATGTTGTGGGGTTTTGCTTCTCTCTATACAGTCCTTTAAACCAAACTAATGGGACACAACAAGATAAAAAGTATGCTTTTCTCACTTCGTTTATACTTCAACGTATTTAATAAAATAGTTTTCATTCTTCCTTATGTTCTCATAGATGGCAGCACTCAAAGTTCATCTTGTTCCTGTTCTGAATTTGTTATGGCCATGGTTTTTAATAGATGACTCCTCAATGGAAATTGCTCTGCATTTGCTTTGTGTCTACACGGCAAACTATCCTGCAGGTATGAGAGTCACTCTGTGATGTAATACATCAACATATTTTAAAAGAATTAGGATAGCATTAAAAAAAAAAAAAAAGCATAAAAGGAAAAGAATGTCAATTTCTACCATAAGAGCAGAGTATAAAAGCACTGGTCTGGTCCATCAAAGTACATCAACAGCTTTGATTTCAATACATTCAAGACTTTTTTTTCACTCTATTGGTTTTAACAAGAATACAGGTGTGTTAAAGGATTAAATAAGACTTAATTCAAACCATATTTGAGGGTTACTCTGAAAGCCCTACCAAACTGAGTAGTATACTATAGACATACAACTTTGGGAATTGTATCACTGAGAACAGTATATCAGTATTTTATACGCTTTGTATTTAAGCCCTTATTGAGAAGATTCTGGTTTTGAATTATTCAATATTATAATTTAATTCCAGGTTATATTTCTTCTATTTATATATTGGGCTTAGTTAACTTGTGTTTGATGAAAGTATATTTTGTGTAAAGATTTTTTTTAATTGAAGAAATTCTCAGAGTAATTATCCCTGCTAATAGAAGCCTCATTCCATAACCTGGTTTATTGACTGAGATAACAATTTGCTAGTTGCTTGAAGAGTGCCATATAAGTATGTTGTTTTCTCCCTATCAATACACCTTTAAGAATTAGCTTAGTTAAAATATACTAACAGAACATAACTGAACATTTTTACATTCTTTTTAAGTTAATGTCTCCAGACCTCAAATCAGTTTGCAATGTACTTTTTCATAATGAGGTATTGTTGTTTTTTGTTTTTAATACGGACTTAAGAAATGCATGCAAAAATTAGCCACACACAGGATATAAATTTAAAAGCAGGGAATATAAGGCTTTGTGATATACCGGAAATCAAGCTTAAAGTTCTGATGGTCTTTCCTGTTCCTCTGCCTCCAGGCTATATTTGTATTTTTCTTGCTAATAAGGTTTTGGATAAATGTTTTTCTCTTTATGTTCATTGTTGTTGATTTTTGAGGTGACTCAAACTTACTTATCTACTTTGAGCTGATTAACCGCTTTCCCTTAGTGCAATCAAATAAATGATGCAGATGTTTGTAATGGTTAAAGACTATTTTGTTTTTATTTACTCTTGCCATGTAAATAATTAACCACAGTTGCAGTTGGCAAATACCACTAAATTAAAATGTATATGTCCACATTCATGCATAAACATTGTATTGGCAACTTACTTGTTCCCTGCTGCTGTGCTAATTTGAGCTTGTAGTCCTGTAGTATAGTATTTTGCTTGGTACTGTGGTACAAAGTAATGATAGCTCCAGACAACACTCGTTTCTCAGAAAAGTACTTTAAGAAAATAAAAGTTTCAGAGTACAGACAAGATTTGCGAACCAGTTTCAGAGGGTCACTTCGGATTCTCATGACACACAATTTTATAATGCCTTGGATATAATGTACCAGGATACATTCCAAGACAGAACAATGACTTTTTTTAACAGCAGAATAAACTCTTAGATTCTAGAAAAGTAGACTGCTATTCCTGTAAAGTGCTCCATTTGAGTCACTTTTCTATTCAAAGCACATCCCATTTACTTCACTGTGGTTCAAAGGAATTAAATACAAAACAAAACAAAAAAATCCTTTTAAAAGTCCCAGCTTGATCTTTGAACTGTTAAGCCTCTCTTTAGATAGATTTTTTTTTTTTTTTTTTTTAATGAATATGTACGTTCCTCATCTGATAAATGTTTAATTTCCTTAAGGTTGTACTTCACTTTGTTGGGTCAGCAGTGGACAGCCATCACTTTCTGTACGAAGTGCAGCTGGCAATTCATTAATGCATAACATCTTGAAATTGGCTTCTCAAGTATCAAATGATAACAGCTCACTTCAGCAGGTGGTCTTCAATCTTCTTTCTAACCTTGCTTTGTCTCATGACTGTAAAGGCATTATTCAGAAGGTAAATAATATTTACTGATTTTTCACAATGTCATATATGCACTTTCCTCTTCATATTGAAGTATGAGGTTTTATTAAGGAGTATCTTGTGATTAAAGTTAAACTGTCCCATCTCCTTCAGCCTTTCCCCATATATGACATGCTCTAGTCCCTTAATCTTTGTGGCCCTTTGTTGGACTCTCCAGTATGCTCATGTCTCTCATGTGCTGGGTGAGGTGCAGAATTGGCCATAGTAATCCAGCCTCACAATTACTGAGTAGAGTGAAAGTATCATCTCTCCACCTGCTGGGAATATGTAGCCCAGTATACCTTTAACCTTCTTTGTGGTAAGGTCACATTGCTGACTCATAGGATCATAGAATTGTTAAGGTTGGAAAAGACCTCCAAGGTCATCTGGTCAAACCATCCCCTACCACTAATATTGCCCACTAAACCATGTCCCTAAGCATCACATCCAACCTTTCCTTAAACACCCTCGGGGACAGTGATTCCACCATCTCCCTGGGCAACCCATTCCAATGCCTAACCACTCTTACTGAGAAGAAATTTCTCCTGATTTCCAACCTGAACCTCCCCTGGCACAACTTTGAATCCATTCTGTCGAATCCATTCTGTCTAGTCCTATCTCTAGTAATCTGCAAGAGGCCAATCCCCAGCTCCCCACAACTGCCTTTCAGGTAACTGTAGAGAGTGATAAGGTCTTCCGAGCCTTTTCTTCTCCGGACTAAACAAGCCCAGTTCCCTCAGCTGCTTCTCATAGGACATGTGTTCCATGCCCTTCACCAGCTTCATAGCCCTTCTCTGGACACGCTCCAAAGCCTCGATGTCTTTCATGTTCAACTTGGTGTCCACCAGGACTCCCAGGTCCTTTTCTGCAAAGCTGCTTTTCAGCTGGATGGCCCCCAGCATGTACTGGGTTTGTTCCTACATTCTTCTCCTTGTTGAACTTTGAGATACTTGTCAGCCCATTTCTTCAGCTTGTTGAGGTTCCCCTGGATGTTGATATGACCCCCTGACATATCAAACATTCCTCCCAATGCCCCCTCATTATCTGTGAAGGGGAGGATACTATACATTTAACACTTGTTTGTATAAGTAAGTAATCAAGAACACAGTATACTGTATACACAGTAATACTGCATTGATTCAGTTATATTGTTTCTATCTCATTTGGGGACAAAAACACTAAGCACAAAGTAAAACGCTTATGTAGTGTTATAAATTGTACTTCAAATAAATGTATTATGTTGGTCCAATTTTTAAGTGTCTACTACATAAATGATTACATATACCATATTAACTTTTTAACCAAGATACAGATTCTTTAAAGTTATATATAAACGAATATATAACACAAATGTTTATATATATTAAAATGTTTATATATTTATATTTAAATAAAACGTTAGTATATAAATAAAAACATCAGTACTAGGTTTTGATCAAGCATACAGATTGAAAGGTCAAACATTAGCGGAGAAAATATGGACTACTATATATATCCTAACATCTTTTTTCTTCCTTCTGACAGAGTAACTTCCTGCAGAACTTCTTGTCCCTTTCATTACCAAAAGGAAGTCATAAAAATCCTAGTAACATATGTATTCTTTGGCTAAAGCTGCTACTGAACATATCTTTTGGAGAAGATGGACAGCAAATGATTATGAAGATAGATGGTTTTATAGAACAGATCGTGGAAATGTGTAAAAATAGGCACAAGAATAGCCAATATATAGCACTACTTATTCTACATAACATTTGTTTTAGTCCACCAAATAAACCCAAAATATTAGCTAATGGTAAGTGCCTAAATGGTATTTAAGCTATTAGAAAATATTATATCTTCAAAAATGCTATGTTTTCATTGTAATTTGGGTTCCTGACCAAGAACTTTATAGAAGTGCCTATCTAAGTAATACTAAAATGATTTTCATTGAAGTTTTTATAGAACTAATATTTTGTCAGAAATGGTCTTAAAAACAAGAATTTGTAACAAAAAGAAAAGCAAAACATTTAAAAAATATCATGAGACTGATCATTTGAATATAGTAATTCAACATGAATTAAAGTATTTTTACAGTTTTCTCAAACAGCTGATTTTTTAGAGGGAGATCCGAAGAATTCCATGTGTTGTTGTCTGAAACAATCTAATTTAGAATTATTGAATATTTGGGTTTTCATAACTTTGGACAAAACCTTATTAGTTCCTGCGAATCAAAGTTGTTGACGCAAATTTTTATGTTTTGGCATGTGCTGAAACTGTTTATAATAACAGTGAAGTTATGATCATGACATATGTGTTTAATATAACAACATGGACAGAACTTTTCTCAGTTGCTTGTAAAGGGCATGTTTCTTTCTCCCACTTAATTGCAGAGAGAATGCTCCTGCTTTCCTTATAAGAGACTCAGCAGGTCTCTTATAGTGTCCATCCTTGTCATTTTTTCCCCTGCAATACTGATTTGCTGCCTTAATTATAAGTGTACATTATCTGTGCATTTTGTGAAGTGAACAATCTGACTTGAAGAGACTTAAAGGTTTCAGAGTCAGACTAGAAAATTAAACTAGAAAATTAAGGTGCCTACGGCAGGGTTAAAATATTTCTCATCAGTTAAAAATAACCTATGTAGTAATTACTATGGAAAATAGAAACATCTTAATTTCTATCCTGATATGATAGGCTCAAGTTGTGGATACTGGGAGTTATAAAAACCTTTTATGGCTTCCTCAGTTCCAGTGCATATCTGATGGCTGTGCATAACATGTGCATGTTTTGTTACCAATTTCTTATTTTTCAGCATTATTTTTGTTTTTTCTGTGTTTTTAAACACTAATTTCAATTTTGTGAGCATATTTAAATTTAATCAATCTGATAATATAACTTTGGTAATTCTTCTTCCATACCAATACTTGTCATAGAAATAAGTGCGCTCCAAGGATAAAAATAGAGACGTATATATTTGATGATATTTTTAGATGAGGGTGGTTTTTGTTTTGTTTTTGTCTCATTAGATACGGCTGTTGCAGTGCTGTCTACCTGTTTGGAAAGTGATAGTGAAGCAGTTCAGAGGATAGGAGCAGCTTCACTTTGGGCTTTGCTTCACAACTATCAGAAGGTTAGTATTTGCAAAATACTTGAAAAAATGTAATGTTACTGTTATACATGGCAATCTTTTAAGTAAACAAAAAATAAAGCTTATACCAGCAATTCCATTTTCTTATGTTAATAACGTAGGTGATCAGGCTGGGGGGATTGAACAACATAGTAAGTAACTTGCCCTGTGTGATTTCAGACTGCTTATATAAATGCATTCTGGATGATGACAAAGTCATTTGCTAAAATTCCAGCATTTCATATTCCTAATTATTGTCATTTTCTAGTTTAAAACAAAGGAGTTAACTTTGCTGTTAAAGTATTAACATGGGGGGAAAAATCAAGTGATTTTATTTTGTTTGTGTGTGCTTCAGGCAAAAGTGATTCTGAAGAATCCATCAATAAGGAGAAAAATAGATGAGGCTTATTCTGTAGTGAAGAGTAAGTTTAAATGTCATCTAATGTCAATTATGTATTTTTCCATCAAGTAGCTCACTAATGCATTTTAATTTATATCTTCACGATATTTTTTTTTGCTTTCCTATAAGATTTTGAGGGGATATTTTCATCTCTAAAATCATGAGTACAGATATGATTTTTAGCTAGGCATCTTTTGAGTACTTCAAGTATCTTTCATAGTATTATGGTTAACAAATTTTTAAATTTTAAATCTCAGGTTAGTTTGTAAGAACAGGTCAGATTTGGTTTGCAGCAAAATGCTTTCTTTGCTACATGCTATGCTTTTGTGTTAATTCTTAAACTTAGTGGAAAGAAAGTCTTCATCTAGCATCTACTTTGCTTAACAGTTCTCAGATTGACTTGATTCAGCTACATAGATTAGGGATCATAACAGAACATTGTACCAGTCTGTACCATGAGTTAATTGAAACCTTGAGTATTTTCCTCAAGTAACTGAAGATAACTATAGGTTAAATAGCTTTTATATGATAGGTTGCTATCTTCAGCTCAAGAGAAAATCATTTTGAAATGATTTTCAAACATTGGTGTGGAGTTGCAGCTTTAGTAGGTAACAGTGGATTTGTAGTTAGTCACATCAGACTCTGATCTTAGAAACACATGCAAAAGTGTAATTTTGAGCCAATGTTTTGCTGCTGATTTCATTTGCTCTATACTTGTAATCAAATAGGTTCATTGGTGCAGAGGCTTGTTCCCACAGTATTTTGCAAGACAGAATTTCTGTCACAAAATTTCTGCTTACATCGAGCACTACTTGACAGTATCATAGGTAGGAGATACTAGAACGGATCATGATAGTTCATCCTGTGCAATTGTAATCCATTGATTTCATCGTTGTGCCATTTCAAATTCATCCTTCACAAAGTCAACCATCAATATATATATGCATTATATGTAATATGCAATATCAATAATATGATGCAATGTTACATTATAACAAAATGGTTTAAAATGGTATAAAAATGGCTAAAATGGTAGATTGTTCTAAGTACAAATGGATACATTTTTCAACATGCCTCTTGTTCTTTTTCGTTTCATACTTTGCCTTTCCCAAGGACGAGTTTTAAGAAAAACAAGGGATTACCTTATTGTAACACAGAAGAATCACAAGGCATTTTTCACCTTTTTTTTTTTTTTTTTTTTTTTTGTTACAACTGAATGGGGTCTTGGAAATGTGGTTAATTACAGCCTTTTAAAAGCAAACAACAACAATAAACAGACTTTGCAACATATACTTTATGTTCTAAATTTTCTACTCATAACATAGTGGATATACTTATAAAATAGGATGAATTCTAGCAAGGTGTTTGGTATGATCTTTGATAAAAATATTCATTTTTTATTCAGAATCAGCGAGAAGTTCACATCTTGTTTTTTCTTCCTTTTAGCTACTCCACAGCCAGAAGGGAATGAGCTAAATGCCTACTACATAAGATGCTTAGAGAATATTGTGCAGCTTCTTGATTGTTAATGATTATCAGATGAATTCTTATCTTGAAATTGGACAGATTTCAATGGGAGCCTGAAACTTAAAGAAAGGACTTCTAATTCATGGGTTTATGAAAGTAGCATGCATGCTATGGAAGAAATTTATGAAGCCTTTGAAGAAGGAGTTGATCACTTTGAACCAAAGAAGTTGCACTAGTTGTGGCTCAGACTGTACTGTAATCCCAACTGGGAAGTTATAATGATGCTGCTATGTAAAGTATGTACACAGGAGAATGAATGTACAGAGGAAAAGGATGTGAAAAATCAGTAATCTTCTTAAATTATGCATTGAAATTGTTACTGTAAATTATTAGAGTTGTGGTTTCAGTTTGGTCTTAATAAAATTTTGTTTGCTTTTTAATTCACATCAGCGTATGTTGTCTGTGGATCATAACTTATAATGTTGCAGATAAGAACAGTGGAAATATACTTAGATTTAAGAACTTGTAGTGTTGCCAGTCATGTTGTGTTATGCCTGTTAGGTATAGAACAGCAGCATGTGAGTTTTAGTTTTGAAGGAGCTTTCAGTTAAAACTGCTGCATTTTTTTTAAATGCTAACAATTAAAAAAAAAACCCTCTCACTTAGTGATATTACAAGTGACAGATATGCTGATAATCAGTTTATTCAGGTTGAGGTATGTGCATCAGTTTTAGTTACAACATCATAGAAAATAGAAAATACTGAAACAAAATCTTTTACTTTCCATTTCATAAACACTCCAAAAGCTTTTCCTTTAGGAAAAAATAAAAACAAACACCAAGATGTTATCCAGGCCTGTGCTTTCTTTGATCTGCTACTATGTAACTATGGTCATATGCTTTTCAGTATTACATACTAAATGATTTTGAGGGAAGTATACGTTAATGCCTGAACACAAGACAGTTTTGTAGAACATGCTTCTGAAATATTTGCAGAGTGTTTAAAGTTTCCCCCAACACATACAATTTTATGTTAAATCAGGGAGAGATAGAAGCGAGCAAATAGCAAAACTTTGGTAATGTCTCTAAAAGAGTTGTAGCAATGCCATATTTATCTGTCACTAGCATTTTCTACCTAACCAAGTGATAAAAGATGTTTTCCACTGACAAAACAGGGGATTTTTGTTTGTTTCAGCAGTGCCCAAAGAACTTTGGGTGCTCCCACCCTGGAAGTGCTGAAGACCAGGTTGGATGGGGCTTTGAGCACCCATGGCAGGGTGGGAGATGGTCTTTAATGTCCTTTCCAACTCAAGCCATTCTGTGTCTTTATGACGTAGAATGTGTGATTTGGTATTACTCATTTGACAAAACCATGATGCTTATAACAGCTGTATTAAATAATTACTAGATATATAATTATCAGCTAACCTTCCTCTCCCTAACAAAACAAAAAGCAAAGAGGCCATCAAAGCCTGACTCTTTTCCACTTTATGCATTGAATAATTATTGTTACTTGAAAAATGGTTATTAAAAGCTGTCATTCTCATTTCATACTATTGCAGGATGTCCCCTTCAAATTAGCAAGATTATTTCAAAGATTTTCAAAAAGTTATTTCAGTGTTTCAGCATACTCAACCCTGATGATGTCTCTCAAGTCGAGATGTAAGTCACAATGCAGATTGTGACTTTGCTTTGTGACACAATGCATTTTGATTTTTCAGAGACAAAAGAAAAATGAGCACTCAATGCCAAATTATGTTCAGTTTAAGTAACCTAAAATTTAGCAAGGATTGTCAGAGCTCTTTCAAAGTGCAGAAATACTCAGGGTGAGATGAAGTAGAACTGCATTTTTAAAGCTTATTCAACCTTTTTTTTTTTCCAGTCTGATTATTAAAATGTCTTTAGAGATCCACAATGCTGGAAGTCACTAGCCTTGTAAAGAAAGCAGTATGTTCTCGAAGTGGAACTGCAAGTTGAGATGTTTGAAGATTGCAAACCAAGAGATGTTTGAAGTCTTGTAGTTTTGGTAGCTAACTGATTCTCACATCTGAATTATTTAAGTCTGCACAGAGAAAAAACTGTTTAGTTAAGGTAACGTTCCTTCACATGATGGTGGATATTGATTTCTGTTTTTTTTAAATATCTATAAGCTAGCTATAGTTGAATGATTTCATTAAATACATACCCAATGTAATAAGAACATAAAATAAATAGGATGCCTGACTACTGTTAAACATTTCTATTTTACTGAGCTGTAGAAATTCTTGAAGAAATTATTCATGTTAAAAAATCCAGACAAATTGCTAGTACATTTGTTGTTACAGTAAGCTTGAGTGTTGTGTTTATCTGAAAATTCAGCAGAGACAGATAACCTCTATTTTCTCTGTATTTTGTAACGTTTTTACAATTATGGGAGGCAATTAACAAAGGCATCAGTACATACTGGTGGTTGGTATTGTTCCTCAGGAAAATCAAAAAAAAAAAAAAAAAAGCCTCTTGAGAGTTCATGCATCAAATCTCTATACTTACTTTGAGTACAAAGTCTTCAGAGAAGACTTTAAACTAAAAGGTAATTTTCATCATGCATCTAACTCCTCTAATGTAACTTCCTAATCTAACTTCTCTCATGAATGGCATGGCCATGCAAGCTTGTTTTTTCCTTTTCAAATCCTTATCCAAAAGAACACTATTACCATTTGCATTAACTCTTACTTAGTTGCCTTCTCTTTTTAGAAGTTTGTAATCAAGTAGGAATTTATTTTAAATTTGAAAGAGATATATACATAAAATCCACTCCAAATGAGGCTTTCACATTTATCAAAGACTGTGTCATCTATTGCATGTTAAAAGCTTTCAAGGAACTCATTTCCACTTGAGTGGTAAAAAAAATTGCAGATTAAACAAATCATATTTGGCTTTGGTATGGGGCACGTTCATGCGAATATATACATTGTCATGATTTACCAGTGAAGTTTTCAAACTTTTGAGTAATAGATTTTCAAGCCCACGTGAAAATTCTCAGATTTCAATTACGAGAAAGTCATTACCCCCTCCACCCTCCCCCCTGAGATTTGCAACTATTAGTTTCCTGGTAAATCAGACAGTATCACTCAGTCGTAGCAACTATATGACCCCTGGTAGAGTTTTTCATCACTCAATATCAAACTTGCAAATTGCAGAACTTCTTTTACTTAAGATGTGTAAAGGCTTTTGGCTTCAGGGGGTTGATTGAGCTGTCCGTGCCAGACCGTAAAGGGGAAAAATTCTATACTGAGACTTTGACCCAGCTTTATGTAAGGATTTCCCTTCACAGTTAAGTGAGACAGCTTCTCAAATTTGATTGTCCTTCAAGGAAGTTTTTTACTGTCCTTTTGGGGAAAAAAATTAAAAATGGTTAGCAAAGATCTGAAGAATGCTGTCTAGGGGGACTAGGCTTCCTCTGATTGTTAACAAATAAAAATAAACATCCCTTCACATCTTTCCCACAGATGGCCTCCTAGAGTTATTTTACAGCTGCACCACTGTCATAGCAGTTATACTACCCTTGCTTGAGTTGTGATAAGTATAATTTCACAATACCTTAATCCTTTTAACTCATATTTTTGCTCCTGGGCCACGCTGTAGAAGATGTGCATTCTTCATTTATCATCTGCTCTGTATTTTTTTTTAATTACTTGACCTCATTCAGTAACTGCAATAAATTAATTGAAGATACTTAACTCATCAGTATTAATGCAGCTTAAATAGTAACAGGAACCAGTGCTCATCACAGGAAAGATGATTGCCTGGAATGTTTAACAGTTTTAAACAAGTATGGCAGAGTTCTGGGGTGTGCAAACTAGTATTGTCCCCAGTTTAATGACAATATTTGACAATATTCCCGATAGCTGCTTAGTCTCCCCTTTGGTAACCTGGAAGGGTTTGCCTCTGTAGATGAGGGTCATTCTATGCTCTCTGGTCTCAGTGCCAGCTGCTCATAGGCACATCTTACTTATTTTTATTCGTGGTGTTCTAGGTGCTTAAAATTAACAATCGTGACTTTACAAGTCAGTTTGGTATTCTGCTGTGTGTTCTACCTGCCAGCCCTAACTCAGCTACCATGACCTTTCTAAGTGTGGGAGGGAAGTATGAAAACTGGTCCAATTTTCACTGGAAGAGGAGATTCTTACAATACTACTCTCTTCCATTCCAAATGGGGAGTGGCAATCTGCACTGGGTTTACATCAAACAAATGGGCTCGGGTTCACAAACGTACTAATTCTTTGTAAACTCATGAATCAATATTGAATAATCAATTTGAGTGTTTTGTTATCATTTGAGCTTCTTCATTATTTACACACAGGTATGCGAAAGCTTGTACTTTTGAGATTCTGGTCCTTAGATATTTGGCATGTGTCCACAGATCGTTGTAGATCAGGAATGTAATTTTAAGAGATCAGTACTGCATGTGATTTTTGCGTATGATTCTGTAATTTTATTCAAAATGAACAAGTTGTAAGCCAGTTGGAGTTTGGAAACAGATTCTGTTTTGTTCCATTAATTTTTTACTTTTCCTTTCAGCTTCAGCTGAAAGTAAGAATAATCTGTTCTATAAAGAAATCTCAAGAGGCTAGGAAAAGAAATTTTATTGTTTCATATTACATTTTATGGTTAGATTTTTATACTTTATTCAGAGAATGCTTTTGAATTTTGAGTAACTTCAGCATTAGTATTTTTCTGTTTTTATTGTCTTTTGTTGTTTTTGGCACACCTTTGATGTACCTTTATCTACCTTTTAGATATAACAATGCATTATCAAGAGCCTAAAAATATACATTTTTCTGGTCAGCGATTCTATCCAATACATGAATCTTAAATTTAATTTGGCATTTCTAATTCTTACTATGCAAAATTATGCCATTTAAATTGTCAGCCATTATTATCACACTAGTCTGAAATATAATGTTGAGTTTTTAAACTCAACCATAGAACCATGTTTTAATACTGTTTATTGTTCTTTTGAAAAATATACAATTTTGTGTTGCTCTTTATTTTTTACTAAGCAAAATTCATTTCTTCTCCTTCATAAGGCCAGCGTTCACATGATTTCATCAAAATATCAGAGGTTAACAGTAAGTCTCGCTGCCAAATGAAACCGATGATTTTCAGAAAGCTGACGGGTGTCTGTTGATCTGTGGTTTTACAAAGCAGGGGTGGTGCATGCAAAGCCCCTTCTGGTATTTTCAAACCTGTCAGAGATGCACCCTACGACTTGCAGAACATGCTTTTATCTGCAAAAGACTGAAAACTCTGCTAAACTTGCTGCCTTCCCTTTCAAACACAGTGCAAGAACTTATCACAGTAAATAGCCATGACAGATAATCATCACAATCAAAAATGCTTTATTCACTCTAAATTGCACCTATTCACAGAGTGCGATGAACTAAGTATTTTATCCAAACATAACTTGTATCATTGCAGAGATGTTGTGAGATTTGAAGGCATACAGTGGGAAGAAACCATATAACCTTTCAGAATTGAAATAAACAATATCTTCAGAACTCAGCAGCTATTTCACAGTAAAATCATGCTAGAAGAGAATTAGCCCAAAGCCTGCCTGGCTGAGAGCTGTCTTTAGAATCCACGAGGACAGGGTGTCTCACCTAAGTGGTGAGAGAACAGACTGCACTCACCCACATTTCCTAGAAGGACACAGTGGTCAAAGACTACTGATCCTTCTTAATTAGAGCAGGAAAGTTCTGGCTGAATGTGCTTTCTAACTTTAGTAGCAATAAGGAAAAAATGCAGCCAAGTTCCAATTTGCTTACTTCTTTCTGAAATAGAAGGAAAACCTGTTTTAGGTGTGCCTTAGATATTCTTGGTCTGGGTATACAGAAGCTAATCGTTTTTCTCACTCATTTGTGAGTCATTGTAGTGGAATGCTGGTTCAGTTGCACAACATTTTTGAAAACGAAGAAAGAGGACCAAGCAAATCTGCTGTATATTCTTTCACAATTAATGCTGGCCAGGTCACATCTGCTTTCAGAAGAATCACTCAATAATGGGATTTCTGACCATTTGTATCAAAGCTGAGAAAGTTTTGTTAAGCCTGTGGTCAAGAGCCCAAGAATCATGCATACGATTGCTTCCTATAAAATAATTTATAGCAAACTTACTGTTTAAAAGTAGAAATTTAGCATTGTCTTTGACATAACATTTGCCAAAAGCAGCACAAAAGAACACAGAAATAAAAAATATTTTCTAAAATAGAAAAGGCTCAAAATAAACTTTGTGGAAAAAAGTCTTCTCTCTGTGTGTGTGTGACATATCTCAATCAACTAGGCAAGCTTGGCACAGGTTACAGCAGGTTCTTATGACTAATGAAAAGTAGATCTGACCTTTCAAGCAATACATATCCATGTGTACTTTCTGGAAGAGCTAATTTTTGCTTCTTACCGGCAGGTAAAACTGTATGTTTCCTTTTCTTTCTTGTTCTATATGAGAAGTGTTTCTAAAACCAACAAAAAGTATAGAGTAGCATTCAACAAATAACAGTGCTAGCAAGTTGAATGTTTGAGATGTTTGAAGCCATCAGAATGCAGTTTGGCAATTCTCAGTGCTTCATGTAGATAATACAAGATATGTTCACTAGCATGAGTAACTTTCATACCTTGCAGTCTTTCGCAGGTGTTGTTTATATAAAAAGGCAGCTTTAGAAATGTTTCATAATTAATGAAAATTTTCAGAAACCTCACCTGATATTGAAATACATGACATCGTCAACAGCAAGGCATGTCTCTTAAAGCCAAGTATTCTCAGTTCTCACTTCTTCCATAACATTAAATGCAAAGCTTCATGGAGAGAGAGCAGATGTCCTCGCTGCCTGGGATTTGGTGTTTTACAGGTACAGGGAACTGAAAGCTAACCTCTGTCCTTGTTTCTGATCCATGAATGGTAAATGTGTGTTATGAAAAACTTGCCAGCCGATTTAGTTGAGGTCTAAACTTCATCAAAACCATCATTAGATGATGTTAAACTTTTAACATGAAGGTCATATCTCCTCAATTTAATTTCCCATGTGAGGTCTGTACCACAGGTCGCTACTTACTTCAGAGATCAGCTAGAGTGTCTTGGCGCCAATCATTGAACCAAATGATGAACCAAAACCTGAACACCAAAGAATTCCAAACAAAAACAAACAAAAACTCCTCAAAAGCTCTTCTCACAGAAGAAAATACAGTGCTCAAAATTTAGTTGGATTGGGAAAAATGTATTCTTGACTGAGGCAGCAACCACTATGTTAATATCAGAATAGCAGTACTCATCACATAAATCCAAATGTAGGGTATTTTAGAAAAGCTCAAAGTGCTTCCACTTCAGAAGTGAATTTAACAAAATCAAGGAGAAAATTTTCTTTCCTATCAGTCTTCATTCTATGATTCTAGTGCTCTCGTAATTGACGATTTGCACAGGGAGCCATTTCCCATTGCCATGGCAACTAGGTTATGACTCACTCTCTGTCACCCAGGTTTCTTGCCCATTGGGAGATTTTTCCAGAAAGATGTATTCCAGACACAATAACAGTGCCCAAACAAAAGCTTTAAGTTATATCCAATTAAATCGACTTTATCTGAATTTCAGAGCCTTTCCCAACCTGGAATTTCCTGAATCCTGAGACTATGCACATGCTTCAGTGCCTTGAAGATCAGATTCTCTGTGGTTTGAAAGCTTTTTATAAATGCTTTTCAAGAGCTAATGTAAAACTTCTGCAGGTAGAAGCAGTGTTATTGGAATTCACAACTTTTCTGAAACTTTTGGTATAATTTCGAATCCATTTGTGTAATTTAAGACATCTACTGCTCATTAATCCAGAAATTATTTCTGGAAAACAATTTCTTAAACCCTTTGTAGTGGTTACTTTGCACTTGCAAAATGTACTATTTCCAGCATTAAAAATTAGTTTCAAAAAAAAAGGAATGTCAAATTCCCCTGCCTACTGGTTAATGACCTAATATAAAAGCTACACTTGAGTAAGAACGCTTCTGCTGTCAGAAGTTACTGAACATAATGAACTGTGTATGAAAAATCTCTATGGATGGGCCCGCTATTATGTGAGTAGGTGCAGAGCCACCAGTGGGGAGGACTCTGGGTTTTGGGGCACCATGCTACTTGCAGCTGCCTCTGTGGGGTGGGGTTCTCCCTCTCTGCAGCCAGTGGTGGGGTATCCACAGCAAACAGCCAGAGAACAGCTTGGAAGGCAATGGTGGTGTCTAGCATAATGCTAATGGTGGCTTCTGAATGCCTTTCTGTACTATTTTTACATTTGTTAGAGGAAAATGACTTTTGCTCACTTTGGGTGTTTGTTGATAGTAATCTGCTTCTGCTTTGTTTCCATTTATTGGGTTTATCATTACAGCAACAGAGGGAAAGAAATTAAACAAAGCTGCTATTTTAAGTCACAAAGGGACTGAGGCCAGAGTCAGAAAAATGTATTTGAATGTTAGTTTTTAAAGTTGAATTTCTTAATGACAATGTTATGCTAGCATCCTGTAAGAATAGAAACAAACAAACAAAAGTATTCTATATGCTTTAAAAAACTTTTCATGGCAAAACAATTAGCATCTAACATGGATGAAAAATCACCATGCATGTAGTAATAACTGACTTTAAGAAGCCAAAGAATGTAAAAATAAAAAGAAAGATTTAACTTCACATGATGTTGAACTAGATCCAAGCAGAGGAAATATTATTCTATAGACAAATTCACTATAGGGTGTAGCAGGAATTGAGGTCAAAATGTAATCACCCAGAACGCAGCTCTTCAGGGCAGAATGTTTTATTCTCCCATTGAACTGAAACATCTATTGATGGTAATAAATCTTATCCTGTGCTGGGAATGTATTCGCAATGATGTGTCAGAAGAAAGTTCTTTAACAGCCTACACACTTTTTCATATGACTCTTTAAAATATTCTGTGTTTTCTCTCCAATGCGCTGGTATAATTTATTTTCAGTTAGAGTGAAAATGCCCTACTGAAAACAGTGGTAGGTGACAAGTGCTAAAACAAGGGTCTGAAATCCAACAGTCTATGCACAGAGAGAGAGAGAGAGAGACCGTAAAAAGTAAAATAGCTGATGAAGTAAATAAGTTCAAAGGCACAACTATAAACACCTGTGAAAACACTAACTACCTGCACTACCGTACTTTGTAAGGATTTTGAGCTTTATTTTCTTCTTATTTTGATGTGCATATCAATGTCCTCCTTAAAGTGCTTTCCATTTCTTCAGTTCTAGAAACATTTGTTGAACTTTCCTCTTTGAATTGCAGTCAGTGCTCTTAACATCAGTTAGCAGACTTTTGTGCCAACCACTTAACTGTTAGATCCCTTTATACCATCATAGGTACAGTAAGTTTTGTTGTTTTTCATACCAGTGTAACAATATTATTGGTGCCTCTCTTACAAGCATACTACATAAACATGAGTATCGTGTGTTATATTTCTCTTCTCATCTGTGAATGAAACCATAAGTAATGAATAAACAAAATTTTGTAATTGTATAAATGTGTCTGTCCAAGAGCAAAGGTATTACTCTAACCATAGTGGCAGAAAGGTACAAGTTTCATGCACAGCAAAGCCTTCATCTTTTCCAAGGAAAATAAAGAGAATATAAAATGATCTACTTTGGCAGTTCTATATTTTTTTCTGCTTAAAATGTCCTTATTCTCCCAAACTCCTATAGTTGTCCTTTCTTAGCTTTAGTTAGAATCTTTTCATCTGATTTCACAGAAACTAGTACAGTCTATTTGAGAATTACTGATAATCTGCTGCTGACCAGCAGAGTGAAATGAGGCACAAACCCACCACAAGCTTCTCTCCATGATAGACCACAAGCAGCTCACCCATCTATAACATCAGGCTAGCAGCATCACAGGACACTAGGGAACTCCACTCGTGTTTGCAGTGTCCTTTTTCCTGGATAAAATGAGAAGAGTCACGCTTCTTTCTGTCTTGCAGTCAGTGCATTTTATTGCTGCTACATTTAAAAGGAGTTAATCTCTGCATAGTCTTTCTCAGAAGTCCCCTCACAGAAGTAATATCAATGTTCTGTAGTAGTCATTGGAAATGTTTTACTTGGTACCCAAGAGTTTTGTTTTGTTTTGCGTGTGTATTTCTTTTTTTTTTCCCTTTACCACTACCCCTCACCTCTCACCCACTTCATTGGATGTATCAGTAAAACAAATGACAGCCTTTTTCAGATGCAGTAGAAGGTCATATAGGGAAAAAATGAATTCAGAGCATCAGAAATTTCTCTTTGTAGAAGTAATTAACATTGTCAAAATCTTTCAAGAAAAGCAGAATGAGAACTGTTTAAGATGCTTTAGATACCACCTGTCTTATACAAAGAATGTCTAATATCAGAATGACATGAAATCTGTATCTTTGTTCTCAGAAGATTTTATTCACAATTTGATGAATTAATTGAGCTGCCATATTCCGTATATTATTATATATGTGTTTTTTGAAGTAATAGATTTTCTGTTCAAATAGAAGGGGTGCACATATATATTCATCTTAGGTTTAATAGGAAATACCATTATTTTGGCTCTGAAAAAAAAAAAAAAAAAAAAAAAAAAAAGCCCATTGAGACTAAAACAACATGCAGGAAATACCATTTGCCATCATCTACAACAGCAATAAAAAGCAGCACACACTGCTCTCAGTCAAGCCAGGAATTTTGAGACAAAAATCAGCTATAATGATATACTGTATCCTTTATTTTACGTTTTGAAAAATAATCAACAACAAAAAAAATACTAATGTTATATATCCAGGTTTCTCATTGCAAAATACATACATACGCGTAAAGGATACAAACAGTACTGCAAGGAAGTTGATGAATCCAATTCTGTCCTTGATTTTGATCTTGATCAAAGTACTAGCCTGAATAACCTGAAACCTACAGTTGTATGTAGGACAGTCCAGTGTGTGCATGAAGACCACTCTTCAGTTAGAGCTATACGAATGAACTGCCTGCAAAAACAAGGTCTCTGATCATTTCTGATCAACCTAAATTCAGTCAACAAAGACTTTAAAATTATCCTAGCAAGGTTTACCTCGGATTATCTATTTATATTCCTTCCTGTCTAATGCATCAGATTATTCTGCTAAGCCTTTGAGCACTTGCACATCATAAACACAGATCTTTACATTTTTAAAAAATCTCTTTCATGGTAACAAAAGTGAAATAAAATTTAAATTAAAATAGAAAGAAAAAATAAATATCTGCAACTTTTAACTTTGGATGGTTCAAAATAGGTTAGGTTTCAAACTGGTAGGGGTTTCAGACAAAATTTCAAGTAAGGGGAATTGAACCAAATTGTACAAGTAAAAGCACAATATTTTTAATTAATAGCAATATCAATATACCATGATAATTATGTTATGATGTTTGATAAGCCATCTTTGAGCAGGTATGCTACTTTACAGACATGTTATGTTACAGTTCACATACATAATTAAAAAAAAAAAAAGGGTCCAGTTCTCTTTGTTATGAGGAAATTAATGAAATAAAAAACTATGCAGTCACCATAATTAAATTTAAAAAAAAAAAATCCTCATTAAATAATTTGTGATGATTCTGTAATGGTTGCTCTGAAACCATACTGATGTAATATAATTAAACTTTCAGGATCTTAGAAATCAACAATCACAGTTGCAAGCTAAATTTAGGAAAATAAAGACAACCTATTATATTCCTTCTCAAACTGAAGAGACTAATTGAGAATATGACTCACCACTGCTTTATGTATGCATAAATATCACTGATTTCTTTGCATCTCCATTAGCATAAAACAGATGTAATATGTTGTAGTGAATCAGGCAGGAGGTTATGGTACAATTATGCTATTTCTACTAAAACAAATGATTATAACAGATATTCCTTAGTTCCACTAATTTACAGTTTACTGCGAGACCTTTCTTGAAAAGTCTCTACTGTTGTGTTGGGCCTTCCCTGAGCAAATGAACTGTAAAACAGCATAGTTATCAAGAAACATCTATTCTTGATTTTAGTAAAGATCGGATTTTTGCTTGAAGAATTGAAATGTATCAGTATATGAGAGTGTAATGGTAAAAACAAAATCCAAAACCAACAGAGCGTAATTAATTGCAATAAAACAGAAATTTTGTCTTCAGATGTTTTTTGTTTGTCTGTTTGTTTGTTTGCATCTTCCATTTCATTGCATATTAGAAGTTTTGTTAGGAAGTAGTTGTTGGTTTTCCATTTTTTATTTTATTTTTTTTTAATTAATTAACTTATTTATTTATTATTCTCTCTCCCCAGGATCATTGTCCTCTGTAGAGTGGGGGAATATAGAGCCTTGTTTGTTCAAAAGTATGCTAGCAAATATTTTTAGTTTTCTATTCTGAATACCGTTAGCAGTATACCTGTAGGGAGAGAGGTTGCTTGTTTGTTCTGAAGTATGCTGCTTTCAAGGGGCAGTTTGAATGGGTTGGTATCTCCTGCAGCATTTAAAACCAGTCAAAGAACAAAAAGAGGAAAAGAAAAGCTACCATGGATTTGTGCCAAGTTAGCTCTCTGGAAATCTGAATACAACCCTCTCTGTAACAATTAGTGGATCACTCACTAAGTTAACAAGACCTTGTGTTAGGCACTACCACTGCCTTCCATGAAACCACTGTACCAAGTGCCTAGGTGCCCTTGGTAATGAACCAGAACAAGGTACCTCTAAGATCTCAAACCTGCTGAGTGTGACTCATTAAATAAAAGAGTCTGAAAATAAATTTTCCCCCAAACCCTGTGTCCTCCTGGGAGCTGATCTCTCTCCAGTTCTGCTGCAAAACCTCTCCATGCCACCTGGGTGAAGGGCTTCACAAGGCCACTACCTTGGTGGCATCGGGTCTTGTCTGCCTCCTGCTTCAGGGTCTTTTCTCATTTGCATCTGGGCTCTTGCTGCAGGCACATGGCTTCCTGCCCCACCTCAATGTCTGGCCGAAACTGTCCTTTCTCAGCCATGGGCCAACAGTAACTTCCATCTCTGTTGCCCAGTGACACCCTGCTCCCTCCTTTTTTATTTTTAATCAGAAAAAGAAATATGCAAAAGTCTTCAAACTAGACATAGTTAACAAAGCAAACAGTTACCTGATTTTCTGTTTTTACACATCACCACTGCTAACTTGAGATATTGGAGTTTGGTGGGGAGGGGGACCCTTTAGTTGTGTTTGTGTAGGGGGAGAAGCTTTTAGATAGTATTGGGAGATTGATTTGATTTTGTTGGAAAGAGATGAGCAATATCAAAAAATAAATTCTGCCACTTTGCTCTTTATCATTTTTTTTTCTCAGAAAAGGGGCACAAAAAGGGCTTAAGAAAATAAGATACTTGAGATTTATTTATTTATTTATTTATTTATTTACTCTAGAAAGGTAGGCTGTATCAGGTCCTGAATGCATCAACAAAAAAAGGTGAAGATGCTGTATAAATAAAAGATGCAGTCTTTTCTCTCTTTAGCTTTCTCCCTGGATTTTGAAAGCCATTTTTAAAACTATAAGCTTCTTCGCCATCTATCAGTTCCAGATCTTCCTTGTCTTGTCCATGTCTGAACTGACAACGCCATATAATTCAGGGTAACCTCAACCTTAACTGAATTGCCTCTGCAGGAAGGTTTCACATCCTGGCTATATTTGAGGATATTGTTTAGGAAACAGTTCAGTAAGCCTTTGCCAGCAAAAGGGAAAAGCAGCAACCTTCATTTCCTTGAACTGGCTTTTAACAGTTTTAAAGTGTTTTTGTTGTTGTTGTTGTTGTTGTTGTTGTTGTTTTGTTTGTTTGTTTGTTTTTGTTTTTTTTTGTTTTTTTTCTCTTATCAGCATGATTGACATAAAAAGTAGAGTTGAATCAGGAAAAGAATAGTTCAGTAAAGATAACAGGTACATAAGAGAAAATGGCTGTGTTCTGAAAGGGAAAGGCCCCTTCCCAGTAATGGATTTGCTTGAGGACCTTGAAGTTCTTCTGCTTCCATTTTTCCTTCATTAAAATGAAACTTTCAGGTTTCTGTAAATATTATGACTTTCTGGAAATTAATAAGCTAAGAGACTTCAACAGGAGGACAGGAATTTAAAAGCCCCCACACATAGCCAACTAAAAAGTGTTAGTACATTAAATTCATAGACTCAAATATAATTTAATACATTCCTTCGTGAGTTAGTTTCTTTCACGCCTTTCAAATACTGTCTTTCATGTTAATACAGATAAAAATGCAAGGTCATAACATAGACCAATTATATAAAAAAAAAAAAAGAAAGAAAAAAAAAGAAAAGTGAATAGAAATCCAATAGTATCTTCCTATTTTAAAACAAAAAGAAGAATTTAAAATATATTTTTGTAGATGTTTTCAAATACCTTATTGAACCAATGGAAAATATTTACAGATTTGACCACATACTAGAAAATGTTTAGATGGATGAAAATGGCTTGGTGATAACCTCTATCACTAAGCAGTTATATAATTAAAATATAAAGAAAATTTTAAATCCTAAAATGAAATGACATCAGGAAGAGGTTCTTCACTGGTTGCACACTGGAACAGGCTCCCCAGGGACGTAGTCACTGCACCAAGCCTTTCTGAATTTAAAAAGTGATTGGACTGTGCACTTAGTCACATGGTCTAAATTTTTGGGCAGACCTGTGCGGTGCCAGGAGTTGGACTTGATGATCCTTATGGGTCCCTTCCATCTCGGGATATTCTATGATTCTATGATTCTATGAAATTTTTGGTAATTTTCTTGGGATTATTTGTTGAGGTTCTCTGTGTTTTTTAAGTAGAAAACTTTTTTTTTTTTTTTTTTAATTGTCTTAATAATTGTCTTATTGTCTTAAGGTCACTTTTTTGTCATATTTTTCACTTTTGTTTTATTCAAATGGACAGAAGAGTGCTTTGAGCATCTGTTTTAAGAATTTTCCCTTCACACAAACAGACACGCAAACTTCTCTGAAGTTTGGTAAGTCATAACAGGCAGTCTAGCCACAAACACATCAAAGGAACACTACTTACACAGTGAACTTAAGAAATGCCACAAACTTTCTTATCTCTTACTAACACACCTCTCACTTAAGAGTCAGCAGCCGTATTGCTTTACAGTGTCTAGTTCAAAATTTGTTCTGCAATGGTGTTTCTCCCAGTTCCTTAACCAGACCTTTATACTATTACTATTAGTACGTTTTACCAGGAGCTTATTCTGTCATTCTGCATAGCTTTTCTATGTTCAGATGCCATAGATTACTTGTGATTAATCCCCCTGAAAATAAATGTGAGACTACCCTTCCTGGATCTCAACATTTAGTGATAACTAGCCTTCATACTGCAGCTGTGGTTTTATCACCCACAGTCTTCAGCTTCCTGACCTGTTTAGGTGCTCAGTGTTATGTTAGAATAAATATCCAGTTAATGGTCTGGTTCCAAAGTTGCAAATAATTTTCCAGTTCCAGAAATGTAAGAACATTATCTAAAGACCTCCCTCTTGCAGTTTTTCGGGCTGAAACATTTCATCATAGAATTATAACTTATATTGGATAGCCTCCTGGTGACCAGTGTGTTTAAAAAAAATAAATCAAGAACTTAAGTGTAATTTATAAATTATATTTTCTTTACTTTTCTACATTGAAGAAGGCCTTTATATTCAATATATATATATTATTATATATATATATTATATAATAATTATTTATTTATTTATATATATATATAAAATTATATATATATATATATATATATATATATATATTGCCCCTGTCTGGATCATATTTAGTTATCTATCCCTAAAATGTGATTGTATTTAATTCACAACTTTTTTTTCTTTTTTTTTTTCTTCTTTTTTTTTCAGTTTCTTTGGAGAAATACTGGGTGTTAACTTCTACTCTGAGGTGAATGAGTACATAGTAAAGAATCTTATCCATTATGTTACTGCATCAGGCATGCTTGTAGATTAATTCAATTTGGTGGTCTTTATTAATTCAATTAGATTAGATGCAGAATAGGAAAAAGCAGATTGAATTATTTGCCTTTATCCAACTGTACCACTCAGCCTTCCTGTTTAAAAAAATGGAAAGAAAATCTAATTTCCTTGATGGCAGTAGAGAAGAGAACCCTTATCTTTGGAGAAAGAGGGAGTTATATCATTTGTCGCTGAACTACCATTCTGGGTTGGTTAACCTGGTGCCTAGAAGGAAGAGCTAATCTTAAGAGATGATCAGACCAAGCCCAAAATATGCAAATCACTCTTCCCAGCCTATTTTCTTCATTATTTTCACTGAAGAATCACTGAAACTGAACAGACCATGTGCCCTGTCCATTTTCCCATTGGTCATGTTTATAGGTAAATAAATAGTACCTGGAGTGATCTCCTTTTTGCTTATCTCCTGCTTCAATTCACTGCCACAGTTAAGGCCCTTATTCTGATGGTAGCACTAGTATATTTGCCTCTCTTTCTGCACTATTGCTGCAGGCCTGTTATATCTTAAATACTAATGAATCATTAAAAAGGGTATTAACATTGTGCTGGCTCTATATGTATGTCTTATTCTTCACACTTTTATAGCAATTTCCATTAGAGAACCTCATTACAGAAATTATTGTGACATGCTTTGAAACAGCAGCCTTCATTATATATTATCTATGTATTGGATTTGGGGAAATTAATGCACCAAGAAATGAAATGACTCACTCAGGGTCACAAAAGATGTGTGTTCAAGTCAAGATTAAAATCCAAGCCGTAGATCTCCACTGTGTTTACTGCACAATTGCTTCTTTCTCTTCTCTTTCTAGTTTTTCTTTTAAACCACACCCTAGTGTCGTGGTTCCGCTCGAGTGGGCAGCCGAGTTCCACCACAGCCGCTCTCTCACTCCCCCTCCTCAAAGAGGAATGGGGAGAAAATATGTGAAAAGGGCACAAGGATTGAGATAAGAACGAGAAAATCACGCAATAATTATTGTAACGGGCAAAACAGACTCGGCATAAGAAGATAGTAAGATTTATTGCTCATTACTAACAAGCTAGAGCAGTGAGAAACAAAGGAAAGAAACCAAAAGCACCTTCCCCCCCCATCTACCCTCTTCCACCTCCTCCCCCCGAGCAGCGCAGGGGAACAGAGGAATGGGGGTTATGGTCAGTCTACAGCACTTCTTCTCTGCCGCTCCTTCTCGGTCACTCTCGTCCCCTGTGCTGTGGGGTCCCACCCACGGGATGCAGTCCTTAATGAACTGATCCGGCGTGGGCTTCCCACAGGCAGCAGCTCTTCCAGAACTGCTGCAGATATGGGTCTGTACCATGAGGTCCATCCCTCAGGAGAAAACTGCTCCAACCTGGGTCCCCTACGGGCAGCAGCTCCTGCCAGGTCACCTGCTCCTGCGTGGTCTCCTCTCCACGGGCTACAGGTCCGGCCCGGAATCTGCTCCGGCAGGGGTCTTCCACAGGCAGCAGCCCCCATCAGTGCAGGGCCACCTGCTCCACCGTGGTCTCCTCCACGGGCTGCAGCATGGAACCCTGCTCCACCGTGGTACTCCATGGGCTGCAGGGGGACGTCCTGCTTCACCATGGTCCTCACCACAGGCCGCAGGGGACTTCTGCTCCGGCTCCTGGAGCACCTCTTCCCCTCCTTCTACACTGACCTTGGCGCCTGCAAGGCTGTTTCTCACTCCCTTGACTCTCCCGGCTGCTGTGTGGCGCAGCGTTTTTTTCCCTGTCTTAAATATGCTCTCACAGAGGCGCAAAACAACATCGCTTATTGGCTCAGATCTGGAAAACAATGGGGCCCTTCCCAAACATGGGGCAGCTTCTAGATCTTTCTCACAGAAACCACCGCTATGGCCCCCTGCTACCAAAACCTTGCCACATAAACCCACTACACCTAGTTATACATTCAGCTGGAAGATTCCACTATGCTGTTTTTGCTGTCAAACAGTAATTAGCATTTAGCCAACAATTAGTGAAAAATGGCTTGATTGCCTCTCTGAATTTCTTCTTCCTTTGCATTGGGATTCACAGGACAGAAAGAAAGTGGGATTATTGGGAAAGAAGAGTGAGGCTATGGGGAATGGCAGAGAACCAATGAGGAAGAGCCTAAGGAACCACTCAGGTGATGGGGTGACCATGAGATGTGCTGCTGCTGCTCCTGTAAGTCTCTTCTCAAATCTCCACAGATGATCAGAGAAATGTGGATTTCCCAGCCTTTTGGTGCTGGGGAGAATAGGGAGAATCATAGGTTAGAAGTCAGGTAGGAAGGATGGAAGGCTGAAGATGGACCTTCCCTTACGCAACCTGCTCTGTTATGTTCACA
This sequence comes from Aythya ferina, assembly GCF_964211825.1. Classification (NCBI taxonomy): domain Eukaryota; kingdom Metazoa; phylum Chordata; class Aves; order Anseriformes; family Anatidae; genus Aythya; species Aythya ferina. The sequence continues at coordinate 102,181,737 of NC_140297.1, forward strand.
GCCCAGAAGGGCAGTGTGGAAGCAATGTTTATTTCTCTTTTTATATGTTATATGTTATGTGAAAAAATGACACAAATTGTGTGCCTGCTCCCAAATTATACCAGTAGGTAAGTGGTACATACAGTGCCTACAGCTTTCTAATTTGTGAATGCAGGCATGATGCCCGGGTGTTTAGAGGGAACATGAAATTCAGTCTTTAGGGGGAAACCCAGTAATGCTCTGTTTACAGGATGCTGCTCTTAGTGGGTGTGACAAGGACCCTGTTTTTAGGACCAACTAGGTGACCAAGAATCTCTGACTGACTTTGTAGTAGCTGTGTCTATTGTAAAACAAATAAATGTCTTTAGACAACATTTTATATCATTGATCATTATGTGAAGTTGGACATTATGTAAAGTTGGACATTAATTTCTTAACTTTTGTTTTTCTTTTAATGCCATGTGCAGATAAATGAGTTTGAAATCCAGATGAATAAATAAATAATTTTTATATATACAGATAAATTAAGAATAATTTTCACTTAAGAGAATTTGTCTTTATTTTGGAGATATTCTGTGTATTTTATCTTACCTTTAATTAAAGAACGGATGTGTAAGAAGTTTCATTTGTAATAATAATTGAAAAAAAAAAATGTTAACATAAACTTATGTTTATGTTTTCTTTCCACTGTACAATTTGCAAAAATATCACTCATCTGTAAACTTGTATATGCATATGAAGTGTGACAAGAAAACAAACAAACAAATTTCAAGGCAGAAAACTTTGTCTTTTTGTCTTTTGCCCCTTCATTTGCAACTACAGTTTACAGAACAGCTAGTCACTGATGTTATTAGAGATTTAAATGTAAGAAACATATCCTGTGTTGATGGTTTAAAGGCCACAATGCCCCGCAGCATCCAGGAACCAGACCTCTTCAGCTCACAGAATCCTTTCTTCTCCTATGCAAAATATGCAGTTTGGTTTCTGAAACTTCCAATTTCCTGTTCTTGTTTTCAGCAAAGCACCTATTTCCTGAGAAAAGCTAAATGTCCATTAATATTTTTATCAGTTTGAAGAGATAAATTTGCAATCCAAATAAAACAAGACTAAGTCTTCAACTTTTTTTTTTTTTTTTTTTAAATATATTTATATTTCAGACTCAGGATAAGATGGACTACTGACACTATGGAGTATTTTGTGAATCCAGTTTATGGCTTGTCCAGGAAAATATTAAAATGTTAATTGTTCAGTTAACTTGTAGTTAAGGATTGCTATTAGAAAATGTGAATTTTTTTTTTTTTTAAAAGAAGCTCATTGAGTTATAAAACATTATTGGTCCTCACAGCTTGTGCTGTTGTAACGTTCCAGTGCTTGAGGAAATTGAATATTACAGTAATTAAAAGAAAGCACTATGTAAATGAAAAGATTATGAAAGCAAGGACATGAGATTTGTTGTTGTTGTTAAATGTTGTTAAAGTTGTTAAACTTGGAAGGCTAAGCCCAGGTATCTAAAAAAAAAAAGTTTTGTATATAATATTTTCCTATTTTTCTAAAGAAGTTTGATTGGTAAGGCATCCAATGAATTTGAAGAATAGAACTTCTTCATAAGATAACAAACTAGAACTTTCCTGTATTGAGAAGGTATATATTACCTAGAAAAACTGTTTTTACCTACAGCTGTAAATATGATTTCTTGGACAGGAAAATTGTCCAGGACAATTGGACAGGAAAATTAAGGAATCACTTATAAAAATGAAAAATCACGAGGATAAAAAAGAAAAAACACTTTCACACTGAATCTCAGATCTGTTCCCTTCCAAGGGCAGACTTTCCAGAAGAAGAAAATAAATAAAGTTCTTGAATCCTTAGTAAAACTTTTTCTAGATAATGAGATCACAAAAGTAAGAAATTGTGGAAAGTAGCCTTTATAATTTTTTTTCATTGCTTAACAAAGACACATTATTATTAACATACTTATATAAATATATTACCTTTTATTTTTTCCTAAGAGTAAAGATAAACTTTAATTCAGGTAGTACATGTTTTTGAATTAAAAATTGTCATAGAGTACATTTATTCTATCACTTCATTGTTAAATCAATATATTCTGCTATATGAGAAAAATAAGGTAGAGTAGAAAAAATACAACCACAACAATGGATAATTAGAGATCTAGCAAAGAACTGGAACAATGCAAAACAAAATGTTTTATTATCCTAAAACATGTCTACTTTCATACATACCAATAAATATACATATTTTGGTTTACAGACAGGTTGTTGCATTGTGGTAGGAGTCTTAAACAGATCTAATGCTAATTTCTACTCAATCTCATGCAGGCTATTACTTATTACTATTTATTTTTGTTGTCAGCTTTAGTTCAAACTACATTTGTTTATTCATTTGAGAATTTTAGATTGTTGATTCAAACTTCAAATCAATCATTATATTGTTCCAATTTTAAGCAGCTCTGCAAAACTGTGGCCTGCTGAAGTGCAAAAATGCTTGCAATTGTCTGGAGAAAAATCTGTAAAAATGTGAGAGTGTAGCTTGTTTTGATACTTTTCAATATGAGTCACAAATACTAAGGATTCTTACACCTTTAACAAAAGTTTTCAAGCTGCACAATCATGATTCCTAAATACTAACTTGTGATGTTTTATGATAAGTAAATTCTCAGATCTTAAGACATTACTTTTTGTAACTAATCACAGAATTATAAACTCTAATTTATAGGAACTGTCTTATCTTCTCCCAGATTTCTTGCTCCTCAAATAATAGGTAGATGTTGAACTGCAGTGTCAGAACATGGAGAAATTATGTTGATTTTGAGTAAATAACATAGAAGTGTTTTGCTTGTTCTTTTGAAGCCTAAAGATCCCTGCTTCATCATTTATTACAGTATTCATGTGTATTTCTGGAGATTCAATAGTAATGAGAAATTTTCTTTGAGGTGGATTTTGATATGAGTTCAGTCTCTGATGCAATTGCATCAATATCTCAAAGTTGGTGTTAGAATGTGAAAGCAAAAAGCTCATGATGTTTTTCATGTTTCAGAAGTAAACACTTCCTGTGAGAATGTGGTATGCAGAGACTGCATAAAACCTTGTGTGCCAAAGTCATTGATTCCAGTGTTCTTTGAGATGGACCACACAGCTTTCCTTATTGTTGTTCTTCAGCTCTGTGGAAGTAAGATCCTTCCCCTATTCTTATCTTGTATACTTCTATACTTCTATACTTCTATACTTCTATACTTCTATACTTCTATACTTCTATACTTCTATACTTCTATACTTTTCCTTTTCCTTTTCCTTTTCCTTTTCCTTTTCCTTTTCCTTTTCCTTTTCCTTTTCCTTTTCCTTTTCCTTTTTTCTTTCAACATCATGACAGATAGGATCATAATTAACAAATGTATTACTATGTGGTTTGTGCAAATGTTAACCATTCAATAATGTTTACAAAATTATACTATCTAGGGTTAGACTTTATTTTTAGTGAGCATTTTTTTCACAGTTTTGCTTTTGGCATTGTCAAAGTAATTTCTGAGTTTTACTATAATACATTCCCACAATGTTAATAGTGAAACTGAACTGTGCATGTTTTAGCCCATGCAGAAGGAAGGTTTGTGGATTCAATTGTAAAGCTTTCTGAGAAGATGAAACTGGAATGCATATATCCAAAAAAAGCTGTGATAATCCAGACATCCTGGATGAAACATAATGTAACTTATAAAGAAAATATAGCTGTCTTGCATGCAAACTATGGCATACATATTGAAGACAAATACAAAGGAAGAATATATTTTGAAAATGCTTCCAGAGAAGACAAGTCCTTATCTTTCATCAAGAGCACTTTTGAAGATGTTGGTTTTTATTTTTGCTCCATTGCAACTTACCCAGATGGAACTTGGGAAAAGGTAATAGAAGTTATTCAGCCAGGTAAGAATCTCTCTCTCTCTCTCTCTCTTCTTATTTTAATTTCTGTTTTATGCAAAACAGAAATATATGCCAATTTAGGGTGTATCTGGTGCTGTATTTTTCTTTTCAATTATTCTTCACATAGAAATGGAGTAACTTAGGGGAAAATGACATGTCAGAAAATAATTAAATTACTTTGACAAAAGGTCATTTTAGGAGAAGTGGAAAGTAGGGAGTGGAACTTGTGGAGCCAGACAGATGTTACAGCAGCCATGTGTTACATACTTCAGGTACTAATGTTCATTGCAACAGTAATATTTCCATTGTAACAGGGTTCTCTTAGCATTTCAGTCAGCTATAGGATCTCTACAGAGGATAAAATTACATCCTTATCGGAGGATAAAATTACACCTTACACTCATGGAGGGTAATGTATTTTTATCATAATGTTCCACAGTGAGGGTACCCTTGTCTCAAAACTAGGGTAGTTTTTTTTCTAGCAGCTCCTCTCTGGTTGTCTTTTCAGGGAAAAAAATAAATAATAATAATAATAATAATAATAATAAACATTTAGGAATGGTGTGGCAACAAAATAAAGGGAAGTAGGGAAGAATAAATGAAGAAAAATGACCTTTTCTTCAAAAGGAGACTGTTCAAAGGTGGAAAAGGGAAGAAGGAATGAAAAGATCCACTTATGCCCATGTACTTTCTGTTCAGCTGCCCATGTACTTTCCAAAGGCTCTCTAATTACCTGACCACTCATCCTATTTGATTTCTTTTCCAATTCTATGAGTAACATGAGAAAGAACCCCTTTTCAAGTATTTTTCCATACATGCCTGTTCAGTATTAGTCACTTTACAACTCTGATGGAAGGTTCAAAGATTCCCTGATGATAGGAGCTGAGCTGTAATCATTAAGTCCTTAGAAAATCATTACACACAAATGATAGAACATTCTTCAGAAAGCAACTGATTTTGGTTATTGGTGTATTGATTTGATACAGTGCAAGTAGAAAGAGTCTGTATCTCTTTCCCATCCTCCAGAGTAAAAATAGACTTCATTCAATATTTTATTGTGTTTCACAGCTGGCAAAGAATGAGTTGAAAGAGAAATTTAGCCCCTACCTTTTGAAAGACGAGAAGATTAAAAATAAGAGTTCTCCTTGCCTGATCCCTCTCTTTCAACTTTATTTTCCCTGCACTTCTATTATTTCATTGTTACAGTTTAGTGGTGGACCTGACTCTTGTAGTAGATACCTAATTTAAAAAATGTTAAAGCTAGATTGTTCCTGCCTTCACCATTGAAGACTTCTGAAACTTGATTTTAGCCAATAATTTTGGTGATGGAATGGGAATCCAGTTCTGTCTTTCTATAGCTTTCCAGATAGCTTTCTATCTGTAAAAATGGCTACTTATCAAAGCAGAAACTAAACCACACACAAATTATTGGCCTAACTTAAAAAAAAAAAATAATAATTCTACCTCTCCTGAATTACATAGTTACATAAGGTAACTGAAATGATTTTTGCTGCTATAGCCCACTTAGCTTAGCCCCCAAATAATTCAATCATTCATGTGTAGATGAAATGACCATCTTGTGAAAGATTTAAGCAGGGTCCCTCATTGCAGGCTTCCAGTCAAGGTCAGAGGTCCTTAACTGTGATTCTGAATGTTTGCTTCACTATGGTGACGTTTTGTTACATAGATCTGGAGATCCTAATTGTTATTTACCAAAAGGAACAGGCAAACTAGATCCCTTATGAGGCTCTGTTCAACCTTAGTTCTGGCAGTGCTGAGCGTTTCTTCATTCTGGTTTGATTTGGTACAAAATCCTAAAAGTTAGGTGCAGTAGAAGTCTACTGAAAGCTCTTGCCTTTTTTTTTTTTTTTTTTTTTTTTTTTCCCCTGGTCAAAGCAGTACTGACCTCAGCTGTTTTTTTCTGAATGTGTAGGCTAGCATTAATCTGAAAGGGTTCAAGAAACAAGGCAGTGAGTTTCCTGTGGGATATTACCCTTCAGCCTAGCACTTCAGTTTGGTAATCCACTTACAGATTTCAGCACACTGTAACCAAAACAAAAAGTGGATCTGTTATCAGTTACATTTTTTTTTTTTTTTTAATGATAATGCAATACAGATAAATACAGTATTTGGTATGCAAGATTTCTCTCTTGGGTTAAGCACTTTAAAATACAAAGCTAACCTCCCCATTTTCAAATATGTCTATTTAATCCTGCTAGAGAGAGAGAATAGCGTTGAATAGAAATTAATCCTTTTCCATTTAGAGAATCAAGGTTTCTAAGAACAGGAACAATCAATCCTGTTCAGCTCCCAATAGATGTGCATAAACAAGGTCTTTACATTCACTGATCAAAAGAGAATAGAGTGTCACCAGAGAAGATGAAATATTACAACTACACTGCAAATTAAATATGTTATTAAAAACAGAGCTTGAAGAATTTTATTTATTTATTTATTTTTAACATATTTATTATAGTAGAAGTGTTATTACTCAGACTTTATGTACATTTTACTTACTCATTCATCAGTAATAAATATTTTAAATTCCTTGGATGAGATTTTGTTTTGGCTTAATCAACAGTAAACTTCAATTGCACTTCCATACAGCCAGTATTCTAGCTTGCTGCTGACACTAGAAGTATAATTTTTCTTCTGTCTTCCAGGCGGTAAAATTAGGGTATTGCTGTTCATCTTTAAAGTTTGTATTCTGCACCAGGGAATTCAAGAGAGTGTTGAGAAATCTAAGTGTTTGTCTCATACATGCATGGGACATAAATGTTTTGTTGGATGAATGTACACTATTAAATAGTTAAGGTCCTGGAAAATGAGGTGTTTTTTAAAGGAATTTTATATCCTCTGGTATACATAAATCTGGCCAACATGCTAGAAAAATCTTTTTATAGGTTATTAAAATTGCTTTTGAATTGCACTGTTTTCTTTGGTTAGGATTTATAATTTATTGATTCCCAATAAACATCATAAACATTTTTTTTCAGAAAAACACTAATTTGCCTGCACTACCCAGATAAATGAACTCACTGTAAAATCCATTTCTTCAGTTTACAATAGTTAATCAACAAACATTTTAATAGACTAAATTTATTTATTTATTCAGGGAATTGCATGATATCTACTGTTTTGTAATTTACTGTTTTAGTTTTAAAGATCCGTTGGCTAAGCTAAAGCTGTTGCTGCCTTTAAGTGGATGCAACTTTTAAATTTCAAAATTCAACATTCAGTGCAAAATTTAAGCTTTCTCTGTTATATTAGCACAGATGAATTAAACTTATATTATTAATTTTTTTTTATGTCAGTCAAAACTGAAGTCTAGTTTAGAATTTTTGTTCTACCTGGGCATTGAGAAGTTTCAGGATTTGTCTATACTGACCTGGTACTGTGGGGGACACAGATATTCCTGCCTATCTTAAATAGGTAAGTATGCCAATGATGTATTTGCAGCACAGATCTCAATGAAAATTTGCAACAGAATATAAACATGGAATCGAATTTCCACTGAGTGGAAATAAATGGAAATAATTACAAATGGCATTATAGTCACAGTGGAGTTTCTTAACTAGATTAAAGTATGAAGTAAAATGTTCTGCACGTGGTAATCATATCTGCTGCCAGTTATGTAAATTTGGATAAAGTATCGTGGATTAACTTTTGCTGGCTTATGAAAAAATGAATGCTTCTGCACTCAAACAGTTCAAAGTTGCTCTAGTGCTTCATTACTGTTAGTTAACAGAAGTCATGAGTCTGATTCTGCTTTCCCATGTTCTTGTATACAATTTTTAAAAATTGTGAATAGAAAGTCAGTAAAATTGGCATGATTCTGATTTGTCAACATTTTTTATTTGCATAGTAGGAAGGATCAAGTACTAATGCTCAATGAATAATGTCAGTTAGTATCGATTAAAGTACTATCTCTAGATCCAGCCACACAGAAATGTTAACAGGCCCCTGACACATTACAAGACCAATCAGATATAAAAGTTTTGGGATCACAACTTGCTTTTAAAGAAAGAAGTTTAGCATTTGAAAAACTTTAAGCAAGTCTCTTTTTATGATTATTTTGACATCTCTACTTCTTTCTCTTTAGCTTAAAGGTGTTTTTATAAATCAAAATTCCATCATTGTTACAATTTCTCACACAATTAAAGATGCTATTAAGTGAATAAAAGGTCACAACAGTTTAGCATTGTGAGAGTAGAACTACTCTCACAATGTACTACAATAGTGCTGGAGTACTCTTATTTAGGACTCTGTTCTTGGATTACTCTCTGGACACTGAACACCTGTTCATCCCACTGTGAAGCTAGTGAACTAGCTTCATTTTCAATAAGGAGAAAAAAAAATAAAAAGTGAGAAAAGTTTAATTTTTGATTGGGAATGACTGAGTTTTCATAAGGATCTGAGATCCCAGGACACAGAGGAGATTATAGTTTTCATTACAGAGGTCTTTTCCTGGTGCACTATCCTCATTGTATTACTGACAGGTGGAAGACCCTAAAATTGGTGATAAATCACCACTTAAATAATTTTTTTGATATAATTGTTCCAGCAAGTGTTTTATTATTGTTGTTGATGATGATGTTGTTATTATTGTTATTATTACTACTAGATGTTGTTTTAAATCAGTCCTGAAACTATTTTAGGCGATACAATAAAAATGTTAGGACATATTTTTTTTCTTTCTGCCTTAAATTTTGGCTAAGATTTCCTATGACATTCATGAAATACATGAGAAAGAACTCTCCTCGGCTGCAGAATGTTATCCTTGTTTTCTTTGTTGGTAGTTACTCAGAGATAGACAGAAAAGCAATAATAGTTAGGGCATAACAACTTCACATGTTATATAGCTACAGGATATTTTTACAAATAAATGCAATGCTGAAATTCTGTAACATAATTGCACAGAACTCAAGAGTACATTCTGCCACCACTACACATGATTATATTGGCTAAGAATAGTCTAGTTATCCCACAGGAAGGTATTTGCCAGCTGTGTGAATCTAGTGCTTCTTTTATCCTGTAGTGTAAGCATACATCCAATGGTTTTCAGAACAGAATTCTAGAGCTTTTTTCTCTTAATATTCCTACATTTTTATGATTCACAGCCACTCCTACATTAAACAAATGTAACCCATGCTTTCAGAGATAACTCCTTCTATAATTTTTAAAAAGGTGTAAAGATTGTGTAGGAATTGTCATTAATCACAATATTTCACCTTTCTTAATAAACAGTTTAAGGGCAATCCGTAGTTCCTTATATATAGTTCTTATGACTGAAGACTGATTTAGTACCATATATAATGTGAGGAATAGAGAGTGAAGTGAAGTCACTACTAATGGAGGAAACATTAGAGTTGAAGACACCATGCAGGGATTGCCGAGTACCAAAATGATATTATTTCATACGTTTACTGTGCAGAAGAGAAAGCATTTAAGCTGATGATTTTTGTAATTTTATTGCAGATAAAAGAAAGTTGAGGGAGTGGTGTACACTACTAATCTGTTGGTCAGGTGTGTAAAGAGGTGTGTGTTTGACTGTGATCTCTGATGGCCATATTAAATACCACAGTGCTCAGCTGGCAAGCTGACCAAAATTAAAAGAGTCGTGGTGAATGGAGCCAAGTCCAGTTGGAGGCCAGTCACTAGTGGCGTCCCCCAGGGCTCCACTCATGGCTCCACTCAGGGCTCCACTCAGGGCTCCACTCAGCCGACCCCCATGGCTACACTCCCAAATCTCCCCCTTCTTTACTAATATCAACCATTTTCTCGACACAAATTACCACTCCATATATAACATACTCAAGATGAGTCTGTACCTGCACACAGCAGGACAATCACTTCTTTCAACTGGTTAGCTATGCTGTAGTTATTGTACCCCAGGATGCAGTTGGCCCTCTGGCTGCCAGAAGACATTGTTGACTCATACTGAGTCAACTGAAATCCCTATATCCTTCTCTACAGGGCTGCACTCTGGCCACTTTTTCCCCAACCTATATGAACACCCAGGACTGTATCACTCCAGGTGCAGAATCCAGGACTTATTACATTTCATATGGCTGGTGAATGCCCAGCTCTCTAAATCTATCAATATCTGTCTGTAGGGCCTCCACCCTCATCTATGACAATCTGGTATTTTTCCACTTGTATGCACCATGTCTTTGCCACACATCTGGATAGAAAGTCAAAAGTCTTCATCAGAAAAAAAAGTGACATATAAAATGAAAACTGATATATAAAATGAAAGCTACCGTGCAATTGTCAGACCAATGTTGTATGTTAATTTACAGAAAGAGTGGATATACTTAAAATTGCCTTCAATGTTTTTGTTCTGTGTTTATTTTCCTTTCAAATCTGTTGAATCTGACCAAGAATTTCTATATATTTTGAATCTTATGTTTGTTTTCTCACTAGCTTTATTTCAGTTAGTTGATAAAATATTACTAGTTTGACTTAAAAAAATGTCATGCTGTGCTTTAATGGGAAATATTCTTTTGACATTCATATTAACTTTTACGTCTTGTAATGTTAATTATGTATAGCTGCATAATTGGTTTTATTGTTAAATTGCTTGAAATTATTTTTTTTTCTTAAATTTTTGAGTAAATTTGTCTTTCAGTTAGTTACTGACAGTGGATCATTTGCTCAGGAGATGTGCTTTGCTAGCAACTTTGAATAACTTCTTTAATAAAGTATTTAAATGCCAGATGTACCATGAAGTACTCCCATACTTTAAATATAATGATCAACCTCTTCTGTGACAGCAGAGACAGCTTTTCTATTCTTAGCTAGTGTGGTGATATCCATGCCACTCAGCACTTACTTCTATATTAATGTTCTTCTGCCTGTCAAAAGCAGTACGTTGTATAGATTTTTTTTTTTCGAGTACCTATTCACCTGAAATAGCTTGCTTTCTATTTATTTCTGTCTCAATTTAGATTGTGATTCATAGGTCTACAGTGAAAAATTATCATCCCTTTAAAGTACATGGAAACGGGAACAAATCCTGAGGGATCTTCATTCCTCAGCTCTTAGACTCTGAGATGCCCAGAACAAGAACTATCTCTGTATTTTACAAAGTGTCAACCACATTATCAGCACTTAATTAAAAAGAAAGAGGATGGAGCCAAGGGAAGCTGCCTTTTCCACACCTCTGCTGTGGTTATTGACCTGTTAAATACTGCTTTTCTTTGTTTTTATCTTCTGTGAAGAACTAAGGGCTGGATGCCCCTTCAGTATAAAAGACTAGAAACAAACAAACAACAACAACAAAACACACACACTACTTCTTTGGAGAAGAGTAGAAGGAAAAGCTTCCCTTCCAAAGGAAAAGCTTTGATCAAAAGGAATTACAGAGCAGTGGAAAATTCAGGCTGGAAGAGACATTGCACATTCATCTCATCCATCTCTGTATTCTGAGGAAGAATATCTGAATAATCTCTAACTAATTCCTATGCTGGAAATTTATGCATAATATTCTTGCATAGTCATTCTAGTGCTTAACCAGTCTTGCAGTGAGATTTTTTTTCCCATTACATCTAACCTAGATATCTTTTATTTAATATTGAGCTTATTCACTGTAGTCCTTCCCTTTGAAAACTAAAAGGAAGGCACTCTTATTGTCAGACTTCAGTCATCTCTTTGTACAAACAGTTAAGTGTTATACTTAGATCATGATTCTTAATTTCCCCACTCATGCTCATTAGAATTGCCTCCAATTTGTATATTACCTTATTAAAATAAGATAGCTAGAATGTTCCATCTAAGGCCTTAACATTGCTGAATGAAGCAGAATAATTTCTTTGTCTTACATGTACATGGTTTATATACATGATAAAAATTTCTTTTGGAAATTGATTTTGATTCTATCTAGCTAGCAATCAATTATAACATCCAGAGCCTTTTAGCCTTTTACTCAGGACTTTATTATTATTATTATTATTATTATTATTATTATTATTCTCCTCTCCTCTCTCCTTACCATTTTGAATGTCTGGTTGTTTCTTAAAACTAGTAGTAGTACTCTTACTTACTATGTTTTCATCAGAATGTACAATCTTAAGGAATAATGATAACATTCATTACCTATGAGGAGTGGTGTGCTTTTAACAAAATAAGATACTTTTGAAGAGTCATTTTATCCATTCTCTCTGAGCATTGTTTTAATGAACATATATTGCATGTTGGCTGGATACTATAGTTATTATCTGACCTGCTGCTGTATGATAATTTGGGGATGAGTCTCACTTCTGATCTGTTCACCTGTTGACAAAACTTGCTGTCTGGGGAGGTTTACTACTTACTAGATCTCGATTCAGTTGTTGCAGAGAAATTGCCATGGCTTTCTCTGTCATCAGACTCCTACCCCCAACTGCTCTTCCACACAGGCACCAACAACATGGCAAGAAGAGACCAGGCATGACTACATGGTGCTGGATGTGGTGGTCAAGGACATGCATGGCTTAGGTGGTGTCTTGATCCTGCAGATGAAGGGAAAAGTCCCAAGAGGGAGGGATTGTTTTCTGTGGACCTGATGGATAGCTGGTGTTGACAATAAAGTGTTGTCTTTTATCACCATGGACCCTTTTTGAGGATCAAGGGATGTTAGGAAGAGACAGGATCCAACTGAGCAAGAGGGGAAAAAACATCTTTTCCAACAGGCTGTTCAGTCCCAAACTGAGGAGGAGATCTTTAACAGGAATGACAGGAAAGAGAGATGACAACCCACAAATGAGCAAGGCATTGGACTGAGTTGACAAGACAGAAGGATGACTACCCTAAATGTATGCACACAAATAAGGAAATGCTGAAGGGCAGCACTGGGGGGGGGGGAAACTCATACCTTTCTGTAAATCAGAATGACCATATGAAATGTTTGTACACCAGTGCACATAGCAGGGGGAAAAAACAAGGAATCTGAACTATGTGTGCAGTTGTAGGACTAAGATCTCATTGGGATCACAGAGAAGCGGTGGGATGGCTCACATGAGTCTGCGATGGCTCACACAGTGCTGCGATGGATGGATGTGGGCCCTTTAGGAAGTACAGGCCAGGTTAGTCTAACACCCTATTTGAGGGTGTTGCCCTTTATGTGAGAAAGCACAGGGAATGCAGAAAGTTCTGTCTAGCATGGATGACAAGCCATCTGAGAGATAATGGGCCAGGATTAGTAGGCAGACCAACATGGGTGATGCTGTGATGGGTGTCAGCTACCAACATCCTTATGAGGAATAAGTAGATGAGACCTCCTTCAGACTGCATCCTGCCATTTTCCAGACCTCATGAGAATAAAACTACCTGGTATCTATGGAGGGGCAACACAGAAGAGCACAAACATTTCTGGAGGTTTCTGGAATGCATTAATGATAAATTCCTCCCACAGGTGATTAAGTAGCTGATGAGAGGAGGCAGTCTGCTGAACCTCAGACTTACAGAAAAGGATGAACTTGTGGTCATGATGATCAAGGGCAACATTTTCTGCAGTGGCCGTGTGGTGCTGGAATTCATGATCCCAATTAAAAATGATAAAACTGAAAAAGTAGGATCACAACTCAGGGCTTCAGAAGACCAGACTGGTCTATTCAGTGATCTGCTTAGAAGAATCCAATGGGTGATGGAGAAAAGGGGGCTGGGGGAGATCTTGCTGATTTTTAAGTTTAGCTTCTCTTAGCATTACATCCAGACAAGCAGGAATTGAGCAAAAATGCCAGATGGCCTGCATGAGTGAAGATCCCAACTAAACTGAAGCATAAAAAAAGAGCATAGAAGAAGTGGAAGCAGTGGCACGTAACGTGGCAGGAACCTTGGAAGATTGTCCAAGCATGCAGGAATGCAATTAGGAAAGGAAAACCAACCTGAAATTAAATCTAGTGGATTTTTTTGTTTGTTTTTTAAAAAGTATTCCCCTGTCTCTATAAGCCAAGAACACTTTATCTTCCCAGCTACTAATCCCCAATTCTATGCCACTGCAGGAATCACTGTGAATTTCAACTTAATTATAATTTCAATTATCTCTGGTATCAACAATTACTTCTGTGACACCCAGATCTAGATCCAAGAGTTTTATGACTTTAGGGTTTATTTCTGCAAGTGTAAATGTGATAGATGAAATCTTGAGGTAATGGAATTTGGAAATCACTATAGGATGCAATTGCAGGGGAAAATAGAAAGTGAACAGTGACGGTTTTAAAACATTGGAAATTGAGGAGATACAGTAATAATTTATATAGGACAGAATAATATTTTATTTGGAGAAATACATGTTAAGTTATGGAATGAATAGAGGTAGGTGAAAAGCAGAAGGTAAAAGGAATTACAGATTCAGATAATTAAACTTCCAAAATACTCTGAAGAAAATTACTGAGACGTAATCAATATTTTAAGTTCTGATTTTTTCCCATCTGTAGAACCTCTTTCTACTACTTATATTTCTAATGATGAACTTTTCTTTCAGCTGGCCTGTCAGACAGGGAATATAATTTATAACTTACTAAAAACAAAAAGAAATGGAAATATTCAGAGTAGAATGTTGATGATATATTGATTTCTTTTATTTTTCTTACTTGGCACCAAACTGCATAACGAACTTATTGTGAAATACTTCTCCACTACAGTTTCAGTTCATGAAACAATCCATTAAAAGTACTAAATATGTTCTGAGATGCAGGGAAACAATGACAACAACAAACACAAAACAAACAGAAAAAAACAACCCTGTACATCTTCATGTTGTGCTCCAGGGCATTATAATGCTTGTGAAGCTGTATATACACTGTCCACTGACTTAACCCCTTTGACTTTCCCCCCGAGAAACATCAGAGGGAATATATCTAAAAATACATTTGCTCTTAGGAGCCACTTTACCTTTTCACACCCTTTCTCTCCCTCTCTCCTCTGCTTTTTCTGCCCTATATGACTTAAAATGTGATGTCCTCTGTTCTATGGGAGATGTGAGCAGAGAGGCACAAAATACACACATGCACATGCTTGCATGCACGTACACACAGACACACACAGAGATGTTGTGACATACAGTTCTCCAGCATAATATTTATTTTCATCCACAGTGAGAAAATATGGATCATTAACAATAAGTGAAGGCTGAGCACAGTATCCTATGCCATTTCTAGATATTCATTGAACTGCTATTGTGGGCAAATTCCCTTAATTCTGAACTGATGAAATTCCTGGAGAAGACAAAAATCTGAAACTGTGACCTCTTATAGTTTCAAGACCTCCTGCAGTCAAGTCCTATGGTGACGCATTTTATATTCTTTTCATATGATTTCTTTCCCAACAATCAAGTTTTTCCTTGCTCAGAAATGTTTGTACCTACTGTACTCTCTCTCTCCTTCTCTTTGGCTTTTTTCTTTCTTTGCATTGCAGGTAGCTAAAGTTCAGTTTAAAAGAGTAAAATTACAACAAATGGTGGTGCAATATATGCAAACAAACTGGAGCAGATGAATTAAAATCACATGCTATTTATAACTTCATGCAGAATTATTAATTGGTACAGAAAGATTCACCAAATTGTTACACTATTTCACAAAGTTGTTACAATATAACAACTTAAATGTATGTCTTAAAAGTATAGGGCTATAAATACCTTCATTTTGACTTCTGCAACCTGAATAACTTGCTGTTGGAAAAATTATTTTACTAGTGCTGTTTTTTGAGTCCGATTTTAGAACTGGTGCCAGTAGCTCATAAGAAACTAAGATCTTTATTGGCCCAATGTATATAATAGCTATGTATCCACATTTCCCTGCTTCATCCAAAACCAGACAAAACCGTTTTTTAAGGACTCAACAAAATTGCATAGTATGTGCACACAAGATGTTAGTTTGGGAGCTAAATGCAATTCCAAATATAGCCTACTGCGAAAGGGTGAAAAGGCCATTCTTGAAATATTTTCTAATCTGAAAGTTGATTTTCTTGGTGCTAGAAAGCCCTGGAAAAAGTTTATCTGCAGAAAATTTTGAGACTCTTTTTCATCTGCAGTTTATTTTGTCACTTCCTCTTAGCAGAGGAAGACAATTGTTCTAGTACATAAACCAACCTTATGCAAACCTGGGAATCTATCTCTGCCATAGAGCTAAGTTAGCTTTGCTGTTTTGAAAAAATCTGTTAAGGTCATTTCTTATTTCTGATGGATAATATTCCTTCCTAATGGTAGCTTACTCTGAAGATAGTTCTGTTATCATCAGTCTGAGTGATATGAGCTTGTCCTGACTTTGAGGTACCTCAGAGCACATAGAAAATACCCTTGTGCTGGGATGGTTGGAGGTGTGCTGTAACTCACCATGTTAATTTCTCATCATTGTGTACACTGGCCCACTGGGCAGCAGCAGCTAGTGTAGCTCTGTATAACACCTCCACTGGTGGTGCTTAACCACAGAAAAGCAGAAACATGCAAAGCCAGAAAAATGCCTAAGTCCTTCAGTACATCTCAGCTGGATTTTGACTTTCTGATATTGCAGTACAAATGCTGAAGCGTGATATTTATTTATTTATTTATTAAATATGGTTTTAGATCAGAAAGAATTTATGAAATATTTCTGTAGCCCAGAGTGAAACTCTGGAACCTTGTGTAAGATTAAAAATCTGGAACTGGTGAAACTCACAATGAATGGTAATTAAAATGTCACATATACTGACTTTAAAAATGAATAATCTAGCTGAAAACAAGTCTAAATATTTAAGTAACTTTCCAGTGAAGAAACACCTCTAGCTCAAGACCAAAAGAATGAAAAAAAAACAAAAACAAAAACAAACAAACAAACAAAAAACAATATCAGAAGTGGATAAGACAAGAACCACAAATAGAAAGTCTGAAATTTTCTAACCAAAAGAATGAAGACCAGGCTTTTACATAACATTTATTTTGATTTTTAGTTCCCTGCTGTAAGAAATAAAAAAAAAAAAAAAAAGCTACAGAATTATTTTATTTTCCCTCCAAAATGGAATCCTGAACTTAATCAATTTCTGTGCTGCAGAATTTCTTTTCAGTTTCTTGAGCCTTTAAATCCTAGGAAGTTGGTTTGCACTCATTTATACCTCTATATATCTGAGATTTACTTTCCAAGAAATATATTGAAATATTATGCTTTTAAAAATATAAAAGCTTATTTTTCTCTCTTTGTATTTCTAATGGCCCTGAACCATATCGAAATATGTGTAGTTGCAAAATATGATGTGATAACAGTATGCCAAGAGATGCGAGGACGGTATCAAATGCTGAGCATTTCTTTATAAAGCAGAGGTAAATGTGCCTTCCTTAAGTGCTGTCACCTCCTACTCCTTTCTCTCCAGGAGGAGACATGATGTGGCCATGGCAGGGGGCAGAGCGGGCAGCAGCAGCTGTGGCCAGAATAAGCAGAGAGATGGGGAAGTCTATTTTTATTGGAAGCAATGTTATTTTTTTTTTAGCATTACTGAAATGTTGACATGGTGTATCACCTTGAGATGCGTGTGTGCAGGGGTGAAGCTATGTGGGTGTGCCTTTTTCTTTTTTCCATAGAAGTATTTCTCAGAGCGGGAGGTTCTCAACCCACGCGTACCAGGCTGAAAGCAAAGAAACTGTGTTCAGAAAGATGCTAAATAAAGCAAGTGGTTAAACAGAGGAGAAGGAGGATGAAAGAACAGTTATGTAGGTGTCAAAATAAAAATGGGACAATTGCTTAAAACAAAAGCCTGAAACACTTCAGTGTACTTGGAAAATTTAATTAGAAATATGTAGGCCTTATTCCCCACTGCTTGTGTGCTGCATAACAATTTAAGCTGTGCACAGCATGATACTGTAGGGATGAAAGTGATTTACATCTTTTATCTGGAGTGCAAATGCCTGAATTTTGCTTCATACTGTCAAGTAAATTACACATGTAAAGCAAAAAATAAAAATATAAATAAATCTGTCAGAATGTCTGTGAAAATAATGGCAGAATGTATAGTGGCTGAGAATCTCAAAAATATTTATAATTTATTTTTACTGTTCCTACATAGTTGTCCTTATTAACATATTACTTATTATATGTAAATCCAGCAAATTATATAAATATATTAAGATTTGTATCCTAGAAATTCTTCACTGAAGTTGTAAGACAACCTTAGATTTGTAATTTATAGGTTGCAGAAAAAAATATATTACAGTATTACATATTATACACTGACAAGCTTTTTACTGAAGATATTTTTTGTTATTTACTTGATTTTAAAATGGTGAATGCTATTACTTAAAGTAATAACTCAAAGCAGAGAAATTTCAGTCAAAATTATTTGAGATAAGAATATATCTATGGGTGAAATCTTGAATTTATTTGTAAGTCTCCTTTATTACTATAGCCTGGCTATTGCACATGTTTTTCCATAATATGTGGGTGGTTAAGAATATTTTTTATTAAAGTGGCAAGATTTGAGAATTAGAGTTCATAGGCTGGAATGTCCTGTAACATTACTGATATATATTCTGAGGGTCACATCAAACTACTCTCTTTTTATAATAAACGTGAAAGCAGAACAAGACTATCAGAAATTTTATTAGACTGGCCTCATAATTTATGCTGTAGAATATTTGCTGAAACTGTTAATAAAACATAAATATATTCAAACATTGTAGAAAAAGGCTTCTTGCAATGTCAGCAAAGCCTCACAATTCTATACACACTGTTAGGTCTAGGTAAGCACAAAAATAAACTCATAAAGAGGTATAAATGTTATTTTTCAGTATTTCAAATGATTTGAGTATCTTTCTGCTCTAAGTCAATTTCATTAACATTTTTGCTATGCAGGAAATGTTAATACAGAACTTCCATTTATTAATTAATTGCAGTTTTTCTTTCTTTCTCTCTCTCTCTCTTTTTTTTTTTTTTTTTAATTATTATTTTTTTAATGTTTTTCAGCTGATGCCTTTGAAATATCTGAGAAACAAAATAATCCTGTGTTTACCAAGCCAGGAGAAAATGTCACTTTTATTTGTCCTTATAACAGAAGAGATTCAGTTCAACAAGTGAGGTGGGAAAGGATTAAAGCAGATTGCATAGATACCATTGTCCAGTGTAATTCAGTAGGAGGGCAACGCTTTGGTGCAGATTTTAAAAAGCGTGCACTGGTGGATTGCTCTGATCAAGCAAGCTCCGTGATTGTCATTCAAAATGTTTCAGACTCTGACTTTGCAACATATCGCTGTGTGGCTACTGGAAGAAACAAAACCTATGTGATGAGTTTCACCATGCTTGGTAAGTAAAGAAGGTAGTAGTAAATGTTTCCACAGGCAGGACCTTCTGAGGTATTAACACATTTACCTATATGAAATCACACTTCATAACACATTCAAATGAGCAGTGGCAAAGTTAACAACCAATCTTTTTTCCACAGAAGAAAGCTGGTTTTAAGGTTGTCTGATCTCGTTACAGGACTTCACACCTGCTTGTGAGAAACTGGTTTGATGCTAGGAAGCAGACTCTTCAGCAAGGGGTGCTCTCCTGGAGATGTGGAGCAGTCCTCATTAGCACAGGGCACTGTGTGGTACATATCTGTGTCCCAGGGGAAAGACCTATCTTCCTACAAGAGCTAAGAGCACACTCTTGTCCAAAAATGGAAAAAAATGCCTTATTCATGTGAGGAATTTCTTTTGGGGAGCAGAATATGTCTCCAGGTTTTGCTGTGAATATTGTCATAGTTTGATTATAAGGAAGCTTAGGTCTCCATATGTAAACACATAAAATTGGATTGCTCAAAATGTGAGCTGAATCCCTTTTAGTTCTATTTTTATTTATTTATTTATTATGGCTGGAGAAAATGACAACAAAAGCAACAACAACAACAAACAGAAAAGGCTCAGTTTTAGTTCTCTGTAGAATGGATTTTGAAAACATGGTTCTTGTACCACCACAGTTCCTCTTCTGTTGTAACATTCAGGTGAGCTCTCTGGTGTCTTTGATACTGCCTTTGTTAGTGATAATAAATAAAAAGCAGACATCCCTTTGGCAGCACTAAGAGCTGTGGCTTGAGATATAAAACTGAATATGCTTGATTGTTACTGAGAATGCACTCAGAAAGAAAATGTTTATCTGTTTTACTCTGAATACTTGACCACAAAAGTCCATGAAATTCGACAAAATATGATAAGAATTATCAGGTGTGTAATTCCTCTCACCTCCAAAAATTTTAAACATTCAAATTTCAAAATATTGACAACTGCATTCATATAATTAAGCACATACAAATTGTAGAGCAATGAAAATGTTTACTCTGAACATAGTGCTTCTCATAACAAAACTAAACCAAACAATGAGTTGCCAGGTAATAATAATAAAAAAATGTCCTACCTATGCAAATTCTTTTACTAAAAAAACAAACCAAACCCAACCAAACGAAAAAACTTCAGTTTACGTGCTTCTTTTGATCTTGAAGCAAACCCTATTTATCACTGTTGATTTTAACAATATCAACATAGTTATGCATGTTTGTAGGAGAAAAAAATAGTGTGAAACCATTGAAGAAGCTGAAGTATATGAAGTATAGCATGATTCAAAATATACATTTTCTACCTTTTAAATGCTTTGCATTATCACACGTTTTTATTTATTTGTTTGCTTGCTTGTTATTCCAAAAGAAATGAGGTGTCAAAGATTCCCAATTATTTTTTTTGGTCTTTAAACATTTCGAACTGTTCCATACATGACTAATAGTTCCATGACGGTTATGGAGAAACAGTAAAGATAAGGAGAGACAGGCCAGGTGTCAGCTCCCATAGATCCTGTGAAGCCTCTCACAAACTCAGTTACTTACTCTGCCTTGATGTGGCTTGAATGAAAGAACGGTAGCAGAAACTTGATGCGTACGTTTATATTAGATGTGTATGTATATATTTTTGTGTATGTTCTACCAGTCCAGCCACTTCATTTTCTTTGTCTTAGCATTACAGTTAAGCCTCACTGTAGCTTCATACTAAGTTAATACAAATTCATACAATTAATAGGTGAATTTTTGGATTCACCTATTCTGCAAGAACAAAAAAACAAACAAACAAACAAAAAAAGAATTACATAGCTGAGCTCCATGCAGAATTTAGATAACTGCCTATAAGATCCAGTTATTCCTCAGGAATATGGAAACTGACTAATAGTAAATCTGTCCTTTGAAATTGTCATTTTTCTTCCTAAATCACATATGTAACTTATGTCTAAAATGGGTGATAGAGAGCTGTTTGGGTCTCAGAGCACTGACCCACTGAGACAGGGCACATAAATTGCCTCCAGTATTATTTTGGCTGTAATGGAACCTTTCCATCTCCTGATACTTTCAGTTTTAGAGAACAAAAACCAAATAATCAGAAAGATAATAGAACAGAATAAGACTAATCCAACATCGAGACAAAAGTGTCAGATGAGATGAAAAGCAGGGGACTCCTTGACCAATCACAGCTGTGCCATGGAAAACAGACACAAAATAAGGCTAAAGTAAGGTGTGAGGAGAATCAAGGTAGGAGTGAAATTAACTTCTTTCTTCCTTCCTGAATTCTTCCTGTATTAACGCAAGATATAAATCTGTGCCTGTGGGTCTCTCAGTGAAGCACTTTTCTCCAAGCATGAATGCCTTTCACTTGTGGGCAAAATTATCTCAGTGATGTTTAGTTAGCATAGCTTACATGCTAGACCAGCAAGGAATGTGACAAGCTACATGAAGATCTCCAGTGCAGTTCAAATCTCTTATTGGTACAAGTAACTGTGTCTGCCTCATCAATGCTTCCTCCTCAAAACCAAAGTCAGGGCATTGAAGGTTGAAAACCTTCACTCAGAAAGGTTTCAGTCCTGGAGAGCAAATCCCAAGGCTACAAAACTAGGTGTGGCAGCTGGGGGTGGGATATTGTTCTAATACTTAATAGAAATTGTACTCCTTTCAGCATATCACCTTTGATGAGAACATGAGAACTAAAGAGACACATAAAAAGCCTCTGGCATATTTCTGCAAAATCTTGAATGTTATGTTAAAGAAAATAATTACAACAGGTTTTGTACAGTTAAACAAACAAATAAACAAAAAATGAAACAAAATAAAACATAACAAGCCTCAGGAAAGCTTTACTCACTTCAGATGAGAAAAGGCAAAAGGACTTTGAGTTTTTATTACTTCTAAAAAAATCTAATGATTTTTCTCATCCAAATTTAACTGATAGCTGATAATCCCAGCTCTCAAACTCATTCACTCGGAGATCATTATCTTGACCTGATAAAACCGAAGGTGAAATGTCATGAAAAGAAAAATAAGGTCTGGAATGCTTAGACAGCTGGATGAGATGCTGCTGAAGTCCAGAACTATTCAAATTCACCCACCCTAGATGGTAATTAAACACAGAATTTTTAACAAAGTAGCTAAACTTTTAAAATTTCTGTTACTTAGAGAGGGTTTTCTCCCTATTTCTGTAAATACTCACTGGCACAGGTGAAGGTTTTCTGTGGTGGGTAGCCAAACATTTAGAAAAAATACGTAATATATTTTTTTCAAAGTTGGACACATCCACATGCACTAGCCTGTCATTTCAAGGGTGTAGCAACTGAAAACATGTTGGGAGTAAGGTGACTTTATGTGTAATCACATAATACAACATACAACAATACAAAAACACAATACAAAAGATCAGTTTGTTACCAGTCAGCATTCCGTACTGTGTGACATACCTTCAGCATGTAATTTCTAAGATAATTTTCTTTCTTTTATCTTTCCAGGGAAAAAAAATTATTAGTATTAGACTTTTCTGTAATCAGTGTTTTTTGTTTTATTCCTACATGTTGAGAAACTGAAGAATATACAGGAAATATTTATTTTTCTGTACTTAACTGAACAGAGTCACTTTTGATGCTTACCTCATCAAGATCCTATCACATAGGGTCATTTGAGATTGCTAGAAGTTGGCAAGACCATCTGGCTAAGATTTGTGCTTTAGAAGCTGCTATTGCTAGCCACAAATCCACTATATACTGTAGTGCTTATTGCATGCTATTTGTGATTGTTTGCTTTCTGTGCCATTACTCTCAAGTCTGAAGACATCTAGTGCAGAGATGCTGCAGAAAAGAATGAAGTTGTACACTGTGGTAGGCTGCAAAAAGCTGTTGAAGTTCTGTGGTTAAACTTTTTTTTTTTTTTTTCATACTGCTGTGCTGTGTTCATTCACCTTTGGTCATTCCAGTCACAGCTTCTGTAAGAGTTAGCTCAGCATAACAATGGCATTTTAGAAATGATGAAATGCTTGTGAATTCTGAATATTGATCTTGAGATCCCATGTGTCTACCTAATTGTTGATTTTCAACTTAATCTGTTATGGCAACTTCATTATGATTTATAAAAAATACTAATAATATTTATTACAATTCTATTTTAGCAACTTGGGATCACAAACGGTTTATTATCTACATAGCTGGAGGAATATCAGCTGCTGTTTTACTGTTAGTTTTCCTATGGATTATCTTCATCGCCACTGCTTATGACAAAAAGTGAGTAACAAATCAATTTGCTTGATACAGTGGCATGAATGTATGAAGGTGTTAACAGCTCATCTTCTGCTATCCTCTTCAGAGGATATTGAAAAAAAAAAAAAAAAAAAAAAAAAACTAGTTTTGAAAATTTGAAAAAAAAAACAACTAAACAATTCTTCAACCTATGATAGAGATGACATTTTCATTTCTTTTTTTTTTTTTCACACTAAAAAATAATAAAACAACATAAAAAAAAAACAAACAAACAACAAAAAAAAAACACCTACAGCTTACTGAAGTTCCTTAGTCAGCTAAATGCTTACATTGATACTAATTGAAACATCATGCCAAAGGTGATTTGTCAAGAATAACATAGGCTTAGGCATAGGCTGTTCATGTTTTATGCATAAACAACATATGACATCTTGATGTTTCTACATCTTCTAGCATTTTATATCTACTCTCTACCAAATATATCGTAGTTGTCTGATCCAGAATCTCTGCTTCCAATGGAAAGAAATACTGAGCAGAAAAAAAATACATATATTTCTTCTCCCATTACAATATATAAAGTTTCTGGAATTTGTTGGCAAGTTATTACTGAATAAGAATGTCTTTTTATCTGTGTCCAGGCCTTTACAAAACAGTGCTAGCATGTTATGGTCTGCAGTTCAGAGAAAAGGCTACTTGGATTTTATTGGTTTTGGTGGACAAGTAAGCTATACCACTGTTATCTTTTGTATGCAGAAATTAGATAGTTTGGTCTATACTATCATTCATGGTGCAGTTTGTTTCCATTATGTTTCTAATGGAATGTGTGCCATCAGAAAGAAGAGAAAGAGAATAAAAGAGGCCTTACTAAACCCTTTGTACTCTACTCAGACCAAGGTAAGATCATCTGGAGTTTACTCATAATGTATTTTGTATATTTCTTAACATCTCTTCAGTATCTGATTGATGCTTGGCATAACTTTTAAATAAGGGATATATCCCTTAATTATATATATATATTTTTTTTAAATGCTTAATGCATTTTTTTTTAAATGCATCTAATTATATTGAGATGTGTTTCATGTAGCTCTTTTGGTTTTGCTGTCTTTTATACTATTTGTGTATTGGCAGTATCTTTTTTTTTTTTTTTTTTTTTTTTTCCTCAAGTAACTACTTGTAAAATGGAAGCAAAAAATTGAATCCTGTCATAGCATTTGTCTTTACCTATTCAACTTCATTGTAATTTGTTGGGACAACTGTTTGAGTGTTTCTCCTTTCTTTTTCTACTTTAATAATCAATTTCTTGAAGCTCTGTTACTCTTTTTGTCTTAGTGATCTTATTCAAGGCCTGAAATTTACAAGTGGTAAGGCAGGATCCAATTCTTCTGCTTCTGCCTTGTATCTTCATACCCTCGGTCATGGTATGAGGTAGTAATATTCTTAGGGAAATGGCCCTTTCCTCACAGTGGTGTGACTCTAGCTTTCCATCTATTTCCCTCAGACAGCACTGCTGTATGACTCTGCATACAGGTCCACTGTAGACAGGGACACATAAAGCCCTTTGACCTCCTAACATTTCAATTTATCTCATTCTGCCCCTTTGGTTACTGTTCACATCAGAATGAAGCTCTTCCTAGGGTAACCTTACCTTAGGGACTACTAATTTTCTTCAGAAAGCATCTTCCGAAAAAATGACAATTAATCAAGGCACCATCACATTAATTACACGAGTAATTCTTAGCATGGTCCATACCTGTAGAGAATTTATGTTTTAAGACTGACATAGGTAACTATTTCAGTATGTGAATTGTGTACATGAAAAGGAGGCATTCCATTGATACTGATACTTTACCAGGCATCTGATGTGGAATAGCCATGAAATTTCCTTGAATCTAAAATTTATCTCTAGGAAACAAGAGACCCCGCCACACCAAAAAAAAAAAAAAAAAAGAGAGAGATTGATGGCTGAATATTTTCCAATAATAAATCAGTGTAAAATAAATGTGTCATTTTTTTTTTTTTTCAGTCATATCTTTTCATATCTTTTTCAGAAAATTTCTTCTACTTTTTTTTTCTTTTCTTTTCTTTTCTTTTTTTTTTTTCTGTTCTTCTAGAGCGTTAATGGTTATGAAAGATGTAATTTTTGTTCCCCATAGAACACAGAAAGAAGAGAAGAATCATTACCCAATCAGACAGAGGAGATTTACATCAACTGCATAAACCCGAGGAAAGACCATTAGCTTACTTCTTATGGATGAAATAACCAAATTCAGTCAACAAATTTGCATGTTGGATTTGCTTTGCTTTGCACTGGTGGGCTGCAGAAAATTCAAGTCACCGTAGCAAGCACTGCCCAGGCTGCCCCGGCTGGACAGCATTGGTCCCTGAACCAGCCTGGATGCGTCTGTATAACATGACAGTCTGCAGCATCAATGTATCTTTTGATTCATAAGTAGAAGTGAAGATTTTTTGTATTTCTAAAATTTATTATTATTATTTTACCCAGTAAGTGTACTTATAATAATTTTAGAGCAGAGGTGCACATGTTTATATAACATTAATTTTGTCTGAGAAATAAATGTCTGAGAAAGCTGTGTGAAAAGGTGAAAATGAAAATATGCTCTATGTTCTCTGTATCCATGACTTTCAAATATCAAATTGAGAGCTTTATGGAATAATAAATATCCATTATTTTCTGCAAAGGATGTGTTATTATACTGCTGGGCAAACAGTACTATTCAGCTGGCAAAAGCAAATGTATCAGGGATCCTTGAATCTAGATTTAAAAGTATGAAAAGAAGCTTTCTATCTGACAGCTGTGTGGTTTTAAAGGCTTCTTGCATGCAGCAAAATTATTTCAGCACTCACTATTTGGGGATGGAATAGAAATATAGCCCGTAGTCCACACGCACACCCACGCGCATGCATGTGCACACACACAACTTTTTTTTTTTTCTCCCCTCTCTTTAGTGCCCAGAAGAAAGCAAAACATGAAGACTCTGTCACTGTCAAGTTATATTTCATAATAATTTATTATAAGGTTTAGTTGCACAAAAAATAAATGAGATTATGGAAGATACATGAATAAATGATGCAAAGCAGAAAAGGCATGATTGGGAACATTTACAAAACAATACATGTGTGGTTTTATATGCGCATATGTATATATTCTGCTGAAACCTACAGAATAAACCACACAGAAATTGAACAGACAAACAAACAAACAAAAACTCCTCAAACAAACAGCACTAGAAGGCAGACCTGAGAATTAAGATCTATGCATCTTATGGCATTTTACAAACCTGCTGTATTACTGAGGATGGAATCCCAGTAGATGAAGGTGTTACCATGACGGCTAATAATCAGATGTGTCTGTGTTCTACAAACTGTATTCCTCCTGGCCCACCTATGTCTGATCCCCCTTTTCTCTTGTAGCATTAGTAAAAGTGATTTGTTATTTTATTTGTTATTTTATTATTATTATTATTTTCTGAAAGGGGTTGGGGGAAGGCATTGTTAGTCTGCTACAAAACAGTTCTACTTGGTTGGCTAAGAAGGAGCATCAACAGCCTGACAGTGACAAGCACATTTGTGTAACTCTTTGCAAATCAAAGCTTTCCTCACACACAAAAGAAAATACAAGTCTAGGTTCTTTGGACAATAATGAGGACACAAGGCTTGTCTGAACTATTTGAGTGATAATAGTGTTGTACAGTTATACTATGCTTCAGCTAAAAATCTAAAAACTTAAACCAAAGAGTCCTTCAACCTGGCATTGAAGACTTAAATTCTTTTACATGTCATTACAATACCATTAGAAAACATGTCATTTTGGTTTTGTGTACTCCTGAACAAGAACACATACACATTACAAGGTATATATTTTTGCTTTCACTTATTGAATGTCTTCAGATATATAAATGTTTGCATGTGAAGTTGATGAGAACACAGAACTGTACTATTAATAAGTTGATTTATTTCCTGAGTTATCATATGTCATATCAGATAATTCTAAGTTGTGCACAGCATTACAAGAAAAACCCTGTAGCATTGGGTTGTTTGTTTGATGATTCCATTTATACTAAAATGCCAAAATGATGATGTAATGAATTTGATTACATTGAAGATCTCAGTTGGAATCCTAATACAGAATTATACATAAGCCAAGAAGTTGGCATTGTTTCACTGCTTGTAGAGACATTCAAAATACATCCCTACTTTACTGAGGGTAAAAAAAGGGGAGAGGTGGAGGTTAAGTATCTATAATACCAGATTGCTTTGATTATTTCTGTTACTGTCCTTATTTCTTGCCTCCCCTGATGCTTTTAGCTTGTCTTCATACATTTTTTAAAAATAACTAGTTTTGAGATTTGAGAAAGAAAAAAAATCTCTACTTCACATCTTTGCAGGTATTTAATCTGGTTTAATTCAAATTCCATAGACACATTACTTTTACCAAGATAGTCCACAGGGAAAATCACATCAATCACACATAGCATAATAACAATATATTATTTTTCTTTCAAAAAACAAACCCAAAACAACAGCTTCATTTTTGTACCATTGTAATATCAGTGAACAGCAGCTGAACATGAGACTGATACAAATGAAAACCAAAAAGAAAGAAATCAACTCAAACCTCTTCAATAGTTTAGTAAACTATGCACCAAAAAAACCATAAAAATCCAAAAGTGTCATTTAAAATGTGATATTAAAGCTCCTTATATATTTTATGAGTCTGACAGAATGGGACCTAGCAAAAGCATGTTTGCTGTGACACAATTTGGATTATGTAAATTGGCTTTCCAGTGTAAAATAATAAAAACTATTGTTTACTTGTGTTTCTTTTCAGGATTTTCCATAGATTTCCCATTTTCTTTGGGAAAATTTTAGTTCCTTTTGTGTAAACTTAATCAACTGTAATTTGGAAATTTTATTTTGAATGGTTACCGTGCTATTTCATTCTTTACTGCTTGCTCAAGAAGTTAAAAGGGAGAAAAAATCAAATATAACACAACACAAATATGGACAACAACAAGGTCAGAATACTGTTTGAACTGTAAGATAGTGTTGTCTTTTTTGTTGTTTTAAAGCCTTAGAAGCTTTCCTCAAAGGCAACAAACATAATAAAGTATGTTTTCATTTTCATTAATTCAGTCTTGAATCACTGGATAACTAATTTCTGTGTAACAGAAAAATGAACCTATGAAATTTTAAGAAAAGGAAAACAAGTCTTCTCCTCCCTAATAATAAAAATGTATGTTTTATGTTCATGTTTTATGCTGTGTAAAAAAGGTAGCTATTTAAGCCCATGTTAAAATTCTGTTTTCATTACTTTTAGTACCATTTAGATTAATAGTAATAGTAAGTTTTAGAAGAGCTTAAACTTGTATCAGAGAAAAAAATATTTGAAATCTGTCTTTGCTGGGATTTCCGAATGTAGGAGACATAGTCACCAGAATCTGGATCACAAGGCAGAACACCAAACCCACTGTCTATGAAAGAAGGTGAAAGCTAGAACAGCAACATACTGCATGCTACCTCCTGATACTGTATCTTTCTTTTGTCTCAAATATGTCCCTATAACTTAAGGAGTGTCTCTGACCCTGTAATATGTTCATGATACTGCCTAGTCTGCTTATCTTTTCATCTTCCTTGAATGTGCATCTTAGGGTAAAACAGTGTTCCTGTGAGGAAACAGTCTGCTTCAAGGACTGGACTCACCAAGGAATAGAAGAACCTGGACTTTTCCAAACTCCCACTTTACGCAGGGTGGTCCATCACTTAACTGTTTCTGATGCAACCTGTCCAAAATTCCCAGGTATTTTCCCATGGAATTTTACATTTCTGTATTTTCTATCAGGCACCTAAAGTTTTATAATCTCCCTCAGAAACAACTAGTTTTAATTACGATGCACAACCAAACCATCTGCCTGCTATACAGGTTTTATTTTGATCATAAGTAGATGGTAGCTTACTCTTGAAAAATTCAAATAAGAAACCTGACAAAAAGAAGAACAAACAAACAAACAAAGAAGCAGAGGACTGATCTTTTTTTTTTTTTTTTTTTTTTTTTTTTTTTTTCCCTGAGTGTTGTAACTATCTGGGACTCAAAGATGTTCCTCTAAACCTTCTGTGATATTGAGCTATGTAAAAGTTCAAATCCATGGTATTTATTTACACCTGCTGACACTGACTCAGAGAATATTCCCCAGCACAAGAAGACTTATTTCCTTTAAAGCCTAAATGTTCAGTAGAAGTTAATCCCCTAAACAGATTTGTAAGTCTGACATTAAGGGTTAGTTCCAAATACTGCCTACAAGATAGGTTCTAAAAAAAATCTTTTAGTCTGTAGACCCCAGGAGTAGAAACTATACATCAAGTTCTCTGACTGCATTATTTAAGGTGGAGTAAGACAACTCAAAAGACATTTCAAATATTCACACATTCCTGTGGAACTGTCTTGGGCTAGATGCATCTCTATTGGTATGCCATGTGTCATCCTCCTGCATGTGGGGTCAGGGTAGCCACTGTCCCTTTGACATGCAATATGAAGGATCCCAGCTTGAGGCTAGAGTGTCACAGTGGTGTTCAAAACACTATGCTGGACTAAGCTTTTCAGTGGCCTATGAAATCCCGTCTGTTTCTTCTACCACAGTTGTTTCATACTGTTTCCTACCTACCAAATCAGCCAGGAAATGGAAGACCCTGGCTCAATTCCTGCAGACAACTTCAGATACTCCCCATTTTCCTTGTGCCCTTTCCACCCTTCCCTTTGCAGCTGGGCTCCTTCCTGTACAGAAACAGCTCAGGTTTTAGGGGCTAAGAAGAGCTAGGAGTGGGCCTGCAGGGCTTAGTAGGGCACTCCTCCAGCAAGAGTATCCTCCTTTCTGCTTTGTCTTGTAACACCTTGTTTTACTCTTTTCTAATCCCTGTTTATGTTCAAATGCATACAGAGTGATGAGAACCGGGTGAGCATCTGGGACAAATATATAATAAGCTTCTCATAACATAATGCTCAAGCTAGAAAATACAAAAGGAAATAACAAGTTATTCAAGGCAACTTTCTAAAGAATGTTATTAACTACCTCCATTTATCCACATTGTTAGCCAGTAGAATTAGATAAAATAACTAATATAAATTACTAGTATTAGCTGATATATTTCTTCTTACCTTATGCTTTTTCAAAAAGATAACTTTCTAGTTTTAGAAAAAAAGTCTCAGTGATTCTGAAGGAAATTTAACACCCTTTTTAACAGTTTATTTAATTAGACTGTTAAAGTAAATAAATCATTTGTAGTATTAAGCAGTATGTTTTATAACATGATTTAAATGATCAATAGCTTATCATACTAAGATATAGACAAAAAAATGCACAGCAACTTTTCCTTTTTCTTTTGCAATATCTTTTTTCCATTTGTGTTGATGTCTATCTGTGTATTTGAAGAGGGAAAATATATGTTTTGATTACACGTTATTACAAATACTCTCTATTAACATCACATATTTATCAGAAATAAGACTGTCTGAAGCAGACATTTATTAACTAATTTTAAATTTCCATAATTTACATAACAATTGTAGTAAAGGTGGATCTTTCTCATGCAGCTTTGTCGGATCACTTCATAACTGGAAGCATAAGTGTAAGCACCCATGTATGTATTTTTATGAATCATAAATGCAAATGTTGCTCTTATTATCCAGAATTTGATCAGCTCTGAAATACTATAAATTTCTGCATCCAAATATTTAGTAATATTTAGCAATATTTGGATGCAGAAAGTTTCACAAATTTGTGTGATAACAATTATGATGCATTATATATGATACTATTTTGCAAGGATTATATTGCATTATAATTGCATTTTGAGGATTACAATGCACTTTAGCTAGGTTGGTACTTGGTTCTTTCAGACATGTTAGGGAGAATGGGCCCAGCACTCTTGAAACCTCAGCTTAGAGCTGTGAGTTACACTAAACACAAAATATTGTTGCCAGCTCCTGATAAAATCAGAATTTGAATGCTCTGGGAAGTTATTCTGCACTCAACACGAACCACTGCAATGCACTAAAATGTCTCCTAAATATTTCCTAATATTTTTAAACATTACAGATTTTTTCTCTAAATTATTTTTGTTGATTTCTTATGCTATTCTTTTTCTTTTCATTAGGTTTCAAAAACTTTCCTCTCTATAATGGTGTTTTTCAAAGAAGGAAAAACAAGACTGAAAACAGTGAAAGAAAAGGTGAGCATATGTCATACTTTTCTAGGAAGTCATAATACGTTTATTCTGCATTGTCTGTTCTTCCCGGTAACTATCTAAAATCAATAAAACTTTCAGCAGTTCTAGAACATAAATATTTCCTATCACAGCCTGTCATCTAAGAAAAGTCAGGAAATGCAATAATTAACATCAACAAGGACAGCTTTATTTTATATCATTTATTCTGTTTTAGCTGTAGAAGCTCTGATGAGAATAAATATTTAACTGCAACCTTTAGTTTTGTTATTGGTATCAAATTACCAAGACTAATTTTTTGCTATTTTATACATCTTGCTATCATACAGTGAAAAAAAAAGATTGAAAACCATGTGTAGCCTATATTAAAAATGAGGGTTAACTTCACTCATGCCAAACACTGTTACAGAAAAAAACTACAACAACAAAAAAAGTCTACTGTAAAATGTATCCACTCTCTTGACAAACCCAGGACTGTAAGAAGAGCATGAGGTAAATCTATTTAACCTCATCAGGATTTTTGTACTCAAAGGAAAAAAAAATCTTAACCATTCTATGAGTTTTCAGTATGAGATTTAAAGGGATTAACTCCATTTTAAAGAGATGGGTATTAGATTTTGAGCTTTCATTTAGTTAAAACAGATTTTTTTTCTCAATTGTAACTTGCAACATTCTTAACAATATTGACATTTTCAAACACTTTAATTGTAATTAAACATACTTAAACCTTAAAAATCATTTTCATATCTTTTTTAATCTTATACATAAAAATCTGTTAAGTTGCATATGCATGCAAAGATGCTAGATGCATCTTTGTGAAGTGGAACTTCCATTTACTTCAGTAGAACCCGTTCACCTCTGGATTCTAATATTTAGGTTTCTAAGCACAGTGCCATTTAAGTAGTTGCTGAATACTCAGCATGTTCACCTGTCACCTTTTACTGTCCTGTAAGGGTCTGGAAATAGAGAGACAGACTTCTTGCTACAACAGGTTAGTCAATATTCTTTGACTTTTATTTCACCATATGCCTGTACATGTTTCCAGTATAACACACCTTTTTATCCAAAATCAAAATTGAAAAGCATTTATTTAGAATATCAAGAACAAACACAGCATCCTTTATGGAGTTGAAGACTTGAATGAATTCAAGAATGAATATATCAAACCTTTATACCCCATAATTTTAAAGTTTTATCACTACAGTGGAGTGCACAGTCATTAACTTCCTCTAACAATACATAGACCTAACCAGCTGTCAGCGTTGAAAAATAAAAGATTCTAATACACACAGTTTGTGTAACAAGTTGATTTGGAAAGAGTCAGAAATATTTGGATGATGTATGGAAAAATTAAATTTCTAGTGCTGTTGGATCAGTTCCTCTAACCAAGTCCCTTTTCACATTTTCTCCACAGTCCATGCTACTCTATATGTGGATAAAAGCCACATTTATTTATTTGCAGCAGGAATAAAAAGGATACACTGATACTGAACACTAAAAACCACCACCACCACCAAAAAAAAAGCAACAAAAAACAAACCAACACCCACCCCAAACAACAAAGTAAATGGAACACTTCCCTCCTTTCTTTTTAGAAATAAAAAAAAATAACATTGCATTTCATGCTAGGAAGTACAGACATTCACGAGACTTACATTCTGTCATGGAAAACTATCCTGCAGCTTCTAGGTTAACAACTGAAAACTAGTAAATGTGGCTGGTGAGCTATGTCTGTGTAGAGCTTTATTTGCTACAGGCTGCTGATCTTTGTCAGTTGCTAGAAATCAAATAGATCAAAAAATCACTACTCTTCATAGTTTTTCCTATTACACTAGAGATCAAGCTGAACAAGTATGAAGTTCTGATAAATGCAATATAGGGGTCTGATTAGTGCTCTTTTTTTTTCTGTTTGCCATGAACAGGTGAGGGTTTTCACAGTCTGCCTGCACTAAGCAACACCTAAACAAGTATGTGTCTGCAGGCTGCATGCCAGCTTTACATTATTGCAGGCTGTTTGCTGGCTATAAAATATTGCTATAGAATGCAAAAATCAAAAAGATTTTTGACCTCGGATATTTAATTTCAACTCTTCTTCCAGCACAGTCTTATTAGTTTAGAACACGATTTGATTAGAAATGTGTTTGCTACTCCCCAACAGGATTTCTATTCATTTGTGAAATGAAGTATTTTCCAAAAATGCTTTTGACATTCCCAAACCAGACTTTTGACAAAACAAAAGAGAGCAGCTATCGATGCTGTCTAGTAAACTTCTTTGGTTTGTCAATACATTTCTAAGCTTTACCTGCTAGCTTTAGGGAAAAAAAAAAAAGGGGAAAAAAAAAAGAATTTTGCATGAACCAAATACATGTGAGCAGCTGGAGTTAAAGCCTACCACAGAAAGTAGAGCCTGAACAAAGTAGAGCCTGAACAGTAAGGCAGCAAACTCCATGTTATAAGATATTCTTCTTACTTTTTCCTTTACATAGGCAAGAAAATTTGTTCCAAAGGAGCACACTCACTGATGATTCAAACTAGTAATAATAAAATGTAGCCATTTAAAAAATGGGATTACTCAAGTACCTTAAACCATATTATGATTTATTACTGGTCTCCTTCAATTTCTCCTTTTCTGCACCGAGTGATTTCAGAATCAAAAGTACCAGTATGCATCAATCTATAATAGTCAGTTAAGAGTTATTAGTAACTATATCAGCAATGGTGTGTGTTATATATATATATAATTTTATTTTATTTTTTTAAAGGAATGAATGTATTTGTATCAAGGGTTGTTTTTTTTAAAAAAAAATTAGATCATATTACAGCTATATATTCATCACACTTCCTCAGAACTGAAATGAAAACAATAGCCTTACATCAATTTTATAATTTTATGGTTAAGTTCCCTTTTTAATGTTAAGTTCCCTTTTCACCAGTTGCATCTGGTTACCACTGAAGACATTTTGTTGCCCTCCTGCTCTTCCCAGCTCATTGGCTGAAATCAGAGAGCTCTTCTTGGGTCAGGAATAAACATATTACCTGTGTGCCTTCACTTGAAGGTAGCCGAGACTTGAACAGGGACCAGCGGAGCCCCAGGGCCTATTGAAAGCCCCTTGTAGTCTCTAGGCAGGCAGCTCTACCACGTTCGCCAAAAGAGAGATTTCTTTCTGGCAGAACCACTAGGAGCTGTACAAAGTTGTCTCAGTGGGGAATTACTTAGGTTATTGAGAGGCATACACCAGGAATCAAAGCAACTCCATGAAAACAATTTTCTGGCAAACTGTTGACCTAGTGCCTGTGTGGTTCTCATGGAGCTTTTCTGAAGAACATTTTTGGAAGCTACACAAATGCACAAATTTTACAACGGTATTATCTGCTGTTCTGGAGTGGCAGAAATGGCAAACTCCACTGGACATGTAGTACCTTTGTGCTTCTGGCGCCCAGTTTTCTATGACTGTGTTGCAGTACACTGTGAAGATGTATCCTTATCTTCAACTTCCAGTGTGCTTGTGTTTACTGTCTGCAAGACATAAGTTCCCAATAGCTCAGTTTTGCTTTTTGTTGATAGCATTCTTGAGCTTTGCCCTGGAGTTCATTTTCTGTTGCTACAAGATACAATTTCACAAGTATTTATAAATGTATGAATCGAGAAGATAGTTGCATTAAATAATGAAAGCAAAATATTTAGTAAAATTCTAAATGGCCAATCCATTTTTATTTTTATTTCTATTTATTTATTTATTTATTTATTAATATTTAGGCAGTACAGAAAAAGATGAAACCTTCTTTGACAGACAGTGGCCTTTCCCCAGATAATGGAAAGAGTGCACTATATAGACCTTATGCTTTCTATCTAAACACAGCTAAAGCACTCACTTTAGGATTTAGATTCTGAAAAGATTCTTAAACTGTATGGGCACTGTGTCCTCAAAGCAGTTCTGATAATTCTCCTATTTTGCCTTTTGCCTGTTTTGGGGCTATGAAGAATATAAAAGCATTAAATGACTAGTATTCAAGTCACAGAGGGAAACAGTTAAATGGACATGCAATAGAAAACTGCAGAACATACTGGAAACTTAATCTAAGAAATTTTAAGGAAAAAAAAAATAGGGCAAGTGAAAGAATCTCATTTGCATAGAAATAAAAATAATTAGTAAGTTCTTCAAAAAAAGCTCTTTGGTAAAGGTCCCTTGATTAACAGAATTACACCAGCATTATATATATTTTTATCATATTTTGCATATAACATTTGCAAACCGGAATTTTCTCAAAGCAAAATATCAACCATGTTTTTATTTTTTATATGAAAGCATGAATGAAACTTCCTTGATGGGTACAGCTCAGCTCAGAGAGCACTGTAGGTATAGCTCCCTCACAGCGTGGGAGAGCAGGTTTTCATTTTAGCTCATCAAAATATTCTCCACAGGAAGTCATTCTATTCCTGAGTATGGCAGCACTGTGAGAAGGAGAAGAGGTAGTGAATGAGACAGGAAAAAAAGAGGAAAAATAAAGCTGATTGTGGTGGGGTGGAAGTGTTTCATTCAAGTGGATCACAAAGCCTTTTTATTCAGCAGCTGTTCACTGAGGTGTAGAAAGCTGTGTCTGCAAAGTCTCTCAGCCTGTAAAATGGTTGGAGAAAAGCTGGACATGATGTACTAGTAAACGTTTAATTAAAAGCAGAAGTTTCTTCCATACTTTTTAATACATATATATAGATATGTGTATATATAAAACAATCAAACAGCACTTTTTCAGTTAAATTGTAGTACATAAAACTGATTGTTTAATTGGAAAAGAGTCTGTGTCTCCTCCTTGATATGCTTCCAGCCTGTCCTGAGAAACAACTAATGAGAAGAATTCCTCTAGTAATCATGGCAATCAGTTTCATCCTGGGAATAGAATGCAAGGCCTGCTTGTATGATAGCAAAAGAGAAGATTTTTCTCCCCACATTTTCACACATTTCAGGGTATCGTGAGACGTACATAAATACTTGATATCACTTACAAAAATCCAAATATTCAGGATAGGTAAAACTTGTTCCCTACCCACTGGTATGCCTTCCAACTTACTCCCTTGTTACTGATCACAAACACACCTATAACAATTGAATTTTGAAAGATGTCTTCCAAAGACAGAAATTTCCATTGAGATGTACTCATCATCCTTTCCAAAGTAAACTGATGCTTGATATGTGATCATACAAGATACGATGTGCATCTAAAACAGAAAGCTGAGAAGGAAACAGAGAAAATTCAAAGGAAAGCTGAACATAGAGAAAAAAAGACCAGAGCTCAACTTCTGGACCATAACTGGTCCAATCATGGAACAGGGGATTGCCAGCCAGGGATGCAGCCCACGCTTATTATTTTGAAGAAGAGTTTTCCTGCTTTTTAAAGTTATTCTTGCAAGCATGGATACTTAAATCAATTGCAAATTAGAAGGCTTCTTGGTAGTTCTAAGGATGAGACTTTGCTGCTCACATGAACATTCGCAGCTCCTGTGGGCATTCATGAGACGTATGTGCATATTAATAATTGCTGAATTTGTGCCCCAGGAATTTAAAGAATTTAAGAAATGTACTAGGCAATAACCTTATATTAACACATTAGATTCTGTTCTCAACAAACAGCATTAACTTGCTGCTATTTGGAGTCTGACTCTAAAAAACACCAGGCCCTCTATGGCAATTAGCAACCCTGCTTGGCTCTGAAGGCAACACCTGCAGTGCTTATGCTGCTTGTTCCATTGGCAACATTTCAGTGAATCCAGCTGGAGTTAGTGGGCTGCAGCAGTGACCTAAACATGTCGCCAGTTAGGATGGGCCAACCTGCTGATGGAGATGGGTAGGAAGACCCCAATGTTGAATGCGTCATTGTGACAGAGCCCTGTGACAGGACCTTCTCTGGTCATGCAGAAACCTTCACACCAACACAGTTTCATTTGTTTTAACCACTGTCTTACAACACGAATGCTTGCCCCCCCGCCCTCCCACCCCTCCCCCTCCTTCCTAAACATATTAACAGAAGGAACGGCAAAATAAATAAAGACTTAGCCTCTGCTTCAGGGAAGCCGCCTCTCCAGGTTCCCATCTACGCGGTGGTCAGGCTGGAGCTGGTAGGCTTCAGTTTTCATGGCGAGTTGTGGGTGCGGAGGGCACACGCTGCTCCCTGGCCCTGGCGGCAGGTTCCAGGCTTGACTGTCTCTCTCGGCCGGCTGTCCCCGGCTGTCATTGCACGAGGCCCGAGCTGTAGCTGAAGGTGTAGCTGCTGGCCAGCGAAAGGGACTGCTGGTGCTCTTCGCCCTGCTCTGAGGGGTAGCTGGGAAATGTCTGTGCCCGGGACACCTTTGCAGAGCCCAGGCCGTGACCTGCAGGGGGGAAAAGGGATGTGTGAGAGGCTCACTGAAGTTCAACACACTGGTCTGAGGCACCAGGTGAGCCACAACTGTGCTGCCCCAGCACAAAATCATGGTATTCCCTGGGTATTCTGCTGCTCCTGGTAGTGCCAGGGTGCTTCGGGAGCAGACCTACCCCATTGTGCTTTTCCGTGGCTAGAAAGGAGGGTTTTGCCTGCACCTGAGGCATAAGCAGGTGACACATATCCAGCTGAGGCAGAGAATTCCCAGACCCAACAAGTATGTTATTTAGGCTTGGATTTTATTTTTGAATTGCAAATCTACGTCTATATATTTGATACTCTGTAAGTCTCTTCTATTTCTTAGAGCTGATGAAGAACTAACCCACTTCTTATTTATCGGATGCCCTACTTAACTGGTAAAAGTTAATTGGAAATGGAATAGGGCCATCTGGCAGAAGACTAGTAGGAAGAGGATATAAGATCTCAGGTGGTCTTGTGAATTTCACATAGTCATGGCTTGTTCACTTACAGTCAGGGAGATGGGAAATCATTCATGAAAAGCTATTAAAAACCCAATGGCAAAACTTAGCTAACTCCCACAACTTTATTTTGTACCCTGATCATTTGCCCATTTCAAAATCCCCTCTTGAAATTGCGACCTAATTAGTAGCTAAACAGGTGTAACTTCATGTAAAGTATATTCTCCAGATTTTGGAAATGCATATTGAAGCTTAGTTTTAAAATGGTTTTGGAAAATGCTTTTTAAAACAATATTTAATACATGTATTATAAGTAGGAAAGCAAAATAGTATTTTTCTGTTGAGCACAGTACTAATTAAGAATACCTTTAACAGAATATGCACTTATACACTGAAGAATTCTGCTTATGTTGAAAGGTTTCAAAATGGTTAGCAATTTTCTAGATTGCCCTAGTAGTACTGGAAGTAAGAATGCTGTTACCAGACTTGCTAAAACTTTGTCTTAATTGTTGTAACATGAAAAGTTTGACTAAAACATGTTACTGACTGCTTCGTGCAAAAAAATCACAGTTTCTCTGAAGACAAGTCTATAAGAGCAATACTGGGACCAAGAGAGGAATAAAAACTAAATTAAAAACAGAATAAAAGGTACATCTCAGTGACACTGGAGACAATAAAACTACAGACTGAATTCCCAAGGTCATGTTAATGGCCATAAAATCCTTTTCAGAGCATGACCAAGCAGAATGAATTTTGTATGTTTGATTTTACTGTTCATTCAGTGGAGTAAATTGACATTGGCTATCAAAACTTGACTAAGATGCCAATTTTAACTGTTTTCTGCTTTGAGAAGCTTTTGTACTGAACAATTAAAATGTGTGGTGGTTGTGAGGTCTGACCTGCAAAGTAAAAGCACTGAAAAGGCCGATAATACATTGAGAATAGTCTTAAAAGCTGTACTTCAAGTAATTTTTAACCATTATATTAAGTTATATTAAGTTTCATGCAAACCTAAACATATAAAGTAGCATGATTTTAGTAGTAGTAGTAGTAGGTTTTAATTTTGTGTTCCAAATCTGTCATTCCTTCTAAGGATGTATTATCTTGTTTTCTTTTTATTCAGAAATTAGAATCATATATTTTTAAGGGCCATAGGTAACTTTTAATCCAGCCATGTGTTTAGCTATATCTTTGTTGTTTTCTTTCTTACTAGTAAAGATAAATAAAATATGTCAATGTGACATTTTCCTCCATTCTCATTATTTATCTTATCCAAAAAGTGTAGAACACAGAAACAGACCCTGTGACAATGAGCAAGAGTAAAAACACTTGCTAACCAAAGGAGTTCCCTTAACTCAGGTCTATTTATATCATTCACTGTCTGTCATATAGCCAATTTTGAATTTGCTGCCATAGAATGTTGCAGCTTTAGTACAGAAATGAAGAGTGCTCCCACTAATTTCTAGATAAGTTATTAAGGCAGTCTCTTAGAATACAAAGATAAATTTGAACTTATTAAGGTTAAAAAGTAAACTGAATTCAGGTCTTCCATTTCCTAGACATATGCCTCAGCTGCTAGCACATTCCTTACTGTTCCTTAAAAGAAATTTTTAAGCTGCTAAATCACATAATAGGATTCAGACATTCTGTAAGAAAAAGGGTTAATAAGGGTGTCTCCTTCCCTGACTGCTACAACATGTAGTGAGAGATAGAAACAATCAGAGACCCAAAAGATTAAAAGACACACTCAGCAGAGACAAAAGATTAAAGACACTGGGTCTAGGCTCAAGTCAAACAGTAAGACATCACTATATGGATATAATAATGAAAAGAATAGATCTCAGTTCAAATGAAACAAGAAAGCTATGGATGATAAAGAATTTCTGACTTTGGAAAGAATGGCAAAATATCATCTCTTTCATCTCTTTTTTTTAAACAAATCAAAACAAAACAAAACATATTTTAACATTTAAATAAAATCAATGAAAAATAATGGTGGTTAAAAAATGAAATGCTTCAACGGCTTTCAAGTTTGCTTAAGACTTCCAAGTCTATAACTTTCCAAAATTAGGAGTTTGTTCATCTTTTTTTATTATTATTTATTATTATTATTATTAGGCACTAGAAATTTTCAATCACAATCATTTCTTTTATTTGCATTCCTACTAAAGATCATTTTAATACTGATATGGCTGATCAACATCATGGAGCCTTAGCCTGGAGAGTCTCCACAGTCATGCTTTACGTCAGCAGTAAGAATTTTGTGGTAAAGAATTTAAATCCCACAGGTTTCTAAGCTTGAATAATATATTCTAAGGTTGAATAATATTTTCTCTGTAATTTTGGGATTTTATTAAGAGGGAAGAAGAAGAACTCCTTTTTTGTGGATTTATTTATTGTGGATTTTCCATCTCTTTGATGGAAAGCCATTTTCAAGAATAATAGCCTAACTCTTCTCTATTGTTCTGAAGTCAGCATAAGAGGAATTTGATTACCACACACTTTGTAACCTGAAGACACCATCAGAATTTTATTTATTTATTTAATTTATGTATTTATTTATTTATTTATTTTCCCCTGTGGCATACCTATGCAATGTATTTTTTTGTCTTCTAGGACAGGACCTTGTTAAGCATTATTCAGTCTACTTCATCCCTTATTTAAATTTACTCTCAGGATCACAGAATGCAATGAAACTGTAGTCCCAAGCAATTAAGTATGAATGATTCATAAAGATAATTTAATGTAACCTGTCAAATTACAGCAAAATTAGATTTTTTCTGGTCTTAATTATATTGGAAGCAGAGGCAGTATACACAAGAATCTTATTTCTTGATATGGTGCTTATTTATAACAATTCTTTAGAGGAAATACTCAATGGTTTCCTAGTAACAGCAATGACTGATGTACATATAAGTAGATCGATCACAACTTCTAAGAGGAAACTTGCAGTACTCAGCTAAATGAGACGGGGGGGGGGGGGGGGGGGAGGGGATCCAGGGATAAGCTTTAAAAACTCCCTTACTGCTGCTTTGCTTACTTGGAGATGTTTCTCTCTCTGGGATTCAGAATTCAAATTCTTAACCAAAATACATGTGCAAACCCTTTTTTTCTAAAACAAACAAACAAAAAAGGTCAAATTTCTTTTCAAATAAAAGAAGTCAAGGGACTATCTCATCTGGTATTCTCTGGTTAAAGCACTCATTTATGATATACAAGTCCTGTGTTAAAATTCTCCTCTCTCTGGGTAGAGTTTGTCATTACACTTTCTGTAGTGGAAAACTAAGCTGAAAATGTTCCCTTCCACTTCTCTGCCCACACCACTGTTCAATATCTCTCAGTTGTGCCACTACAACTGTCTGAAAGACTGCTTTGTAAAATTAAGCATTTTGGCCACTTGGCTTGCCAGAGAGCCCTAAAATTTTTTGCACTTGCACAGCTGAGGAGCAGAAACAAGTCACCAAAGGGAAGAGATGACAGGACTTTTCCAACTGGCTTTAGTGCCAGATTGTTTGTCTAGGGAATGAGGACCTGTGAGCAAATAGTAAGCAAATATGATGGCAAATTATATTGCCATCAGGCTACTCAGGTCTCTGATGCAGGATCACTTTCGAAACCCTGTGGCTAAGCTTTTCTACTATAAGATCTCATGTATGCGTACATTCTTACATTACAGTGATTAAAAGTTAATTGGACCAGAGACTACTGTGTATCAGCTTCTGTTGCAGATCCTTTTAAGCACCTCACATTAGATAGTCACTAGATAAAATAAAGAAGCAGTATTTTGCAGCTGCACATCAAGACTTCATCTGGGATTTCCTAACCCCTGAGCAGATGACTTTACAAACAAAATGATGTTTTCTAATGTAGTTTTTTTTTTTTTTTTTTTACATTACTTCTACATTACTTTTCTACATATTACTTTTCTAGCTAATAATAATAAACTTTATTTTTCAAAATAAAACTTAGCATTTCCATTCCCGATATTATGAGCACTAAATTAAAGTCATTAAATTAAAGCCAACTGGATATTCAGATATTTTGGAAATTTGTGTTTTGGGAGTC
This sequence comes from Aythya ferina, assembly GCF_964211825.1. Taxonomy (NCBI): domain Eukaryota; kingdom Metazoa; phylum Chordata; class Aves; order Anseriformes; family Anatidae; genus Aythya; species Aythya ferina. Next base: position 102,224,265 of record NC_140297.1, read on the forward strand.
CTCTGAGACTTCATGAGGATGAAAGCTCTACGATTGTAAATGTTATAGACAAACATGGTTTTTGAATAGAAACTTTGATGAATCAGTCAGTGCAAGCTGACCAAGCTGGTGAAACACTTGCTGTACTGTAAAACAGTCTTTTATTTTTTATAAGTATTAATTGGAAAATTCTGGTGCTCACAATAAAGAAAACAGTCCGGAAAACAGTGAAACTGAGATGATGTTTTATCTACAAAGGATAAAACATCAGGAGGTGAATGAAAACATGAGGAGGTGAATGAAACCAAATGAAACAAATTAGCTATTATGTTTCGGGAATGAAATGATAGCAAGAAGGACTTAGTTCTATGTTGTTTGCTCACACAAATCTGACCAGACAATGAATGTGGTCCCTCAGATAGAAAAGTTCACAAAGCTAATATCAGCCTTTAATCTAGATTTAAGTTCTCTAAGGACGTTTCCAATAGCAGTGACAGCTCCTATTTTTACCAGAGGAAGCCCACAGATTGTACTAAAGTTTTGATGGGGAAGTGTGTCTTGAAATGGTTCAGCCTTTAATATTCTTTGTAGCATTTTTGTTAAGACAGGACAAAATGGGAAAGGCACTGTAGCTATGCACTGAAAGTCCTCTAGGAAAAATGAAACTCTTACTGCAAGAAACTAAATTACTATGACTGCTTATTTCCAATGGAAGCTTTTATCCTTCTAAGAGCTTTTGTTGCAAAGAAAGAGAGTCCACATTTTATTCTGCTTCTCAAAAACAACAACAACAACAACAACAACAACAACTACCCTACTACAATCTGAAATCAGTTAAGTGGCTATTATTGCATAAAAAAAGGATACTTTCATTTAAGGCAGAAAATAAGTGATTGCTGTTATCCTATTTATAAATTGATACTGGTTAAAATTCTGCCAACTCTCTGTATTGAATATACAGTGTCTTCTATTGAGCTATTGATGACAAAGCAGCTTTTCCTTTTCTGCTGTTAGATGATTGGAATAACTAAAGGAAAGTTTCATAGCACGACAAACTGCTACAAAGCAAAACATTTATTTTGCAGTAACGATGCAGTTGGATTGGAAGGGCATTAATTGGTACAGCAGTTATTATGCTGTCACTCACAGAAAGATGCAACGGAAGGGAGCAGATGGAAACTGAAAAATAGCATAAACTACATTACAGCTTATTGATTTTCATATACTAATTGAAAGTGAAAACGTGGGTCTATTTCAACTCCAAATAAAGACATACAGATTTTCCCCTGAATTTAACTGCATTTGGAATTAAAAATCCAGGGAACACAGCTGGGCTCCATTTTTTATACTTTCTAAAACAATTTTGTATTTCATTTCATTATATATATCTTTAGGGAAAATAAGTATTTGGAAACATAATTTTTGAAACAGATTTTAAGCATTACTTTTTATAATTAAAAATAATTTTGAATCAAAATATTTTAAATTGATTTCCTAGAATATATAGGAAATATGTTAAGAAAGTGAATATAAAAAAATCCAACAAACAACCTTCCTTATATATTAAAATATTTTGGTTTTATTCTCAAATAGCATTTTAATTTTTGTTGGAATTTTAAGTGAAATGTATAATTCTTTTTGGATATCATTGAGATCAGTCAGTATCTGAGTAGATTATACTTGTTACAGAATCCTACCACTTTCCAGAACTAAAAGTCCATTATTTATCTTAAAAGTTTTTGGGATTGTTATCAAGTCACACTCTAGAAAAGAAGAAATTCTACTTATGCATTCAGAAAAGACTGCTGAATTGGCAGTGAATTTACAAAATTGTTGCATCTTAAGGATTAAGGTTTAAATATTGCAATTTTGGCACAAGAATACTAGTGTTTTATGATAAGTACATTTACACATCAATATTTTGAAACCAAGAAAATGCATGTACTTGTTTTAATGCTTACAAATAAAGGTAATTGACTGTGAACATTATGTACAGAAGAAATGAGCATTCTTTCATCTGTACTCCTACCTAAAAGAGCAAGTATTTAAAAACACTATGTTAATCATATAACTAAAACTGATGTATCGACTAGAAGGCAGATTGATTACTACATAGTTTAATCATAGTTGGGTGTTGCAAAACATTGCTTTTAAATACTTTGCTCTCCTATTGCATTTAAAATGTATTTTACCTTTAAAATCCTATCACAAGCTATCACAAGCTGCTGTAGCTCTTGTGGTAGAAATATCAGAACATCAACAACATCTTTCACAAAGATGAGTAGGTTTACCTTGCTCTCTACTTTTAATTTATTACTCTTTGACTGCTAGGGATTTTTTCTAATAATTCATCTTTTTATTCATAGTACCAGCTTTCCATGCCTCAATGTGTTATAAAGGGAGGAGTCATATATATATATGCCCACTATTGAACATCTCCATCTACTTGACCATGTGTCACATTACATTACATTACATTACATGCATCACATCTTTTCCATTTTTACCCCTATTCCTGCCGCCAAAATATGACACGTATTTGGGAGAAAGTAATATATTTTTCATCTCTGTGACTCCTGTGCTATTCTGTTCATAATATATATTTGTATGGCTTCATGCCTGAACCACAGAGAGATTAAATAAAAGAAGTTATCCAACCAGAGTGGTAATGTTTTTATTCCTGCACTCTAAGCCAACATGCAGATAAGGACAGAAAGCTCATACTAAGCATTCTCTTGTTGTCTTCCATATACAGACTACAGTGGTCTTTACAGAGATTAATTGATTTCATCTTTCCATCTTTTTGCACTTTGCTAGTCTTACAATAAGAGAAAATCCTCCTCCCTCCCTCAGTTCTGAGTCCAGCTCCTTAACTATACCAACAGAGTTGAAGGAGGCATAATTGTGTTCTCACTTAACACAGAATTAGGCTAAGGTCCAACTTTGCTTCAAAACAAATAGAATTTTCCAGATGAAAACTCTTGGACAGAAGGGTTTTCTGAGTTCATTTTCACAGACTATGTAAAAGTTTTTTTTTTTTTTCTTTTTTTTTCTTTTTTTCAGTGATACTTTGATTATGAATTATAAAAGATGTATCAAAGCTGATCTAAGCTAGTCATGCTTAGAATGAAATTGCTTTCAGAGCTATCTTCCAACTCAAATTATGCTTTGATAAGATGCAATACTTTGTTTTCAGCTATTTTGCTTTTTGAGAGAAGATAAACCACTTTGTTTTAAATCACTCAAAGAAAACATTCAGCTGTTTTTCATAAGTAGCATGTTATATTAGGAGACCTGTGATTTTCTCTAGATCAAACATGATACAATTTGTGTGTGGTAGAGAAGTGACCATGGACAGAGCTTTTGTTTTATAATGAAAGATACAGGTATCATGACCTTGAAGAAAAGCTTCCAAGAGGAAATCTGTGCAGTTTAATGGTGAAATCTGAAATCTTGAATATGATCTTGATCTTGAATGTGATCTTGAGTGTCCTAACAAAGTTTCTGGAAAAGGCTGAACACTTTGTGCAAGGTGGCTAGCATCCCCAGCCTAATTCATCCTTTCAGCCACAGACTCAGTCAACAAGAAACTAATATAAACCACTAAGTAAGAGAATAATAACTTTGTTCCTGAACTCTGTGTCTGTCCAAAAGCAAGTAAAATTATTTCATTTACCACAGAAGTAAACATAGACTAAGCATTTTTATTTGCACAAAATGCAGCTAATTTCATATGCCTATTCAAGCTCAAAACCTAATGAGCATTTTAAACAGGATCTTCACAGTACTGAGATATTCCATGTTATCAATACTAAGGAAATAAGAAAATGGCAGAGGGAAAATTATTCCAGGTGACTATTTCTTTTACTTTAAAGAACATTTGAATTGGTTAAAAATGCTGACAAATGACAAGATGATAGAAAAAAAAAGACAAGAAATAAGAAGAAAATGCTCTGATCCTAAGTGCATATAGGAAAGTAAAAATTAAAAAAATAGCTAAGGAAAACTCCAATTAAAAAAAAAAAAATCAAATAATTTTAGTCTTTACAATACTTTGCCTTATGGGGACATAAGAAACAAGCAAAATGAACCAATGGGAAAAAATACCTTTCTAGTGGAATAACAAAAAAGTGGGAAGAATATAAAGGTAGTGAAAACAAATACAAATGATAGCTAAAATTGTGTGGATTCAGTTATTTTGTCTCAAGTACTGATTTTCTGCTGTATTTGAGTAGGCAAAGCTGGTTGGTCACTTGGCTGTCTTCGTTTGCTTTTGGTTCCTGTGTGGAAAGAGTAGCAAGTCACTATATGAGTCAACTGATTGTTGATATCTGTACATAAATAAATTTCAAGTATAGTTTTCTTTTGCATCCTTGAAAATTACATCTACCAGAGTAATTCAAAATAGGTAGCTACACATGCAGTGTTATCATCTCACTTTACCAATTTGTTAGCTCACTGTTAATTTTTCCTTTCCTGAAAATATTTTTATTGCATTTTTATCAAAGCCAAACTAAATGTGCATTCAAAATATGGGTCTTATCAGTTAACATGTTAAAAATAAAAAAATCAACCCCTAAATCTGTAATGGATTTAGCATGAAGATAAAAATTCCAAAAATTTTGCAAAAATGCAAATTTTGATATTGAATATCAGTTTGATGATGTAGAATATTTCACTGGTAAACACTTACTGCATTTCAAACGATGTTGGTATTTCTCTTTGGATACACTATTCAAAAACAAAACAAAACGAAACAACAACAACAACAAAACTACTAACTACAAAAAACTGCACGAAATCTATTGATAGTACAGAGGTGAAGTAAAATAAAAAAATTCTAATTTCATATTAGAATATATGTAAAGCTATATGAAGGAAAAAATGTTCATTGACAAAAATGTATAATGTAGTTAGGATACTGCCTTTGAAAATGAAATGCCGCTGGAGGTTGATTGATTAGTACTGTCCAATCTTTTTGCTGTTATAGTTCTGTTGATATTTAGTGTTGCCAATATTTCCTCGCTTGGTAGTATTTTTATTATAAACACTCCATTCACAAAGATTTATAACTACCTTATAAAAAGTTGCCATAAAATGAAACTCAGTACATGAGGTCTGAAGCCAGGGAGCAAATTTGATATGACAGGATGGAGTGTGTATGATTTTCACCATGGTTAAGTGCAAGTAAAATACAACTTTGATTAGAAAAACAAACAAACAGCAAGCAGTATAGTTTACACTGCTTGACATGGGAAAAGGTGTGGAGAGAAGGATTTACAGCACTCCAAATAGATAGCTAATGTACAAATTCTCATTTTTTCACAGCCAATTTTATCACATGAGTATTATTTAAGAGCTAAACACATAGAACACGAAGTCTATGGCATTCAGGATGAGTGTGGTAGTATAGCTCAGCCCTTACTTTGACTCTCCCAGCCAGTTTCTTTGCACACATGATGAGCTAGGGAAATGAGGAGATAAATGGTAATAAAACTAACCCTTATAAAAACCCAACACAAACCAACGAAATATCAAAAATCTAATCCTGAACCATGTTTTATGCCTGCTTGGCTTTCATTGTGTAGTCAGATATGCTCCAGTTCTGGACTGTTCAGAGAAAAGGCAGGGATGTCTTGCTGTTAAAAATGGTTATGAAGTATAATTGGACCATGCATTTTGATGTCAGATATGTCTTAGATTACTATAACAAATTTTTGCACTACAGCCTTAGTCTCCTTTGAGCTGTGCTAGTGCTCTTCACTGCACAAAAGCTGCAAAAAGCAGCTGCATCAGCTGCTTTGTTTTTATACTTCTATCTCTGATACAGACCTCAGAGTCATCCTGTCATTGCACTTCCTTATATATATTTGAGGACCAAATTCTGTTCAAGCTGTAGATAATATCCTTCAAAGATAGAAAAAAAATCTTGGACTTGGTAAAACTTCTGTCATTCAAGGAACATTACAATTATATGTAACATGGGAATTAGTCTTGCGTATGTGTATTTTGCTGGGAAGTGGAGGAGGAGGGCAGGTTGTGGGTGGCAAAAATGTACTCCTCAGTTTAATAAAATGAGTTATTTAAGCTGACTACAGATTTTCCTTTTTTTTTTTTTTTTTAATTTCTTTGCTGTCACCAATGAACAAACTTCAGAAAAGATAATAGATCTCATTAATATATTCAGGGATGAAACACAGCTTTTAGAACTTATACCTTTTAAATGATGTTCTATTTTTTATTCATGCATTGAAAGCATTTCTGGAACCATTTGCTATTCAGATTTAAGCTTTCGATGAAATAGTAATTGGAATTATTCTTTATAGGACTTTGAAGTTATTTTATGCTACAACCAAATAGTAATAGTAGATGCCATATAAAAGTGAAAATATTACATTAGCTTAATTAGCTCTCCGGCAATGATTAAGAGGTTTCTTCTAACACTTGAAGACATGAAGATGAAATCTTTCCAGCAGTTGTAAAGAAGAAATTACAATGGTTTATTCTGAAAGCAATTTGAAATTATAGTTTTGCGTTAAACTTAACTAGTAAGATTCAAGACTGCAGACATTTTATCTAAAATGTAAGGTCTCCTGAGTCTCTTTAATACAGAACTTAACCTTTCACTATACATTCCCAGAACAACTTAAAAGGATAAACTGAACTACTGAAATACGGTGACTCCAAATTTAGGAATGCTGTGATACTTTCTCTCTGAAATAGCAAAGACAATCTGCTGAATGACATGCAATTACAGAATCATTTAGATTGGAAAAAGACCTCTAAGACCATCTGGTCCAATCTTTCACCTAAAACTGCCAAGTCCACCAAGTTAAAGATGTTTCTTAGACCAAATAAAAGCATGATTATAGCTAGTTGTAGATTTAGAAGATTATCATACGAGGGGAATGTTTTTCCATCATGGCTGAATTACCAGAAAAAATGTGTTAAAACCTCCCTATCTTTCTCCTGTCATCTTTACAGCAAAAGTTTCTCTTATACACTCGTGGAAGTAAAAAATCAGCAGAGTTTTGAAAATGATCAGTAAGAAAGTTAAGCTTACACACACGAAAGAATTTTTCAGTTTAAATGTATGTTCAATCGTTATGTGTTCAACGCCTGCTTGTAAGGTGAAGTTGTAAAGTTCTACCAGAAAAAGTACCTAATACTTATACTTTTCTAGTAAGGAATTTTGCAGGCTACCAATTCACTATTGTAGTTTAGGATTGTGAATTTATTTTATGTTTTAGTGAGGAAACTTAAGCTGAGACATAAAAGATTGACTAGAAAAAAATTGATAATTGATAAATGATTTTTGATCATTTTGATAAATGATTTTTCTATTTCCAATTATCCTAAGATTTGGGTATTTCTTAATCAGTATTTCATCTGCCCCAAACAGACCTTTTGATTATTTTCTGAAGAATGACAACTTAATGCTTCCTTTAGTTTCACAGGATTTAGTTCAGTTTTCTCATATTTCATGGTGAACCCTTGCGTGATTCATCAAATAGAAATAAAAAACCTTGCCTATCTAAAATATTTCAGGGCTCAGACACAATGTTATTATGGTATAAAAATTCATCTTGAATAGGATAATTTGAGATCAACTTGGTAAAAACTAAGCATCTTGAACAAGTTCGGAATTCTCATCTTAGTGGATCCCATCCTGAGCTAGCTCAAGAGACATGATGATTATTGCTGACATGGTAACAGGGACCTGTTCTGGTCACTGTTATTTAACTGATGGCCTTACCATCTCCATGTTCAGTGTCCAGACAGATTCTTTTCCCATGAATAAAGATTGTATTATATATTTTTAAAATGATTTATGGCTATTAAGAATGTCACTTCAGATTTCATTAGATTCATTTACCTTTCATTTATCTTTACTTAGCCAGGTATTCTCAAAAGATAAATCAATATATATTGATCTGAATTGGAAATAAAATCCTACTATTCTCAGATGAGAAACATGCACACTGTATGGAAAAAACAAACAAACAAAACAAAACAAAAACATAAAAAGAGAACAGATTTTATGATATATGTAGATAATTAAGGCTTATTGTGAGTTTGAGAAATTCTCTAAGCATTACAAAAAATAATAAAATAAAAATAACTTAGGGGACAGATATATCAGATGTCCTGAATGTTTCTATGCCTTCTTTTAAGGTAGTAGACACTGTAAGTGGTAGAACAGTTTATTAGATGGATATAGGTCTAACCCAGCAGGAAAACTCCTAGACTCCTTCCCAAAGACAGGCTTCTGTGCAGCCTCTGAAGGCACTGGGAGGTTTCTGTCCGCATTGAGCTTAATAGAAATTTGAATTCTTCCTTTCCTTGCAGAGATTAGAAAGATAAAATATGTGGAAACAAGGCAGTTCACACAGGCTAAACAAATTATTTTACTCCATAATTTATTCATTAAAATAAAGAAGTTCAGTGATTTTAGATTATATAAATTTAATTGGAATAAAGTAGATGCCTTAAAACATCAATGAAGCACTCAGAAAAGTTAATTATTTTTTTCATGGCTCTATAAATTATTTCTTCTAGTTGTAAAAGCCTTCAATTACTCACTAGGAAATCAAAAACAATGGTTGTAATTCATTGAGGGATGCGATTGATGTTCTTTTGCATTCCCCCTGAAAGGGAATTCACTGTGATTCAGTGTGAACAAGCTGTGTCATTTTCATCCAACTTGTGTAAAGCTAGAGGAAATGAGCTGAGGTAAATCTTAAAAAGATATGTCAAACTATTTGTTTTTGTCTAGAGATGGGAGTCATCCCTTTTCCTTTTTTTCCCTCAGATGACAGAAGAAACAACATAAGTCAAAGCACTTATTTCTTTCCAATTAGCTAATAAACAAATAAATAGAATATCAAAACTAACAATAATAACAATTCTTTTTTTTTTTTTTTTTCTTTTTTTCCCCCTTGGCATTTATTTTGTGACCACTCAAGTCACAGAAACTGTAAAAGCAGTGCAGCTGTGATTTCAACAGCTTTCCTTAGCCCCAGCAGCCTGGAAGAGAGTTCTGACAAAAACAGTGCACTCTGGCAGATCTGGCAGATTGACATGCTGAAAGCACAGGTAAGATAGAAAGGGCAGAAAGCTATCATCTCTTAAGTGATGCCCTCTCTCAGTGCCCATTAGTTAAATGTTATTAAAGTAAGCTAGGAAATAAATATTTTATTTTTAAAAATTTCCCATAGCACAAAGCAATAACCAACAATGATATTCAGAACATGCCATGTGCAGAGTAATTATATTTCATACAGATATTTGGAGAAAAGAACGTCTTATGTTAAACCAAGGCATTTTCCTGATTGTAATTTTGCTATTGGCTTTGATAGGAACAAGCAGAAGTCAAATTCATTGTGAGTGTCTGTAGTATTGCATAACAGAAAGTGAACAATGATGATTCCCTCAAGATGGTTTGGTGTTAAAGATATAGGTCTTTGGTAGCCGATTAGCTAAGAGCAAGACAACACGGAGCCATCAGCAGCAGAAGAGAAAGAGAAGTAACATAAAAGACCTATTTCATCGTATCTGAATGAAATCTGGATTTCAGGTTCCACTTTACCATTTAATTTATGTATATGGCTATAATTTCTTGTATATGGCTAGACCATATACTACTCCAGCAATTTTCGGCTATTGGCATCAACAGAACAAGTGAAATTCAGAGCATCCTTTTGTGTATTGCTGCTCCAAATACACTCAAACACAAAAGAGACTAAAAGCAGCTTTTCCTTCTGTCCTTCCATTGCCTTGTCTTGTTGCTTTTTGTGCTATTTCTATTCTCAGTTAATATTACACCAGAGCAGCATATAATGTAGAAGCATACGATATGAGATACGATATTCTTGAGTTACAGCACTACTTCTTCATGAACACTGCAGAAAATATTAACTTGAATATAACATTCTAAGTTTATTATTGCAACTCTAAATGGAGGGGAAAAATAATAGCATATAAATAGTATTTCAGAAGGACAAGAAATGGGAATTTAGAGAGCTGGCGATCAACTGTGATTTAAAAAGAAAAAGCATAACTTTAGCAGAAACTACTTTGAAGGCACTGAATCTATTGAAACATGATGGCATACTTTTGCATTAAAGAAAAATGGCAGCTTGCAAAACCGTGCTGTATAAGGCACTGGCTCTAGGTTGCAAGCATAAAGCCAAACTAAAATTAAAAATATATATCCTCTATTTTACGAGCATATTGAGGACATTTTTTAAGAAAAAAAAAAAAAAAAAAGCAAAAAATACCTAACAAAGCAATTTCATAAAATAAAGAGGAAAGCCAATGTTTTTTTTCCAGTTATTTTCAATTTATCTTCTTATAGCCTTCTCCTCCCTGGAGAAATAATAATCAAAAATCAGTAATTGTGAGGAATTTTACTCATCACTTGTTTAAACAGAATAAAGTTCTTAGAAGAGTCCTCACGCTGCAACAGCTGAGGTGTGAGATAACTCTCATAGAACAGGTATGCTATTAACAACAAAATATAAACGATTTATATGATTAGAAGAGCATGAACTAAAATATTTTAAGTTATAGCTCACATTGGTGATGACTGCTTCATCCCTCCATCCTCATTACTCAGGACATCGATTCTGCATCATAAAATCACTGTATTTAAATCCTAAAGCTAAAATAATTTTCTTTGTATAGTCTTGCAGCTGCAGATGTGAGAACTAATTCACAGAGGAAGGAGTATTATATCCTTTTTGGAGAGCCTTGTCTCTCACAAAATGAAATCTTCGCATTCTTTTAAGGTTTCATATCTTTCTAGTAACAGCTAGTTACTTCCACTTCTGTTTCTTTAGGATGAATACTAATGAAATAAAGGCATGAGTATAGAAACCTCTAAAATAACTCAGAAACTGTTGCAGGAACTCAAAATTTCAGCCAGTGTATACCCATTATAAAAATCCCTGGCTTCATTAATTCACTTTTAAAGGAAAAAAAATAAATAAACAAACATTACTGCTTTTTAAATAAATTCATAGAAACAGTCATATGCTAAAAAAAGAACTGTTCTGTGGCATAGGACCCCTCTGTCCATTTGCTTTAGAGGATAATCAGGAACTGAATTTCTGGGGAGCTATCAGAATTTCAGAAGATGTTCAGGCCTGCTGCTGAAGGCTTTGAGAACATATGCTTTGCTTCTATAAATGTGTTTTCCAGAAGATATTCAGGGATTTCAGTATGAAATGAGCAAGAGGAGACCCAGTTTTTAAGTCTTTGCTGGAATGGTTAAGGAGCAATATTTCAGGCAACTGGACGACCATGATGCATTACATTGTATCACCTGAATCAAATAAAGGATGGAAATAAAAGTTTTCACTAAGTTTAAAAACAGATTAAAACAGTTTAAAAACAGATGCACCATTTTACCACTACAACTATAACAGCAAAAATGAGGAAGCAGTAGCAGCAAGAAGCACATTGACAAGGCAGCATTACTATTTCTGCGAGATATTATTCTTCATTTTTTAAATAAATTGCCTTGAAAAAACAGCAGACGTGTCACAATACCTTGCAGTGCCTTCCTTCAGGAAGAGAAGGGACCTCTATAGCATATGCTATTTTTTTTTTTTTTTTCCCCACAAATAAGATGTGATTTTTGGTTGACTGAGTATCACCCTTTGACCAGGTTCTTTAAAACTACTGTAAGCACCTAATATTGCACCAGATCCATTCTTTTTATTTTTTTTTTTTTCAGTGCCCTGTATTTTCCTAACAGGAACCTAGTATATACGTGCTTTTTAACTTACCAAATAGAAACCTTTTCAAATGATGAGCACTACCAAACCAAACCACTGAAAAAATTCTGTCCCTTGCTTAATGCAACTGTGATGCAGTGGGTGCAAGAATAGGATGTTTCCAGGTTTCTGATCTTTTTCCTAGAATATCATACAGAGAGCAAAACATTCTTTTCATTATTCTGTAGTAATAGCAATCTCTCTGCTACTTGCCTTACTCTTGATGGTCAGAGGTAAGGCACAGGAATGGAGTCTTTTTAGTGAGAAAGAAAACACCTTTTTAAACAGAGCCTTTTCTTACTTTCCTCCCGTTAGTATTATTATCTACATCCAATATTTCCATATAACCATAACTCCATAACTTGTTTTTTAACTTTATCAGCAATATCTCACACATATACACTTTCCACTAAGAGTGATCACTATACTAAGAGTATACCACATATACACTTTCCACTAAGAGTGATCCACTAAGAGTATACACTATACACTAAGAGTAAATGTATAATGCAATATTAAGAATCCTAAAAATATTCTAGAAGATTTTGAATATTTTAAGTTTTACTATTTTACTGATTTTGTCTCATAGCATTTTTTTCTAAGCTGGCTTTATTTCATATAAGCAGATCATGTTTCAGGTGAAAAAAACCTGAGCACTATTATGTGCTCCTCAAATGCCCATACATTTAAAGGGGACTCACTATAAAAGGATGCTTTATACTATATACTAAATATTATTGAAGGAAATAAGAGAAATATATTGAAGTATAGCAAGCTGTGACACACCTATTAACCACTTTATTACCTGTAGTGTGTTTGATGGACTCCTTTGGTTGTTTACCTGTCTTAGAAACTCTAAATAAAACCAGTTTTTAAACAGGTGCTTTATCAGCTGGAATACCATTGCTGCCTAAAATATTTTAATATCTAAGTTACATTTATCACAACTGCCGTCATTTCACAGCACTTAGCAGAATGTCCCACTGCTGTATGAGGAGTTAGAACACCAGCTGAAAACTGTGAATATTAATTAACTGTATTATGATGATTTTTTAAAATTATTTCGACCCTCCCCCCATGCACCAGAAAAGTGTACCATTTATATAAAGCATCTGGATGAGAACAACCTAGTCCCACCTGTAAAGTGGAAACTTTTTTCTGCAAATATTTAATTTCCTGAGAAAGCAATACCTCATTAAATTTCGCAATACTGTTATGCTGGCTGAGTTTTGCTGAGAAACAACTACACCAAATCCCCATTCTGATTCAAACATTTTTGATCAGCTGGATTATTTTTTTTATCAACAAAACAACACTGAAGCAGAACACAGCTTTTAGCACACCCAGGTGTCGCTCTAATCTCCATCACTGTTCCAGTTATCAGTGGCATTTTTTTTTCCACATCTCATTAAACAATAGCTTGTAACAACTTGTTGTGATGCTTAAAACTAAGCTCACCTTGGCAGCTGAGTCAGTAACATTAATATGAACTTTTCCCTCAATGCATTTCCCCATTTGGGTAGAGCAACCAGTGTCTTCAGATTTCCCCTTGATACTTCCAGTGAAGTCCTTGCTGATCAGACACCGATGCTGCAGCTGTGCAATTCCACCTCTTTCAGAGGGATTGCTCCCAGACTCCACAGAAATTACTTAAAAGTTTTGAAAACAGATTCTGGTTGAGGAGCCAGTCCCTACTCGGCTCACAACCTCACTTTGCAGCTTATCTTGCTGCAGTTCCTCTTCTGTTCTTTGTAAGATTTTCAGGAATGGCACTGTTTATAGAAACACAGAATTGTATAATAATCCAGGTTGGAAAGGACCTTCAAGATCACCAAGTCCAACCATCAACCTCACCTGCTGAGTGCCATCACTAAACTTAAATACCTCAGGGATGGGGGCTCCCACTGCTTCCCTGGGCAGCCCCTTCTCATGTTTGACCATTGTCTCCATGAAAAAATTCTTCCTGATGTCCAATCTAAACCTCCCTGGGCACAACTTGAGCCTGTTTCCTTGTGTCTTATCACTTGTCACTTGAGAAAAAGAGACTGAAACCCTCCTTGCTGCAACCTTGTAGAGAGACATGAGGTCTCCTCTCAGCCTCCTCTTCTCCAGAGTAGGAGCAAACTAGCAAGACTTGTTTTGTAGTCCCTTCAAAAAATTTATTGCTCTTCTCTTTACACACACAAGCAACGTAATAGCCTTCTTGTAATGAGGGGCCTACAACTGAATACAGTGCTTGAGGTGTGGTCTCACAGTGGACAAGTAGAAGGGAACAATTACTTCCCAATCCTTCTGGCCACATTATTTCTGATGCAGACCAGGATACCATTAGCTTTCTTGGCCACTTGGGCACACTGATGACTCACTTTCAGTCAAAGCACCCCCGTATCCTTTTCTTCACTGTGTAACTTTCTAGACAAAGCCTGTTCTTCTGCATGGGATTGTTATGACCCAAGTGCAGGATCCAGCACACCCTTGCTGAAATTCATGTGATTGGACTAGGCCAATCAATCTAGCCTATCCAGATCCCCCTGCAAACCCTTCCTACCTTCAAGCAAATCGATAGTTCTGCCTAGCTTGGTATTGTCTGCAAACTTACTGAGGGTGCACCCAACCCCCTAATCCAGATCATTAAGAAAAATGTTAAAAAAAAATTGGCCCCAATACTGAGCGCTGGGAAACACCACTGGTGCCCATCCACCAACTGGATTAAACTCCATTCACTGTGTTTTTTTGAGCCCTGCCATCCAGCCAGTTCTTCACCCAGTGAACCTTGGTACACCTGTCCAAGCCATGTGCTGCCAGTTTCTCCAGAAGAATACCATGGGAGATGATGTGAAATAATGTACTAAAATCAAGGCAAACAACATCCACAGCCTTTCTCTTGTTTACTAAGTGGGTCATCTTGTCAAATAAAGAGATTAGGTTAGTCAGGCAGGACCTACCCTTCAAAAACCTATGCTGTCTGCATCTGATCATTCAGCTGTCTTTAATATGCTTTATGATGGTACTCAAATTGATTCTCTCCACAACATTCCCCAGTATTGAGGTCAGACTGTCAGGCCCAAAATACCTAAGGTCATTTCATATATTGGTTTGCATCTTGAATTTCTGAGAGTAGCGATCTCGGAACTTTAGTTTAGAAGAAATCTCTGGCTTAAAATAATACTGCAAAAGTCTCTGATCCTATAGACTACACCAATCAAGGAGTACAAACTAAATATGTAAACTTAGGAATACTGTATTTTTACGGTTTCACACTGTGGATTTTTATAAAATGTGCAATCAAAGAAAAATTATATTTACCAGAGAGCAATCCAGCACTTTCCAGCATGACAAAGGTTCTGTTTTATAAATATTCACATATAGGTACATCAGCCATAGTCAAATTTTCATATACATAAACTCATAAATTCATAAGCTCATAAACATAACAGTAACAAACATGGCAGCTAAGCTATTTATAAGTGAAACAAATTGAGCTTTTCAGAATGCAATGAGAGACCTATAAGAAATGCCTTTAAGGTTTAAAACAGCATAGCAACATTTAAAGTCTTTATTTTCTTTATTGTTGCAGATATCTGTAAGAACAGATGGTTTCAAAAAGATGTGTTTCCACTTAGGCTTTTGCTGTACTGTATTTATGAGAGTGTACAGTCACAAGACATATGCCACCTGGCTTTGAGCTGTGATACATTCAGCTGCAGAGCTGTAATAGGTGAAAATCTTTTACAGCATTGGAGAAGTTGCTGGAATTTTGTAGCAATAAAATTCCTGCAGTTTAAAACAATCTCCCCTGTTCCAGTAAGAACACCTACACCTGAAATTTTGTCCAGAAGAAAGAGTAAGAAAGAAGTACGTATAAATGGTACGTGTAGATTCACTAGGTATCCTGTCAGTTCAGAACTATTTAACAGTGGTTGACAAAGACCAATGAACATATCTCATAACCCATATGAGTAATCAAAAGAAAAACAAGTTCACAAAATCTAGTCCTGAAATCTCATTTCCAAATGCAGATCTAATGCATCATTCATAGGGGTAATTTATTTCCTTCTGCAGAAATATATGTGGCTGGGTACATGCACAGTTGTATAGGTTTTTTAGATGATGCTTTGTGGAACCCACTATTTCTGTTAGAGCCCTTCTGGAAGAGTGGAATGTAACAGAGGATTAATGAAAAACCTCTGCCACTATTCAGCCACTTCACTCAGTGGCTGAATATATATTTTCTAAGCCTGAAGTACAGATGCCTATCTGCAAGATTTGATCTGTATGGATATAACCATCCTACTGACAGAAGGAAGGAAGGAGAAAGGGTAGTGACTTGCCATTTGAATCTCAGCATGGGCTGTCAACGTAGCCACTCACTCTCCTGTTCAGTGCTCATTGCTGTGAATCTAAGGATCACAGATGAACTAGAAGTTTGGAAATATGTGGTGTAGGAAAGAACAAATTTTAAATCTCCATAAAGGAATGCACCCAAATCAGAACAGTTTAAATTTGGTGACACATTTAGGCTTACATGGGAGTTCACCTCTTTCTATTCCATTCACCTAGTGCCATGGGATCCACAGTCAAAGAAAGTAAAATATTGGGGAAAAGAAAGCAAGCCCCAAAGCTTATGTGTGATAAAAAGTAACCTTTGTTTATCAAAAAGTGAAGAGACATTGCTATGTTTCCCTGCGAAATAGCTAAAAATTTCAATAACCTTTTCTTTTATATCATGCCATTCTGATTAATTTCCTCAGTCTTGCAAAATATTTCATTTCTAGTATGACTCTGAAATTTCATGAATCACAGCTCATGTGTAAACCTCATGAAGTTCAACAAGGCCAAGGGCAAGGTCCTGCATCTGGGCTAGGGTAACGCTAAGCACAAATACAGGCCATGCAGAGAATGGATTGAGAGCAGCTCTGATGAGAGGGACCTGGGGATGTTGGGTGATGAGAAGCTTGACATGAGCCAGCAATGTTGCAGCTCAGAAAGCCAGCTGTATCCTGGCCTGCATCAAAAGAAGTATGGTCAGCAGGTTGAGGGAGGTGATTCTCCCCCTCTACTCTGCTCTCATGAGACTTCACCTGGAGCACTGCCTTCAGCTCTGGGGTCCCCAGAACATGGAAGTATTAGAACGAGTCCAGACGAGGGCCATGAAGATGATCAAGGGATGAAGAACCTCTCCTATGAAGATAGGCTGATGGAGTATAAGAGAAGGTTCCAGGGAGACCTTATGGTGGCCTTCCAGTACACACAGTGGGCCTACATGAAAGTTGGAGAGGGACTCTGTCAGGGAGTGTAGTGATAGGACAAGCAACAATGGCTTTAAACTAAAGGAGGGTAGATTTAGATTAGATATTGTGAAGAAATTGTTCATTCAGGAGGTGGTGAGGCACTGGAACAGGTTGCCCAGAGAAGCTGTGGATGCCCCATCCAGGGAAGTGTTCAAAGCCAGGTAAGATTGAGCTTTGAGCAACCCAGTCTAGTGCAAGGTGACCCTGTCTATGGTAGGGGGGTTGGAATGAGATGATCTTTAAAGTCCCTTCCATCTCAAACCATTCTATGGTTTGAATATTCTATGAAAAATGGGATGATGTATATGTTTCTGATCATTATTAAATATACTTGGCCAAGTCCTGAAGTGAAGAATGTTTTCACTTTGGAAATATCTGAAAACTTATTTCTTTAAAAGTTCATTATTTAAGCAAAGTGTCAATATTGTTTTGAAACTCGACAGATATTTATAATGTCTTAAAAATGTTTTGTTTTGTTGTAATTATTTATTTTAATAGCTGATAAGTGTACAGACAACCCTGAAGACATCACCAGATACACATGAAATAGATAAGTTGTTGATAATTTTCTTTGACTGATCAGCCATATAGGTAGGCCTTGGTGACCTTGTTAATGTTATTTGATGCAGGAGATGCAGGCCACAGACCCTTAACTCACAGACTCTTAACTCAGACTCTTAACAAAGCAGTAATAAAAGTTGTATTGCATATAGAAGTAGGTGTGCATATATTATTGTGTTAAATACTGTTTATGTTATAGCCAGAGCATAATATAAGATTTAGGGACAGAACTTTGCACTCCTTTCCATATATATTGTACAAGCCATAGGTATGCAAGGGAATAAATAATGCATTACAAAGAGAAGTATAGATGTCATCAAACAATTGTTTTCTCACATGTGAATGCTTTAATTTTCCTGCACTTTTCACTCTGTGAGCTGAAAAAAGTTCATAGAATTTTTAATAAAGGATACGGAAAAAAAAAAAAAAAAAAAAAAAAAAAAAGTATTTTTAAAAGATCTCTCTCTTGCAGGAAGAGCTTTAAAAATAATCATTCAGTCCCAGAACTGAGATTTCAAACTCTCCTTTGAGAATATAGCACTACTTTTAATTTACTTGCACTGACTTCCAGCACTTAAAACTGTTGCAGATATTTATCAGATTAATGTCTTTTGTGGGAATCTTCACTTTAGAAACTGAGGGGAAAAACTACCTTTATTTCACACAATCTGCTGAATGGAAGAAAGCACCTTTTATTCACTCAGATACTACATGTTCAGATTGCTAATGCAGGTGCAGAAGTTTGCTTTTATAACAATAGTATCAGCTGGACTCATACTACCCTGCCATGGGGAGTGGACTAGGGAGGACGACCCATTTGGGATTAGTATGAGAACTTGGTAAGAAAAAGGTACAGCTTGAAAAAGCTTTACATATCTGTGCTAAATCGTTGCTGTTGCCATACATTGTCACAGCTGGTAGCTGCTCAGGGATCCAGTTTAAAGGAGATTCCCTTGACACAGAAATGTAATAACACAGTGAATCTATTATTCTTTCCTTGTGATCTCTGCCAGAATAGAGAAGAGACACTCTTTTCATGCCTGTGATCCAAGCTACCATTTTCTTAACTAGGTAACTCATGAAGACACTCAAAGGCTGATCATACAAAAAGAATTTGCCAATACTCATTTAGTAATTGCCTCAATGCTGGCAATGTCTCACTATAGCATGGCAGTATAAAAGACAAAGGGCTTGGACATCCTTTAGCTCTGTGTTCTCTTCATCCCAAATCACCACTTTTGGTGGCATTAAATATAGTACATTAAACTTAAATAGAAATTGCATTAGAATACAATTTCTTGTTGTAGACTTAGTTTAAAGAAAGCAGATTCTGTGTCCCAACTCTGGCTTATGTCAAGGACACTTTCAAGTCTTCCAGTTATGTACTGTATTGAACAGTAGATCTTAATTCCTCAGTTCCGAAAGCACACCGTATTTAGTTATGCCCAGAAAAGAAATACCAAACAAACAAAAATAACCAACTAAACAAACAAAAAACAAGATTAATCCTGAAGAATTTTATTTTTTTGGGGTCATATAGCATAGTATAGTATTTCATATTTTGAATTGTGTTTATGTTTCTAGGTTGCATTCTATCCCTGGAAATACTTGGATTTATCCATCATGTATCCTTCCATATAGAAGCTGAAAAGTTTGAGGATGTATTTAATAAGGAGGAAATTTAAAGGCACCATTTTCTACTATTAAAAATGGGTTTCACTATTTGATATCAGATATTGCATAAAAATACCAACTGAGAGCATTATACATGTAGTAGCTATTTTTTACTGTATCATTCAAAAGCAAGAAGAATAATTAGAATGAGTTGTGTAATGGAAAGTAATGAATGGTAGTATACGTGCTTTCCCCTTCTATATATATACTTTGACTGAGAATAACATACAAATGAAGTACTCAAATGTAGCAGTGTAGAAATGAAACAAACACCTTTTTAACAACTCGTGTCAACTCCACAGCAATGAAAAGAATTAATATCATGCTAAGAAATTAAAATGATCATTCTTGTGCTTTGTTTTTCTAAACTTAAACCAAAACATGCTCCTGCACTTGGATCTCATTTCACAACCTGTAGAAGAAGGAATATTTTAAACTTTTAGAATTTTCACTAGAAAAAAATTGTCCCATCCTGCTATTACATTAAAATTATGGAAAATGAAGCCAGCCCTGTAGATTTAATTTGCTAACAAAAAAACAGTAGTTCTCCCACTGTCAGATTACATGCAGAACTATAATAAGCCTGCTCTAAGAATTCCCTACATTCATGTAAAAATGCATGGTAAATTTCTCTAGAAGAAAAAAAAAAAAAAAAAAAAAAAAAAAAAAAGTATACAGATGCATATTGGAAAATTCTAAATAGGAAAAATGCATACATAAATATACAAACAGCATATTGCAACCATTGCAATAGGTACTCTGCTTTAGTCAGATGAATCATCTGGATTGAATTTTGTGATTTTGTGATCACAGTAAAGTTAGCAGTGTTGCTTCTCTGTCAGTGCCCTTTTTTTTTTTTTTCTTTTCTTTTTTTCAGCGAATATAACTCCAATTTCTCTTATCAAATACACTTCCCTTGTGCTAAATCATTCGTTTAAAGTTGTTGCTTTTGATTGGGAAGGGGCTGAGCACTTGTGCAGATGGAAAAATGATTTGCATGCCATTAGGAGCACAATATTTTGCAGCATCCTAGATAGACCAAGCCAAAAAAAATTATAAATGAGTCTCATTAATTTAATAATAATTAATACAGAATCAAAATAGAAATTGATTCACTATAGTATTTCTATTGGTGTGCAACAGATTTAATGTATGGTTTGTAAATACTTGTCTGTGCAGAGTTACACATGCACAAAAAAGGAAAATAGAAAAAAAATACTGGTTTAGTCCCTCCCACTTTCCCTTTAAAGACCTAATGTCTAGTGATATGAAGCTCTGGAGAAGCATTTATGTCATTTCTTTTTTTTTTTTCTTACAGTGATATGGATGCACTTTATCAGCCTTGTATCTGCAGTCCCTTCTGATCACAAAATGGCATTTCATCTATAGTCAAGTAGTTTTGCCAAGTTTCCAGATTACCAGAAGGACCATATATGTAGGCTTCAGAAACTGTTTCATACATTGTTTTCATGGATTAGATGTTAAGCAATATTTAAGCAGAATACTCCCTTACTCATTAGCAGTTAACAGACTGAGAGCAAAGGAAACAGCTAATATTTATATCACAAAGTCATCTTTAATGGGGAGTTTTAGTAGTGGACTGGTATCAGTTAAGTAAATTAAAAGAAAAATAAGCTCTCTGAGAAAAATATAACCCTTTTAAATATGAGAATAAATAATCTAACCCATAGCTAGCAAAAGCAATATGATAAATTACAGACTAAGAAGTTATATATGTATTGATCATGCATTTTCAATTGTCCCCTCCTTTCACTCTAACATCTGAAATTCATAGAAATGTCTGCTTGCATACAAAAACCTCTTGCAGAGGTCACAAAAGTATGGAATTTCCACCCACAATAAGGTCTGAGCTAATACTTGCCTTTCTCCATTTACAGAAAAACTGAAGTCTTCATAGAGCAAGAATCACATTTTCTTTCAATGTCATGTACCTTTTGGCATTCAATGGTAATAATGACAATATATGGTAAAAATGACAATAATGGTAATAATGACAATAATAATGACAATAAATGTAGCTCCTGGCGCCCTCTAATTGTAGTCCATAGCTACATATTATGCATATGACAGTGAAGCTTAGCATGTCTCTTGACCTATGGAAAGGCAATTTGCTCCTTTTTAGAGAAATAGCATATTTCACTTGGCCTCATGGCAAGTGGATAATGTGCCCTTCCTTTGGGTAAAATCTAGGTGTTTCTGTTCCAAGCAGTTGTTTCAGCCATCTGAGCTCTATAATAATAAGAGTGTGTCATAAAACCAACTATCCTCATCATATCTACTCTGTACTTTTGACCAAAACCACATGGATGTTGATGATAGGGTATGATTTTATGACATTTATGGGTATAGTATATCATATCACTATAAACTATTTTTTAGATTGATAGAAATGCCAATGAAGAAAAATAACACATTTTCTTATATGGATATCAAAAGGAAACAACAAAGAATAGTACTTGACATGAAATAAAGGCTAATTGTTAAGATAAAATTTTCACTCAAATGAACATCACTGTTACTGCATTCATTCACTCTTTCATATGAGTACATGTATTTCATCACGATATTTTTCTGTTTGTTTTATAAGAACTGAATGTGCTCTGACAGGTTTTTTTCTATTGTCTTTGCTAGAATTCTGTTGCACAGTTATGGCCTTTCCTAACACAGTGAACAAAATTACAGTTCTATCATCTATTATATTTATACTAGAAAAAAAAAAAACGGAATACATAATTGTATTGCATGTCTCAAATGATAGGATATATGTTGGAAGTTACTATGAGTTTCTTCTTTTTGCTAGAAAATATCAATTGGAAATGGAAATAATTGAAATATTTAAGACAAAACTCATCAATTATCCATATGTTCACTGGAATCTACCTGTGTGCTAATCCCTTGAGAATGATTCCTCAAATTTGCTCACAGGTAATTTGCTCACAGACACTGTTAGTTCCTCTTGTCTGATGTCAGTATTTAACATCCTAGGCATGTTATATGAAATCCTGAAAATGACAAAGATGTTGTCACTAGAAAGTATAATAACAAAAGACTGTACAAATCCTTCTGAAAAGTAGTTCAAAACTGGTTTTGGTTGTTGGTGTTGTTAAAATAAATACTAGGTAAAGAACATGAATGTAATCAAAGTGTGAAAGTATCAAGTAAAAGGACATTCCTAAAAGTGATCTTATTTTAACATATTAAAACCAGTGATGTCAGCATAAGCCTAGCTGAATACAGATGTAGAATTCAGTTAGTTTATGCATGTAGTGTGATAAAAAAGGCTATGGGCAGATCTATGTTACAAGAAAGAATAGTTTTCAAAGTTAAAATTAGCTGTGAGTAAACATTCCTATAATTTGTTAAATTAATTTTATTTGTAAAATAAATAAATAAATTTGAGTCAAATGACTGAAGTATATCCATAGAATATGTATTTTTTTCTCTAAATAAATGTGTGTTTTTCTCTAAATAAATAAATGTATTATGTGTTTCTTTCTCTAAATAAAACACTTCAGAAATGAATCTTTATTACTAACTGTTGATAGTGTGTTGGATTATACTGATTGTGCCTCTCAAAATACTGAAAATATGGTATTATTTGTGTTTACCCTCTCATAACATAATGTCAAAAAAGTAATGTCTGCCAAAAAAAAGTTTGGAAGATTTGAATTTAAACTTCTAAATTACTGGAAGAATTTTAGTTATAATTTTTAATAAACAAAACCTTCTGTTAAAATGGAACTAAAGAGTGTCTTTAAAAAGCTTATTTCTTTTTTTGGTCACAGATCTACTTTATACATACATGCAAAAAAATAGTTAATATTTACATAGTGGATGAACATCTCTGTCTTCCTTTTCCTAGAAACTACAGTTATAATTCAGAACATGTTTTCTATTTTCAGCATGACTTTGGTTTGTAGAATTGTTAATTTAATTTCAGTATAGAGATACTATGCTTCTAGAAGCATTATATATACAGATAGATTTGACAGATAAAACACATAATCATTGTTCTTGCCAGAAGGCAGAACATACGTTTCTGTTCCTTCCATCCTGGAAAAGGCTATATATTATTGTCACTACAGTGCTTTTATTAACATTCCAGGGCAGAGAACAAAAAGTTTCATTTTTTTGAGTCACTGCAAAATATAACCTCTCCTTCTTTTTCTCTCTCTATTTTCAATAGGACTACAAGGGCTCACAATATTAAACACATTCCTTCTTCTAGGTAAAATAAATGATAGACTACCGCAGCCCTGCGACAGTTTGATCAAAACATAAAGGTACTTGTTAGTAACTATAAGATGAGCAGTAGATACAATGTACAGTTTCTAAGCAATTAGCAATCAAAAGAGAAGAGTTTCATGCATTTCCTCTTTCTCCTCAGATGCTAAGCCACAGATCCAAGCAAACTCTCCAGCCATGTAAATATAGCTGCTATTCAAAAGAAGCTTAAATTTTGGCACATAGCTTCTTAGGTGGGAGGGACCCAACATAATACTGATTATTCACTTCTTGAAAACTCTTTACAGAAGAAAATTCTCAAAAACATCCTCCCACTGCCACCTCCCCTTCCTTCCCATCCTGAGGTATCTCAGCTACTTCTGGCTTCTTGAATTAACTCAGATTTTTCAGTAAAATGATGAAACTGACAATTCACATTAGTGAAACAAGTATTAGTAGTAAAAAAAATGTAACTGTAAAACAGTTAAGAAAAATATTTATTGCAGAGTCATTATAAGAAATTAAGACATAATTAATTTGATTTCAGAATTGCACATTAGTTAATATTTTATGAATAATATTCTTTATCCCAATCATATACTTAAAACTACAATGGTGATTATATATAACGTTTCTTCAAATCACCCTATTTCTCAGTGTGACAAAAAAATAGTCTTAGAGATAAGCAGGTTATTCCCAATAATTTCCATGGGAAGTATCTACCAGAAGGATGAACAAATTGTATTATCTGTGCCAGCTCAACAATGCAGCTTCACTGCATAAGCTATGAGAGCTGAGAAAAGGATTTATTAAAAGCTTAGAGTGAGGCAAAGAAAAATGTTATTGCAGAAACAAAGTATTAAAAAAAAAAGAAAGAAAGAAAGAAAGAAAGAAACCTAATTTTCAAAATGTCCAGATTTTCATGGCCATAGTCCATATAGAAAGGACAGGCATAGGTATCTGGAACTATTCGCATTGTTTTTATGAAACCTTGCCCTGACACCTGGACTCGAGGATTGAGGGCTTTTTTGCAAAATCTAAAATACTTCCTATAATGACACTATACTCATAGCTTTTGGGAATTTAAGGCACTTACTTTTCCAGGATTCACATACTTACAGTGAACAGAGGGAGTCACACCTTCAGCTTATGTTAGCAGCTGTAATCATACCACTATCAATGCTGACTTCTATTTAGAGACTTACACCTTCCAGGGGCTTAAGGAAACATATACCTGCAATATTAAGGAAGTAATCATCTAAATCAGAAAGGCAGACTGACTGGTTTAGGGCAATTTAAATGTTAGATTGGTCCAGAAACACTGCCTGAGTATATTATGTCTTCAAATGTGTGTGTTATTTCTTGCATCCTTGGTGATCTAATCTTTGAACACTGTCCCGAATTCCACTACTGCAGCAGCCAGGAGAAAAAAACAAAATGGAGATTTGTGTCATTGTTCTAACCTTATTATTAACATCAGTAAGGCACAGATGTATCATTCAGTCAGAGACTGAATCTAGATTAAGCCTCAGAACATGATTTTATTTACTGTGAGTAAGTAAGAACATAGAATGGAGTGTTTATGTTAGCCATATGCCTTTTCATTGGCATGATATCAGCAACAGAAGATGAGATAATACCAGATTTGATAAGTGGTATCTGGTTTGGCATAAAGTTTGCTTCAACAATGCTACCTATCAAAATATTTTGAGTAATTCCAAATCACAGAGCCATGGCATTTCTTATCAGACAGTAGGCACTTTCAAGCTAGGTTTATTGTCTTGTCAAATCACAGTCCTATTCCATGCATCAAGAGGATCATGAGCAATCAAGGGAAGAAATTAATCAAGACAGTGCTACCACTTATAATAATGTATATATCTACATTATATATCAATATCTATGCACAGATTCTGCCATTAAAAATGAGCAAGCAAACAATACAACTGTAAATAGCTTTCATTAGATTAGCACTTGAAGTTACGAAGTCTTTCAACATGACAATACTCATCAATACAATTCAATGTGGACCTGTAGCTAGACTTTCTTCTTTCTCCTTCAGTTTATTCTTCAGTATACTGATGGTCATAGCAAATATGAAAGACCTGTACTGCTTATTACCTTAGAGAAAACTCTTGTCAAAGGCATCTGCATTTCAGTCTAATGGTGCAATATTGCAATAATCATCATTCTTTCATCATCACTATCCAGAACAGCAAAGTGCTTCCTTTTCTCTTTTTTCCTGAAGTGGCTGTCATTAGGAAAGACACTTCCAGCTATCATGTGGCACTAAATGTGGCACTTCTATTACACTTCCCAGAGACACTAGATTTAGTACAGAGAAAATACTTACCAGGGATATCATTTCGCACACAGCCTTAATGGCAATGTATATATATATATATATACATATATATATATATGTTCCAAATGAAAAAAGTTTTAGCATATTAAAATGGTATATATATAATATAACAATTAAAAGCTATTTACAACTGCATTTATGATAGCAAATAGTACAGGTACACAATAGTAACATATAAAGGACAATTAACTATGGTGAAATAAACATGTTTCTGATATGTAGAATAAGAATAGAAATCTCTTTAGCAAACAAACTAGGAGGTCTCTTCATCAGAGCTAAGCTGACTCGTAACAGATTGGTATCTCACACTCCTTTCGTTTAGTCATATAACCAATGAACACTGGACCCAATTGTCACCAACTACTTGTATTTCATAGACTTTTGAGTAATAAGGAATAAATACACTTATGATCTATGAGAAATGAAAACAAAGTTATGTAGAAAAGAAGCAAGAAAAGATTTTAAGAGGAACATAATGTATAATTGGCTACTTGTGAAAGACAGATGTAACTTAAACAGGTGTAAGAAGATCTACAATATGCTGTATGCAATGTATTTTATGTCTGTGAAATCTGATAAACATAAGTAAAAATATGGATAAGTTGGCTTTCTGTTTAATTCCAATCTTCACTAAATTGTACTTTTTATCTAACAAACATTTCTGTGATGAATCAACACCTGAATGTGAGTTGGGTTCAAGGTTGCAGCTATTAAGAACCAATTACATAACACACAAACATATACATATTTGGGATATGGCATATCCTGATATATTTTTACAGTTTAGAAGAAATTTCACATTGAAAGAGTTATAACGCTGCTTCCAAAACTAACAGATGAAACTCTTCATGCTGAAATGATTATTTTATAACAAGGTTCACCTTAACATGTGCTATAATAAGGTTTGTCTTAGTATGTGAGTCTTATCTGCATTCATGTATTTCATTTTGGTCTGCATAATACTTTTTTTTTGTTTGCTTCTTCACTGTGTAGGTTTAAAAATCCTGTTAACATATTTGCATGAGATATTTGTAGAATGACTGATAAATTCATAGTCACGGGTTTTGCATTCTGATTCTGTTATTAAAACTTGAGACAAAAACAAACAAACAAACAAACAATCAACAACAAAAACCACACCACACTGCAGTTATCTGGAGAAAAAATGCTTCTTATAAATGTGTTTGGGTAAGGGATAATATAAATTTCCAATAAAATGCTATAAACTGATTCTGAACAATTTTCTCTTAGGAAAAATTCTTGACAGGTTTATAGCTTCAGTGTCCACTTCAAGAAACAGCCAATTTCAAACAGTGTCTACTAAAATTGTACATACACCCTAGTACTACAGTTTAAGAACAGTGATTGGCTGCCAGATGAGAGGTGCCACAATAATTGTGAGATTTGAATGATTATTCCCTAGGCTGGTGAAAACTGTTAACACTGTGTAAAGTGTCAGTCTGTCATACTACCTCTAAGGAGAAGGTAATTTATTCCTCTGAGGTCAGCAAAGACAGAGTTCAAAACTAATTCTCTCTTGTCACTTCTGGATTAAAAACAACATTTGCAAGTAGCAGGCCACTACTCACTGGCTTTAGAGCTCCTACTGGCTAAAAGCTGTTTTCAGTGAAATAATGGCATCCTCCTACTGTTGAGGTCAAATATTGCTTTAATGACAAGAGTAATGGTGTAGACTCTTTCTCTAGGTATTAACCTATGCTGCAACAATATATGTGGTGGGAAAATTTCATACTATATGATGGTAATAATGATGGCTTTACTGAACCATTTCCACAGTTCCATTGACTTTCTCAGTTTACTTTTTTGTCTGATCACATTTGCAATGTAACTAAATTTAAAAAGAGAATCTCCTTCATACAGATGACTTCTGAGTCCACAGCAAACATACAGATATTTTATCACAGAAAATTAATCTACATTTCCTTATAAAAATCTAGCAGAGGTCCATGGCCATCAGAATAAAGATGACCTTCAGTCAAAAAGGCCCTACATAATCGTAGAGGTCACTGAAGAAATGCTCAACAGTGTTTATGCCACAGTGAACTTCGGACATAAGTTATAAGGAAGGGTTTTGTCTTCTGTAGGTGAGCAGATTTTTTTAAATTATTTATTTATTTATTTATTTATTGAAGAACAAGGATAACTTGCAGCAGCTCAGGACAAATGCCTTAACAGTAAATTCTCTTTCTTGTTATGAAGGTTTTCTCTTGCATGTTGCATGGTTTTGAATATTTAGACAAGGAAAATGAGTAAGCATCTTATATTCATATCAATGATACCATTTAAATTTTCTGTACATTTTCCTTTTTCATAGTAGCTATACACTAGCATAATATCATTCATGTCCCTGATAATGTTCCTGATTTACTGCAGCATAAGCAAAAAAATTACCACCACCACCACCACCAACAAATAAACAGTCACACCTTGAAGATAACAGCTTAAATTGTCTCCCTCTTTGGTATTTTATTATATAATAAACACCACTGCAAAATTTGTCGCTTGTTCCCACAGTTCAATACAAGATTTGAAGTACGGCTAAGGTAATAAGAGTATATGAAGAGTCACTGTAAGCCTTTCTTTATATTTCTTCTGTCCTAAGACACCTTGGTGCTGGCCCAATCCATGAGAATAAATGCTGGTAAGCAAATCAAGAAATCATACAAAATGATAAAGAAGCTCAAGAAAAAAAAAAAAATCCTCATTCTTATACAAGATGAATAGAAGATCAATGGTCTTAAAGTACTGCGGTCACCAGCATTGAGAAGAGACCTTCTTCCAGCTGCACTACAGAGTCAAAATAGGTTATTGGTGCATATATTATGACTGAAAAAATCACACACTGGTACAGATAATGCTCAGTACTTGCCATCCCTGCCCCCCTGCAGTTACTTGTTAAAAACAAGCTGTCTTAATTAATATATGACAACAGTTAAGGAGAAAAACAAGACTGTTCAGAAACAGATTCATAGAAAAGCACTACAACAGATTGACACTTACACCAAAATGCACATACTTGATCAGAGGAAAGTGTTTCTATAAGAGGCATGGAAGGGATAAAAAACGGCTAAGCTATTTCTCAGAATTAAATACCTGCTCTGATGAATGGGGAATAATGAGACAGTTGACAAGACCAAATATAATACACTTCCATTTCCTAACCCATAACAGGTTATCTTTTCCATCATAAAATGCTCGTGACATCAAATGTTTAGTAATGATAGACTGTCATCTCACAAAGCTCTGCAAAACTGCTGAGACACCCTGGAAAAATCTAACAGTAATAATGGATAAAATCAAATGACCAGTCTGTCAACAATCATTCAATCAAATAGATTTATAAAAATTACAATGAAAATAGGCTTTTTCAAATTTATGTTTAAGCTTCAACATTTATGTAAGCTCTGAACCCTATTTTCAGCAAGAGCATTGCTTGACAATATTTCTGAAACCTGGGATCTGCACATGTGGAGCAGAGACATAAAGCATAGTTGGGTACCTGCATTCCTGATCTCATGCCATCAATTAATGACCAAGAAACCAGGAAATATGACAACTCTCCATTAGATGTCATATAGACAACATACAGAAACCGTATTTAAAAGCAAGAATTGTTCTTATTTTAGCAAAAATATAGGACAGTATATGAGCACAGAAGTTCTACTTCGGCATGTTAGCAACAGATATTTAAGAAGAAAACATTTTGTTATTGTTATCTATTTATACACATATATGGAAAGGTAGCAAAATGAGGTGAAAATGAAAACTTGCTTGATGCAGTTTTCACTAGCTTCAATGAAAAGACACCATAATAAGATTTTATTTTATTTTATTTTATTTTATTTTATTTTATTTTATTTTATTTTATTTTATTTTATTTTATTTTATTTTATTTTATTTTATTTTATTTTTATTTATTTTTTTTTTTTTTACAGACACAGTACAGAAGAGAATAAATCTGTCCTGGTTAATTAGTAAAAAGTGGGAAGAATGAGCAACACTGAAAACAGGGGAAGAATATTCTTCTTGGAAACTGAAAACAAACAGCTGATCAAAATCCTCTTAATAATATTTGGTTCCAAAACAAACAAACAAACAAACAAACAAACAAAAAAAAAACAAAAACAAAAACAAAAACAAAAAACAACCACCCACATTACTACTATTGTCAGGCCATTGTACTTTTCACAGATACCTAATTCTCAGCTAAGTGTTCTGGTAAGAAAGTAAATGTTTTACTGTGAGTGCATGATAATACTGACTATAAGTAAGTTGTGCCTGTCTGTTTAGGTCAGCTTATATCAAGGACACATGGAAACAGTCTGAGGTGGCTATACAGGGATCAGCTGAGTTTGTAGAGCAAAAAGGATTACTGGCAGCAGTAGCTCCTACCAAGTATTGTCCATCAAGACAGAGGGTTAGGGAAGAACCTGTTTGTTATCCTGAATGGGGACGAAACTGAAAGACAGATGAGAGGCAAAGAGAAGATGCGTCCTCAGCTCTGCCAGCACAGGGGTCAAGCCATGCCTCCCCCATCCAGGCTGCTGCCTGGAGAAGACTGGAGAAGCAGGTACCAGACCTGGATTTTCTCCACTTGGGCTGGGCTGAGGCATTGGGCTGATGGGACTCTGCTAGGAACTCTGCTGTTCATATTCTGTTATGTTGCATGCACTAGCAGTTCAGAGAAAACTAATGTACAGTCCCATCGCATGTGAACTTGGCCTAGCAGCAACAACATTAATATGAAGTCACTAATGATAGTAGTAAAGATATTTTCATTTCACCCTCATTTTCCAATTGAGGCATTTGCTGCTGAACAGCAAAACATGTACCACTCATGACTTTACTTCTCTGGTCTGTTAGCATAGGTATGGCTTTATCATACAGTGCTCTGCTACTTCATGCTGAATATGCATGTGGACATATCTGATCACAGGTAGGGAAGGACAGTGCCTTTGATATTTGTAATGTAAATGCCAAATCACCAAGCAGCTAACTCCACCGTTCCTCTCATTTATACCAAATCCTGTCACTTTTCAATCTATCCCAGTTTGGTTGTGCATTTTTCTCTGTTTAATGTAAGAATATTTTGTGTGCTCTTGAAGTCAGAGCTACAAAATACCCTCTCAATAGACATTTTCATAGAATTTGGAAAGATAAACAAGTATCCAGCAGCTAAACAGCAAACTTACTTCTTGTATTCAAACGTGGAGCTACAAGGAGTTGGCAGACCAGCTTTGGAAAGGATGAAAAGCTTTCACTTCAGTGAAATCTTTTTAACTCTGCATTGGGAGGAAATTCCTATTATTCACAGTTCTTCGTTCTGTGAAAATTATCATAGTGTCTTACAACATATCATTCTGATCTAATAAAAGGTTGGCAGGACATAAGTATTCACCAAGATGAAAAGGCTTTTTTTTTTTTTTTTTTTTTAACAAATAGACATTCTAAGATACTTTTTTGAACATGTCTTTTTTCCTCTACTGAATAATGCTGTGATTTTTTTAATCAGTTCTGCACAGCTAAAATTCACTATGGAGTTATAAAGAACATATTCTTATGGCTCGATTAAACTGAACATAGTGGGTAGAGTGTCCATTATGCTTAAATTGAAAATTCTTACCATGAAATAAATAGTCTTCACTAATATCAGACTCTGTGTTGTGTGCTACAAATATTGTCACCATAATATTGTTGCAGATTAATAAGGTGGGATACATAAGATGGACAATCTCACTGAAACGTTATATTAATATATTTGAGATCTTGCAATGCTCTTTCTATAGCAAATATATTGCAAACTTCACAACAAACAATTAACAGGCAGGTCAATGTTATGTCACTTTAGACAAACAGATAAATAGATATTTATATGATGTCATTTTAACTCATAAACATTGGGATGTGAAGGGGGTATTATATCTTTTTCTATTTAAACACAATCAATGGTATTTGATATCCCTGTGAATCCTATTCTCATTATTGTAGGCAAAGCTGATATTATTAATGTTCCCACACTCATCCAATTATACAGCCTATTTTCAAAACCCACACTGTTTTTAGATTATAGCAATTCTTGTGAACATGTTCTGTAGAGGTGTCAATTATAATCATTTCACATTATTTGAAATAATTACTGAAAGATAAAGAAGTGCAAACAATTCCTGCAAATAGGAACTAAAGAAAATACATCTTTTTTGCTCAGGTATTTTTTTCTTAAGTATGCAGGGCATGGTTGTCTTTTTTTTTTTTTTTTTTTTTTTTTTTTTTTAAGGGGGCTTAATGCATTCATGATTTTGAGTAATAGTTAGACTAGAAAATAGGGTTTTTCAGCATAGAAATATTTTCAATTTATTTGAAATTACAAAAATGAGATATTAAGCCTACCGACAATCTTATTGATAGTAGGTAAACACAATAGAAAAAAAAGCCAGGTAAAGTGCAATACCACCCTGCTTGGAGCTCGCAGGAAATATGTTGCAACCACTCCCAGCTGCTGTACTTTGTCTGGATTCCAGGATGCTGCTGCCTGTGTTGCTTGAACCGGTTCCGGTGTAATTACATACTTAACACAAAATAGTTTTAGCTAGAAAAGTCTGGATTTATTGGTGAAAAGATTTAATAGAAAAAAAAGCAGTTTTCACAAAGTTGACCTTTGCCAAATAATTCAATTTTCTCTTCAAAATAACATGGTTAACCTTTCTTGTTCAGACAATCCAATGCCAGCTGACAATTAGCATCCATGGAGCTGGTTACATCTATTCTCCCACAGCACATGTTCTTTTTCTGAGCTACAGGTCTCATGACACAATGAAGGTCCTGGAATTTTATCA
This sequence comes from Aythya ferina, assembly GCF_964211825.1. Classification (NCBI taxonomy): domain Eukaryota; kingdom Metazoa; phylum Chordata; class Aves; order Anseriformes; family Anatidae; genus Aythya; species Aythya ferina. The sequence goes on from NC_140297.1 coordinate 102,257,014, forward strand.
CACAACAGAGATAAAATGACTGCAGCAGTCCAGCTTCAGTCAGGAGTATACGTGTTTTCTTGAGCTAATTCACACTAAAAATTCCTGGGTTTGGTTAAATTAAGCTAGGACCAAAGCTTAATTTACTTCTCATACTGAGTGAGAAGCTAGTGTTATTAATGAAATCATTAACCTAAGATATAAAAAGAGATTTATAACTAAAAAATTCTGTAGTTGGTACTAAAAACATTTTTTTTTTCCTTGAGTAGAAAAGGCAATCGTTAGATTTAACTACTTTCCATAAACTGTTCAAGCTTTCAGTTGTAACCTCACAGTACAGTGACTCCTGAGCTTTCTGGTCTAACACAAAATAACTTTGCTGATGAGTGATCTCACTGGAGGACCATATATTGAGAGAAAGTGCATTACAACAAAGGCCTTAAAGTAAACCAGAACTTCTGAATTTGACAACGGAATATACTTTATTAATCATTTTTGGCATTCCACCTGTTTTTTATGTCTTGTAACCATAAGAACCTCTTAAGCTATTTACCAGAGTGAAAAGGAGTGTGTTAAGATACTCTCTACAGCAGGTCAGTAATGCGCTTATTTAGCTATAGCAATCATTGTAAAACAAAATGAGGTCCTTCTTTACTAGTTTCTGAGTAGGACATTTCCCATTTCCAATATGACATTTTAAAGTCAGCTTAGTGATGCACTATTTTGCACAGAACTTCAAAGCTCAGAAGAAAAAGTTTTAATCTTCAGTGTAAGACTTAAGAAGCCACATAATATAGTCATTTTAAATAATGTAGCTCTCACACATTCTCTACTCAGTATCTTGTTTCAGGTGTCCTTTATTCATATTTCAAGTTTTATAGGCTTCATTTGCTAATGTGAAAGTCCTGATGAGATTCAGAAAAGGAAATGGGAAGGTGGCAGGATATAAAGCACGTCAGCAGCAAAGCTGCTGGTAGACACTTAGTGAAACATTACTGAACAATCAGGTTTAAATAACAGATATATTCTAACATTTTACATTATCCACATTATTCTGGCATCAAATTAGATGGGGAAATGAATTCTGTGCTCTTTTCCTGGGCATATGAACAAACAATGGAAATGGCAAAATGATGAATGTCCTTCAATTCATTTTACATGCTTTAATTTGTAGAAAATTGCAGAAGCCCACATAGGAAATTCCTGCAGGATTAGCCTAAAGAAGGCTGAACAGGATGATTCAAATCCTTCTAAATATTTAGCAACTCAAACAGTATCTAATTATTCTAAATGGCATATGAAAAGGCTACTTTGGAAAGGCTGCAAACTTTTGTATCTGGAAGAAATCTTGTGTCTGACTGTCTTTCCTTTTAAATACAAAACCTTTTACCCGAATGGGTTAACCCTACATGCTATTCTATTTAAAATATATTACAAAAAAGAGAGGAGAGCTCCTAACAAGGCCAAAGACACTGAGCAATGCAGGACTGATTTTTGAGGAGGTTTGCATTAAAGAGGAACCAGAGGTTCATTCTGTTTTGATTTGCAAAAGTTTAGTTTCCCACATTTTTAGTGTGAAATACAAAAACCAGTTTCATCAATAGCAAAATTTCTATGACTTCAGAGAGGCTACTTTTTAATCCATTATGTTTTTATTTTTCATATATACTTACAAGCTTTAATGATGCTTTTGGCCTAAAACCTGTCTCACTGAAGATTATAGTTTTATTTCTCCAAGTTCCTAACTGAGTTGAAAAATGTAGACTCTTAGCAGGAATCTTAGTGTTATTTAATCACTTTGTTATGTGCTTACTACAGAATTTGATAAGCAATTGTGATAAGCAATTTGTGTTGGAAAAAAGCATTACTGCTCTCTTTAATAGGATAACATGTAAGGTGTTACTGGTATAATTCTTATACAAACACACTCACACATGAATACCTTCATAGAAATTATTACGATTGCTTAAGTGGGTAGGTATTCATCCCTTTGTGTATGCAAATACAAAGCCAAATAAGACTCAAACACAACAGAGGTGATTGAAAGCAATTCTTTATTTTGAATTTCTTGGAGAAAGGCCAAACTGTAATTAGATTTTCTGAAAATAGTTTCCTAAGGGATTTCCATAACTGCAATACAAAAAGCTAATGTAGGTTTCCATACCAAAATTTTATTTGGCCTTGTTTGTTTAATAATATGATCATGACCATGATCAAAATTTATACTATCTGCATTCTCTACAGCAAGGTGCACAAAACTACGTTTCAGCTAGCTGAATATTCGATCTGCAATCCTTTATCATCCTAAGCAAATCTAAATGCCCAAATGGAAAATTTTAAACCATACCAAAAGTTAATATAATTAACATTTGTGGTATAAAAAGACATTCTTTTTACTTACTTCAGTTTTTAATTATTTTGTGAAACAATGCTAAATCACATGCCTGATAATAATGACTTATGAGGGTAGATACTGTTTTTTCTTCTCTAAGTGAAATTATTATAACACAGAAAGACTAGAATTTAACCTGATGGCTTTAAAAACTTTGTGATTTTCTGTGTGAAAACAATTCCCTCTCCCCTCCCATTCCCCTCCCCCTTCCCTCCCCTTTTTCATATTGTGCAGTAGGGCTTGCCACATACCCAATGTCACGTCAGGAAAAGAGGAAAGGCAGTGCACAGCAATGAAAAGACATGACTGTTTCAGCTAACAAGGGCCTATTGCACAACCTACACAGCAGCTGCAGATCACATGGCAGCTCTGCCAGACCTGCAGCACTATACTGTAAAATTTGAAATAATACTACTGGTGATGTGCTACCACTGGGAAAAGCCAACCACCAACTTGTACCTATGTATTAGATTAATTAGACAACTAAATTGCTACTTTCATCATAGTAGTGCAATCAAGAACTGAAAGAGTGCAAGGAAGACCAAATAGAAAAGGTATATAAAGAGAAACTAGTTCACCTCATTTTTAAGATATTTTGTGCAGTGTGTGTTCCTTTAACACTATTATTCACTGTTTTAATCTTTTTGGGTCTGTACATGAAGGATTTTCATAGGCAGATGGAGGATGATAAACCCAGTATCCATCTACTGAATTGCCTTTTTTTCATCTGAAATAGAGGCTCTAAAAAAAACACCCACCCCCTCCCTTCTTACTCTGCAGCATATTCATTATCAGATCAACTCACAGTACTAATTAAGTTAAATTTGACTGCTAAATAACTCCCAAAGAGCCAATTTATCTAAGGTAGTATGAGTACATGTTCATTTCTCCTTATATATCACCAGCTGTTATTAATTAAATTCTAGTCACTTCAAACTGCAAGTCTGAAATAACTGCCATTAGGCAAATACTTTTGCACTGTATTTAACAGTGAGCTTGGATGTTACTTTACTCTTATTGATAGTAATCTGAATATTGGTAGACACCATGATAGTTATTTCATTTTAGAATCTGCAAGACAATGGGAATAATGTGAAATTTTCACCTTTTTTAATGTAATATGCTTTGTAATAAACACACATGAAGTGCTGAACTGAGTTTGCTGGACTATTCTCTAAATAAAAAGTCTCCTCTCTGAAGGTGAAATATACCTTTTTAAACTCAGAGAAGACCACGGTAGCAGCAAGTGTTTTTTTTTTTTCCTCTGCAACAACTCTTCTCACCTGTCTGTTGTGCTAAGGTCAGTGTTGAGGTAATGCTTTAAATCGGCTTCCTCCCTATCCACCTTCCACCCTCATGTGTGAAGCATGTGGGCTAAGGCTTTGTTGACTAGTAGGTCTTTTCTGTGCAAAGACTATTAGTATGAACAGGTACTAGGACAAAAACATGTACTTTTTGCTCCCTTAAGCTTCTGCACAAATATACTGCATTTAATTAGCCAGAAGCATTGCAGCAGAAAGTTCAAAGAGATCTTCATTACAGATAATGAATAATATTATTGAATGTTGAAGTTTTGCAATTGGAGGCAGGGAAATTTGTCCTCAGGGTGCATTTCTTAGCCCACTGTTAAAACTGGACTGCTCTCTCCTGAAATCAGTCATTGTAGTACATGTAAGATGAATGAAAATATTAAGTTCTGAAATATTTATTAGTCCCATGTTTCAGTGGACGTGGGAATAGAATCTACCTACTTCCAAAAATCAGAATTCTTGCATTTTTAATAATACACTTCCAATAAGTTGCCTCCTGCAGATGCAGTTGGTATGCATATTGAGTATTTGATGTATCAAATTTTGCTTTTGTTTAAATTAAATTGTACTGAATTACAAAGCCCAGTTATGAGAAACAAAAGGTACAGCAGAGATAAATAATGTTCCATTTTCTCACGTCCTGCATGTCATAACACTTTCACTGTTCTTTTTCTAAAGGAAAATCTCACCAAGCATATAAGAAGAGGAACTCTAATACCTCTATAAAAATACTTTTTCCATTCTTATTGTGTTCATGAAAGATATCAGTGACATAATAATTTTTTTAAAGGTGATCTACAGGCACAACCTTTTTCACAACCAACTTCTGGAAGGTTATTATTATTTTTTCATTAGTTTTATTTAACTGTAAGTCTGTAATTATGATTAGCAGTTTACTTTGCCTTTATTGGATGGGGATGAGGAAAAACAAATGCTGTACCCTTTAATGAGTCACCTGTTGAATTCACAGCTCACCTGCTGATTTTAATTTATGTGATAATTTACAAAACAAATACATCGTGGATTTAATCTATATATTGCATGAAAGCATGTAATATGTTTTCTTGGACGGCATACTCTGGTTCTTGAGTAGTTTCTAACCTCCCATCTAAATGTAAATTGCTTATGCAAACAGCTTATTAAATGGGAATTCAAATGAAATCCTTAAACTCTTGCTCAAGGAATAAGTTTGGTACTTTTTACTTTTTTTTTTTTTTTAAGTGAAAAAATGATTTCAATTAATGTCTACATTTTAAATTTAATGATAATGTCAATTTCCTAAAAGATACAAAATAATTTCAGCTTAACAGCAGTGAATCCTCCCTATCCTCCTCCTTATGCTAATTATACCATTTAGGCAAATAGCTTAGAATCTAAATATATGAAAGAGATTTGGATACAAAAACAGATGATAGTTGTATACAGCATGTCTGTAAGTTAGTCTAATCAACAGTTCATATATACGATTCTCCGAGCAAATTCACCAAGAGTAGCTCTTTTTCCTAGAATTACTTCATTCTAATCTTGCAATTTATACAGCTACCTGATGTAGATTTAATTGGGCACCCTGAGGTTGCCCAAATCTTATTGGAAATCTACACAATCTTATTGGAAGACAAGTACTAAAGCACCCTGACATTCATTAGCTACTGAGAAACTACATTGAGCCAAATTGTCTATCTAGTATGTATGTGTAGTGATTCTTGGAATAATTTTCACCAATAGTTTACAAACTGACTAAAAGAAACCTGCTTTATGTAAATTTGGGAATCCTGCTGCAGTTCCTGACAATTGATAAAATGAAATGGAGAGAAAACCAGTGCAAATAAAAAGCAAACTACATGAATTGTGGTAAAGTGGAAAGAAGTTAATAGTCATGGCATGTACTTAAAAGGAACTTGCCTTGTAAACTGTAGATTTCTCCAACGCTGTTCTGCCGAGTGATATGATGCCAATATGCACTTCGAGGAAGTGAGATTGACTTGGATAATGTCATTGGTTCAGACAGACTGGTCTGGAGCTAAAAAAGAAATCAAACATAAGGGAAAGATCACACATAAGTATACTTGATAGATAAATATTGAAACCATAAATTGAAGCAATGCTGTTATGAAGACACTATTTGCTGAATTACCACAGGTTTTCTACTATCATTTAAAATGCACTGTAAGCATGGGCATTCCGAATGCTCAGAAAAATGGATGCAGAAGTATACTTTGCTATACAGGTTTGCTAGCAAAATTTAATATTAGCACGTAAGAGTATGTCCTTATTTGTCAATGGCTATTCTTACCACCACTGGAATTTTGTTTTCTTCTTTAACTTTACTATAGTGATGCATTAGTATATGCCTGAAATCTTAAAACCCTCTATAATCACATTTATTTGTTGTCATGTAACGTGCATATTGGATTGCCTATCCAGAAAGATGTTAAAAAAGAATCTGAGACAACCGGCAGATAATTAGCAACGAAGGGTCATTAGTCCCATAACCCTCCATTTAAGTAGAGGCATTTCATTACCAGTACCAGGCTACAATCTCAAGAGCAAATTTCCCAGTCTTGGGGACTTTATGTAACTGAAGGCATGAATTACATGATAAGTGTTCACATCTACAAGAGCTACAGCACAGAAACCTGACAGGAGGAATGTAAACTTTAATAACGACAGTTCTGTCTCCAAAACAGATGTGAAATGAGCTGTGGAAGAAAGACAAGACTAGGCTATAGGAAACAGAAACAATGACAGAGCCTTTTTCATGCTGATAATACACCTGATAATGTTTTGGATATGTCTGTGTACCTTACACTTTCTCCAGATAGAAGAAAATAAAATTTATCTGCAAAAATTGTGTATCTCTGGCTTTACAGAAAAAATATAAAATTTGTGGGATCTAACAAATCATTGTATCTGTGGAGCATGTCATTTCTTCAGATGTCTGGAAGGAACAGCACTGAATGGATCAATTGCATGTAAAGATTTAGAGAAAAAAAATCCTTAATTTCAGGAGCAGGACCAGTATGGTGAGGGTGGTAGTCTGAAATGGTAAGCCACATTTTCAGAGAGTCCGTCTATACAGCAGAAGGTATTCATGGTTTAGATCGCTTATTGCAGGCTAATGATTAATTCCTAGAGATTCCTCTTTCAGAATCATAATCCAAAATTCAAAAAGCCATTTTTATGCATACAATCATATGATAATCTGTAATACTAATTAAAAACATACAAACAAAAACAAATAAACCAACAAATACGTGGCTTGTTTAGAAACAATATTTACCCAAAGATTTATAATTATTTCATCTTTGAGAATTAATATTCATTGACGTGTGGTGAATATTTCGATCTCTGTTCAATCTATAGCAATTACGTTATTTATTTATTTTTTTTTTCTTGAGAATTATCATCAGAATTAATCCCTTTCTATAGCTAATGTCTTCACAGCTCATTTATAGCCAGTATTTCATTTCATTTGTCAGTGCTGCAGATCATCACTACAAGCTATTCAATATGAAGTAAAGACTGTGAAGAAACAATTCAACCATTAAGAGAAGTTCAAAAGCTTGATCTATTTTGGGGAGATTGGGAAGTTTAAGTTTTTCAGTGTACAGAAGTTCCTTTATTGTGGAGATCAAGGCAATATCAAACCTTCTAAGAATTACTGTTTCATTTTAGCAAGAGTAACAAAGGTAATTTTGTTGATTTAGAAAAATAAAACATCATGTAACTTCAGTACATGGATGATTTATTCAGAATTTAAAGGTAAACTTCAGTCTAGGCAATGGGCAAAACTCATTATTATGCATTACGAACAAATTCTAGTAAAGAGAACTGCTTTGACTATGGTTCATTGTCTCAAAGATAAATCTATGGGATGAACTGAAATAGTTAAAGCTATTTTTTTTATTCATGATCTGAGGTGATTAATGGCCTGATCTGACCAACACTGATGCAGAACAGACGCGAATATTAAAGCTGTGAAAGAATTAAAAAAAAATCATTCTTATTTTAAATTAAAATAAGAAATGCTGTAGTACATTGTGAGCATTCACAATATTTTGTTTCCTCAGATTCTCTAATTAAAGAACAACTTCTGATATCACCTTTTGGGAAAAAAAGTATCACTATATGCTAAACACAATATGGTCTGAAGAACTAGATTTCTTTGGGGACACCATAGAGAGAAAAAACAATTTATATTTTATGAAAATACTATCCTCAGAAAACAAACAAACAAAACACCAAAAAAAAAGTAAAATACAGTCAGTTTTGTTTTTAATTTGATACCTTAAAATATAAACATAAACATACAGAATTCAAGACCTTAATATCTTGTCAGTAATATGAAGGATGATAATCTCATTGTACATTGTACATCTCATTTGTCCATGAAGTTATTTTTACTAATTGTTAGGTCATTATTAACTACAGTGTATATTTTTATAATTTTTATGAATAAAATTAACTTATTGGTCAAATGTACGAGACAATGATAGGAGGCTTACTCCTACAAACTGGTGTTTGCAAAAATATTGCTATGTTCAAAGGAAAATGGATAATCAGCTGTCAGAAACCTACTTTCTGTACAGAACATCTTATGTGCTAGCCTGTGGGTGTTTCAAATAAAAAACTTTGGAAACAAAGGGGAAGAAAACAAACATCTAAACATACATACAATCAACTATTCATGTATAATTACATAGATTTTTTGCTATATGAATAATATAGCAAATAATACAGGTTAAACAAGAATTGAATGTACAAAGATCTACTATTTCAAAACTCTTTTTACCAGAAGTGTAAATGAACATTGTTAGTTAACAATGTCAAAAACAAGCATTTTACAGATCATGGAAGGTGAACCAGAACTGCTAATTTGTAACATAATTAGTCTCTCAGGTTTGAGACTTGCTCTCCAGCCCAGTGGAAGAGATCACTCTGGGTAAATTTAGAGACCTCATCCTAGATATTCTTCTTCCTTTTCATCTTCTTACTATGCCTCAGAAAACATCAAACCAAACCAAACCAAAACTGAATTGTCCTCAACCTTTATCTGATTCATCTAACTCAAACAGAAAACATGTCCTTACAGGAGAAATCAAGCAAAAAAACTCTAATTTTTCTCTTTTCTCTAAAATTGTAGCCCATCAGTTTCCTACACAGATTTATTTCTGTCCTTGACTTAACAATATAGCAATTCAAAAATATCTTAAAAAATTATGTCAGCTGTGTCCTTAGGCTTATTTTCCAATTACAGAATTAAATCAATATCTCTGAGTATGGAGGCCAAAGTTCTGTTGTTGTTTCCCACTCTAGCACATTCTCAGGAGCTGGCAAAACAGGCTCAGACACATTAGCATTAACTCTTCAGAAAGGAAGGGCCCATAACAGCAGAAGTAGTACAATCACATAGAAGAAATAAACACTTTTCTATAGGAATTAACTAAATTTAATCTTTGCTAACTAGATTTAGAAATATAAAGGAAAGTAAAAGCTGTATACCAAATCAAGAACATTAATATAATAATGTACCATTAACTAAAGCATGCACCTAGAATGCTTTTGCTACAAATATTCCTCACATCTGATGAGACTTCAGGAAACAAATAACATAATGTAGACTTTCCTGCCCACCTTAGAAGGTAAAAGTGATGGGGTAATTAGAATTTGGGGGAAGAGTAGAAGTGCATACATCAAAAGCACACTAACTTATATATATATCCATGTATATATATATATATACACACACATATATATACACACATATATATATACACACGTATATATATAAAGCCATCACCAAAGCATTGTCATTACTGGATGTGAATTACCTAGTAGTTTGGTTTTACCTAATTTCTTCCAGAATCTTTCTTTGATAAGATACCTTTCATATGGTGAACACTTTCTTTCTTGGTTACTTAAAATCTTAAGTCATATGAAGCTTTTCTTTGCCAGTGACAACTTTATAGTTCTTAAAATAGAAATGAAAAAAAAATATATTAATATGTTATTCTATGTTGTTCCTCATATTTTTTCACTATTTTTCTTTCATGAAACAGGGCTTAGGGGCTAAATCTTTGTTTTAATTCCCACAGGGCAACTCAACTGACTTAGATTTGTTACTCTCTTATTAATAATGAATGCAGTTCCAAGAATGGAGCCTCTTACACATATTTTTGTGTTTTTAGAGTTTTGATCTGTTTAGCATATTATTCTCTAATTTTCTGTTTGCAGTAAAATAGTCAAAATATAAAAAGGAAAAGGAAATAAATTTGTCTTGGGGAGACAACAGTTCAATCCATATCTTAATCCATATTTTAATCTGCAAATAATATATATATATATTTAACAGATTTGCTTTGGAAATAGTTTAGGTTATTACAGATAAAAAAGTCTGGCCCATTTCACTTTTTCATAAGTCTTTAACAAAATAGCAAGAGAACCAGGTCACAGAAGACTAACAAGAATTGTAATCTAGAAACATGAATTTTACTATTTTTTTTTTCTTTATAACTCTAAAGAAGATTCCTTTGTGAGTAAGCTTTGAAGTAGAAGTAGAAGGGATACAAGAAATATATTTCTCTTCAAGAATCCACAAGTTGCCAGTGGAATGGCACAAACTCATTTCACAGTGACATATTATTGGAATTCAAAAATTATACAATCTAGCATCACCCAAGCATAAATTAGAGCACAAAAAAAAAGAGAGAAGAAAAACACCTTTTATTTTTTTAACGATTCTTAAGTTAAAGCCAAGAAGGTGTCATGTTTGCCTTTTTGCAAAGCAGACACTATTGTACCATGTTCAACTTGTGTACTGTGATACATAGACCTGTTCTACAAAAAGCAGTTTCCATCCTGTATTGTGACACTGATTATTCTTAAGTATAGTGGTTTGCATATGCTTCTGTTGAAATTATTTTGCTGTTGCAAACAGTTTGTCCACATTGCCTTTTAAAATTCTTTTTGAATTCCTACTCTTCACTGACTCAATTTCATATTGTAATGGTAAGATCAGGAATTTTCATGACTAGATAGTATCTTTATCCAAGACTTATGCAAATACTTAATAGGATACAGGATATATTCCTATTGAAGTCCAATGTGAATGTACTATTTATAACTACTCTATGGCTACAATCTTCCCATAACCTTTTATTCACAATCCCTTATCTTGCTTACAAAATAGTCATTCATGCATGATTTGGACTGAGTATTTAAAGCTGTCCACTAACAATAAAAACACTTACAGGTATCAGCATACTATTTCTTTCCTATATACTGCTTTACCCAGCTTGCTGTTTCTGACATAATATTGGCAAAGAACTCCAGATATATGATCTCATAAGTATTCTGGAAAGACTTACAGAAAAACTAGCTGTGAAAGTAATTTCAGCGATTTCAATCTTTGTAATACATTTATAGTATTTGAGTTTTCAGTAACTATTCTAACTTTGTAAGGACCTTTTACAGAGTTTCTTAATCAATCATGGAGGAAAAAAATCTCAAAATACTAACACTGCTTTGCAGTGCCAACATGGATGATGATTAGTCTTTGGCTGTGGAATAATATTATGTAGGAATAATAAAGCAGTGGTGAAAGAAAAGCATTATGAAGGGAGATTCAGTGGGACTGATATTCTTTATGACTGTATTATAATAAAAGAATTGGGACATTTTGCTCCTTTTCTGGCAGAAGTTTTTTTTTTTCTTTTTTTTTTTTTTCTTTTTCTTTCTTTTTTTTTTTTTTTTGTTTTTTCTCTGAAAGAAGCTCATAATAGATCACTTTGTTGTCTGACAGAATAGATTAATGTTGGAGGAAAGTAGCTGGGTTTTATAGTGCATTGGGATAATATTTGTTAAATGTCAGTAAGGTGTGTGTCTTCACTTATTTCTGTTATGAAATCTTGTTTTTGTTTCTTTCTTTCATTTACCACCCGTGGAAACTACTCTGATTACTCTGAGGGCAGAATGTCAGGTTCTTACATCTTTACAGGGTTTGAGCTATTGTATTATAAGCCATATTTGAACTATTTTATCTTTTTTTTTTTTTTTTTTTTTTTTTTTTTAATGAATAAAAACATTTACTAATAACACGGGAGATGCTGCTGCCAAGAACAGAGTTGAGACTATTCCAAACCTGACTACACAGTAGGTCTTGCTGAAAACAAACATAACTAGTTGTTAGGGGTCCCAAACAAACAGAAACAGTTCCTAGCAGGTTGAACTACTGTGTTCAATGCATATGTAATAGAGAATCCAGTATTGCACAGGTGCTTTGACAGACATTGATTGTCCTTCTGTCAGCATGATATGGGAGCTTTTATCATAATAGAGATTGGTGCTGGATGACACAAAAGAAAAGATTTTTGTAGACCTGCTGCCCTGCAAACATACAGAATTTTGGGATAAGACTGTGTGGAACTATAAAATAATTTCTCCACGCAGCATTACTCAGGACAAAGTCTTCAGGTTTTAAAAGAAAAAAATCTCCTGGGACATTTGAAAGTGGTTTGCTTAAAGGTATGACTATTTCCAGATGGGAAATAGGGAGGATCAGAGTGAAAAAACAAATACAATTGGAAACAAAATCAAGAATAACACCTTCCTACATATTTTCTTCAAGTTAAAAATGGTGATGAGTCACAGTCTTAGAACAAGCCCTCAGATCGACTTATGAATGCTTAACTGAAGACAGGTGGCATATAATGCAATGATATAGATCTGCTTGTGTTGTATTAGCTTAAGTTTCTAAGACGTGTTCTAGGGGTCATTCATCTCAAGCAGTTCATCACTGAAATATTCATTTTTGTCTCATTTTGGAAAAATGTAAATTATTTGCATTACTATGAGTGTTTGTTAGTGGGTGATGAATTGATGGAAGGCTAGGAGAATTTTTGACCTTCATTGAATCTAGGAGTTAATAGCAGGATAGTCAAGTACAGGCTTGCCAAAGGACAGGAGGAAAGCCAATGTCACTCATATCTTCAAGAAGGGTAAGAAGGAGGACCCTGGGAACTACAGGATGTTCAGCCTCACCTTGATCCCTGGGAAGGTGATGGAACCTTGGAAGGTGAGGTAATCTTGGAAACCCTTTTCAGGCACATGGGGGACAAGAACATAATTGTGAGTGGTCAGCATGGATTCTCCAAGGGAGTCCAACATACTTGACCAACAGGATAACCATGTATGGTGAAATGATTGGTTTGGTAGAAAAAAGGAGAACAGTAGATATTGTTTACCTAGACTTCAGTAAGGCTTTTGACGCTGTCTCCAATAAGATCCTCAGAGAAGCTGTTGAAATATGGGCTTCATAAGCAGACAATGAGTTGGATTGAAAACTGAATGAACAGCTGGGCCCAGAGGGTGATGATCAATGGCATGAAGTCTAGTTGGAGGCCAGTCAATACTGGGCACAGTCTTGTTCAACATTCTCATGATCTGGATGATGGGGCAGAATGTATCCTCAGCCAGTTTGCTGATGACACAAAACTGGGAAGAGTGCCAGAGGGCTGTGTTGCCATCCAGGAAGACCTCAACAGGCTGCAGAAATGATCTGACAGGAACCTCATGAAGTTCAACAAGGAGAAGTGTAAAGTCCTGTATCTGGGAAGGAAAAACTCCACGCACCAGTACATGCTGGAGGCCACCCAGTTAGAAAGCAGCTTTGCAGAAAAAGACCTGGTGAACCTGGTGAACACAAGCCAACAATGTGCCCTTGCTACCAAGAAGGTTAATGGCATCCTGGGCTGCATTAGGAGAAGTGTTTCCAGCAGGTCAAGAGAGGTGGCCCTTCCCCTCTCTCAGCACTGATGAGGCCACATGTGGAGTGCTCTGTCCAGTTCTGGGCTCTTTAATACAAGAGATACATGGAGTTACAGGAAAGAGTCCAGGTAAGGGCCAATAAAATGGCTAAAGGACTGGAGAATCTCTCCTATGAGGAAAGGCAGAGAGACTGGAACTGTTCAGCCTGGAGAAGAAGAGGCTCAGTGGGGATCATATCAATGTATACAAACACCCGAAATGAGGGTGCAAAGAGGACAGGGTCAGGTTCTTTTCAGTGGTTCCCAGTGCCAGAAGAAGAGCAATGGACACAAACTGAAACACAGAAGTCCCCTCTGAACAAGAGGAAAGGTGACTGTGCAGGTGCCTGAGCACTGGCACAGACTGAACAGAGAGGTTCTGTAGTCTCCCTCCTTGGAGATATTAAAAGCCATCTGGGCATATTCCTGGGCAACCCGTAGTGGTTTGCTTGAGCGGGTGTCTTGGACAAAATATCTTCCAGTGGCCTCTTCAAGCCTCAGACATTCTGTGATTCTGTGATTAACATCTCCAAAATTAAAAAGTAGGTTTTAACCAAAAAGGGACAAGTGTTTGATCTTCTGAAAACTATAGAGATAAATAAGTTGGGGTGGGAAAAATGAAGTTAAATGAAGGAGTTGGAGACATCAAAGACACTGTCTGCAAAGACTGGTGTGTTTCACCAGGAATAAGTGTTTTTAGGCAATTCAACCTGAGATTTACTGTATTCCAGAATGTTCACTTTCATGAGGTGTGTCAAACCAAAGTTAAAAATAGTGAGACTTGCTATCAGTGCTGACTTATACAGTCTTGCCCTACTTCCTCTGTCTGCTTTTTGCTGTCCTTGCTCTGCTGGGTATCCTTCTCTCTGACAATACTGCCCATGTGTCACCTCAGCCTGATATGCTTTAGAGAAGATCTCAGAGTATGGAAGTTTTTTCACGGTGCTGCTCGCCAAAAGATATGACATCTTGAAGGATCTTGGACACTTGAAGTTCTCAATGTTTTACTTGAGAGTATTGGAAAGATAGCCTTTCTGACTTCATAGAAGTAGCTTTGGCTAGTTTTAGAGCTAGCATGTTAAAAATCATGACATGAAAAAAATGACCGTTTGTGAAGAACCCTTTCAAAACTCTCTCTAGTGTGTAGCAAGAAAGGTGAATTAAGAATGTCCCTATTTGGGCAAACCTTACCAGAGTAAATTTGTAATTTTAAGGCTTACACACATGTTTTGGCAACAAAATGCTAGAATCTGTATTGAGTGTTCACTGCACAGTTATCTGAGTTTCAGTCTTTCTGATAAAATAAATGCCTGGGACCTCACAAGCTTGTTTATTACATTTTTATTCTATAGTCTAAAATAGATCAGTAGTTCCCAATTATACATATTTGTGGAAATCACATTTATTTTAGTTACTTCATCTCTGTATATAGAAACTGCTGATACCAATGAACTCTAATAAAATGACAGCAATACAATTTTCTGAATACTTGCTAAACAGTCATCAATATTTTGCCTTATTAAGCTTGTCATTGAGTGACTCCAGTATTTAGTAGCACATACAGATTTGCTGACCTCTACTTTCTGACATTTTCAGAAGTTAATTTTATATGTCAGACACAGACATTTCAATTAAAAAGAAAAAAAAAAAAAACAACACAAACACAACAAACCCATAAAAATCAGTAGCATGTAGCAAAGGTACAGATGACTCTTCAAAACCTTCCAAAACAATATATTTTCTTTCCATTAAGTATTTATTTTTAGGCATCTCAAATGCATCTTCAATCATACATATCAGGGCTAGTTATACAATGCACATGAAAGTAAATTATAAAGTTTTGAAGTAGAAAAATACTTTTTTTTTTTTTTTTTTTTTTTGAGGAGGGACGCTAAACACACTTGCCTATTTTTGTATGCAAATACATATTTTTTTTTTAACATCAATTAAAATAATTTATTCACATTTAGTTTAATATTTACTTCATTGCCTTTAGTGTTTTTTACAGATTTAAAATAAACAGAGAAGCTAGGATGTAATAATAAAGAACTATTCCTTTACACTGTATGTGCCCACACAAATGGAGCTCTCATTGATCGTGTATCTAGATAGATACAAACAAAATTCTCAACATTTCTCAATTTTAGAACTGCAATAATCAATCATTCAAAATAATTCACACACAACTAAATATATATATAAATAATATATATAATATAATATATATATAAATACATAATAAATATATAATATAACATATAATTGTTGTGATTCCGCTCGAGTGGGCAGCCGAGCTCCACCACAGCCGCTCTCTCACTCCCCCTCCTCAAAGAGGAATGGGGAGAAAATATGTGAAAAGGGCTCAAGGGTTGAGATAAGGACAAGAAAATCACGCAATAATTATTGTAACGGGCAAAACAGACTCGGCATAAGGAGATAGTAAGATTTATTGCCTATTACTAACAAGCGAGAGAAGTGAGAAAACAAAGGAAAAAGCAAACCAAAAGCACCTTCCCCCCCATCCACCCTCTTCCACCTCCTCCCCCCGAGCGGCGCAGGGGAACGGGGGAATGGGGGTTATGGTCAGTCTACAGCACTTCTTCTCTGCCGCTCCTTCTCGGTCACTCTCGTCCCCTGTGCTGTGGGGTCCCACCCACGGGATGCAGTCCTTGATGAACTGATCTGGCGTGGGCTTCCCACAGGCAGCAGCTCTTCCAGAACTGCTCCAGATATGGGTCCGTACCACGGGGTCCATCCCTCGGGAGAAAACTGCTCCAACCTGGGTCCCCTACGGGCAGCAGCTCCTGCCAGGTCACCTGCTCCTGCGTGGTCTCCTCTCCACGGGCTACAGGTCCGGCCCGGAATCTGCTCCGGCAGGGGTCTTCCACAGGCGGCAGCCTCTGTCGGTGAAGGGCCACCTGCTCCACCGTGGTCTCCTCCACGGGTTGCAGCATGGAACCCTGCTCCACCGTGGTACTCCATGGGCTGCAGGGGGACATCCTGCTTCACCATGGTCCTCACCACAGGCCGCAGGGGACTTCTGCTCCGGCGCCTGGAGCACCTCTCCCCCTCCCTCTACGCTGACCTTGGCACCTGCAAGGCTGTTCTCTCACTCCTGGCTGCTGAGTGGCGCAGCGTTTTTTCCCTGTCTTAAATATGCTCTCACAGAGGCACAAAACAACATCGCTTATTGGCTCAGATCTGGAAAACAATGGGGCCCTTCCCAAACATGGGGCAGCTTCTAGATCTTTCTCACAGAAACCACCCCTATGGCTCCCTGCTACCAAAACCTTGCCACGTAAACCCACTACAATAATATATATAATTTATATAAATATATATATATAAATTATATATAAATATAATTTATATTGGAATTAAATAAATATTATTATTTTTTAGCCCAGAAACATTTTAAAATGAGAGGCAAAATTTTAAAATGAGAGGCAAAACTCTCCAAATCACAGTCCAAATTTCTGCATATAAAAGAAACTAGTGATTTTTTTCTTCCTTACTGATGCTAGTTTACTAATGTAAAAGAAATAACTGCAAAAAACCAATCCTACAACTGGTATTTTTTTTCCATTAAATTTCATTTTCATACTATAACTGACTTGAAATTGCTTGGTGTAGTAGAGGTTGTGGTTGCATGACCAAATGTCCTATAATTGAAGCCTTTAAAAATCCACTGTTGCCATTTAACAGAAAAGAATCCTTTGCTGCTGTGTTGGTAAGTTCCAACTTCACAAAACAAAGAAAATAGTTATAGCTGTTGCCATGGAAATCTGCAACTACAACATTTTTTTTTTCTTCATGTAATATGAAAGGTATGTAAAGGTGATCACCAAGCAATGGGAAAAATTAGAAAAAAAGCATTAGAAAAAAAGACATGAAAACAACAAAGATTTTACCAAATCTCTTAGCCAGTGGTAATTGTAACTTTTACCACCGTGCCCTAAAAGGAAATTGTTAAGAATAATGAGGGGACTGCAAGTTCTTTCTTCTTATAAACAAGAACCTACACTGATTTGGCAATGGATTTAGAATCATAAACATTGTAAAGTTATGTATTCAACAACCAGCCATATGAATACATATGAATCTTGCCTGGCAGCTACCTTTATGGAAATTTGTGCTGACAGACTGAATACCTGATGAGACTAGCGGCCTTTATCCTGAGACAGTCATAAGTAACAGCATGGTATATGCTTCTATCATAACATTAAAGAAAATGTAAAAATCATTAAGCCCTTGCTGTTGAATGCTGCAGAACTGAAATATTTTTGAAAAACTTATTCTTAAATTTTAGATGGGTCAGTATTCCAAAACTTTTTACCATCTTCATCATAGATATGGGCAGCAAGACAGAAGCAATTCTTAGCAAATTTGGGGGTGACGTCAAGCAGGAAAAAGCCCAGATGGGACAGCTTCCATTCAGAGGAACCTCAGCAAAGCAGAAAAATGGGCAAACAGGAACCTCATGGAGTTCAGCACTGACAGATGTTAATGCTGCACCTGTGTTAACGCCACTCAGTGCTTGAGTACATGCTGACTTGCCAGGAAAAAGCCCTGTGAAAAGGACTTTGGGGTCCTGAACATAACATGAATGACAACTGTAAATGTGCAGTGATGGAAGTTAACCACATATGGGACCACATTAGCAAATGCATAGCCAGCAGATCTGGGGAGGCTACGATTCTCCACTATTTGGCATTTTTGGAACTTCCACATCAGGAAGTTCAGCTGTGTTCACATAGTCTTCAGGTTTGTGCCCCAGAACAAGAGAACTGTGGAGAGCCTGGCAGGGAACCTCTAAGAAGCAGAATATGATAAGCAACATTGTATTAAGGGATTATTCCGCATGATAAGAGAAGGCTAAGAGAAATCTAACTGCCATTTCTCTCTCTCCTCTTAAAGGTAGAGAAGACAGAGCCAGACCATCTCTGTTAACAGAGATGCACAATGAAAGGACAAGAGGCAACAGTCATAGGCTGCGGCAAAGGAAATTCTAGACATAATAAAAAAATCTTCACAATGAGATTGTGGGCACTGGAACAGGTTCTCAGGACCTACATCTTAGGAAGTATTCAAAACTTGACTGGCTAAGGCCGTGGGCAAACTGATCTAGTTTTGATGTTATCCTAGCTTTGAAAAAAGATTAGATCAGCTGAGCACCAGTGGTCCTTTCCAATATTATTTTTTTCTGGTGCTATAATCAATGGGTTTGAAAGCCTAATGAGATGTACTGTGCCAGTGTGTTAATCTGACATTTCACAGCACCTACAGCAACTGTATTGTATAGATGTGCAGCTACTACAGTAAGTGAAATTATCAGGTCAACAGTTCAGAGACTAGTCTGTCTGTACTAGTGGCTTTTATATTTCTGCCAAAGCAGATTCTTGCATATCACTGCAGAGCAGCTGATAAACTGTTAGCATGGCTGGAATCATTCAGGGAATATCAGTCATGTAAGAACCACGACCCAAGGCTGAGCAGAAAAAGAAACATAAATAAACCTTGTCTGGACAGGTTTTGATTAATACATATCAAAGGCAGCTTGTACTTGGAAAAGGGCCCATAATTCAAGTATGGTTTTTTAGATACTAAGTATCAGTTTTCTTCAGTCTAAACATAACCAGCGACATTATTATAAGGAATTGTCAAGTTACAAAAATCTATCATCAGCAAAAGGAACAGAAATGGGGAAAAAAAGCAAAACTACGATAAAGTGTGAATTTCACATACACGTATTTTTGTCATACCAACAGGCACTTGATGAGCCAAAGCACATAAAGCACAGGAGGGATTTACAGAGTAACTTTATGACTATCATGAGAATTTCTGATCCCCTCTCAGATTATTACTTTTTATGAATCTCCCATTATCTGAGAAGCACAGTGTCCATCTGTAAATCATCAATAAAGAAGTTTCTTATTAATCAGAGACAAAGCATTAACTATTCCCTCGTGTGATATAAAGAACAGAGTTACTGAAATAGAGGAAGGCCTTAGCTGATGGAAGACACAGAATGATACTATACTTCAAAAGACTGATGAAAACTGTGTGAAAAAATGTGTTTTTCAGAAGTTAATTCTTCTATGAATAAGTAATCAACTATGATCCAGGATTTGTTTTGTTGATGTGCTACTCCCAGCATACCGCTGATTACACTGTGACCTTGGGCAAGTCACACACAGTTGAATTTGGCCTTAATCTTTCTGTGCCTCATTTTACGCATTAGTATAATTATTATAATAATACCTATCTCCTGAGAGTATTGGGTGGCTTCATCAGCTATTATTGTGGCTAATAGGAGCTCTATAGACTACTTTAGTTTATTTTACAAGAAATGGTTTTCTCAGAATAGCAGAGAGGAGATTAATAATATATTAAGCCCATTCGAGAGCTGTCCTGAGAATTACTTTTCTAGTAATACTTAAGTCAACATAACCTGTTCCTCTGTTAAGAGAGTTTAATGATATAAACCTATCAGCACGGTTATGCAAACAAGTTAAAGTGTACACAACGCCAAAGAAAACTTCCCTTCCATACTAAATGCTTTTCAGAGTTTACTTAAGGGGAGGGTTGGGAATAGCCACATAGCGCTCAGTCAGGCATGCAACAACTATTGTAAAATTACAGCAACTATTCCTAATTATAATTTGTATCACCCATGGCTTTTAGCAAATAAGACTGTTAATCAAATTATTTTGTTCAGGGGAAGTTATTTGGCTCTTCAATTTCTTGCATTTTCTAGAAAGAAATACAAGTTTTAATTTGACATTGCCTCTCCAGCTATTTTGATAGTTCTGTAAAAATGCAGTATTTTGCAAAATATTGAAAAAAAAAATAGAATAAAATAAAATAATAATTAAAAAACAACACCAAAACTTCAAATGCACTTATGTTACCAACATTAAAATTCACTTATATTCAAAGGTTAACTTTGTACAGTTGAAATAAACTACACCTGACTTCTAAGAAATATGTACCTAGGTCTTTAAAAAGTTCCTAGAAATGTAGATAGGTGGCTACCTGGATTTTTAAAGAGCTTACACGCTAAACCCTCAATAGGGCTTGCATCTTCATAAACCTGATTCTGTAAAAAACTGTGCCTTATTGAATTAAAAAAAAAAAAAAGACTTTATTTAATTGCTTATATCAAAATGTTCACAGTACAGCATATTTGAATTCAAGTATACAAGTGAGGTGCACAGAACAGGGAGAACAGTGTTCACAGGATTCATGCAAGCAAGTTTAGGACAGATTCATAGGATGAAACAGGGTCCTGTCAGACAAGAAATTGTGTTATCTCAGTTATGAGATACCTCTGAGAAGCTTTTATTACAAATAGGTTTTGGTTCAGCTCCTACTTCATATTAGGAAGAATATTTCAATCAGAGTCTTAGGTAGCATGATAAGACAGAAATCTAGAAGAGCACTGTGATATTACACACTATATTTCAGGTTTTTTTTTAAGAAGACTCAAAAGAATTTCTAGGTTAGGATATATATCCACATAAAGAGGTACCTGGGTTTTAGTCCCTAGGACAGATTTAGAGCATGTTGTTGCATTCAAGGTCATCCAGGCCAATAGCTAAGGATAAGACAGAGTTCAGATTTCTTGCAGGCAGAGGAAGGAATTGAATTTATCCCACCATGCTCTGAGTGAGAGCCCTCATGACTATGACCACTTCAAAAAACATTAATAAAGCCAGTGCAAGCTCTAGTGAATAGCTTTCTAAAAGGCAAAACTGCACCTATATTACATCACCAACTACCAAAATATCTGATATACTCTTATACAAGGATTTGCCAGCTCTGCTCCCTCACCTACTCACAATAGTTATCTATACACTTCACAGAACTTCATGTGGTTTGCAGTGTTTCTGACACAACAAATAGCTCTGTCCTCCCACCTGCTCTAACGCTTTGTTCCCATAGTAAAGACTTTCCCTATTCTGTGGTTCCATTCAAACACACAGAAAATATTCAACAACAACCACTGCCTGCAACTTCCTCCACCTCATCCTCTCACTGCCTGTAATGGCACCCTATAGGAAGTAGTAGACTCCTGCAGCTGACAGAGGAAGGGACAGGGACGGGGGTAAATAGTGTTTACTTGGAAAAAAAGTAATGTATGTGGGACAATAGTGTCTGTGGAAGTTACAATTTCATAGCAGAGCAAAGTATTTTCTTTTAGGAATTGCATGGCATCTACTGCATAGTTCTTGAATGTTCCTGCAGTATTTGTATGTTTATTATTGGATATGAGTAATAGTCCCTGAAAAAAATGCTAATGAAATATATGTACTTTCAAGAAAATATTTTATTTGAAATACAATTAAAAAATAAAACACATCCAGTCTGTATATTCACAAATCCATTACTTTATTCTGAAGTGGTGAATGTCCAGAATTGACCTGCTTCACTGCTCTAGGATTTACTTCATCCAAGTACACATAATTTTCTGAGTCCTAGTACTAACAAGGAGCCTGGCAGAATTCTTAACACATTTTCACAGAAAAATATAAATCAGGAAAAATATCATTATGTGTTTAATGAAGTAAGAATCTTTTTTTCTTTTTTTTTTTTTTTTTCTATAATATTAATTTTTATCTTTTATTATTTATGGGAACTAAGGTTACAAAACTCAAACGAAAAAGTACACAGATTCTGACTTGGGGGGGGGAAGGCATCATTCTTGGTTTTGTTTTTCATCTTAGCAATATTTCCTGATGGTGTGGTAGTTTTACTTGGGTGGGCAGCCAAGCTCCACCAGAGCTGCTCTTTCACTTCCCCTCCTCAAAGTGAAAGGGGGAGAAAATATAATGCAAAGGGCTCAAAGGTTGAGATTAGGATGGGGAGATTGCTCAACAATTATAGTGACAGGCAAAACAGACTCAGAGTAAAAAAACAACAACAACAACAAAGTATCAGACTCAGGAAAGATACCAAAAACACCTTTTCCCCATCCATGCTCTTCTACATCTTCTCCCAAGTGGTGCAGTGGAATGGGAGCATGGGGACTGTGGTCAGTCCCTAACGCTTTGTCTCCGCTGCTCCTTCATGGTCACTCTCTGCCCCTACTCCAGCATGGGGTCCCTCCCACAGGATGCTGTCCTTCCCAAACTGATCCTGTGTGGGCTTCCCACGAGCTCTTCAAGAACTGCTCCCACATGGCTCCATACCACAGGGTCCATCTGTCAGGAGACAAGCGCTCCAGCACAGGTCCCCCACAGGTGGCAGCTCCCTCCAGACGCCCTGCTCCTGTGTGGGCTCCTCTCCACGGGCTGCAGCTCCGGCCTGGGACCTGCTCCTGTGGGGGCTCTCCATGGACCACAGCCTCCTCCAGGCCACATCCACCTGCTCCACCAGGGGCTCCTCCAAGGGCTGCAGTGTGGAGATCTACTCTATGTGGGACCCATGGGCTGCAGGGGGACAGCCTGCTCCAACAGGGGCCTCTCCACAGGCCACAGGGGAACTGCTGCTGCGTACCTGGAGCATCCCATGCCCTCCTTCTGCACTGACCTTGGGAGCTGCTGGTTCTCACTCCTTTCTCTCCCAGCTGCTGTTGAGCAGCATTACTCCCCCCCTCCCCCTCCCCCTTTCTTAATTCTGCTCTTACAGAGGCACAAACAACATCACTTATTGGCTCAGCTCTGGCTAGCGGTGGGACCCTTATCTAACGTAGGGTAACTTCTGGATTCTTCTCGCAGAAGCTACCCCCATGGCCCCCTGCTACCAAAACCTTGCCATGTAAACCCACTATAGATGACCACAGTTTACCAGTGGATAGACAGGTCCTGCAGTAGAAGACTCCCATTTTTCTATTATTGTTTTCTACTGCAAAGAAGGGTGAGCTCTACTTCTCTGGAAGTCATTTCTGCCAAACACGCTGAAAGGCTATTTCAGCTTTAACCTGTAATTTTCAAAGACCTCTAGAATGAGTAATTGAAGCTTCATAATACCTGTGTGAACCAAGTAAACAATGCAACAACTATACATCATAATAAAGCACACATCTTTTTATAGAGTTATCAATTTTCTAAATGAATATTCTACAGCAATACTATACAGTAGTTTCAGGTGGGAAATACAGAACAGAATTGAATTACGTATTTACAGGAATAAGGAGCCTGAGACTATACCTCAATTACCATAAAATGCATGAGTTCATGAATGATCATACGTATTAAGAAGCTCAATATATGAGCTCATACATCATATGGAAGCAGAAGGAAACATCCTAAACAGTGTGTCATGACATGAAACCATGTATGGGTGAACTCTGGAATTTTCTCCTCCATTTTCTCCTCCAGGTACTTGCTGACTTCAGGTAAATGCCAAATGCACTTAGGCAGAATAACAACATGAAAGATTTTTATCATATTAAGTAAACTACAATGTTGAAGTGGAGCCCAAAAGACATATATTTTAAGTAAATATTTCATATAATCATTGTGCCTGCAGTATCCACTAGTGTGTTCCTGCATTTCCTATCTTTCACAGTTGGAAAATAATAAGGTGTAACATTACACAGACATAAATGACAACCAAATCCCAAGTAAGGCCTCGAAGATGCATTGGCAAAGGTAGGATACTTCAAATGGAAACCACCTTTTGAAAGTGAAAAAATTTAGAATCTGTAGGTGTGTTCATTGGCAATGCTTGATTCTGTAATGTTTTGATAAATACGTGTTTAGGCTATGATCAGCTTAAAATAAGTAAAGAAATACATAATAAAGAATTGTTTAAAGAGCAAAGCTAAATTAAAAGCTTACTATGAAATTAATGATATTATTTTCTCCTGCTTCAGTTATTTTTTCCTGATTCTATGACAATTTACAGTGATATTCTTAATTCTATTTACATTCTCATTCATACCATGCCTGACAACCCTGTAATTTATGTTTATCCTCAGACCAGTTTTAATGATATACTGTCCTCATCGTGTTTCAGATAAGGAATAGAAAAATTAAGTTACTTACAGGCTTGTTTCTTAACCACCTTCCTCTCCAGCATCTTTTAAAGTCCAGTTAAATTCCCTGATATTTGTCTTCTCTGGTAAATTTGTTATTCCCCTACTACTGAGGTTTGATTTATTTATTTGTTTTTAATACAAACTCACTGATATTATTTTATTTAAATGACAGAAACCTATCATGATGACTCATTCACTTTTATTAAGTTGAATATTAGATACAAGGCTTGTAAATAATGAGAATGGAAGAAAAGTACACAGATGTGTTTTATGAATGTGTTTATCTTCTGGTAAATGTTAAAAGTATCACAATCTAAAACTACATTATTTTTGCAGCTTTGCTCTGTTAAGAAAAACAAGTGTCATAGAAAGTTTCCTATGATAATAAATTATGGAAACTCCAACCACTCATTTTTTATGAAATTTTCCTTCAGTCTTACTGATGTTTCATTAACATCAGAAGGTCAGTATCAACTTTATCTCTTTTAGAATTATTGTTTTACATATTGTATTATTTTTATTTTGAGATTACATAATAGGTTTCTATTGGCAGCTTGAAAAAAGTAATTATAAGGTTACAAAGGAATAACACTATTACCTCAGTGTGCTTCCCTCATATGAGTCATAATATGAGAAATCTACAGTTCTTAACCTCACATTTTAGACACTCAGACAGTAATAGGTGAAGTAGTTCTATCAGAAGTGTTTTCAGTGAAGGCTGAGTGGCAGAATAAAGCTGACATTGGGGAGAAAAATCATGCCGTAAGTCACAATGCTGTTTGTATGCATGTTGTCATCATGCTGTAGAGGTTAGACAAATGAAGCTAAGAACAGCAGTGTTTGTATGCTGATGCATGAGATTTACTTTAACTGAGATTCTTTAAAAAGATCACCAAAATCAAACTCATTTACTAGCTGCAGAAAGGATGATGCTCAGCATTTACAGAGTTAATAGTTGATTTTCCTCCTCTCCTTGTGAAGACACAATGGAGAAGATCTCATGGTTTAGTGCAAACCAGTTCAGCCCAGTAACCCAACAGAACCCTCTTCCTTTTTTTTTTTTTTTTTTTTTTTTTTGCCATATTAGCAAACTGAATTAACTCACTCTGTCACTGTGTCAGATAAGAACCTGAGCTTATAGAAGCAAAGTGGAAGGACTTTGCAGCCCAGCCTGGGGACAGGGAAGGAATGTATATCTTCCATGCTGAACATCACAATACTGGTGGGGATACTTGCTATTCCTGAGGATATCATCTTTTTGTTTTTAATTCCTGGACTACCAATTCAACTGGATTTATAAATCTTACATTAAAAAAGAAGGGTGTGTGTGTGTGAGAGAGAGAAGAGATATGCAAGAATACAGACTATTCTGATGATAAGAATATGTTATCATAGATAGGTTAACAACATATCTTTAAGAGACTATCAACTATAATGTTGCACAACAGAAAATAGCACAACGAAAAAAATAAGCATACAAGAATTATTTTTAATTACACTTTCATGTTGATACTGAAAAAAACACTAACAAAACACTCCAATATCAGTCCCTCCCCCCTAAACACACACCACTCTAAGCCCAAATTGTCATCTCTATTACACTCAGCAA
This sequence comes from Aythya ferina, assembly GCF_964211825.1. Classification (NCBI taxonomy): domain Eukaryota; kingdom Metazoa; phylum Chordata; class Aves; order Anseriformes; family Anatidae; genus Aythya; species Aythya ferina. Next base: position 102,283,091 of record NC_140297.1, read on the forward strand.
TTAACAAATGGAAGTCTGAAAAAAGTTCATATACAGATAACACTTTCCCTGCAAATAGTTTCAGTTTAAGTAGTAGCATTAGCCCAAATTTTCTATTGCCCAAAACAAAGTGAGCATAAAACATTATCATACTGTCAATTTAACATTTCAAACTCAATCAAGAAGAGCACCTGAGCTAAATTAGGTCATTCTTCACTTAGTTTTGATTTAGTTTTTGAATAAAATCCAGTCTGTTTTGATCACAGTAAAGCCAATAACCAACCTGGAAACACATCTATGTCAGTGACAATTGATCTCATGTTTCAGATCCTTCTTCCAGAGTTATACTTTGGAAGAGTTGTGGTAGAAAACAAAAGTGTGCACCTGACTACCTACTTCAGCTTTTTTTTTTTTTTTTTTTTTAAACGTGTGTGTGTGTGTATGCTTCATGTCTTTTTTGTTTGTTTGTTTTTTAATCAGTAAGGTTTGTATTGTCTTATATTCTATATTCACTTTATATATTCATTATGAGAACTAATCATTACCTACACATTTCATCAAGGTTGTTCTAGTAAAGAATGCATTTTGATTTCTGCTTTCACTTTTTACAATATTGGATTGTAACATAATCTGGAAAAAATAAACTAAACTGAAGTATTAGTTACTTAAAATGTGTTAACATTTAGGAGAGAACACATATTTAAGAGTCCTTCCTAATATATAGCTTCTGAAGATTGTAAGGAAGAAGTAATGTCATTAGATTTCTTCCCTTTTTCTGATCTGTATAATAATGGATATACTATTATACTATTTCCTTTACTTAAATTTCTTTCATTTTCACCTTCACAAAAAGTATATATATATTTAATTATATGATATTATATGTAAGCTGTATATTACAGAAAGGGTCAAGAAAAAGTAAAACAAAACAATACAAATCAACTCTAGGGCTGTAAAAACAAAGGAACAAAGGTCAAGCTTTAGGAAGGCTTAAAGACAACTGTAGCCCCTAGATCCCAGATTTAAGAGATCTCTTGCTTGTACTTTGATTTCAGAAATTAAGGGAAAAAATAATATAGATAGGTATTTGGTTAAACTGTAGGGTTTAGATATTAGAGAGAAGTTATGCTTGCTAAAAGGAAAATAATACATTTAATCTATTTAGTATCTTCATATTTTATTCCTAATATGAATACAACTCAGATGCTGCAGTTAATCCAGAAAATGTGTTAAAAGTTCAGCACCCCATCAGTCAAGAGCAGCAGAGCTTCCAAAACCAAAACATTACCTTACTAGTTGGAGTTTAAAAATCAACTAGTTTTTGAGCCTCTTTTGCATAGCCTACAGCTTCTACATAGCCTACAATAGGCCATAAGCCTCTACCCATCTCCCCATGCTGATGACAGAACAGCTTTATCTAGAAACCAGGTATATTATATGCTGCATGGATGTTGAGTCATTTCTACTTCTCAGTCTGCTCTTAGAGTTTGATACCATATGGCCACAGTCATCACAAATGAGGTTTTAGGGAAGTCATCTGATGGCAGAATGGGATCAGCTTTGCTAGGCAGTGAAGTTGCTAATCAGAAGCACTGGTGGAAAATCTGAAATTGGTGATTCCATGAAAGGAATATGGATTCAGGTCTAGAGTGCTTATTAGGGCAGCTTGAAAATGCTGTAATTTCTCTTACGGGTGTAGACATTTTAAAAACATAACATTTATAATGATGCTTTTTCCTGGTTTTGGACTATTATTAAATCATTTCCAGCCCAGCAGAATGCAGTTCCCCCCTCCACCCCCCCAAGTGCTTGAGATACATTTACTCTGCCATCTATCTTGGCTTGGACTTTCTAGCAATTGTTTTTGTGTCCCTAACCTTATATCTTGATTGTAAATATTCCTTTTCCTATTTTTTCTGTCCAAAGTTTATGTATCTCAAGTTTTTTTGAACACGGTACTACTTTGTTCAGTTTTTATGGCTTCCCATCTCAGCTTTTTCTTAGAGACAAGAAAGAGCTTTGAAAGAGCTTTTCTCTCAGGAGTGTGAGATATTTTGACAGCGATGGAGTATGTGGGAAGAGGATCATGCAGTCATGTTTGTGTGACTGTGGACATTTGCATGGTGGGCAAAGGAAAGAATGAAGAGAATGTCAGTGGAAAGGGTGCAATTACCCTGAAATCTCTTTCTAGGGAGAAAGATGTGTGGAGAACTGTGGTCATCTGAGAGGAAAGGTGGATGATATCCCTGCCCATCACAGGAGTGTTGGAACTAGAACATCTTTAAGGTCTCTTCCAATTCAAATCATTCTATGATTCTATGAAAACCATGCAGAAAATGTTTCCTGGCCTTCCCATATCTTCCCTCTTCGGTGAATATAAAGGTAGCTTCAAACCACACTTCAAAGTTAGCTTTCTAGAATGATCACTTAAGATCATCTCTACTCCTAAGCATACAAAGGTAGTCTTTATTATTATTATTATTATTATTATATTATTATTATTAGTCTTAAATATTCTAAACTTTTCAGTAGCTTCTATGAGTGCTTAAAGATAACTTGTGAAAACTAGGAATTCTGACCTTGAAATTAAAAAAATAGCTCTTTATGAGTTCACTTCACTGTAAGGGGAAATAATTTCTTTCCTGTGTTAAGTAAAACAGTACATGCCTGCTGTCACCTTGGATTGTTTACATTGGTCTTTTTCCACATGTGAGGCCATAAGGACCAATTAACACTTAGTCATTGATAGTCAGCTGTCAGCTGTCAGCTGACTATCAGCTGACAAATAGTCTCATCTCAGAGTAAGAGAACCACAGTTTTCAAGAAGATAACCATGGATCTAGCGCTTAGTGGTATCTACTCTTCCAAAAAGACAGCAACAATAGATCACTGTATAGCAAATGCTGAAAATCCATGACCATGAAAATACATAAAAGCTAAAGATTGTTTTGTCTTAGTCATGCAGCTAATACTGTTATTATGTCCGAATCCATAGACTGACATTAGTACAGACTTCTGTTCATTGCCAATCCTTATAAGTTCAAATATATAAGTGATGGGACCTTACCCGTGCCTTCTGCTCCATCTCCATCATTAATCTTTCATGTTGTTCTGCTATTGCCAGTGTTGCAGAATGGACTTTCTGATATATCATTTCTCCTTCTCGTGTCTGAAAGGTGAACAGCCCTTCTCCTGTGTCACACATCCTGCAGTAAGCAGAACAGAAGGAAAAAAAAAAGAGTAGTGTAATTTTTATCTATTATAAAAAGTGCACACCTTGCAGTAGAAAATGCCAACTTTTATAGTTAATCTTTTGGATTCTGACTATCTGCAGTTATTTTTTCCATTAAAGAGAGACATATTGCAAGAAAAGTGCAGAACTTCATGAACACAACCTCTAAATTCAGTTTAAATCATTCTCTGAACAGTCAAAAATAAGTTTTATCACAGAATAAAACTTGAAGTAATGAAGTCACTTGTATATAGCATTATTTCAAATGTCTGCATGGCTACGTAGGAGCTAAATTTAATTATCTTAACCAATTGATAACAGAAGTACATAGTATAGCATGACTTTGAATAGCTGACATTTTAACATAACACTGGCCAATTAAAAATATTCTTTGGGTTGATCACTACAGAGAAGCTGTATGGAAAGGCAGCATTACAAGAGTTAAAATACGTCTGCCTCAGTACATTTATGTGAGGCAATATCTAAATCTCTTTATAATTACAAGAGACATTCAGTCTATTTGACAATAGAAACAGTAATTCTATTGCCTAAGAAGATTAAATAAATAAAAAAATCCATAAATTAACCTTCTTCTTTTGAAAGAGCAACTTCTATCACCCTTACTGTGATAGCCTTATGGCATTATTCAGAGGAAAAAAAGTGGTATATAGTAAATGCAAGGACAAAGAGGGCTGAGAAACAGAAAAAATTAGTAGACCACACGTGGTAGACTATTGAGTGACGGTTACTTCAAGGATATATACTGTGCTAAACAGCAGTGGAATCTGACATATTTATATTAGTAGTTCCATGATGAGATTATCTATGTCTCATCTCTGTATTTTTATATATTTCTTTTTGAAATTTTAGAAACAGAACAATAAAAATCCTTTTGATTTGGTCTGATACTGCCTGTAAAGATTTTCAGAGTTATCTTTGACAGAAAATTGTTGACTTGAGTCACTGATGCATAACATCCTTCGACAACAGAAAGACTTAAATTTCCCTAAAATACCAGGGTTCTTTAATTTCTTTTTGGTTTATTTATTATGTTATATGTTATGTGATGTTTTGAATATCCCAACACCTTCAGTATGGTCCCAGGATGTCCAAGGCATACAGAATTACTGTTACTAAGCATTTTAGAAAAATGTGTCCTGGTTGAACATTCAAAAAAGTTTTAAATATCAATATATTTAAAGTTTGAATCCAGGATCTGAATGATTATTCAGAAATTAAATTGTACAAAATATTGTCCAATCAAACTAACATATAGATCTATATTATTTTATTTAGTCATTAAATATGTCTCCTGCTATTTTATGTGCACACACACAATTACAAAACAGCTTTTTGAAAACTGAATCATTTCTTTTCATGAGTTATCTTCTTATAAATACATCTTCTGAATTCTAAATAATTCTTATTCTGAAATTTTATTTTAAAACCTGTCTCTCTAATTCGTAACATTATTTCTTTACATGGCTATTGTGTTTTATAAAAAATTATTGAGAATCCAGCATTTCCTTTTGATTTCAGGACTGACCACTTAAAATAAAACCTTATTAACACCTACTAAATCTTTGCTTGTACACTGGAGGAGGCATGCTTTTTTGGGTCTCCTGTAATGAACTTATGCATGGCTGTGCATAAGAGAATAGAAAGTATTGGAAGCAGAAACATAAAATAGAGCTGCTTCTGCAAAATGCCTGGTGAACATACTTAGTAATGACCATTTGAGATGTTGAAAAGAAAGTCATAGTTTTAGGAATAGATGATTCACGATGTTACAAACATCCATACTTTTGAAACAAAAAGTCTCCACTCATCCCAAGATGTAAGAAAAATATAAGCCATTTTGCAGACAGGTATTATTTGATCCGTAATAATGAGATGTGCCAGTTAATAGACAAATGGGAAAAAATACCCAAACTTTCACACTGAATTCCAGTGGAGATCAAGATCCCTGCTATAAACATTTAAGATACTTTATATTCTTAGCCACAATCCTCCAGGGAGCTTATGGTAGAAATAAAATGTCTCAAGAGTTTTGAGACATTATAGCAACAGTCTTTGAGATCCCTCAGGGCATCATATAGCTGGTACTCTGCTTTTGTGTAAAGAGATCTTAATAAAATTCAAACAGCATGGAATGGAATGTCTGAAAAAAAAAAAAGAAAAAAAAAAAGATGAGGTTTCAGAAACTGAAGCAAAATATGATCTCTTTGTTGGTTTCAGAAGATGAAAAATCCTACAGGGATAAAAACAAGGAAGCAGGCAATGGAACGTGATTAAGATTCAGGAGTTAAGCTGCTTATTTTGACGGAGCAAAACCTAATCACCCCCACTGCTGATTTGATCACATCCTGTATCATCTGTGTGCCGCCAAGTTGGAGGCAGGCATGCAGACTGCTGCACCCCTGCGGCACTGCTTCCACCACCCAGGATGGCACAGCGGGGACCAGCTTTCCAGTTGGAGCGGGTGACCACAGTTGACATGTCATGCCAACATTGGAAAACTGTTGATGGCAGCCTCCCAGGATTATGGGTTTCCCTAGCTAACAGTGTATGATATACATGCAGAGGCTCAAAATTAGATGTGGAGGAGAATTATGGGCCTCATTTGTTCGAGTGTCAAATAGCCCTTTTATGTTAAACATGACTTAAAGGCACCAGGAATGAAGCCAACAGCAAGCCTGAGCTCTATAAAAGCAAAAACTTTGAATGAAACTCCCTTCCTGCCATCTAAACTTGTTTTTTGCAAGCAGCCTTCCAAAAAGGTGATTTCCTTTGCTATAGTGAAGTATTTCTGTTCATCTCCTCAATATTTTATTGTTTCATTGAGATGAAAAGTGATTAGACCTTAGGTCACTGAGAGGAGAGGCATGTTTCAGGTTTAGTTACAGTCTTTCAAGGGAAGGTTGAAACAGACTGAATTAGAAAAACTCCTGAATTAGAAGAATTTATGGAACTAGAAGAAGCATGATGGGGACAGGGAGAGGGGTAAGTGTACTCTATGAGTTTTCCAGAAAGGACAAGGGAAGTTTTACATATCTGGCCAAAGAAAATGGACAAACAGATATGCTAAAACATACTTTTGGGCATGTCCTATTTACAGTCAAAACAGTCAGCAGAGCAAAGACACTATATATATGTTTTGTTTTATTTTATTTTATTTTATTTTATTTTATTTTATTTTATTTTATTTTATTTTATTTTATTTTATTTTATTTTATTTTATTCTGCAGTCTCTTTTAGGTGCCAGATAACTGTCCATTTCAAACTACAGTTTCAGCTTTAGCTTTGTTAACACGTTGCTTGACTGAATGTGAAGTAACTGAGTAAATTAAAGACTCTTAGTTCAAAATACACACCACATGTGGTTGTACTTAATGCATTTTTTTTTTGTTACAGTGAATTATATTTAAAATTCAATCAAATTATTGTTGCTTGAGAGCTGTCCTCAAAAACTTTTAAACTCTTTTTTCTAGAATCTTTTGAAATGAAAAATGACCTTCCCCAGAGCATAAACCAAAAATTTTCATCATATTTCTTTTTTTTTTTTTTCCAAAATAGTTTTATGTCCATTTTTTTCTTAATAAACAAAAATTATTTTATATCCAAGTAGTAACGTATAAATTTTATATTTCCTAAAGTCACATTAGAGAAAAGACAGAATGAAGGTGTGGAACTGTTCTTTTCCTGGTACTGCCACAGGTTTGCACTGCAGCTTTTCCAACTTGATATGACCTTCGCTGTCAAAAAAATTCACTGGTTTTGTATACTTTAATTTTTTATGAGAGACTTAACAGTCTGTGAATGCTTGAAAACTGCCGATGTTAGCTTCTCTATTTCTGTGTTTTCCAACTTTAAAACAGGGATGTGATTAACCTATGCTTTAGGATATTTAAGGATTCAATGCATTAAAATGTATGAAGTGCTTTGACTGAAATAGAAAAGTGTATTTTTTTCCTCTATTGTTAAAGAATTATAATGGGCAGATAATGAAACAAGTAGATGCACAAGGTCTGAAAATCATCATAAAATTTTTAGTTCTTAAAATAAGAACTTTGTGGATTCATTGTGGACTCAGAGATCCACAATGAAAGTTCCTGGTTGTACTCAAGGTAAGATTTATGTTCAGCCAAAAGAGATTTTCCCACCACTCTTGCCAGATGTTCTCAACATTTCCCAAATCCACATAATGGTTTCCCACTGCCTCTGGTCACTACAGAAGTTCGTCTATTAGAGCAAAATCAGTACCATATAGTAACCTCACAGAATTCCCCCCAAAAAGGAAACTTTGTTGACTTGACCACCATATACAAATGGTACTTTTTCCCAAACAGAGGTTCATACTCTCATGCCTGACAGTTTCATTTCACTATTTCAGTAAAATATAAAATGTATTTTCACAATAACGAAGGTTGTCTGAAATATGAGATGCCTAGGAACATTATTTGCTATAAGTCTTTGCTTTAAAACAAAAGAAACAAAGACATTTGTAACCAGAAAGAGTTTAGTTCTTCATATATCTATTTTTTAATGGTTTTGAGTGATTTCTTTATACCCATATACAGTTTAGCATTAAAGAAATGGGTGATTTGTAAGTTCATTACTCAGCAACGTATAGAACTACAGAAAAATAACTTTAAAAAGGTAAATATCCTCAAATAGGCACCAAACAAATAACCTTTAGAATTAACAACTACTTACTATCAATAACTCTTAATAGCTCTTAATAACTAATGCATAATAAATTAGTACCCTTTTTTGGCATTTCTAGTTCTTTAAATAAAAATAAAATTTAATTTTTGAATGAGACTAGATCATGATTAAGTATTGTCCAGAAATCTGAGTGCTAAAAGTCAGCAGTCAGCAGTACCAAAATGAATGCAATTACTGTAGTGTAGTCCACACTCAATGTGTGCAAGATGATTTCCTTTAAAGAGCAAAGCTGTTCACTCAGATACTTCAAGGTGCAGTAAAAAAGTTAGCTAGTGCTTATTTCCTGTATGCAAAGAATGTGGTCAGATTTGATATAGGGAAGCAAACCTTCTCTGTCACAAGAGGAGCAGTAAATAATAAATGGCCTTTCTTTAAAGCCTCGAAGATATGGATGTCGGTTGGGAAAGAGCCATATGATATAAAATATTTAACTTTGAACCAAGGTACTTATTTCTTGTGTTACTACTACTGCTCTGATTTTCTAAAAAGTGGTCGAAAGTAGCAATTTTGCCTTCAGTTTAATTTGATTATCAGAGGAGATGCACATCCCCTTGTGCATGTCTCACTTTTGTTCTTTCCATGCTTGTTGTTATCTCAACTTGGACTAAGCCATTTTGACAGAAATCCTGTTTGTTCTTTGTGTGCAAGGACGTTACACACAGCGCACACGAAACACAGACTTGCTAACCAGTAGAGCTCACAGAGAAATGAATACAAAGCTCCCCTGAGGATCCAAAAGCTTTGCTCTCTCCAACTTTCAATACACGCTAACTTGCTTCCTCCCAAAGTTGCTATTTCCTGAGATAATAATAATAATAGCAAGAAAAACAAATGAACTCCTTCTGATGGGAGCATATTGAGATAAACAAACAAACAAAACAAACAAACAAATAACAACTCAATTTATACCTTGGAATAGTTATCACGAATTCTAAAACAAACAATGTAGATTTTTATAAAGCTGTAAGGTGAACTTCTGTGTTGAAAGGATAGAAAACCAGGAAGAAGCAAGAAAATGTTGCTAAGAATCTGACTTAGAATAAAGCAATCAAAAACTGATACATTTTGTGGGTGAATCAGTAGGAAAAAAAGATAACTACAAAAATAGGATATGTATGGGATCCAGGAAGGGTCTATGAGTGAAGCAGAGAGAAGGCAATTAATGAGAGAAATGTGCAGAAAGTGTAATTAATTCAGATATAGATGTGGATAGAAAGCCCTATATGTGGGACAAGGACAGTGAAAGTAGGGAAATGTCCTGTGAAATATCCACAAAAGGGAAATGGAAATCACCAACACAAAGCACAGCAGCAATATAAAGGGCAAAACACAGAACAAGCAGACACAGAATCTCAAAATCTGCTGAGCCTTGTCTGTTGCTCACATCCTATGTGACTAATGAGTTAGATTGCCTTGCTTTGCTGTCATCATTTCAGAGTTTCATTGGAGTGTCAAACAGGGATATCCTGACAATTTTATGATCTGAGATAAATAATAGTGAAAATTATCTGATATATGAGGCATCTGGCTGTCCCCCTAGACTATAGTTATTTACTGACAAGTATATACAACAAGAAAAATTAATTATGTAAGATATCTACTAATTGCTTAGATAGATATTCCTTTATAAAATTTATTGTAATATTGTTGCACTTCAGCTGAGATGGGTAACTTTTCACTGTTCCTGCACATAGGTTATGAAGTAGCACAGTGTTTAATCTTAAATTGTCTCTCTTTCATGTGGAATCTTCTTGAATTTGGCATAAGTTAATGCATGGAGTATTACCACATGATGAAGCTCAGTAACTTGATCATGCAGCTTAGATTTGTTCAAGGTCAGATCTTGTATTTCTTGAGTCATCTTCAGTGTTTTCAACTAAAAGAACTAAAGGCACAGATTTCCTAATAAGTCCTTTTATGGCATCATTCTGCAATTCTGAGAACATAAGGATGGAAAGGAGTGATGATATTCTCCAAGATAGCTGACATTCAATTACTCAGAGGAAAGCAGTCCTTCTCCATTATTTCCTAGAGGACTGTGATACTTTCCAAATGATAGTTACATAGCTTTTTAAGATATTATATGTAGTCATGGTTAAAACAAAACAACAACAACAAAAAAAGTATGATGAGATTATTTCTCTTTCTGCCTAAACCAAGTGATGATTTTAGGGGAATAATATAATACATTTTTTTTTTTTCAATCATGAAAACATGTTTTTATTTGTTTTGTCAGATGGGAGAGATTTCTGTACAGTATTTGAGGTAATTATGCCTCCTGGGAAATTTTTCTTCTCATTGCTTGGGCTGCTTCTACAATTGCTGTGTCTTTGCTGTGTCTCTGTTTTAGCCCATTTAGACTAGTGGGGCATATATCTCATTGTTAAAGCTTCAGGGACACTATCCCATTCCTGCATTCCTGCATGTCATATGCTGTCCACTTTTTGCTTAACAGAAGCACAAAAAGAAAGCTATGCCTTTCTCTGGACTATACCAATGACTGAGTGATTATCCACCACCATTGTAACTCTCTAATTCGTTTCCAGCAATATTTTCTTGTCCATCATAAGACATAGTTAAGAGACAGTGGCAATAATAATATTAATATTTCTTCTTCTTCTTCTTCTTCTTCTTCTTCTTCTTCTTCTTCTTCTCGTTATTATTGTTGTTATTATTATTATTATTATTTTCCTTCCCCAAGGCTTGGTTTTGATAATAAGCAGGACTCTGTTTTGGACTTTTTTTCAGACCATTTTTATTTAGGTAACTAACAAACTTCCTTGTGTATTTCCATTAAAATACTTTATTTATTTTAGTTACCATTGTGTATCAGAATAAATGTGAAATAATGCTGAAGAGTTAAATATAGTAACTCATTTCCAATGCTAGTTAAAGTACAAAAAGCAGAGAAGCAGATTTCATTGGAGTTGTGCATAAGAAGCAGAATGTTGAGATTGACATAAAATTATGAAATATATCCGTACTTAATGGTAAACATACCATACAGAGGCTACATTTTCTATTTCTTCAACGGTAGAAACTACAGTTAGTTTCTCCTCTCTTAGAGGAGATTTCCTGGTCTAATAAGCCAAATCCCAAATACTTTAATATGACTATATATATGAACTTTATTCCTTCCTGTGTAAATATTAGTTTCATAAAACATCAACAATTTGATGGGGAAGATTGAATGGTGCTGTTTATGCTTTAGCACCTCTAAGTAAAAGTATACTAGCTTGAGCATGCAAATTGCTATCTTGTGTCAGTATTCAATTCACTTTGCACAGTGTAGGCAATTAATAAATATGTATATGCAGAACAACCCACTCTGTGGAGATTTTTGACTGCACCCTTCCCTTCCCTTCCCTTCCCTTCCCTTCCCTTCCCTTCCCTTCCCTTCCCTTCCCTTCCCTTCCCTTCCCTTCCCTTCCCTTCCCTTCCCTTCCCTTCCCTTCCCTTCCCTTCCCTTCCCTTCCCTTCCCTTCCCTTCCCTTCCCTTCCCTTCCCTTCCCTTCCCTTCCCTTCCCTTCCCTTCCCTTCCCTTCCCTTCCCTTCCCTTCCCTTCCCTTCCCTTCCCTTCCCTTCCCTTCCCTTCCCTTCCCTTCCCTTCCCTTCCCTTTTTAGATCTTATATATATCATGCAAAAAGGAAATTGATAAAAAACAAAGGAAGGATAATAAAAACAATTGTTGACATATTCTTAAATACACAAGACATTTGCATTTTTTTACAGTTTAACAGAACGAACACGAAAATGTTCCTGAAAAATTAATTATCTGGGTTTGTAAAGCTCAGTTCTTGTTGATAATGATGAAATAATATTTAACAGTGTCTTGGAAGATTATATGTCCTTAGCAGCTCTGAGAAAGATAAACCAAGAACTCTTATATCACTATTATAATTTTAGTGCAGAAGTGGCAGTTACAGTTGGCTATACTGCAAAGACACAACTGAAAACAGTGGTCTGAAAAAAATAAAGATGTTATGAAGATGACAAACAGCTAAATGTTTTTGATTAAGCTATTTCACTCAGCATGGTTCAGCTATTATTTTTCATGTCACTTTTGAATGAAAGGGATATAGTCTCCAAGTTCTGGAACATGGGATCATATTCAAATACAGTTATTTGCTACAGGATGTTTGCCACCCTATTATTCTCTAGTGAAGGCAAGCACATCTCATAACAATATTACTCAATTCCTCTCACTGTCTTAAGTAGAAAAACAGGTGAAGCAGCATTAATCTACAGCAATAACACTGATTTTGCCAAATACATAAATGTTAGTGAGAAAACTCAAATAAGATCACTACTGTTTAAAGTAAATGAAAGCATACAGGGACCCTCTGGCCTCTGGCAGTGCATCACTACTTGCTACAACAGAGGCAACAAAACTTAGCAGCTTAGGATCTTCATTTTCTTATTTTTCCCTTTCAGAGCCCTAAAGGCACCATTATGTTTGGGACTACTCCCAGTGAGGGTGGAAATCCTCTTAGCTTAGACTTGCTAGTGTCCAAGTTGTTTCTTGATGAAATGAGGCACAACTCTGAACTTATTCAATCATCTCTCTGGAAACAGAGTTTTGTAAAGGAAGCATCTGCCAATTTACAGATGTTAGCAAAGTAGTAGCCGAGGAACTAGTGTTAGTAGATAAAATTGTTTATTTCATTTTCGAGGAACTGGGGGTGCTCCAAAGCTATGATACTGGACACTATTGCACATATGCCAACAATATTTGGTCAATATGGTCAACCTAAAAGTTCAACCAAAAAGAAGTAATAAAAAAAAAAACACTTTGTACCTGCACTTACCAATAATATGATATTAAATATTAAATGTAGGACCACGTTCAAAACGATCTGTAAGATATTTTATCCTATAATGCCTCTACATATTAAATGCTACTGGAAACACTTTGTACCTAATATGATGCAGTCAGATATTGCATTTGTGTTGTTACTCTACTTTTTATGTTGACAGAAGCAGAGGACACAGGCATTTCCTGAAGTTCAATAAAAGTATAAGAATATGTTCCCTTAAGGAGGCCAGGGAAAAATTCTGGAGGGTTGAATGGTAATGAACTAATAAAGTTAACATTTTTAGTGGTTGAGTAAATATTAAGACACTAGAGGTAAAAAATATTAATGAGCTAATATAAAGCCAGGTTCAGTACTATAGAACATGTGAAGAAAAGCAAATTATAGTTAATTATGATGTATATTCAAAACATCATCTTTTCCAGGTTATGGAAAATAAAGCTGAATTCTCCCATATCAAAAGTGGGACACACAAAGTGCAAAGGAGTAATGAAGGGAGAACACAGCAGTCTATGCTGTTTGCTTTGTGAGTTTTCACTACTACAAAAGACATTCCAAGTTTGATTTTATTTTTTTTTTTTCTTTTTTTCTTTTCTTTTCTTCCCTCTTTAAGTGCAGCATCATTAATGGGTTTGGCCACTTTAAAGCATTTGTGGTCAGCCACTCTGAAACTTTCCGTACACTTTGTTTTTATTGTGATGGGGTTATAACCACTGTTGTTTTCTTTCAATGTCACTCTCTGTCTGCATAATATGAGAGCTACTGCTTTGACTACTTTGATGAAAGAGGAATTTTCAGAAAGTCATATGCAAATATTATGGGCACACAGAGTTGTCCAGAGACACTCACCATTCTATGTACATACACTAATCAGTAATTAACATATGCTAATAATATCCAAGGACTCACCAACACTAATCACAAAACTAAAAACACTGGGGGCAAGACAGGATGGGGATTTGCTAAAAAAAAAAAAATAAAAAAAAAAAAAGCTGGATTTCTCAGGAGCTTACAGTAAGAACAGAAGACCACATCCCTAGTGCATACAGATACAAGCAGTCAAGTAAGTCCTTTGGTGGTAAACTGTATGTGCAATAATAACATTATATAGAAAAATAATTACATGAAAGGCATGGCCCCCACCACAAACATAAAACATTAATTGAACTTCCACCATTTTTTTACTTGTGGTATGTAGAGAAGAAACATGACTTTCCTCCCACTTTCTTTACCTTTTCCTTTTTTACCTAAGCCGAGCAGAATTGAAACAGACATTTTTTCTGTTCTTCTCTCAATTGATAACAACAGCAATTCTATTATGGATCAAACAAATCACACTGCATTTGCCTGGCATCTCTGATTCCAACTTTGACTGTGTATATAATATCTTTCTGTTGGTGCTTCCAGCAGGGGGAAAAATCTCAGCAAGAATTTCTCTTTAGCCTGATTGTTGAAATGTTCAGAGAAGTAGCAACTTGATAAGAACTTGAGAACCCTCAAAACATTTCTGTAAAATTTTGTTATGTAAAAGTAGACAGTCTTTTCAACTACAGGAGTAAGAGTATAGGAAAAGGTACTAGTATTTACTTCACACAAAAGGATTAAAAAAAAAAACAAAGAGATTAAAAAACGAGTGGCAGGTGGCCTGCAAAAGAAAATCAGCACAAGGAAGCATGGACCAAAATGATGCAGAAAAAGGAGAGGAAAAGCATATAAAAAGGATGAAAAATAACTACAATTTATTAGTTGCCATTTATAATTTCATATGCCTAATATTCTAATATTCTGATATTCTAACGACTGGCTCACCACATATTTTCCAAGAAGTATCATATTTCTAAAACTTTGCTGGATGGAATGGCTATCCATTTTCTGAAGTTTTGATAAATTCCTGACCCTGATTAATAGCAATCAATTACTCTTAGTTGAATATCTGCTATGAGTCCTGTGTGAAACTGCTTACACTGTACTAGAGAAAGAAATGCTTTGGGTTAGTTTCAGTGAGGATTTTGCTTAAAACAAAAGAGTGTAAGAATGGCAAGTATTAGTGATTGCGTGTATGTGCCACTGTCTATTATTTGCAAATATTCCCTCAGTCCAGTTTCTTGCATGGCAGGAGATGCTACTAATTGACAAGAAATGCTCCTTGACAAGTCCACCAGCAGGGAAAAAACACACAGACTTCAAAACAAATATGGGAGAGTAGAATCTAAAAGCATGAAATCCATTTTCTTTAATGCATAGGCTTTTCAAATCTATTTTCTTTAATTCGCAAGCTTTTCAAACACAGCGTGCCTGCTCTCTTCCCATTGAATCTGGGGCATTGTTAGAAAGCAAAATGAAAAAAAGCAATCTACCTTTGCTGTGAAAAACAAACAAATAAACCAACAAAAATAACAAAAAAATAACAACAAAACAACAACAACAACAACAACAAAAACACTAACGAGTTACTTTTACACTGGAGCTTACTCATCTAGGTTCAATGTTTCATAATTTAAGCTCCTACTGTCCTGCACTGCTTTAGTAATATTTTTATAAGAAATTTATAACAGCCATGGAACTGCTCTGAACACTGGACTGTATCAAGCCCTTCTGTCCATGATTCTGTATGCCAGGTTTAAAAAAATAAATTAAAAAAATCCATTAACTATAGACTTACTGATTTCATTAAACATTTATATATAGCTATCCAAAAAGCAAACACTTTGGAAGAATAGAATCCACTTTGGTGGAAGAATAGAATCATAGAATCATAGAATCATAGAATATCCTGAGTAGGAAGGGACCCTTAAGGATCATCAAGTCCAATACGAAGGACACAATTCCATTATGGTATTGTGGATACTTATGCAGTGAAAGATGACCACACCTTCCCTAGATATTTATGCATCATAGCTTGGGTATGTTTGTGGCTATTTCATGTATGCCATTAAAACGATTTTGAGTACCCCTGCCAAAAGTCTTTTGAAGTACTTTCCTATTTTCTCACTCTGGAACATTCATATTATAGGTACCCTTCATATCACGGACAGAATATTAGTCTCAAGACAAATGCTAATATACATTTCTATTTCTGTGTATTACTATTTCTGCTCTAATTGTCTTTCTGCTCTGATGGTCCTTTTTACCAGTTATTTGACACTACTTCCACATGCACTGAACACTTTTTTCTTGGCTGCCCTCCATTTCATCTGCACTTCTAAGGCTGAGAGCTAATCATGCTCATTTTTCTTTGTTTCTTTTTTTTTTTTTTTTATTTATTTCTCTCTCTCTCTCTCTTTTTTTTTTCTCTCTCTGAGAAAGAAATTGGTCCAATGGGGCTTAAAGAAGCATACCATAAAATGACACAGTACCTGTGACACGAACTATTTGAGACAGTCAGTTTGCCAATAACATGCATCTCTTCGACTAACTTCTTCTTGCTACTTTGTGCTCAGATCTTCCACACTTTCTGACTAGATGTTATTCCTGAAATGCTAAATGTATTCCAAAAGTTGTTACAGTGCTTCTTTAAAAAATCAGGTACCTTGCTTTTACTCAGAAATCCCTTTCTTTTTCTGTCTTACCAGCCTATGTATTTCATCACCACATTCCTGTCTCCTCCTCTGCTTCCATGCGCTTAGTCCTCCCACAAAACAGTTTTGCATCAATCTCTTTCATTTCTATTAGTCCCAGCAAGCTGGTCCACTGTGTATGCAAAACACCTTTAACACACTCATGCTATGGTTGTCTCCAGACCACTGTTTGTTTGGATCACTGCTGTCACTCTTCATTCTCTGGTGGCAGTGACAGTTCTCTTAGACAAGTCAACAGAAATATCATCCAATCAGTTTTCACTAAAAAAGATAAGGCACCCTTAATCATCATCTGAAAGAACTTCAGGGATTTCCACTGTGTCATCATCTAAACTGTCCTTCAATAGCATCACTAATGGTAAATGGTACTTATCAGAGGGTTTCAATTTTGTTTGTTTCTTTTTATATACTGTATACAAATAAATGCAGTTTTGCACTTTTATTTATTTAATGCCAACTTTTATGAATTTTGAGGCATGATATCATGCAATTAAGGAAAATAAAGTCTCTTCTGTCATTCATCCCAAGATGCTGTTTTCAAAAAGTATATCAAAGATCATTTAAAATATCATTTTAAAGGAGGGATATTTTCCAAGTTGGAAAGACATGGATATATCATAGAATCATAGAGTAGCTTGGGATGGAAGGGACCTTAAAGATCATCTAGTTCCAACTCCCCTGTCACGGATGCTATCCACTAGACCAGGTTGCCCAGGGCCTTGTCCAGCCTGGTCTTGAACACCTCCAGGGATGGGGCATCCACAGCTTCTCTTGGAAGCCTGTTCCAGTGCCTCACCACCCTCTGAGTGAAGAATTTCCTCCTAACATCTAATCCAAATCTCCTTTCTTTTAGTTTAAAACCATTCTCCCTTGTTCTAACATTATCTGACTAAGCAAAAAGTTTCTCTCCATCTTTTTATAAGTCCCCTTTAAGTACTGAAAGTCTACAATGAGGTCTTCCCCTAGCCTTCTCTTCTTCAGGCCGAACATCCCTAGCTCTCTCAGCCTTTCTTCGTAAGAGAGGTGCTCCACCCTTTGATCATCCTCTGGACCTGTTCTAACAGCTCCACAGCCTTCTTGTGCTGGGGGCCACAGACCTGAATGGAGAACTTCAGGTGGGACCTCACAAACGCAGAGTAGAGAGAGACAATCACATCCCTGGCCACCCCTCTGTTGTTGTAGCCCAGGATGCAGTTGGCCTTCTGGGCTGCAAGCACACACTGCTGGCTCATGTTAGGCTTTTTGTCCACCAGAACTCCCAAGTCCTTTTCTGCAGGGCTGCTCTCAATGACCTCTTTACCAGGTCTGTCCTCATGTCTGGGATTTCCCCGACACAGATGCAGCACCTTGCACTTGGACTTGTTGAACCTCACTAGGTTCACATACTCCCACTCCTCAAGCTTGTCCAAGTATATATGTGTATATATCTATCTTTAAAATGTGAAAATCTGTTTTGTTGCACTGGTTCAAGCAAGTCATGCAAGTGCAATGTTATATTTGACTTTTTGGCCACTGACAGGATAATCAACTAGATGAAGCATCTTGGTGAGTTATAGCACTGTACTGAGTTTTCTTCTAAAAAGTCAGGAAGATCAAATGATGTCTGGAACTGCTGAGACTGAAGGATTCCATTAGACTCTGCCTTTCCCTCACCTCTTTCTAATAAGATGGAAGCTTTTTAGAAAATATGTGACAAGTGACTACTCATAGCTGAAATAAATCACACACCATCGCACTATTACTCAGAGTGCGGAATTATTAATAGTGCAATAATAGCAATAACTTACTGTGATAGTGAAGAAGTATTATTAGGAGGGACACAGTAGCTAATAGCATTTCCTCTAACAGGGGCTAAGGGACATACCTTCCTTCAGTACCTTATAAATAAGTGGAAGATTAAAAGAGCCTGTGGGACCAGTCAAGCCCACCTCAAAAATAGCCTCACTTTCTAGAATGCTTCTGAGCAGGCACTGTGTATAAAGTGCTCTCCATCTCCCTTATGTGACAGCATTTTAAGAATTCTTTAGTTAATTTAAATTAGAATGAGAGAACACTTAGCTGCAGTAAAAGACTTGAGGGGGGCACAATAATGCTGGGAAAGCTGTGATATGGTTTTCAATTATTACACATTTTTCTCTTTAGGAGAATGCTTTGTGAAAACAGAAACTGAAATTTAGCACATGGACATTTGTATTTCACCAGAGTATGCCATCACTATCTAAAAAATAAAAGGAATTACCCACAAATTTTAAATTTGATAGTTCTTCCAGGCCTGGCTATTTATATGTATAGACATTTTGCTACTGTATTGTATTCCCTATACAACTGGGAATAATACATATTTTATATTATTTTATAAGTAAAATACATCTGTAAAATATTTTTTCATGTATTTGTAGCAAATAGTCGCAAAACATAACTTGGATATCATTAAGAGTGCAGATGTTGAGAAGTGATGAGAAATCAATATCAGTTTCCGAGAATGCTTTAAATGTTTTAACCAAAATATCCAAAGTGTTCTCTGGTATCCATGAATATAGAATTAAAAAAAATATATAAAAAAATCACAAAAAGCAAATGAAAGAAAATTCCTCATCAATTTACTGTTAATATTACTGTCTTGGCTTTGTACAGCTATAGCTTTTTACAGTGGAGAATATTTTGTTTTTCTAATTGATGGCATAACTAATGGAATTAATAATTAATTAATGAAATTAATGGAAGTGAAAAAAACTAATTTAATAAAAAAATAATTTCTTTAATGATTATTGATTGATTCATAAATGACATTTGAAATAAGTATAGTGGTAGAAAAAAATTAGTACCTTATACAGTCACACATATTCCAACACAGTCGTGGGTGTACTGAGTTCACACATGCAAGTATATATGCAAAAGTATATAGGTAATATACATGTTTATAAAGTTCTGTTAATAATGGCATTCAACTTAATAATGACAAGAAAGAATTCAATGCCTAATAAAAAGAACAACCATGGACATTCCTGCACTACAGTTTCTGCTGTCACATAGTTACTATATCCAGAACACAGAGGTACTTCTGAAACTGCTGTACTGTTCTGTCAATGGCATCATGGGCCCAAACCACTCCAATGAACCCTTTTTGAAGCAAAGAAATCAGTGGCTGCCCTCATTCTCCACTAGTGATATGTCTTAGTAAAATTAAATAAAAAGATGTCAATAGGCATTTTATCAGTGAACATATTATTTGTGATAACAATGAATTAACACTAGCTGAGAACAGGGAATCTGGCAGATATTAGTCAAACCCTCCAAGACCAGCCTGCTGACATAAGCTTCTCAGCTCCTGAGTCATGGCTGACACTTGATTCCAGAATAATCAAGTCCCAAGACTGAGGGAAAAATAAAACTTTCATTTGCAGATTTTCATGTGTGACACACAACAAACAACTGTTCAAACATTCCAATGACCTTTAGAATAAACCTATATGCCAGCCAAAGCCTAGGAAACACAGTTCCTGACAACAAATGAAGCCTACAAATGTTTAAAAACACACCCCTCAATGCTTCTGCAATGCTCTGTGTGTGTATGTGCAAGTATGCCTTTGCACAGGTTCCTACATATTCATGAACAAGACTCTTTTGTTGTGCAAATTTCGCCCTTTGCATTTTGATTACTTCCTTCTGCATTTGTGCAGTACACAGCACATAGAGGATATTTCAAACCTCCTCAGCTGATGGTACTATACTCAAAGCTTTGAAGAAAAGGAGGATTTACTTGTGTTTAGCATTCTTGGTGGCTAGATAGTCTCTGTTAAAAGTGTTGCTTTCTGGATTTCCCTGTGTAAAGTATTTAACAGTCTCCTACTGTCTGTATAGGTAATTAGCTGCCTAGTTTCAGCATGAAATCAGCTCATGAAAATTGGCTTGGTAGGGGTTGCAGCAGTGTTTAAAAGCTAAAATAGAAACCCTGTCTCTTAATGTAAATGTTATATGTATAAAAATGAACACCATTATGAAATTTATTAGCATTTTGTATACATGAGTACTTGAGTTGTGCTGTTGATTTATTTATTTTTTAAATGGATGAAACAGCATTTTTATAGCTTTACATTTCAAATCTGAGATGTTTCAGTTGTCCTGTATTTTGAGGTAGAATATTAAAGGTTAATACAACTCCTTCAGAGTAAAGGACCACGTGCTGGGGCATCTACAGTTATTCAGAATTGCTATATGAGACTAATTTTTGCCCACTATGGACTTCAATGGTTAAAAAGTGTAGTAGTAATAATAATATAGTCCTAATATGATTATGAATGTATGAATTATTTTGTCTGTTTCTTCTCACACATTACATAGCAATAACCTCATTAGTCATATTCAGCATCAGGAATATTAATGCAAAAATGGATGCTTTCAGTAGAGCAATGTGTGAAAAAGGGACAGCTGGAAAATGGTAAGTAAATATCAACTCTTCTGGGCTTACATGTGGATGAAAAGCCACCAGAAAGCAAAATGGTGCGTAATCTCAAAATATTTCAAAACAAGTCCTATTTTGATTATGCCATAAAAGCATGTTAGAAGGCAGAAATCAAATTGTGCACTTCAATTGGAAGGCATAGTTCCTGTTATCTCAGGATCATCAAAAGGAATATAACATGCTGTCCACTAACATACTAGGCTAACCCAATACCATTAGTGATTTCATTAATAACTTTGTAACATTTAGATCATGCCAAAGATACTGCATACCTAGTGATTAGCTGAAAAGAAAAATTCATGCTGGGCCTTCTGGCTGGAAAATATAAAAATAGGAGACTTCTATAAATACCACAGAAATGACGAGATTTGTTTTGAGCTGCACATTTTTTATGTTCATTAGACAAACTTCAGGTGACCTTTTCTAACTACATATTTTTCACTCAGTGCAAATTTGTAAAGAATTTTACTGCTTAGACAATAGAGAATCAATGAATTTGTGGTGTTTTCACTCCTGTTGATTTAGCATTTATAAATTTGTTCATTACTGTGCTACAAAACTTCAGCTGTGGACTTTGCTGCCCTGTCCTAGGAGTCAGTGACTTTTCAATCTATTTGCAATAAAGTTACAGCTTAATAAAAATACTTTTATTCTTTGAATAGATTATCTTTCTGAGATGTGATTGTTTTTCTCATCAACAATAGAGCTTTTACAGCAAAGTGGAATGTCACAAGCATTCTTCGTGAAAGTTTTGTAGGTGTGTGTATACATATCATGGCTGAATTTTTAAAACAAGGACTAAAGGAAAGCAGAACACTTTAGAACACACAGTAGAAATGTAGCATAAAAAAGCTAGCATATAATCCTTTCTGTCTGCCTTAGTTGGTTATGTTGTGAAGAATTTTATTTGCACGTGAGTTTTTGTGGACCACACTGTGTCTTACCAACACAAAAGCAGTCTGAGCCTTGGCAGAGAACAAATGCAATGAGCACTTTATAAATAACTTACAACAAATTATTACTATTATTATTATTATTACTATTATTCCAATAAAAGAGCTCTAATTAGGTGCTATGATCAAAAACATAATAAGAGTCATGTAGATAGGTTAAACGCACAACTCCTTTTTAAGTGGGACTTAAGTAAATTAGATGACTAACACAGAAATTCTTCCAGGTCAGAAACTGGGCAGAAGGAAACTGAGAGCTGGAATGAAGTTGCAATGGAAAAAAAAAAAAAAAAGTAGTAATGGAACTACAATTACAACATATTAGAGTGTAACCCTGGTACTTCTGAATGCCATGAACTAATTAAATCTTTTCAGTGGTGAAAATGTCACATCTTAAAACTAGAGCTATGTGATTACTCAAAAAAAAAGGGAAGGATAGAGACAAGATATTCTTGTTTTGTTTGTTTGTCTTGTCTTTTTTTGTTTGTAGTTATATTCAGATTTTAGCAATACATGCCACTTTCGGTAAGAATACAAAAAAGAAGGAAGAGGCAGTGAGAAAAAACAGAAAACAAAACCACATAAAATTCATGTTATAGCTTTTTAAAAAATATTTAAAAAGTGTCACAGAAAAACAAACAAGCAAACAAAAACCTAACAGTATACAGTAGTGGATAATGAGAGATTTGAGTGAGTGTTTATGTGAAATTATAAGTCTATTTTACTGCAGCTCCATGTGAATGCTCATATGGCTTATAAACCCATAGAATTTACAACTTTCAGTGATATTCTGAATCTATGATTTAGGTTCATCTAATGATTTAGATTCATCTTATCACATGATTTAGACAATTCACCAGCAATCAGGATTTAAATGCTTTCCTTCAGGGAGGTGTAGACCTGAGCTGCTACATACACCAGCATGTGAAGTCCCAGAACTGTCTCAAAAGGCACATACCTAAGGAACTTCTCCTCACATAAGGGAAGAAAAAGAGGATGTTTCCCAAAACCTAAGGGTTTATCGACTAATGCTTTTCACATTCACACAATCACCACAGAACACCGACAGACAAATGAAAGATATCAGTCAGATGTAGTGCCTGAAGCAAACATTGAACTTTCTGCTTCAGATAACCCTAGCATCTGTGTATCTACCACTGAGAAAATGAGTATGTCAGTTGTGGGTCGCATACACAGAAAAGAAAATCTGAGAAAGTCTCACGTAACCACTCTGCCATGCTTGAGCTTTATATTTTTTTAACCAAACAAACAGATTCCAGATCTTTGAAGTGTCATGTGTCATGGAATATCACATTTCATTACTTTTTTTTTTTCTTTTTTTTTTTTTCTCATGACAGAAACACAATCAAAGACAAATGAAGCAAAAGTTTAGTGTGATTTAATGCCACAGTATTCACACTATGTTCTTCAAATGCAGAGCATGAATAAATTTAGAAATATTGAAAATCATTTAAATTTCTACATCTTGTCTATGAAATAGAAGAAAGTATATTTCAGGAAAAAGGAGGGTGTAGTGGATTCGTGGCTCCTTTTATTCTTCTTGAAACTCCAGGAGCATATTTACCTCTCTGCTCAGTTGGAAATTAAAGGTATTTGACAAAGTTTGGCTTGGCATTTCACAACATATTCCCATATTGCAACTTCTCACTGTACTTAACTTGACTTAAGCTTGACTGTTTTTTTGTTTGTTTGTTTTTGTTTTCAGATATCTCAGATATTAACAGACTTGACCACACAGTTTTCATACATAGCAAATATTGTTTAATGTCCATGGAAGAATTGCAGCAAAGTGGAAAAAAAAAAAAAAAAGAACATTTCAAAAACAATGAAACATCCATGAATGTTTACTTTACACAGTACCCTACCCCAAGATATGAGAAAAAATTATGAATTCTTAGGAGTCTCCTCTTACGCTCCTACAAAAAGTGCCTCAGCCAGCTTGTTTTGCCAAAAGGAAAGCTTGGATAACTGTTTTTGTTTTTTTTCTTTTTCTTTTTTTTTTTTTCTTTTTTTTTTTTTTTCAGTTTCCATAAAGTAAATTTTAAACATTGTTTATGGACTTTAGAATGTTTGGTTTACATCAGAAAAATGAATTCTGAAACTCTGGCACTGAAAACAGTCTTCACATCTAATATGGACCTTGAGATAATTTATCTGTACCTATTTTACTGCTTTACCAGCATGTTTCTTAGACTGCATAAAATTAATTATTCCAATGCATATCTGCATTATCTTCATCTGGACAGTTGAGTAGGCATAAGGCATAAGACAAGTTCCATAAGGAACTTTTTTGCCATTTCAGGGTCAGTCAAGGATTAACACCCATGTGAAGTGGCGATTCCATAAATTCTAAGAGAAACTTGCACAGATTAACTGCATTCTTAGGCACAGTGTCTCCAACACATCCAATAACCAAAATAATAACAGTGAATTATCTGAACACGTTACCTGTGTACAACCTTAAGGAAAATTGTTGATAATTCAACAATAAAACCAGCCAAGCCAATCTGAAGCTTGTTAGGTGGAAAGCCTGGCTCTTGGAAAAAGTAAATGCTTGGTCCTTTGGGGCTCTGAATTACTGAATTCCCATTCACTATACCAGATGTACAGCATTAATCAGTACAAAGCCATTGTAGTGCCCAACAGAGATGTGAATTACTATTTTTTGATCAATAGATTAAATGAGTGGGATTGCCCTTAATAAGATACTTTAAATAATGGGAATCTCACCATTCTGCATCAAACCACACAAGCCACATAAGCCACACAAAATTGTTCTTCCCCCACTTTTCAGCAGAACTTGAATAGCGAAGAATGCAAATGACTAAATCAGTTTGCAAGAAATATTTGCTTTCACCAATTTGCTTAATAATGAAAAGTAAGGATAGGTCTAACTTTGTAGCTAGTACAAAGATACATATTCAGAAACTTCAATTCAGTGGAAAACACAACAGAAAATAAAATCTGTGTTCGTTCTACCCATGATTTATGCATACTCTCAATTGTGTACTTATTAGATTTCATTAGATAAATGAATACTTTAATTTTATATATCTGAATTCCTTTTAAATGCAAGACAATATGCTTATTAAAGATAAATTTAATTGCCTGAAAGATTAATTCTGATCCACTTGTTTGTTATAGTACTTCGTTGTGAATATGTCCATTTATTTTAATGTGAGGGATATTTTTGTGTGTGTGTGTGAAAGTAATACCAAAATTGAGGTTGGATAATAAATAAATAATTATGAAAATGAGCTCTTAATGTTCATGCAAATTGAGCACATACATATATACTTTAGCATAACTGCTAAAGCTCAGTAAAAAATAAGAACCTATTTCAAAATATTTCCTTTAAAGAAATTGCCTCTATTTAATATTTAAGCCTTGGGGAAAAATTAAAGCAAAAACACTTTTACTATGTAATATTCTCATAAACCATGGATGAACACTTTGCTTCTGATAAGACAGCATGCATCAGGAATTTACTGTACTATATATCCTAGGAGATCAAGGGACAATGATAAATTCATGTCTCAGGAAGATAAGAAAGAAGATGCTGATTGAAAAAATAAAAACCCAAACAAATCAACAGCAGATTTTAAAATGAGCATTAGTCTTTATAGTCTTCAGATGTTATTGAAGATACTGATTTTTTCTCTAGTCCTATTTTTTACCTCCATATTTTTCTGCCAATCAAAATCTAGTCCTTACACAATTCCAAATCAGACAGATTAATCATTCCCAAGCAAGTAAAAGGGACAAATCAGATCAAAGGTAATAAAACATGACAAATAAAGGCCGAACTAGCTCATACTAATAAAATACAGGAAAATAATCCAGTTTCATCATGTTGCATGGTCTGTGGATGTAGAGGATTGTGATATTTAGATACTAGTATGAAATTTAAATACTGTGGGAGACTTGAAAAAGCAGAGAGATAAAGCTCATTTTTCCTGAATAAATACAGTCACTATATATAGACCAGTACAGAAGGCAACCATCCTGAAAAAGTTAGAATTTCAGGATGGTATAGAATGAAATTTTTCATAATGAAAATACTGTAGAAGAAGCACACCCACATTTTGAACACTGTATTACAAATCAACTTCAAGTGATTAATTTGAATTAGTTTTAGCACTTTAATTTTGAGTTAATGATGATTCTCATTTCCAAAGAGAGTTTCCTTCAGAATCAATTAAGAGAAGACAGATAGATATACTAATCTGTGTAAGCAAACAGTTCAATCATTATCTTTTTATGCAGAAATCACCCCATTCCCCCTTAATAGAACACATGCTTGAGAATACAAATTTAATCAGAGTTAGATGAATGGGATATTCAGAAAGAATAAGATAAAGCTAAATCCTAGTTTCCTCTCCCCCCTCGCCCCTTCTTTTTCCCTTCTTCTCGAGTAATATGGTACTGATCGGTAATTTCTGGTGTTGAGCAGGCATGTGCCTTTTAGTTTCCCATGAAGTAGTTTAAGGCCTGAGGGAAGTTATGATTTACCAAATGATTCTTACTAAAACTGTATACTTGCATGAACCCCACAGTTTAATCACTGAAATTAAACTGAAACATGGGTCAGCCATTGCTGATTTTTGGAAAAACATTATTAAATAGAAGAAGGAATTATGTCTTCATGATTGTTAATGTTGAAGTTATCACTGAAAAATAGCAGAGCACTAAGACGCTCTGGTGATCAATTTGGATATATAAAGTTATGAATTAAGTAATAATTCCCATCAATAAGAAGCTGTATAGGAATTTTGCTTGCTACCCAATTAGTCTGTGGAGTGTATTTGATATGTCTTTTTGTTTGTGATCACCAACTGTATTTCCATGAATATTTAATATTTGTTACTACAATGGTATTTCACACACTGAAATTTGTATCAAGTTTTTTAATGAGGCAGTGTGGCTAACAGAAGAATGCAGAAACAATGGCAATTCCATAGATTTCTCCAAAAAATTCAAGTCTCAGCATAAGGAAGACAGACTTCAAAAAGTCTAGAACCACAAAATGAAAGACTAAACATCACCAAGGAGAGAATGTATCAAAAAGAAAAGGCAGTGAACCTAATGACAGGAAATGAAGACATGAAATATACTAAAAAAGACCTGAAAGGGAGACAAAACAGAGCTGCATGGATATTTAAAACTGTTCTGAGAAAAGAAATGGCAATGAGGATTAAAACTGCAGGCAGAAAAATAGAGCTAGCCTTTTTATGGGCTTACAATGTTCTCTGTACTCCTGCTTGCAGTTATATACCAGGGTGGCAATCAGTCATCAGAAACACCCAGAAAAGTAATATCTACTGTGATGGAAGCTATTCCACTGTATGATGAGCCTGTTCTATATTCCAGAATTCACTTTTGTATCAACTGTACTCAGATATATAGCACACTAGTGTAGAAGCATTGTGAGACCCATAAAACCTAAGAATGACAGTTCAATGGCAGTTAAATAAAAATCAGAGGAAGGGGAGGTGACAAGCCATAAAGTTTAAGCTCATTTTAAATATGAGGTATATTAATGTTTATTTCGAACACTGGGCTGAATATATTGAAAAGTGATATTCAACAAATGGAAGTCTATGGAGAAGCCATGTATTCCATCTTTCTTACTTTAAGACGAGAGGCTAATCTAACTTATCAGAGTGCTTCCCAAAAATCATTGTTTACTTCTTGTTGCTGTTTCTCCTTAACTCTTACCTTCCAGACTCAAATGTGAACCATGTTGAGTCACGTCCATATCTCCTCAAAGAGCTCAGAGGCCACATGACCAGCTTGACCTTGGCATTGTGGATGTCCCAGAGATAGATGTTTTCATGTGTGATTTGCATTGTACATTCCCCATAGATATCTAAATTTGGTGTAGGCATAAGATATACATTGAATCGCTCTGGAAGACAAAAGCAGAATAAGGCATAGAAGGTTTAAGCAAGATTTAACATTGCATATATATATATATATATATATATATATATATATATATTTACAACAATAAAGTCTTTAGTTACCAAAGGTTCAGATATCAAGGCCAAATTACTAGCCTGTGAACAGTGGTGGGGATTCACTGATGCCCAAGAAGTGTTGCCAATACTCCAAGAGGAGAATTTTCATTTCATTTTCAGTATAAATAATGCAGCAGACTGAAAGATCTTTCACACATGATCTTCAGAGTACTTTTTAATATATGACTCCAGCAACTGAACTGAAATCTGCATCCTTACAGTAAGGTCCATGACTTTGCAAATAAAAATTGCAATGGCTTGAACTCTGATAGAGACTCCTCTCTCAAAGAATAGAACTATAAGTATCTTGGCAAAACAGGTATATACAATCATTGCCCCTTAGAACTGAATTTGAAAACCCAGGTTTACCTATTGAAGCCTGTTAATAATTACTCTTTTGCATTCAATTTCTAATTATTTTCCAATTCAGTAAAATTCTTAACACTTTTAATAATCGATTTATTGAAAAATCTCATTTAACACTACATAATATTATGGTCTCAACATCAATTGCTATCAGCTACTCTTCTACTTCATAGTGCTGTCATTGTAATACGAGTTCAAAGGCATTAACAATTTTCTGAAGTGCCTATATTGCGAGTGAATTAATAAGCAAAACAAAAACTAACTTAGAAGAAAAAATAAATAAATACACATACCATAATAATAGCAAAAAGGTTTTAAAGCAAAATGTAATTTGTTTTGAAGAATAACTAATGTTACTTCTACAAAGAAAGGAAAACAAAGTTCAGGCTGTATATTTGGAAGTGCAAGAGTATTTCATCTCTAAAGGCACTGAAACATTTCATTTTTGAAACAGGTTAGTAATGCAAAGTGTCAATACTGTTATATTGAAGGGTGTTGGCAAAAAAAAAAAGGTAAGAAAAATTAGAAGCATGAACATGATGAATGCTCATTCTGTGAACAGGACTAGAAAACTGTACTTTGAAGGGATGCCTGCCAGAAAGTTCACTCCTAGTACTTAACAATGAATGATAATTTGGCATGGAATATTTTGAACACACTATTTGCACTGTATTTTCTCATAGTGTTCTTTTAAAAAGGAAGGAATTTAAAGTAATCAGAGGTATAAAATGAGAGAAATAATCATAACAATCAAAATAAGATGCAGCTTCCAGTTGTGTTTGATGGTCAATAACTCCAACATTATGACTCCATTTTAAATAGTTTGTTACATGTACTTTTCTGACAAATCGGTGAAAATATGGCAAATAAGTGAGTTAATACAAAATATGCCAGAATTGTGTATGAGAGTGTGAGTGTCAATAAAGTAACAAAAGTTTGGCTGAAGAATTAATGGAACAGCTGGATAAGCAGTAAGATTTGCTGTCCTGCATAGCTGTATGAAAACTTGTCATCTACAATGTTATTCTGTTTTAGTCAATTTCATTTCGTCCCATTAATGACTCCTCAGCTGATTCACTCTGTCTCATAGCCATTCAACCTCTTCTCCCAGGCTCCAGTTCTCATTAATCAAGCTAATGGTCTTATCCCTAAAACTTGTATTTTAGGACTGAGGTAACAAGTGCAAAACTCCTGATGTTTTGTAAAAGTCTTCCAATATACAGCATAAATATATAAGCACATGCTGTTGAAATTGCTGAAAAGAACTTCCCCTAACTCTCAAGAGTTATGTGTTAGGCACAGGTCAAATCTAATGTCTACTGAAATAAACGGAAATCTCACGCATGGAGGTACAGGTCAATGACTGCATCAGAAAAGCAATTGTGGAGAAGATACCATAATTTACAATGGAATTGTATATATTTGCCCTTTTTCGGTATGCTGCTGTGATGAGTCATACAAAACTGCCTAGGAGGTATGCAGATGTGATTTTATCATATACTAGATTCCAATTTTACACTACCGTGCTGTTGCTTTCAATTACTTACCTCCAGTATTTGAAAGAAAGATTCAGCATATCAGCTGCTTCTCTAGGCCTCCCCATTATACAGAAGTTACACAGTGTGCATGGGGGGGAAGGCACTACTATATGAGAGGTGAAATCCTACCCTTAACTCTT
Organism: Aythya ferina; assembly: GCF_964211825.1. Taxonomy (NCBI): domain Eukaryota; kingdom Metazoa; phylum Chordata; class Aves; order Anseriformes; family Anatidae; genus Aythya; species Aythya ferina. The sequence goes on from NC_140297.1 coordinate 102,312,920, forward strand.
CACTGACATAGTACTTGGACAGCAGAGAAAATGGAAAGGTGCAATTATTTTCCAAAGCAGACATTAAATTATTGTGTTGAAGACACAAGGCTATTTCAAGCTGTTTTAGAAGCCATCAGAACACACTCAAAATGCTCAACTTCTCTAAAGCATCTGAGGACATTATTACATGAGGGATTTTGAGGACATACAGTATCTTTGAAAGGTCAAGAGATATTTGTTTGTTTACTTTGTAGTGGAGGTTGGTGTCTAAGGTGAGGTGTCATGAATTAAAGAAATTCTGCCTGATGGAAGTGACCATGAGCTGCAGGGCAAAATGTGGGACTATTAGAACTTATTCAAACTGGCAAGAAAAGAAAGTGTACAAATGTGCTTTTGAAGCTAAAATTTACTAACACTTTAAAATAGCAGGAAATTGAGGACATGAAAAAGTGTGAATACTACTAAATGTTTTCAGGAATTAAAATGTAGGGTCTAATTTGTCCATTTGATCAAGTTTCTAGATAATGTTAATACAATCATTCAGTTTTTAGAGGGAAGTTTTGCCCTTAAACTCATACTGGCAAGAATAAGCATTCATAGTCTAGATTTGGGATGTCTGGAATCAGTTCCACTTGAATTCAGTTTCCAGATTTTCTGCATCACATTGAATGAGATATTTAGTTTGTCTGTGGATCAGTCATCATCTGTGTATCAGTGGGGTGAGATAATCATTGTCCACTGGGCGGTCAGATTAAATACATAGAAGTTAATGAGGTCCTCAACAAATAGGGAATTGGAAGAAACCAATCAAGAAGATGCTATCCTGTTGCATAAGTCAAGACTGAGACTGAGCAGGTGAAGTTCCTCACCATTTTAGTATTACAATCTTGCTCTCTCCTCTAAAACTGGTAAGAGCAAAGTTCAGGAAGTGCAGGACTCCAGCTGAAGTAATATATTGCCACACTGTTTTCAGTGTAGCTGCTCTTTCCCATCTCCTTGAATAAGCACAGCAATGCTTTGTCATATACTTTGTCTACATAAAGGTGTTTAGCATTTGGGCTTTGGCAAGTACATGACCTTTAATAATGGTTTCCAGAGAAGAGAAGGGGCTTTGTTAAAATGGGCGTATTGACTCAGATGGAGACTTGGTGGCAGCTATGAAATGCTCTCAGTCTTTCAGTTTGAAGTGCAGCTGTACTAGGGAACAAAAAATGACTGGGAGGCCTAATAATCCTGGTTCTAATCATTTTATCACTGGATGCCTTTGCCTAAATCATCCCAGATGAAGAGCTGAACAGACAACATTCCAATCCTGTAATCCAGAGGCTTCACTTCATTTCAGCTTTAATGTGAGGGAAAAAGTGCTTTCAAAAGGAGGCAGTCAGGTTGGCCAGATCCATATAAGAAGAGGCTTTGAAAGCAAACATTCACATTCTGTCTGGAAGAAACTCTTTCTTCATCTAGGAATCTTATGAAGCTATTATTTTCAGGTGGAAAGAGAGCTCCAAGTCTTGGTCACAGCACTGTTTGTTAAAACAATTTCTCTTGGTTTAAAAAGTGAGGAACCATGGTTTTAGAATTAAAAAATTATGGCTTTGATTCTGTTAATAATGTGCAGAAATGCTTATTAGCATTTCAATGGAAATTAAAAAAAAGTTCTCATTAATTAATTATCTTTAATTATTTCACTGATAGTGAGGTAGAGAAGAATCTGAAAACTGACTGTCTTACCCAGCCATTAAAACTGTAAATGTCTTTATTTTCTGGAGAAAAAAAAAAAATCAAATAATATAAAGTTGCCTTTATTTGGGTTATCTTAAAAAAAATACACACACAAAAAAAAAAAAAAAAAAAAAAAAAAAAAAAAAAAAAACATACACACAACAACCCTGTAACAATTGATTAAAGATAACAGAAAATGAATAAAAAGCATCTACAATGTTTTCATGTAGAAAATCACAAAAAGGACTTGTGCAGACCCTAGAAAATGCCTTAAAACAGGTCAGCTATATGAACTTCATTACGAAATCCCTATGATTTGGCTGTAGTTTGTAATCTCAAGATGTAGCATAAAGAAATAACTTGTAATCCTCTTCTGAGGATTTAATTATATAAGGAGCTACATTCTTTTCTAACAAATTAATGAGTTAGTGGCAATTAAAAAACAGAAAGCAGGACTGCAGTATGGTGCAATCTTTTTAAATAAAAAAGGAAGATAGAACAGTTATGAGAAAGAGAACTTTACAAAGGAAGTAATTTTCTGAGATATCAATTGAAATATTAGGCAGGGAGTGAAAGAAATAAAAATTAATTATCTTTCAAATATTTATAAAACATTTCCAAAACAAAACAAAACAAACCAGGTAAAGCAACACATAATAGAAATGCAAATACATTGAGATTTGGAAATCAGGTCACCAGTTTTTCCAAATGAAGACAGCACTCTACATTCATGTTTTCCCTATCAGCAGCTTGAGAAATCTGAGGGATATCTTGAGAAACCTAAGGGATATGAGGTGTATATATACGCTCACTTATATATACTCACAGGATAGAAGACCACTTGTCATCATTGTTATAAACTGCAACTGAGTCCAGACTTTCTTTCCAGAAGTTATTACTGTGTATTGTTATTTGTCCTATCATTGTATATATAGCTCCACTGCCATTATACTAATTTGGTTATCTAAATGTGATGTAGTCTTTACTGGCTTTGATTTAATACTGAATTCTCTTTCCTTAAAAAAATTATCTAAATGGACACTCACAAATAGTAAGAAACTGTGTCTGCTGTGAAAATAAATTTAAACAGGAACAGGGTTGCTTTTATAGGGCTGACAAATGCTACCAAATCACATGCACTTGCAGAAGAGAGAAAGTAAAATGGTTGGAGAGAAAGGAAGCTTAATTTCAGTTTCAATAGAAACTGCATATCACTGTAAACTATGCAGACATTAGTTGTGAGCCTTAGATATAAAAAATAAAACCACCTAAGGGTCATTTTCCACAGTGGAGTTTACAACTTTAATGCTTGTGGTAGTACTTGAAAGTAATAACAGAGATGAAACTCAGTGAGAAGCTTTCTATTACTGATGTGCTTTGCACAGGAATCACTTAGAATTCTTCTCTATTCTTCTCACAGTAGCCAGAGGTCTCTGCTATAAGCAGTGAAGATCTATAGTTTGGCTTTTGTAGCTACAATCACCACAGAACTGCTTGGTGCTAGAGGGTCAAGCAACAGTGCAAAAGAGAACTTGCTAACACCTACTAAACAGCTCAGAATGAAAAAAGGAATTAATCTGTTTCAGATTGGTGTGCTATCATGCATTTTATCCTCATGTGACAGAAATACATGTATAATGTACAGCCTTTTAACCATGACATTTGCCCACTAAACACCAATTCTGCCAGTCTTTAAAATAAATAAACTGTTTTGCAAATCGTATTGTTGCATTTATCACACACACACAAAAAAAAATAAAATAAAAGTCTCAGGAGAGATACAAGAGTGAGAGTGGGAGGATAAACAAACTCAGATGTAAGAAAAATGAATGTTAGACAAATCACACACACAAAAAAGCATATTTTTCCTGCCATGCATTTTCATATGTCAATGAGTCTTTGGGTATAAAAATTATCAGTAGCATGTAACACAGATTTTTTATGGCCCCAGGGCATATGTAATAACAATTGAGAGATTTATTACTAACCCTCCAAACTAAATATGCTGGTTTGTGTGTGTGTGTGTTTGTCATATCAAATGACTAAAACAGAGACTACACAACAGAAAACCTTCCCTCTTTTGTCAAGGGATAGTAGGCTTACTTGATCCCTCTACTGAATACTCTTAGATGCACATGCCATATATCACATAAATGTCCTCTAAGGACAGGAATGTGTAAGGACTTGGAGAGATGAAGAACATAGAGTATTAAAAATATTATTGCCAAGACAAAGTGAAATATCTTATGAAAGAAAACTCATTAGGCTAGTTCTTTTCTGATCAGAGAAGTATCTATCAAACAGTAAACATTTCACAAACTCTTAAGGGAAAGTAACCATTTGAAAAAGATAGTGGGATGGATGGGGTTCACACCTGCTCTGTAGGGATTAGTGGTTTTAACATCCTGTCATGTCTAACATCCTGTCATATCATTTAGATATAAACAGCATAACACTATTATTCAATTGCTTTTAGCCCTTAAAACGTCAACAACAACAACGACAAAAATCTAAAACTGTAAACCCACTAATACTGTAGTTTCTATGAGAATACAATCTATGGTCTTGCTCAGGTACTAAGAGAAATCTTTTGTTCAGTCGGTGACCTGAAAGAAAGCCTTTGTATGGCTACAGAACATGTGTGAAATAAGGTGCTAAGACTTCTTGATTCTACTCCAGATTGTACAAACTATATGTTTGCATCTCTTTTTCAAGTAAATTACTACATAGACTAACTCAAGAGTCAATCTCAAAATGAGTTTAACTTATACTTACTATGTGTTTTGAAATAATGACATTCAAAGATAAATTATCGGTGTACAGTTATTATTTAATGTGAAAATAACAAAATTACCTTGGCAGTGATACAGCTTCCATTTTAAAAATGAGCAAGAATTCAGATGTATTATAAATATACTCACTTTTCATGAGTTTTAAATTCAAAATGTAACTTGGACAGACCTTTCAGTTTCAGGTCAAAAAGAACCTCAGTAGTCTTTTAAGAATTTTTTAGATGTGTTTTGAACTAAAATTTTTGATAGTATGCCTTTATGAGCATGCAAATTTACTCTAAAAGCGAGAATGGATAAGTACTTGGACAGATGAAGAACATAATGTATTAAAAATATTATTATTAGGACAAAGTAAATTATATGATGAATATATATGAATAAACATGAGGAATATTGGCAAGATAATACATTTTAAATTTTAATTTTTTATTAGAGCTCCCAAATGATTCTTTGTTAAGAGGGTGGTGATCCTTTAGGATAGCCAGATAGGATACGTTGAGTGGTTTCTAATCCTTATCACTTTCCTACGACATAAGTAGGAAATATACTTTAAGTATACTTCTATACTTGTACTATAGTTTGAGACGAGTGGTAAATTAAACCAAGTCACAAATTAAATCCTGCCTCTGATAAAAAGGAAAGGAAACGACTTCACAAACATTTGAACTTTCTTTAAATCACACACAAAAAATACCTGATCTTTGAATCAAATTTCTTGAAGATTTCTGTACATTTTATGCTATTAGGTTCACAGATGTCCAGAATCTCATAAGAAATTAATACAATATAATTGATATAGTGCTATTCATTCTATAATTTAATTATGTCATTTTTTATAATGATATTTTGCTTGTTTTGTTATGACCATTGAGGCAGCTCATTTTATTGTTTTGTTAAAAGCTATTGGATTTTATAAAAGCATCAAGACAGTAATTGATGTCTTGAGTGATGTAATTTAGGGAGGAATAAATGAGCACATTTTTTGTTTGCCCTCATGTTCATTAATAGGAATTAAATGACAGGAAAATCACAGATTTTGTTTTGTTATAGCATATTCCACCCACTAGCATCCTTCCTGTGCATGTGTCTAAATTTTGGTTCAAAAGCTTGGGCTTAGTACTAGCACCTGCCATTGTCCTTTCCACCTGTGTTTGACAACATTTAGATTTTGATTTTTTGTTATTCTAGGCAGATATGAGTTTAAAGCAAATATATTTTGTAGTCCAAAGTGCTGTTGAAATGTTTATCACTGCCTTTTAAAGGCTGTGGAACAACAGCTACTGCTTTCTTCCACTGCTTCCTCAACCAGAAAGGCTTTTATCATCCTTTCCCATGAGAGGAAAATGTGAACACAATGAACACATGAAGTTTATGCTATTTGGTGTAGAATTTAATATTTATTTGTAGAAAAAAATATGATTAAGCCTTGAAATCACATCCAACAGTTTAGTTTATACATCCAACAGTTTAGGTAATAGCAAAAAAAAACCCACAGACACAAATACCAGCAAACATAACATGGGACATCAGCCAAGAACTGATATAGGAGCACTTACAAAGTTACTTACCATTTTGTTCTCTCTGAACTCCAGCAGCAAGCAAATCTGGTTCCCCAAGACTTATATCATTGAGCCTGGTTCCTAGACACTCCATGCAAAGATGTTTGCACCATTCCTCTGCCTCTAATTCTGAAAAAAACCAATAAAAATAAATAAATATTAATGTTAACATTTTACTAAAAACAAACAAACAAACAAAAACAGTAACTTCTTAAAAACTAGCTTAAGTTAGTAACAAAAAAATTCCACTTCTATCTCTTAGTCTTGATTTATGAACTTAAAAAAGGGGTTTTACACTATGAGTACTGCAATTCCCATTTTCAGACTTAGGGATAGGAGGTGGAGTTAACAGAAAAGAGAAAATACTTGTTTTCAAAACAATATCTTTCCAGAAGGCCTGCCTGAAAGAAAAATGCAATTTAGAAAAAACATCAAACATAATATCTGAAATAGTCTTTAGCTCTTTAGCTGAACTATTTAAAGAGCTTTAGCTCTTCAGCTGAACTATTGAAAAACATTCTTTTTCTAAAGGTTCATATTTTTCTAGGGGTAAAGGAAACAACAGCAATAAAAAGTTCTTTAAATGCAAAATTTATTCCTTTGCTGTACTGAACACCTACGCCACTCAAGTCAGACTGAATAAGGAATTCATTCAGTTCTGCTCACCTCTTTTTGGTCTAAGAGCAATTTAGGCATTAGCTGGAATTTTTGTATGAAAATTCAAACCCTCCTCATCCTTTCTGAGTCGTCCATTGCATCCCATTGATCTTTATCTGAGAGCTCCGTATCTGCCAGTTTATCAAGATATGAACACTGTCTGAGACAGCACAATAGCTGCTCTCCACACCCACTTGCATTTCATCCACTTTCCAAATTTAACATCACAAAATGTCTGGTATTGGTCAAACAAATATCTCAAATGGGTGTTCACATAGTGTGAAACCACAACTAATAAAAATCATGCAGCTAGGCGGGTTGCCTTTTATTACAGAGTAAGTGTCACCTAAGGGAAACTTTCTGGAGAGCAGGCTGGGCACCAGGCCCAAAATGAAAATCCGTTGTCATAGCCTATATCTGATCATCCTTAGGACTGGCTGACTCCAGTTATCTAGAAATGTCTCTATTAAACTGCCACTTTTTTTTTTTTCCAATTCCTATTTTTGTGAAGATCTGGAAAATACTTTGGTACTTTGGTGACAATCTCTCCAATGCAGTGCTGAAATTCAGAAAGACAAAAAAAAAAAAAAAAAAAAGGCATCTAGTTATGATGACTCACTGTAATTAGTAAAAAATTATATCCAAGAAAAATCTTTCCATGCCTAATTGGTACAGTCCTTGAATCCTTGCACAGATCTCAAGTGACAGAAACATTTGCTGGACAAGAAAGGGAGAAAGGCCTTTTTCTTCCAGGTTCCCACAATATATTTGGAAACATGGATTTGTTCAGGGCCCTGAATAATCCAGCCATAGATTGTTCCTGAGTTAATCTGTCTATTAGCTGACAGAGTTCCCAGACAGAAAGATCAAATGACCGAGTCAGTTTGGGAATTTTTGAGACTAACATGACTGTTGCTGCAGGGATATAATTTTATTTATTTATTTATTTATTTATTTATTTATTTATTTATTTATTTATTGAGTGCTGCAAGCCAAGAGGCTTTCTTTAACCCTTACTGATTTTTTGCAGTCTTTGTCTCAAGACACGTATTTCCAAAGTTGTTCTTCTCATGACATCCTCAGCTGCTGGTAGTAAGAGAATTTTGTCAGTAATCTCCAGATGACATTTAACTTTGTGTGTAAGAAGAAAATACTGAGGTAACAGCATACTATTTCTTAACACTTTTTTTCTACAGATGCAGCCTGCTTGATGGAAGTATGGAGAAAGAAGCTATATCACTAGAGAATAAAAATAAAAATAAAAATAAAAATAAAAATAAAAATAAAAATAAAAATAAAAATAAAAATAAAAATAAAAATAAAAATAAAAATAAAAATAAAAATAAAACAGGGGGTTAATAGTAATAAGATGATTTCATTTAAAATCCTACCTCCCAAATTCATTTTTTGCTCATGCATGAAGAAAATAAATTTCTCTCCAGCTTTCCTGCCTTCCTCTCTTTCCACCTTTGCCTTTTCCTTGGATATTTGTGAGGTCTGATGAAGCAGACTTATGTCTATAAAGGAGAGGACTTCACAAGACATGTTGTAATACGCTGCCAGCATGGAGACGGGGGCACGGGGGCAGTGCACTTACATACAGGTAAACCAAGCCCTCAAGGGAGGGTTACTGTTGACTTGCCCAACAGCTACTCCAACTCTGGGGAATCAGTGTGGAAAGGCTTGTAGCATACAAGTGAGAGAGCAAATCTAGTCTGGTGCTCTCATGTTTCCTTTCCTTCCCTCTCACATTTTCCTTTTTGACTAAATTGTACTACAGAATATTGTAAATGCTGACAGGATGTCTAGGTTTATACAGAGCCTGCATTTTTTTTTTTTTTCCTGGAGGATGATCAGGATACAAAATTTTACTTAAATCCATATTTTATTATTTTATTTCATTTGCCTGCACCCAGAACAAAAGGGTACATTCCTGAACTGAGATGATGGTAAAAATACAAAACTAATCTTTCTAATTTGCAAACATCTAAGGAGAAAGGAAAATGTACTGACATTTCCCTAAGTCTAGGTTAACATCTATATATATTCAAAATACTACTCTCAAGTAAAAGCAACAAATTCTATTTATATATTATCACACCACATTTCCAGCAGACTTTTGGGGAAACAAGCAAACAAACCAACAAACAAACAAAAAAAGCTCTAGGAAGCTGCTCCTTGTGAGTGTTTTTGTTTTCATCTCTCTAGTCCACTTGCTCACTTGCTTCTTCCTATTATAGCAACATCTAGAACTTGGAATTTTGGATTCAGAAACACCCTTTCCGAGTGTTTGACTCTAGCAGTTTAATTTAAGCTGCTGCTTCTTCCTTGCAAGATGTTTGTGATCAGACCCAGATTAGACCATTTTCCACCTACCACACAGAAGAAACTCTCTTAATGTGGGTGCTAAAAGATTATGGCTGTATTTTGCAAAGTAGACTGTAATGCATGCACTGTATTGTTGTATAACTCAAAATTTGTGTCTTAACAACTATCTATGCAATACAACAAAGAATACAGTTTCAATGCAAGTGTGAAATATCTTCCCAAAAAGCTGTGAGGATTTGTGTATGCTGTCAGAAGCATCAACATTATCTCCAAATGTGTTTGGAAGGTCAAGGGTAGGAGGGTACTGTGTGAGTTACTTTTACCTAATGCATCCTGATAGCTATTGCTTACTTGCAAGGGATTGCCTTAGACCTTTTCCTTGTCTCACGTACGAAATCTTCTTTAGAAGTAGGTGAATGACCTTTCAAAGTTAAAGCCATATTTCTCCTTTCATCATGTGTATCTATAAAGCAATTTACCCGTGGCAAGTCTAGAATGCTTTGTCTTTCCGGGTAAAAAATTAAATATTACTTATGAATTTTAAAATGTATTTATTATAATTTATAGTACATAAATGGACCAGTCACAATATCAAGCTTTAAGAATGATAGTTACCACATTGCGAAAGAGAGATATCGCTATTACTTGTTTGTTTTGATTACATGTAAATTTTGAAACATGAAACACTACAGTAGAATAAGGCCATAAAATACTGCCAGCAAAATTCTTCTTTTTAATGCATGTAGATTAAATTTATTGGTGGTAAATGCTGACTTTTTACTGGTAACTGGTACTTATCGCTAAAAAAAAATTAGTTTCCTTTTAAGATAACTGAATTCTTGGACTGAATGATAAATTGCAAACAAAAAACAAACAAACAAACAAACAAAAAAACATTAACAGCTATAAATAAAATCAAAATTCTTGCATTTGCATCTTTCCCATAATTCATTTATAGGATGCTGCTATATAAATGTCATGAGGTGATATAAAAGCTCTTCTGGTATTTTAAGTTTAAAACAGTTCATGCTACACAACATATGCTCTGGGAAGGAAGTGATGGGGTAGATTTATATATATAAATTCACTATACTTACAGTTCTTTGCCTATATTTGCTAGAGTTGTGAATGTTTTCAGAATCTTAACTTAGGAAACCTTTTGTATATGGACTAAACCCCATGCCTGAGTTCCGATAATGTCAGATTTTTCTCGTTTATCTCTGAAGTTCACATTCCACACTGTCACCACACACCACTATGAGCTGCCAGAATGGTTGAAGAAGTAAAGCCCCAAAGAGGTGCTCACTCTATTGCTCAGTTCAGTTTTCATCTCTCTGAGCAATGCCATCTCCTGCTCTGTAAGGCTGTGCCCTCTTTTCCAGGAAACCCCCGCCTGTCACTATCAACAGCACATATTCCATTGGTAAAAAAGGGCTCTATTTCTATGTAATTCACAAAGCTTAAAAACAAAGATGAGGAATTTTGTTGCTTTGCCTTCTCATGCAGCCCACTTAAAGTGGTTTCACCATGGATTTAAATTGAAAATAACATGTATGCAACATTAGAGGGAGATAACAGAAACTGTCCTGATGCAAATTCAGAAATCTCATGTACTTTTTGAGCTTTCCATAACATTAAGCTGTGCAAACCTAAAATGTTAGCTTTTTCTGAAACATATATCTTCTAAAAATATAAATTTAATAACATCCCTACATTTCTCTGTACCTTTCTAGCAGTATAAATTTTGCTTAAAGGAGTATTGAATGATGCAATGATCAATTTAAATGAAAAATTACGGTATATGAGCAAATATTATTCCACAACTTCAACCATTGGTATAATTTTAATGATTTTAATGCTTTTTTATTATCATTATATTTTTTTTAAGCAAACATAAACTAAGTGATATGCCAAAAAAAAAAAAAAAAAAAGCTTATAGTTTCCTTTCATTGGCAACATTAAACATGGCATGAGGGTAGCACAGCTAATTACAACAATTAGCAAAATACATTTATTAGTTATTATAAAATCAAAACTGATATTTCTACCAACAATCATTCCCACTTATCTAAAGATGCTGGAAGAGGCATCACAAATAGGATTCTGCTAATTTTAGTCTCTGCGGGTATCTATGCTTGTAAATGGCTAGCTGTGTGTCCCTATAGTTACCTAGGTATATGAAAACTGACATTTTCCTGACAATTCCCCCTTCATTTCTGAAAGTCTGATCAAAACGGTCAGCTCAATTAACCAGTACCCAGGCAATACACCATCTATTATCCTGTCTTTAACATAAACATTAAATGTTATGTGACTGCTTTTGAAGACAGTAATGACATTTAAAAAGATTTATCATATTGTTGTTACCATCCACTAAACTATTCCTTAAAGCACACTCTATTTGCATATAATATCTACACTTTTACCTACATTGCTTATTATAAAGGTTGCTGGATATATGACGCAGGGGATATTATCTCCCCAAAAGAGTCAGGACCAGACTTAATCTTCTGAGAACAGTTTGTCCAGTGAAGGATTATTTACACAGTATCACATTCAAATGTAGCAATATGAAATTAACATACAACATATGCAGTGTATGTATTAAAAGCATTAATCGGATGCTTTTGAAGGAATAGCAACTGCTAATTACAAAGCTAGCTAATATGCCAACCAATTTAGAATGGCTCTGGGACTGCAAGGGTCCATGCACAATGATAGCTAATGAAACACTCCAACTGAAAGAACATCAAACTCTGAGCTCAAATCTGAGCATCAAATTCTGAGCTCAAACTCAGAAATGCCACACACAGTTGAGTAGTAGTCTGTAACCAAAGTTACAACATTAGGAACTAAAGTTTCTCATCTGAAATACTACTTGAGAATGTAGTCTTCAAACAGAACTAGAACTTTCTGCTGACTTGTTAAAAATGGATAAGGTGTGGGGAAATGAAGAGATATAGTTAATCTACAAAACAGTGATTTCCTCTGATCAATACCAGTGCTAATGTAGCTTTCTTTTTTTTCCCTTTTCCTTTCCCTTTCCCTTTCCCAAATGGCTATTTTGAAAAAAAAAAAAAAAAAAAAAAAAAAAAAAAAAAAAGTGACCATCACTCAGTGATTAGTCCTACAGAAATGAATGAGAGCATTCTGGGAAGTGGATTAGTGTTTTAATTAGTCTTTAAGGTTAGATTTCTAGGTACGCTTATGGACCATGTATGGTACTTTACACTGGGGACTAGTTCTTCTTATTATACCACAACTATTTATCAAGCATTAGTATGTCCAACAGACCAACAGTGAGCTGATAGAGCATCATTACTCAAAAATATCCCTAACAACCTTTCACTCTCAATGTAAACTTCCTTTCAAATGCAAAGTAAGAATCATAAAAACCTGCCTGAACATAGAGGAAAGATTTGCATTGTGACTGAAGCTAACAGACCAGTTACAAGGATCTGGTGTGGGAATTAGACATTTCCCCAGGACTGTCAATTCATACCTGTTTCAACAGTTATTAACATCAAATGACAATGGCATGAAAGTAAAATAACCTCAGGCAGCTTGTCTGTATTGGGAATGTCAAAAACACCATCAGTCAACTGTCCAAAAAGGGTCTGTCACCAGCAACATAACATGCAGAAGATGCTATCACATCAACTTATGCAGCTACTCCATGACTGGCAGTCAGCAATGACATTTGTCTGGTTTAAAAGTTCATACTATTTCAGATCTAGTTTAGTCCTACAATACTTTTATTTCTCTTGGAAGTAGAGACTCTTCTTAAATGTGCAGAAAAGCTGAAGTATTCTTCTCTCCTATTGTCAAATGTTTAAGTTACAGCCTGGTAAGAGAATCTAGACCTAAAGAAACTATTGCAAGCTCTAAGGTTCATTTCACATTTTTTTTTTTTTAAACTTTTTTTTTTTTTTAATATCTTCTTATCTTTGAAGTAGTGACAATTCGTACTGTTTGAAAAGAAGAATTAATGTAAACGATTCCAGCAGTATAATCTTTGCATACAAGATCAAGGTGGTAATGACTAGTTTCAAGATGGGGGAGGAAAAACATGCACCATTGTCATTACATGCTTCATTGCTTTTATGCCTTTGACCACAGGACTTTTCACTCGAGCCATCTGAATATCTGCTACTTTATTAACTCAGTACATAGAGACAGCTACTAGTAGACTAGAAAGTCTTAGGAATCTCTGTTTCTTTATTTGACTAAACATATCTGAATGAAGTCTTACAGATTCAAATGTTCACATTTATTAAATATTGTCCTATTTAATAGGACAAGTCAGTGTCAGCGCTGCACCCTTCTGATGTTGCAGAGACTGTAAGAAACCTCTCCTGCATGGTTCTATATGATTCTTTTAAAATAAAAACAAGACCAATGAAAAAATCCTTTTTTTTAAAAAAAAATATTTTTTCTTTCTTTCTGTGCTTCCGTTACCCAAGAATACAATGTTTTGCCCTAAACACTAAAATGAGTAACATGAAGAAGTGATTCCTTGCTATTATGAGAGTTGACAACCAAGATTTTATGACACTGTAACTGCAAAGAAACTGATTCAAAGCAATTGTGGACAACTTCTGACTGAAATTACCTAGAATATCATAACACAGTCTCATGTGTTCTACTTGATTTTCAATTGCATAAAATTTTACTCTCAGGCAGAACTAATTATTAGCTAGAGAGGACTCTGTGTTTTTACTGATTCATTCTCAGTGGAATTTAATGGGGTACTACTGCAAAAAGAAAAGGAAAAAAACACCTTAAAGCTGCACATTTAATATCTAAGGAAATATGAGAAAAGTGTTTTTTTTTTTTTTTTTCTCTCTCTCTCTTTTATTTTTTTTTTAAATATATATACAGAACTTAAATCCAAAGGAGCTTCTCATTTATTACCAGTTCTTCACTTTTTTTACTCTTATTTTACTCTTTTCCTGAATCTTTTATTGTTACTATGAAATGGATCTTTACATTCCATATCCCTAAATATAATTTCAATTTAAAAAATGTCTTATGAAAATAGGAACAATGAAAACATTCACACTTTCAAATTAGGCAATGCCTCCTGCAAATATTAGGTGTTTGAAATAAAACTGTATCTAAGTTATATCATTTTAGATTTTGTTGTCTGTTTGCTTGTTTGTTTTTTGACATAGACTGCTGATGTCATTACCAACATAATCTTAAGTAAGAGACATATGGCTGCCTGAGGGGAAGCAGTCTGACTAAAACTTAAACTCAGAATATCATCTTTCAAGAACTTAATAGGCCCTCCCCTCTCCTCTCATTCCCTTCCTTTCTTCTTTTTATTTCAGTAGAAGGCATCTAAGATTCAGGACAACAAAAATAACACCAAATAGGCCCATATTCAATTGTGTCATTTTTCTCCAAGAAAATCAGGGTAAGTCTTGATGAATTTAACATTAGAAAACACACGCCATGATTAAATAATATGAAACTTCAAGAACTCTGTGCTGAATCATGGCTTAAGGCCATGTTAACTGGAGACTCGCTGTTGAAAGATTGTATTATTTCAAATCTTTCCTCCTTATTTCAGGACAAACAACTCATCATAAAAGTATAAAGGACATTTAAATTTATTAGTTTGAACAATATAAAGTGAGAGCTGCATAGAAAGTTTAGGGTTTAGGTTTGTAAATTGGGAATGCTGGTTACAGTGAAAAACATTATCTGAAGATGAAGCTCTAATTTATGAATGCTGCTGATCTCTTGCCCACTTACAGCTTAGTTGTAAATTGATTTATAAGCACACACAGGGCAGGGGATAGATTCCCTTTCTCTCCTTTAAGGAATAGCCAGATGGACAACATTCAAACGCTAGCAAAGACTGACTGGTCTTCTGTGTTTCTTGCTTGGAACCCCAGCAAAAATCCTCTTTGGGATCTCTCATGAAGTACATTTGAACATACATACATTTGAACTAAGTTCAAATCCAGGTTCTTCTCCTTGGCTGATTATTTTATAACGGAGAGGACAAGCTGGACAACAAATTATAATGAGAAAGGCATTATTAAGAATAGGGATGAGAAAATTGAACACTGTCATTTAAAATTCTTTTCCTTACTTTCTGCATTTTAAATGATTATTTAAAATAATTTATTCTTTTAAATGAAACTGACTTGAATATTACTCTTCCTTCTGCTTGGAAACCGTGCCCTACTTATGGATCTTCTGTTTTTAAAAAAAATTCCCCCTAAAAATAATAAAATAACAACTTGATGTTGTGATATGCGAGTGTAATTGAGGATTTATTGACTTAGTTATAGACCAATTAATCTGTCATCATTTTTCTTTTCTTTTGTTTTTCTGGATGCCAGTGTTACAACACGAGCACAGCAGCAGCTAGATCATGAAAAGTAACTAAACAGTATAATTCTCTTCTTTCTGAGTCAGAAAAGGTCAGGTAGACACTTATTATTCTTCACATTTTCATAATAAATCCCAAAATATGCACAGAATTCTTATGGCTGAAACATAAAGGCGATGATTTAATTTTTACTTTCAGAAAAGGATAATTAACCATGAATGTAACAGGAAGGTAATTACACCTAACAAAACTGCCCAAATGTGGCTTTCTAAGATACTCAGCTGAACAAAGACTGCTTGCATATTCATTTCAACATTTCTCACTGTGTTGGGTTTGAGGTGGATGTTAAACAGCTGTAGTACTTTCAAGACAGATGCTACAGCACCCAAAGAAAATCGGCAACTTCTTTACTGAGAGTGCAGATTGCTTAACACAATGTGAATATCCAGTTTCAAAATAGTTGGATTTATGAGTTTCTGATGCAAATATTTTATTTTTGTTCTAAACAACATATTTAGTAAGAGAAAGGAAAAAGTCAATTTTACGTTTATACTACTTCAGAGTGTATTTTAATCAAATTAGAATTGTTCATGTTAAATCTGCCTAATTACTAGGTAGTAGGTTCTCGCTCATGTCATACAGTCTTTGTTATTTAATTCCCTTCTTTTTTTTCAGTCAGATGATTACAAGCTATAGGAAAATGTAGGCATATTCAAGCAAACCTGTGTTTTGCATACAAAGCAGAAGCAACTCAGTAAGACATTTTGTCATTCCTACTGGATTCATGCTTAGAGGAACATACCTATAATGACTTGTCTATCTTTCTCAGACAAGTTTGCTTAATTATCTGGAGGCTTGTCCATTAGCACATTCAAATGTTCTTTGATTTTACATTTATGAGCCATCTTCATTTTATATGCCCACAGCAAATTCTCTAATTTGATTATTTCAGTTGCTATGCCCAGTTAAAATTATCCATAACACAATCTAGGCAGAAAAAAAAAAAAACAGCTGTAAAATCGACTTCATGTTTTATTTATGGAATATAAGCTTCAGCTACAGGATTGATTTAATTTTTTCCCTTGAAGTTGAAATGAAATGCTGTGCTACTGAAAGGTTTGGCCAATGAAGAACTTGAAAGAAATAGACAAATTTATAATGTCATTGAAAATGTATCATTCTGAAATGGAGCTGGCTGTTTTCTGCAGCACTCCAAAGAGCTACCTTTGTGGAACACTTCACAAAGTAGTTCCCATTTGTTGAAACAGAGATAATATGTATTGGTAAAGCATTGATCTTATTTGGAATATGATTAAATGTTTACATTACTGACAGACTTGGTTCCCTTTTCCATTTCACTAATTACAAGTTTGTTTCATTCTTCTGTTAGCCAACAGGCTTACATTTTTTCTCCAAAATACCAAATTATTTTTAATACTGTCTAGTTCAGAAAGAAATTATACTTCATAATAGATCTGGTTTTATGGGTTCTTTAATAGGAAAATAATATTATGTCTATATTTTGACTTTAGAACTACACACATTTTTAAAAAAACGAACAAGATACTTGAGATTACCATTTTTCTCAACTATACAAAAAGGATAATTGCTCCTCAATGCTGCCCCATATAGTGATAGTCTAATATGTGTTGCTAGTAACCTTATGCTGATATAGTATTAAAAAAAAAAAAAAAAAAAAAAGGAGAGAGAGAGACAGAGAAAGAGAAATAAAATCCAGGAACAGATTCAAACATAGAAAAATTAGGAAATGTCCCACATTTTCAAAATGAACAGCTTTCCAGAAACCAAATGGATCTAGGTTTCCATCATTTAGAACCAGACTAACGTTCCTCATCATTCTAATGAATATGTAGCTTTCACTTCAAAGCAAGGCTTCAAAACTTCAAAAGACTTTAGAAGACTAGCACATATCATATACATTTTACTGAATATGAAGCTCAAACTTGTAAAACATACTACATAAGTGCATTTTCAGATGAAAAACTTATGTTACTTTTGTGTAAAGAATCATTGATTTTCTCTTTACATAGCAGGTAGAAGAATTTAAATGGATGATAAATGATTTTGGGGGGTTGGGGGGTGAGGAATAACGTCCACCTAATATGAAGCAATCCAAAGCTTGTCTGAATGGACATAGTGAACTGTTACTCTAGGTGGTCATCAAAAACTACCGAACAGCAATGCAAGTTTGATGCACCAGACACTTGCAAAATTTAAACCGAGGATGGCTTTGGTTCTACATTCTGGAACATTTACAAATTGATAAAAGATGAATATAAAGAAAAAAAAAAAAAAGAGACAAAACAACAACAAAAAACAAACAACCCAATAAAAGGGAAAATAAATTTCCTACATTTTCAATATTTTTTAGATCAATGATAGCTATTACAGCTAAGAGTAAGAAAATCTTTGCCATCATTAACACTTTACTTGCCTTATTTTCACATTAATACACTATTCTCTGAGTTTCAAAGGCATAAATTGAAAAACAGATTTAACTATTTGGCTACTACAGATAAACACAACTTCAAAGACCTTTATAGTCAACTGCTTCCCTCTATTGGTATTAATTCTATTAATTCAGTTTCAGCCTCAGATTAACTTGCAAGACAGCTGTAGCAGCAGTCGCAATTGCTTAAAATAAAACTTGAAGAGCAGCCACATTTTAAAAGAGAAATTGGAGCAAAAAAAAAAGGAAAAAAGGAAAAAAAAAAGAAAAAAAAAAAAAAAAAGGAGGCTTTCTTTTACATGTCTTTGTAACCTTAGACTGAATTCCTTTATTTGAAATTAGGAAAAAAAAAATCAATGGGGAAAACATTCTTATTTATTTACCAGGGGAATGGCTGAGTCCACTTTTCAAGAGACTTAATGCTGACTTGCTTGGAGCTTCATTCTAGGATCATTAATTACTGTAAATAGGGGAATCTCAGTCATTTGGGAATACTGAAATCTGGGAATCTTGACCATTATATGACAGAAACTGTTGCATACAAGACACACAGCTATTAGAAAGCATTCAAAGGAGGGCTCTAAAGATTATGAAACACCTGGAGGGCAAAACATATGAGGAGAGGCTGAGGTTCCTTGCACTGTTCAGCCCATAGCAGAGGAGGCTAAGAGAAGGCCTCATGGAGGTCTGCAGCTTCTTCACAAAGGGAGCGGAGAGGCAGGCACTGAGCTCTGCTCTCTGGAGACAGCAATAGTACCTGAGGGAATGGCATGGAGTTGGGACAGAGGAGGGTCAGGCTGGATGTTAGGGAAAGGTTATGCACCAAAAGGGTGGTTGGGCACTGGGACAGGCTTCCCAGGGCAGTGGTCATAGCACCAAACCTGCCAGAGTTCAAGAAGCATTTGGACAATGAACTTGGAGGCATGCTTTGATTTTTGGGTGGTCCTGTGTGTTGCCAGGAGCTGGACTCAGTGATCCTTACGGGTGCCTTCCAACTCAGGAGATCCTATGATTCTGTGATTCTATGTGAATCTACTCTAACTGAAGCCCTATTTTTGGAGATTAATGAACTATCCTAGTTAAATCTCCAAAACCAGATTCCAATCACAATAATGCTAGACTACTCTCAGAAAATATAGTCTTGGTAAGATGGTGAAAATCAGTGTATAACTACTAGGAAGGAATTGATATTTTAAAAGATGAACACAAAAAATAAAACAAGAAATTCATAAAAAGATTGGATACTTCTCCAGACAATAAGTACACGGAGTATCACAAAATAAGAGATTGTTTTGTGTTCTGCTCTTGGAGATTACCAGACCATTATTACACACTGGAAAGCTTCTTGTTCTTTTCTGAAGTGAGCACATTTTCTTCTTTTATTTGGAGGACATAAATTATAGATGTGGTAGTCCCTTCAAATACACAGAAAAGGTTAAAATTCTGAATTTATGAATTCATGAATTTTAGAGTTACTTCTACATAAAATTTGTTTGTTTCTGTTCTTAAAGTCAAATCATAGTTCAATACATTTCCCATTAAATACTGCCAAAGAGATTACAAACAATCTAAATGGACTGTGTGAATGCATTAAATAACTGCTCTGCAGGTATAGAAGGGGGGACACCTCTGGAAAATTTCATGAAGGCATATAGTCAGAAGTCATATAAAAGTTCACCTTCACCTGTAGTAGTCTCACATATGGTTCAGTCTTAAGAATTGCTTTAGTTCTCATTTCTACCCAGCAGCAAAAAACGAATTTATAAGCTTTATAGATCACTCTGACAGCAGTTACCATTCTGATTGTTCAACAGCCCACTAGGGTTTTAAAGCTGATAGCAGCATCACATCGGTGTGGAATTCAAGCAACATCTCAAAATGATATGAAGATAGATGGACAGTGATCTTTTTTTTTTTGTTGTTGTTTGTTTGTTTCTTTTTTCTTTTTTCTTTCCTGTAATCTGCACAAAATTGTCTGAATTGTTCATGCCTAGACTGTACTGGATATACGGTTAAATACACATTCATAGCACATAAAACTTTCTGCGCTCATTTACATACATTATTCTTATCAGCTTGTCCTCATTCCAAAATAAAAGTGTTTCAAAAGGCTTGAAACAGTTAACCTGCTAACAGTCCCCTATACCTTACACACTGTAAGTAGCAAAATGTAACTCAAACTGAAGAGTGACAGAGAATAAAAAATAGATGTGGTGTTTCAGGTTTGGAGCAGTAAATTATCATGTTATTCATTGAACTCTCCCTAGGCTCAGACAACCATACATCATCTGTCAATACACCAAATTCAATCTATAAATTAATGTCATGATTTTTGTGCTGTCACTAAATGTATGCTATTCACAGGGGAGGTCAGGAACCACAGAAGTTACATTATTTTACAGGGTGATACATATTCACAAATCCCAGGAGATCTGACCTATATTCCATGTAGCTGAGCAGAAACCTTTTTATCTGAGTTGATAACTCCAGTTTCAGCAAACTTGAGGAGAGGAGGTGGGGTACTATACCAACAAGTCCAAAGGTAAAGTATATGCCCAAACACAACATGGCTTGTCAAGTAGGCCTGAATTAAGTATTTGTATCTTTTATTCTAGTTACAGAAATGAAAATTAATGGAAAAAGTGAAAGAACCTAGAGGTCCACCACCTATGTACTTCTTTGTTGGTATCTTAAGACTGAGTCAATGACATCCCAGTACTTTCCAAGACACCAGATTGTTACAGGGTTAGGAGCTTGAGTGAATGACACAGCAAATAGTTGTGCTTCAAAACCAAGGGTCTTAAAATACCAGTCCCAATAACAAATACATAGAGATACAGAGTAAATGATAAACAGCTAAGTAGAACTGTCTTAAACTTTCTTATCTGCTAAGAGTTTCTTGATGTATCAGTAAATCCTTACATAAATGAATGTTTTCTGGGTCCTAGATATGCTTGTTGGAATTAAAAGTTATGAAGATTTCTTTTACCTAATCATACAGCCTGAATAGTGCCATTGAACAAGGCTTGCCTCATCACAAGTCTAGCATCAGGTATACTGGAATGAGCAATTGAAGAGTTTTCTGGCTGCTCTTGGCTTGGACTGGCGCACGCTTCGTTGGGTTAGAAACTGGCTGGATAGCCGGGCCCAAAGAGTCGTGGTGAATGGAGTCAAATCCAGCTGGAGGCCAGTCACTAGTGGTGTCCCCCAGGGCTCGGTGCTGGGGCCGGTCCTCTTTAATATCTTCATCGATGATCTGGACGAGGGCATTGAGTGCACCCTCAGTAAGTTCACAGATGACACCAAGTTAGGTGCGTGTGTCGATCTGCTTGAGGGTAGGAAAGCTCTGCAGGAGGATCTGGATAGGTTGCACTGATGGGCTGAGGTCAACTGCATGAAGTTCAACAAGGCCAAGTGCCGGGTCCTGCACCTGGGGCGCAATAACCCCAAGCAGAGCTACAGGTTGGGAGAGGAATGGTTGGAGAGCTGCCAGGCAGAGAAGGACCTGGGAGTGATGTTGGATAGTCGGCTGAATATGAGCCAGCAGTGTGCTCAGGTGGCCAAGAAGGCCAACGGCATCCTGGCTTGTATCAGGAACAGTGTGACCAGCAGGGCTAGGGAGGTGATCGTCCCCCTGTACTCGGTTCTGGTGAGGCCGCACCTCGAGTACTGTGTTCAGTTTTGGGCCCCTCGCTACAAGAAGGACATGGAGGTGCTTGAGCGGGTGCAGAGAAGGGCGACGAAGCTGGTGAGGGGCCTGGAGAACAAGTCCTATGAGGAGCGGCTGAGGGAGCTGGGCTTGTTCAGCCTGGAGAAGAGGAGGCTCAGGGGCGACCTTATCGCTCTCTATAGGTACCTCAAGGGAGGCTGTAGCGAGGTGGGGGTTGGCCTGTTCTCCCACGTGCCTGGTGACAGGACGAGGGGGAATGGGCTTAAGTTGAGCCAGGGGAGTTTTAGGTTAGATGTTAGGAAGAACTTCTTCACTGAAAGGGTTGTGAGGCATTGGAACAGGCTGCCCAGGGAAGTGGTGGAGTCACCATCCCTGGAAGTCTTCAAAAGACGCTTAGATGTAGAGCTTAGGGATATGGTTTAGTGGGGACTGCTAGCGTTAGGTCAGAGGTTGGACTCGATGATCTTGAGGTCTCTTCCAACCTAGAAATTCTGTGATTCTGTGATTCTATTTCGATTCCACGGCAAAACAGAAGAGAAGCACGGTACTTTCGCAGAAGCATGATGCCTTTTTTGCAGACCAGAGCTGGCTTGCAGCAGACTGGCTTGGCAGGAGAGCATGACTGGTTGTATGCATGAAGACATAACAACAACAAAAATTCTTTATTGACTTTCCTTTTCATTGGGCAATGAAGAATACAGCCCTTTTCAGATGAGACCTCTTAACATGGTGCTAACATTTCTGCAAGGTTTTAAAGGATAATTCATAAGGCAGTGAGGGACACCTAGGGGTGTTCCTAGAGCTAGATGGGACTTTTCTGACTGAACAGAGATTTATCCAGACCTAAATGTACTGTCAGAAACCTACCCATCTCTCTGCCAGTCTAACTGGTAGGCTGCTGAAGAATCCATGATTTCAGCATCAAGGACAATTATTTCATGTTGATGGAAGTCAAAAGTTCAAAAGCCTAGGGAACTATAGCTACAATAGAATAATTAGTCAGGCTCTGGAGTCCTGCATAAATTTCCAAGAAAAAAATCTTGTTTAAATCTCCTTTTCACAAGAACATTTTTTAAATCCAGTTTTAAATTTCAGTTTTAGGACACAGGATGTAGTAAATGTGAAACCATACAAATGTGCATTATTCTCTTTTGTAGTACCAGGTGATAGAAAATATAAGCATTGGAAAGAAATTGAACCTGTTTCTCCTGGGTTTACGTTGAACTTTTTAAAAATAAAGTCTCATTCACTTCTCTCCCAGAGTACCTAGTACAGCAGAGGACCCTGGAACAAATTACTCAGTTTAATGCTACCACATGCATAATGCAGTGTGGGATGAATTAATCAAGGTGGAGATGACAGGCTTCTGTTCCAGTTTCAACTAGATGCTGGTATGCATCTCTTTTCAACCTTAGCACTTCTGATACATTTTTGTTCTTTTTGATTATGTTAAAAAAAAATCTAAACAAACAAGACAATCTACCAGGAATTACATTATATTACATTACAGCATACAAACATATATACACTAAAATACATATAAATACATATACACCTACAAATAGTTACAGATTCTAATTTCTTAGGACAATCTCCGCATGATTACTTTCAGCCTTTTATTCCATTAGAAATATAGACAGCGATTCTTTTTTTTTTTTTTTTTTTTCTTTTTTTTTTCCAAACTAAGACCTATGTTGTTCTGTATTGCCTAATAATGAAATTATAAATCAACTAAATGACAGGCAGACCATCCATAATTTCAAATGCAGTGGCTATTAAGAATTCAGTTCTATGATCGTTATAATAAAAACAAGGTAATATGCCTAAGAACCTGAATAGTGTGAAGGAAAAACAACCTTAAGTATAATGAAAACATTACAAAGCCTTTAGAAAAATCCCAAAGCCTTCTATTTTATGGAAAGTCAGTAAGAAATGACTTTGCTTAATGTAGAATGACAAATACTTAGCGTGAGCTGTTCTGTGAACACCAGAGTGGTTGTTAACATGGATGTTTAAATGGTGCTTTTAAAATGAAGGCATTAAATTTGCTTGCAGTCTTACCCTTTTCCAGCCCAATGTGTCATTTTATATCTTGAGTCCCACATGTAAGAAAGCATTGAAAAGCAACCCTGTAAAGCATTTAGCTTCTGTCTTTTACAAAATACTCAGTAATTTGAATTAGCAGGCTTTTGGTTCTGTTTTTCAGGAGAAAGGAAGCATGGACCTACTCATGCTTCAGAACATAGTTAATCTATTCTCATGTAGTTTGGAAAGACAACTATTCTGTCACTGATATTCATTCATGCTATGAATTATACAAAGGATAAAATAGTATCTCTATATTTTTACTTCACAGGACTAGCAATTATTTATGGTATAGTACATTTATCAAATCCCCTAAGAAACTCAAAATGGAATCAAGAAGAAATCCTGTTATATATAGATGCACAAAGTATTAATAATTTCAGATTTCAGTTTTAGGGTAAACAGCCAGAGAGCAAAGAGAACTTTTTTTTTTTTTTTTTTCTTTTTTTTTTTTTTTCTCGTTAGCTAAATATTAGACAATGTTGTGAGACAGCATTTTTATAGACCTGTACCATCCCACTAATACACCCTTTGTCCTGGTACAAAGCATGGCAGCTGCAGATACGGCAAGATTCTTTCGATGTTTAGCAGCTTAGGGGAAAAAATAATTATGAAACTTTTTATTAAAATCTATGAAATAATTCCATGCCGCTGCATGCCTGACATCCTGGACTTCACCAGGTTAGTGAAGACTAACCTGCCTTCAGTTTGTGCTCATTGGGAAAGTATGTCAAATTTCTAGGGCAGAGGCTTTGAGATTTGTACAAGTCTCTCTAAAATCGACGTTCTGCTGAATGTTCACTATCTACCAGATTAAGTTGGAATCTGCTTTCTTTCTCCTGTTTGCCTTCTGCAGTTAAGCAGATCTTTTTCTACTTATTCACTTTCGAGGAGTCCTACATGTTCTAAAATGGGTGATTTGCTATTTTCTTAACTATCTTGCTTGACTTTTGGTCCTATGGGAACAGTTTAGATTTCAATCCCTCTGAGTAGAATTGTGATAAGGAGAGCACTTACAGTGTCTACACTTCAATATATTTGTACAGGAAGAAAGAACAATACAGAACTTCTTAGAACTAAGTTTGCACCTTACTTAATAATCTAAAAGTGGCTGAAAAATATGGAATTTAATAGTGTAATCTATCTAAGGCTATCTATCAAGGGTATCTAAGGATCTATCAAAGGTTATCTCCTGGAGATAGGGTAATATTTTCTCTATTCCTTCCATTCACTACTTAACATAATGCTAGTGTGTCAGAAAATTGTATCAATGTAGTTCCTAAACTCACCACAGAAAAATGAGGACCAACATAAAAGCAACTATGAGAAATGACTCAAAATCCAAATATTTCTAATTTATAAATGTTAAAGTCAGAATAAAGGTGCATATTTTTAGGTAGGCATGAAATAATTAAGAAACAAAAGTGAGTATTAATGATAAGGCAACCAGTGGTCAAGAAAAAGAGAATACACATCCTAAATATCGATCTTCAAATATAACATTTATAACCATAGATTGAACTTTGCCCTGAAAGTGGAAAAGTGTTTCAAATATTATGATCAAAAAGAGGGAGGGTAAGAATCCATCTGGATATTTAATCTCATTCAATGCCTGTGTTTTCACCTTTTTTTTAATCTCAAAAAAATTGTGGCACATGTGGAAGTACAAACATATGTGAACTCCAATGAACCATTCATTCAGGTCCATCATTTAAAAACAAACAAACAAACAAACAAACAAAAACAACAGAAAGTGGAAAATAACAGGTCATAAATTTTCATATGGCAATCCTCACTGATACAACAGAAACATATCTTGCAGAAAGTTTTCAACTGCACAGATTATATATTTTGTTTTTCTATAAGCAAAAGGGAAGCTTTGCATGTGTTCCCTCTTATGGTACCAGAACTCTGTTTGGGAAGCTGTTCTACACCTTCATGATCCTAGAGCTTCAAATCCACAAAACAGTGAAAGCCTGGTTGTTTTTAAAACTTATGTAGCTATTTGTATTGCTAGTAATAACAGCAAGAATAATCACTTCATTCAAAGACTCAGTGTTTCACTGTGATTTTAATCCAAAACCTCCAGGGTTCTTAGCTGTCAAAGGATATAGTGATATGAATTACATCTAATATTCCAATGACATCTGCCAAACTATTCAATCACAGGATATAGAACAGAGTTGTCTTCACTTTTTCTTGTGAAAACAAGCAAGGAGAAGAATCCAGCTCATAATCAGTGGTAATTCAGTAATAGTCTAAAAGCTTTTTTAGTATAAAAATAAACAGAACTTGTGCCTTTTTTTTTAAAAAAAAAAAAAGCAGCAATGTAATTTTTTTTTTTTTTTAATAAGAGATGGCAACACCAGAAAATAGTGAAAACAAGTTTAAAAGAAGAAAATGGGGACAGAAACAAAAGAATAAAAAGTAATTTGACACAGTGTATCATTCTTTTTCAACAAAAAGGAAAACTTTTTTTTTTTTTTACTATTAAGACATCAGTTTCACTGCACTTAGAAGAGCTGAAAGCATAAGAATATAAAAGAAAAGAACTGTTTATTTTATGGATGTATAAAAAAGCATTATCAAAGTAACAATCATAGCAACAACATATTCAAGAAATTACAATGGTGGATTCAACCAAAGCAACTGTACTATCATTAGTTAAGTTGCATCAATATATTGTGTTGATGTTGTTGTGTAGAAACCTCACAGAAGTTTCAAATATTCAAAACTGACTTTTTGCAATACCCCATTTCTGTTTTCCCCAGGGCTTGTAGAGTGGGAGTTTTAAGGGAATGACAAAATACAGCGTCTTAAATATAATGAAGATGTTTCTTAGCTGTGATGACTCTTGTAACTGCAGTTTATGTATGTTTGGGAAGAAATAAACTTCTTCAGTTCATCTACTACTTTGCAGAATAGGGCATTGTACTGAAGAGAGACCAGACAAATACCAGTATCCTGGGAGCTGCCTGCATTTACCTCATGGTTTGAGTTCTAGAATTGCCCTATGGTTTTGCCCCCTGCTTTCTGTTGGTCATGCCACTCTTATTTTATACTCAAGAAATCACTGAAGTCACATTTCAGACCTTATTTATTGAGTTGGTCATATCTGAATCTCCATCATTCAGAAAAAAATAGTAAAACCAAAATGAAATAAACAAGTAAACAAGCAAACAAGCAAACAAAAAAAGCCCACAAATATTTTCCTTTTATTAATAAGCTTACAACTTCATCATTTTTCTTTACATTCTGTAGTTGGGATATTAAAACAAATTTGTCACAAACCTGTGCTGCACTAAGCTGATATGAGCAAGGAACTTGTATCACTTAATATTTTGTTGGCATCACTGAAGGAAAAATCATGCTCCCAAGTGGCCTGTCAGTGACCTAGAAATCTCATTCATCATAAGCTAGCTGTCATTCAGGCACAATCCTTATCGTGGTATCAACTTCCACAATAGTACCACAAACTTTAATCAGTATTCCTGTCCTTCAATTTAATTTTCTTGTTGGTCATAGAATGAAGTATTACATACTTCATTCCATCTACAAATTTAGAGAGAATTTACAGGACATTTCAGAATGCTTGTCTCACCGCAGACACTTGGTTACTGCCACATTACAGACAGTAAGCCTTGCAGGAAGAATAGCTTCTCAATAGCTACATTTGTCTGAGCATAGCCATAGATATACAAAAGACTAATAGAACACTTACCTGAAAACAAAAAACAGATTTTTTAATAATAGTATTATAGAAAGACAACACCCCTAACACAGTAGCTAGAGTGGTTCTACTTTGTTTGAAGTACTCTCGGAAGTTCTGTGCATTGTAAAAATACCAGGAAATGTGGCAGGTAAAGGATGAAGGCATTTTCCCACATGGCAGCACGGAGGTACTCTTACCCACATGCCCATTTTATTTAAGCGTATGAAAAATGATGCAAAAGGGATGAATGAAAAACACATTAAATAATCATTTATTTTACAAATGCCCTTACCGCTAACCAGTCATTACATCTTCAGTAATGTTGCTACGGCTACTTGAATGTCAACTTTAAACTTCTGTTCTTGTTCTTGTGATAAGGTAATTTCCTATCTTAAATTTTTATTATTATTATTATTATTATTATTATTATTATTATTATTATTATTCCTAATGCATTTAAAAGACAACAGTAATATTTTTTTCAACCTTTATTATGCTGGAGTAAACATGTTAGATTACCCCAAGCCACTTCATTTTTATTCACAGTGTTCTATCCTTCTACTTTTAACCTGCTTATACATTTGACAACACTAAATTGTATGTCATCTGAATGTGTTAGCAACCTGAGAGTATTGCATTTCCCTTGTTCTATAGCAACTGAGAATTTCATGATTCTTGATGATGAGATTGTTAAAATTCCCTTAATGACAATAACTTTCACATGACTTTCAGGAAGGCTGAAACTGAAACATTAGCATGTTCCTGACTAAGGTGGCAGCAATTTCCCATGGACTGAAAAAGGAGTCCCACTGTTTAGAGTCTGTCTTAAATTGAATGAGTTATAGACTACTTTTCATTTTATTTAACCAGCCATGACTTCTCATTGTTTTGCTACTATTAAATAATTCTGAGAAAATTTAAAAATATTTCTTACTAATCATCAAACTCACAACTTTGTCTGCTAGAATGGAATTCAGAAAGAAATAAAACAACTGCAAGCATGTTCCTTCTATCCCTAAAGAGGGATGATTCTTCTTTAAAGACTTGTTATCTCATGCTTTTTATCAGAGCACTGTAATATCTGAGAAGGGTTTGCTCTTCAAAACATTTCAACAGACTTTCAGAATCAGATTTCTACAGCTGTTATAGGGTTTGGGAGTACTGGTGTTAGTGATGGGAACAACTAGTTGATAACAAAGGCATATGGAATATTTCTGTTTTTCTATGGAATGTTTTCAACAGCAAATGAAGATTATCAAAAATTAGATGCTCCTCAGATGTCTCATTTGATGAAATCCTAACGGAAATATGGGGGCTACAACACATACAGAGCTCAGGCTTACCAGCATCTGCCTTGAAGGCAATAAGCAGGCTGAGGGCCTATAAGCCACAGGAACTTGGGAAAAAAACAGGCTCCCAAACAGCACGCTCCATGGACTGGTATTACAGCTCTCAGGCCTTCTGTTTTCCAAAGTGTTCTACATCTTTAGAGTCATATTTTAGATTAGAATACATTTTACCGTGCTTAATTTCGTAATTAAGAAAGCAACAGAAAAATGTGCTTTGTTTCAGACTGCACAGAGAAAGATACCAACTTATACTATCAAAAGCAAAAATGATATGTGTTATATCGAAACATTCACAGATACAACTTGGACAAGAAACCTGTCTCATATTCTTCAGTCCCCACATACCTAACCCACAGTACCCACATACCTCAAACCTAACTTAACTGTCTTCTTAGAGGATTTGCTCCACAACCTTCGCAGGGACAGAGAAAAGGATAACTTGCCCACAGCTATCTTCTTGCCCTTCTTGATGATGGATGTGACATCTGTCCTTTTACAAACACCAGGAACTTCCCCAGGCTGCTATAATCATTCAAAGATGCTAGAGAGTTGTCTAGCAATGCCACAGGCCAACTCCTTCACACCCTCTATTGCATCCCATCTAATTTAATGGAGTTGTCTATGACATAAAAGTGATTTAACTGAGGACTGCCTCTGTCTTCCTCTACTGTGGGATCTACTTCACTCCTGCTGATTGCTAGGAGGCTCAGGGACCTGGAAGGTCTGAGGAAAAGCCTTACCAGAGAAAAGCAAGGTATAAACAAGACATTGAGTACCTCAGCCTTTCCCATGTCCCTTGTCACTATGTTCCCTCCCACATTCATTTAGCCCTCCTTTTGATGTTGATGTACTTGAAAAAATCTTTATTGTCCTTCTCCCTGGCTAGTTTCAGCTCCAGCTGAGCTGGAGTTTTTCTGGCTCCATTCCTGCAAGCACAGGCAACGTCTCTGTATGCCTTCCAATTAGTCTGTCCCTGCTTCTGCCTTCTGTGTGCTTCCTTATGTGTTTGAGATGAGTCAGGAGGCCATGTACATCCATACTAGCCTTACACAATGCTTTTCTTCTGCAGTATGGAAATTACAGTTCTTGTGCTCAGAGGAGGCTGTCCTTGAAGATTAGCCTGTTCTTCTGGGCCCCTTTGCTCTCCAGGACAGTTCCCCACAGGATTCTAACAAGCAGATCCCTGAACAGAGCATTGCCTATCACCAGTTTATTGATCAACTGCATCAAGAAATTATCTTCAATATGTTCCAATAATCCAGATTGCTTTTGTCCACCTGTATTGGCCTTCCAGAAGATATTGGTGTGCTTAAGTTACCCAACAGTACCAAGGCCTGTGACTGTGTGGCTTTCTCCACCTGCCTTAAGAAGGCTTCATCTGTCTCCCCTTGTTGATGAGCAGGTCTATAGCAGAAATGTACTACAACATCAGCTGTGCTGGTCTGTCCTCTGATGTCTGCCGACAAGTTCTCCACCGGATTGTCACTTTACCCAAGACTCCATTCACTCAAAACACAGCTCTACACAGAACATAATCTTAAGGTAGAGTGTCTAATACTGGTATCTTGTTATCACCTTAAGGTACCTGCATCTTTTATACACAGCTGGGTTCAAGATTGAGAAGGTACATCATATTTTTTATAGAAGAGAGGGATGAGAGCGCCAAACAGCCTGAACTTAGGTTTTCTCCTTTGGTGAAACATTCCTAAGCTATCAAAAAGTTGTCACTTTAAAATATATCTGCACTATAGTAACTCTAGGGAAGGAATAAGACCTTTTCATTAGAAAACAAGGGGAATGCATGTGTTGGCAAATGGAAACATTTCTGTAGAAGTGATTTCTGTGCTGTTGAAATATAATGTAAATGCTTTTATTAGGTTATTAATCATATTAAGGTAGAGAGTCATTAATATTTACACACATAAGGAACTGAAGACTTTAATGTGAAATGCTTATCTAATGAACAGCTATCTGATCCTAGGAAGCCATTATTTTTCTATGTTTGTGTTTTTAAATTTAAATTATAAAAACAAAAGTTTTTCTGTCAATCTGTCTTTCATGATGGGATAAACAGATCAATGCTTGAAAATACTTGATTGTACTTAACTAAGATTGTAAACCATGCAATATTTGTATGAAAATTTAAAGATATCATTTTAAAATGCACAGTTTCAAATATGTCAATTAAAACAAACAAACAAACAACGACAACAACAGAAATCTCATTAGTAACTAATTTAAAAAAAATCTAATTAAAAAAAAAATCAAGTTAACTAATCTTTAGGACACAGACATAGATGTATATATACATGCATTTCCAAACAAGAAAACAGTGCACTTTAATAGTGCAGTGTTCAGTGTCTCACAATAACTACCTGTCATTATGTACCACGATTCCCAATTCTGCTCTCAATTTAACTCACTCATTATACTATGTAGCTGTTCAAACTGCAGACTACTTGACATCCAGCTTTACTATATCCTGGGGTTTTAGCTGTTATTTACCTCTTTGCAATGGAATGATAATTATAAGCTTAGCAAGTGCCTATAGCAAAACTTAGTAAAAAAAAAAAAAAAAAGGTATGTTTCACATCTTGACTTAATAATACCCCATAGGTAATGTTTACTCATTTTTACAAATTTAGATGAAAATCTCCAGTCTTTAGGCCATCTAGGTGCAGTCAAAGATGAGTAATGGAGGAAAGAGCTCTATAACAACCCCAACATCTCCCAAATTGTATTATAAAACAAACAAACAAACAAAAACAAAGAGAAAAACAAACAAACAAACAAAAACACAAAAAGATACCCCAAAACATAAACCCCAAACACCAGAATTCTTGTTTATAACACATTTCTTTAACTTTAGGAATTCTCTCTGGTGTTTTAAGTTAATTCATCTGAGCAAGGCTTTGATGTGTAACTTGATTTCATCAAGCCCAAGATGCAATACCAATTGCTTACCTGACTCACACGCAAATGTCTTTGAGGTCTCATCATGAAAGATAATTGCCACTGCATGCTTCTTTGTCTCTCGAGGCAATCTAGTTATGTTTTTGATATTGTGCAGCTCTGTTACCTTAAAATGAAGAAAAATATTTTAGGTCAGTTTATAAATAATACAAATAAGAATACACAACGCAATTTTTACTACAGTCTATATTCCCTATATCCACCCCCCCACACTTCCCCTCCCCCCCCAACTAAGGCTAGCTAAATTTGTAGGTTTGTCATTGACAAAAACAAATAAATAACTACTGTTTAAAGTTGTAAAACATTCTATAAAATTCAATATATCAAAAAGTGAAGTATATTTTAATAATAAATTTCTGCTTGAAAACACAGATACTACAATGATACTAAGAGTCTTGTATAATAATTTTTCAATTTCTACATTCATACAACTTTTATAAATTTCGAAATCTACATTAAATATATACCTAATGTAGAAACAACAGTGTATTATAGGTTCAGGCAAGTAACTCAGTGATCATGCCAATTAATATCACTACAGTTGTGTGGATAGATCTTCATTTCTTTAAAGTGTAATTGTCATCCTCATCAGAACCGACAAATTTATTTTATTTTCCAAATATTAGTAAAGCTTATCAATTAAAACAAAAACTCCGAGAGCAAATTTACAGCATAAGCAATCCGATCTATTTCCAGCTTCCTTTGATGCAAGTAGATAACTACAATTAACAAAAATGGAAGAAGAACATGTTTTTACAACTTGGGTTGGTAGCACAGCCTATATTAAGCTGCTTAGCACTTATCGTAAAATGTTCTTGGTTACTTGTAACTCTGGGCAAACTTTATCTGTTTATAGTTAGGTTTTCCACCCAGGCAGAACATCTGCCTCAGGCAGAATTAATTTCTTTCAAATATCAACCAAGGGGAAAAAATGGACTACAAGTGGGTGGGGTTTTATTTATTTATTTTTGAGTTCTGATGATCCCTGTGTGTAGCTCTAGCATTCCTTTTAAGATACTTGGAAGAATGTTTTTTTTTATGAGGCAGGCTTTATATGGTGCAGTAAAACAAATAAAAAAAAAGCATGCTAGGGCAATTCCTAAAAAGATTGAGAGCAGATGAGCAGGGTCAGCCATCAAGAAGCCAGGGAAAGAAATTGAGACAAAGCATGAAATGGACTGTATGGGTGTTGTTGAGATCTTGATTTCAGCAAAATTCACTCTAGTTTGACAATGTCCTCAGCTTTGCTAAATTAGAGGTACTCAATAACAACCACTGTTCTCTTCTCATTCCCAAATCCTGTGATTTAATCATAGATAGATATCAGATTGGTCAGGTATTATTTACCCTTGGTGAACTGATGCCATCTTTTCCCAACTCTCATTCACATGCCCAGAAATGTGTTTTAGAAATGTGTTTTAACATGGTTCTTCCCATGGTCTAAGGTGAGGTTGTCAGACCTGTAGTTTCCCCAAGGTGACCTTTTGGCCTTTTCTGGACATGGGCACTTGCATTGCCATTGGGTTCCTAACACAATAGGGCTTTGCAAGAAATCATTTATTTCTCTCTCTCTTTGTTCTTTTATTATTATTATTGTTATTATTTATTTTTATTTTTGCTTAGAGGGCAAGAGAGGGTCTGAATACTAAATACCACTGTCTTATTCAGAGAATGTGTATGACTGTTCATAATATACAAAACAATCTTAAGTCTTGTTACGTTATGAAGAGTAAATGTTTCTTCCTGGAATAACAGGAAAGACAACATAAACGCTTTGAATAGTGACAAGAGGACATATTAAACGTTCTTTCAATCTCTCTCAGACAGTAAAGACATATTATTTTCTTTAACATTCAAGTGTTAAAGATTACCAAAAGTCCTGCAATGCTGATAAGTTTAATAATAGATCCAAACCAAAGTTTACATTGCTGGCACCAAAGTAACGTAACGTTCACAGTAATTTTTTTCAGACTTTGGTAACTGCAGACAACGAAGGAGGCATACATATCTATCTGAAAAGATGATTTTATGGCTTGTCTTGTTGATCAGTACATAAAGCTGACTTAATTTAATATCGACAGAACATTTTCTATGTAAGACCATTTATACACTTGTAAATACCGTCAGCATGAAATGAACAAAAACCACAATTTTATTTTATGTGCTGGTGGGAACTTCATGTCAGAACAAGACTATCAGAACAGCACCAAATTTTGACATTCTGCTCTTCAGTGCCCTCACGAGAGATTCAGTAGAACAAAATGCAAGACAAGTGAAGAAAAGCAGTTTCAATTCAGGGGAAGAAGGGTTTTGTTTTAAACACATTTCAACTTTGTTTCTGGAATCATACTGCCTCCCCAGACAGCACAGAATTTCTTATAACTCCTGTGTGTTACGTACATGAATAACCTCTTCCCAACATAAATTGCTTCTTCCAAACTCCCTGACATTTGCTTTTCTTTTCTTTTTTTTTTTTTTTTTTAAACAAACAACAAAACAAAACAAAACAAAACAAAACATTTTTTTAGAGCCATTCAGTTTCATGCAGGTCATATTTCCCTTGTGTACATCCTTCAAAAATAATGGACTTGTTTCAAACTATCAGGAGATATTGTGAGATATAACTTTTCTCATCAAATGTTTTAATGGTTTAACGTGAGTAGCCAAAATACATGTATTTCTGGCAGTTAAAAAAAAAAAAAAGGTTTTTGTTTTTGTTTTTGTTTTTTTTTTAAATACATCATATCTTACACCTTGAAATACTTTGTTTTACAAGAACTGAAGATCTTGAAATAATACTGATTTCATTATAACAATCTATGGATAAAAGGAATTTATACAGAGATCAGTAAAAAAAATAATTAGTCAAACATAGAAAAAAAGAAAAGTGAAAGAGGAACTCAGCTTTAGGACACAGTCCCATTACTATATCTGAGAAAGCAATGAATATCACAGAATGACAGAACAGTTGAGGTTGCAAGGGACCTATGGAGGTCATCTGGTCCAACTGCGTAAGCAGGGATACCTAGAGCTGGTTGCCCAGGACCATGTCGAGATGGCTTATAAATATCTCCAAGGAGGGAAATTCCACATTTCCCAGTGCTTGGTTACCCTCACAGTAAAAAAAAAAAAAAAAAAAGTGCTTCCTGATACTCAGAGGGAACCCACTATGTTTCAGTTTGTTCCTGTGCCCTCTGTCCTCCTTGCACCCTCGCTTCAGGAATTTATAGACATTAATGAGATCTCCCCAAGCCTTCCCTTCTCCAGGTTGAACAGTACCAGCTGTCTCTGTTTCTACTCATAGCAGAAATGCTCCAATCCCTTCATCATCTTTGTGGCCCTTCATTGGACTCTCTCCAGTATGTCCATGTCTCTCTTGTACTGGGGAATCCAGAACTGGTCCCAGTACACCAGGTGTGGCCTCACCAGTGCTGCTGAATAGAGGGGAAATACCACCTCCCTTGACCTGTTAGTAATACTTTGACTAATGCAGCCTTCTTTCTGCTAGCCTTCTTTGTGGCAAGGGCACTTTGTTGGCTCATGTAAATCAAACAACACAAGTTACAGAAACTGCTCTAGTTTTATCTATAGGAAACAGACAACAGTTAACATCACAGAAATACGAGTTGATATTAACAGAGAGGTCATACTAAAAAATATGACTTCTATTGAATATGTAACTTTTAATATCAATCGGAGGCATGAATTTTTGCTTCCATATTCACCTTTTGAAATTATGCTTCCCTTCACAATCAGAGCGGAAAGACAGAGACGAGAGTAATAATGCTGTGAAAGTCTTTCCTCCCACAGCTAGAGAGATCTGAAGTTAATCAAACCCTGAATTCTGGGTTTAATGCCAATGAAGCATGAATCATTTTTCTACACACTGAATGTTTGCAATTAAAAAAATAAACACCTTAGAATTTATATTATTTTGTATGAATGAAAAACAAACTTTGGTTTGGCAACTAGACTGCTTTATCTCAGTGATTTTTAGAAGTTCAAAATTTCAATATATTAAAAAAAAAAAACCTTTTTATAAGGAAATTGCAACTATTTATATTTGTGTCAAAAAGCTAATTCACTGAAAATACTGCTGTTTTTTACAATAAAAATATAGTATTCTGGAATTATCTACTATTAGTAAACCATTAGTAGACCATTAGTAAAACTGTATCATAAAGAAGAAAAGAATAAGGAGAGATTTTAATGGGCTGAAAAGCCCTGCCTAGACTTTACACAATACAGGTGGAAATATAAAAATAGTGGGATTAAAATTTGCCTAAAAAATGGTATATTAGTAAAAGTAAAAGAAATAAATAAAAAAGATGAAAATCATTTTTCTTATTTTCCTCCCCTGCCAACACCCTCCTTACCCACAGTTATGTCCCTCTACACCAAAGCAAGAATAAACTTCAATAACAAATAAAATCCCTATCACCCGTTTTGTGAGTAATCTTGCAAATGGATTTGTTGCCTACCCTTAGCTTTTGTGATTTCTTCTATTAAGCAAAATAGATCCTTTTGTATTAAGCTATGACTACATAGCTTACATGTTTTTACTAATTTTAGTATGTTAACTTAGAGCTTTTCTCTTCTATCACTTAGTGCATACCTCCATATGGAACTCCTTGTGGTACATGCAAGGGACTCCTAGCACCTGGCCTTCTTCTCAGTTCTCCTACTCCTCACTCCCGCCTCATATGTCCATCACTCAGCATCCTACACATACATTTCCTTGGGTTTTATTTCTACTTGGTTTCTTGATTTTGTCAATCTCTAAAACCATTTTATTTGTTTCTAAGATGACAATGAACACTAGTTGAAGAAAAGAATATAGGTAATAGTTAATTTAGTTAATAAATAATAAATTTATTTATAAATAATAAATAAATAGTTAATTTAAACAAACTTTCTTTGCCAAGATTTTTGTTGTTGTTGTTGTTCATTTTTCTTCATATACAAAAGCTTTTTTTTTTTTTTTTAATTTATTTTATTTTTATTTTCATTCTTAGTGGGACTTTCTGACATTGCTATAGAAGAGACATCTATCTCCTTTCCTTTCATTTAAGATTTGGTGAAAAAGGACCTAAGACTGAAGATCTCTGTGGTAGAGGATATTCTAGGATAGGTATAGGCAGTTCTGACATTGCAAAATTAGGCTAGGCTCAGCTTGTAACAGTGTCTCAGTGCAACCCATTAGTTTTGGTTTCTGTAGCTTGCTTCCTCTCATAGTCCTGAATTTATATTACCACAAAATTTCTACATCAACATAAGTAATCACCAGCATAGCCTCAGGAAGAGAAATGTACTTGATCTGCACACAAATTTTTTTTGGTGAGCCTCAGATTGTTCACCAAAATGCAAAACTTCTTTACAGAGGAACGCTAAACATTGAGCAAGAATGAAAATAAAACTGTAGTTAGTTTCCTGCTGCCATTTCTCACATGTGCAGGACACTTCATAGTAATTTCAAGATTGCTTCAAGATGCACTTCCACTTATCATCATCATTTTTGTTTATCCTTGTCTGCAGATGGACCCAAAACTCATACTTGCTTTGTTTTGATATAGGATCTCACCTATACTCAAAAAAGATGAGAGGGTGAGAGGAAGAATTTATAATCTCCATAAGAAAATAAAAATTTTAGCTTCCTTGAAGATTTTTGCTATCTTCCGTCCTAGGATAATCATTTGTACCCTAAGATGTCCACAGGAACATAATTCACCTTTCATGCAGATCCCAAATTTTACACTAACACTATTAGCATAAATGCTTCCATTTCCTATTCTCTGCCAGAATTTCCCAGTATTGCCTAATATCAGAGGACTGAACTACATGTAAAAGTAAAGGACTGGCCTTTTCAGATTACATAAATTTCTGCGTCGACAGACTTGGGAAAGATCTAAAACACCATCCTGATTTCAG
This sequence comes from Aythya ferina, assembly GCF_964211825.1. Taxonomy (NCBI): domain Eukaryota; kingdom Metazoa; phylum Chordata; class Aves; order Anseriformes; family Anatidae; genus Aythya; species Aythya ferina. Next base: position 102,350,493 of record NC_140297.1, read on the forward strand.
AAGTCGAACCTAACTTCTCCTTAGCTGAAACAACTATCACCTTATTTCAGTAAATTCGTGCTGTGGATTCCTAGTAAATAATTCTATTATAAAATAAAACTATCATAAGATAGTCTACAGTGGCAAGTAGCAATAGCCTAAGTCCAAGCAAGATATACAGGTGTGGGATGATGATCAAGGAAAGTACTCAGAACTCTTAAACGGAAAAAAAAAAAATAAAAAAATCTCTTAATAGTAGATCCAACCTCAAATTACAATTACGTCTGCATAACAAGATCAGATAATACATTGCTGATAAAAAACTTCTGGTCCTTCTAAAGGTACTTTAGACCTTATCTTTATGTGACATTTCATAACTCTCTTAGTTTGAGCTCCAGCTGTAACAACTCAGCATGTCAAGAGCTTATTTTCAAGTAGGGAAAAAAATCACATTTTTTTCTGTTTGTGAGTCTGTGGCCCATGTTATAGCAATCTACAGTCTTCCTTTTGGAAGTACAGTTGCAATCTAAGTAAATGACAGGAAATAATTATATTTCCATTATTTTAGCAAAATATTTGATATGACAATATGACTAAACAGTCCCTGTCAACGTAATTTAAATTAAAGCATGCTATTTCATGTATGCTTTTTTTATTTTTATTTTTGCATTTTCCTTATCTTATTAGATATGAAATGCAATTAAATTTCAAAATACATTTAATTTAAATAAAGACTCAGATTAACTGTGTTCTATTGCTTCTTGTCAATGTAATTTCACATTTTACTGATCATTTTCTTTGGAAATGCATTTAGTTCTTTTCAGAGAGAGCGACTTTTAGGAACAATTCATTCCACTTTCTCTTGAATCCATCATAATTTATCACTGACCTACACTGGACATTTATTTGTTTATTATACTAAAATCTGTTCTGGTCAGGGAACATTTTAAAAATGGATGGGCTTATCTAGGACCTGCAGTATCCACTTCTGTGTCACATAAACATGTGAAGACTACATGTATACTAGGACGCTGGTGCTCAATTTGTACATTTAAATAGGTTGGATAAATCTTCTACAATTATAGAAATATGACTTCCAAATAGGATATTACATCCATCTCACTACCAAAAATAATAATAATAAAAAAAAAAAAATCCACAGTAAATAAGAAGGAGGGCCAGAAAGGAAGGAAAAAAAATGCATAAAAAATGCATAAAATCTCAAGTGGGATATTCTGGGATGTATCCTACTTGATTTCTTCCAAACATGTGCCTCCCATATGAAATGGGGAGGGAAATGATTCTAAGATTCCAGCTATTTAATATTACTTCCGCTGTGCAGAGTCCTGGAAATTGCTTGGTCAGAAGAAAAAGTCTGAATTTACATAATTCTGATTCTGTATTGCATTGTGCACTACCTTCCTGTCATTTAATTTCTAACTAGCAAAATTAGAAGCAGAAGAGCGTGCTACAAAATGTAACTGTAAACCCTTTTATTTCTAAATAATGGCCTGCATACTACCATCTGCTGTGCATTAATAAAACAAAGCAAAAGCCAACACAGTGGCAAAGAGAAGGGGCTCTAGCAAGTGATGCCCAGGCAGCTGAGAACAACCTTAAGCCAGAAATAAGAAGAGAGCAATATATAAAGCAATAGCTATGTTAACTTTCATAACTATAACAGGAAAAGGGGATAGGAGCCACCTATATGCCAGTCACACTGAATGCTGCTGTCACTCTACAAAAGGAGAAAAGCAGATACCAGCCCACTGCAGATGAACAGAATACAAAGAGGAGTAACCCAAAGGAAAAAATAAAAATTAAAAAAATCTCCCTTAGCTCAGTTTTCAGTCATCCTATCTGCAGTTAGCTGGGGCTCCTTTCACATGGTTAAATCCAATTGCCACAGAGTAGAAGTCTTGTTACTGCTTCAGACAAAGACAGATGTGGCTTTGGCTTGAGGAAAGAAAAAAAAAAATCACTGCCTGAAAATCATAAAGACCTCTGGGATTACAGAATTGGGACCCCAATACAACTGATAGATCAGGGCAAGCTGATCAGTGCCCCCAAAAACAGTCAGAGCTCCTACTCTGTGGGGCTGTGGGCTGCTCCAGCCTGGAGCAGGGACAGTTTCAGGGGCATCTAATAACAGCCCCCAGTGTTCGCACAGAGGTGAGGAGATGGAGCCAGTCCCTTCACAGCTGTGCATGGTGGGAGGGATAGGGACAATGGACATAAACTGCGACTAGAGGTGTCCAGGCTGGATGTAAAAAGTAACGTTTTCCCCACAAGGACAGCCTGTCAGTGGGATAGGTGGCTTGGAGAGGCTGTGCGGTCTCCATTTCTGGGGGGGTTTATAACCAACTGGACAAAGCTCAGAGTAACCAGATCTGACCTCAGAGTTGGCCCTGCTGTGAGTAGGAGGTTGGACTACAGACTTCCTGAGGTCCATTCACATCTGAATGAACTTATGAGCCTAAGAAAGGGATGCTAAAAGATCTGCAAGTCTTTTGGGACCCTTAGGGATTTGGGTAAATCCATATGGTATTAAAACGTTCAGAGAATTTAAGGTGAAACATGTTTTCCTGACTTCAGTATAGTTCATCCTGCACAAGAGCAGCACATGATGATCAAGAATAGGAACATGATGCAAGAAACTGAAAAACAAGACTTGAGGGAAAAAAGTGCTAAGAGGCAGAAAAAAAATATTGCATGAAAGAACTGCAAAACTTAAAACACCAGACTAGAGGAGGAAGAGAATGGAAAAGAGAAATTAAGAGATCAGAAAAGTGAAGGAATAGATCATACAAAAGCAATATAAATTCACAGAAAAGACAGAACAGTTTTTCCCATCTCTGCATGCAGATTTATCCCTGGAAGATGATGAGTTGTTATGGTAACAACGCTCTCCAGGAATTTTGCCAAGGAAAGGCATATCAACCTCCACATTATGCCTCTGGGGCAGGTCTCCAGCTGCCATTTCAGAGGAATAAGGGTTTAAGAAACTGCTACCAAGTAAATTATGTTCATTATTGCAAGCACTAAATGGAGAACATACTTATATAGCAGCAAGAATTTTATCTGATAACTTAAAAGGTGGATTACAGAAACAAAACAATAGGGACAGAATGAACACATATTCAAAATAGATCAGGATAAGTAATGTCAGGGCAAGAACATAAAGTTTGATGGGATATGTATAGGTCTGATAGCAGAGAGATACTGAATCATATTTTCTTGCCCTTAAAATAAAATTAAGATTTAAAAAAATTAAAAACAAAATCGGTATTTTTAGAGGATGTATGTGCACAAATTTATGTTATCAAATACAGTAACTGTTTAAAAAAAAAAAACTCAGAACTTAAATAAATATAAAAGAAAGATAAATTGTTAATCTTCACCTCAACTCTCTCCTTTTTCTAAGTCATCACTATTGCTAAGTATTGCTAAGTGTCACTATTGGTGATTTGTAAAAGGGTTACTATCTCAGGACCCAGACTTAAGCTGCATTCTAATTGGCCACTTACCATATAAGCAAACTCTTTTCTTTGCCTCAATGAAATCTAAAACAATTAAGGATAGAACACAAACTAATTATATTAGCTTTTGTTAAGCCACTTCAAATTCTGCAACGTTTCACATTGTATAAATCTAACCTATCAGGGAAGAATAAACATATTGTCATGCTATCTACTTTTAATAGATGAAAATTAGTTTTTTGTCGGGCCAAGTTATTTTCTCTCAAACTTTGCTGCTGTAATACTGCAAAAATTAAAGAACTGAAGAATATCTCCATAATGTATAAATTCAGCCATTCTATTTATTTATTTATTGGGGGGGGGAGGAGGAAGTTAGCCTGGTGTTTTAAAGCAATAGTTAAAATCTGATCAGTTCCTGTGAACATGCACCTCTTCCCTTAATAAGGATTTTTAAATACATTCTGAAGAAGAAATGCCTGCACATTTTAAAGAGTATTTTTATAGGCAATCATTTGTAATAAAAATTAAAAGACAAACAAAATGAAACAAAACAAAAACAAACAAACAAAAAACAAACAAAAACAAACAAACAAAAAAAAAACAACAAACCAAACCAAACAAAACAAAACAGAATATCATCAACAAAAAAACAGTTCTCTCCAATCCAGTTTCCCTGCTATCCTAAAGAATCTTTGAAATATGTTTTCCCCTTCATTTCAATGTGCAAAGAATATCAGACTGCTATGTTATTGTACCTCTAAAAATTGGAGGTGGGGTGGGGTGTGTGGGGGTGGAAGTCCTCTGTAAAAGTGAGTGTTGGCAAAGTTTAAAATAACTAATACTTTAATACTAAAAGACTGCACTTTGGAACCCAGATTCACACTTGAAATATAACACCATGCAGAGATGATTCACAACTGAAATAAAACAGGCTTCCCAATTATCTTCCTAAATTTCATCTACAATAAACAACAGAGACTTTTAACATCAAACTTCCTGCTATAGTTACTAGGTATGCAAAGAGTAGCACTTTTCTTATGCCTGAGGAACAAAATAGAGTTATTATTATTTTTATTATCATCATCATCATGAGTGTACTTTAATTATCCAATTATTATAATAAGACAATACTTCAAAGTGAATGTATAAATGAATTAGATCATTATATGAGTTTTAATAGCCTCAAAAGGACATAGTGGACAATTAGAATCTGTTTTCATTTCTCAAAGTTTTCACTTATAACATTCTCAAAGTATATAATTATGTCCAGACCTTCTCTAGTTTCAGCCCAAACATATTCATTAATTAAAAGGAACACATTATTGCTATTTGAGTAAAGAGGACAGGGGAAAACTACTTTTCTAAAAGTTCCTTTAAACCTTCTTTTTGCTGTACTTAAATTGGCTGACCTCTAATAATTGCCACTTATCTTGTTAGATAAGCTAAATTAAAAGTAAGTGTTTATTAACATGGGATATATTTCAAAACAAATTACAAGCAAAGACATGCTTACAAAATTTAACTTAATTGAATACAGTGATAGGTACATAATTCTTACTGCAAAACTGTGAGATATAACACTAGCTATGAAGTGTATCACTGCAGTTTATCTCCTGACAAATTGAATAAGGAGTGTAGAGGATATAAGCAACTTTCAATGCACATAAATTATTTTGGCTGTATTCAGGATGTATACAATGCCAGTGGCTGAGCCTTAGGTTCAACTCCTCTTCATATTCCTTTGACACTGTGAAAGCCCTAAAATTCAACTGTAGCTCCTTTTAGCCAGATCTTGAAACCCTGGGGAAATCTCGGGTCAAAACTAGATAGGGAAGGCTGGCTTATTTCTACTGTACTACTCACAGAGGAAAACAAGACATGACTGAGAGGTACTTTACACCGCAATTTTTAGGCACCCTTCAGATACTGAGGATCAGCTGGGCTATCAAGAGCTATTTTGAGAAAAGTAGAAAGGACATTAGACAGGAAAGGAGAAGGGATGTCATCAGAACCCTCTCGTTTCTGCCCTGCTCACTTTGTCCCAAAGGAGACTAAGCCCCACAGAAACACAGGACTCTGCTGGGGGATCTGCAAGTGGTACCATTCTTGTGAATGCACAGAAGAGATAGCCACTATCTTAAGTTTTTTGTTTCATTGATTAATACAATAAAAATGTAATAATAATACTAAAAACTAAAAAATTAAAAAGTTACCCATTGATTTTTAAAGGGTTGATTTTTTGCCTCAATGTCTTTAAAAATAACCTCCTGTCCCATCTCAGCAATGCAAAACCTGAAATTTTGATGCTGTTCTTCTTAAGCACAAATGCATATATTCATAGTAGGCTTTTCATATATTCTGAAAGAATTATTTAAGAGCACCAGATTAACTATGACATTCTTCATGCTCAGTAGAAAAAATCATCAACTGGATCAAAAATTAACATATAGAGAAAGAAAAAAAGTTTAAATTAACCTAAATTCAGTGTGTACGTGTGCATACACACACAATCAAAGTGGTTCAGAAGTCTCTAAGAGAAAAATGAAAGAGAAAGAAAAATAACATAGAGAGAACCTGAGGCAAAAGAAAACTAAAAATATGCAGTAATAAGGGAAAGAAGAATTGTAAAGATGCAAAGATGCTGAACAGAAACTCTGCCATTCCTTTAGATTTTTTAAAATGAAATAATTCCAATTTTTTGACTTTTTTTTGAAATGTTTTCACTTCATTCACTTATAAAATTAACTGAAATTTGTTAGCTGATCAATCGAATTTACCTTATTTGTCACTGGGGATAAATTAATTTTGAGTATCTATTATGACAATTGCACACAGCTATATTTTCAGCTCTAATGAATTTTTAATAACCTTCTTCATCAGCCAGTGATTTGAATTTCAAATTTCCTTCTGTGAAGAAGTAAAAATTAGGTAGTTTTCTGCCAATTTTCAAATACTGTTCTTTATTACATTGTAAATCTTCCCTCACTATAAAATCCAAACCTTAAATGAAACTGTTAGTACTTGCAAGACTTGTATTTCACCTGTCTTTATTAAAAGAAAGTAAATTACAGTGACAAACTTGTCTGCCCTCCCTGGTACACCGTAACATAATGTTTGTATGTCTGCTTCCTTTTAGTACACAAGGAAGTATGCCTCTTCCCATTTCTACATCAAAATAGTAAGCATTTCCCCCTCCCCCTTCACCCCCACAAAACACTTGCACGTAATTCAGAGCATATTTAATGAAAAAAAAATTGTCAATATGAAAAAAAAGAATCCTCACCTAATGTTCTTTGCTGGTGTTAGCAAATAGCATGTTAGATAATTAAGTCTTTAACGTTTGTAATGAACCTTATGTTATATACCTACATTCTCCAAATAAATAATGAAAATAGATACACAAAATATTGGGAAACAACAACAACAACAAAGACAGACTCAAATGCTGAAGGGTAGGAAAGGAACATATACATATTACATTGAATACTAGTTCTATAGGTCTAGTCTACCATGTTGTCTCCTTGTATGGCAGTGAGGCCCACCAGGTCTGATTCTGAAGCTGCGTGTTAACACAAATATACCTACATGTTTACTGGTAGCCCTTCTATATATATTATGATACACATTGTGTTGATTATATGATCACATTTGATTTTTCCTATTTTTCACCTCAGAAAAAAACACAGAATCACAAAATATTGGATGTTGGAAGGAACCTCTGGATGTTGTCTGGTCCAAACCCCCTGGCTTGAGCAGGGTCACCTAGAACCTGTTGTCCAGGATCATATCCAGACAGCCTTTATCTCTCTTCAAGGATGGAAACACTACAATCTATCTGGGCAACCTGTGCCAGTTCTTGGTTAGCATCGCAGTGCAAAAGTACTTTCTGTTGTTCAGAAGCCACCTGCTCTTCAGTTTGTGTCCAACACCCTTTGTCCTGTTACTGGACATCAACGAAAAAAGCCTAGCTCCATCTTCTTACGCACCCTTATTAAGAGGGTTTAAAAATTATTTGTTATTCTCATAATTTCATGCATTTTTTTCTACAGTGATAACACCCTGGCTTCCCTCAACATAATGGTCAACACACAAATATGTTTTACACTGATGGTTTCACAGATATTAATTTCCTTTCACACCTTCCTCACTTCTGAGAAGTGAAGATTATATTGGCAAGGAAGGAACAGAGCAACTGTATGGTGAAAACAAATGAAAGTCAAAAAAATGTCCTTTAAACTTTCAATTTGAATTTGAGATACCCAGGATTCAAATTCTCAACAACACTTACATCCAAAGGAGTGCTTAGTAAGTGTGATACCCCATGCAGCACCCCAATTGTTTTAAAACCTATCTCAATCACTTATTTTTTGATCTCACCACAAGGAGCAGTGGAGACCTCCATTAGAGACCTCACTTCCCATCTCTCTTCTCAGAAGTACCTCTCCATCAGATTCATCTGCGTATGTGGCACTAAAACACTCCCAAACACAGGCTCTTCTTATTTCAGCATTTGCGACTCCTGGCAAATTTCTGAGAAATACACCCATTCTAATTACCAAAACAAATGAGGCAGTGTTATTAGAGAGAAATTTGATTTCGTGTAAAAAATCTGAATGACCCCACTTAATGTGCATCCATCCTGCTGCACTGATACTCTTTACCCCAGATATGATTGAGCTGAAGAGACAAACTGTGTTCATACTGTTTGCTTTCTTGTCACCCTCCCTCCCATTGTCTGATTTTTACTTCTGTATCAGTCACTTCGGTTTTGTGTAAAATCAGCTAGAAGGGATTTCAGTTTACCCTTAAAAATACACACACTCTTCAACATCTTTTGGTTCCATTTTTTTCCTTCAGCATTTCTCATCTCAGTTTCTCCTAGATCAACTAGGTTTCCATCTGCTGCAAGCTCTTGATATTTTGGGTGATGGAGCCAGTCTCTATTCATTTGTGCCCAGTGAGAGGATGAGAGGCAATGGGCACAAACTGAAGCACAGGAAGTTCTCCTGAATATGAGAGGACACTTTTTTACTCTGAGGGTGACAGAGTGCTGGAACAGGCTGCCCAAACAGGTTGTGAAGTCTCCTTCTCTGGAGAAACTCAAAACCCACATGGATGCCATCCTGTGCAATGTACTCTAGGTGATCCTGCTTGGCAGGGGGGTTGGACTATGTGATCTTCGAAGGTCCCTTCCAACCTCAGCCACTCTGTGATTCTCCCAGATATCTAATCAATAACGTGTTCTCATAGAGTGCCAGTGCTTTATTCTTTTACTTTTTAATTTTTATTTTAACCACTCTCTAACATTTGGTCTGCTTCTTCTCTAAGTTTTAATTCAATAACTTCCTTTTCCATGTTACCTAGATGTAAGAGGTATATACAGAGAATGTGTCCGTGATCTCATCTCAAATACCTGACCCTACAAAAGTCTTCAGAAATGACAAATAGTTATTAGAGTGAATGTCAGGTGTTAGCCCTGAAATAACTGGGGGGAACACATTTCATTACTCAAGAGAGAAAATTATCTGAATTTCCATCACACACGAAGCATTACAGATGACATGAGACATTTTAGCTGTCAAAGTCAGAAGTGTTTCTAACAAACATGCACAAAATACAAGTTTGCAAAGTCTTTAAATCTAGCCAAAACATGGATAGATTTTCATAGGAAAAGCAGACTATACATAACTGACACACACACCATCATGTCCTCAACTATAAAGCAATAACACTAGAGCAGTTCAAAGAATAGGTCTCTTGAGACTGTTTTAAAAGACACTAGGAAGATTAAGTATATTTTTTTTCATCACTAGAAATAACTGAAATATACTCAAGAGAGGACAGGACCAGTTTGACACAATGCAAGCAGCCCAGGGATATATCAAGAGCTTGTAGACACTTTAATCACACATACTCCACAGTTCACAGAGAAGTCTAAGCTAGAAGGGACCCTTGGCTAACATCTGGTCCAACCTTGAAAGAAGGGCCTTAGATAAGGTTACACAGGACCCTAAAAAGCTAGTTCTTCAATTTTTCCAGCACATAGATACTGACTTCTCTGCCCAGCCTGCTCTGATGCTTAATTGTTCCTATGGTGAATTTCTTTTTTCCCCTTATATCTAGAGAATTTCCCCTGAAGCAAGCTCTACCCATTGCCTCTTGCCCCGTGCCTCCTTGTGAAGAGAGTATTTCCATTTCTGTTTTCTTCAAGACTGGAAGGGTTGAAATACTGGGGGGCTGAAATAATGAAGGGTTTCATACTGGGGGAAATAAATCAGTAAGTCCTGAAGTGTAAGCCATACCTCTTATACTTCAGGCTTTTCTTGCCTGTGCTCCAAGATAGCAATATATTGTCAGAGACAGACCCAGCTCCTAGAACCTTCATTTTACATGAACATTATTTACCTCATTAGTGAGAAAACGTGTGAGAAAACTGGAGATTTTACAAGAAATGGAAGAGTCCACATCAATTCCCATAACAGACTACCCTTAGTAATTCAGCTACATTGTTCTTAAGTTCCCTTTGGCCTCTTGTTCTCCATACTTCATTAGTGACCACACTGCCTACCTGGGGTTGAGCGCTTATGATCAAGTTTATCATTTGGATGTAGAACTTTTTTTTTTTTTTTTTTTTTTCAGACCTATTCTCCTGATGTACCCGGACCTGTACTTATAACCAGTTTTGACTCTCGTTACTATTTGTTCTTCAAGCTCTACTCTTTTCTTTCTAAATCTACTTTGATCTTTCTAATTCTGTTCCAACAATTAATTGGCCAACTTTATTATGCATTCTAGACTGTTTGGATACACTTTAGATTTTTTAGTTTGTTTTCTTATCTCTAATAACTTTTTCACAATGTTACTTAGCCATGCTGACTTCCTTTAAGCCTCCTGCAACCCTCTCCTAAGGGTTAACCCTAACAGGCTAAACCCTTAACAGTACCTTAACAGGTACTCTCTGATCAGCATGCTTCCAAAGCCTAAAAGAAGAATTTCACATTTCACATAATTCTACTTTCTACTAAAAAAAAAAAAAAAAAAAAAAAAGAGAGAGAGAGAGAGAGAGAGAGAAAGCTATTTCTATTGCTATTTCTTCCCTCTTTTAAGTCTGTAAAATTGTGGTGTCTTTTTTCATCCTTTTCTCATACTGTAAGAATGACTCCCAGGAACATTACTACCCCTGGGATGGATATGGAACTATTGCCACTTTATGTCCTCTTTGGAATAATGGGAGTAAACACAGCTGTTTTATACAACCTCTACAATGAATGTTCAAGGGAAAACAATACAGCTAGGCCTACTTACCTGAGCAAGAGTGTAATGATTTAAATTTACAGTAATGATAAGTTATAATTAGATGCCAGAAACTGGAATGAACAGACGAGGTCCCGTTTAAACTAATTCACTGTTACTGTCAGGAGGCGCTTGTCTTTAAGGACTAATGCTATTACTGGTATTTACAACAACTGAAAAATCACTAGGAAAAACAAAGCAATGCATTAGAGAATTTACAAAATAACAAATATATCCAGATAATGCCTGGATGCAAGAAAACAAGTAAACAAACAAAAAAACAAAAAAAAAAAGTCAATTTTCTATAGAGGTCAGCTTATCTCCACATTAATAAATATTTATTTAGGATATGTAAAACAGAAGATTTTAGATCCTAGCTTTGTACTACTAGGCCAATTTTTAAAATTTATTTATTTATTTTCCTACAGTGCTTTCTGTAATTTGCATTGCCCAGTCAGTACACAGGTCTATCACAGGTCTATGAGTGTAGGACACATGTAGCTATCTAGGTGAAGTACCTTTGTGTTTAAAACACAAATTTGACTTAAGTTGCATTTCAAGTTCAAATATCTGTGAAAAAGTGGAGATGCTTAAGACCTTGATGATTTACTTACTAGGAAAGTGTGTTCCTGGATACTTATTTGAATACTGATATATAAAAGGTATCAATTTTTCCCTTGTTTCCACTTGAAATGTAAAATTTCTTCTTGTAACCCTTTGCATGAGAAAGACAGAAAACATGCACAATTCAACCTCATGAGGCTATGTGCTATTCATAGACCTTCTCCCAGAGTAACTTACAGTGATCTGAAGGACACAATTTGCTAGAGAACCCCAGTAAGTTTTGGGCCACTTCTGTACCACCTCTTTCTTCTACTAGTTACGAAGAGATTAGATGGCAATAAAGATCTCTGTGTTGATGTAAATAATTCTAATATTCACATTAGGGGATAATGAGTCTTTCATCCTTTTGAGCATGTTTTCTCTTCATAAGAAGTCAGGTTTGCAACCTATATATTAATCTTCCTTAACAAAAACAACAACAAACAACAACAACAACAACAAACAAACGTCTTTCATTTCTTCAATATAAAATATTTTTTTTCATTGTTAGACATCAGAGTTACCTTTCTTCAGCTCTGCATACCAGATACCCTGTTTTCAATATATTTAAAAAAAAAAAAAAAAAAAAGATAAAGAAATGGAATTTCAAAACACAGGCTAACATTTTTCACTGGATAACAATAAACATTACTGAACTATTTAAAAATATAACAAAGCAATAAGAAGCTCTAGGAAAAAAAAAAAAAAAAAGAGAGAGAGAGAGAGAGAATTGGGATATTTATATTTGCTTTCATAATGACCTGCACTGTTCCCTCAATAGTAACACTCAAATAGCAAAAATTAGTATTCATAACTCATATATATCTCCATCACTTCTCCACTTAGCAGAATGGCAGTAATTGAGGAGAAAGGTCTCAAATTGTTATTATGAAATAATAGTAATGAAACAAAAATATTTTAAAAAGACATTGAGCCTGAGGATGAGATTCAGAGATCCTGTTTTCCAACGCAGACATGACAAACAAAGCAGGGAAAATCTCATTTAGTAAATCCTATACTCTTACACTTAAAAATCCTTGCTGTGCACAAAGCTTGTGAATTTTGAAGAGTTCTGGGGAAAAAAATACTTATTCTATGAGTGTTGCCGTTACAACTGAGGCATTCATCATCTTCAGAACTCAGTCAATACTTAATAAATAATGGTTAAAATTTGATTAAGCAGCCAATTTAACACATTTACAAAATACTGATATGTAATGAAAAAGAACCATGAATTTGTCACTTCACACACATTGGGGCTTTTGTGCTCATCAAGAAAAAATAACTGTAATATTTGACCTGTATTGCTGAGATATAGAGAAAGTTTACTGTGTTTTTAGTGTCAGGGTTAGGTTTTCAACCTGATTCCCAGTGTATTAGTTGCAAACTAGACATATCAAAAATACACTCTTCCCATGGAAGAGTGGTAGACAGCCAGTGCTTGAGTTCACTAGAAAGGCATGATTTACCTTGTGAAAGTTCCTGAAATATGCTGCCTTCTCATCTGGAAACTTTTCTAGCCTCCTGGGCCCTTTACTGGAAGCCTTCTTGAAAACCAGCCAACATCGTCTGAAAATCTGGAAACAATATCAATGGATTATATTAGCTTTTCTTTAGAGGTAGAAGTTATCATAAATGCATTCAGTTATGTAATTCACTTAGTATGAAATTTTAAAGCCAACATATTTTATTTTAAATGGCTAGAAAACCCTGAAATATCAATTATTTCTACTCTAGTGATTCCAGTTCCTCAATTTATAGATATTGATTGTCAGTCTTTTATAGACTTTGTTGCTTCAGTTTCTCACACATGCCAAATTTGACAATTGCTGAGATGCAAGTAAATCCACGAACTTTGAACATGAAAAGAATTAAAAGTCTGTCATTAGGGAAAGTGCTTTCAGATATCACTCTATGCATTTGTAGCTTTCACATTTATATTCTATTTCTACAAGAGTATCAGAAACATTTATTGCAGCTTTTAACATAACACAGTAATCAGCAGCTACTATATCTTGTACACACAGAAGAAGAAACTCCAGGTAAAATAAGTGACCATTGCTGGGCGTCTATTTCTCTCACTTAATTCAATGACAAACTTTCTAAGGAAAAACTATGCAAATTATTACATTTTGGGAATGTAGTATGTAAGAAAAACATCCAAGAAGCACAAAACAAAACATTTCAGTGAAAACCACACAAAATTTTACTTAGAATGCATGTTTAAGACTATTTACCAAAGGTCTGATGATATTGCCATAACCAGAAGTTTAAAATCAATCAAATAAGAAAACATTTGCAGTTCAAAGAAAAGCTGGTTGAGGCTAATCTTCTGGTCTATTTGCTTAAGTAAGGAATTATATATGGTTTTAAGATCTATGGGAGTAGTTTAGTTCATTTTCCTTTTCATTACTTGTACAGCTCTGTGAAAAATATCATACGGAATTTTATGTTATTATTTTACTAGTACATTTAGAATAAAACACAAAAAAATGTTAGCTAATGGTTCTCCCACCCATATATACAGAAGAGTCTTATTTCTTCAGAAATTCTACAGAATTTAATGACACAACAAAAGAACTGCAGTACTATTTAGTTTGGATGATCAGATCAAGCAAATCTAACATTAGAGAAAAAAAATTTAAAAATAATGAAATAGGGGCAAGGAGATCTAAACTGAGTTTTCTCATAGTGTGGTATTCTCTAAACTGAGTAAAAGCAGCAAATACAGTGTCACTAAAATAATTAAGCTTATTTAACTACATTTTGATAGAAGAATACTGACACTATCCTGTTGTCATTATTTCAAATGAATGTTATCAGGCAAAACAAGTATTTTCTTTTAAAAACCTACTAATTGGACTATAAGTACTTTTATCTTCATTTAAATATGAAGACATTTAATGAAAACTTCTGTAATTAGACTTTAAAAGTATACAAGTTTTTTTTTGTTTGTTTGTTTTTGTTTTTGTTTTGTTTTTGTTTTTTCTTCTAAGGTTGTAAAGTGGCAACTACTGTAGAGCTGTACTTTCTACCTTAGAAAATACTTCACCTAACCTGGGGGAAAAAAAGAGAATATCATTATCTCCTGAAAAAATGGCTTTGCACTGTGGGACATTATAAACCATATTTATTAGGTAGTGCTTTCTTCAAATAACCTCTTGGCAACACTGCAACTTATTTTACCAAAACTACAACATTTCTCCCACAGTTTTCTTCTGCTTAACCCATATTAATTCTTCACAGTGTTATGGTGCGAAAATCTCCACATTTGCAGGAGATGCAGAAGATTCACTTCTTTTTGAAGGGACTCCCTTTGACTCACTAGAAGCAATAGTGCCAACTGTCCTAAGAGGAAATATTTATTCATTTAATATAAGTGTTTCTTTTAATAATACTCCCAGCTCTTCTGGAAACCGTTCCTTTTTTAGGCTATGTGTATTTTCAGTTCGTCTCTTTTCCTCTGAGGATAGTATTTTCCGAAGTTCTTCATCAAGGTAAAAATCATTGCTTTCATTTCAAATCTTCTATTGATTTCCATTATCTGCCCTTAATAGTTTGCTGCCCTCACAGATATCTCTTTAGAAAAACAGATCAAGCCACAGGCCTCATCATCAGTGAAAGCAGGTTTTAGAACAGCCACAGAACCCTCATTTTACAGGTGACCTGAATTTTGGATAGATGGTGATAAGGTAACAGAAATTTTACATCAATTGACTGAGTTGTTTTATTATTTTTTAATTTATTATTATTTGTTCATTCTTTAAATTATTATTATTTGTTCATTTGTTCATTTTCTACACCACGGTTATATTTTATTTTAATTTAAAATATCAGTTAGATCCAGTACCTCAGAAGCATGCCTAGTAAATAGAAAGCTAGACAAGCTAAGTGACAGAGTCAAATTTCTCCCCAGGAGGATGAGAGTATCTTCCAGATAAAAGGTCATCTAATGCATACTCCAAAGCAATTCATTCAGTGACAAATGAGCAGGGTCTCCTGATTGGCAATTTCAGTCTTTTTTTTTCCACTGGATATCAACCTGGTTGAGTGTGGAAGGGGTTCTGAGGGTCTGACAGCTAACTAACAGAATTCAAGAGGGAGGCTTTGACTACCACCACCCCCCTCCCACTCCCCCCGGCCCTTTATTAGAGGTGTCTTCACAGTATCCATTGATGAGGGCCAAATGTCAGTTATCTTAAGGGATGCTCCTCATTAGGCCTAATCCCAGAGCTGTGTTAAACACAAAAGCTTTGGCATATATATGGGCTGTGGGATGAATGACTTGCTTTTACAGCAGAACACTTTGAACTGCAAGAGGAAGGAACTCACATTTTACCTTTAGATTGCTACTGTTTTGGTTTATTGACAGCTGTTTTTTCCAGACCTCTAAGGAAAGGAAAGATCTGAAGAAAGCAACGGCTCACTCAGCACTGGAGTAGGTACACCAAGACACATTCTTGTATTTGATTTTTTTTAACCTACAATCACTTTTAAAACTGGTAAAAAGACTTACATATTTCCAGTGGATTTCAGCAGCATTTTATCCGATCACAACAGACAGTTTGTACCATCGTGCTTGAAAATGCATTAGCATATGAATTTACCTATAAATATGAATAAATAGGTGCAGATGCGAGCACACAGCAAACAAACATTTGCCTTTCATAAGGCACCTCATTGTTATACAGAAACCTACTCAATTATTCACGAACTATGAGATGCTCTTTTATCCCTGGCCTAGTTTAAGATGCCATTGGCTGTAATCAAAACTTCTGAAAGACTTCTGAAGTCCTCAGATAATTGGGGTAGTCATTGTGAAGGAATTCAGCATCAGCCCTTTAACAACAGAGAAAATGATAACCACTTGCAGGTTTTGTCTCTATAATATTTAGTACTTCCTGTGAGATTTAAGTATCTGTTTCTGACACATGCATAGTTGAAGAAATGCCAAATATTTGATCATTCAATCAGTTTTACAGCATTCTTGGATAGGCACCCAGAACAACAGAAGTAATTTAATAATTTTCTGTGAAGGGCAAACAACAGTTTAATGACATCCTTTTTTTTTTTTTTTTTTCCCAGAGAAATTCAGAAAGATAACATTAAATACGTGCTGTACTGGGGTTTCCTTTCTATTATAGTATCATTTAGAAGGACCCAAACTAGTTCAGTACAAGTCCTGAGGAGGACTGTAACAAAACTACCTGCTGAGTCCACGCCAGAGCAGAGTCTCTTCAAACAGAAATATTATTTCCCCTCTGTTTTGCAAGATGCCCATTGGGCAGTAAAAACACTCCTCTCAACCCCATTATCTGCACTTCCACATCAGTAAGCAATGGCAGTAATTCAGCACACTTGTGGTCAGGTGAGAGCTGGTTCAGCAGCCACTTGCTATAGCACATAAAGACAATTTTCATGATGATGCAGAGGGCGAACAGCCTCTCTTGCTGAAGATGGCTCTGCATAGCCTTGTCCTGCAGCAAAGAAAAAGGAGTCCAGACCTGGAACAAAATAACCTTATCTCCCCAGAATGGTTCCTAAAATCTTTCTAGTCAAAAATTCAACTTCCATTACTACTTCATTTAATCTTTAGATATCCCCTTTTTATATTTTACTTAAAACACTGCTATAGACCAATTTATGATGAAAATCTCTCCTTAACCTCTCCTTGCCTTTTCTTCTGCTTAATTCACCTTACTTTTTCAGTGATGTTTTTATTTTTTTAATATTATTGACTAATATATGCAAAAGTCTGTCCTCTGAATAGATAACTATTCTTCATATCCGTACCACACAGTTCTGTTTTATTATTGTTGTGGATATTCATAATAAATCTATTAAAAGACACATTACAGCATTTACACATTGATTTACACATTACACATTGACTAAACTAGTTTTTTAGAAAAAAGTTGTTTTTTTTTTTCCTTTTCCTAAAATAACTTAAAAGAATTAGCTTGCTCTGGGAATCTTACATAGGAGTTTCCATTTTCCAGAGACTTCTAAAGACTTTTAATACTCATTTACAAAGATGCAATGCCTGTCTTTATCCACAGCTGTAACTAATTGAGCTTTGCCAGTCATCACTGATATTTAGAGAAGGGATTTTTATTGACAAGTCTCTACATATTATTCCAGAAATTCCACCTAACACTCAAATAATACATGTAATAATAATTTGTTTTTCATTCATTTTAACGTTTAAGTTATCATCCCCGCCCACCAAAAAAAAGTATAGATCTGTAATCAGATCACTTAAGATTTCTTAAAGGGATACATTCCTCTGAAATCTCCATCCCTCTATCCAACAGTACAAATGGCAATAATTTCCTCTACTATATTGGAAAACTACCTGTTTTTCTGTCATGTTTCTGACATGTTTCTGTCAGTAGAAACATGACAGCTGTAGAAACATTTGTCTCTTGAGAGAAGCAGCAGGGAGCCAGCTCCTAGTTACCGACAGAAACCATCACTGACCAGGACAGGATCAAAGAATCATTAATGGAGCTCTTTGCTAGAGAAACCCCAATGGTTCTCCCAGGAAGATACCTGTAGTAATGTTCAGTCTTGTGTTTACATCTCATTATTTACAAAATAGGCTGGCTGATTTATCCTTCCTTACTTTCCATGTGCAGAGGATACAGGACCTGTATCATTAGATGACACATCTCCAGTTAAAGCCCTAAAATATTAAAAGTTCAAATTGACTTTGTTAGTTTTCTACATTAAAAGTGGATGAAGTTTTTATGGGGTATGTAAGAGAAATACAATATGTCATGAGGTTAAAAAACAAAGACCACCACCAACAAAAAAAGTACCTTGACACTCAAATTAAAAAAAAAAACAAAACGTAGCATCCATTGTAATGAAAATAAAAACAGTTGTCACAATAACGTCATATTTAACCATTGTTTTGACACCACCACTTGTTGATGTTGTTGTTTTGATTCTCCCGTGTATACTTTGGCAAAGGGAGAAGAGATGAGAGGTGACATTTCACTGCTTCAGCGGAACTACATGTTGCACATTTAAATAAACTTTAAAAGGTACTGATGAAGTTATTGTCTGTGAAAAGGCCCAAGAGGAAAATGAGAAGGCAAAAATTATTCATTCCTCAGCTAAAGAGCAAGTTATAAGATTTGAACTATTGCTGAATAAAGTCAACAGTTTAAAACAAAGTCAACATCAGAGTCCATCTACCTGAGTTACCAATACTTTGCATTAACAAGATAGAAGCAAGTACTCTTGTAACAACACATGCCATCACATCTGCCCTTTGGTTTCTGGGCACATTTGAAATGAAGGTGCCCCAGAAACATTGTTTCTCCTGTCTTGACCAGCACAGATCTTACTGCCTACTTTTCTGAATTACAGTTACCACAGCACTGAGCAGGTACCTTACGAATGGCAAACTTCAATCTGGATGACAAAGCCAACAAGGAGAAATATCCAGGCACAACACTGAGCTTCCAAATGGGCACAGAGCAGTAGGAATCAAGCATACTGCCCCATAATGCCATGCTAAGAAGTTGCCCATTTCTCCACAGACAAGCAGGGTTTCCCCATGGCCATCTGACACCCACCAATTTCTGCTCAAGCAGGAAGTAAGGCAAAAATAACCTACAGCCCTGATCAAATGTGTGAGTTTACTTGCTTCTGTCAATAGTTCTGGGATATGGGGCTGTTTGTTCGTTACAAGATACAAAAACCCTTGGGAACATTCTTTTTTTTTTTTTTTTTTTTTTTTTTTTTTTCCTCTATTGATTTTAACTTTCCACTCTCTCGTCTATTTCAATATATTTTCTTCAAACATTGCCAAAGTGTCTATCACAAAACATTCACAATAGGAGCAAAACTGTTTAAACCGTAAAGCCAGGAGTCAAAAATCACAGATATATCCTAAAATGATCACTAGTAATGCCTGTAATAAGTAAATACTGTCTGAAGATGTGTTGTTGAAGGCTGTCAAATACAGAAAGATTCATCATTTTTTATATCCTTCTTCTTGCTCTTGAGCTTCATTTTATCATCCTAATTAGGAAGCAAAGATAAGCCTGCAGTTTAGAAACCTTGTAGTATGACATTCTACAAGGTTATAAAAGACTATTAGGTCTTGGATCATTTTGGTATCACAGTTCAAATCCTAAACATTTTAATAGCATATTTTTATTATTTGTATTTTCCAGATTGCAAAGTTAATGGCATTTAAAAACAGAAATAGAAGAAATATAGGAACATCTGCCACAAACTCAGATTAGATCAATCCTGGTGGGCTTGATTGCAGTCAGTGAGAATTATGATGGTTAGAGATGATTATGGACAATTCACCCAGTTAAAGTATATATATATGTCAATTCTCTATAACATACCATTATAGATTCATATACATGTTTATAATATACTATAATTTGTGGTTTTATAGTCACAGGCTATATATGTAATCCATAAGATTCATTTTACTATTAGAGAGTTCTGTGAAATCAAAGCATACCATAGTAATTTTTGAAATATTCATATAGTAACTAAAGTACTGTGTGCACAATCAGTTTAGCTGTGGGAGCTGAAGTATTTAAGTATTTTTATTTATTTATTTATTTTTTTATATAATTTTTTCTCCTTGTGGGGGAAACAAGAGGGGGATACAAATCTGGAAAGAAAGACTTGCAAGTTTTATTCTTCTGAATAGTGATTTACTTTTTTTTTTTTTATTTATTATTTATTTTTTTAATCCATAGGTACCTATAGCTTAAAAACTTGGAAACTCGGCATCATTATTTTGTTTCAAAGCACCAGCAGGGCAGTTCAAGGATAGAAGGACAACAAAGAGTGCACTCAGATTTCATGGTGGTTTGTACCTGCACAGAATATATCACTTTTTATTTGAATCAATTATTTTAATAAAATCAGTTCCAGTAGCCATTTTTGGCTTTCTGCATTTCCAACTCAGTTTCAGCAAGACTAACGTCAGTGTCTCTTTTCAAGAAAAACTAATACTTCATGTTTGGCCTCATAAAGTAGATAAAAAACAAACTGTTTGCAACAGTTTTAGCAGGCATACAGCAGGAAAACCCTAGAACTTAGAATATTTTAAAGAAATGGTTATAGCCAAGAAATATGAGGCATTTCATTGAGTTTAAACAGAACATGCAGCAATTATCTATGAGCAATTGTGTGGCCAGAGTTTGCACCCAAATCCATATAAAAAACTTAGAGAGAAAACTGCACTTTGATTACCCTCTAATACAGAATTTGAGTAATTTCTCAAACTGAACCAAGCTTGGGCCATTAGTTTATTTCAGTCACCAGACACTATTGTTGCTTTTTGATGGAAACATTGTTTTTTCACTGTTTTTTATACTGTTTTACTTTAATTAGTTAAAAACACACATAGTCCACTTGAATATGACAGACTGAAAATAATGCTTTGATATTCTGCAATGAAAAGTAGTATTTACAGAGGAGAAGTTACAACTTCTCTCTTTAGTTTTTAATCATATAGCTATGGAAATATCACTGGAGTAAAGGTTCTTAATTTTTAACTCTTCCATGTGTAAGTTTATTAAAGCTGAAACACAGTAACTTTTACACATATTTAGTAGAAACTCATAACTTTGTTCCCTCCCTCCCCCAAATAATAATAATAATAATAATAATAATAATAATAATAATAATAATAAAGGCACTTCCCACATCTGCAAGGGAATTTAACATTGAGAAACAGATAAAGCTGGAGTCTTTATAATACAAAAAAATCAGACCTTTACACACAACCTGAAATAACACACATTGAAAGGAGATATAAATCTACTCAGATGCTCAGCATTGTACTTTAGGAAGGTAGGGATTTGTGAAAACAAGTGTTACAAAATCAAAACCATGCAACAGAATACCTTAAAATGAAGCAGAGCTTCTGAACAGAACAGTTCAAACACCTATACTTAAGGACAAAAAATTCAAGTAATTTTTACAGCTTCAATTCAGAGGGTTGTAAGCTCAAATTCAGAGTCAAAAATTATTCTTTAGATTGACATCATCATCAGATAGCATTCTGTCACATCTACCTGCACTTCTCTTGACATTACAGCATAGAAACCTCTCTCAGCAAAGCTATCACAGTCTTCAAGATGTATATTGTTTTGACTTATAAAATAGGTGAAAATAGTGTGCTTAGCATGAGATTTAATAAAGCTGATCACAGCACTAAGTCCAAAGCACTGTTCACAAAGATTAAAACTGTTGGATATAGATACTCTGAATACACTGAATATTTATATACGTGCATAATATCTAACAGCAATTGATCCTAAGAGTAGAACAGGAAAGTTAAAGCATTTTACTTTTGGAGGTGTTTTGAAGTTTCAGCATGTGTCTATTAAATCCTGCAAAAATCAGCCACATTAATACTCGTGAAAGACAACTGTGATCTATAGGTGCTGGTATTAAGTGCTTGGTCACTGTTCCAAGAATTCTTGGAAGTGTATGCAACATATTTAAATACAGCAAGATTAAACAATATGTTAATGTAGAAGAAAAGCCCTTCAAACACCCTCTGATATACTGTATGGAAGAACAGCATATAAATTCTGAAAACTGCACTTATCCATGACATATGATTCAATAAACCTCTAAAGTAGGAGGTTGTATGAATCAATCATTTTCTAAAAATCAAATTTATCATTTTTTTTTTCCAATGGAGTTACACATAATGCTTTGACTCTCCTTTAAGCATTATGGCATCCACCAGATTTTATGGAGAAATTAATTTTATATAGAAAATAAGGTGCTCTGAAAAGTGAAGCCTACTGTAGGACTAAAGTAGTACCCTGAAAACAGCAATGATCAAGAGGATGTCTAATAACAGTGAAGATTTATTGATATCTGATCACCTGCACTACTGTGCCCTTAGCTTAAACTCTTCTGCCAAAGAATCACAGATTTAACAGATGCCAGCCCAAAGACCTTCATTACATCTTTTAACCTAACTGAAGGGGAGAAAAATTAACTAATATCTGTAAATAACTGGAAATAGTTAAAAGATTCAAATTTGCAAGAATCCTCTGCAGCAGTAGGAAAAAAGATATTCAAAAGAAGCTTGCTGTTGAATAGTTTGGTGAAACTTTTTTTTTTTTTTTTTTGCATTATTCACAGAACTATCTGGAATCTGTAAAGTTGAAGCAAACAAACAAAAAATCTAATTTGCTCTAGATAAAAATTTAAGAGGAAGATGTATATAATAAATATTTCAAATACTTCACTCATTTGTATTAGTGGTATATTTTCTGCCATTTCTGCTACTTATTTTAAAGTATTTCCTGAAAATCTCTAAAAAATAATAATAAAAAAATACCAGTCTTCTATTGCAATGCATCAGTATTGCACAGGGAAGGAAAAAAAAAAAAAAAAAAATAGGAGAGACTTGCCTAAGCAAGAAAAGGGTGAGAAAACAAATATTTACACAAAACTAAGAGGATTTGGAAGAAAAAGCTATAGCCATTAGCTCATGTAACTACTAATATCAACTCTGTTCAGCTTTTGTTGCAACAGCACAAATTTTTAAGATAGCATTTACTCTAAGAAAACTAGAATGAATGATCTTCCCTAAGAACTCAAAAGCAGCTGTTGTGCTACATCCCCACCCAGCACATCCTCTGGGGATATGTGTTGGTACGTGGGTTGGAAATTTTGTTGCAACCCAAGGGAAATAATGCAGAGGAAAATCAGATGGTCTCCAAATCCAGGTTTCATAAGTACAAAAGACCACTCTGAATTCCCTGCTCTGTACCTGTGATAGATCTCAAAAAATGTCTGCCCTGGAAGTGTTTTAGAGATTCACCCAAAGTTTATCCAAGTAAATCCACAGAAGCCATGTCAATGCCAATATACTTTAACTCAAACCCAATACAGTAGTAAAACTTAAGTCATCTCAGATCAAATGAAAATTTCTTTGGTAAAGGAAAGGTGGTAACCAAATCAATTATATTATCTCAAGAAACAACCAATCAAACAAACAAACAAAAACTGTCATTGCTTCCACTGATTATCACCAGCTTTCTAGAGCCTGTAGGAGATAAGGCTATCCTTTTACAATCCCTCCCAGTGGGCAGAAGAAAGAGATTAGCCTGCTCAGCTGATGCTATTATTTTGATATTCTAAACAGATGCATACAAATAGAAAACATCTTGATTTTCTTTGCTCTGGAGACCATCTAGGGACAGGATTGGACAGCAGAAGAGAAAAAATACTGCAATATTTGTGATCAAATTAAGCAGACAACCTCTGATACGCTATATAGACAATACACTATCTAGCATCCTGGTTCAATATTAACTAGAATAAGTCTCTTTTCTCATTTGCAGTACTAAAAGCGCAACTGCAAAAAAGTGTTGTTGACATCCTGTGACTGCTGAGATAGTGTTGGTTACAAGTTCTGAAGCTGTAATACAAAGCTGAAGCTTTCTAATACAAAAGAGGAGGGAGAGAGACAAAAATACGCTTGTGTGCTCATTAGTATTACTTCTATATTAGTAGTAATTGGCGGTATTACCAGAAGCAAGATTTGGCTTTGCGGTATTAAATGATTAATCCTAATACTTTAGTTGTGAAGTTTCAGGTAGAGACTTAAAAAGTAGGAGACTTGTCACAGATACAGTTTTATATGACAGCCAATCAGTTAACTCACAAAATCAGAAAAAGTCAGCTTTCTTTTTAAGCAATCTTTCCATGCAAAAAGCCAGTAGAAAACTATAGTTACAAAATAAAATATGCAGATTGTATGGAAAATATCTCATAGGGTCAATAAAGTAATTATTAATTATTTTTATCTAGCTTTATTAATAGCCACTCTGAATAAGAACATACTATGAATCATGAACTAAATTAAAGTTGTCAAATTCTGATGAATGCAGAGGCTGTCAGAGTGTGGACTAAGATTTTTGGGGGTGTTTTTTTGTTTTTTTGTTTTTTTTTTTTTTAATTTTGTATTAATGAAATAAGCAAAGTGTGATGAGCAACTCTTCATTATGCAGTATGAGTAATTCTTACCTTCTTCAAGGTAAGAGTTTGCATACATAGTACCAGTAGACTGGCTCACCACAGATACTATCTTACGTATCAAGAGTCAACGGAAAGCGTACTTTTTTGACCTATTTGTTTTGTAATGAAGTTATGGAGAAATTAACATTGCTTCCACTTCTGAAAATTCCCAAATGCTGTTCAAGACCTCAAAATCAAGGGAACCAAAGGAAGGAAAAAAATATCAATGTGGAATTACATAAATGAACACTCATAATCCCAGGTATCCTCAATGGTTCAGAGTTGTTGTTTAGAATTGCATACTTATGCACACCAGATAATATATAGTGACAGCAGTAGGTAGATTTCAGTCTCTGTATGCTAACTAATATATTTTCTGGTCATACAACAATAGATTTATTGATGTATTTCTAACATAAGTAGGTCTCTAAACTCCCAGTCATATTTCCAGTATCTTGGAAATCAACCCAAGCAACTCTTTTTATTAACAAGAAAAAAAAAAAAAAAGAAAAAAAAAGAAAAAAAGGTATCCAGCACACAGACAGATCTAAGTGCAGCACTGCAGAGGAGCTATTGCTACACATATTACCTTAATATGTTTTAAAATCTCCATTAAGGTGACTCAATTTGCATATCAACTGAAATAGTTAGGTGAGAATTAGGCATAGATGAATGAGAAAAAATGTGCAAGTCACTGAGCCCTGCCTCTTTGGTTGTAAAAATCCATTCAATATGTGGCCACCACTTTTTTAACTTCTTCTACACATCAACATATTTATATCCAAAAAGATATCTGAAGTCTGTCAGTTTTTCTTGTCCTTGTTGTACTGGCTTACCAGAACAGACTAATTCCGTTCCTGAGGAGTACAAGGAGAATGGTATCAGGCATTTCAAAGTCGTGCTTCTTTTTTTCATAGTTTTGGAAAGCTATTTTTTTGGAGGGGGAGGGGGGATTTAATTTATAAGCCTTGTCCAGCAGAAATTTTAATTTTTGCAGCTAACATTTTCATTAACGGATTTTTGCCTTTGAATCCAAATCATTTGGTTTAGTATATTTTCCTGTTGCCTTAGTACTTTTAACATGTATTATAATGAATCTATCAGCAGGAAAAACTGTTTAAGTGCAGACTCAGTAGTTGAATACAGAATTCACCAGTGAATTCACAGCATCAGTTCACAGCAAGATAGTCACTGTGACACTCATTAGCAGAGGATCCTGAACCATCTTACCTTTTGATGACAGAATCTTTTGTTCTACTTCTCTTCAGAAGGATCCTACTCTATTCTTTTTAGACAGAGCATAGTATGTAATTTCTCCTTCATCTCTTCTACCTTTCAAATTAATAAGCCACTGCTTCCTATTGTTTTCCCTCAGGCCTTTTTAAGTCTGCCTGCTGGTCTTTAAACATCTTTCAATAATCACCTTAAATGAGTTCAGTCATGGTTTATGATGGATTTACACTTTTAGACTTTATAAATGAATAAAAATATTACATAAATGGACCCGACCCATAATGGAACATCTATCAGATGTCTTTACAATGAAATATGTCATTGAACATTTCACAGAATTCTACATTTCTCTACTGTTACCTCTATTATTGCTGCTATTTCTACTGATGCATGTGACAAATTCCTTTTCTGCTGTTAACAGGCTTCATTCTTCTGTTATTAGCAGCACAGCAATTAAGGAATATTATTAGCTTTAGTAATTGTCTCATAAGGTAAGTTCCTGGAGATATATTAGAATGCTATATAATACATAGTCTGCTTATTTCCATCCTACATACATAGCTGAAATCTTCTATTTTTATAGGAGACATACCAAACAAAACATTCTACAACAATACTTGTTTGGATGCAAAGTCTTTTAAAATATTTTCCAGATATTTTAGATGCTCCTGTCCTTGTTTCTGAAGTCTGCAGAAACATCAATAAAAAGCAGTGGTTTCCAATGGCACAGACATTTTAAAGGTACAGGCAATGAAGACGAGGTCTTGGGGTTATTAATTTTTTTTTCTATCTTTTTCTATCTCTGTCTTTTAAGGAAGTAATAGCATAGTTGTTAACTACACAGTTTCTGAGTCTTATTTATATTCAACTTCTCCAGTCATCTCCTGCACATGGGGGTCTTGCAGTTGGTTATCTGCATCTTAAAACAGTGAAAGCAGTATTATCACTGACCACAGACAGAAACAGGAAGAGAAAAGTGGTACATTTCACCAAAATTAGTCAAGTTTTACTTCAAAATACCACCGTTAGGATGGGTGGTCAAAATTAGCCAGAACTGGTCTGTGTACATGAATATTTTCCCAATTTCTTCTCAGAATTTTCTTTTATGCCCATTGCTAATAAAAAATTATACTCAAAAAATAGTTAAAAAATAATAAAAACAAACAAACAAAAAATTAAGAATATAATATATTTACAAGCTATACCTACATAGATCAATAGTAGATCTTGTAGCTGATCTTGTGGACAAACTCTTTCTAGAAGCACGGAATCTAATAATTTCTTATTCTATGTCTTCCTTGTAAGAACCATTAGAATTGTTCTAACAGAATGTTTATAAAGTAGTCTGTGTATATCAAGTTTGTCTTTCAGTGCTCTTCATCATTCAGATATCATGAGAAGGCCACAATTTTCTGTCCTTAGTCAAGAAGTCTTCAAACAACCTCTGGTTGCATATAAAATCCCTGCACCCATAAAAAGAATTTCCTTTGGACTAATTCAAATGTTTCCAATTCCTTTGGATAATTATTGTTTTTTATCCAGACAAAACATCAGTAATTTTGGATTAGACCATGTTTTAGGCTTAGTCTTGGAGTCTTAGTGTTTATTTAAAATGGGATTACTTTAAAAGCAAGTTTAAAAGTGTTTCCTTGCCTTATTCCCCTGCTGTATCTACAAATACAAAGGAACCATCTAATTTAGTATAGGAAATAATAAGTTTTTGATTTTTTTTTTTTTCAGGAAAAGGAAGACAAGCCTAATTTAATTGTTGAATTATTGAATTAGCATAAAGGTCCCTGAGGTATTTATATATATATATGTATATATGTATATACATATATTTTTATATATATATGTATATATGTATATATTTATATATATATATGTATATATATGTATATATATAAATACCTCAGGGACCTTTATGCTAATTCAATAATTCAACAATACAACATATACTTAATACCTTTAAGGTCATGAGTTCTGTGTCATCAGAGTTGTCAAGGTTCTTTGTAACAATACAACACTTTTCCAGAGATGCAAGTCACTTATGCAACTGAGTGTTTGTACTACATATACACCCACAAATAAATGGCTCAATATGTAAATACAACTTTACTCAGACACTTTATTGTGAGAAATGTACACTATCAAAATGAAGGCACAGAAGATATCAAAGTTTAACTAATTTATAGATACTAAAATTGGAAAATTCATTAGCACAGAAGATGTAAACAAAGTGTATGTTCTTCAAATAACAATAATAATGATAATAAAGCACTTGCAAGGTTTGCTGACTGAAATCCTTCATTTTTAAGGCAGCACTTTTTCAGATATTACCACTGGTGATTAAAATTTCTTAGAACTGTCATGAAGATGGTGTGCATCATATAAGAGTGCTTAAATTAAGAAATCTATTTTGGTATCCCTTTCATTACTGCTGCAAAGAATTCTTATAAATTGTGAACAGCAAAAGTTTGATATGATGGCTGAGATTATTTTTAAATCACATAATAACAGTCAATAGTCCCACTCAGGGTTGATGGACTAGCTAACCTCAATGATCTTGTGAACATGTGAATTAATGACTAAAGGCAATTTCAAATGCTTACATTTTCTTTAAGAGACAAATTCAGGTACATTTCTCTCTGATGAGAGTTTCTGAGAAAAAATGACTTAGAGAGGTATTTTTCTACAGACACTTTTTTTTTTTTTTTTTTTTTTTTTTTAATTCTATTTAAGTGAGGTTGAGCAGAATTGGTCCACAGGGCCTATGAGAGGTTTTGCCACTTGTAGACAGGGTTTGACAGGGCTGTCAAGCAAAGGCAATGGCTGGAAGGTTTCCTATCATGTTCTAGTTCTGCAAATGTTGAAAGAATTAATACAGTTTGCTTCTCCCAAGCCAACCTTTGTCTCTCTTTCCATTTCCCCTCCCCTCATTCTTCCTGCTGCTGTATTCTTGTCAGCAGCAAAAATGTCACCTTTTGGGAAAACTTACAGTGATGGCCCTTTCCCCACTTTAGATTGCAAAAATAGCTGAAATTCAACTTTCTCCTTTCCAAATAAAGGTCTTCCCAAAAAGGGTTGTCAATAGAAATTTTTAAGAAGTCAATGAACTAAAATACGGGTCTTTTAGCAATGGTTGTGGCCCACTGTGTATCTGTAAAATTTGATTACGGTGTCTGCAGATTAAGGTTTAGTTATTTCTAAGAAAAAAAAAAAAAAAAGAAAAAAAAAAGTAAAAAGTTTAGTGTTGCTAGAGTATAAGAGTAAAGATATGCATTTTTTTTCCTAAATTCATCATGCTCTATGCCTCTGAATTCCATAATTCTGACCTCCTCTCTTCAGTCTAAACATAGCACAGTTCAAAACATGCACACAGATGTCAGACTCTGAACAAAAGCTGAATAGAAAATAGATTTCAAGCTTTCAAATGTTAGTTTCCATTGTTTTGAAAGTATGAAGGGAAAGAAGTAACTCCATGTCTGGGATCAGAGTTCTATCTGCTATTACAAAAATGTGTGCTTTTACTTAACATCATACAATGCACTCACTGTTGACAAGTTTTCAAAGTTTTGACCACATCATCTAGATACTTATACCACAATACTTCTGGGATAGTTCAAAACTTGTATTTTTTACTCCCAGTCTACGATAACTCACACCCTGCACATGCTAAATACAATGATTTTGTTACATTTTATAGAAGAAATAGTATAGGCACCATATGGATTTTTAAATTAAGGTGCTTATTTCCACAAAGCCACTTTTCTCTCCTTTTCTGTGTCATGTTTTAAGAGAAGCACTGCACAAATCAGCATTTACAGGCCTGCTGTTGTTGTAGTAGTGCTTTGGATGAAAACATCCATCATGAATCACAGAATCATAGAATTAGGGTTGGAAAAGACGTCCAAGATCATCTGGTCCAACCATCACCCTACTACCACTGTCACCCAATAAACCACGTCTCTAAGCACCTAACTTAGTCTAGAAAGGCCAGAGGCTCAAACCAACTGTATTCTTTAGATTTCATCAAGGCACTTAACAACTTGCAAACTAGAAGTTAAAATTTCATTGATATTTAAATATACATGTATCACCTTTATATTTCTGACATTCTTGTACTACCGCAGGAGCACTCCCGTGTCACAACATCGAGACTGGTGTGACTCCACAGATGCAAATTATTGCTTGAAGAGAAGAGAGTGTGCTTCCAAGCATTCCAGAAAACTCATTTCCTGCATGTCACCTTCAATTAATGATAGCTGAATGAATAAGACAAAAACTTATGTGTGAAGAAGACACACAGGATGAATAAATAAAATTGATTCATTCATTTTTCATCTAAACAACTGCAAATACCACTGAAGACGAGCATAGCAAGTTATCCAAGTTATTGACAGGTTGTAAGACACATCTGAAGTGACAAAAATTTAAAATGAAACAGAACACATTTCTCATTTCCAACTCCTGGTAGCAGATTCCTTTAAGAAAAAATGACAGTGGTAAATATATAAATAAAAAGAGATTGCCTACCCTTCTTTTTATCTTACCTTACTTCTGTTTTCTTGCTCATATATAATTATTTCCGCTGCCCCCCAAGGAAGCACATTTCCAAGACTAAACAGAACTAAGACAAACAAATTTGATTTCTGAAAATTAAAATGGAATCAGCACTAAGATTTTATCTTGTCTCACTGAAGAGTTATTTTTCGTATAGAATGAAATAATTAACATTAGCTCTCAAGAGAAGACTCTCAGATGATCAGAGTCTTCCCAGAGCACAGGGAATTATGCCAGTGGAAATGGCAGCTTATGCCTCAGTGATTTGAAAGCTTCAGTTGTCTTGTTTATGAGATCAATTTGTGCAGGAATTTCACCTCTGAACCTCTTGCATATATTCAAGCAATAGTGACTAAAATATGGAAGAGAAAGAGAGGCCAAAGAAAGTACAGTCATGACCTTGTGACATGGTCAGCTACCCACTCTACTTGGAGGCAGTCACATCTGGCCTTGTGGCTGAAAGCCTGGATGACTGTCTGCAAAACCAAACCAAACCAAACCAAACCAAAAAAAAACCAAACAAACAGCTACCTCAGGAACAACCAGTGCTTCATCATTATCATTCAGGACATCTCATAGGAAAGTTATGACTCAGACACACATTTTGTCTTAGATGCATCTCCCATGACTACAGTGGAGAACCCCTAAAAATCACTCATCTCAAACCTGAATAATCCTGTTCAGACCCAAAGGAAAGATATTTCCAGCAAAACAAGTGGCGTAACAGTCTCAGAAATGAGCATTTTCATCTTGTATTGTTTTACAATGTTGTCTATCCCCTTCCCTGCAATATCTGTCCTTCCAAACCAAGCAAAATAAATGTCTGACAGAATCCCTTCTTCTGCACGCATGCAGACGGATACCCAATTAGAAACTTCAAAGCAAATAATTGCTGGTACATCCTTCCTCCACTTTGCTAATTTCTTGAAATGACTGAGAACTGGCCATAAGGCTTACTGGAAAACAATTATACTCTTTCACATAAACAGAAAAGGTAGGATAACAAGGTATTGACATAAACTCGGCCATAATTTGACATCCCTGTTAGGCATCCTAATTTCTAGGTTGAATGAGTCTTTTCTTGGATAGTTTTGAATCAAGCACAGACCCTGAACCTCTCAAAGTTCAAATAGATGCTTGACATGTCAGCTATATTTAAAAAAAAAAAAAAACAAACCAAAACTCATTATTAAAGTCAAGGTTTGGCACTATATTTTTTCCCTACTACTGCAGCCTAGAGATTTGTCCTTCACTTATTTCTTTATACTGGATCTGGAAATGAAGAACAAGTAAGAACTGGTGGCATCTCAGTAATTTCCATAGCAACACACCAATTTACCAGGCATCACTATGACTCTACTGTCACTGAAAGCTGAAAGAAAAGCAAGACAGAGGAAGTCTTTTTCAAAAATTCAAACACATGGCTAATTTCAAGTAGACCAAATTTTAACTTCAGTTAGAATACTGGTACAAATATTAAAAAAAATAATAATTAAATAAGTCAGTCTTAACATGGAGTTTATTTCCTGTAGACCTTAAACAGTGAATGGATGACTACTTTAAAATAGCCACTAGATTTAATCATTAATTTCATTCTGTATATTATTTGCATTACAGTAAAGATAACTTAAATGAGGGGTGACATCTTCATGTTTTACTGCAGTAGTACTCCATATACCCATTCGAGGATAGAAGAATGCAAAACATATTAGGTTTTAAATATGAATTTAATTTAAAATTTCCTTGCCTACTTTTGACATTCATTATTTACTAAACAATACTAATAGAAATTTGATATTAAGAACAGCATAAGTTTCATTATCAATTAACAAACAGAAAAGCTTTGGAAGAAAGTTACCTATTTATTAAGTGATTTGTAATCACTAAAGATACCAGTAAAAATAAAACAAACAAACAAAAACAAATACCGCAAGAACTAAACTCAAATGATTTTTATTTATTTATATATTTTTTAATAAAGCCCAGGAAATTATAGTACTCAGGTGAAATCTTAAATCATAAAATCAAAAATTAATTCATTTGAATACAAATTGTTATGCCTCCTATAATCCAAACTGATTAATCATCATGCTCCTATCAGAGCATTCAAAATATATTATATTTTGATAAATTGATTACAAAAAAAAGGAGTCATAATAATGAAAAAAATGCAGAAAAAAAAATAAAAACACATTGAACACTTGCTCTGTCTTCCATAGGGTCTCTGCCTTTTAAGGAGTGCTTGAGTGATGAATCAAACCTCCTTATTTTCCTTCTTTCCAACTCACACCATTATAATTCCAGCCTACCCATGTATTGACCCATCAAAAAACACGATCTTTTTCCCCAAGTACTTTTCAGGGATGCACAACAACAAAAGAAATTGTTAATAACTTTTTACAAGAACCAAATGCTTCCAGAGTCACTTAGCCACAGGTACCTCAGTGAGATCATCTTAGACAACCATCCCACAGCTGGAAGATTTAACACACGTGTGTGACTTGAGGAAGTTGCTGCACTAAAATAATGGGTCTATAAGCAGATGAGGATAGTTTTGTCAGTCAGGAGTGGGGTAAAGAACAATATGAATGGCCTTTCTGTGTTACAAATCACAGAAACCCCTGTTTGATGCTTTGTTACATGATGCCTGGTACCTTAAAGGGAAATGGCTAGCTGCAGGGAGACAGAACTGGTATGATGACTGAAAATATTTTGCGATGAAGGAAGGTAATGATTTGCAATCTGTGTTTTACATGACATTGAGAGAACCTCAATACAAAATGTAAGTGAAGTCAAACTTTAAATTGTTCTTAACATATCAGGAATCTGATCTTCTCTGTGGAAGAGATCTGAGCTGTGATATGAATATACTGTTTACTGCACCCTTATCTTCAGAACTCTTACCCCATCATCCCTGCAGTTCCTGCAGAACTCCTCTTACCCCATCCTCTTCATCCTCTTTATTTTCTCCAATTTCATCTCAGATTTGTGAACTTGCTCAGCACCATCGTTCTTGTTCTCACTGCACTGTCCCATACTTCAAGTAGCAAACATTCCCAGCTTGCTTCCACTCAGTCCAGTACATTTCCTACTTCCCTGTCTAGGAAAGCAATGATTGTCTCTCCCTGCTTTCTTCCTTGAAATTCTGAGTTCAGAACCTCACTTATACCAGGCTGCCAAACAATCTTTATTCACACAGTGTGGTGAAACAGCTAAACGTACAATTACTTACCTATGAGGTATGAGCTCTATAACATTGTCAATAATATAATGTTGTCAAAGGACAAACAATGCAGTGTAGTGATAGGACAAGGAAGAATGGTTTTAACTGAAAAAGGATAGGTTTAGATTAGACATAAGGAAGAAGTTCTTTACTATGAGGGTGGTGAGGCACTGGAACAAGTTGCCCCGAGAAGCTGTGGATTCTTGAACTTCCCCAGAAGTATTCAAGGTCAGGTTGTATGGGGCTTTGAGCAACCTGATCTAATGGGAGGTGTCCTTGAACATGGCAGGGGGGTTGGAAATAGGTGGTAGGTCCCTTCCAGCCCAAACAATTCTATGATTCCCAAATATTTGGCTGTAAAAATCCATTATCTCTATACCTTTCCCATTCTGTCTCACTTTTACAATGCATAACTACTTATCCTTTTTACTTGCTTGTTCTTACATATCTACCTTTCACAGGAAGACATTCACTTCACCTTGTAAGTACTCTTGATACAGGGTAACCTAGGAGAATTAAAGAAGAAAATAATAGACCCTGTCAGGTTTCAGTACAGAGGATTGATTCAGTTAACCTCACTAATGTGTGGCTTCTCTTTTGCTGCATATCAGTGACTTCAGTAACTTCTACACCAGCTGAAGGACTCAGTGTCCAGACAATGTACTTGGTTTCCTTAATGTATTTTGAGGAAAATGTTCCAAAATTTTCAGTCAAAAGCCTTCCAAAAGAGTCTATGTAGCAGCTCCATGGCTGCTGTCATTTCCCCCAATACATGTATGCAAACTGGTGCATATGCAAAGCTGAAGACCTACCTACCATGCTTCCTATCTACTGTTTTGTGATTGTTCACTTTTCTCACGACACTGAAAATTCCCCTACCTTCTACTGTTCTACTTCTTCTTTATCTGTTGAGTACATGTGACAAGGCATGCTTGTCTTTATCATTTCATAGATATGTTGTTGCTATAGCACTGAATTTACTTTTCTATTTTAGACTTGCAACACTGAACTATAAATACAAAAACAAAATCTTCAAATATTTATCTTCCTGTTATACTGTTAAGACACCATTTTTGGTTTGCCTCAAAATTATATGAAGACACAAATTGTGTAATTGAGAAGACATATTTCAGGTGCTACATATGCAATTGTAAATATTTATTCATCATCTTTTTTATTTTAATCTATGACAGAGGCCCCTAATCCAACAGCTGTGGTGATGTAGGCAGTGTAATGGCCTGGGTAGGAAGACAGTATTATGTTGTGAGAGCAAGATAATAACTTTATGCAAAAATGATTTTCACTGTTCATTTTTCTAAAGAGCAAAATAATTAAAAGTACAGCATAATGCTCTGTAATTATAATCTATGTCATTTCCCCTGTTAAAAATACATTCTAATTGCTTTAAGTGAAAATACATCATTATAACTTCTCTTGAAAGGGAAGCTAATAAATAAATTAGTAAAATTTATTTTTTTATTCAGTCAGTACATTAAATCATGTTTATTCATTCGTCTGAGACTGGAACATGTTACATACATCTTCTTATGGAAAGACACAATTATGGGGAATGGCTGGGTCGTGGAATTAGCCAAGGGATTTTGAGTTTTCCACATCTTGTTTGAAGGTGTAAATCCCACCCAGCTTGGTGTTGACTGAAGCTTATTACCATCTGCTGCCTACACAAAGAAAATAAGTTATCTTTGCCCAGTTCCAAGTTCATAGGTGTCCAGTGTTACAGCAACTGAAAACAATTACCACTTATTTAAATAATGTCAGCAAAATGGCAGAAGATTTTAACAGTATAACAAAGATACTTATTTAATTTGATATGAGCATTATCAATGCTACATTTTGGGAAGAAGACGGATGATGGTGTGGACACAATATCAATTATTTTCTGTGTCAAATCATTGTATGTAGATGACTATATTCTTCCATAAAACTTAAAATATCTATTTCACCACATTTT
This sequence comes from Aythya ferina, assembly GCF_964211825.1. Taxonomy (NCBI): domain Eukaryota; kingdom Metazoa; phylum Chordata; class Aves; order Anseriformes; family Anatidae; genus Aythya; species Aythya ferina. The sequence goes on from NC_140297.1 coordinate 102,385,873, forward strand.
AAAAACTTAAGAAAGTAAAATACTATTTTTTATCTTTATTTTTATTTATCATTTATAAATTTAGGTTTTCTCATCTTGAAGTAAAATTTTAATAGCCAAAATACAGTTATAATAATTAGTATGGCTGTACTCAGAGGCTTAAAGAACCATTTTGGAGTATATAATTAATTATTTCAGTTTCTATGGCCCCTAGAGCAGCTGTGCAGGAAACTACTGTAAGCAGGAAGAGAGCAACAAAGAAAGTTATGGATTAAATTATCCAGACCCCTTATTATTAACCTTTAGGTGAACAGGGTTGATTCTTTTGTCATCTTAATAACCTCAGCTATAGCTTTGTTATGTGGAATAAGCAGCAACTCAGACAAACATCAAACTAACAATGTGACAGAATAATTACAGTGTAAAAGCATTGTGTTCTAACAGTATTTGAATTATACTAATGCCAAGTATGAAATTAAAAGGAAAGGAACTATTTGCCATGTACTTCACTCTCTACTAATGAGTCCCTTGTTCAGCTACTTGTTTGTAATTGAGCAATATGTTAGGTGCTGTAAAATCTTTTCACAGAACTTGGCCTGGAGAAAACTCCAGTATTTCCCTTATTTATTTATTTATTTATTTATTTTTAGTTCCAGAATAGATGAATATATATATATATACACATATATATCTATACACTATATAAACTATATATAACATGTACCAAAGTAGACATTGCATCGTGGGGGATGACTTCCAGTAAGTAAGCCCACAAAAGGAAAAATATGACATTTATTTTCATATCTAGATAATACAAAATGAAATATTTGTTTTAAATCTTTAAATTTAATTGGGAAAAACAATTAAAATCTGCAATTTACAGTTATTCTTTCATTAGTTATAAATAATAACAATAATTCCTGTAGTAGTTGCATTTCTTTAAAAAGGGCATTAGAACAAAAACTTCCCAACTGGCCTTATAATTGTTTTATGTTATCTCCATAACCACTACTCATTGTATTCACTTAATTCCTGTGATCTTCTGCTAAAGCAAAAAAGAAAACGTAATATGCCAGGCTTGAAAAATTCAATTTAAAAATAAAAGATAATACATTTGAAGCTTTTTTTGTTGTTGTTGTTGAGTTCACATATAGTTTTTAAACTTTCAAACAGTTCAGTAATTTTCTTTTGGTCTCTTGAATAAGGATGTCCCTTTTTGGTATGATCAGCGTTTAAATCAGTGGAAAACTTTCCATTTATTCCAGAACAGGATCAAGATCTTATTGTTTGCAGGCAGAAATATACTGAAACCCTGTAAGAAAGGTTGATCTTTTAAAACTGAATGAGTTTTAGTTCACAGAGCTTCTGAATTTCTTTTATTCAAAAGATGGTCATTTGTCTGAAGAATTAATGAGAATCATCTTGTTTTTCAGATCCATGTCCCTCTTTGGATGATAAATGACAAATATTAGGACTTTCTCATGGTACTAAGCACTAATCTCTTTACTGAAAAATAAGGATTTTGGCTAGGTAAACGGTCATTGCACTGTAGGTGTCCAGTACACAGACTGGCACTGGGTTTCATATGTATTTTGTATCTATCATTTAATAACAGTAATAATATGCACATAAAAATATTGATGTTCTTATGTAGATATTAAAATAAAATAAGGCAGCTATTGATTTCCTGAATCTGAAATCAAATTTATTCTATCCTAAGAAGTTTAGATCCAGATGAAACAAAAATATTATCTATTCATAAAAACAAGCATTACGGAAGAGTGCACAATTTGGAACTCACTGAGCACCTTTCTTAAAGCAATGAAATCAAAGATAAACAGAAAAGAAAAAAAAAAAAGAAAAAAAAAAAGACTGTGTAAATTGTAGTGGCCGCTAGTTATTTAGGTATCTAACTAGTCAAAATGTAAAGTAGGGATGGCAACCTGCTTTAGCAATTTGATTCACTCTGACCTGGAATAGCTTCTGCATATTTTACATGTCACCTTTACAGCAGAAAGGTTATCTTGCCAACAGCACTTTGTATTCATGGACACTCTTCCTCCTGCTGTAACTGAATAGACCTCTTATTCAGTTTTTCTGCTTCCCTTAGACACATTATCAAGGTTAGTAACATATTAAGAATTAAGTTAATAATGTTGAACAGTTTCAATAACTGAAAAAATATCAATCTTTCCTACTTCATCTCAGACAATGGAACTTGGGTAGCTGTAGAGAAGTTCCCTGTTGATACCATCACTCATAGTCCATTTAGCTACCTCATGTTTCAGACATTTGCATACAGAATCTCTTGACAGTTACAAGCAAGCTCCGTTTAGTTTCAGTGATATTTATTCTAAGAATTAGATATAGCTGCTTACATATGTGCTGATTCAAACTTTCACCTAAAACGCAAGAAATCATCTTTACTGAAACAATTCGTGCTTCAGCTTGCCTTAACACAATCCAGCTCTGTGCAGAAAGATGACACCCAGTTCATTCTGCTAAATAAGACTTGGCAGTCTCACTTTGACAAGTTATTTGGGATGAAGATTCTTACACAGACTTTTGTTACAGTTCTCCATGGGACAGAATTCCACTCTGGCTCTGAGTAACTACACATTTGTAAAAACTCACTTATGCTTAACAGGCACTCTTCCCAGTATTTACATCTTTCTTAAAAAGAAAAAAAAAAAAAGGGGGGATCATGATGTATGAAAGACATTCATTCATACTGCTAATACAAATTCTGTGTAACTAAAAGAGAAAGGTTTTATTTGATGAATCTTATATTATAAATTGAATATCATAAGAGAGGGTTTAATTACATATTTTTTTTCAGGTTTAATCATACCAATGCAGTGCAGTGCTACAATTAAGATAGAGCATGTTCATGATTAAGAAGAAATGAATTATTTAATAGTTGGCAAATACTGAAATATTGCTATTAATGATGTATTTTGAAATGAAGGCTGAAAAGAAAAAAATCTGAAGTCTATGATATGACAGAATTATGCAATGTCTTTAGCTAACACCATCAAATAGACCTAATTCTTAAATGAAAATGTTAATATACTTTGTCACATATTAAAAACCAAATATTTTTAATATAGAATCTGTATGTAATTGTAATATTTTTTTTATAACCTGAATTTTGGCCCATATTTTGGAAATTAGAGAATTTTACAAAAATGACAAAGAATCCAGAATAGGTGCACCATGTAGGTGCACGATAGGTGCAGGCATGTAAGATTTTGCTGATGCTTATTATAATAAAAGGAAAGAGAGAACAAGAGAGAAATTATGAAGACCTTTCATAGTTAAACTAACATGATTTTTTATATATACATATAAACAAACCTGGTGAGGTATGCTAGCATTTTGAAAGCTCTGCATAAGGCACCTATGCGACCTACTGAGGTTGACTCACACACATTTTCCTTAAAACTTAGGCAGTCCCATCCTAAGTTTTAAGGAAAATGTGTTTGAGTCAACCTCAGTAGGTTGCATAGGTGCCTTGGCTTTCTCATAGAGCAATTGAGATTGGCTTGTGCAAAACATGTTTCAAATAGAAAAATTACATTCTACATTGTAAGAGGCCACTAGCTTGCCATTTGCTTTGTGATTAAACGGCACAGGCAGTCTATCAATGTCTTCTACCTGGTTGTTTACACTCCATGAGATTGTATGAATGAAGGTTTTTAAAGTTTTCATTAAGTCCTCGGTTGCTGTGCATGCACAATCACAATGCCAATTAGTTTAAAGGTATAGGGTATATTTTACCTATTTTAAAGGTATAAGGTATATTTTATCTTTCTTGAGAGCCTTACTGCTGCTTTTTATACTTCACTGAACAATGCAAAATTCCAGTCTTTTGAGTGGTCTGTTACAATCATCCTATTTATATATAAAATATGTTCTGGTGTGTCAAATCAATTCCTTAATTTGAACTGTCAGTTGCAATAGCAAATTCTCACTTTGCCAAAAAACAAAAACAACAAAAAAAAGACTTCCCTTTCTCATTGGCAGAAAAGGCAACATAATTGAGCCCATAAACACTGGCATCTCTCCGCCACCTTCCTTCTTCCTTCAAGACACCTCCTGGTGTCTTGTTCTATTATTGTCTCCTCTATCTGTATAATGGTTTTATTTCTTTTTTTTCTCTCTCTCTCTCTGTCTTCTAAAGCCTGATCATGTAAACACAAAGACAAATTTGCTTTTTGTCTGAGCTGATTGAAGAAAACTATTGGAACATTTGCAGAACTAATTTCTGAGTTGACGAGGAAGAAATGTCTTGAATTGTAAGACTGGCAATCCAAGTGACTTATATCTCCATATGTTCTCCATGGTAGGTTATCCATCTTGAATTACAACTCCTCTCCAATGTACAATGTATTTCTATATTCAACAGTGTCATCTAAATTTATCAAGTGTTTAGTATAAAATATATATTTTTTCTTTTTCCTCTAAACAAAGGAAAACACAACCCTTACAACCTAATGGCACCATTTTATAATATATATATATATATATAATTGTTTATGCAATTGCTAGATTTAGCTATACTTTGCTATAGACCAAGCAGGCACTTCAGTAATAAATATAGATGTCCCTAAAGTTGGCAAGCTAAATTCAAACACACTGAGTAAATTAATATATCATCAGAAACTACATACATACAACAGTAAAATTTGTAAAATAGTTTTCAGCAATATTGTTAGAATACAACAGAAAAAGAAAAAAACCTCCGTCCTAACCACTGGCATCTTGTGCAGCTGAAAATTAATATATTATATTCTCATTTAGAGAAACTAACAATATCTATCTATCTAAGTGATAGATTTATTGTTTCTATCTTTACCCGAGACTTCAAATTTGCATTAATTTCTTATGCAATAAATGAATATCTTTTAGTTAGGAAAGCACAAAAATAATCCTTAGCCCATATTTAATCCATTTATCTTAAAGGGTGAAAATAGCAACCAATACTCCTGAATTTTTCTAAAGAATCAATTCAGGGCACAGACAAAGAATAGGAGGCAGAGCACGCACTTTTAGTAACTGGCTACTGAAATGGCAATGATACTGGCAATGGTGCAATGGTGATCCCAACAAAAACAGTACCTGAATTTTCTAGGAGGGACAATTCAAAACTAGCAGCATCTTATTTTTTGCAGTCATTTATCATTTCTTCAAATGTATTCTTGTGCAAAACCCTACCTTTTAAAAAATATTACAAGATTGCAAGCAAAGATATTTAAGACAGAATGCAAACATGCAAAAGTACATCTCAAAAATGACTACCTTGCTTTTTTAAAGCTGTTAAAGAGCATCAATAGGAATCCTGTGCATTCTCAGCTGAAACTCAGTGATAGACCTATAGCACTTTCCAGTATGCAAATATATTTGTCCAAATTCTTCAGGCATCAAAAATTAAAGCATTATTACTGTCTCATCTTTCCAAAAAATATATCTTTCAAAAACAAGATGGAAGGCATAGCATTCTACCCATAACAACAGAAACAAAATAGTAACACATAAAATCTTTCCTTCAAGAATGTCATTAAAAACAGATTCAACGAAGTTCTTAGTAAAAAATAAATAAATAAATAAATAAATAAATAAAAAACCCACTTACAAGCCTCCCTATTATAGAAGGAAAATGTGATTTTAAGATACAAGATTAAGATTAAAATACAGTAACTAAAAGACTAAACGAGTTAGAGAAACATCAGGGAATTCTTTGGAATACTTGATTCTATTGTGTTATTGGAGATGGGCAAGATGAAACCTCAAGGTCTAACTTGGTTTCTGCAATAGAACAACTCTATGGATAAAAGCATGCCATATTCTTGTTTATGGCTGGGTAAAAACTAGGAATTATCTTTTCATCTCCTTGTTTCACTTGATTGCGCTGATAATGGATATAGGAGATCCATGTCAATACCTCCAAACATGTTTTCTTCAGGATGTTATTACAAAGAAGCAAACACCATTGTTATTATTGTTATTATTATTATTTTAAGAGAAAATGACTTTTTAAAGAAATATTTAAAGTGCCTTCATCAGCTAGAGGTTATTAAGTTTTGTTGTTTTTTTAAAATTTTTGAATAATCATTCAGTAAACATCCATATGCTATTATTTTTGCAGGTTAAGCCCTTATAACTAACTGCTCGTCAGTAAGTACATTCTAGAACCCATTCTGAATCATCTGGGTCTCTCCAGTGACCTGGGTGACTAAAATTTGGCATTTCCATTCAGAAGCCAGAGCTGAAATGCTCATTTGAATTGCTTAGAATATTTACTCACCTAGCCTTTAAAACATGCTACAGTAATAGGGCTTACAGTTACTTACAGGTCAAAACATACATAAATATGCAGTGCTGGATTGCTATCTTTTGATGCACAATTTGGAAATCTCTTAAATCAAAAGAATAAAAACAGTGGTAATTGCTTATTGAGAACATAAAAGAAACATCAGAGAAAAAAGGACAAAGTAAGAATTAGTCAACAGGTTATTTTTATAGAATACTTCAAATAATCTGATTTTTCACTTTTGCATTTTTGTTAATCGTTGCTATATTGTAGATGTTACCACGATATTTTAAAAATCCTAAGCCTAACCATGTTGCAAAATCTGACAGACTATGTCACTCAAATTCAAAACTCAAGAATAGATATTAAATCTTTGCACCCTCGATTTGTATTTCAGTTAGAAACATCATTAGTAAAACTTTGTTACACACACTGTAGCCATTGCAAACGTGTAGAAAATCTTCCATGGAACAGGAATCCAAACATGTTGGAGGGGAGACAAAAAAATGGGCGCAGTAGGAAAGCACATACTATTTATTTTCCTTAAAAAATTACTACAGATTTTCTTTCTTGTTACAGTTAAGTGTCATAAAAAATGTTGTTCTGAAAGTAAGTTTCTATGGTGTTCTAAGGTATCTTTGTCAGCTTCCGGATGAAACATATTGTAGATTTCTTTTCTATAAGGTGTGTGTTTTGTTTTTGAAGGTTTTATTAACACAGCAAATGATTCTCGGGGCAATTTTGTGTAAGAAGTTTTATAAAATAATGTTCCAAGAAAGGCACAATATTACCGCACTTGTGAAACCAAAAAAGTCAATTAGCTTAGGGCTAATTTCTGCCTATTGCTGGCAGAAATTCATAGTACTAAATCAGCACCATCAGCAAAACTGTAGTTTGTGAATTGACTGAGAAAGCTTTCATAGCTAAGGTGAAATATAAGCATGAGTGACCAGTCAAGAATTTCCATTAACAATACCGACCAGAAAAATATCATTAATAGAATACAAAATAAAATAGATGTACACTGACAGCTCATTATGAAAACAGCACTTCATTACTGTTACTATACTTAACTTGGAACACCAGTATTCATTCATTAGATTATATATGAAAACAAAACAAAACAAGAAATACAAATACAAATCCTATAGACGGTTTAAATTTATTTCCAGTGACATGACTAATAACCTTTCAGATAATTTTAATAGGATCAAACTATTATAGCATTATGTTCCTTTTTCAACATAGTTAAGGAAGTATATAAATAAAACTATAAAAACTATATAAACAAATATATATAAAACTATATAAATAAATAAATAAATAAACTATAAAAACTATATAAATAAAAATGTATTTCATGATATGCTTAGGATTTTTAAAATATATTCTAATTTAATGAAATTGCACAATTTATACTCATGCAATATTTGCACTGTTCTGATTTATGGCTTAGTTCTAAATGTTCAGCTTTTGTCTACAAATATATATTATTTTTTTTCTCATTTTTTTTTTCTTCAGAACAAGAATATTAGCATTATTCTTATTTAACTATTAATTCAAAAGTTTTTATGAAGCATTGTAAATTTACAGAGTAAAAAACATTTGCAAATATATTTGCAACTGGTATATATAAAACTACCTTCCAAGCTTTTGTTTTTAAAGTTCTCTGCTGTCAATGCTGAAAACAAATGTAGTTTGGGAGAATGTGAGAATGCTGTTCTTCATTGCAAATAGTAACCAGGCTATAGTGTGTCTTGTTTATGTTAATTGTACAATGCCTACAAATGAATAGCTCTTCAGCTCAACCTCCCCAGTGAAATAAACATCATTCCTCCCAATTTCCAGATGTTCCTTATTATTTCTATTTCAAAGAGTGAAATCAACACACTTGTAAAACATTAACATAATTAAAATCCCACTACATGCGGATTACTTCAGTGATCAGAAATAACCTGAGGGCTTGTTCCCAGGATTTATATTTGGAAAGGAATTAGGAGAATGCAGTCCACTATGTAAACAGCTTCTGTTACAGCGTAGCCTATGTTTGGTAGCTCAACAATTTCTTACAAGTAAGAAAAAATAAAATTTCCTGTTTTGACAATATGTATCATAGATTTTAGGATTTTAACAGAAAGAGTTACAATGAAAAAAGTGACATTTTTCTAACAAAAGCAGATGTCACACACAGACATGATTTATGTATTTATTTTATTTATTTAATTAATTAATTTATTTATTATTAGAGATATACTACAGGGTCTGTAAATGGGACTGAGAATCCAGTGTCCACATAATCTGCATTCCACTTTGGATTTGTGTCTTGTTGCATTTGATAAAATGCTTTTATAGGTTGGAGTGCATAAGGTGCAACCCCAGCACTTCTCCTGGGATCTGTCTAGGTTTCCTAGTCAGAGTCCTCCAAGACTGCTTTGTAATACAAAGAGAAGTATGACTAGGGACAAAAAAAGAAGAGTACAATGAATGTGATATAAAACAATTAATGAAGGTGATCAAAAACAGAACTAGAAACAGAACCAATATATATATGTTACGTGTTACAATTGGTGTGGATCATTTAAACAATGTTAGTACTGACATTTGAAAATCATACATAGAGTAAAAAAGAAGGAACTTCCTTAATTTAAACTTATGTGGAAAACCGTGTAAAAAAAAAAATCATTCATCTTCTACTTAGAATACATATTGCTAACATTTAAGTGTTAAGTCTCTAACATTTAAGAAAATATCTGCATTAAAATAAAAAAAAGTAGTAATAAAAAAAATTGCACTATAAATCACACTTTTAATCTTTTATATTGTATTTTTTACTCATCTGGAGATAAAAATAGCATGTTGAGGAAGCTCTATTTTATATGCAACATATGTCTTACATGCTCTTGCAAGGAAGCTGATATGGTTCCTCTGGACTGAGAAGGTTACCACTGGGTTCATAAAACAACAATGACCATCTAGAACAACTCCCCCACTCAATTACAGGATAAATTCTTAATGATTTCCTGCTAATAACAAAGTGAATAGAAATGACAAAACTGTTTTTTGGAAAAAGAACAATTCAGTTCTTCACCTACAGTTTCAAAACATACAAGATGCTATTATATAGTATCTCTCAACTAATGAAGGCAAAAAAAAAGTGTTATCTTTGAATGAGTTTACTTAAAGTCAGCAGAATGATCAATAAATACATTTGTATATAACTTCATTCAATGTAATAGACTGCTTTTGGCAAACAAACAAACAAAAAACAAAACAAAAACAAAAACAAAACAAAACAAAAACTTAGATATACTGTACAGGTAACCTCTAGTCATTTACAGAACAGGTTTTATTCGTGTTGGCCAAATTTTGTGAGTTTGGGATGTGTTTACGAGATACAGAAAGAAAGTACATGCTGGAGGGAAGGGATGCCACCCAGACGGAACTAGACAGGCTTGAGAGGTGGGCCTGTGTGACCTTGATGAAATTCAACAGGGACAAGTACAAGATTCTGTATCTGGGATGGGGCAATCCCAAGCATAAACTTGCTGGGTGGAGAATGGGTAGAAAGCAGCCCTGAGGAGATGGAGCTGGGGATGTTAGTGGATGAAATGCTCAACATGAGCCAGCAACATGCACTTGCAGCAGAGAAAGCCATATCCTGGTCTGTATCAAAAGAAGCATGGCCAGCACGGAGAGGGAGGTGATTCTTCTCCTCTGCTCTGCTCTCATGAGACCCCATCTGGGGTAATACATTAAGCTCTGGGGCCCCCACCACAAGAAGGACATGTACATATCAGAACAAGTACAGATGAGGGCCATGATCATGACAGAAGCACCTCTCCTGTGCACAGGCTGAGAGAGCTGAGGTTGTTAGCCTGGAACAGAGAAGGCTCCAGGTAGACCTTATAGCAGCCTTCCTATGCCTAAAGGGAGCTTACAAGAAAGCAGGACTCTTTGTCAGGAAATGTAGGGATAGGAAAAGAGGGAATGGCTTTAAAATAAAAGAGGGTATGTTTAGGTTAGACATTAGGAAAAAACTCTTCACTCAGACAGTGGAGAGGCACTGGAACAGGCTGCCCAGAGAAGCTGTGGTTGCCCCATCCCCAGCAGTGTTCAAGGTCAAGTTGGATGGGTCCTTGAGCAACCTGGTCTAGTGGGAGATGTCCCTGCACATGGTAGGGGGTATGGAATTAGGTGATCTTTAAGGTCCCTTCCAACCCAAACCATTCTAGGATTGTCTGATACAGCAAAAATACAAAAAAACTATTTGCATTGCATAAATTATCTTTCTACTTTTCAGAGGATATAAGGAGGGAGACTGAAGGCCAGAAGTGTCTCAGAGCTTCCTTTTCTATTAAACAATTAAGGAACTAAACTTATATTTGCATATTGTACACATAACTGTTATGTTTATTTTTTTGTTAATTGTTGTACTAGAATTTATATAAAGTTATTTTTCAAAGATCTCTTGCTCTGTGTCCACATCTGTGGACAGAAATTAATGCCTGGGGAGTTATGCCTCATATAATTCTCATCAGTTCTGCAAAAATCCTGCCTGCTGTAGTTTTGGCTTAATGCTACTGAAGTAACAGATTGCGTGATATAAATAAAAACACAGAATAAAAAACATGAAACTAGGCTTCTCCCTTAGCTCTTCATGTGTACAGGTCAGGTCATTTGATGTATTCAATTTGCATTTCCTTTGAGCTAGAATTCGCATTTCTTTTAAGCACACATTAATGGTAATCAATGTAAAATTAGAAACACAGCTGTGGGATCTAGGTCTCAACTGCAAGGCAAAAACAGATGGAAAAGGATAGTGAATCTGTTTCGATTTTATCGAACTTTAACTCCTTCTTCAAGCAAAGAGCACCAGAAATTCTCTGAGAAGGAGATATTAGAGCACTGACTTTTGATAAGTTTTCAGTGACTGCGTGGAAAGGGAAAGAGATGCACATTTACGCACCACAGGTAGCAATCTCCTTGCTCTGCAACACAAACATCAACTTTTTTGTTTGTTTGTTTGTTTGTTTGTTTTTTTTAAGGAAGCATCCATTTTCAGAATGATAGCTCTGAAAATACAGGTATTAAGAACAGATATATAGTATAGACAGCAGCCATATAAAGTCCCTGTTCACAAATAATGAAAATGAAACGCGTTACTGCAACTAAGGACACTGACATGTTAGGTATCTTGGAAATAGTTACGAATAGAATTAGATGAATACATTCTGGCATGTAAATATGATAATGGCATAGTAGGTGATGTCATGGTGCTTTAAAGAAGAAAAAAGATTAAGTTTAATAAATTAAGACATCTACTCAGTAACATTCCACCAAAGAGATGAACTACGTGAAAGTATTTAAATTAGTAAACTGAAATTAAATGGACTAGTTAAAAAGTTAAAAGTCTTGCTAAGAAGAAATTATTTAAAGTATCTACTAATGTAGAACATCACACTGAATATATAAGAAACATGAAAAAGACAAAAAAAAAAGTGCCTTTTTTAACCATCAGAAACTGGCAGAAATAATCTGAAAAATGTATTCTCAAAAAAGTGAAAGTTATGTCCAGCTGAATAAAATAATTTGTAACAAGTTAAATGCAAAACTGTTAAGTCAGGCCAAAGAATATTTTGAGGTATAAAAAAATTGGGAAAAAAGAAGAAAAGAATAACCAATGCCAGGGAGTCTGGACAGTAAGAGTGTAAATGTAATGTTCAAAGAACATGTTTGTAAGATAAAAAAATAATAATGATTCTTTGCATCGATCTATTGAGGATAGTGAATGACACCCAAACCACTTTTTTTTTTTTTTCCTGACATTAAATAAGTAGCTGTCTCAGTTAAAGCATTAGTAATAGAGGCTTTAAAAAATAATCAATAAAATGACTAATAAAAGATTATTACAACTGAACAGCACCTATACAAGTGCTGCACAACTGAAGTACAGAAATTCCAAAAGATTGAGTGAATGAATTAGCCTTTAAAATGGTCCCATTACTAGTGTGATAAATAGTAACTGTGACCAAATTTTTTATTCCAACAGATATGGTACAAAATGCAGAGCAGGGAGCCTGACTTTCACGAGTAAAATAGTCAAAAACAAAGAACAGAGTTAATAAGAAATGGATAAGCATTCTAAAATTGTGAAATGTCAATGTAACTTTTGGAATCAGGGATACGGCTTCTTAGAACAGACAGTACAACTTGAACTTGAGAGAAGGGAAATAACAGTTATTAAAAGTAAATAATAGGTTCTGTAATGGGATAGACTAAAAGCATTGAAATGCCTCAGCTTGAAAAGAGAGATTGTGTGCATACATAAAATCATGCCTGGCATGGTGAAGATGGATAGGTCAAGATGGATTGCTCACTGATTCATAATGAAATATAAAACAAAACAAAACAAAACAAAACAAAACAAAACAAAACAAAACAAAATAAAATAAAATAAAATAAAATAAAATAAAATAAAATAAAATAAAATAAAAAAGGGGCATCAGATGAAACTATTTTTCATACAATAAATAATAAAGGAAGTACTATTCATATCCCTCAAAACAATCTTGTGGAATTTACTGTTTTAGCTTTATTAGATACCAATGTCTACTTAAACAGCAATTAAAAAATTTCAGAAGAAAATACTCACCATGAAGTATTCAAAATACTACTGACCTCAGTTTAGAAAACACTGAAAAGCACAAGCTCAGAAAAGAAGTATCACTCTAAATTTGCTGTGATGTTTTATTGTTGCTAACATAGGTATCTTCTACTAACTTCATTGGATACCAAGTTGGAGAGACAGTGTGGCCATTATGTGTTCTTACAGGAAGTATGTTTCAGAATACCTGTATCAATTTACTTTGCTATTTCTTTCACTAATTCTAATACACTATATTCTGTTAATTTTAAACGTCTTCATTTTCTCTCTGTGGACTGTGAGTCTGGAATCTCTCATATGAAATTTTGAGCAGAAAATCTGAGTAGAAAGAAATTATAGAAGTTTCTTCTATTGATCTTATGTGCTCTAAAGTCCACCCTGAAATCCCACAAACATTTTCATATGTGTTACTGTTGGCTCACATGAATAACAGAGGTCATAGCTGGCCATCACTAAAGCAGTGCTGGAAACCAGAGATAATAATAAGGGCTCCTGTATCCAGGAATATGGCCAGAAAGAATGCATTCTAAATGAGAACTCAATTTCACAACGTGGATGAGAAAATCCAATTTCATTTCAAATGTTGAGTGTAATTCACCCCATCCCTTTCAGAAACTTTCACGAGTTGAAAGCAAGACAGAGCAGCATTTCTACAAAGCATGACCTAGCATTTCAATAGAAAATCATCCTCTCTTCATGGAATATTTGAAGAAAAAAAAAAAAAGTGAAGATTTGATTGCTTTAAATGCTCAATAATGCTCCTTTTACATAGCCTGAGTATAAACTCCTGTGTATTAAAATGGTATGTCTGAGGAAAATACATTGAACCCTTAAAGCACCTACACTGTCAAGCAGTAAATCTTCCATTAGCAAACGATCTTCAAAAAAAAAAAGGGAGGGGGTCTTTTGTTTTTTTTAGAGAGAATCATGTCAGATTTGATAATCCATGACTACTGACAGATTCTAATACCTAATAAAAGGTCTTACTTTAGTCTCATAGAAGATACCTAAAATATGCTATACTTAGTCTCACAAGAATTGGGTGCTCCAAGCTTTTTATAGAAATGAATTTTACTTTCATGTAGTTATGTTTACTTGACCTTGCTTCATAGTTCTTAAATGTCCAGTGACCACACTGGGATGGGTGCAGAATACAAAAACCTTAACAAAAAATTATTTGAGCCTTTAAAGTTTTAAATATTCAAAAGAATAGTCCTGAGAAGAATTTATGTTTTGGTATTCAAGACCCCAGTCTGAGTAAGTTGTGATGAAGTGTGTTTTCTCTCTTATTAGTGGCAAATTGAGACAAACGTTAATGACTTCATTTGTTCTTCTATTTTAAATTTACATTTAGCAAACATGGGAGAAACTAGACCCAGCTCCCTGCAGAGAGCCATGTAATACTTTATTTTGGCTGATAGAGGGGGCAAGGAAACCTCATGTACTTGTTTCTTTTGAAAGCAAGATCACTTCCCTCATCCAGTGGCACAACTGTTCTGCTTCCTGGAAAGGAAAGCAAAAGCAAGGGAGACTTTCTGACCAAAGTGAGGAAGCTACTGACCACTTCCTATCCGTACACAGCCACAGGTTTCTGCACTACCATTTAATTACAAATCTTATCAAATACTTTCCAGTCACCTCCCTTCCTTTCACATAGTAGTAGAGGCTACTTTATAGTGGTAGAGAACACGGAGGACCCTTGTTAACAAATATATCTTTTCTGCCATATTGGAATTCAAAAAGATGTATGGTCGTGACTCTAACTGAAATAAACCAAACACTGCAAGGAACTATAACTTTTCTTCTGAAGCAATGCGTGAAAACAGTGTATATGCAAAATACTAAGGCAGAAAATATAAAGTTCAAATGCAAGACATTACAATAAAAAGTTTCTCACAGAAATCTGTAGAAAATACAGAATGTACACAATTCAGATGTATAAACAGGACCTGTATAAAGTTCATAGCCACCTACTCAAATCTCTGCTCTTCCACTGTCATGTCTGACCTCTTTTATTGTGAACACAACTTGTAATTCAGGAAAATACAGTTAGTGTCATAAAATTTTGATTTTAAAAACCATAACAGTTGAAACAGACCAGCCAAAAACCAAGTTTCTTTGGGAAACTCAGGATTGTGTATAATAATTATCTATTCTTTTGCAGCAATTTTGCCCTGTACAGTTTGCATGGGAAACCCTTATAGGGACAGTGTGTGGGATGAGAAAAAGGAAAATAAAACAATTGCAGCGCTTTTCGTTTCTCCTCCCCCAAGGCCTTTAAATTGAAGTATTAGCAGCTCAATGGCCATAATATCCTGGGCAGAAAGAACCACACTGCTGCTGATATAAATAAGTCATGGTGCCACAGGGCTGGTGAGAAGGGATTTCTCATATTGTACATCCTCCCTGCAGAGAATAGGGCAGAAAACTAACTCTCCATTCGTAAAACCACAAATCACAGTTTTACTCTTGAAGGTTCTGCAGTGAGAACAAGGAAGTCTTATCTCACATTCAGGTTAGCAAAAGTTAGCAAACTTATGGTTAATACTGTATTTTTAAAGATGACCAGATGTGGGAAAATCATTCCTGAACTAAGTATAAGCCCAGAGAAGAAAAATCTCTAATTCTTTCTGACATCCATTTTTTTTTGTATAAATTAAGACTTCTGGTAATTACCTATCCAGTAACTGATCCAAGAATTGGAAAAAGGAAAAAAAAAAAAAAAAAGGAAAAAAGAAATGTGAGATTTTTCAGTTTTCTCCTCAATTTACTTTCAACTACAGTCTCAAATAACATATGCCTTTTTTTTTCATGTGTTGGCCATAAACAAAATACTTGTTAAAATACCTGATTCAGAGACTTCAAAAAATGGTGCAAAATGAAAAGCAGAGTGGTCATGTTCACTAAATGGCAGTTAGATAAATCTCCCCATGTGGTTCCCTGAAACAATACTACCAAAAAAAAAAAAAAGGCATCCCTTGACATCAAAGCACAGAGGAATGCAATTGGATAGTTTTATTCTGCTCTTTTTGAGTGATGAAGGTAGTATCAAAAATAAAATAATGTTTATGACAAATAGATGCCAATCAGTTATTCTGAAAGATTCTTCTAAAGCTGTTTCCAGCTACTTAGGCTACAAGGAAAAAGCACTCACTCATAAACCAGCTTTCCCACAAGAACAAGGTGGGATGACAAGGTATATGGTCAAAACCCTTCCTGACAGTTGCTCTGATAAGGTTTCCTGCTATGATTCAGAGCAGAAGAGTATAGTAGAGGCTATTACTCACATCCCACTCCTTTAAGGAGCTACCAGCTGAGATAAACCACAGGTGTACTTGCATATTTATAAAGGATTCAGATATTCTCCCACCTTTGCATGAAGATACCAGAACACGGCATCAAGGCCGTTAAGAAGACAGTATTTGTTTTGACATTTGAGCAGAACTGGCCTTTTACTAAGGATAATCTTGCTGTAGGATGTGGAAAAGGCCAATATAAAAATTACCACAAGACACTGAGAGGATTTCACTGCAGAGCTGTGCCACAGTGCACCATGCACTCTGTGGGACCATGCAATTCCATATAAAAGGAAGCAGAAAATTACTCTCTTTAGCAAGATAAATGTCCAGTTTCTATCTACATGCCTGCAGTCTCTCTTTAACCCTGAGAATGTCAAAGACAGTGCAAGAGATTCTACACACAGTACAAGGTGGAAACACTTTAGTATTGCCTTGCAAATTGAAATGGTTTGAAGCTGGGTGCTCAAAATCTTCAAGAAGTGCAAGGAAGATGAGCCTGCTGCATGTCACTGAGCTTTACCAATAGATAATCGGTTGGTGCTTTTATACCATGGATATGTGACTATGTCTACTTATATCAGATGTTATCCATCCATAAAGAAAATCTCAAGAAGGGCCTGCCCTCTTGGGAGGAGTATAGAAGTGTTGTCAGGGCCTGCAGGGATGCAACAAGGAGGGCTAAAGCCCACCTAGAGATGAGGCTTGCAAAAGAGATAAAAGATAATAAGAAGGTGTTTTTTTTTGTTTTGTTTTGTTTTGTTTTGTTTTTTAAGTATGTAAACAGTAAAAGGAAGACTAGGAATAATGTGGGTCCCTTGCTGAACGAGAGGGGTGTCCTGGTAACGGGAGACACTGAGAAGGCGGAGATACCGAATGTTTTCTTTGCTTCAGTCTTTGCTTCAGGGACTCCCCCCTGGGACTCCTCGACCCTGGAGGGAGGAGAAAGAGTCTGGGAAGTGGAGATCTACCCCCTTGTTGACAAGGGAGTGGTTTGGGAGCATCTGAGTGGGCTCAGCGCACACAAATCCATGGGTCCCGATGGGATGCATCCATGAGTGCTAAAGGAATTGGCAGAGGTGATTGCTGAACCACTATCATCTCTGAAAAGTCCTGGAGAACAGGAGAGGTGCCTGAAGATTGGAGGATAGCCAATGTCACTCAGGTCTTCAAGAAGGGCAAGGAGGATCTGGGAAACTACAGGTCCGTCAGTCTCACCTCTGTCCCTGGAAAGGTGTTGGAACAGCTTGTTCTGGATGCCATCTCCAAGCAACTGGAAGAGAAGAAGGTTATGAGTAGTCAGCATGGATTCACCAAGGGGAAGTTGTGCTCGACCAACCTCATTGCCTTCTGTGATGGCATCACCAGCTGGGTAGATGAGGGGATAGCAGTGGATGTCATCTACCTTGACTTTAGCAAGGCTTTCGATACCGTCTCCCATGACATCCTACTAGCAAAGCTAAGAAAGTGTGGGACAGATGAGTGGACGGCAAGGTGGGTTGAGAACTGGCTGAGTGGCTGAGCTCAGAGGGTGGTGATCAGCGGAGCAGAGTCTGGCTGGAGACCTGTGACCAGCGGTGTTCCCCAGGGGTCGGTGCTGGGTCCAGTCTCGTTCAACATCTTCATCGACAACCTTGTTGAGGGAATAGTGTCTGCCCACAGCAAGTACACTGGTGGCACAAAGCTGGGAGGAGTGGCTGACACGCCAGAAGGCTGTGCTGCCATTCAGCGAGACCTGGACCAGCTGGAGAGATGGGTAGGAAGAAACCAAATGAGGTTTAATAAGAGCAAGTGTAGAGTGCTGCACCTGGGAAGGAACAACCACATGTATCAGTACAGGCTGGGGGATGACCTGCTGGAGAGGAGCTCTGAGGAGAAGGACCTGGGGGTCCTGGTGGACAACAGGTTGACCATGAGCCAGCACTGTGTCCTCGTGGTCAAGAGGACCAATGGGATCCTGGCGTGCATTAAAAGGAGTGTGGCCAGGAGGTCAAGGGAGGTGATCCTCCCCCCTCTACTCTGCCCTGGTCAGGCCTCACCTGGAGTACCGTGTCCAGTTCTGGGCTCCCCTGTGCAAAAAAACAGGGATCTGGAAAGAGTCCAGCGGAGGGACTCAAAGATGACACAGGGCCTGGAGCATCTTCATTATGAGGAAAGGCTGAGAGACCTGGGTCTGTTCAGCCTGGAGAAGACTGAGAGGGGATCTCATCAATGTGTATAAATACCTGAGGTGTGGGAGACAGAGGGATTTGGCCAACCTCTTTTCAGTGGTTTGCGGGGACAGGACAAGGAGTAATGCTCACAAGATGGAGCACAGGAAGTTCCGCATCAACATGTGAATTTCTTCACAGTGAGGATGATGGAGCACTGGAACAGGCTGCCCAGGGAGGTTGTGAAGTTTCTTTCTCTGGAGATATTTAAGGCCCATCTGGACACCTACATGGGCAGCCTGCTCTAAGGACCCTGCTTTGGCAAGGGGGTTGGACCCGGTGATCTTTCAAGGTCCCTTCCAACCCCTTCAATTCTGTGATTCTGTGATATTCAGAGCTACATTGTGACTCACCACTGTTCTAGGGACAGTGGTTCTGTTCTAGATACAAGGACCCCTGAAAACAGCTATGGGCTGAAGGAAAGAGGAACAAGTAGTGACTTTTTTAAGAAGTGAAGAACACTTTAGCAGGTGTTAGACCACATGACCCATAATACGGTTTTATTAATTTGAACTCATTATAAACTAATTATAAACTCATCTCCAGGTCAGTATAATGTTATTTTCCATTCCATCCCTAAGTGAAGAATGTGTAGTAAGTACTGCACATTTTTAATTTCCTAAGCATTTTATGACTGAGGCTTAAGTGAAATTTTCTTGTGAGATACTAATTCTCTCTTTAGCCTGTTACTATACTTTGCCAATATTTTGCCCATGTTAAAACGGTTCTGATCATATTCAGGAACCTTTCCAAATTGGGCTGTTATTTATGTCATTCAGCAAACTTATTTTTCAGCTTATTTTCCTTGGTCAGACCATACTGTACACTTAAAGAATTTGATTCCTTTTTTTTTAATTTAGGTCTACACAGAGGTAAGTAATTTGTGGTTTCTGTTATCAAAGAAAGAGCACAGAAATGCTCTGGATTTTCACATGTGACGTTCTCTCTTTTAGTCAAATTCAGAAAAATAAAGGAAACAAAGCTTGTTAGCAGAAAGACTGCTCTGCAGCCAGTGGTACCACTGATGTACCATATTAAGTGTAGAAGAACATCGTAAGATGAAATGAAAGAAGAAGGTATTACCCACAATGGCCATTCTATCTACAGAAACATTTTTTTCATCCAAACAGCTAAAATATCACACATTTTAAAACCAGATTAATCACTGCACGACAGGTCTGTTGGGAGAATGTTGGGAAGACAAAACCACACATTTTAATGTCCTAGACCAAAGAGTTTCCTTTGCTTTTTATTTTTATAGCTTTTATTTTGTCTCTGCATGTTACAAGATAACAAAGACTGATTAGCTGGGCATCCATTAACTCCTCTGGAAGTGATGGGATTTATAATAGCAGCAAAGCTGCCAGTTTTCTATTCTGTCTCTTGGGTAATTAGAGAATAACTGTCTTCCAGATGTGCTGGCAGTTTGCACTATATCTAGTCTGTCTTAAATTCTTTCCCTCAATTCAGTAATTTTTATGCTAAAAAGGAAGCATTATATTGTTTAGAAATGACAATAAAATGTAGTCCGAATTTGGACTTTATACTGAAAAGTAATTTATGTACACAGTTTTTTATGATGCAGAAAAGTTGGGATGTTGCTGTCTTTGTACTATGCATCAAATATATGCAAATAAAACACTCTTGATGCCAGAACAGTAGGGCAGACCAAAAGTGTTCTGGGATGTTTCTAAACTGGCTAGAGCAACTGCATATTTGTCTGTCTAACACCCCTGAGCCACTCTCTTCCAATCCACTGGTTGCAATGGCTTCTCAGGTACTAATTGCATCACCAGAGTGTATAGAAAGGATAATAGATAGCATCCACTTGCTAACAAATCCCCTGCTATCATTATTTTCAAATGCTTTTCCAGGAGCCCCTGTGTATTGCCATACAAGGTCTGAACATTTTTGCATTCCTAGACTGAGGGACATACAACTAAAGGATCAAATAAACCATCTCACTACCCCATTTAGAAAAAGCTATTTGTTTGCAGACCTCTGCTGTCTCCCTGCACCATAGGCAATTTCACATCACAATCCATTTTTAAAATGACCTAAAGATTTCTATGCAGTCCTACTCTAAAATGCTGGTCTCACCTCTGTGTTAGAATAATTTCAAATGTTTATCTATTTTTCTTTTTTACACTTTAAAGTATGTGGACAAAAAAAAAAAAAAATTTTTTTTTTTTTTGATAAAATCTGTGGTTTACTCTCAAAATATTTTCTTTGAGAAACACAGTGCAGAATTCACAGCAAAATTTACTGCTAAGTTGTCCAGTCTTCACTGTAGTTTAGCAGGCCAGGTCAGTGAACAGACTGCAGCTTGGGTTTATTCTTAGGTACATTTACAGCAATTACTTTGGATTTTTCACACGAGTTTAGTTAAGACTACCTTATAAACCTTTGTTAAGGACCAGCAAATTGTATTTCCTTCTCTGAACTCTTTCAATGTAAGTTTACAGGCTTGATTTTTTCTTTGTATACATGTCCCTATTACGGTTCTTCATATTTGTTTAAACTACCTCTTTAATTTACCTAAAACATAGCATATTCTAATAATATTTTTCACACTATTTGCAGTAGCTTACAACATGTTGTAAGTTTAAGGAATGCTTTCTCCTTTTTCATTGATGTCTTTGGTGAAAGTACTTGAGAGTTTGGATCCACAACATTCTCAATAAAATTTAATTTTATTCATCCTTCCTTTTTAATACTTATCTAGTGTTCCCTGAGCACTAGATCCCTCAACTGATTTTTTTATCTGTTTCTAGATGTTTGCCTTTCTTATGAGATGGTAGCAAAAAACATTATGGAAGTCTACATAAGATATAATCTACTTCTTGTAAAAGAGCAGTGCCTATCATCATAAAAACTGTATCACTGTAACAGAGTAATTTTGACAAAGGACTGGTGATAACGTGATAAAGAGTATATATTAGTAACACATAGTTTCAAAAGCATTGTCTGTCTATCTACAGTATGTCTCTTAATTAACCTATTGTTTTTGTAGATTAAATTATTCTAGTTTAACCGGAAAATAATAAGGTTATTATTCTTGTATGTAAGGCATAAAAAATAGTATTGTGTTACTAAATGTTATATTATCAGGAAGCCAAATCTCATAGGCTTCTGAAGAAAAAAACAGGGACTACTACATCAGAGGACACAAAAGTAGTAATACAAGATACAAGAAACTTCAGAAGCACAAAGATAGATAGCTCCTAATGGTATTAACGCATGTCATAAATGATCAGTTATGGCAAAATACAATAACAGTACCTTAAAAGGTTATTTAAAGTATAACTCAAACACATTTAGAACTGTGCAGCAACCTACTGTATCTGCCCATGACTGACAGCCTAAGCAGAAATGTTTTTTTAGTTATATGTAGTTTAAATACAAAAAAGGACAAACAAAACAAAACAAACAACAACAACAACAAAACAGCTAGGTGGAATGCACCTTACAGCAGAATCAGTTATAGACGATAGATTACTCTAATATCCTGTACTGATATAGAGGTATAGGTAAGTATTACCTACTATATATACACATCTCATATATCTACTGTATATATACCTTCTGTTTCTGCTTTTTAAGGGCTGGTACCCTAACCTTGATTATAATTGCATGCAATACACTTGGACATTTCCAAATGTATTTTGTAAGAATCCACTGCAAAACAAATATGAAAATAATTCATAAATATTTATTAAGTTGACGAGAGATAATGCTACTTCTCAAAATATGATTTACAGTATCATGCAGTTAGAGCAGCAGACATTGCTAAATTTCTCTCAAAAAGTATAATTTATTTATATAATATAACAAATTAAACTGAAGATTTCTGTAATGTCAGCAGTTCTCCTGTTGCACTTTTGGCAATTCCTATTTCATTTTGAAATACAGTTTATTCTACCCATATTTTATTAATCCTGACAGAGTAGCTAGTGAGAAAAATACACCAAATTAACATACAGCCTGATAGAAAGACTACTTTTGGTTCAAAAAGATAAAACCAGAGCCAGTAAAACAATGTTGTCTCATAAACTCAGTGTTTTGTAATCAAAATATAATCCATTATAAAGGAAAAAAATATGTTCACATGACTACTTACTACTTCACACATTTTTCAACTATTATTCAGAGAAAGTTCTAGGCTGTGAGGTATCATTCAAATGTGATTCAAATTGCAAAAATGATTATAATGAGAGTTGTTATAAAAATAGAACTGCATTCACGCAAGAGAGCTGGTGCACTCAAACACTCCAAATAAAATTGAGTTACATTTAAATATTTGAAAAAGTATTCACAAAGCAATGAAAGGATGCTGAGTTCAAATTACATAATTTAGGAGGGTCAAAGAACTCTAATATTTTAAGATCGCACAGTGGAAGGAATAATATATATTATATATATATATATAAAAATATAAATATTTATATATATAAAATATTTTTTTCCAGAATGTCATTTAAGTTTGATAGAGCAATAATCTCATATCTAATTTTAGGGAGTATTTATGTACATCACTGCAATTAATTAAACCTTAGAAAGTAACCATATATGTAGAAAATCTTTCTAATCTACTAGAAATAACCAAATTATATTATACCACCTTATGATACAATTTTCATGAAGTCTGCATTGAAAATGCATTTGCTTTCTTTGGAGTTCCCAGTCCCATATTTTTAAATGCTTCTACAATTCCTTTTTCATCTCATTAAATGCCATATCCACAAGTATTACTTACTCAGATAATGATATCTGATAAATCAGTGTATGCCAAATAAAAAAAAAAAAAAAAACAAAAACAAAAACAAAAAAAAAAAACTATTGAACTATTAGTTCTTCCATTATCATGCTATTGGGTTGCTTCTTCTTTTAATACCTGCCCCCATAGTAATAGTCACCTCTGTGAAAAAGGCTGGAAAAAATGCTTGCTACCATAAATCATGGGCAGGAAGGGCAGGAAGGCTCTGCAAGAGGATCTGGATAGGCTGCACCGATGGGCTGAGGTCAACTGCATGAAGTTCAACAAGGTCAAGTGCTGGGTCCTGTACCTGGGGCACAACAACCCCAAGCAGAGCTACAGGCTGGGAGAGGAATGGTTGGAGAGCTGCCTGGCAGAGAAGGACCTGGGAGTGATGGTGGACAGTCGCCTGAATATGAGCCAGCAGTGTGCTCAGGTGGCCAAGAAGGCCAACAGCATCCTGGCTTGCGTAAGAAACAGTGTGGCCAGCAGATCTAGGTGCTTGTCCCCCTGTACTTGGCTCTGGTGAGGCTGCACCTCAAGTTCAGTTTTAGGCCCCTTGCTACAAGAAGGACATTGAGGTGCTCGAGAGAGTCCAGAGAAGGGCGATGAAGCTGGTGAGGGGCCTGGAGAACAAGTCTTTTGAGGAGTGGCTGAGGGAACTGGGACTGTTCAGCCTGGAGAAAAGGAGGCTCAGGGGCGACCTTATCACTTCCTACAGATACCTCAAAGGAGGCTGTAGCGAGGTGGGGGTTGGTCTGTTCTCCCACGTGCCTGGTGACAGGATGAGGGGGAATGGGCTAAAGTTGCACCAGGGGAGTTTTAGGTTAGATGTTAGGAAGAACTTCTTTACCGAAAGGGTTATTAGGCATTGGAATGGGCTGCCCAGGGAAGTGGTGGAGTCACCATCCCTGGTGGTCTTTAAAAGACGTTTAGATGTAGAGCTTAGTGATATGGTTTAGTGGAGGACTTGTTAGTGTTAGGTCAGAGGTTGGACTCGATGATCTTGAGGTCTCTTTCAACCTAAAAATTCTGTGATTCTGTGATCATCTTCCAATATGAAAAAGAAAAGAATAGGGGAAAAAAAGACCACAGAATCATTCAATATATGAAATCTCAAAGAAACAACTCCTTGAAAATATAGAAGACAACTTAATCCTTCTCAAATTTACTTCTTAAAATCCAATAAAAATGAATTTCACATGCAATTCTATTGGGAGTGCATGGGAGTCCATTGACCCTCCTACATTACATAATTGGAACTGAATATCACTTAATTGATTAAAAATCACTTATTGTAATGAGAAATGTCAGGAAATCTAGTAAATGCTAATAAGCTAGACTAAAATTTACATAGGAGGGTGTCTATGTGAGACAGGGTACTGATACTTCTTCACAGTGCTAATTACCCTACTTTATTGATTCCCACACTTTCATTTATTTACTTTCCAGTGTCCTCCCTAGTTAATGAGAAACACTTTGAACCTAATTGAAGTGTTTCCTTTTCACCCTTCATATTTCCTTTTCACCCATCATTGACTTAAACAAAAGTTTTGCCCGAGTAAAAACTGAGCAAGCACTTTTTGACGCTGTTTTTCTCTTTTGTCTAAGAAGACAGATAAACTTCATTCAGTCAGAGCCAATGTTACAGCAGTTTTCCAGCTCATAAATCATAATCTTTGCTTGTTTGCATGGTTGTTATTTGTACGATTCTGAAAGTTTTATTCCTCTTAAAAGACAATTTTTACTGCAACTCACTTAAAAATAAAGTGTAATTAATATTTATAGCTGCCTTTTAACAACACAGGTTTAATTCTTATTATATACAATCTCTTTTGAATTTCTTGGAAAGTATTTGCTTAAACTAATTTATGGTTACATCCCAAAGCAAAAAAAAAGTACGTATTCAAGAAATAAGAATGAACTAAAATGATTATAAATACATTAACTATACTTTCCTTCAGCAGCATATAAAGCTGCTGAAGAAAACTTGCGATGTGTTTTTGACAGATGGAACCTAAAATACTGGATTCTTTTGTTTTGTTTCATCAACAATTCTTATGGCCCCATGCTCAAGACAGGCCCAGCTACTTGCTGGAAACAAAAGTCATGCTGTAGATGGTAGATGGTCAGGTGTCAGTCTATACTCTCTTAACCAAACAAAGCAAATCTATCATAAGCCTGGAGCAAAAGACTGGAAAAAATAATGAACCATGAATGATTGTTCATTCAAAATTTATCTACTATAGATTAATATTTATTACTTTTTAAAAATGAAATTAAATCTTGTCATCCTGTCTTCTTGCATGGAACACATATAATACATCCTTCCTTTTCCTCCAACAGAAAACCAAATTTTATTCTGCATCCATCCCAGTTTGACCATTGTGTTGATGAAATAATGGTAGTGTCCAAAGCTCCAGATCTCAAACTATAAAAACAACAAAGAATTAGAGACTAGTTATCTGCATTGAATTTTTAAATAACTTTGAAAATAAAGTTTTTTGTTTGTTTGTTTTGACAATTGTGTTTACTATTTTCCAAAGGAATTCGCTTCTTTTTTTTTTTCCTTTTTTTTTTTCGTAGGAGATAATAGCAAAATATAACTACCTTCTAACTTTAATCACAACCCACTTCAATTATCTTACTCCTATTCAAAAATGTACCAAAGAAAAAATGAGCAGTGTATATAATTAAGACCTTGTAGTGTGACATATCTTAAAATGAGTCTTGAACTCAGTAGCATAGATTTTGGACACAGATTCGTTGTCCCATCCTATGACAGACAAAAGGGTGTGGACCAGTTTGTTCTCTCCAATGTAAAAACATGGGAAAACTTCAAAGTGGAGATTGATGTAAATATCTCCTTGTGAGTATACAGAAGGTGATTATTACATTTGAACTACTTTTTTGATTATGAATTTGAACTACTATTAGTTGTACACTGGATGTCATCATGACTCCAAAGGTACATTACAGACAAGTCAGCACTTTTCTCAACTGTTTCAACAGTGATTTTTTTTTTTAAGTTATGTTCAGAACTAACTTTACCTGCCTTTATACATTCACAGCATTTATAATGGCCTAGAATATTGACTATTTAATACAGAGATATTATTTAAAGTATTTTATAATGAAAGAAGATTTAACAACCTTTAGAGCGGCACAGAGGTTAATACTGTCATCACCTTTTTATAAATGAAAAGGCATCTATCCTAGCATAATTCAATATACACAATTGAAATCAATGAGAGTTCTATATAAAGTGCAAGTGTAGAGAATGATGCGTAATGTCAAGAGCTTCTATTTATAGTCACATATTTATAGTGAAAGAAGGAAAAAAAAAAGGAAGAAAAAAGAAAAAGTCAAGCTTGAAAGAAACTGATTTGTTTGAAGGAAAAAAAATATCTTACTGTATAAACATAACCATGATAGAGCAGATACTCTGTTAAATGTCTAAGGCACTGTTCTTGAGACTCACTTTTTTTTTTTTTTTTTTTAAGTATTCAAAAGGGACCTTTATTTCATTTGACCTTCCATAGAGTAGGAATTGATACCATATTTTCCCTTTTCAAGACGAAGCACAGATCTATTTTAAACTGAAGCAGAACACTTATTTGTACTTCTATAGCAATATAGAAGTACATTCTATAGAATTAACCATTCTTCAAATACACTTCTTAATGATTACTGCCTATATTGCCTACTTAGTTGCTGAGAGATGAGCCATAAGACTTAAAGGGTACAGTAACAGGAATAACAGTGCATAAACATTTATGAATATGCTGTCTACTTCTAACTTAATAACTCAAGCAATTGCATTCTCTAGCCACAGACTCTTAATAGAACATCGTACTGCTATCTGCTAGACGTTCGCTGTCTTAGAGCTAGTATGCTTAACTTTCAAGTTACCTCTGGAAAATTAAAGATGAACTCATTGAATCCAGCAGTTTGAGGAACAGTAGTAACCACAGAATCACAGAATAACCTGAGTTGGAAAGGACCCACAAAGATTACTGAAGTCCAATGCCTGGCTCCACAGAGGACCATACAAAAGTCAAATCACATTTCTAACAGTGTTGCCAAAATACTTCTTGACCTCCAGCAGGCTTTCATAATCTACCAGTAAAAACCTGAAACTCAGTATGCTCTGAAACACTTGTCTGAAAAATAATTAGTGAGCTTCATAAAGTGCAGTGAGTTTACTAACAGAATAAATTTCAATTGTGGATATAAATTTACCTGAAACTATGCCTTGACTAACTACAGTGCTTAAATTCATGATTAAGAAAACTGTGGCTTTAATAGATTATTATCAACTCAATAAATTGTAATGTGTTACTTTAAGCTAAAACCATTATTTTTAGTATTTCCAATACAACAAGCCACAGCTTTCAATTTGCAACATAAAACATTAAGAAATAATTCCAATATTTATATCAATTAAAAAAAAAAAAAAAGCAGTTAAAGAAAAGAACATGAAAAGTATTGCTACAGTAATATTAAAAACTGAATTTTGCAAATCATAACAACGAAATGTAAATAGTTTATTTTCTATTCTTCATCCTTTTTAGCTTTTGCTACTTAATTTGCTCTTTATTAGTAGCCATGTTTCTTCTGGGTGGCAAAGTATCCTGCCCAGCCACATAAGACTACATTTATCTTTTCACTTAAACACTAAGTATTCTACTACTTGAATACTTTGAATACTACTACTTGAATACTACTTGAATACTTTTCACTAGGAATACTAACCTAGCTAAAATTACAACTTTCCAGTTGAACTCTGGCATATTTTACTATGACATCACTTGATTACTGTTGGCTACGTGAATTAATCAGTGCTAAGATATAATGACTTTAAAAGTAGAAAAGGTGATGCTGTTATTGAAAATGGATTTTGGTACGGCTAAATGAAATTTACATCATCAGTTATTATTGAGAAACTAACATTTAAAGCATGATAGTTTTACTTTTTCTGTTGAAATCAGAAAAACATGAATAGCAGACATCTTATTTTAAGATGCTTTTAACAGAGGAAACAGTATTTCCAGACTATGCTATTTTATGGTTTCATTTCATTATATTAAAAAAGCTGCTATATTTTTCTGAAATAAATATATACAAATATTCATTTTCAGATTTACTACAAGATGTAACACAAACACACAAACATTGCCTTCAAATAAAAGACTGCATTAATCTTTATTCTTACCAAAAAATACCCCATTCTTCCATGACTTCAGCTTTTCTATCTTTTTACAGAAAAAAACAGTGAATACTATGATGGCAGTTGCTGTTCTCAAGAAAACACCTAATAACACCAGGAACTAAAACTTCCTCCTTTCTTTAAGATCTTCAAAACATCCAGCAGGTATGTAAAACCTGTATTCTGGACAAATGCAGGTATGCAAAACCTGCATTCTGGGCAAGCCACCATCACTACAAGAGTCAAGTTTTTCTTTTCTCATAAAATTTCAAAGCCTATCTAAAAGCCAGTTTCAAACCTGTTTACAAAATCCAGTAAACTGAGACGGGGCATGATGTGGATTGAGGGAAAATGAAAGATTTTCAGTGGTCCTTTCCTATCATTGGTTGGTGGGAAGATGTAAGTTGCAATTGTCCTATACTGATTTGTACACTCATAGGCCAGCTGGTGACAGTGTCAGAACAATTCCCTTACTGCACTGGAATGCCTTCTGAATGAAAAGCCCAAAATGGGCTGGGCTATGGGTGAACTGATCATCACCTAGGCCAAAAAACAAACATCAGAGTCTTAAAACAACCATTCTTACTCTCACCCTATTGTATTCAGAAGTAGGTCTGAAATGTGCACTAACGTGGAAAATCATGCATTTGCATATCAGTAACATACATCAAGATAATGTGTAAAGATACACATCAAAATGTGTATCTTGTCACCATTTCTCTCTGCAACTTCAGCTACACGGCTCCTTCAACCTAGCCAACAATCCTTAACCACGTGCCCAAGGTGCAAGACCCAGCTATGATATGACAGAGCTGCAAAACTGTCTCCAACTGCTGAGAAAAAATGGTGAGATATATAAAAGTATATATATATATATCTGTATAAAGTATATATACAATATATATATAGTATATATATATTGTGTATATATATATAATGTATATAGTATATATATACATCTGTATAAAGATAACAAAAGTAAAAAATATAGACAGAAGTAGGGTTAGTGACCACTAGCAACTCAAGGACTCTAAAAGTGCCAATATGGAAAGGTGAAAAACCCTAAAGGAAAAAAGGTATAGAAAACAACAACAACAAAAACTACTTCCTCTCCTTCTAACTGCTACCTGCCTGGCCAGCAAAGACTTTTGGCTACCTCATAGCCAAAGTATGTCAACGAGCATGTTAATGCTTAGCCTAAGACCTTGAGTAGTATGTTTGGCAATAAATTATTGCTTTACACTTTCAAGTTATGTATATAATGTTTGCAGAATCTCTTTGCACCAAACAAGATGCCCAAACAAGCTGACCCATAACAAACCTCCACTACTGTTAAAAATTTTGGCTAGACAAATAACACTTGGCTGACATCAACCTGGGATAAGGTTTATATGCCTGAATTTGGAAAAATCAAATATATTAAGTTTTATGTATAACACGCTTTTATTTAAACATTTGTGCTTGTAAATTGGTTGACACATTACAATGTAAGGACTGCTCCTGAATTTAGGATGCTGAACTACAATAGTTTATATTTTATGTAAATAATGTGTTCTGCTATCTATAGCTGACTCAGTGCATTTCTTTCTAGCAGGTTATAGATTGACAACATGTAATATATGCCTTCCTGCCTCTTGTCTTCAGCAATACAGTATACCTGGGCATAAAGCCACCAATCCTCAGGAACATACAATATTTACACAAGACCACAAGAAACGCACTCAGAAACATAAGAAACTGAGACTATAACAGATCCATACTCTGACAAAATTGTGTTCTAGCAGAACACAATCAAATGTCTTTATTCTTATGTAAAACATTCTGAATTCTTGAATCTAGGACACCAAGGAAATATACAAAACAATGAGAAAAAAGATCAAGGTCAAAATTCCTGTTTTTTAGATACAACTGACGCTGTATTTGGGTATATAAATTTATTGAAAAAGCGATATTCAATGTAACAAGCCTGATACAATTCTGGAATAAACTTTGTGATACAAGAAAGAACTGACATTTCAACAATTTCTGTCTGTATTTTCCAATTCATGCCTCTACTGGAAGCCAAACCCAACAGAAAAAAATATTAAAATATATTTAAAAGTGCTTTGTATTTTTCTTGGGTGGTTGACAAGTTATTTGATGGATTATAGGAAGATGCACAGGCCATTAAAAAATGATCATAAGAGCCTATACTTATAAGATATAAGTAAGACATAAGAGTCTACACAACTATGAGAGAGTCCAGAGGAGGGCCACAAGGATGATCAGAAGGCAGAAGCACCTCTCCTATGAAGACAGGCTGAGGGAGTTGGGGTTGTTCAGTCCAGAGAAGAGAAGGCTCCAGGGAGACCTTATAGCAGCCTTCCATCACCCAAGGGGGGTTGGGGAGGGACTCTACCAGGAGGTGTAGTGGGAGACAAGGGGGAATGGCTTTAAACTCAAAAAGGATAGGTTTAGATTAGATATAAGGACAAAATTGTGAAGGTCGTGAGGCACTGGCACAGGTTGCCCAGAGAAGTTGTGGCTGCCCCATCCCCAGAAGTGTTCAAGTGTTCTTTGAGCAACCTGATCTAGGGTGAGGTGTCCCGGCCTATGGCAGGGGGGTTGGAACTTGGTGGTCTTTAAGGGCTCTTCCAACCCAAACCATTCTGTGACTCTGCAGAGCATGCCTTGGTGCTCATGGTGATTCCCCTATCTTTTTCAGGTAATGTGTCGTTTATGAATAGTTATCATTAAAAGAAGTGTCCCAGAACAACTGCAATTTATCACAATTGACATTTGGAAATAAGCGTTTTAAATATATATATATGTATATATTTTAAAATGATTAATACAATCACATTTCCTATACAAACTTTTATTTTCTATACACATGTTTAAGCTTTTCCGTTTTACTTTTTTTTTTTTTTAACACAGCATGAAGTAAACTATCACCCTAAACAAGCTAAATTGTCTGTAAGTCACAAAATTTATTTTTTTGATATCCAACATAAATAA
The DNA here is from genome assembly GCF_964211825.1 of Aythya ferina. NCBI lineage: Eukaryota > Metazoa > Chordata > Aves > Anseriformes > Anatidae > Aythya > Aythya ferina. Next base: position 102,417,297 of record NC_140297.1, read on the forward strand.
AAAAATTGAACTTTCAACAATACTGTGTCAAAGTTTGTTTTATGACAATGAGCTTCTTATACACTCTTTCTAATCTGTCATCTTTATTTTTTTGGTATGTAAACCCATAACACATGCTATACATATTCATAGTGAAGAGAACATGTTATGGCCAATCAGTGGGAAAACAAAACCATAAAATACTCAACAAAGATCAGCCTGATATGAACATGATAGATCATAGCTTTACATTTGTTTTATTTCCTAGGAACTTACACTAGTCTTGTTTTTATATAATTATCAAAAAAGTTAATAAAGTTAAAGGCATGCCAACTGGGAACAGGTCATAACTGAGAGTTGTTAACTTCTTAATATAATTTGCTACTCTTTTAACCACTGAATGGCTAAGTAATCAGCTTTTAAAGGTTAGGAAATTTTCACTAACACCTCGCCATAGTATATTCCACATTGTATAATCATTACGAATATGTTCATTTCAATTCATTTCAGTTATTGTCTGAACACTTGATTGGAATATAACCTGAAATGACAAAGTATCAGGGGCATGACAAACATCTTCTCCCCCTCCCCCTTTTTTTCTTTTTTGTTAAACATGCAAAATTTGACACCTTGTCAGTCTTTCCCTCAAATAAAGTTACACAAATGTGAAATATTCATTATGAATATTCATGTGCTTCCAAGACATAACAGAAGAGTATTCTGCTCTTGCCAGTAAAAAAAGTAACCTATTTTGATGGTTACAAGGATCCTGGAACTAGTGCTCAATATTACTTTGATTATGTACATAAATTGCCATTAAATAAATAGGTACACAAGAGGATAAGAACATACAGGTATTAATTCAGACATATCTTCTAGATATTAGCTATACTTGAAGTCACCTGAGTCTCAAGGATTAGTTGCACGAGATAAATTTCTGCATTAGATTTGTCATTCTCCCATTGTCACTTTTTCCACCTGTCATGTTTAACACCTACTTCTTCTTCCTTCTCCTAAACACCTACACACTCATACACAAATATTCCTTCATTGCTATCAAGTATTTAGTGCATGTTTTCAAGCTGTTTTCAAGAACAAATAGAGGTTTACAGTGAAAATGCTTACTTATAAAGACACACTTCCTTTACTATGCCACCCAATTACATTTCTCAGTTTTTCTGATTCTGAACTATACTTTTTCATTAAACTTCTTTATTAAATTTAAAGAATGTGTAATGTGGGATAAAATGTACATTCCTATTGCAGCAACTATATAATTAGATTTATGTCTGTATATCTGAGCAAAAATCTAATAACTGAAAAAGAGCTAAGTTTCAATGTGAGGCTAGTCTTCAGGTTCTGATTCAGAACCTATGTATGTATGCTGTTAAACATACTGAACTATACACACAACAATCGAGTCTATGCCTACTAGATGTTCAAATCTTGCAGAGATGGCAACATTTTTATTCATGTGTTACATTACTATTTATGAAGTATTTGGTCTTCTCTCTACTAAAGAAGGCACTGATTCAAGCAAAGTTAAGTAAGTTTGCACTGAGCTGCATCTAATCTAGAGTAAAAAACGTGTTAGGAAACATCACTGTTATTTACATGAAGATATATATAAAGAGAATATTATCTGAACATACAACTTTGCATTGACATAACTTTACGACGTCTCCAGTAAACTTTTCTAACTTTCACATTTACTTTCACAGTTTTAAATATAAATTCTGTGTTGAATGAGTTTTTGTGTTTGTTTTTTTTTTGTTGTTGTTGTTGTTGTTGTTTTGTTTTTTGTTTTTTTTTTAAAAAAAAGCTTTTTACAGAATTAGGGAACAGATGGAAATTTGAAGATCTGCTTAGAAATGAGTATTCATATGAAACTTTAGGTAGAAAAATGATGCATTAAGGTAAAATATCCAACAAAGATAGCCTCCCTCCCAATCTACTACCCGCACCCCCTCTTCCCCCCCCCCCAAAAAAAAAAAAAAAAAAAGAGACTGGGACTTCTCAGGCTACTTTTTAAGTGTGAACAACATATCCATAACCAAAGGTAAACTCGTCTTTGCAAATATGCTGAAAAATATACAAAGACCTGCAGTATGCCTTGCCAGTTACAGAATCACAGAATTTTCTAGGTTGGAAGAGACCTCAAGGTCATCGAGTCCAACCTCCAACCTAACGCTAACGCTAACAGCCCTCCACTAAACCATATCCCTAAGCTCTACATCTAAGCGTCTTTTGAAGACTTCCAGGGATGGTGACTCCACCACTTCCCTGGGCAGCCTGTTCCAATGCCTCACAACCCTTTCTGTAAAGAAGTTCTTCCTAACATCTAACCTAAAACTCCCCTGGCTCAACTTAAGCCCATTCCCCCTCGTCCTGTCACCAGGCACGTGGGAGAACAGGCCAACCCCCACCTCGCTACAGCCTCCCTTGAGGTACCTAAAAAGAGCGATAAGGTCACCCCTGAGCCTCCTCTTCTCCAGGCTGAACAAGCCCAGCTCCCTCAGCCGCTCCTCGTAGGACTTGTTCTCCAGGCCCCTCACCAGCTTCGTCGCCCTTCTCTGCACCCGCTCAAGCACCTCGATGTCCTTCTTGTAGCGAGGGGCCCAAAACTGAACACAGTACTCGAGGTGCGGCCTCACCAGAGCTGAGTACAGGGGGACGATCACCTCCCTAGCCCTGCTGGTCACGCTGTTCCTAATACAAGCCAGGATGCCGTTGGCCTTCTTGGCCACCTGAGCACACTGCTGGCTCATATTCAGCCGACTGTCCACCATCACTCCCAGGTCCTTCTCTGCCTGGCAGCTTTCCAACCATTCCTCTCCCAGCCTGTAGCTCTGCTTGGGGTTATTGCGCCCCAGGTGCAGGACCCGGCACTTGGCCTTGTTAAACTTCATGCAGTTGACCTCAGCCTATCGGTGCAGCCTATCCAGATCCTCCTGCAGAGCTTTCCTACCCTCAAGCAGATCGACACACGCACCTAACTTGGTGTCATCTGCGAACTTACTGAGGGTGCACTCGATGCCCTCGTCCAGATCATCGATGAAGATATTAAAGAGGACCGGCCCCAGCACCGAGCCCTGGGGGACGCCACTAGTGACTGGCCTCCAACTGGACTTGGCTCCATTTACCACGACTCTTTGGGCCCGGCTATCCAGCCAGTTTCTAACCCAACGAAGCGTGCGCCAGTCCAAGCCAAGAGCAGCCAGTTTCTTGAGGAGAATGCTGTGGGAGACGGTGTCAAAAGCCTTGCTGAAGTCAAGGTAGACCACATCCACAGCCTTTCCCTCATCCACCCAGCGCGTCACTCTGTCATAGAAGGAGATCAGGTTCGTCAGGCATGACCTGCCTTTCATAAAGCCATGCTGACTGGGCCTGATCGCCTGCTTCCCCTTCAAGTGCTGCATGATGACTCTCAGGAGGATCTGCTCCATGAGCTTTCCTGGCACTGAGGTCAAACTGACAGGCCTGTAGTTTCCTGGGTCTGCCCTCCGGCCCTTCTTGTAGATGGGCGTCACGTTTGCTAGCCGCCAGTCGATTGGGACCTCCCCCGATAGCCAGGACTGTTGATAAATGATGGACAGCGGCTTGGCCAGCTCCTCTGCCAGTTCCCTCAGTACCCTTGGGTGGATCCCATCTGGCCCCATCGACTTGTGCACATCTAAGTGCCGTAGCAGGTCACCAACCAGTTCTTCATGGATAATGAGGGCCACATCCTGCTCCCCATCCCCTTCCACCAGCTCAGGGTACTGGGTATCCAGAGAACATCCGGTATTGCCGCTAAAGACTGAGGCAAAGAAGGCATTGAGCACCTCCGCCTTTTCCTCATCTCTTGTAACTAAGTTTCCCCCCGCATCCAGTAAAGGATGGAGATTCTCCTTAGTCCTCCTTTTTGTGTTGATGTATTTATAGAAACGTTTTTTGTTATCTTTAACGGCAGTAGCCAGATTGAGCTCCAGATGAGCTTTGGCCTTCCTAATTTTGTCCCTGCACAGCCTCGCTACTTCTTTAAAGTCCTCCTTAGTGGCCTGCCCACTTTTCCAAAGCTTATAAACCCTCTTTTTCCTCCTAAGATCAAGCCACAATTCTCTGTTGAGCCAGGCCGGTCTTCTTCCCCGCCAGCTCGTCTTTGGGCACGTGGGAACAGACCGTTCCTGCGCCATTAAGACTTCCCTCTTGAAGAGCGCCCAGCCTTCCTGGACCCCTCTGCCCTTCAGAACCGCCTCCCAAGGGACTCCACCAACCAGTGTCCTGAGCAGCTCAAAGTCAGCCCTCCGAAAGTCCAATACAGCGGTTTTACTGGTCCCCTTCCTGGCCTCGCCAAGAATAGTGAACTCCACCATTGCGTGGTCACTCTGCCCTAGACAGCTCCCGACGATCACGTCCTCCACCAGTCCTTCTCTGTTTGTGAAGAGAAGGTCTAGCGGGGCACCTCCCCTGGTAGGCTCACTAACCAGCTGCGTCAGGAAGCTATCTTCCACGCTCTCCAGAAACCTCCTAGACTGCTTTCTCAGGGCTGTGTTGTGCTTCCAGGATATGTCAGGGAAGTTGAAGTCCCCCACGAGTACAAGAGCTGATGATTTTGCAACCTCTGTCAGCTGCCTGTAGAATTCCTCATCCGTCTCCTCATCCTGGTTTGGCGGTCTATAGCAGACCCCGACCAGGACACTAGCCTTGTTGTCCCTGCCGATCCTAACCCAAAGGGACTCGACCTTGTCATTCCCAACCTCGAGTTCTACAGCCTCGAAAGACTCTCTAATATAGAGAGCCACACCACCACCCCTTCTATGCTGCCTGTCCCTTCTATAGAGCTTATAGCCAGGCATTGCAGCACTCCAGTCATGAGACTGGTCCCACCACGTCTCCGTGATGGCAACCAAGTCGTAGCCTGCCTGCCGCACGATGGCTTCCAGCTCCTCCTGTTTGTTACCCATGCTGCGTGCATTGGTGTAGATGCACTTCAGCTGGGCCATTGCCTTATCCTCCGGCCTTGCCATTGTTCCCCCTGGCACAGCCCCAACAATCCTAGCCTCAGCCCCATCCCCCTTCCTACCTAGTTTAAAGCCCTCTCAATGAGCCCTGCCAGTTCCTGGCCCAGGATCCTTTTTCCCCTAAAAGATAGGGACCCGTCTGCGGCCATCAGGCCAGGTGCTGAGTAAAGTGCCCCATGATCAAAAAACCCAAGATTTCTGCGTTGGCACCAGCCCCGGAGCCACGTGTTTAACAGGTGGGCTTTCCGTGTCCTCTCTGAACTCCTCCCTGCCACCATAGGGATGGACGAAAACACCACCTGCACTCCCGCTCCATCCACTAACCGACCCAGCCCCCTAAAGTCCCTTTTGATAGCCTTGAGGCTTCTCTCTTCGATGTTATCACTGCCCGCCTGGACTATCAAAAGGGGGTAATAGTCAGAGGGGCGTACCAGGTTAGGAAGCTTTAATAAATAATTTTAAATTTTTTCACCAGATCTTATCATTCGGACATAACCCATAGCATTGCCGATTTGACTTATGAGTTGTCTGAACTGGTCAAGGTAGCTCTGGCCATCTGGGGTTATTCCAAGTTTTCTGATGCCTCTGTTGAATTTATCTGCTCTTTCAAATGGATACTTGTGATCATTTTGATCCTTGACTTCCCTGAAGAATCTGATGTCCTTGATAAGCCTGGATTTGATATGTTTATCATACATGAACTGGCTAAAAATATAAAATTTTTTCCTCAAAAACTGGTAAGTGAAGTTGACCGTTGTGTTCATGATTCCTGTTCCGTGAGTTCGAATTGAATTAGCAATGTGTCGAATATTAATAGTGTTCAAGTGTTTGTTATTACTAGTTCTTTCAATGAAGATCTGATTATTTAGATTGTAAAGGTAGCGAGACACAAACACATGAATATTTCTCATGATTTCCAAAACATCCAGACCCTGTTCCAGAGTCTGACTGGGAAGATGTGCTTCAGTCATACTTAAACCATAGCGCTGAGTTGCTAGGTTTCTCATCTCACTATAGGTAGCCCAATCATGTAAAGCCACAGTTGTTAAGTTGTAGAAGGTCTTGTCCAAATAGTGAGTTACATAAGCTTTTATGTCAATGAATCGATTGAAAAAACGTATCGGGTTGAGAAAGAAGAAGTGAGCTAGATCCTTCATACCAACTCTGAAGGGATTTCTGTCATCCAGTTTTAGGTGCGTATGAACCGACAAGCGCAGGTCCTTTTCTATCTCCTTACATAATTTGTCCAGCAAGTGCTCATTGAGCACTTCCATGATTTCTTTATCATAGCATTCCAGAAGCACCTCATAAGTTTCCAAGTGCCTTGCATGCATCATAGCAGGTACAGTTCCTCAGGATTTCCTCAGGATTTAGTTTAACTTATTCCCGCTCCAATTTTCTAGTCATACTAAAAATGCACAATGCACAATATATGTCCTCAGTTATTAAATGATCTCAGACATTATTAATTATCTATTGGCAGTTCTCCTCTTTTTTTTTTTTTTTTTTTTTTTTTTTTTTTTTGTGTGTGTGTGTGTGTGTGTGTGTGTGTGATTAACTTTGGAACTTAGGTGCTTGATCTCATCTTTTTTTTTGTATTGAACTTTTTGGACAGATGATTAATAAATAAAATAAATTTGTAACAACTTACAAAAATCATTACATCAAAAATAGATCGGTCCTTTTCAAATCTGAATTATGCTTATGTACAAAATTATTATTAAATTCTATTTTTCAACATTGTGCTGGATAAGAAGAAAAATTATGAGGACTATGCAGATTAGAATAATGCAAATAAAATACAGAGCTCAGATCTTTACAGTGAAATGAATTTCTCCCCCCTTTGTTGCTCAATGCAATTATCTCGTATTCATTCTGCGCTTTCTTTTTGATTTTCCTTCATCTTTGTATTTTTATCTCCCTTTATAAGCTAAAGAATGAACAGTTCTAATACAATGAAAACTGAAGCATTTTCAAAGAGATTAAGCATGAACTAGAAAAAAAAAAAAAAAAAAAAAAAAACAACTTATAAACCCAGTTGCTTTCAGCTTTTCTCAATGTAGACTTAAAGCAAGACTCCAATAACTAAAACGTTGCATTGCTGAAGGTCAGCAAGATCTAATGTCCAGCTGTGCTGAGAAACAAATGAAACCATTCATTTTAATTTACCCTGACAAAATGATTGCAAATATATCAAATGGAGATAATAGAACACTATTAGAAAAGATATCTTCAGAAATACAGTAGGGTTACAAATTTTCACACACCTCTAACCACCACAACTTCTATGTAACATACATACCTACTACATCATACCATCAAACAATGCCAAACATGGGGTTATTGAAGAAGAGGGCAGGGTGGGGTGGAGTGTGGGGGGTGAGACCTTGACTCCCAAGCTGATCATTGCCTAGATAATGGCTGCAGATCAATCTGCTTGTGGGAGGCAGTAAGTGATTTCCTTTGCATCATTTGCTTTTTTCCATCCTTCCTTCATCTATCAGTCTTTATCCTGACCCATTCATTTTCTTTCTTTTCTTTTCCTCATTTGCTCCGTCATCCTTTTGCATGGTGGGAGTACACAAACAGTTGTTTGGGTACCTATGTGGGTTGAGGCCAACCCATCATAAAAGGCTCTGTTAATTTTAAATTTAAATAGTATTTGCATCATTGGTATAAAATGTCATGACTCTTAAAGGATAACTTTATTTTACTCTAGAGAGTTCACATTAGCACACTGTACTACATTATATTGCCTATCATTCTATTTGTGGAGAAGAACAAAAAAATCAAACACAGTTGTGCAATACAAATTTCCATGTAAACACAAAGATTTTTTTTTTCTGTTTTCATATCTGAGAAAGAATATTAGTGAATTGTCTGCATTTGCTAAGAACTGTCACCCAAGAATATACCAGGCCACTTTCCCTTCAATGATTTAATACATTCTACAGACAAGATAACACCAACATCTTTAAAACATCAGTGAATGATGTCAGTTATTCAATAAACGCCTCAAAATTGAAGTTTACAGTAACCAGATAAGTATCAGCTGTTTGTTTCGTTTTGATTATTTTTCCCCTGCCACTTATTCTGACATTGCAGTTATTCTTGTAGATAAGTTCCATGTACACAGACAAAATTTGAATATCATAACACACACAGGTTTCATCCCCGTACATTTGGAATGTTGGCATTATTTGGAAACAAGAAAGATAGAGGAGGCCTGCAAGGTTTAACACAGTACGCCAGGGTATGTTTAACTCCAAGGAAAAAAATTACACATCAAGAAAAATGAAATGAGATTTTTTTTATAAGAAAAAAATACAATAGAAATTGTCTAAAAAAGAAGAAAAAAAAGGTGAAATTGAGAAATGCATTCAGAATTTCGAAGGAAAAAAAAAAAAAGATTATACCAGTTAGACCAGTTAGGGAAGGTATAACTCTGACTATAAAAACATTAACTATCAATATTAAAGCAAAAATAAAACTCTCTATAATTGACATATATCCAAGACACATGACTCCCTATCCCTATGTCAATAACAGTCGTTCAGCAATTGGTAAGAATGTCTTTAAACTTATTCACATATATTATATATATATATATATATATATATATATATATACGTATATACTTTTTTCAGTTAATAACAGAAAGCAAAAAAACAAAAGTCACATTGCAGGGAAGGGGTGAGGAGAGCACTGTAGATTAGAATTTAGTTTTCCAAAAGGAGATTAAAAAACTTGTCTTGAAATTTAGATCAGTTTTACTAGTAGAGTATTACAGTCCACTGCTTTTATTCTGTGAAAGTTTCACACACACACACACACACACAAAAAGCCTTAATTATACCATTTCTTTTATGTATGAAATCATAATTTCTGAGGAAAAAAGCAACTGTTCTGGGAGTATACCACTCTCCAAATGAAACTCAAATTATAAAAGGATAAATTAGTCATTGTTTAGAATTTATATCACATGCAGGGAAAGTATCTTTAAAATTCTGGTTGTTGAAAAACTCAGTTTCCCTGTGACTACCCATATTATTTTCTAGAGGACTCTATTAACTGTTTCGCCCATTACATTTATTTAAATCTGTAACTTTGGTTATGCTTTTTTACCTTTATAAATAGACATAAATATAGCAACTATTTACCATAGACTACCAGAATTTCACTAGTAATTTTTCTAGGTTTTGTTCCAACAGCAACAGTTACAATTACCAGTTTCTCTACTTAATGATTGTGAGGGTCAGGAGTCAAGATGTCTATAAACACGTGTTCTGTATGGGAAGAACCTAAAACAAGTCATGGTACAAGCTGTTTGATCAAATTTACATAAAAACAGAGAACAGATGAAATTTTTCTTAAACCCTCTCCCTGGATGGGTTACAAAACTTTCAGAGGTTCATTTGCACTTAAACATGAACTGCACTAATTCATTTCTTGAAGCACTGCTTTGGGGAAAGATATATATAATGCACTGGCCATGTTACAAAAACAAATGGGCAAATCCTGCTTCAATCTAAAAGAAGTAGCCTGAAATTGTCTAACAAATGAAGCTTTTATAAGTATAAAAATGGAAGTGAAACGTAGGGACTGCTAAGCACCGGTAAGTCCTGCTGCACAGGCTCCTGTAAGAGTTCCTATAACTAGCAGTGGTGAAAAGGGGCAGTGTGAATCACAATTTTGGATGAAGAACCTAAGTCCTACAGAAATTCGACTTTGGATGCCTAATGTAATTTATGTGGCATCCAGGCAAACCTAATTAAGCAATCTTTTCTGACAACAAACATTAGGTTATCTGACTAATGGCTGATGACCATAAACACTAGCAGGGATCATAGGAGAAATAATAGGTATAGGATCCCCAGTAACATAAAGAAATGAAAATGGATTGTATTGAAATGGCTACTCCAGAGGCCATCATAGGAAAATTATGAGACAGTCGTCCCTCATGAGGATACCCACAGAGGTGGGGCAACAGAGAAAATGTCTCCCTGGGAAGTCATGCACATTAAATGGTGTTAAATGGGTATAGCAATTGTTATGGGGAAGAGAATTTAGGGATAAAGCAGAGAGAATATTTGGTATGGTGTAACACTTACTATGACATATTTAGGGGAAGGACCAAAGATACGTAAAGGTAGCAGGATCAAGGTAGATCTGGGAAAGATAACCATGGCAAAAATGAGAGAAAAAGGGAATAAAAGAGGCCATTCACATGTAAATAGGTTGTCGGTCTGTACACTTGCCTGAGGCCTGCACTGCACTGCAGTCTGTCCTATCTTCTTATTAAACTCTAACTTGATTGCACACTGGAACAGGCTCCCCAGGGAAGTAGTCACTGCACCAAGCCTGTCAGAATTTAAGTGATTGGACTGTGCACTTAGTCACATGGTCTAAACTTTTGGGTAGACCTGTGTGGTGCCAAGAGTTGGACTTGATGATCATTATGGGTCCCTTCCAACTCAGGATATTCTATGATTTTGCATGGATACATTCTCAGTTCCAAGCGTGCTTGTATGAATGCCAGTGAACTTAAAGCTGGACTAGCATGAAAATGCAGTAAGAGGTCTGAGTAACTCAGGTGAGGCCATGAACATCACCAGACTTGCAGGTCCTAGTGCTGCATGAGGTGAGACCAGTGGTTTAGGGGTCAGCTACTATATGGGCTGAGCGTCTAAGACAATGTACAGGGGAGACATGGGTATGTATGTAGTCCTTCACAACTGGCTTCCTTATAAACATGAACAAAAATAGGATTGGTAAGGAAGATCACCTATTAGGAAAATAAGGAAATACTAAGTGCAACCAAAATAAGGTCTTTGAATCATTTGTTGATAAATACACCAGCATGTGTATTCATGATGGTGCAGTTATTCAGATGTTATTCTGTAGTGATAGAGAAAAAAATTACAAGTAATGGCAGTAATCCCAGTGTCTTGCTAAAAATTAAATTTAGATGATACATATCTAACTAATTGCATTTCTAGGTAATCAAATTGCTTCCTATATAAAAAATGCCCTACTATATTCAATTATAGAAGTTAGACTTCTTTGCTTACATCTCTAGGGTCTTCAGTAGTCATTAATCATGCTACTGCAAAATAGCTGAGGTATCTGGTCCAGAATTTCCTGTTTTATTATTATTTCCTTTGATATCAATGATATTTCCTTTAAGAAAATAAAATGATGATAGAAAATGTGCATTTTACAGGTGTTATGATTTATGTGAGAGAATTTCAGTTTTGCTAAAAAAAAAAAAAAAAAAAGATAGTTATGTATTTTTTAGAAGTTGCTCCTAATTACACAGAAACTTCCTCCTGCAAGTCAAACCATACGGAAGCCAAAGCTAATAGGCTTTACAGCCCTTTCATTTCAGGGGCAGCCCAGAAATAGGCTGTTGAGGAGACACAGGTCCCATAGCTTTTAAATTCAACTAAATGAACAATACTTTTAATACCATCTCAAAACCTATTCAGGATCAGCTTAGAAAACCTAGTAAACCTAGATGCCAGGTCTATAATCAGTCCAAGATGCCCTCTAGACACAATGTTTAAAAGCTGGAATTTAGGATGTTTAGGAGCTTCTGGAAGAAAGAGAGATGGTCTCAAAAGATCACTTAAAATGAAACATTTTCCTCTAAATCAAATTTCAGAATCTCTATTCTGCAAAAAATGCCAGCTGCTCATACCACTACAGGACTTTTTTTATTTTATTTTTTTCACTATTAGTTTTTGTTTTGGATTATCAAACAGAATTTTCCAATTCAAATCATGACAAATACATCTGTTTCAAGAGGAAGCAATCCTTTCTAGTACCTCTAAACATAAGACCAGAGTGCAGATCTCCTTTCTTTTTTTCCACAGCTGTTTCTAAATCATAATTTAAATATATTAAGTATGTAGATTCTCTCACACACACACACACAAACACACACACACACACATATATATATATAGTTTTGTCCATGTCCTGTGACCAGTCCGCTTGAATGCTATAATTCGTCTGTTTTGGCTACCTACTAGAGTTTTCTTTCCCTCCTCTCTTCCTTCATATGATGGAAATATGTGCTCTTGCAATGAAAAGCTTTATTTCTGGGCATTTATGTCTGGTTAGGGTAACAGTTCCAAATGCACACTGAAGAAAGACATTTTTCTCAGTGGCTAGAGAAGAAGAGTACTGGGAACCTCCATCCATCACTGACATAAGATGTGACGTTTTTAGATATAACTTCTTCATCTGTAAAACAAAAATGATATTAACGTACTGTACATCAGAACATTAAGTTAATTAATGCTGGGTGGAAAGAAAGTTTAAAAATAGTCAGATTAAAAGCACTTAAAAGATAAAGTAATATTACTGCTACAAATCAAAAGGCATTTGGGCTGAATATATCAAAGCATCTGTTTCTAACATCAGGACTCATGTAAAATGGATACCAAATTCCTACTGGTCATTCCAGAATCTTGTTAAACCATCTGAAGGTTACTTGCAGTTTTGGCACTCAAACCTTCTTAATTACATCTTTAATAGTCTTGATGATTTAGAGTAGTTGTATATTTAGATAATCTTACAAATACAGAGAAGCAAAAAGACCAAAATTTTATCCAAAAGTAGGCTTTACATTTATGACTTTTAAATAATTTCAATAGCAACACGTTGTAGTATCATAGACATAGCCGTCACGAACCTTAGGTCTGTATAAAAGCAGCCATTAGGAAGTAGAAATACTAATAGAAAGTAACAAATATGAAACAAACCCGTTAAAATAATGAAATCTTATTGTAAACATCTGAAACCATTTCTGAATGAGCTCTTAAAGATTATTTCCACTTGAAGAAATGTCACCGCTTTCTTAACAATGTATAGCTTTCACATTCATTTAATCTTCATTATGTAAATATTAAAAGATGAACCCAAAGTATGACAGATACCCTTCAGTTATTAGGGCCTATCATTGCTTTTGTTTCCCAAATGAATCACAATGATTCATATTTGCTTTAATATTTAAACTATGCTAAAATCTAAAACTTAGGAAAAATGTTGTGATAAAAATGAGGAAAATTGCCTTTTGAAAGGCAATACTTTCAAAATCCAAGTTTCTGCAGATGCCCTAAGGCAAGCAAAACGTAATAACCAATATCCTTTGATCTATTTTGTACTATAACTTTTAAGCAAAATCTAAACCAGTGCTCTGATCCACAAGTAAAATCCAGAAGCCAAAACGCAGGACTCACTTAATTCCTTAAATAACCTTCTCTAGCATGGCTCAAATGTCAATACTGTCCTTTGTCACAATGGGTGGAGAGCCCATATTGTATTTACCTTTCTCGTAGTTGAATACCTGATGCACCTGATTTAAAAGCAGGAGAAAATTTAAAAATTCATAATGAAATTAGCTGAAATAAACAAACAAACAAAAAAAAATCCCTGAAAACTAAGCTTCTGCTCACTCTACAATTTTGTGAGCATGTGTTTTGCTTTGCTGTAGTTGCAGTTATATTTACATTGGTGGCTTCAGTGAAATGCTAATTCAGACATTCCCAGCTGACTTCCTTCACTCCTCCCTTCCTTAGGTGAGCATTAACTAAGAATTCTGAAGGAAAAGACAACCTCGAAATCAACACAAAGCTAATTTCAGTTTCTCAAACGGAGCTATCTAATTCAACAGGACAGCAACACACAACTCTGAATGGGCAAAAGTAATTAGGTCTCAATTCACTGTACAGTTTCACATTTATTATTTGTAAGTCATCGCTCTTGTGTTTTTAGTTTTCTTATGTCATTGCTTACTCAAAACTGCAACTGATCAGTCTTTTTTTTGCCCTGCTAGTGAAGTCCTTTCAATTCAAATCACTCTCTCTCTCAACACTCCTTTGCTGTGTCTGGATTTGCAAACACCCAACATTGCACAGAAATGCTCACCTCAGCTCCCCTCAAAAAGGATTTTTTTTGTTTAAGTTGGGTATATTCTTATGACAATTTTATGTTCAAATGTACAAACAAAAAAACACATACTTTGAAAAATATAAAATGAATTTAAATAATGACAATTTTTTTTTACAGATTTACTGTAGAACTATGAATGACTGTTTGGCATAGGCATTAAAATGAGAAGTAGCAATTTTGGCATTTTTTCTTCTTTGACCAATGGTTAGAATTTACATTTTAATCAGTTATGCATCTGTTGACTGATCTCAGAGTAAGACTTGTCAGTAATTCTTTGCTAAAATATACACCCCTGTTCAGAAAATAAATAAATAAATAAAACAAACAAAAAACACTATTTGTCTTATATTCAGAAGCATCAAATTGCAACTATTATTTACTTGCAACTGTGTACAAAACAACCAAGGGAGTGAAGTATGAATCACTATAATCATATAAAGAGGATAATACTTGCAGCAGTAATGAGACATATGATAAGGAACAATAAGAATTGTGATTTTACTTGGATAAAAATCTAATAAAATAGTCTCTCAGAATTAAATTATAGTCTATTACATAGCACAGAGCTTTTCAAAATTGCAAAACTGCTGTCTTTATTTTATTATTCACCCTGAACTAGCAGCTCCCATAAACTTTCCAAATTCAATTGCTCTTACCCACCCAATTTTCCCATCTAATTTGTATTAATCCAATCACAGAACTGAATGGTTCCCTAGTGAGAACGCAGGCTCTTAAGAGAAAAGGTTAGATGTAGTTAAGGTACTTAATAAAGACATCGTTCTTTTCTCATAAAAATAAAATTAATAAATTAGAAACTTTTACCTTATATGATCAAATTTTGGTGAATATTTCCATATTTGAGTGTGCAAAGTTAATGGGCTTGCTATAAATAGACTAGTAACAGTAAACAGAAACTCCAATCAGTATTCTCCTAGATGTTCATGGATTTCTAGCAACCCACGTGCCTAGACAAATCAAAAATAGCACTGCAAAATCAGCTAAGTCACCGAGACACGTGTACATGAGGGCACATGAGGATGGGACCCAGCCGAAGAAAAATAAGAAGGGTACTGTTCAGATAAAAAAGGAAGGCTGCAGTTTTCTGAGGTATGTTGCACCTCATTCACTTTGTCCTGAGGAACTTCATCCTCAGAACCATCAGCATATTTTACCAAGAAAGATTCAACAATTACACTTTTTTCCCCCTTTTTTCATTAAAAACACTTATGGAGTATGTAGGAGATGGCACTAGAATTTGCATGAAGCACAGCTGTCATCTTTTGAAGCAGGCAGTAGTCAAACTCTGGAAAAAAGTGTGATGTGGCAGCTAGTAACAGCAAAGAATCCCTTTCAAATCTAAGACGTTACAGCACCTGAGACTGCTTGAAGCACCTGTATGCTGTGCTGGACTGAGGGAGTTCTCCAGGCCTCCCATGGTGCAGACCAGGCTGCGGTTCAGGTAAAGAAAGATTTATTTACTTATTCATTTTTAACTTCCAGACAGGTAGAGTTTGTTTTGTTTTGTTTTCCTCTTTTTTTTTTTTTTTTTTTTAAAAAACCCTGTTGTAGCACACTTCTACTGCACCTTCAGAAGCACTGAGAAAAAGCAGTGTCGTAACTTCAGTAAGAAAAAGCAAAAGAGACTATAGACATCAAGAACATGACATTATCTTGGTTGTATCAGTAGTTTGGCTAAGAGGCTTCAACAGCTCAACTCCAAGAAAAAGAAGACAGAATGAAGAGAGATGAAATCTTCATAGATTAAGATCCTTCTCATTCAGATATTGCATTCTGAACTGGAATGGCCTTTCACTCAGCCATTGACAATGACCTTAATTACAAATGCAATTCAATCTAACTATTTAAGAAAAACGAGGCTTATTATTTGCTTCCTCATTCGTGTAATATAAAAACATTACACTCCTTGCCAGAACCAGTTAATATCTGTAATAAGAACACTCCTCTGTCAGTATTAGACCCACTGCCTTAAATCCTCTCACATAACTGTGCTGGGGGGGGGGAAACAAACAAACAAAACCAATATATATATATAAATAAAATTTATATTTTTATATATATATATATAAATAAAATCAGTATATATGTGCCAAAAAAATGTGCACAATGGTCTGTAAACCAGGCCCCAGTATATTTTCTGTTTCCTAAATGAGTGATGTGTATTTCAGTAAGTTATTTCTGCTATTTTCTGCTACTGAGGTACATATATTTTGGTGATTACTTAGCAAACAGTGATATATTAAATATATTTAAGGTCCACTTGAGTGGTGAAATGACAGAAATATTTTATTAGTATATATTATTATTCCAATCAACTGTCTTTATACTGTTTTGAGCCTGGAGACAGAAGGACAAATTCAATATTGTTTTAAGTACAAAATTTCAGAGGAAATACATATCTTAACTCACTATTGAATTTTCCCTAAAAGATCCTTTACTTCTTTTATGCCAAAAGTCACCTACAAGCCTGCATATAATGGTTCCTATGGACTAAATATAAAATGAACGCTGACATCAATGGGAAAAATGTCTCAAAAAGGGAAAAAAAAACAAAAAACACAAAAACAAACAAACAAAATAAAAACAAACAACAAACTAATTAAGGGATTCAAAGGATATTGTTCTTGGCAAACTTTCTCCTTGGTGCAACAATTAAAATGCTTGACAATGTAGGGAAGGTACAATCTTTATTTATTTATTTATTTATTGAGATAGTAATAGAGGAGAAGATAAGTAAGGAAACACTCATCTAAGCATCACATTCCTACCTGAGTTAAAGCAGCCCTAAGCAATAACAAGCAGAAGCTTTGAATATCTCTTTTTCTTCTTCTATTATCTTTACTATCCATATGACAGTGTTATTAACATTTCATCTAGGACTTCATGGTCACCCAATACTATCTTCTGTATCCCTGACTTCTGACTTCTACCTGGGACATCTCAGAACTCTAACCCACAGCTCCATTAGATAGAGGAGGCATAGAACTTTATAGAAGCCTCTCTCCTTTTTAATTGCAGATTTCCAAATTAACTGGAGCTCCTGAATTACTTATCTACTGCAACTAAATTCTCGCAAGAAGAATGCAAGTAAGAACACAGAACTGAATATTCAGATCAGTTCAACCTACTTCTGGACAGCCATACATCATTCTGTATTTCCACAGACAAAAAATTGGAAATAATCTCACATTTTGCATGACTGTTATGGCAATAGTCAGAATATGGAAGAGCAACTGCCTTAAAAAAAAAACCTTGGTATATCAGTATGATCTCAAATATTTTCAATGGACATACATATAAATTTCATACACCATCTAGGAATTAGTGATCAAACACTCCTTTCCTTTCCTTTGGAAGGTTTCCATAGCAAGGACTCCCAGGCAGATCTAATTTAAAAAGGAACTGAAAACACACACAGTATTAACTTCTAGGACTTGCTTGATACTTTGATTTCCAATAGACTTAGGTATTCAGATGCCTAAAACAGAGCAGCTTATTTAATTGTGGTCTTAATTGTGGTCCAGGCCTGATGGTATTAAATGCCATTTCTTTAATCCATTTTGAATATGTTCTTTTACAAAAGAAAAATAAACAACCTCTCTGAAACAGCACTTCTGTTACTTGTGTTTTGTGGAAGTAAAAGAGGAAGTAACTTTTCAAGTTTATATTTCATTATACACACAAAGTGATTAAGAGAAATGGACCATTCAGCATCTAGGTAACAAGAATGGACTTCTGGAACTTGTGTGAAAGTCATATACTAAAATAGACAATTATCAGCTGAATTTTAAAAACTACACAACACTTTTTTGAGGTTTTTCAAGTCAGAATTAGCATAGTTCAAAATTCAGATCTCAAAAACTGAAAATACTTTTTATCTCTGGAGTAGGCCAAAAATATTTGTAAAATACTGGCATATTTTCCTCATTTTTGCAATTTATTTTTTGGTGGTCATTCTCCACATAACTGGTTACATCAACTACATTATTAAATAATTATAACAGGTCGAGTTTTTGTTTGTTGTTGATTTTATTTTTATTTAAATCAAATGAAATAATAAGTATCTTGTTGCTCGTGAAGTTTGGAGTGCAGAGGTCTGGGTGCACGGTATATACCAGTGATGGTATGCCACTCATGTCTGAAAGAGCATGTATGGGATTGAAAGACTTTTTTTTTTTTTTTTTAAAAAAAAAAAAAAAAAAAGCTCTTCAGCTAGCTGAAAATAAATATATGACCATGAAAATGAGAACCAGGCAATGCTGTCAGTCAGCTCTCTATAGCCAAAGAACTTAAAACACATGATGACTCTTAATGACTTGGTTTCTTTGGCAAAAAAACGAAATATTTATTTAGGTCCCTGAGAGATCCATTATTCTCAATACTTAAAAGCTTTTTAATCTGGATTTGTTGAATTATATACAGATTTGAGTTCATAATCTTCAAGCACGTGGATTAATCATTAATACCAAATATAAAATGTCCCATGAATATATTGAAACCCAGGCATGACAGTTCATGGAGTTTTAATAAAAAACAAGATTAAACAAAACTGTTAGGAGGAAAGGTACTCTATCATTTAAAACAATCTACTGAATAAACACCTTTCAAAATATCTTTGTCATAAGGAACAAATAATAAAATGACTATGTGCGGCACTAATTTAATCAAAATGTTCCTGAAAAGCTCAACTAAGTGTCCCTCACAATGACATACCCAAACGCTCGTACAAAAAGTCAGTAGAAAGAAAATGGCACTTAGGATAATGCAACATCTAAAACTGCACTACCATATGACCTCTGGATAAATCATTTACATGTAACACCATGCCATTTGCTGTGCTGCTCAGTGAAATAAGTGGTGCAGTTACAATGACAGTAACAGCCTCAACAAATAGCACCGGCAATATACACTAAGATTTAGGGCCAGATTCTGCCATTATGCGGTATCTTATGTAAGTGGCTTCACAGCTGCTAACTGCTTGGGAAGCTGCTGTAGAATCTATTCCATGCAAAGAGCAGAGTAAGGTTTCTATAGAGCAAACTGATAAACCGGTTTATGATTTAAAGCAGGATAAATTCCCCGTTTCAAATCTGCCTGATGCATTAGGCTAAAACCAGAAGGAAGGGTTATACAGTGACTGAAATACCTTAAAAAATAGATCAGATTTTTTCCAGATGTAAACTTATGATACAAGTCAAGATCCATTGAGGAAACATAAAAGTATTTCACTGATTTCTGAGGACTCAGAACAAGTCCTTTTCTGCTTGAAGTCAAATGTGCATTCTTTACCTATGGGGAAAGCAACCTCTTTAATTTTCCCTAAGGTACAATAAAATCCACCTGACTTCCAAATCAGGAGAAACTGTTTTTTCCTATCAGTCTGCCTTTTTTGTAGTTGCAGTACAACGGAAGGATGAAGGATAAGAAATGCTACCATTCATTTCCAACACACTGATGCAAAAAGGGAAGCAACTCTGGAGCCTTCCTGAAGAATACAATAGTAGCTGAAGGGCACATAATAAAGACTAACCCAAAATAACCAGAAATATCATTAAGTCCCCTACCGTTATATTTTAACGTTACCCTTATAATTGGGAATCATAATTAAAGGGCAAGCTGTGCTTCAGATAGATTACAGTTTTTCTTACTATCGATCCCCTGATTCACACAAGTTGGTGTCCCTCACAGGCACTCACACACACACATCAGTCTGCCCTTTGTTATTGTGTCACATCTTTTCCCAAGTGATTTGTTTGAGAGAGACACCTCTGAAGCACAAGAAGTGTAAGGGAAAGGAAATGGAAAATATTACAGCACCTGATCTTGAAAGACTTCCGTGCAATCACTTTTCATTAATCATTAAGATCAGTGAGATGGCATGCCAGTTTGTAATTTTTTCTGCAAATGAAATTTTCGCTTGCAATGAAGTTTAATTCTGATAGTAGTAGTACATGGGCAAATATTACTTACTATACCAGTGAATTTAACCAAACTTTTTTTTTTTTTTTTTTACTGCTCCATCCTTTTTTCGTTGTTCTCGTTTCAGCTGCTCATTTTCTCATTTATAAAGATGTGTTATTTCACTTATTTTTAGATTTATTTTTTTTTTTAATTTAAAATTCATGTTGGGAGGCCCTCAATAAAAATCATAAAGATTTCAAAGCTAGCAGAACTTGATGGAATTTTTATACACACTGAACCTGTAGCACTATATTTCAACTCTCATGATGATGAAATCTTAATATTGCATAAATATTACTTTACTTTATGAAATTCAGGTAATTCCTTACTTTATGAAATTCAGGTAATTATCTAAAAAGCAGTCTAAGTAAAATTTTCTATTGAATAACATGGTTCTCTGGCATATTCAGGTGGACTTACATAATCAAATCTTGCAGAATTATTCAAATGTTTGTCTGTATTGTTTGTATTCTTCAATTCTGTCCTGGTTTCAGCTAGGATAGAGTTAATTTTCTTCCTAGTAGCTGGTATGGTGCTGCATTTGGGATTTAGGATGAGAATAATGTTGATAAACACCAATGTTTTAATTGTTGCAGAGCACTGCTTACACTAAGCCAAGGACTTTTCAGCTTCTCACTCTGTCCTGCCAGTGGGTAGCCTGCAGGTGCAGCAGGAGCTGGGAGGGGACAGAAGCAGGACAGCTGACCCAAAGTGGCTAAAGGTATTCCATACCATCTGACATCATGCTGAGCAATTAATATGGGGTGGCTGGCCAGGGTGGGGGGACCCACTTCAGGGATGCGTCAGCGGATGGTGAGCAATTGCATTGTGCGTCACTTGTTTTGTGTGCATTATCGTTAGTAGTATTATTATCATTATTATTTTTTGTTTCTTTTCTGTCCTAATAAATTGTCTGTTATTTCAACCCACATTTTTTCTGATTTCATTTTTTTCTGATTCTCTCTCACAACAAAGAGAAGGAGTGTGGAGGGTGAGCAAACGGCTATGTTAAATGCTGGCTTAGATGCCACCTGGGTTAAGCCACAACAAATTCTGATATATTTTGTTAAGATTTATGCATTTACATTTTCCCATTTATGAACAACCATGTGATAAAAAGGAAAACTAAGTGTACACATACAAAAGTAATAATGGTAATAAATATATATATATTTATTCAATTATATTATATTCAATTATATTATATTACTTATTCAGAACAGAATTATCCTTTGCCAGAAATGTGTTTCATTGCCATTTCTGTTCAAAACAAGAGTCTCATTTTTCTAATGACAGTGTTTTATGTGAAAACAGTAACTTTGAGGCAGAGCACTTATCACAGAAATAGGTTCAATGATATCATCGCTGGTATCAGTGTTGAGTAAGTGTTAGAAGGCTTGCTACAAGTTGTTTCAACTCTGTAATTTAGCATTTGCATGATTTTATAACTTTTTTAAGACTATGGTGTAAGATTTGTCCTTAAATTTAAAGCAGAATAAAGAAGATCTGACTGAAGCGCCTTCCATTAGTACAAGGTAATTATTTTGCCATGTTATTTAAAATAATTGAGTTGTCTTAAGTGTGCACCTCTATATTAAGATGTTTTTATTCCAGGCTTTATTTTATTTTATTATTTCTTTTTTTTTTTTTTTTTTTTTTAACTTTCTCTGATCTGTTGCAATTAACTGTCAAAAGAAAAATAAAGATGAAATGTTTCTTTAAAAATAATTTCCATTTTCTCACATTATGTCCTAAAAATCCTACTTTTGCATTTTTGCTCTCAAACCAGAGACTTGCCATGTTTATGTCATTTTGATATACATATGGAACAATGCAAAAAAAAAAAAAAGTCAGGTAAAATATCCCACAATATACTGCTATGCCAGTAGATGCCAACAGACAAATACAGAAATGATGTCACAACCTGGGTGTAAAGAATTCAGCAGAAAATGAAGTAAAATAATGTCAGAATGTCACAATGTCAGAAAAGTGATTTTTCTGATTTTACAGGTAACTTTTTGTAACAAAATGAAAAACTGCACTCTCTGGCCTTACATAAATCACATTTTCCTTTTTTTATATTCAGTGCCTTGCAGTTTCTTCAATCTAGCTCCTAAAGCGTAGGGAAAAAAATCCTCAACACAAGCATAATAGGTAGCTGAACTTTGTGTCTTCTTACATACTCGCATTTGAGACTTCTTACCAGTATTACTAAATATTTTGTTGCCATCAGATATCATCTTTTTTGTATTCTTTTTGCCTTCCCAACACGTCTTACTTCTGCCACAGTTCCTTACTTACAATCTAACTATGAAGCAAATGGTAAAGAAAGTACTGTTTTATTCAATAAGATATCTATTGTTTGGAACAATGACAACTTGCAAACTACAAGCTCCAAGAGTTTAAAACTTTAATTATTCTTTGGGCTTTTATATTTTATATATATGCATATATAAAAATAAAATCAATAATATTAAAACGTGCATTAATCATATTGCTGTAAATCAACTTTTACTATTATATACATAGCTGCACTTGTACATACCATAGAAAAGTACAACTTGAGATCTAACTCTTGTAAAGAACTTAAATTATATTTCCTAAAGAAAATAACGGATTTATAACATGAAAACGTTATGTGAGTATTTAGTCCACCTTAAAGCATACTGTCTTTATCATAATGACTAGCCATTAAACAGGGCTAGTGATTTTAGTCATGGTGAACGAGGCATAAAGTGCACAACACGAACTCTAGGGTACTTCCTCCTAATTAATGAGGAAAATTGCAATGAAATAATACATTCTTCTGGTGAAGAAAGTGGGAAATCATTTCAAGGATTATTTCTAAATGATTCCAAAAAAAAAAAAAAAGGACAAAAATACCGAGGAAGTAAAAATGATTTGCCATGGAATTTCTACATCACTCTGTCAAAAAGGTTCCCTTAAAAATAGCATATTGCTATATTAGTATTAAGGCAGCCAATCTTATATTAAATAGCATTACATTACATTCAACCTCTATCATACGGTACCAGTTTGATTTCTGTTCTCCTGTCAGCATCCTTATTCTTCTCAAGGCACCCTACCCATACTGAAAAAAAAGGTCAGTCTCATATGAATGCATCAGCAAATGAAAATTACTCCTATTCTTTTAAGAAAAATAACATGCTCAGCTATTACTATGGCTGCTATCAATGTTAGGCCTACCTTCAAAGCACACCTTGATGACATTAATCCAGAATTATTTCATCTGCAGCTAGGGATAAGCTTAACATAATGGAGCCTTTCTAAATTCAGGTTGATTAAAGCAGCCCTGTGAAAGCAAACCAAGCTAAAAATAGTTGCTAAATTATTTTAATCTTGTTATTGAATAGAAACAAAACATGAAATGAAACCAATTTATATTACACAAATTGGTTTCTCTACTCTAAAAGATCAAAAGAAATGTCAGGGCTTTCTTTTTTTTTTTTTTTTTGGTGGGTGTGAGGGGAGGACAAGCGCTTTAACCCTATTCATATACACCTGTGTGTTTTACAGAAGAATGAGTATTAAAAGACCATGAGCAAACATAGCCTACAGATTTTAAGATTTAAATTAGATCCTCCTGAAAAAGACTAATTAAATCCCCCCAAAACACTCTATCTTAAAATTAATACATGTCTAGGCTCACCTACCATTGGTGAAAGCAGCATGGAGGGCTGCCTGTCATTTGAAAAAGATGATGTATTTTGCATGCTCAAAAATTATTCCTTGGCAGGCAAACACGTCTTTACATTCAGCATCCAGCTGTAGCCTCAGCTACAACCTTACTGCCCAATTCACAGTACAGTTGAAAGAGGATATGGGCACTATGCTCTGCAGTCTCACAGATACGCAGAAATACAAAAAGATGCATAACAGCTTTATCACATACTAAGAAAAAACACACAGAGAATATGCTTCCAAAGAGATAGTTGTTTGGACTGTTGAAACATCACAAAGTATTGCAGCACATGGGACCATCTCACGGCTGTTCTTCCTTGGAGGACCTGCTAGTGCACAGACTAAGCTTTAAACATATACACAAGTAAATATTTACTGCAAGTTTACTGCATGACTTGTCACTGAGCCACACTGGCTCACACAACACACATAACCTCTACGTAAACCATTTTCTCATATGACAGTTTGTGCCAGTGGTCTTCGAATGTCTCAAATGCCTTTAAATGTATCTCAGGACTAGAAAAGAAGGGATAGCTGGCCACCCTTTCAACTGGGGAGACTTTCAGTTAACCTGTGTAAAATTCATCTTCATGCAAAACAGTGCTCCTGGACCTAGTCTGACCGTGGCCACCCCATCCACTGTACAGGAAGAGTGACCTCTGTCCCTTTCTGAATGGTTTTTGTAGAACCACTAATAGTGGTCTGGAATACTACTACATAGTCATCCCTGTATTACATCATACATTAAATGCAAGATATATCTCTCCTCTCAGTGCTTTGCTAGTCATGCTAAGATATATATATGCTGAAGTCGGCTCAGCTCTTCTTCCATTTCAGGGTGTCAGACAGATATGTTGATATGAAAAGGACAGTGAAACAGTATATAAAACCAAAACTCAACTTAAAATTGTTCTGCATTACTCATAAACTTCAAGAAAAGCGCCCATAAAAAATTTATGTATAATACACACAGACTTCAGGAGGACTTTAACTCTTCTAACAATTAAAAGCATTGATAATATAACAATGTGATATGCCATTATTGTAAAGAGATTTTTCAAAGGTCTTTCAAACTTAAAATGGTGAAACTATTTTATATAAAGGCAAGGAAATGCCTGAGGACTTTATGATCCTCAAGTAAAAGTAAGAAAGCATTGAACCCAAGAGTAGAAATGCATCATAAAGATTAACATGCTTTAGACAGTCAGTCTTAAAACATATATAATTTGGTTTTGTTAGAGCCTTATTTGGTAAGTTCTTGGGTTCAGTTCTGTGTAAGAAGATATCCACATGCATACCTATTTATCACACAAAGATTAAAGGCCAAATGGTACATGAAAAGTCTTCATCATCAAAGCACTTCAGTCAAAATTTAACATGACCATTCAGTTGGAACAACTGGTCACTGAACTCATTTTGAAGTCAGTCTAGATAACCTTATGTAAGATAAAAATTACATAAAACCCTCAAACTGAAATCAGGATTTGGGGGAAGTGGGGGAGAGGATCTGACTCTAACCACCCATATACTCTGTCAGTCTAGAGGTGATTTCTCTACAGAAGTCTTGAGAAAAACTGCAGAAATATGCATGGAGGAAGCTTCTGTCATAGTACATACTATAGCAACTTCAAATCAGTAAGACACCTTGTTATTGCAGTGACTGACAATTCAGAAATGCTTTATATAGGTGAAATTCTCAGTATGGAGGTCATGAATGACCTCCTAAGCAGAGTTACAAAGACACATCTTAGAGACTTTTTTCACATCAATTAAATTGCATTTGAAAATTTGTCTAATGTTATGTGAAATTTCAATCATAACTGTTTAAATACTCTTTATAAGGAGACTCCATTACTAACACAAGTACTTTACCTTTTCTTTTTCTTTGCAACAAAAAATCACCATTTGTAACTCGATTACAATGTTGTACTCAATGTCAATCATTGTCCTTTTATTACTAAAACTTTAATTAAAAAATTAATTGCATCAAATAACGGAAAAAAATGTTCATTTAATAAGTTGGTATTTCATTCAGGTTTCATTTAGCCACAGACTTCATTTTAACAGGACAGAAGTGCTTTTATATTGGCAAATGTAAATGCACATTCAGCTACACAACAACCATTCCAACAACTGTTATTAATAAGTAGAAATATTCAGCTAATTCGCATTAAGATATCATGAAGTCTATTTAGCAAACTTGGATGGAAAATGCTATATGTTTCGATTAAGTCAGCACTTCTAAACATTCTCAAGCCTTACACACAGTAGGCTTTTAATGTTGCATTCAGTTAGCCTCCTGCTTGCTTTCTCTTCAGTGTAGTATTATTGCATAAACGTAGTCAAAAAAAAAAAAAAAAGACAGAAACATGGTGCATTTTGCTGAACAGACAAAATAATTTCAAAAGAGGATGCTTCAAGTGAGGTATTCAATGAGCAGTCATTAATTCTGAATTCCTTAAATCAGAATTTTACTCTTATCACATATTTCTGTGCTTATAAATACAGACCTTGGCGCTCTTTTACTCCGTGTGGGTTGTCATCTCACTGTGCACTTGACTTAGCATCAGTCTTCTTCACTGGAAGCTCTACATTCAGTTTTAATCTAATATCGATTATTACGAATAAAAAGCCAAACGGAAAAGTGACAGAAAGAAATGCAGCAGAGAGTCAAATATGAACACAGAGCTTGAAAAAAGAATTATTGTCATCACTTATGAAGATCAGAATTACAAAGCAGCAAATCAACCTATGTATCTTCCTGGATGCCACTATGGCCCTTTTTGATTGTCTATGTGAAAGGGTTTCTGAATTATCTATAGGATTTAACACAGAAACTAGTTACCAGAAAACAACTGGCCAAAGAGCATGTATCTGAACTCTCAGACAAAGTCTGTGAAAATTTCCCAAGGACTGACAAGATCTGGAGACAAACTGTCCTGTTGATACTGCAAAAGCCAACAAATACGCAAAACCAAACGTCTGTCAGATGCACAAGGCCATGGGACACACAACCACCAGCGCCCAGATGAACAACTTGGATTACATCTAAGGCCGGCATCTATATGCAGATATCATATACGTATCATATACAGAGCTGAATGAGTGAAAGGGCCACCTGAGGTTCTTTACGGACACCAAACAAGAAACCTGTGGCATGCCAAGGTAGCGCTCTTCTCCTGGCTATACAAAAATATTTGCACCGTTACCCATGCGAAGGAACTACAAGCAGGTGCATAAGTAGTCTATGTGAGCAAATCAGTAAATATATTCTGTGAATTATTCTCTGTTATCAATAATAATGGCTTGATTTTCTTAATAACACTGAGGAAAAAAAGGTGTTCTAAGTTATATAGGTCGTTGTTTGTGCATCCCCTCAATTTGTTCTCCCATGAGGGAATTTACACCACAGTCAAAAGATAGTATTATGGCTGTTTAGAGATGAAACCAAAAGAAGCATGACATTAACCAGCTAGTTTTCCAGGTCTCTGGTAGAGAAGATAATAGCCAAGAGCAAAGCTTGAACAGTGAGCTGGCATTCTTCAAGCTGCTGGGAAAATGGTTGTACTGCCAAATGCAATCTTCCCAGCTGCCAGCAAGGCTTGGTAAATCCAGAGTCCTGTGACCTTGGACTGAAATTAAATCCTTGAAGACACAAGCCTAGGTTTTCAACAGAGAAAAAAGTGCAGATCAGAGGTAAAACAAAAGGATAGTACTCTGACACAAGTTTTCTTTGTAGGGCAAACAAAAGCAGAAAAGTAATTTTCAGAGTTTAGAATACTTGAATTGAAACAAGCTGCTGACTCAACATCACTGACAGCAGATGCTTAAGTCAGAAAAGGTTCAAAATTTGATACTGTAAAACACAAAATGTAGCTGCTTATTTTCTATTATTCATCACATCTGTCTGTTGTAGATGCCTTAGTGTAGGTAACAAATAGACCACCAAAACCTCAAAGTAAAGCATGAACCCATCTTCCCCACTCTTTTTCTTTTGTATCTATCTTGGCCATATATGATTAGCATCATTGAACTGGATGGTCCCAGGTTTGCTTTATCTTCCTTAAAAACAAGAACTGATACCACGTGTTTAGACATATTTTCAGACGTAACCAGTCAAGTACCTGAAATTCCACAGCTCATTTTTTTCTAGTCATTGAGATAAGATTATTAACCACTGCATCTGCAAGAAAATAACCTCAAAAGCCAAAGATACAGCCAAATATTTTAAATTTAAACCACTATACTGCGGTTTATCTATTATCACATTTGTACATGATGTCACATTAATCTGTTATTAATCATTCTCACCATATGAAATTAGATGGGACTTTCTGTCCTGCAGAAATAACCCTGCAACACAATGCCAGTGAGAACTGTGGGCTAAATTTTCTATTAGAACAAGTGCAGCAATGCTAGAAACTATAAGCTGCAATTTTAGCTGCAGAAAATATATTCCTTTGTTTCTCATTTAGAAAATGTTTTCCATATATTAAATTCACTGATTCTAGAGTCTCCTTCATTTGTTCAGCCCAACTGTTTACCTCTGTTTTACCCTGTCTACTTTCGTC
This sequence comes from Aythya ferina, assembly GCF_964211825.1. Classification (NCBI taxonomy): domain Eukaryota; kingdom Metazoa; phylum Chordata; class Aves; order Anseriformes; family Anatidae; genus Aythya; species Aythya ferina. The sequence continues at coordinate 102,445,489 of NC_140297.1, forward strand.
TTGTTCAGCACAGTCTCAAACCTCTCTCCAGAACAGCGAGAATGTATTGGGAAATAGAGTGAATCAAGTTAATGGTCATGCTTGCTGCATTTATGATGCATCAAAGAGTTGTAAGAGGAAACTGCAACTATGGAAACAAACTGTTCCTTCATTTTAGCTATCTTTTAAAAAATATTTATTTATTTTTTATTTCCCAAATTGTGTGTCTTCATCCACAGAACATCTGGGGGAGTTCTCCTGGGGTAGTAGGAATTTTCAGTATTTTTGTTTTCTTCATGTTTTATATTTTCTTTTTCATGAAACTGAAAAACAGTATTTGATTCCCAATACTTAGGGGATATATTCCCTTTAATAATTCTTCTTTAAGGAAAATAAACCAGCATAGACTAATACTAAATTACAATGTACACGTATACTTTAGAAGAAGACCACCTACCAAATCACAAAGTCAAGCTCATCAGCAGAAGCCAGCCTAGTCTATGTTTTATTTTCTAACATGACATCTGATGTCTTCCCTGTATATTAATGTATATAATATAAAGGAATACGAGTTATCATTGATTCTCTTTACCTTTACCAAATGTCAGGAAGAAATAATACAGAATACACTGGACTCAAAGGAAATACTCAAAGGAAAATTTTTGAAAGAAATTAAGGAATTAACAGGAATAGAGGCATGAAAATAGCATGGGGGAGGGAAGCAGTTGCTATCTTTATTATTATTCTGTTCAAATTATATTGTTTAGCTTACTGCTTTTTAAAGCAGGAAATTCTTTTTGGTCATTATTTTGCTGTGAAAATATTCAAAATCAGAGAGTATGATCTGACTTAGGACATGACTTAGTTAATATGAATGCAAAACTTAAGTGCAGTCATTACCTAACAGCCATTACCAATTTACATTGGACACATGCTCTTTCTTCCTAATTTATATGGAAGAAGAAAACAAACCTATGAAGAGCCTCCCCCATTTACAAACACCTCAACTACCTACTCAAATCATCCCAATGCCCTCAATAAAATGCAACCACTGTGACCAGAACACGTTACAGTAGCTTGGTAGAGCCATCTACCATGATTAAAAGAAAGCAGTAACAACAAATTATTCCTTTCTTGATTTCAGAGCAGGCAAAAAGCCTATATAAGGAGCATATAATTACTGGAAAAAAGTAATTACCATTCTGCAATTTGCTAGCTCCTGATAAACTGTATACCACCTCTGGTCAGATTGAGTTTAATAATGGACATTTACAATTTGATTCTTTTAAATCTTCAGAGCCATTTATTTAGACAAAGTGAGTCTCACACTTTTTTTTCATGCTCTTCAGATTCACAAAGGTTACAACATAGGATAAAGTCTGGTTTAGTGCATTTGGCACTTTCTGGAGGGTGCTTCAAGCTTTAAATGTAAGAGCTTTCTGTCTACTGTAAAATTAACGTTTTGATTTTGCCACAATAGTGTTCTTTCTAAAAAATAATACAATAGTCAGCAACAAATAACATCCCTTATTCCACAATGTTTACTGCATATAAAATACAAATTGCGTATTTCATAAGTTTGATTTGCTAGTAAGATAAAAGATTTGAATTCTTATATATCTCATTTTTTCTTGGCTGGACTATTATTGCAACCCAGTGCAATGGCAGGCAGTAAAAATACTGTGTCTATCCTAATATACACTATGTGAAGATTAAAAAAAAAATGTTCTGTTCTTTTAAAGTCTTATTCTCTACTTATAGCATTTTAATTCTTTATCTTTGCTTAAAATATAATGGGAAGAAGGTGACAAATAAAAGATTTGGAACAGGAGATGAAACAACCTAGGTGACCATTAACAGTAAAGCACTATATAGTATAGTTACTATGTATGTGATTTACTGCAAAAAGTTTGCACAGTAAGATATAGTATTAAAGTTACTGGTAAAATATTAAATTTAAAACTATAAGCATAATATTGTCAACATGCATATCCTAATTAAATTGTAAGGAAATACACAAGTTAATATTTCTGCAGTGTTAACTGGGTCAAGAACATAGCAGTTTGTTTTCTGTTTTTTCTTATTAAAAACTTATTATTTCATAATTTTTGTTTCCTACTTCAGTGAAATGAAAGGAAAAGGTGAAGGAGGAAAGTTCATGATTTTGCTGTCATTACTATTTGACTGAAGACCATATTTTTATGTTAACAGAACAGATACATTTTGATAACTGTTTCTTGGCAACAGAAATTAATTTTAATCCACAATGAAGTACATAAATAGATAGGTAAAGAGTCCACATAACTGTGGTACTGCCAATTATTTTGCAATTTCTGTAACTCTTCTTAGAAATATCTTACTGTTCAAATTTTAATAAAATCAACATGATTAAGGTATATTTTTCCACATCTATGGATTATAGAACAATAGTTAATAAACGGTTCTGAATCATATTGCTTAAATAAATTAATAAGAAAAACACACTGTATATTCTATTGATAACCACATGAGTTTGCTAAATAGTTTGGCAAGAGGAAAGGACATTTGTATGAGCAGGACTTGCAAACCTTATAGATTTTTAAATGCAGAAAGATATACAGACATTCTTGACTGGGGGTTTGGAGAGCATCTTATGTATGGTCTCACAGCTTTGGTTAAGACACAGCTAATTTTCTTGTAGAGGCTCACACAATGCTGTTGTTTGGGTTTTTGATGAAGATAGTGGTGATAAGGCATTGATATTTCAGTTGCTGCAGAGCACGGCTTACATAGAGCCAAGGCCTTTTCTGCTCCTCATGCTGTCCGGACAGCTAGGAGGCTGGGGGTGCACCTGGAGCTGGGAGGTGACATAGCCAGGACAGCTGGCCCAAGCTGGCCTAACAAATATCCCACATTATATTGTGTCATGCTCAGCAATAAATGCTGACGTAAAGGAGGAGGAAGGGGAAGACATTCAGAGTGATGGTGTTTGTCTTCCCAAGAAACCATTATACGTGTTAAGCCCTGATTTCCTGGAAGTGGCTGAATACCTCTCTGCCAATGGGAAGTAGCAATTGAATTCCTTGTTTGCCTTGCTTGAGCACATGGCTTTTGCTTTACTTGGTAAACTGTCTTTATCTCACTTGCACTTTTAACTTTCTGATCCTCCCCTCCATCTCACATGGAGCGAATGAGAAAGCACCTGGGTGGTACTGATCTGCCTGCCAGTACAAGTGCCACAGCACAATAAGATGAGTCTTGTTTAAGAATTATCTTGCTGATGGAAGTCATTTTATTTTTTGTCAGCCTTTCAGGGCTAGAAATGCTCAACATGATGGACTACTACAGAGGATGTAGAGTGCTGAAGAAATTCAAAACCCACCACTTATTTATATCACAAGCAAATAGCAAGAATGCCCTGTTATATATCTAAAACACCACCTAATACAGTATATAACACTTGATACCATCTTAGACCCATATGGAATTACAATTTAATGAATACCTGAACCAAAATGAGTCAAAGAAAATCTACAATCAATGTAGACCATTAATTGAAATAAATACCTATTATGTTAATTTGACAGAGTCTTAAGTCTGCAAGCAGAGTTCGTCACAATTTTGCTTTAAAATGCATAGAAAAAAACATAATAATAATTGCTATTAGTTGTCTTATTATATTTGAAGAACACACCCTATTTCTCATCTTCTGAGCATTAGTAGATAATGGATTAAACCCCTATTAGGTCCTTCAATTATCTGCTCTTCTACAGAGCAGATACACATTTCTACACATTTAGTTGTGTAGATTAATCTATATATCTTATGAACTGTACGAGATGATATATATAGCTTATATAATACACTCAAGATATGGTTCAGTAACAAAATGAAATAGATCTTAAATCACATACAAGCACAAAACCTCTCCGAATACAGGGTCATGTATTTTTCAGACATTAAAACAAAAACTCAGTCTGGAGTTTCCAATAGCATCTGCTTTTCACTCAACTAATATTTTACCTTTTCCACTACTCCAAGCTATGCATCCAGTATACAAAAAACATGCCAAAACACATAAAACTAGCACTTCCAGACTATTATGCTAAGTACAAAACACATTTATTCTTCTATTAAGCTTTTGGGACATAAACAACCATATTGTAACATTACTTGGTATTTTTATGACTATTATATAAAATTCACGAGTAAAAATGATTTTAAGATATAATTCAGAAATGAAAGAGCAGGTTAGTAGCTTAAAGGTTCCTGTATTATACTGCAATAATACTGCGTTAAAAATATACATGAAGATATCTCAGTTCAAGACCTAACTTCTTAAACATTTAAATACAATAGCCCTCTCTTTAGCAGACAGTGAGGTTCTTGTCATATTCAGGAATCTGAATAAAACCACAGCTTAATGAATAAATTTTGATATTAAGCCAAAATTAGGGTATCGGGAAGATAAAAATATTGATGCAGATGATCTTAGCCAGGCAGGCACAACTGGAGTTTCTCCTTTTATATACTCAGTTGAATCCCAGACCTCCTGACTCAATGCAAACTAAGAGTTTTATCAGTCTTCTTCCAGGAGAAAAAAAAAAAAAAAAAAGATAGTTGAAAGTCATGTGAATCAGTAAAGAAAACACGCAGCTATCACACCCACTATAGACTTATTTCAGTACTAGCTGCATAATGTCTAACCCAGAAACATTTTCCTGCTTTTCTGCTCAAAGAAAGATATTTCAATAGCCTGAAACAGGATATTTAACAATGCCACATTCTGAAATACTTAATCGTCATTCAGTATTACAGCAAAGTCTGCTGTTTGTCTTCACACTCTTGGTACAAGTGTGACTGTTTCTCTCTAGTTAACAAATTTTAGCTTGCATTAAACCTTATCAGTAAACATGGCAGTACTGCAAAATCAGCAATTAAGGCCTCAATAGCTTCAACCAATTAGGGCTGCTGTGTGCCAAGAGCTACAGCAGAAACAGATTGTGCGCTGGGTTTATTAACTCATTCCTCTTGCAGAAGAACAGCTAAGTGCCTCATCCATGACCACATTAAAGTAGATATAGTTGTTTTATAGTGACATATGCCTTGGCCTTAAAAAAACAAAACAAGCCCCCTCCCAAGGCTGTGAATTTTTCATTTGGGAGCTTTCAGTGTTTATATAAGTGATGTGCAATCTATCCATCACAATACCTGTTGATATACAAACAACTTAAAAAACAAACAAAAGAAAAAAAAATAAAAAATATGCTTTTATTGCCTTCAGCTTTCAAATATCTAAAAAAAAAAAAAAAAAAAAAAAAAAACACACATTTTCCACCTCTACTTGTACCCTCATACCTTACAAGTGCCTTCCCTGATCCCAACAAAATCATGCAATGCAATGCAAATGCTCTGATGATGACTTGATTCACATCAGTGGCTGTTTATTCACCAATCTGAGGGGAGAAATGAACTTTTATAATTAAGCTTTAGAAATACATCTACAAAGACATGATAGGCAGAAATGGCTGGTAAATTTAGATGGAGACAAATCTTTCAGTGAAAAAAAATAACATCAGGCTTTGGAGAGCTTTAACATTTCAGATTAACATTTTCAGCTCTTTTCAGCTCTTCCAGGAAGGAACCACAACTTTGTCTGGCATTTCCATTCTCCTCAGCATCGTGTAGTACTATAAATCATGAACAATTCAAAAATGTGGTCTTCCAGAAAGTTAAACATCTTCAGCACTTTTATTTAAATGCAGGTAAAGAGACAGGCCTACAAGAAACCATATTATAAGTCAAATTTCCTTCAACAGGAGAGTACATGTTAAATGTTAGAAAATGTCATTCACTGCACCTATGAGGATAACTAGAATGCAGTATTAACAGCAATTCATATAATAGAGTGCATTTAATGTGATCATTAATATTTCAGACTGATTTTGAAACACAAGAAAAAAGAAATCAGGATGTTTATGCAATTAAATTTATATTTCATGAACCCTAATTGCTGTAACTAGGGCACAGGGATTAAAGGCCTATGCCTATAGCATCTCGTTCTGAGGACAATATATCACACAAGCATTTCAATTTTTTTTTTTTTTCAGAAATTAAGTTTTTCAACCCTCCTGATTCATTACCAAAAAAAAAAAAAAAAATCCCCAAAAAATCTCATTTAGTAATAATTTCTTAAAAATAGTTATCTACTTATTTAGAAAGAGAATATTGAAAATGATGAACTGCTCTGTTCAGTTTAATTTATAACGACATTTTCTGGGACTGATAGAACTTTATGAAATGGCTGCAGCAAAGGATTGAATAAAAATTGACCAAAACTTTCACCTCTGTGGTAAACCCTGTGGCTGGCACATACAACCTGCAACACTTTCAGGGATACTTGCACAGTCGAGGGCAGATTTGGCCCTTTTTCTCAAATGCCTTTCCTCTATTGGTGTGTAAGTATCACTGCAAACCTAATTTCCCAAAGAGATATAATTGATAAGCAAGAATTAATGAACTCTACATGATCAGATATTGCTCATTTAGCTTTTTCCATTTTCACTATTTCAGTCATGACCATCCTAAGAGTTACGCAGGGAGCAGTTTTGCTTTATAGTTCTCTAAAGTTGACTTCAAAGAAGCAGAAAGTAACATTTCCCACTCCAAATCTCTTGGTTTAACTCAGGTCATCCATGAGTATCAGCAAGAGCACAGCTGTGGGTTAGTTCAGGTCAATAAAAATGAGCATCATTTACAACTTCTTACATTCTCCTGGACTGGAAATCCTGACATAAACTGAAGGAGGCTTCTTCTACATATGTTTTTCTATTCACAAGTACGTTTGGCCCATTAGCTGAAGCCTTTTAAATTGGTACAAGTAAATCAGTTAAGTATATTTAGAAGTGTGTTTGTTTGTGTAATTTCCTGATTACAGAAAATTTTTAGTATTGCTATAAGAAGATCAATTATTATTATACAGGCTGGTCTAAGTAATGTTTCAGGTTAGACAGAGGTGGAGGAAAAAAAAAAAAAAGGAAAAGAATTTTGAAGAACAGGTATCATCTCACTACGATTTTAAACTCAATTTTTTTCATATTGCAGTGGAGGAGACATTCACCTGGAATATTTCTTTTTAGAAAAAATGAGTATAATTTTTGGAATACTATTACATAGAAACTGCAGATATGACTGATTTATTTGTTCAGAGGCAAAAAGAAAAGATCACAGGCAAAAATTATTTTCTGACATCAAGAGTTCTCAAAAATACAGTTCCAGAAACATTTTGAAATGTATCTAGCCTCTGGGTTCACCAAGGACAAAAAATTCATTTTGGTATGATTGTGTCTCAATAACACATTTTAAAAATATTTTAATATCTAGATACAAATAGATACAAATGTGTATATTTTCTTTTCCAGTAAAAAAAAATAATAATAAAATAAAATACAAAAAAATAAAATTAAAATAAAATAAATCCATCCAAATACATCCAAATGCTGTAGGTACATTATCGTATGAAAGCTGTTAGACTAACATTTATCCTCACATAAGTACAGTATGAGGCCCAGCAACGTAAATTTTCCACTCATTGACCATAAATCTTATCTAATTATTCCACAGCTTCTCCACCAATTCCTCCCTATGTCTCACTGTGTGGCTTCAGCCTTGAAAGCACCTCACAATTTGATGGTATAACCAATATTTTCTGCTAAGGTATTACCTAAAGCTCACTTTTACAATTTGTAAGTATTATCTTAATCCCAAATGATTAAGAAGTGTTTGAAAACATTCATCTCTAATGAATGTCTTCACAGACATTCAGAGCTAATTCTTCCAATAACCTAAATCTTCAGTGATCTCACAATACCCTGTTCAGCCTCTGGGTCTTGCACAAGTCCTGTACCATGCAATGGCTTTTATTCTAGAAATCCAGTCTCTGCATTAACTTACCCACTTTGTCTTCTAGAAACTGCAGAATCTTTAACTTTACTAATGACCCTGAAACCATAAAAATAATTCTATTCCTATTTTTCTTCCAAGACATCAGAGAAGTCAGCTTGCTTGCTGTTGCTCCTTATTCCTTCTGCTACAGGTCATTATCAGAAATAACTGCTGTCAGAAATTCTGGTCTAGTCACATCTTAATTTTTTTTTTACTCTATGTTTTGTAAATCTCACTTTCATTAATTCACCCTTGCTAAGTTTTAGATGTAAATATAGATTTACTGCAGAGATTTTGTTTCCCATTGCACAGCTTTTCATGCAAAAAAGTTTGATCTTACCACTTGCTAGAAGCAATTAAAAGTGCACCTATACAGAATAATGAGATTTAATGAAAGAATTACACATGCCAGAAACAACTGATCTAGTTTAACTACGTATTTGTTTTACAGCAAAAAGAAGGCTTTTTGCCTATTTTTAACATTTTCCTTTCTGTTACTCTACCCTAGAATGGGTCTACATTAGAATTTTCATTATTTAAAAAATAAAATTTTTAAAAAATCAGGATTATTCAAAAACTGGAAAAATGTGATAAGATGAATGAACTGGGTTTCATTAAATACCTTACTACCTAGTTGTGATGACACTGCATAACCTAAGAGCATATTCAATCAACACACACCATATTAGCCAAAGCTACCTAGTATCCTTTCAATCTTTTGCTTTGAGCTAAGACCTACTGAAGAGAATACAACTCTTTCAGGGATTTCAGGCTAAAGAAAGATATATATATATATATATATGTATTTTTTTTTTTTTTTTGATTAAAGGCAAACCAGTACCCTGATAACACTGGCTATTACAACACTTCTTTTGGAAGGGCTCACGTTGGCATTACTATTCTGGATGAACAACTTTTTTTTTTTAATCTCTTGTGCATTTGTTTTCATTAAACAATTCTGCGATTGCTTTTTTTATTGTGTAATTGTGTAGATAGATTTCCTCAGAGTCAAAGTATTTGGCACTTCTGCAAGTAGACTCAACTGATTCATCCCACCAACTGCATGTAGTCCCACAGACCTACCTCTGAGCAATATACAAATATAATCTCCCTGTGCTGAGCTCCAAGATATTTATGGGTGAAATTTACAATTTAGTTTAGGTATTAGTATTGTTAAGTAGAAAGCTTCACATAAGCCTTAATAAGCCTTCACATAATTTTTTCAAACTGCTTTGTGGAAAAACTTGCAACTAATAAAATTTAGAGATGAGAAAATCTCTGTATCTAATGTCTGACCACTGCACTAACAAAGGAAAAAGATAATGTATGAATACTGTTAACCCCACCTTTAAATGAGGCTGTTCCATTGTGTGTCATATAAATTTAACAAATATTGCTTATTTGTTTATGTCTGAGGTCAGACATTTACATTTGCAATTGCAGATCAGTAACCCTAGCAGTTATGGAATTGCTTCATGGACTAGATTCAGCTTGCAGAATTATTCTGCCAGTTAACATGTGAATAATTGTGCCTTTAACATTTTCAGTGATATCCACCTTTAAAAGTGAAACCATCCAGGACTTCAGAATTTGTGCTACAACTGTGTGTCAAATAAATCAAGAGAGACAGAATTCCTATTGGAGTTATCAGCTTTAGACCTCCTTGCCTTGCTGTCATTGACACCTGGTTCTAAGATGAAAATTGATGAGCAATGTCTTGTATCAACAAGATCTGAGGAAAAAAATATACACGTACTAAAAACAAACAAAAAACACAGCCACTTGAACAAATCCTGACTGTAAAAAGAGCCATTTTAAAGAAGAATTAAATTAAATATATTTTCAAACCAAAAGTGCTCCTGCATGAGCAGGGGGTTGAACCAGATGACCTCCAGAGTTCCTTTCCAACCTCAACCGTTCTGTCATTGTGACTCACACTATTAAAAATAAATTTTAAGTTATTCTGACATTTTCTATACCATGGTAACATCAAACATTTTTTTGCCATGATCAGCGTGTGCCAATCTACATATATAAATAAGATCTATCAAGAGTTTATAAGTTAAGCAACAAAATAAAGAAGTGGTGGAAGAAGAGAAATTATATTCATTTTACAGATAGAAAACTTAAGCACAGAAAGCCTGTTTCCCATTTACACTAATAGGATTCTTCACTCTGCTGGCAATGTCAGGGGCCTTAATTCAGGTTTAAATTTAATGTATGCAGTGTACACATGGCTTAGTATAATTGAGAATAAGGCTGGAATGAATCAAAGTGCTCAAGATTACAAATCATATCTCTGAAAAAGACTAAAATTTAACTCCTCTCACACACAATCCAATGTGTAAGCATGAAGGTATGTTTTCTAGAAAGAGGTTATTTCATTAACAGTGCAAAGAACTCCAAAGAGCTCTACTGCAATTTTAGATACAACAACTACAGAAAAAAATATTATTTACTACACTTCTTGCTACAATTACAGAAAATTACCCTTATATATCCTTATGTTAGGATATTGTTGTTCTTTTATATAATAATGTTGTTCTTTTATAATATAATATATATTATATGCATATATAGATTAAAAAAAGTCTCCTGAAAAGCAAAAAACAGCTTGCTTATAAGAAGTTTTTCTTCTTCCACTTGCATCCTTATAAGTCTCAATCTTTTTAGTATTATCAGTAACAATATATATAGATGGAGTTCAAAAAAATGTATCTTAGAGTAATAATACTAGCATTAAATACATCTTTGATACTCATAAGTCAAGAAATCTATTCTCAGATAAGAAACATAAGTCATCCCAAGTGAAAAGTCAATCTTCCTTAGTCAGTAAGTAAACACTGTTTTAAGTAAGCAACTTAAAAGCAACAATCATTAATATTAGAATACAAAATATGACTAATGTATTTTGCTTCATGTAATCAATAGCAAAATTTACATTAATTAAGAATTATACTCCATGAGAAGCTGAGGACCTTCATTGCTTGCTACAGAACTCAGAGTGATCTGATCGTGTTTAGCAACTGAAAGGACCATGAACTGAACAGCTATAGCTTGCTTTTATGGTATCAAAAACACAGTTCTTTTTCTGTTCTCATAGGGAAAGCTCATCTTGCTGAGGTATTCATAGGAACAGTTTGAAAGTACAGTTTCAAGAAGACAAATAATTATCATTCGGAGAAAGACTACTATTCTAACTACATCAACAAAAATTACTTTCCATCAGCAAAATGATTTCATCTGAAAGTACCTTATTATTAGCATACTAACCTAGTGATTAATAATTTAGCATTTCAACTACAGTTAAAATGGAAGTTTTCTCCTTCCTTAGTGAGGCCTCACATATTGTATTTTTTCTGATTCTCTCATCACACTTGAGCTAGATAATACATTTACTATATCAAGTAAACACTTTATCAGACTGTATTCTCTACAACTAGTTAGATAAATAAAAATAGTAGTTATAATAAATTATCATAAATACCTAGATGCCATCCACAAATGTAGTTTCCTCTTTCCAGGAGATGAAAACAATAATTATGACTACTTCTTCAGAAAACTCTTTTTTTTGTTATTATTTTGTCTGACTTCATACATTATTTTCTTTTTGTTGGAAAAAAAAAATAATTCATAAAAACAGAGAATGCACCAACTGCATCCGAGCACAGAGTACCTTGGAGCAACAATGTCTAAAAAAATATACCACAATAACAAAGAGCAGAAAGCATTAGAACTAAGATGAGCTTCCTGCTCAGTATTGGTTCTAGTTTGTTTATACCATAATGAAAAACCTTTGATATTAAACTTTGCTAGTATTTCCTTTTGTAATGAAAAACTTAGAGAAACAAACTGAAGAGTTGTACCTTCAGGAGGAAGGTAGTTGTGTTTTTACTCCAGTGGGCAGCTAAACTCCAACACAGCTGCTCTCTCAAAGAGGAAGGGGAAGAAAATATGACACAAAGGGCTCAAGGTTTGAGATAAGGATGATTTAATTAAAGGGAAGAGAAAGAGGGGGAAATACAAACATAACAAAAAAACAAAAAACAAAAAACAAAAAAAAACAAACAAACAAACAAAAAAAAAAAACACCAAGCGAAGGCCATGCAGAAGCACAGAGAGAGAGAAAAGCAATTACTCTATTTCCCATCAACAAATGATGTTCAGCCATGTTCTAGGAAGCAGGGCCTCAATATGTGTAGCAGTTGTTCAGAAGGACAGACTCTTCCACAAGAGACCTCCCTCTCCTTCCCCTTCCACACCTTTTATTGCTGAGTGTGACACATGGTATGGAATATCCCTTTGGTTGGTTTAGGTCAGCTGCCTTAGTCCCCTCCTCATCTCTGGCCAACCCTCAGCCTTATGGCTTTTGGGGGGTCGGAGGGAGTCCTGATGCTGTGCTAGTATTGTGCAGCAAAAAACAAAACACTGGTGTGATACCAATGCTGTTCTGGCTACAAGTGCAGAGCACAGTACTGTATGGGCTGCTGCACGGAAAGTTAACTCCATCCCAGCCAGACCCAGCACAGTAGTCTGTATCTTTTTTTCTCCAGGTGCTGGAGAAAATGCTCTGTTTTTAATACCTGACCAACACCAAAACTTCTCAAACTTCCATCCAGGTAAACAGGATGATGAGGGCCAGTGAGGCAGCTGAACAACAGAGAGAAAAGCAATCTTTTAAAATCTTTTAAAAGATTTTACACACTTTACATACAATGAGGCTCCATTTGTATGATCTTGTGACCTCTCAGTAGGACAGCAACATCACTTGACATACTACTATTATTAAAAAGATGCAATATGTAAGACTTATTTGGTAGTAGGGTTCACTGGAAAGAAAGATATTTCATAAGAACGTTACAAATTGCATAATTTTTTCTTCCATAATTTCTAAGTAGAACTCAATATTCATTCTCACTCAGAACTCAATTCATCTGCAAAACTCTTCACAGTTCTAGTCCCAGCTTTTTGAGAAAGACTGCCTACCCTAATCAGTGAAAGTATTCCTGCAGTCAGCAGATTCAATTTTCATACCATCTGAAAGTTTCAGTATTTGGAAATCTCAAATTGTACAAGGCTTTCAGTTCTAAAAATCACTTACTAGCTTCACTAAATACACAAATTTCCTTCTCAGATATGATGCATGGGCATATATTCTGAATATTCTGGAAGTAACATTAATTTATAAATAACATTAAAACAAAAGGCATTTATGTGATAGGAAAGTGTTAAGAAAGAGTAAACCCTGCTTTCTCTCAGCTTCTACATTTGCAAATTTGTCCTATTGTAAACAAACTTTCTCCGTAAAATTTAAAGATCTCCTTATTTACCTTTGTTGACATCAGTACAGAAATTTCCCAGTGTTTACAGTTGAACTATATATTTTATCCAGAAAAAAAAAAAATCAACAAAATGACAATTAAAATACAACACCAGTATCTTTCTGAATCTTAAAGCTGCAATGCAAATTGAAGAGATTAAAAATACAAAACGTAGCACAGCTTTTGCAAGTATTATTTTAAATGTAACACAGTTGAAAGGTTACAGCATACAGTAAAGTTTTTATTTGAGAACACATTATTAATTTAAAGAACAGTGAGGGATATAAATCAGCATCCATACATATTTTTCACCTTCAACAAAGAATTGCTTGCTATGACTGCATATTAACTATATCATGACATCTGTGAAAAGCAGTTCAACCAGCAGATCTTTTACACAACCTATAAGACAAACTTTTGAGGCTATGATAGATACAAAAACCTTTATCTGTCTTTAAAATAATTAACAGTGTTTCATAGTATGCTTTTTTCTTTTTCCAGAAATTTCTCATTAGTACTTATCTAAAATGTATTCTCCCTATATAGCTATATATATATAATGTATAACTAACAACTGATTCACATATGCTGTTGCCTGAGTATGTTGTTGCTAGGCAACTGCTATAAAACATTTTGCACTGCTTGCAAAAATCTGAATGAATGATTTGAAGCAAGATTATTTAAAAAAAAAAAAAAGGAAGAAAACTCACTACTGTAATGACATGAATAATTCCTTGTGTATTTCCAGGATTCATAGAGAATGTTCCTTCCATAATTACTGATTTGAGAAAGGATAACTCATTTGAGCAGGATTTGAAGGGCATTTTATAACAAGAAAATGTGTGTTGTATGTATCCAGCTAACATTCCCTCTTGGATTCTGAACTAAAGCCACAGAAGTTAATGTGTTTCTTTAAATTAACTTCAGGGTCTTTGATCAGGTCTTTAATGTCTTCCATAGGACAAAAATGATAGACTACTAAACAAAAAAAAAAAAAAAGAAAAAAGAAAAAAAAAAAAAAAAAGGAAAGAAAAGGCTATAATCTCCCAAGAGATACAAAATCTAAACAAAATGTGACCACCTCGACCTTCCTTCCTTGCTAAGTCTACAAACACTTCATCTCGTAGTCTTCATACAGCTAAGGTATAATCTCACTGAGGCTAATGGTATTACACACAAGAGTAAAAATAGAAGCATTTATAATCCATTGATAACAAGGAAGCAATATGCTATCTGCCACAGAGAAACTATTTGTCCATTTAAATAATTGCCCATCCATTATGAAATTTACAGATATTTGGCTATCAGACCTCTTGAGAATTAAGTGAAAAAGCACATCAAGAAAAGCAATTGGGAAACAGCAACTCAGAAGCACTTAATACAAGTCTGACTCATAAGTTTCTTTAAACACAAACATTAGCATAAAAAATTGTTGGACTTTTTGTCCTTGTTTACAATGCCGCAAGATATTTCTTTCAATTTGCTACACAATATGCTTAATCAATAAGAACTGGTCCAAAGTTCAAAATGACTGTTCTTTCCATAATAACCTAATTGGAAATCCATATATTTTCTATTTAATTCTGCAAAACCAATCATGTAACTATAGCACAAAAAAGTATTGAAAGCAGTAATTATTGGCATTTAAAATGATACTTTCAGTATTAAGTAGTAAGTGTGACTAGCGTCCTTAATGGATTACAGTGAAATCCTTTTAATTCCTTATCTTAGGTTGTCTAGAACTAGCATGAAAAATGAACTCCTTTACATAGAAGGAATCTTGCATCGAAATCCTGTAGGTCTGGAGCTTTACTGAAATTAAAATAAATTCATAATAAATAGGAATTAAGTTCTTAAAGTCTCATTTGAATTATTTTCATGCTATGAGATGTAATGCATAGTTTAGGTCACATATTATGATGTAGTTATAAATGCCATTCTCAGTGCCTTCAAAAAGGGTAAGCAGATTTGCCATAGATAATAATATAAAATAATCTATGGAAAGGATATCCATTCCAGGCTGCACTCTTTGCTTGGGCTTTTCCATTTGTTTGTTTGTCTTATAGTTGTTATAGCAGAAGAGAACATGAAGAACCCTTGCTCTGTCTCCTGTATTCATCACGACCCACTTGCAAAGCCACTGTCATCAATCAACATAACCTCAAACTTAGGGCACAGATTGTCCTTGCAGATCCCTTCACTTTCTTCACCCTATCAATTATTATTATCAATATTACATATTATCAATTAAATGTTAGGATTTTGTAAAATACATACTGCGCTCAAAAGGAACTAAGCAGCAGTCAGAGGTTCATGTCTGTAACATTGTTAACCCTGTCTTCAGCCAATCAGTGTTACCAGCAGAAGGAAAAACACTATGCTTCTCTCCAGAAAGCTACCTATAATGACTTAAAATTATAGTTAAAAGCGGGGGAGTTTATACAGTAAAACTTTTCATTTGATGACTAACAGCATCCTGTTATTTATTACTCAAACAAGACTGACTGGCAGGTACAATTTTCTCTTTGGATAGCAGAAGCAGAGTATAAGTTGAACCAATGAAGAAATAATTCTACTCGGTATGTGGAAATACATAAAAAACAGGATTTATTCACCAACTCAGTAAAAATTTCCATTAGATGGGATTCTTTTGTTCTGTAGTCAAGGAGTGCCAAAAATAAGGAGAAAGCAAACAAACAAAAAGATTGTGACTTTGAAGGTTGATTTGGGTCAAAACAAGACTACCAAAGTGACACAACACTCATTTTTAATTAGATTTCCTAACGTGACATCAAATTATTTTTCCTTCTAAGAAACAGCACTTCAGCTAGGCATGAAATCCTTGCAACTTAGTTTATTAGGAGACAACAAAGGGATTCCAATCTGCTACAGGAAAGTTTCAGCTATGAGCACAGCCAGCACAGTATAAAATTGTGTCATATGAATTTTAATGTAACACAACTATGAAAGACTCCAAAAGAACAAAGGCAGCACAGTCCTACTCCACACTACACAAATGACCTATTCTGATCTAAACAGCACACCACATTACAATCAAATTTATTTCAAAAGAGGGTCACACAGGTCAAATGTAATGGCTGCAAGAATGAGGTATTTCCTTTATGTAATATTAGAGAAAAGCAAAACATCAAACAGCACAGGAATGCCAGAATACTGAAAAGAAAGACATATTTTAGGCTACAAGGAAACTAGCTCTTAAGATGTTTTAATTACAGCCATCCTCACTGACTACAATTTCTAAATTTCAGGGATACATGACATCTTCATAGAGCCATTGCAAGTATACACGTGAGAGGGAACATTATGTAGGCTTCAGTACATACTGAAGTAACTTAATGAAGGCACCATAGAGCTATTTTATACACAGCCCATGCTTAACAAAAGTAAGGAGATAATCTAAATTGTCTAACCGACTGGATATTTCTTCGTGGCCTAATACTTCCACAGCAGAAACCATGATATTCCCAGAGGAGGTAGATGTCAGCTTCTAACAATAACAGAGGCTGGTAAAGCTCCTCATTTTGATGTGCTGAGTATCCAACCCTAAATTGAAAGAAACAATGTAAAAATATCGAAATAACGGGGTCTGCCGGAAAATGCCAGACTGTCAGAAAATATACAGCAGTACGTTAAGATGTTAATCTTAAATAGCTCCAAGTCCTGACTGCTCGATTCAGAATGGACATTTGTCCATCCTCCATGACTGGAGGCAGCACTTGCTCATAGTATGAATCTAATTTGAGTATATGTAGGGAGTAGGTATCCAGGGTAACAAGTGAACTTACTGAAAATCATAGCCATAATAAATCAAAAGTAAATGTGTGACATCTTAATAATAAAAACAAAACAAACAAAAAACTTATGAAGAGTTTCTATTTTACAAAGTAAAAAAATCAATAAAGGGAGGCACACAGAAGAAGCCTAACAACTAAGGTTTTTGAAAAATAAATTTTGGGGAAATAAAATCCTATCTGAAAATTCACCCCAAGACAAAAAAAAAAAAAAAAAAAAAGAAATACACTATCTGCTTTTGCTCTACAGTATTATGTCACTCAGTTGTACCTAAAACTTCACAGGCTACATTATACTGAAGTATTTTCCCTTTGATTCCCAGCCAGGGCTCCCTCAGTCACAAAACGCGACAGAATAAAAGCTGCACTGGAAGAATTTCCATCATGAGTTGGCTACCATCCTAAAGGTTAGAATTAGTTTTATTGCCCAAGTATAGCACTACAATTGGCATTAGTCACCTTGGCTCTCTAATTTCTAATCTACTTTTCAGGAGACATCAAAATATTCATAGAATGTAGACTATTATGACAAAAAAAAAAATAAAATCAATAACTCCCAGTGTATAAGAATAAAACATAACCAGCAAGAGATATAAGTGTATTTACTAAGTGATCTTATCCTTAATTTGCAGAACCCATAACTCCCTTCCCCACTTTTAATATTTTCTGGAGGTTAAAAATATTCGTTAACAGACATTTATATCCATGAAAGCTGATGCATTCACCTACATTATGACAGCTCTAGTGTAATTCATTAAGGTCTGGACTAGGAGACAGATTTAAGGGGAAAAATACAAACCTTTAATTCACTTTTATTCACTTGGTGAATAAAAAATGCATTAATTTAGAAATTCAGTCACCAGAATCCAATTAGCTATGGATATATACACACATATTCATACCTTTCAACCATCACATCTCATTTGAATTTGATGCTATTTTCTATAAAACACAATCCATTTTATATTGTACTTAATAGATTTATTCATCCCCATATGTCATATTTAAGCTTACACTACCACCTGCCTGAGGCTGTGGTCTGAATTGTCACCCCACGCACACCTCTTCAATAGGAGAACATTCTCCATAGACACTGTACAAACTGTTTCACTATCTTTAGTGCAAAAGTACAATAATCCTTTCGACCATAAATAATATTTGCTTCCAAAAAATGCAGTTACTCGTTCTGCCCCCCAAAAATCAGATGTATGCCTTGAAGCTACTTTAAGCTGTGCCATAATGAAATACCAGTACTTTCACAATTTCATTTTCAGAAGTCAGCAAATATTGTCCAAAATTGCTGTAATATGAACTCCACATTTGTTGCATATACGCTATACGCAAAGGTATATATGTATTTGCATGTATAGAGATATGCATATACACCATTTCACATTTAAAGGACTCTGAGACACCTTCAAATACAGAGTTGCAAATCAAATAGATCAGCTGCCTTCAACTACAAACACCAAGGTGATGTGAAACTATCATCCCACTGCTTTGTATTGGACCCATCCAGCAACTGAGCTGGGGAAAAACACAATGAGCAAAGGTTAAGCAAAGGACTGCCAGAAACAAACTAAGGCTTAAAAATTGTTTCTTCAGATAAACAAATGCATGACTCTGATGCATAAAGCAACTTTTGGGTTGAAAAATCATTAATGGGAGCATCCATTCTCTTTGGATTTATACCTTCCCTCAAACATTCAGACTTCACACTATTAAAGATTCGGACCAAACTCTTCAGTGTTCTTCTGGAATTAACAACCCTGCCAAGGCAGCGAAACGCTCCAAAGGTCAATTTATGATTAGTCTCCCACCATCCCGCATGCTGTGTCTGCAAGCAGAGCACAGCATCTGTGGAGGAGAGTGGAGATGAGGAAATAAATATTAGCACTGTGATAAGCTTGCTCTGCTTGACTTGTGGGGCAGGGTGGGGGAGACAGAGGGCGAAGGTTTCACATGGCCCCTGCTCTACTGGGAAAGCAGGGGGAGGCAGCCCACCTTCCTGGAGGGCAAAGCAAGTGCTTTTTACCCTCCACTTCTCTGCACACACAGAGAAAATAAAACAGGAAGAGCCCAAAAGACATACCCCATCCATTCTCCACCAGGTTTGATCCCCAGCCCACACAGAGCCAGGTCTTTTGGGATTACTGGGAACATCAGCAGCTGTGCAAGGCAGCAGAGGCCTTGGGGCTTCCATCTCCCCTGAGCCTTCTCTTGCCACCCAAAAGAGCGGAAGAAAGCCCGGACAGCTTAGTCCTGGGAGCGCCTGAAGTTTAGGAGATGCTGGCCCTTGCCTAGCCGCATGCACTCTATTCCAACTTTGCTGCCTTTCCAAGGCTTGCTGTACCCCATCAGCAAAAGTGCCCATGGCCAGCCTGAGAACGCGATGTTACCTTCGGCTTCCCTGAGCATCCTGGTGGGTACCAAGGCCAGCCTGCTGTCACTTTCTACAGCTCCTCTTGCATCTTTGCGGCTGGCTGTCACCCTCTGCCCAACCACCCCCAGCTCCCCACATCCTTGGGCACCAGCCTCCCCACTTCCCTCAGTTATTAGCTTCACTACGAGCCTCCGGTATTTCCAGCCCTCGCCCTGATCAAAGGCATCCCTTTCCCCAAACGGGAGGGTTGTGGGGGTGAGGAAGGAGCCGTGCACAAAGTTTCTACAGATCCTGCCTGCGCCTCCCTCCCTCTCCCTCCCCCAGAGCCTCTGCTGGAGGCATCACGGAGAGGGGCAGCTGGGGGAAGGGACTCCCGAGGAGGGATGGATGCTCGCCCGGCCCGAGCCTTGAGAGCCGGGCGGGCGAAGGGACGGGGCGAGGCTCCCCGCGGACCGTGCTCCAGGAAGGAGCCGCGGAGGGATGCGGCGGGCAGGGAGTGGGGAGAAACCGGTTCCCTGCGATGTGCAATGGCAGCGCATCCCCACCGACCCCTACAGAAGGGAGCGAAGTGCAAGCAGCAGAGGCGGCGACAGGAGGAACAGCAGCAGCAGCGGCGACAGCAGCGGCAGCAGCAGGTCGCCGCGCCCCGTGCTGCCGGCCCCGGCCCGGGGCACTGCCGCCCCCCAGGCCCCCACGGCGGACAAGGCAGGCGAAGGGAGAGCTCACTCACCCCCAGCTTCCTGCTGCGGATTTTCACGTAGCCCTGCTTGACTATATCGTTAAAGTTGGAGGCCATGGCCAGCGCTGCCTGCTTCCTCCCCTCCGCGCCCGGAGTCCTCCTCCTCCTCCTCTGCCGCCTCCTCCTCCTCCTCCTTCCCCGGGCCCTCCCGGGTACCGCCGGCCGCCGGCTCCGGAGGCGCCTCTGGCATCCAGGCAGCGGCAGCCGCCGCGCTCCGCTCCGCTCCGCTCCGCTCCTCGCCGCCCCGCTCCGCGCCAGGCGGGGGCCGCCCGCCGGGGTAAGGCTCCGCCGCCACTCCCCGGCTCCGCACCGCTCCGCTCCGCACCGCTCCTCCCGGCGGCGGCCCGGCGGGCGGGGCAGCGGGCGGAGCGGAGCGGGGACACCGCCCCCGGCGCCGCGGCCGCGCAGCCCGCCCCCAGCCCGGCCCTGCTGGCCGCGGGGGTCCGGGGGTAGCTGTCCGGGGGGCGAGCCCGGGTGCTGCCGCTTGGCAGGGGGCAGCGGCTCCGCTCGGCACCGGTTGTGCTGACTTTGCGGGAGGAGGCGGGTGCCTGTGGCCGCGGCCACATCTCCCGCCCGGGTGGCGGATCCGTGCGGACACAGGGCCCGGGAGGGTATTTTTTTGGTGAGCAAGAAGCCACGAAGGTGCCTCCCTGCCAGACGCTGAAATGTGGTGTCTAACGACTATCTCAATGACACAAAGATTTAAACTACTAAACGTGGGGAAAAAAATAAAAATAAAAAATAAAAATAAAAAGTGAAGAAAAGCACAAGTCTCTTCTGAACTTGATAAATGAGCTGCCACACATGGGTATTCTGTGCCCTCCACAGTGATGACCATGCCTTTAATTAATTATACTGCTCCTTGAGATGGATCTGTCAATAAATAAATAAATGAAAAGAATGTCTTTTAGGAAAAAAAGAATGCTTTTAGAGCGATCAGGGAAAACTATTGGAACTGCTTGTGTTTGGTTTTGTTATACGTGAAATGGACAGACAGGAATGAATCTAAACTGCTCGAGAAAGAAAAAACTACAAATGATTGGTTAGAGAGTGTGCATTGCTACTGTGGTATAAAAATGCACTCCATAAGCATTTTCAGTGAAAAAGATTGTTAATGGAAGTTTCAGAAGTCCTTTTCCTAGTTCCTTTTCCTCTTTCCAAGTGCACCACTGTCTTAAATTTTATGGGTCAGGAATTTGTAGCATATACTGTATCCCTATGAGTGCTATACCCACTGGGACTGCGGTGAAGCATATTTCTGTAGCTGAGTTTGTCAGATGTATTTCAGATTTTTTGAATCGATAGTATTCTTAGCAAATAGATTATGAAGTTTGTTATAACTTAATTGTTTTTGTATGTCAAACCTTTTGGCAAATTTGTCTTTCTCAGTAAAGGTCTTGTTGTGAGCTTACATCTAGAGAGGAATCTTGCAAGAAATACAATCTAAAAAACATTACACCACGTGGCTGATGGAATTCTGAGGAAAAATTTGTAACTGCACTCCATACATACATGTATAGGGGAAAATATAGGCAAATAAAAGAGAAATCTTGATGTTTCTGATTTCCAAAATATTTTTAACTGTGATAAAAACATCTTGCTAGCTTACCAGAATCCCACTCAAAAGAAAAAAAGTTATCAGAATATTGATATCTAAAGACTCTTGCTGCTGTTGGCTTTCTATCCAAGTGTAACAAGTGTAAAAATTATGATACTAGGCCAAGAAAATTCTCTTTCACCAGGATAACTCTTGTTCTTAATTCTTTTGCCATAATCAAATAGTAAACAGTGAGGGAGATGAGAGATTGACTCTCCTTTTATGTCCTAGCAACTTGTTTCCTGATTAGATGAATTTTGGACATCTGCTAGGGGTAAGACTCTACATTACTTTTATCCAAGAACAAATATCTATATAAGCATAACATTACATAAAATACATAAAAGATACGATCATAAAGAGACATAGAAAAAATACTTAGTATATTTGTGACTTCCTAGCTATTTCTAGTGCAATGTCAAAAGGATATGTTTAAACATCTACTTTGGGCAGAATACTAGTCCCTAAGTTCTATTCTAATGTCTGATATGACATGTCAAATCAGAATATTTTAGATTTTATAGAAAAAAATGTGATATGCCTATAAAACAATTCTTTCATGACACATAGCATATTAAACATAAGCTTTGTTCAAAATAAGACTAGTAATTGTTTAAAGTATAAAAGCTCTTGAAAAAAGAGAGGAATATTTTCTTGCAATTGCTAGCCAGAAAAGTGCATAATCCTATTTAATTAATTTACAAAAAGATATTTCACTTGCAGACTAACACTGAAAGATTTGTCAGTTTGTAGATCTGGTTTCACATACGGTCTCTGCCCTCTTTCTCACCACCTCTCAGCGAGACAACACTTAATTTTTTTGATTCTTTGTTGGTTGTTTTATTTAAAAAAAAAAAAAGTAATTATATTTATTTATTTATGGTAAGATAGTGCTGTGTTGTGTATTATGCAAAAAAGGCAGCACTTTTAGAACATATATTCCTGGGCATTTTCAAGTTTTTCAGTCTCTGCAGTAAGAGGCAACAATACAGCAGAACTTGTGTCACCTCACTAATGTGCATGTCCTGTTGTCAGAATTCTGCTGTTTGGAAAATTTTCTGGTAGTGAAAATGAACAAGGTAATATATTCCAAAAGCTATTCAGTCATTTATTTTTGAGCATATTATCTTATATCATATATATTCATACAACATGTATGAAAAATGGTTTTGATGGCATATCATATCTCTATTAATAATTTTCAACAGCTTTTCCACAATTATTTATTATTGTTCTTGTCTTTTTCATTAAAACCCATGCATGAATCATATCATTATTGTTATTATTTACTTTATTGCAATAAACATTCAATGAGAGTTAAGCAAAATATGTGTAAAATGCAAAGCATTTTTATTTTGCATTCTTCAGAGCGTAAGCTAGCTGGCCTAAGCTTGAAAGACAATCCATCTGGTATTTATTTTCAGCTGCTTTGGATGGCACCAGACAGAACGATCAAATATTCATTTGCATATGGGTCCCATGGGCAGCTTGTGCCATAAATGCACAGCAAGGCCACTCTGAATCACAGGTAGACAACTGAACTGTCTTGTTGCTTCCCCGTAAAAGTGGTATTCTAAAACTCTTCATAACACATCTGTACATTGTATTTGCTGCAAAAGTCACTGCATCAGAAGGCAGATTCCACAAAGCAACATCACCAAATGTTTTATCCTCTTTTTCCTTGGAAATTTCAGGGAGGCAAATATTATCAGAAACGCAACAGATACACGCTCAAGGGAGCCAAAGGAAAGAATCAGGAAAGACATGTTATGATTATGAAGAATACATTGCTATGAATTAATGCATTAGATATTTTGTAAAGGTCTATTTCTAATACTCTTGTTGCTGTGAAATCATCATCTCAAAAAGGAAATGATTCAGTCAGTTCCAAATTACTTCAAGCAGATAAGTTAATTTCTAACCTATCTAGCATAAGTCCAATCAAACTATTTTGGGCAGACAATAAGTATTGCCATTCACCTCTGTCAGAATGTAATTCATTTGAATGAAATTATCTTCACTTATGCTTGCTTTTTGAAATGAATACATTTTGGCAATATATATATATATATATAAACATACCTTATATATATCCTATGAATTCATGAAAAATTCTCCACTAAGATTTAATACCAGTGTTTGAAGTTTCCAGCCATAAGAGACTTGTACCACACTTACCAAAGAGAAACACACAAAACTCCTCTCTGTTTCTAGCCAAGGAAGCTGTGTTTCTCCCTTTTCTTCTCTCACCAGCTGAGTCTAAAGGAGAATCTCTGGTTAAAAGTTAATCAGGGTACTGGCAGTTAGTATTTAATCAAGACATCTGATTAAAATAAATAAATAAATAAAATGTTCTCACCTAAAGCTATTTCCAATCTAAAATAAGCAGTAATTTTTATTATGATAACAGGAATTTGCATAGGCAATGCCAAGGAAGAAACATTAGCTAATGTATTATTAATGCTTTGGAAGCCTACCTTCAGCGAGACTTCAGACAATTATTATTCTCCAACCCATAAATCACATACTAACCAGAGTTCTTTGTGAACCAGAAAGAAACATAAATCACCCAGATAGACAATATTAAAAAACTATTGTTTTCCGTGAGCATTGTAAAAAGCAAAACCATTAGTTCCTGCATAACACTGCATGCATATTTATTACTGGCTTACTACCCAGATCCATAGTGTATGTACTTTCATCTCCCAAACATAAGGTAGACAGGTAGGCTAATATCTCAACTTGTTTTTTCTGACCTGTGTCAGAAAGGTAAATTGAAAAAAACACCCCCTATACTATACCAGGTTGCTCAAAGCCCTGTCCAACCTGACCTGACCTTGAACACTTCCATGTATTGGCATCCACAGCTTCTCTGGGCAACCTGTGCCAGTGCCTCACCACCCTCAGAGTAAAGACTTTCTTCCTTATACCTAGTGTAAATCCTTTTAGTTTAAAGCCATTCCCCCTTGTCCTATCCCTACACTCCCTGACAAAGAGTCCCTACCCAGCTTTCCTGTAGATATTGGAAGGCTGCTATAAGGTCTCCCCAGACCCTTCTCTTCACCAGGCTGAACAACCCCAAATTCTTTGGCCTGTCTTCGTAGTAGAGGCCACCCCCTTCCAGCCCCTTGATCATCCTTGTGGCCCTCCTCTGAACTTGTTCTAGAACATGGAATACTTCCATGTTCTTCTTGTGCTGGGGTTCCCAGAGCTGAACACAGTACTCCAGGTGAGATCTCACAAAAGCAAAGTAGACCTTGACCTGATGGCCACACTTCTCTTGATGCAGACCAGGATACAGCTTGCTTTCTGGGCTCTGAGCACACACTGATTGCTCATGTTGAGCTTTTCTTCAACCTCAGAGCTGCTTTCAATCCATTCTCCACCCAGTTTGTATTTGTGCTTGACAACTGATATTTCGTCTTTTTCTGGAGATCAGAAAAGGGAATGTTGTCTTCTATCAGAGAGCCAGTGAGAGTCAGATCTTTGCTCCTCTGAGACTCTGTCTTTTGCCACAAAGCAAAATTCATTCTTTCAGTTTTGTTCCCACAGAAGAAATCAGATAGGTATGGCTGGGGTCCCAATAACTATGCTGACAAACTTTGTCCTGACAGACACGTTATCTCTGATGTAACTGTACCAGCCTGTTGTATTACTTTCCCCAGATGTCGGTCCCAGCCTTTTTTTTCGGAGATCAATGCCCTCTTGTCCTGGTTTCAGTTAGGACAGAGTCCGATTTTCCTCCTAACAGAGTCCAATTTTCCTCCCAGTAGCTGGTAGGGTGCTATGTTTTGGATTAGGGTGGGAAGAGTGCTGATAACATTAATTTTAGAGCAGAGCAGTGTTTACACCAAGCCAAGGACTTTTCAGCTTCTCACTCTGTCCTGCCAGTAGGCAGGCTAGGGGTGCAGCAAGAGCTGGGAGGGGACAGACCCAGGACAGCTGACCCAAACTGGACAAAGGGGTATTCCATACCATCTGATGTCATGTTAAACAATATATAGAGGTGGCTAGCTGGGGTGGGAGGGGGGCCAGCTGCTCGGGGATAGGCTGGGCATCAGTCATCAGTGAGCAATTGCATTGTGAATCACTTGTTTCATACATATTATTATTATTATCATTATTGTTGTTATAATTATTATTATTATTATTATTATTATTATTATTATTATTATTATTATTATTTTATTATCGAGTCTTAATAATCTGTCTTTATCTTAACTCACAGGCTTCACTTTCCCCTTTTCTCTCCCCCATCCCAGAGAGGGTGGGGGGAAGGCGAGTGAACGGCTGTGTGGTGTTTAGCTGCTGGCCAGGTTAAACCACAACACCTGTAGCAGGGATGTTAAATATATATGTATTCTGGCTTTATTAATGAATTTATTAAAGGCTTAGACTGCTGTATTTGTCTATGAACTGCAATATCCAAGAGTAAGATTCTTTGTTTCTGCTTACAGGGGAAATAAGGTTTTAAATTAAAGCAACTAAATCTTAGAGAGCCCATAAAGCCAAAAAAAAAAAAAAAAAAAAAAAAGTCATAAAAAGAATATTTTTCTGACTGGCTTCTGCCAACTTCTATGAAACACAGCAAATACTACATAAGTGTTCTATTTAAAAATAGTACATTTCACATTTTACATATGATACTACAACCATCTTCAGCAGGAAGATGCAGCAAAACTGTTACAGGAAAACTTCTAGGGTATGAAACTCCATTTTTTGAACAAAGTATTATTTTCCATTATAATTATGTTTAAAAACTGAAAAGTTGAAGCTTTGTAAAGTACATTTTTTTATTGAAGAGAAACTTGAATTCTGATTCTTTAAAGTTTTCTACAATGGGAAGTCTTGTATGAAAAAGATAATTCACCTGCTTACCACTTTTCTTCATATTTGATATACTTTTCAAGTCTATAAATTGTCAGAATTGTCGCTGTTAATGAAGAGTATTACAGAAGAAAAAAATAATAATTCCAAACTCATTCTAAACATATTCTACTTCTATAATTCACTCCCCTCCCACAGGGAAATTAGGATATTTGACTGGCCTATCTGGTTTCAGAGTAAAGATCTGAAACTCACCTAAGATCCAGCTGCACTGACAGTACCCTAACCCCTCACACTGCCAGCAGTCCATGCAGACTGAGACAGGCATCAAGATGTGTAACTTTTCTTTGTGCTCCCTGAAATGTGTGCCTTCAGTATTGCAAACAGTGGTCCTCATGGGTACCAAACATTTCAGAACATAGTATTACTAATATTAGCGGAGGAGGTAGCTGTCACAAACCCACTATCCCAGCATAATACTTCACATTGCTTACTTTACCAGGAGATGTACTGAAACTTCAGAGGATTGAATTAAGAATCTCTTTCAGGAGAGTGTACAAAACCCCCACTTTATAAAGCTTTGTTCTGCTGAGAACATTCTGGAAACACCATAAACCAAAGTGACACGTATTCCAGTGTTGTATGAATGTATCTTGACTGATGCTAGCAAATAGATCTCAGGTTTGCAGAGATGTTCTCTAGTTGCTGTCAGTATCTGTAACTTTCACAGGGATCATCTAGACTAGGACTCAACGAGGTTACAAACATTACAGCTGCTGGGAAAGTCTAACCATTTCTGTAGGGTCTGAGAATTGGTCCGTGCTTTTATAAGCCTTAACCTGACTGTGTCTTCAAATCCAGTGAGAAACAGAGGATCAATCTGATAAAGTTTTGGAAAAACAGGTACAGCAGATGATAGATACCTCTTCAATGGATGTACAATGTGAAACATAAATATTCCCCTACTTATCCCCAGACATGTACATGTATGATTTCACAGCTTAGCCTTACCTGAATACCTTGCCCAAAATTTCCATATTAAGATTACAGGCTTTCTGTAAATCTTCAGATATGATACAAGTATTATGTATGTAGCTAATTGCCCATTTTTAATCTTTCAAATTAATACTGTTTCTAATCTTTCAAATTTAATACTGTTTTCGTAGTTAATGAAATTTTGTTTGCCTGCATAGATTGATTGAAACTGCAGCTTGAGAAAATCAAAAACTGATAGACATTGTTTGACAAAAAAAAAAAAAAAGAATACAGGAACTTTTCAGAAATATTTCTCTGAAAAATTACTCTCTTATCTCATTAAAACCATTTGTAACATTTTAGGCCAAATGAGAAAGTCTTTTCTAACATTCATTCATTTGCTTCTAAACGTACATATAAGCATGTGTCCATGCCCAAATAAATGTAAGGTCCAAGATGTAACTTTTAATAGTACTGTTATCTGTTTTTGTGCCCTAACAGTGCAATAAAACTCTTGTGTATGTCTATAAAATACAGCTAAACATTTTATGAATGTTTAAAAATCATCCAGGAATCCATCAGCCTCTGACTTACTTGACTGCATTTTTTTATAGCTTCAATTTAGTTATACAGATCTGGGCACCTAATTCATTCTTTTGTTCCAAAGACAGTAATTTGAAAGGACTGCTTTCCATGAACCTATCGGTTTGGAGCAGTGAATGTATTTTCAGACAAATACAATGATTTGATAGAAATTTCTGCGTTGATCATTTATGACTGTCAGATATGCTATTACTTGCCTATCATCTGTTATTAGGAGGTGATGTTACTATTTGCTCTTTCTGCCTGACTTTTTTTTTCACCACAGATAATCCAGGTTTTATCTTTTAAATATGAATGACTATATTAATCAGGAGCAAGCATGATTATTCTTTTCAAAGATGAGATAATTACAACTGTTACGTGATTTCCAGAAAGTTTTATACTTATGAAAAATTTAGATTTTTCTTTCTCGTCTGAATTTGCAATCTGTGCTCTAAGACCAAAAAAATGTTGAATGATTCATTTTCTAGAAGGGAAATTTATGTAGAAAGCTTTTATTAAAAGTACATGTATATTATTTTATACCTGTTAATGTTTTAATAAATGTATAAGTTTGCTACAGATAACATATTACATTCATCTTCTATCAATGCCATGCCTGTTTGAAATGACAACCAGCATCTGTTAAAATTAAAAGGAAGAAAATCTTAAAACAGAGCTTTTGAATTACATTCTTCATGATCGGAGACCATCAGTGATGTTTTCAGAGCCCAGTGATCAGTAGAGCAGTGTGGGTGACACAGTATCCCTGATTATGTTTAAGAGATCCCAATTAACTCTTCATAGTTTTACTGATTTAATTTCAAACCAGTCACATCCAGATTACTAAGGAAAGACACAGATTTACCCAAGCAGAAATCAAGAAACAAATATAATATCCTCTCTCACTACACTTAAACCAGTTGCTTATTTATCTTCTTGACTTTAACAGAGCCCTGGAAAAGTAAGGTCATTTGGCTCCCAGAAATATTCTGGTGACTGCTTTGGAGAACAATGTTTAAACTCATTAAGTGTATCCTCTATAAATTATTTCCTTTCATATTCATTTTATAAGGAAGGTATATAGTAGGTTAGGCTTTCATTTTTTACTGGCTACACAAATGAAATGTGTAACAAATACAGATCAGCTTTCATTGTAATATATATCTGTAATATATAATTAATACCACTTCCAATTAAAAAGATTTCTGAGAAAAAAACAGAACATGATAAATATTTTAACTTAGTTAAAATATTATTATTTTTTTCAGTTTTGAAAATAAATTAGTCACTACTACTCAGTACTAGTTTGTCCATTATTAACTGTGAGTCATAGAAGAGTTTTTACAGATCCATATGCATACAAGAAAATCCTTTCCCGTAAGCAAACAGGACAGACACCTAAAACTAGTTTCTCCCTCCTATGCAGAGTGAAAGCTTCTTGCTTAGGTCCACAGTAGCTAAATACTGAATGCAGATCTGACACTCCCTTTATCCTAACAGAATCCTTATACTGCCAAACAATCCCCAATAATGGAAAAAAGTCTCCTTCTCAGTCATACCCTGTTTAAAGGAAACACAGGGTTGTGGTTTCTTGTTTCCTGTATGCTAGTAGAGGTATGAAGTAGTAGTCAGAGATGAAGACATAACAGCACTCCAAAGCTTCGTGACTCCACAGGTAACTGCAGAAGTGAGAACTACACAGTCTGTTCTTCAGCATTCCTACTGGTAATCAACAAAAACAATGAAAATAAGTTTCAATAAAGAAAACACACATAATTATATCACATATAGCTGAATATACAGCTGAAATACTTAAAAATATAAAACCTTCTAATGCATCATTAAAAAGATGCATGGTTCTGTTAGAAGTTAATGGAAAACCTTTCTGGAGATTCTGGTTTTCAAAATCTTGCTGGAGAGACATTTGTTCCTATTCTTTGAGGAGTGTATGTTTTAACTGCTGGCATTTTTTCTTTCTAGACCTTTCTAAAGCAGATTAAGTCTAGCAAATGTTCAATAGCGACTGTGGATTAGATTAGGAAGAACTTCTTTACTGAAAGTTAGGCACTGGAATAGGCTACCCACGGAAGTGGTGGAGTCACCATCCCTGGAGGTCTTTAAAAGATGAGATTTAGAGCTTAGTGATATGGTTTAGTGGATGGTTTAGTGGAGGACTTGTTAGTGTTAGGTCAGAAGTTGGACTAGGTGATCTTGGAGGTCTCATCCGACCTAGATGAGTTCGTGATTCTGTGATCAGGTATCTAAAAAAAAAATAAAAATGACAGAGTATACTCTCTGAGCACTACTAAAGATTATTTAAGGTCATTGACATGTGACACTAGTTGGGTATTCAGAAAAGTGAAGTGATGAGCCAAAGAGCAACCAAAATGATGACTTTGTTTCGAAGTATTCATACACTGATGTCAGGGAAAAGGGTTTCTTCGCATTCAGGGTCTGAATATGTAGGTCCAATATATGAACCAAAATTTTATTAATTTTTCTCTAGTCTTGTATGATGTATAGATATTTTGTTTGTTGTATCAGCCAGTATTCTTCTATTTATTAAATTGCTTTTACTATTTCTTCAACTTTTCCTGAAATTCAGCAATTAAGTAAAGCTTTTATGATCACTCTGTTAATGATGAATATTAAAAACAAAACAAAACAGAACAAAAAAAAAACTTCTGCATTTAAATATAGGTATATACTTATATATATTTAGTGTCTTTCTAATAGTTGTGTCTTCCTAGAGCTCAGTCACACAGCAATGGGGAAAATATTTCTCTGTTCCACAGTGGTGGTAAAGCCCTGTGGTGCACCACTCTGTCTCCTGCAATTAAATCTGTGCAGCTGGAGACCTATTTTGCTCTTCTTGGTGTGTGTATGGTGTGTACATGCATTTGTTGCTTGAGTGGGTCAAACAGATAAGTTGTAAAATGGTAATTCCATTGCATGCCAAAAAATGTGCAGACCCTCAGCTCCATCCTCTGAGTAGGAAGCAAGTAAAGACTTTTACCTCATAAAATCTCTCTTTAGGTTATGGGAGATTTCTTCCTGTACTTTTGCATAAAAGAGAAATCTATTTTGCAAAAATGATTTTAGAAAAACAAACCAAACAGGACTTCTTTTAAAGTATTGGTAATGGAGAAATATATATATATATATATATATATATATATATTTTTTTTTTTTTTGCCCAGCTTTCCAATGCTTTATTTGTTTGGTTGTTTGGTTGTTTGTTCAATTGATTACTATTATTTTTATTAATAATAATAATACTTTAATTATTTATAATAAAAATAATCACTAATTATTATTTTATTATTAATGGTGAATCACAGAATCACAGAATTGTCTAGGTTGGAAGAGACCTCAAGATCATTGAGTCCAATCTCTGACCTAACACTAACAAGTCCTCCACTAAACCATATTGCTAAGTTCAACATCTAAAGGTCTTTTAAAGACCTCCAGGGATGGTGACTCCACCACTTCCCTGGGCAGCCCATTCCAATGCCTAACAACCCTTTTGGTAAAGACGTTCTTCCTAAGATCCAACCTAAAACTCCCCTGGTACAACTTTAGCCCATTCCCCCTTTTCCTGTCACCAGGCACGTGGGAGAACAGACCAACCCCCACCTCGCTACAGCCTCCTTTAATGTACCGATAGAGAGAAATAAGGTTGCCCCTGAGCCTCCTCTTCTCCAGGCTGAACAGTCCCAGTTCCCTCAGCCACTCCTCGAAAGACTTGTTCTCCAGGCCCCTCACCAGCTTTGTCACCCTTCTCTGGACTCACTCGAGCACCTCAATGTCCTTCTTGTAGCGAGGGGCCCAAAACTGAACACAGTACTTGAGGTGCAGCCTCACCAGAGCTGAGTACAGGGGGACAATCATTTCCCTAGACCTGCTGGCCACACTGCTTCTTACACAAGCCAGGATGCCGTTGGCCTTCTTGGCCAACTGAACACACTGCTGGCTAATATTCAGACAACTATCAACCAATACTCCCAGGTCCTTCTCTGCCAGGCAGCTTTCCAACCACTCATCTCCCAGCCTGTAGCTCTGCTTGAGGTTATTGTGCCCCAGGTGCAGGACCCGGCACTTGGCCTTGTTAAACTTCATACAGCTGGCCTCAGCCCATCGGTGCAGCCTATCCAGATCCTCCTGCAGAGCCCTCCTGCCCTCGGGCAGATCGACACACGCACCTAACTTGGTGTCATCTGTGAACTTACTGAGGTTGCACTCGATCCCCTCATCCAGATCATCGATAAAGACATTAAAGAGGACTGGCCCCACTACCGAGCCCTGGGGAACACCACTAGTGACCAGCCTCCAACTGGATTTGACTCCATTCACCACGACTCTTTGGGCCTGGCTATCCAGACAGTTTTTAACCCAACAAAGCATACGCCAGTCCAAGCCATGAGCAGACAGTTTCTTGAGGAGAATGCTGTGGGAAACGGTGTCAATAGCCTTACTGAAGTCAAGGTAGACCACATCCACAGCCTTTCCCTCGTCCACCCAGCGTGTCACTTTGTCATAGAAGGAGATCAGGTTCATCAAGCAGGACCTGCCTTTCATAAACCCATGCTGACTCGGCCTGATCACCTGGTTGCCCTGTAAGTGCTGCGTGATGACACTCAGGATAATCTGCTCCATGAGTTTCCCTGGCACTTAGGTCAAACTGACAGGCCTATAGCTTCCCGGGTCTGCCCTCCAGCCCTTCTTGTAGATGGGCGTCACATTTGCTAGCCGCCAGTCAACTGGGACCACCCCCGATAGCCAGGACGGTTGATAAGTGATGGAAAGTGGTTTGGCCAGCTCCTCTGCCAGTTCTCTCAGTATCCTCAGGTGGAACCCATCTGGCCCCATTGACTTGCGTACATCCAAGTGCTGTAGCTGGTCGCCAGCGAATTCCTCATGGGTAGTGAGGACCACATTCTGCTCCCCATCCCCTTCCACCAGCTCAGGGTACTGAGTATCCAGAGAACATCCGGTATTGCCGCTAAAGACTGAGGCGAAGAAGGCATTAAGCACCTCGCCTTTTCCTCATCTCCTGTCATGAAGTTTCCCCCCGCATCCAGTAAAGGATGGAGATTCTCCTTAGTCCTCCATTTTGTGTTGATGTATTTGTAAAAACATTTTTTGTTGTCTTTGACAGCAGTAGCTGTCCAATAATTGTAAAACCTCTTTTTTCTCCTAAGCTCAAGCCAAAATTCTCTGTTCAGCCAGGCTGGTCTTCTTCCCCGCCGACTCATCTTTGGGCACGTGGGGACAGACCACTCTTGCGCCATTAAGATTTCCCTCTTGAAGAATGCCCAGCCTTCAGAACTGCCTCAGAAGGAACTCTACCAGCCAGTGTCCTGATCAGTTCAAAGTCAGCCCTCCGGAAGTCCAAGAGTACGGTTTTACTGGTCCCATTCCTGACTTTGCCAAGACTGGAGAACTCTACCATTTCATGGTCACTCTGCCCAAGACAGTTTCCAACCACCACATCTCCCACCAGCCCTTCTCTGTTTGTAAAGAGAACGTCTAGCGGGGCACCTCCCCTGGTAGGTTCACTAACCATCTGCGTCAGGAAGCTATCTTCCACGCTCTCCAGAAACCTCCTAGACTGCTTTCTCTGGGCTGTGTTGTGCATCCAGGATATATCTGGGAAGTTGAAGTCCCCCATGAGAACAAGTGTTGAGGATTTCACAACTTCTGCCAGCTGCCTGTAGAACTCCTCATCAGTCTCCTCATCCTGGTTCGGATGTCTATAACAGACCCCCACCAGGATGCTTCCCTTGCTGGCCTTCCCACTAATCCTAGCCCATAGGGACTCAACCTTATCATTCCCAGCCTCAAGTTCCACAACATCAAAACTCTCTCTGATATAGAGAACCACACCGCCATCCCTTCCATGCTGCCTGTTCCTTCTGAAGAGCCTACAGCCAGACATTGCAGCACTCTAGTCGTGAGAGCGGTCCCACCACATTTCCATGATGGCAAGTCGTAGCCTGCCTGCTGCACGATGGCTTCCAGCTCCTCCTGTTTGTTACCCATGCTACGTGCATTACTGTAGATGCACTTCAGTTGAACCATTGCCTTCTCTTCTGGCCTTGCCATTGTTCCCCATGGCACATCTCTAACAAGCCTTGTTTCAGCCCCGTCCCACTTCTTACCTAGTTTAAAGCCCTCTCAATGAGCCCCGACAGCTCCTGGCCTAGGATCCATTTTCCCCTTAGAGATAGGGACCCATCTGCAGCCATCACACCCGGTGCTGAGTAAAGCGCCCCGTGATCCAAAAAAACAAAATTTCTGTGTTGGCACCAGCCACGTGTTTATCAGGTGGGCTTTCCGTGTCCTCTCTGTACCCCTCCCTGCCACTGTAGGGGTGGACAAAAACACCACCTGTACTCCTGCTCCATCCACTAACCGTCCCAGTCCCCTAAAGTCCCATTTGATAGCCTTCAGGCTTCTCTCTTCAATATTATCGCTGCCAGTCTGGACTATCAAAAGAGGATAATAGTCAGAGGGGTGAACCAGGTTGGGAAGCTTTCTGGCGATGTCCCTGACCCTGGCCCCAGGGAGGCAGCAGACTTCCCTATGGGTAGGGTCAGGCCGACAAACAGGGCCCTCTGTTCCCCTGAGAAGGGAGTCGCCTACAACAATCACCCTTCTTTCTGTCCTGGTGGAGGCAGTCCTGAGGCGTGGAGTCGACTTCCTCGCCCTAGGCATCCTCCTGGGTAGACTTTCTACATCTTCCTCAGCTACCAGTGTCTCAAGCTCCAGGGCCTCAAACCTGTTGCATAAGGGCACCTGGGAAGGTGGGGCTGGTAGGGAGGGGGCATTGCCTGTGATGTTGAGCAGGGACCTGTTTCCATTCCTCCTCAACTCCTAGGTCCCCTCCCTCTGCCCAACAGCAAGAGGGCAGGGGGTCCACCCCCATTTGGGGTGTCTCACCCCGGTACCTCTCCTTCAGGCCTGACAGGGAGTTGCTCCACAAGTCTATCTCCTGCTCACACTCCCTGATATCCCTCCAGCTCTCCGCCTCCTCCTTGAGTTATGCCACGAGGCAGACCAGGTTGTCCACCTGCTCGCACCTCATGCACACAGTCTCTCTGGCCCCCGCAGGTGGTAGCAACAGGCTCAGGCACTCCCTGCACCCGGAGACCTGAACTGACGCAGTTTTGAGCGGGCAGTCGGTCTGGGTGTGTACAGACTTCCTGGAGAGCACAATGTGCCTGGTGTACAGCATTGCAGCTGAGCTAGCGGTAGACCGCCGTTAAAGGAGGCGTTCGTATGGGCGGGGGTGAACGCTCTGCCCTTCTTGCTCGCCCTGCCTGCACTAACTGCCCTCTGAGGCGCCACGCCCTGTTTGCCCATCCTGGTCGCCACGCTCCCTTGGGGCAGTTTTTGAATGGCCGGTGAGGGGGCGCTGCTGGCTTCGCCTACGCCTTGTTCTCACCTCGTTCACCTCCCTCATGAGGGCTGCCGGGTCCTGGCGACTCCCTCGAGTGGGCTCGGTGCCAGAAAAATCAGCCCTGCCTGTCCGATCCCCCGCTCCACTGCAGAACGTGTCTGCCCCAGAGCCGATCGCCTCGGCAAGAATGACACATTTTTTCTTGTACCAAGATCTGAATTAAGAAAATACTTTCCTAAATACTGTTATAATAGCTTATAACATCTTATATACTCAAGATGTCTGATGAAGAATTTTTTGAATAATTTTTGCAAAACTTCCAGTTTTCTGTCACCTGCCACAGTCTTTGGAGCCCAAAGGCCAGAAATTGGTGAGAACATGACTGTGTTTTCTCTGGTCACAGAATCATATTCATATTTGACATGAAAATTGTCTTCATTTAACTAATAATCCTCCAGGAAAAAAATATTGGCTGTGTGCCAAAGACACACTGGCACTTTCTTAAACCTAAGAGCTAAGCAATGGGACAAGCAGCCACATCAAACTCCCTGGAAGTACTACCTTATTGCAAAAGCAGGAGAAAGAAGAGAATTGAAAGGTGGCTTTGGAAATGTCAGAATTCAGACTGATTGCACATTCCTCAAGCCAAATCTTTTTGTAGGTGCTTGGTAGTGCAGCCTTTAATTACTTGCCATACTACAATTTTTGATAGGAAATCACCGATCTTGAATTAAATACAAAGATAGAGCTAGGATCATACAAAAAATCATACACTGTGTTAATTTTCAAACATCTTACCTTGTAACATGAATAACACAGGTTCAGTATAGAGCATAGTTTTATGTTTATATTTGTGAGTCAACCTTTGAATTGGAACTCAGTATTATGCATTAGATATTGGTAGAAAATCAATTGGAAAGGATTATTTATTTTTTTTTGTATTTTTTCCACTTTGCGTTTTTTGTTGTTGTTGTTGTAGTAGTTGTGTGGTTTTTTTGTTTTTGTTTTTGTTTTTGTTTTTGTTTTTGTTTTGTTGTTGTTTTTTTTTTTGTTTTTTTTTTTTTCTGCCTAAGATTTCCTCAGTCATATTTTCCATCAAAGAGCATTTCAAAAACTTTTTTTTTTTTCCCCTCTGGAATGACAGAGCAAAATATTCTTCCAAAAATTTATAGGCAAAGAAAGTCAACAGGCTTTTAGTGCATGCATGAGATCAGAGAAATTTCTTTTGAGCCATAGGAAATCCCAAAGGTCAGGATCTGGGAAAAGGACAAGTCTGTTAAAGCTCCTGTTCACTCTCTTCTAAATGCATTCGAGATTGCATTTGCCTTAACCTCTGCTTAATCTCAAGGAGAACCAAGTATGAACGTTAGTTATCCTACTGCATAATTCAACTGGCATTACTTTGATAGCTTTTTAGCATATACTAGTATGAAAGAAGTGACTTTAAATGCTAATTTAAATGTGTTATCAGTCAGTTTAAACATAGAAGAAGGCTGTCTAAAGTAACATCAATGACAAAACAGAAGATTTCTTAATATGACTTCTTTAGCATTTTTTACGTTACCTGGCTTGACTGTAAAAGCCTTGCACAGACTGAGGATCATGAATCAGAAGAGTAGGAATGAACTTTCATGTTCAAGGCTTGAAATTTTCATTTGTCAGTGTGAACAGACAGCATCACATTAGAAAGTTATAATTAAAAGGAAAGGCTTAAGAATTTTTGAAATGCAAATTTGGTAGATGTCAACGGTCTTATCTGTTCATAATTTATATCTGATTTTAGATTGCATTTAGATGCAATACTCATGTATATGTTGGATTCAGTCTTACTTGTTAATAAAAATAGTAAAGCAAAAAAAAAGTAATTAAAATTGTTGATAAAAATAAGTACATTTTATGATGTTTTATTTTAATGGTAGAAATTACATTTCAGTGGAAAGAATGTCTTGAAAATAATTATTACACTTCTGGCAACCCTGCCACATAATTGCCAAAAGTTATAACAAATAACTGTCCCTACAAAAAATCACAAAATTTTGAATAGAAGTAATCTCTTTAAATTTCACCTCTTTTTTTTTTTTTTTTTTTTTTTTTTTTCTTGATCAGTTCCATTGATTCCTGCTGAATCACTGAGTGTTTTAAGTAACAACTGAAACAAACCTCTCATTTTTCATGTTTTACCCAAATGGACTGTGATATGCTCTTCATAGTAAGCAAGATTGCTCCACTAATGAGATCCTAATATTTAAATTCAGTGAACCTTAATAAACAATAAAAATGGTTAAACTCAGGTTTTCCAGACCCAAGAACACATTCCTTGTAGTATTTCAGATATAAACCAAACTGGTATTTTATTCTCTCAGTGGTTGGGATGATAAAAAGTGAATAATATATGAAATACCAGTATATATGTTAATTCATTTAGTTAATTCATCAACTTGGAGAAGGATCCACAATGATTCTTATCTGGCACAGTTTAAATTCATAACAGACTGCCAAGTATTGCAAAAATAAGTATTTATGATACAAATTAAGACTATTTATTTTCTTAATCAGAAAAGCTGTATTGTTGATTCTTTTTCTTATTTGCTTCCTTTTTTTATTTTATTTATTTTTTTTCTTCCACATTTCTTATGTAGATGATACAACTGCACTAGTCTCTTTGAGAATGCACACACTCTGTTACATACCAAAGCAAGCTGCATAAATGATGAAGTATATCACTTCAGTCATTTGAAGGCATGCAGGATCTTTCAGTGTCTTAAATATAAAAGAATGGAACTAGACCTGTAAAGCTCCTTGTTAGTGCCACTTAGCCCTAAGTCATGTCAAGCACACTGGAAGACTACAAGCCCAGAAAAACTATAAGTAAGTAAATGGAGGAAGACAGCATATGCAAGCTAGAAGAAAAGGTTTTAATGTTTGCCCATGGGAAAAGAGCAGTTACTGGTTTTGAGACAGCAAATGTGGCTGGCAGGCAGACCAACATAGTCAGATTATTACTTAAAAACAACAACAACCACCACCTTTTTCTTGTATTATTTATTTATTTCCTATGGAAGAGTTTTAAAAAATCCTTTTTCTTATCTTTTTCTTATTAAGCCCCCCCCCCCCCCTTTTTTTTTGGGGGGGGGGGGGAGGGGTAAGAGGGTTGGAGGTCATTTTCACCAATATGACTTCAGTACCACCTGATGTATATCAGCTACAATTCTGTCTATGTATTCTCCATTACAATTACTTTCAATGACAATGACAAAAAAAAATCACTTTCAATGACAATGACGAAAAGAACCTTGAATAGATGTTAATGGGAAAACTAAAGAGTGATTTTTCAGTTCAGAGGTCAAATGCAATCAAAAAGTGTGTAGGTGGAATCTGTTTTGAGGTACAATAAACTAGTTCAGGAAATTCCAACCAAAGGAATGGAATTGCCATTGTATGGCAGTTTGCTGGTTTGACTAATTTATTCCTCAAACACTGTAGGACCAAGAAAAATACATCTGGACTTTTTTTTTTTTCTTATTAGAATGGGCTTTT
Organism: Aythya ferina; assembly: GCF_964211825.1. NCBI lineage: Eukaryota > Metazoa > Chordata > Aves > Anseriformes > Anatidae > Aythya > Aythya ferina. The sequence continues at coordinate 102,484,569 of NC_140297.1, forward strand.
CATTTTCCGTATTTGAAATCTGTTCATTGACTGTATGATGTTGTAACGAAGTCTATTCCTTCTATACAGTTCAGACCATTTTATCCAAATAACTTTTAATGAGATAAATATCAATGGGGAAAAGAAACAGCAAGCCCTTCTTTTCTCATAATTCTTTAAAATATGTGATGGACTGTCTTTCTCTCAGACTTTCCAATGGCATTTATACAAAATATAGCAGATATAGATTCATCTGGTAAAGTTATAAGTTATATATATAAGTTATATATATATAAGTTATAAAGTTAAAAATAAGGATCTTGTATTGTTTTATAATCTCAGGATTTAGGCACTCTTGTGATAAAAGGTACAATTAAACCCTTTTTCTTATCTGGTAGGAAGACCTACAGATTTGAACAACATGGTCTAGTGGAAGGTTTCCCTGCCCATGCATGGCAGGGGGACTGGAACTAGGTGATCTTTAAGGTCCCTTCCAACCCAAATCATTCCATAATTCTTTCATTTTATGAAATCTACATGTATTTATTCTACCAAGCAAGTAGGCTAGTATGGTAGAAAAATAGATTAAGCATTGTGCCATTTATTTAGAGAAAGGGCGGGCTTGGGAATGGTCTCTAAAAAAATGTTGCTGTTTTGTTTAAGAAATTTGTCTATTTATCTGACATCTCTAAACCTCTCCCAGTCTGGTTTTTAGAAGGCAATTACTTGCCTTGTTTCTTGTTCTCAACCTAATCAAAATATAACCTGAGGACAGCCAGAATTACATATTTTGGTATGTATTGCATCCTAGTTAAGTGCCTGGAATCTCCCAACTTCTGTGCTCAGTCAAGGAAAATCAACTTGACTACTGAGGGCCCTGTCTGGTGACGGTGAGTGAATCCAACCAGAGAACCTAAAGTTGTAACCTGCACATGAAGAGGTGCAGTAGATTGGCCAAGACAAAGGAGAAAGGAGAAAGCAACAATTAAGTTTAGTTACAGATTTCAAAAGATCTCTGAGGGCATATTGCCTGTTCCTATGCTGACAACACCTCTGACTGATGAAATGTCTGAAAAATTATACGCATACACTGATATAGAAGTGAAATACAGACATGCAACATACTGACCCTTCACAACAGCCCCAAATAAAATTTGAATCTTGCCTTAATATTAAAAAGCAGTGCAGAAAAAATACCCACCACTGCCAATAACAACGTCCCCAACCCCCACCCCTCCATAATGACAAAAAGAAAAAAAAAAAAAAGAAAAAAAAAACACAAGAAAAAAGAAAAACAACAACAACAACAACAAAAACCACTGCTTATAAGGGAAACATCTTTAATAAGCCAGATACTGAGCTTATTTGTTTAATTGTTTTCTATGCAGATATTAAACTGCATTTTCCTTTCTCAGAAGAGTTTTATGCAGAACTTTCCTACGGAATTCAAAAACATTAACCTTATGTTAAATAGTAACAACAGCAGTCTCCCCATTCTCATTCCTGGGTGAAATTACCCCATTCTAATCCCTGCCTGTTCTACTTGTTTAAACTCAATGCATGTTCAGCTTTTATCAGCTTACAAAGGTGATGTGAAATGAGAACAGTACACTGAACTAACACTTAACACTGAAAATATTGAAAGGAGAAAAGACAAGTATGTTACCTTTCATAGGGGCAAAGCATTAAAAGATCTGCCTCCTCCAGAACTTATAGCAAAAGAGATACCATGTATTTCAAGGGTGCTTCCTACAGGACTGTTCATGCCACCAGACTGCCTTAAGTACAGTTGTTATGCATTCACTGGAGAAGGCGAGTCCTCAAGAATATTAACATTTTCCTTGTTCAAAAATTAATTGGTTAATATTTGTATTGTGTCATCATACCTACAAAATCCATCCCATTACAGGATTATTATATAGTCACTTTACCCAGATCCTCAACTTTCTGTTACCAGCTGAAGTCAACCCATCACAGTTAGGAAAGGCATAAAGCATAGTTTTAACGATTAAGGTCCATTATACAAATGCAATTCTTCTTCACGTGAACTCTTTCTTACAAACAGAAGGATTTTCAACACTATGTACACATTTTCAACACTCTAGACTGAGTTTATTTGGGCTATTAATCAAAACCTCCCATCATACCAACAGCTCTGAATACTTAACTACTTTTTCTTACAGTCCTCTGTCCAACATCAGAACATGTTTCAACAAAAAGCAGCTGAGAGGAGTTATTACAACTGATGCCTGATCATTACTAATGGAAAGGCTGGCTTTTTCAATTGCATACATGCCCTTCAGTCAAATGGTCTCTCAAAAGACAGAGGAGAGAGAGAGATACAGTGGAGATAGGAAGAAAAGCTAGTTATGGTCTCTCAAAAATAAGTCAAGCCCTTAAAATTCCAACATTCTCCAATTCATTAATCTACTAAAAACAAAGTTAAGAAATCAGTTACATTGCTACATCTTTTCTTTTCATTGCAATGCATTTAAACATTTAGGTATATACAAGTTACATATATACATATATACTCTGTTGTCTGACCACTTCCTCAAAGATACAAGTCTAATTTTTCTGTAAGTACAGTAGCACTGGTTAGCAGTTTCTAAGGTTAGAAATTGTTATTAATCCCTTTCTGAGGAACACATTCCACTGCCTATTTAACTACAGCACTAAGACACAACAAGATATGCTTCAAAAAATTAACATATGCCTCCAAAAGGCTGTTCAAGTCTTGTCCCAAGAACTGTATTAAATTCTAAATAAATCTTGATATCTTATGCTGTTATAATTTGATCTTTTATTTTGATATATCATTTTGATTTTGGAAATAACACTTTCTTTTTCAAAAATATATAGGTTTTAAATAGAATAGATACCATAAAACAAAAGACAGTTAAAGACATAAATACCAAATACTTTTTCTATACATCTTTACTGTTTTTAATATAGTTTGTTATTTTTACTCCAAGCTATCCAAGCTATTAGTCTCCTACTTTTCCACCTCATGAGAGGCAGTCTGATTTTTTTAATTATTATTATTATTATTTTAAAAGTTTAACAGTTAGGCTATTTTTTACTCTGAAATTTTGTTAAAATAAAAACAGCTTCTGGAATGCACAGTAAATGCTTTGTCATTGACCTTGAAAGTACTTTGGCAAGCAAGGGATTTCTATGCTTTGCCAAGAAGTAATGGTGATAGCAGAAATTCTGACATGGTTGAAGCTACAATAGTTAGTCTACTATGTTGTTGGTAACTTCACCTATCAGTGTTCCCAATAGCAATATTGTATTTCAGTTGTCAATTCACAAGAACATAATACTAGAAGAAAGTGATTTTGTCAAATATTATGTCAAAACATAATATTTAAAATTCCTTACTGTTCTCATGTTTTCTATGATTTTGTGGAAAAATGATGCAAGATGCTCAAAAATCTGTATTTTTTTTTAAGTTAAAGAAACAATATAATCACACTTCAGTACAATGAAGTCTAGATGTTTATCACAGGTATGTAAGTGTGGAATTATAAAAAATATTTCAATTTAAATTTATTTATATGAAATTATTAAATATTATAAGAAATTATTTTAATCATTTTTATTTAATAAAATTATATATATATATGTTTTTAAAAATACCATTTTTTCTCCCTATGGGTCTATATTCATTTTATATTAAGCCAACAAAGAAAAAACATAGACTTTTAAAGTGTTAAAATGGAAGGAAGCTCTTTTCAAAATTGTCTGAACTAATTTAAGTATGATTAGTTGTCTTTTTGAGTCTGAAATACTTCAATATAAATGAAAAGTCTTGAGGACAAACATTGTGAGTGACAGGTATTATTAGATATTATAATTTTTAAGAAAATTGAACTTGTCTACAACTTAAGTTCCCCTGCCTGACACCCAGTACAAGAATTAAAGCATCACCTAATACATTTGTAAACAGTGTAGGGAACAATTTGGATTCTGTTAGTGTCCCTTTTTACTAAGGGCTAATAGTCTGTCTGTGAGCAGTGAGTCAGCACACCTTGCTGTGAATGGACCTGAAGTAAGCTGGTGCTTCAGAAGACAATTGTGGCAGCCATGGCTGCAGGGCTGCTGAATTCATCCAGCATGGAAGACCTCTGAGACCTGGCTCTCTCCTTGCCCACATCCTTTGTGTTTTTCCCTGTGGAAAATAGAAAAAGAGGAGATAGAAGATAGTGTGTATCCTTTTCCCTGAAAACAGAGGTTTTCCTACAGCTCAGATCTGGTCATTAAATTGTACATCTTGACACCGTGTTTTCTCCTTAAAGAAAATTTTCAGACATCAGAGGTTCAAAGAAATGGCCAACCATGCTCACATATATAGTGTAAGGTAATTCTCATCTTCACTGAAAAAAAATGAATTATTTGTTGTTGTTGTTGTTGTGAGAACAAGCATTTCAATATGCATTTGAAAACAACTTAAAGAACTTAGCTATTTTTCATTCTGTCTCTGGCAGTTATTTCTTTATTTATTTTTATTTTTCCTGAAAAGTGGTAAGTGTTAATAAAATCCAGTTGGTATCCTTCAAAATTTCTGTAATACAGTTGTTAAGTCCTACCTTTTGAGAGCAAGATGCTGTTAATTCAGCCTGTTTTGATTTCATCCTATTGAAATAGAAAGAAAAAAAATGTTTATAATATTAATGTGAGAAATTTTATGATAGCAGTTGACAGCTATATCAAGAAACTGGTCTGGGAAGGGAAGGGTGAATGGCCCTGCCATTTAATAAAAATATATATATACATGTAAATATATAAAACCTATACGCTCATGATGAAGTAAAAGACAAGATGGTTTTACTGTATGAAGACATACAGTAAAGCTGAAGGGGTCAGCTTTTTCATATGTGAAATGGAAATAATCTTATTTGTAAAGGCATTAAAGCTTAATTTTGTGTTTGAAATGTGTCTTGCATTATACTGATCAAGGCACTGGGGAGTACTGTACACACATAGTCCGCTGCTCTAAGTGTTAGATTATACACCTATTACATTTAGTCATGGCTGCCTAATGGAGAAAAGTGTTTGAAAAATGACAGAGAGGGTTGAGCTAAATTTTCATGCACACAGTAGTACCTAGTTGACCAGACATCACTCTATCATGCAAAACACATAATGGATCATCCTGTCACCAGCCCAAACCAACTCAGAGATGTTATTATTTTTCTCATGATGAGAAAATACTCGACATTACAGAAACAACATTTTATTTTTGTCTGATTTTGTATATAGTCAAACCAATTTGGTCAATGGTCTTTTCAGATTTTCTGATTCTACAGAGGAATAACAACAATTTAGAGAAAGGACCATAACAGAACAAACGTATGCAGAAAATGAATTTGGGTGAGAAAAGACATTTATTTTAAACTTAATTTTTTAGATTCAGATTGAGCTAAATATCAGCTAAGACAGCTACCAAGAAGAGTTAAAGCTGAAGCATTCATAGGGCTATATCTCCAAGTACTTCAAAAGCTGTTTATCAATCCATGGTCAGTAGAAACAGTGAAATTGAACCAGGTTTCACATATGTTCACGCTACAGTTGATTTCTCAGAGACTGTCTTTGTTATCTAGTAAAGGCTGAGTTTAAAACATGTAGGAAATTCACTCATAAATGTATTTTTCTCTAAGTAACTGAATATCTTTGACACCTATAGTGCCAATTCTGCTTTAAATTGGTTGGTTGGTGGATCAGATACACATACATAAATGCTGGACTAGATTTTTGAAACCTATTCTATTCTATTCTATTCTATTCTATTCTATTCTATTCTATTCTATTCTATTCTATTCTATTCTATTCTATCCTATTCCATTCCATTCCATTCTTGATGATGATATTAAATTTAATAAATATAAATCAGCTTGTTAGTGAAAATACTGAATTATCATGGGTAAGTCTCAAAATGATTCTGTTACTGAATCAATGCTTTTCTTCCTTCTGTTTTAGGAAGAGGTAAATGTATTTTCATTATACAAAAACTAGGAAAAAAAAAAAAAAGAAAAGAAAAATTTTCCTCTATTTTTTTTTCTTTCAATTTAAAAAAATAATCATAAATGTTTATATATTTTTTTCTGTCATATGAATCTTCTTTGTTCTGAGTACAACAATTCATTAATAATCAACTATTAATCATCATTAATTCATTAATCATCAACTAATATCAACTATAATACAATTCTGGACATCTTTAGCACTATTGTTGCCATTACTTTTGTGTTCATACAGCTGTGCTACAAAAGAAGAGTGATTTTGCATAATCTGTGTTTTGCAGTGTACTTTTGAATTGATCAATGGCATGCCTACTTTGTATCTCACTGCCCTTTCTCTCACAGTGGAACAGGTAAAATTGCCAAATGAGAGTCTTGAGAGATCTTTCTTTGTACTACTGAAATTTTCTGCAGTTGTAAATTTTTTTATGTTCTGTCTCAATAACTGCAAAAGCTTCATAAAAAGACAGAATCAGGAGATGTATTTTTACATCATTCAGTTATGATGTCTCTTACTAAAACATAGAACAGTTGTGATAGGGCATTTACTTGTCACTGACCTTGGAACTTACAGTCTAGTTGGCAAAATGAACAAACACAAAAGAAAGCAGCAGATTTCCCCAAAGGTCCATCATATACTCTACTGTTTTCGATATAACCAGATATTAAAATATGAATGAATATGGCTTCTCTATGATTGCTTACCTACTGCATTGAACTACAATTGACATAAGCCTTAAAGCTGCAGCTGATTCAAACTAATGCGGTTCCATGATAAAAAAAAAAAAAAAAAACTGATAAAATTTTAGTACACAACATACTTGTAGTGTTATTAAGAAACAAACATTTAGGTAGCTGTTATCTTAAAAGGTTTATTTTACTTTATAATATGGATAAACATATAATTACTGTGTGAATTCAGCAGTAGGCAATCAAATACTATCTTCAGATTAATGGATGATTATACATTTCAGGTGGTTAAATATTTTAAAACTCTAATGCCCAGGTAATTACACCTTTTAATATTATGACAACAGTGTAATTAACTTTGGTGATAGACACAGAGCAACAGATTAACTATTGAGAGCTGTGTGTGACACGGCTAAAGGAGTATTAGCACCTTCTGTTGAAGTAGTTTCAAGCCATGAGATGACAGCAGCTGCATTTGTGTTACAAATCAGCTGCTCTGTTTAACATTGGTATTGTATCCATCCACAATTTATTAATTTCATATTGTAAGTGTATATGCACACACACATACACATATACTCATACACGTGTATTTTTCTATTCCTTGTCAAATGATGCAAAAAGTCATCCCATAAACATAGTTTGCAAGACATACCCTAAAGACAGTTTTGCTTTTAGTGTAACTACCAAATATTGCTGTTTAATTTTAAAAGTGATACTTGTTCCATTTTGACTGTGCTGCACACTTGTTTTGACAGTTTTCTAACAGATAAGGATACTATCTAGGACACATGATATTCTTCCCAGTTTGAGTAGTGTATATAGTGTAAAACACTTGTTTTGGTTCAGGCTTTCATTTGTCTTTGAAGAGCTTTTTTTTTTTTTGCTTTTTTTTTTTTTTTTTTTTTTTTTCTTAGTATTCTTTGTTGCTTGTCTTGCAGGCACATTTCTTTATATTGTGGTCTTTATGTTACTGTCAGTCCCTCCTCATTTTATTTGAGATTCTTAACTATTTTTCTTTCCAAGTCACTGAAAATATGGAGCAGTTTCAATCCTTTTTCATTAGATATGCTGTGGGACACATGGTGGATGGCTTTCATCTAGTTCTTTGTCTGCTTTCATTTTACTGTTCTGCTTCGCAGATAAACTGTAATTATTATAATTTCAGAATAAGAATCTGAAAATCAATATCTGGCTGAACATAGGTCTACTAGGTATCTGGGTAAGTCAAGCATATACATTTTTTCAAAATCTGTTAGTTCAAGTGAGATATCTTTCCCCAGTGTAGTGGGTTTACGTGGCAAGGTTTTGGTAGCAGGGGGCCATAGGGGTGGTTTCTGCGAGAAGGATCTAGAAGCTGCCCCATGTTTGGTAAAGGCCCCACTGCTGACCAGAGCCAAGCCAATAAGCGATGTTGTTTTGCGCCTCTGTGAGAGCATATTTAAGATGGAAAATAAAACGCTGTGCCACACAGCAGCTGGGAGAGTGAGAGGAGTGAGGAACAGTCTTGCAGGTGCCAAGGTCAGTGAAGAAGGAGGGGGAGAGGTGCTCCAGGCGCCAAAGCAGAAGTCCCCTGCGGCCTGTGGTGAGGACCGTGGGCTGTAGGGGGAAGCAGGCTGTCCCCCTGCAGCCCATGGAGTACCACGGTGGAGCAGGGTTCCACACTGCAACCTGTGGAGGAGACCATGGTGGAGCAGGTGGCCCTGCACCGATGGAGGCTGCCGCCTGTGGAAGACCCCTGCCAGAGCAGATTCCAGGCTGGACCTGTAGCCCGTGGAGAGGAGCCCACGCAGGAGCAGGTGACCTGGCAGGAGCTGCTGCCTGTGTGGGAGCCAGGTTGGAGCAGTTTTCTCCTGAGGGATGGACCCCATGGTACAGACCCATATCTGGAGCAGTTCTGGAAGAGCTGCTGCCTGTGGGAAGCCCACACTGGATCAGTTCATCAAGGACTGCATCCCGTGGGTGGGACCCCACAGCACAGGGGACGAGAGTGACCAAGAAGGAGCAGCAGCGAAGAAGTGCTGTAGACTGACCATAACTCCCATTCCCCTATTCCCCTGCGCTGCTCGGGGGGAGGAGGTGGAAGAGGGTGGATAGGGGGGAAGGTACTTTTGGTTTCTATCCTTTGTTTCTCACTTCTCTAGCTTGTTAGTAATAAGCAATAAATCTTACTATCTCCCTATGCCGAGTCTGTTTAGCTCGTTACAATAATTACTGCGTGACCTTCTTATCCTTATCTCAACCTTTGAGTCCTTTTCATCATATTTTCTCCCCGTACCTCTTTGAGGATGGGGAGTGAGAGAGTGGTTGTGGTGGAACAGTGTGGCCAGCAGGACTAGGGAGGTGATCGTCCCCCTGTACTCGGCTCTGGTGAGGCCGCACCTCGAGTACTGTGTTCAGTTTTGGGCCCCTCGCTACAAGAAGGACATCGAGGTGCTTGAGCGGGTGCAGAGAAGGGCGACGAAGCTGGTGAGGGGCCTGGAGAGGTACCTCAAGGGAGGCTGTAGCGAGGTGTGGGTTGGTCTGTTCTCCCACGTGCCTGGTGAGAGGATGAGGGGGAATGGGCTTAATTTGCACCAGGGGAGTTTTAGGTTAGATGTTAGGAAGAACTTCTTTACTGAAAGGGTTGTTAGGCATTGGAACAGGCTGCCCAGGGGAGTGGTGGAGTCACCATCCCTGGAAGTCTTCAAAAGACGTTTAGATGTAGAGCTTAGGGATATGGTTTAGTGGGGACTGTTAGCGTTAGGTCAGAGGTTGGACTCGATGATCTTGAGGTCTCTTCCAACCTAGAAATACTGTGATTCTGTGATTCTGTGAACTCGGCTGCCCACTCAAGCAGAACCACCACACCCAGTCACCTGTTAATTCCTCTTAGAAGAGCTGCAGCTAACAAAAAGTGTTGTGTGCATCCATGCCACATGCTGAAGTTTTGTTCTAGGTTCATTTAACTAAGATTTTTTTAAAGACATGTTATTGTTTATTGCACTGCTAAAAACTTTTGCCCAATATATTTATTCCTATTGATTTCTCCAACTATTCAGTAGAAATACAATATTAAATTGAGTTTAAAATAATCTGATGAATTTTGCTTTCCGTGAAAAGCAAATTTTTTTCAATCGAATCAGTCTCATTTTCTTCATCTGAGCTCAGAAGTGGAAGTTTAAGAATGTTTTGTTTTGTTAAATTCTCTGTCTGTCCTTTATTATTATTATTATTTGTTTTTATATTTATTTATTTTTATTTCCAGGCAGCTAGTTTTCACAGTGCTTTTGTTCCCTTGACTTTTTTTTTTTTTCTGTGTTCTTTACTCAACTTGGTTTTAGCAAAAAATATTTCAATGGTCAAAGCTTTCTACTCCTTTTAAAGTCTTCCTTCCTGCCTCTCCCTACTCTGTGTCACTGAAGTTACTGATAGTTCTTTGATCTGTTGTGCACAAGCTAGACATAACAGTTCCAGTATCTGTCAGACACTTCACAGCTTTTTCTGAGTGAGCAAGAATTTTGTGTGTCCAGCTATATGGTTTTGTAGACTGTCTACAAGCCACTCCTCAGATATCTGACAAGACTTCCAAACTCATTTTAATTTCTTTCTTGGTTCTCTTTATAATTTCTCAGAAATGGTTTCATATACTTTTTTTGGTTTCTAATTTTTGTGGATATTTTATCAATTTTTGGAGAGATTTAATTTTGTGAACATTCTTTTATAAGAACAGTAGCAGCTTCACAGTATCTTTCACATGAACACTCTTCATCTAACTAGCTGAAAACATGCACAAATTTACAGACTGATCTTCCACAAACAAGGAAGAAATTGCTGAAAGAGGTTTTGTATTACTTTTTAATGTTAAATTAAAAGCACAGATCACTGAACAGAAAAGGTCTCAAAGAAAATGTATGTAATGTCTCTTCCAGAATGTAGGCAGACATCTTTTTATGTTTAAACTCATTCACTTATAATCTCAAAAACAATTTGCTGGCATTTCAATGTAAGGTTTACTGATACTGATTTCTTTTATATATATATTCTTTTATATATATATAATATATATGTATTTATTTATATATTCTTTTATATCTTTTACCCAAACCTATTTGGGGAATAGATTTGTATTGTGTAACTATTCAAACACCAGAGAATGAATTGCCATGGAGACTCCTTAGTTGAACATATCTTTTTTAGCAGAAACTTAATATGGGAAATTTTAAAAAGTAAAAATGTAATAAAAAAGCGATCTACTTTTTATTTTGAATGTCATCATGAACATTTCATGTTAACCTTCAAGCGTTTCACATTTTAAATTTACGTAACAGTTATTTTTTTTAATCTTTGACTTCTACAGTAATATTAACCAAACCATTATTCCATTTAAGGTATTTCATAAAAATAGCACCTGACAATTTAATATGTTTACTTACTGCATGGGTATATGTACACTAGAAAGGCACTCTCCCAGCTGCTGTTGTGCAGCATTTTTTTTCCTTTTCTTATGATCTCACAAAGGCGCAAACAACATCACTTACTGGTTTGGCTCTGGCCAGCAGTGGCTCCATTTGGAACCAGTTGAAACTGACCCTTATCTAACATGGGGCAGCTTCTGTACTCTTCTCACAGAAGCCATCCCTGCAGACCCCCTGGCTAACAAAACCTTGCCACGTAAACCCAATAAACATATAACTCAACAAAAGGACAGGCATGCATTACATAAAATATATTTCAAATTCAAATATTGGTCCATAAAAGAAACTGAAAACATGAGAGGTTGGCATTACTGTGGCATTCAGATATTCATTGACAGATTTTGTTCTGATTTAGTCTATATGATTCACATTATCAATTAAAATGTCTTAGGCACAGTTGACCTATCAGAAATGTCAGAAAATGAGAGACTGAAAAGGGATATAGAGAGGGTATTAAAAGAAGATAATAAAGAATTCAAAGTCTGTATTCTAAGAGAGTTATGATTTTTGGAACAAGTCAAAGCATGAGATTAGAAGATTATTTATATCTTTTGATTTTCAATTCAGTTTTCCTTTTCACTCAGTTGCGTTATCTGTTCAACATGAACTTTCAGACAGCTTCAAGTTAATTAACTGCATTTTACTGCAAGTGAAGCCAAGATTTCAGTGCAACATTATAGTCTGATTGCCCTGCTAAAGAAAACTGCCATTCTCTCTGCAATTGGAAGCAGCTCAGCTTTCACATATAAAACAACTTCCAGCTTTCTTAACATTGGTTAAAGTAATCAACAGTACAATCAACAGGAATGGGGAAAAAATCAGCTATTAAAAAAAAAAAAAAAAAAAAAAGGAAAAAGAAGATTGATAAATCATTTGCAATAGTCTGTAGAAGTACAGTAACATAGAATGCATCCAGATGCAATTTTTTAGTGTTTATTGCGTACCACAATGGTTTGCATGGTTATCTATAGCAGATGATTCAGGGGTTAAAACATTCTCCATTTAATATTTTCTCCTCTGCCCCTGCTTCCCATGCCTTCTTCTTGCCCAGATATGGAAAGTGCTGTGGCTTTGTTCATGTGACCAGCCTGAGAACAATGCACAGTGGGAAACAAAGTCCAAATGAAACTCTAAATAGCAATAGCTGTAGAAATGGTCACTTGAAGTCTACATTGATTTCCTTCCACTGCTCATTGATACACACATTAACATTTATATTCTAAATTTCAAATAGATATCTAGAATGCATACCTAATGAAAAATTCCATTGAAATCTACTTTGGTATGATTATGTACAATTAAGTTTTTAAATATATCTTTGCAGAAACAAAGCTGAGGAAGGAGTATAGAAGTAAAAATGGTTTGAATTTAGTAGCTGCAATGACCTAGAGATTACAAAGAACCAAAACACCTTCCCATCTAAGATATTTGTAGTATTTAAATTGCAGTATTTTTATTAACAATAAATGGAAAACAACTTTCCATATATTTATTTTTCACATAGTCTCTTTATAATGGATGAGCTTTCTTTAAAATATGGAACTTGTTAGTAAGTATCAGTTTTCTTTTTCTCACATGGCAAGTTGAGAAGAACACAATAAGGGACAGCAGGGATACTAATAAATTATAGAAAAAACAAACAAACAAACAAAAAAGCCACACTGATTGTATTAAGATATAAAGAGAGAAAAGGACAGTGGAATTTTTATAATATAAATTTTGTTATCTGGTGATTGTGGTAAATGTTTTCTACGTTTCTTATTTTTATTTTTATTTAAAAAACTCTGTAAGCTACAACTTTTGTTTTAGTTACACAAGACCATTTAAGTTAAGTTACAAATTATACCGAGTGATAATTTCACAATACAGTCTTTCTGTTCATAGAATATTATAAGGAAAAATTGCAGTGACTGATAGCAATGATAACAATAATGCTAGCCTATTCAGTAATCAAATTTTCTTTGCTCATGAATTGTTGTAGCATAGCCAACCATGTAGCATAAAATATGCAGATTTTCTATCAATTATGATGTGTTACATACCCAAAACAGATAATGTGTAACTTCCTCCCCTCCTCTCCTTTGCCATCCTCTGCCCTCCCCTCAACTTTAATATGTCAGTGATATAGACTCCTTTCAAAATCACTATTTAAAACTTGCCATAGTAGAAAGTGAAGACTTTCAAACAATGTAGAGAAAACCACTTGTAAAGTCTTTAAAGGTTCATAATTACAAAGGTATCCATCCCCACATTGTTCAGGAAGAAATAAATGCTATAGGCCATCAGTCCTTACAGCATAGAGAAACCATATGCTAAATGTCAACTGCTAGCAAACATTCCATCGTTACTCTATTGTACTAGAAATAATTGTGTTACTTTCAAAGCTATCTTTTCACTCCCATTTTCTACATAAGACAAATAGAGTATTTAAAGATTTGTAAGAGCCAGGACTGAAACTGGACATCTCTCCAGAGTTTCATCTGCTGCTTCCAACCAATGAGTTCAACAGTAAATTTGAAAAGCACTTTGTGGGGATGTTTCCAATACATTCTGTTTCCTATGAACCCTCGAGTTAACAAACTTCTCCAACTATATACAATGAAGCTAAACAAAACAAAAGAAAATAAAACAAAATGAAAAAACATGCAACAGCAAAAAAGAAAAAACAACCCCAACAGTTTTCAAAGCAGTCAATTTTAACATTTACTTAAGCTTTTTAAACAAAGACAACCAATTCGAAATAAAACATTTAATTACATTTATTCATCTACTCCCAGTTAGCAATTAATTAATTTCAGTTCCTGATTGGATTTTTGAAATATTAATTTAATATGCTATCATGTATTTTTTTTTTAATATGAAAATTATATAATGCATTAGCAATGGCTTTGATGCAGTGTGAAATATTATATATGAAATATTCTGGTCTAATTGTAGTGAATATACACTGTATATACCCTGGCTTGGATATAACATACCAGAAATACCAGGCTGTTCAGTTAGGTTGTGAAGTCTCCTTCTCTGGAGATATTCAAGGCCCATCTGGATGCCTGCCTGGGCAACGTCCTCTAAGGAACCTGCTTTGGCAGGGGGGTTGGACCCGATGATTGTTTGAGGTCCCTTCCAACCCCTACAATTCTGTGATTCTGTGAAATATAGTCTTTGCCTTGAAATGCTTTGCTTTACCCAAAGATAAATATTCTGGGGAAAATATATATCTATATATCTCTATCTATCTATCTATCTATCTATCTATCTATCTATCTATTTATTTAGATAGATAGATATATCTCTAGATATCTAGATATCTAGATAATCTTTGCTTTGACATGCTTTGCTTTATCCAAAGATAAATATGCTGGGGAAAAAAAAAAATAAAAATATATATATATATATACACATTTATATATATTTATGTATTTTTATATATATATATCTTTATATATTTATGTATATTTATATATATTTATATATATATACACACACACACACAACATATATGTATTGCTTTGATCATGTTTTTATTTTTAAATACTCAGCAAAAATCTTCAGATTTTTCTTTGAGAATTAACTAATCAAGAATTTCAAAACTATGCATAAAATTTCCATGACTGACACTGAAAACAGAGGAACAGTGTGCTCCTTCTTTAAAACATGTAATGGCCGTGATTCACAGAAAAGAAAGTAGATGAGAGAACTGGGAATTCTAGGAAGCTAAATGCTTTAATTTATTAAAGCTATGTAGTGCCTAGCTCCAGACGTGTTAATATGCTCTTTGATTAGTCATTCCTCTCTAGTTCCTTGAGTGCTGACGTACTGAATAGTGCAGTCTGATAGAGAAATTTGAAGATGTTTAGAGTTTTGTAAGGTCTAGAGGTTATTTCGTTTGAAAATCAAGACTTATTATAGGAAAAAAATGTATTTCCTATAGAGGTTCAAAACTCAGTTTGACCAGAAGATGGCTGGCTTCTGGATAACCCTGACAAACCTTGTAATGAGCTCAGTTGGCCTCTGGATGGCATTATGCCGTCACAGAAAAAGGGAGAAAAATCTCTCCCCAATCAGTTAAAAAATAGTTTAAAGAAAATAGTGCTGAAAATAAATTCTAAGTTAGGTCGTCATGTATATATATATTTTACAAGATACACAAGAACATTACAGTCATGTACTGTGTTTGTTAAATTACTTCACATTTAAAAATTGACAACATTTGTTATTTTCTTATTGCAGAAAGAGTCACCAGCAACCAGCCAGGGCTTATATTCAACCCTGTGTAGTGTGGGCTGTACTGTACTGTACTTTTGAACCAAATCTTTGAAGGCAAACTTAAAGTTGTGGTGCATCCGAAGCAAACGAGTATGAGAGGGTAAATCCTCATCTTCATAGAGTATTGATAAAATGACTGATAAATATTTTCCTGTAAGAAAGGAAAATTCTTCATGAAATGTTATTTGAAATAATAGATCCTTAAATATTTGTTTTATTATTAATAATATTATTGTTCAATATTTAAATATTTATTCAATATTTAAATATTTATTTCATCCTAGATTTGATTTTAGGTGAATTAATTCCATACAGTGTTTTGAACAAATCCAGCGTATGCATCTCCATGGAAATGTGCATTTACAACTGAAGCATCAGGTGATTTAGTGACATTTTCCTATCATGCTAAGATTTCATTATGTTACACTTAGCAAGTAAATGCAGTTGTTTTGAAAGGCAGAAATTGTTTGTCACATTTGGAAACAACTAACCATTTTCCCTCTTTTGCTTTTGAGAAGTACAACAATTTTGGCTTCTAAATATGAGTAATACTTTAATTTTATTCAAAAGCATATAACTTGAGTGTCAGGAAATTACAGGATCTTAGTGTCTCTAAAATTTGTAGGCTCTGATATAAATTCAGATAACTTGCTTTGTCACTTATGTCTGCCACGTGGATCTTATTGTAAATCTTTTAAAACTGGTTTTTATTTGTGGTCTAGAAATTTGGAGAGGCTTGGAGAGAAACTTTAGAGGGACAGAGCAGAGACCAGCACTTGAATTCACACAGGCTGTTACAAGCAACGCTAATAAAATTCTGTTCTAAGTGCCTTATGAGTAGCTAATGATTTAGTAATATTTCTGGAGCAGGCAGAGCATTAGTGAGAGATATAAATCACCAGGCAAATACATATAATCTCTTCTCCTAATGTAAGAAGTATAAAGTAAATTATACGTATAATGTACTTATCTATATAAATAGAGGCAAAATTTAGAAAAGTGAAGAAAATTGACACAGCAAGTAATCTTGTTAATTTTACAGAATTAGGGAAATATGCAGAAAACTTCCATTGCTGTTCTTCTTATCAGGCAGATAGTCAGAGGACTGCTCAACTCAGACCACAGACTCAACATAGGCCTGTGTTTGAAATCACTTCCCATTTGACATCTTCACCTTTTTTTTTCTTTTTTTGTGGATAACCTGCCCTCCTCCCTGTTGCTGTTGTGATTGCAAGGGAGTTCCAGTATTGCAGACAGTAAAAATATTTTTCTGCCAAAATTATAATTCTTCAAATAATCAGAAATCCTTCAAGTAGAACTGTGCCACTATCACTGTTGTGGGTTGTGGTCATCCAATATGCTTTTATGTGCATATCTGAGCAAAGTGAGTTATGTTTTTTTCGGCAGAATTCCTGTTTCTGCCACTGCTGTCTTTGTCAGTCAGCAATCATAACATAATATTGCTAATTTTCCTCCCTGGGCTACAGTTTGTAGAGGATCAATTTACATGCTAAATTATACTTCTATAGTTTTGTTTAAACAATACATCAGCTTCATAAATTGTGCTTAGGAGTAACTATTACTCCTTAGTTTGCATATGTTTTCTTACAAATTAATGCAAAGAAAAGTTATCAAAAAAAAATGTGTCCCACCTTCCAGTGAATTTGATAAAGATAAAATAATTTATGTAGATAAAATATTAGTTTATAATATATAATGTTTCTTCATGCAGAACACATCTTAATGTATTGAACTGATATGCATAAATATAAGTATTGAAAAGTTAGATACTGAAAAATCCATGTTAAAATGGCATTTTGGTCTTCAAAGGGCGTTCGTCCTTTTCCAAGTTAAATATTACATTAATCAGAATAATTGTGGTGATGCTGCATTTTTATAAATGTTATATATAAGGTTCATGCCTTATAATAATTTTATTAATGCTCCTCTATTTTTGCTCTTTAGAAAAATCTGCAAGCCTTTATAATATTTATTCTTTTGGTATAATTTACAAATCAAAATGAAATCACAATGTCTGTTAATCTGGAAACAAAATGGACTGTGTGATTGTACTTCTGTTCAGCAAATTCACTTACTGCACTTTTTGCCCTAGTCCTGCTGTAGGGGACTAGTCAGTGTATAGCACTGTATAGCACTGTATAGCTGTATAGCACTGACTGTAGTCATTTAAGCACTTCCACAATCTGACTGTGTAAGAGCAAAATGTAAAATGTTGCCTTGTATTTATACTGTTCAGCACTGACTCCCTCTAGAATTGATTTATTATGCCCATAATAACTTCCCAAATAATTTGATCCTGATCTCTGTTGATCACAATGCCATTTCCCTGTGCCATTAATACACAATATTCCATGTGGCAGTACCAGAAACTACAGTGTAGGTGTTTTAATAGAGTGGTGTAAAGGATTCAGGCATTGGAGCAGGTTGCCCAGGGAGGTGGTAGAGTCACCATCCCTGGGGGTGTTTAAGGAAAGGTTGGATGTGGTGCTTAGGGACATGGTTTATTGGGTGGTATTGGTGGTAGGGGCATGGTTTGACCAGGTGATCTTGGAGGTCTTTTCAAACCTTAATGATTCTATACAGGCAGCTGTCTCGTGGATGTATGGCCTGAGGTCATATAGCTGGACAAAACATGGAGGGAGGTTATTGCAGCTCTGTGGTGTCCCCTGTCATAACAATCTTATCTAGGTAGTCCTAGAAGAACAACCACAGACAACTGAACTAGATGATTTAGCTATTCCCACTCCCTTCTTAATTCTTGCTTCATGATCAGATATCATTTACACATGTACTTCCAGAATACAACATTTAGAAATGGATATTCAGCTATTCATGAGAGAACAGTATATTATACTGTTTGATAATAGGTGAAATGTAACTTGGAAAAGTACAAAGTAGTGTCTCCAGAATCTGGAGGGAGTGCTGGCACTGAGCCGTTTGTCATGAGTACAACACTGCAGACCCTAGAGTTACCACTATTAATGGAGCCCTGAATCCATGATTCAATGCAGATTCAATAACTCACACTTGCTGCAATTTTAGATGCTAGGGCAGCTTTCTTACAGCACAGCTACAGTTAATAACTGGTTTCATGTTAAATTAAAAGTAGAGAAATAAATGGCTATAATAAATTAAATGATTTTTTTTTTTTTTTTTTTTTTTACAAGTCCCCTGAAAAGAACTTGTAAAAAATATTAATAATTTGTTAATGTCTTTCTACTTTGAGAGATTTCTCCTCAAGGGTTTTCCTCAGGTTTTCCTATATTTTCCACCACCATGTTCAAATGATTATTTTGCACATCTTGTACTTGTTGATCTTCAAAAATAATTGTCTAAGATGGTCCATCATTTCAATTTGTGTTCAAGAACCTGCTGGTAGGACTTTGCTTCTATTCAAAGAGACTTCGTTTCTTTCAGTGTCTGTGCAAAGTCACACACTGGCTCTACGAATACGTGGTACTGAAGTTGCCAGTTACTGAAGATGAAGATCTTTTCAAAGCATTGTGGTATCTCAGAAGCTAACTTTGGTACAAATATATTCTAATAGTAATGAAAACACACATTAAAAATTTTTAGTGAGCATTAATTCCCATTTAAACAGGCTTTGAGTAATCTTATAGAAAAAAAAAATGAATCAATAGAAGATCTTTTAGTATGGTGAAGGTAGTTTGGATAATACTTGTATTAAAAGGAAGAGAAAGGAAGGGAAAGGGAGGGAAGGGGAGAGAAGGCGAGGGGAGGGAAAGATATCAGTCAAAATTCCTACTACATTCAGACTGCAAGGTTGGGAGGTTAATTACAAAGCATGGGAAACTCTAATAAATTAAAAGAAACAAATATTTCTAACTTGCTAGAACAGGTCAAAGTTTCCTATTAAAAAGAAGAGGAGCAATAAAGAAACAGGCTCTAATTTATGCAAAAGCATTTGCTGATGGAGACCATTTTTCAGCTAAATTAATTGGAGTGAGATCAATGTTTGATGTGTGGCACATGCTGATAACCTTTGTCTGTGTTATCACTGATAAGGCATTCAGCATTCACTTATTCTAAATGCTCATCAGATGTGCTATTGAGGCCATTATCCTGAAACACATTTAGCAGCATTTGAGTCTTTTTATTTTATTTTTTTCCTCCCAAATGCAGCCTGTCTCACCACTATTTTTTGCAGCTGCAGAAGAATTGCCTGAATGAGTTTCTCATTACAATAACTTTAAGGATCAAAAACAACCAGATGGTTCTTTCAGGCTCCTTAGGCAAATAAGATACACCATATGAGGACTATCCAGTCTTTACATCCCATTTTACAGACAGACATGAGACAAACTCACTTATCATTCTGTGCTGACCAGGAGATATTTATCTGGTCAACATGACACCAGCAAGATTTGGAAACTCCAGTGTAGTTCAGCCATTGCTACATGGCTTTCAGATACTTTACGGCCTGGGAACTACATGTCAATTCAGGAAAACTAAACAGTTTTCCTGAATACTTTTATTCTTGAAATAAATGCTTCCAAAGCAATGCTTCCTCATCTTCTGAAGAACTTCATTAAATAGGCTAGATGGAGCTAGAGAGGACGTGAACTGAGAAATGTAGGAAAATATAATGACAGATTGTATTATTTCCTTGGAGAGGCTTGAAACTCTTCTGGACAAGGTACTGAACAACCAGATTTAACTTCATAGTGATATCTAACATCCAGTTAGTCCAGCCCTGGGTCAGAGGACCTCCAGAGATCCTTTTTAATCTAAATTATTCTACAATTTATTGTTTTTACCTTCAGAACCACAAAGGTTAATCTAGGCTCAGACTTCTTGGTTGGGCATGGTTTAGTGATGGGATTTGGTAGGTGAAGCTGATGGTTGGACTTGATCTTGAAGGTCTTTTACAACCTAGATAATACTATGATTCTATGATTTATTTTCTTTTTCTATTGTCTACCAATGCTAGTTAATAAATACCATAGTACTCTTGAAAGTCCTTGAGAATGCTTTGAAAAGCTTCACCTTACTGAGCAATCTCATCCCTATTGGGAGAACAAAATTTGTTAACATCCAAATCTGGGTAGTCTCTGTACTGTAGTAATTTTATCTTCTGTCCTTCGTACATGTAGGTATTTCCTACACCTATCTAGAAACAATTCTTCTTATTATATAAAATCCTAATCTCTGGACTGTGTGCTACCAGGATGTAGTGACTATTTGTGATATTTACTTCCTTTATACACAGCTACCTCTATCCCAGTGGATCCCTGGATCTTGTATTCCGGAAGATCTTTGGATCTTCTAATACCTCCAGTAGGCCCAGACTGCTGTTTAGTTGGCCTTAATTGACAACCCTTCAGTGACACATATTGTTACCTGAATGCAGCAGAGCTTTTCTTGAGATGATCTAGACTCGCAGTCGCTGTGCCTGTGGTTTACTGTACAGAGAGAGAATTCATATATGGACTCCCTTGCAATAGGTGTCTTCCAAAACTTTAGATGGCACAGGTGATGTGTAGGGAAGGCAGAAGGAAGTGCTGTTTTGAAGTGAACTTGTGCTTTGCCGAAACAAGAGCAACTAACAAGCAAGAAAATAGGTGATACATCAACATAAGGTGAAACACACATTTTCAGAATAAGAAATCAAAGTTTATGACTCAGAGAGGCAGTTATCTGTTAAGTTTTGCCAGCAAAGCTTTGCTTTCTTCCTTAGGAAATAAATAAATACTTCTACAGTAGGTGATAGTATGACAAGGCTTCCCAAGGAGGAAACAGAGCAATACCTCTCAGGATTCTTCTAAGCCTTGGGCACAGTCCTTCTGTTTTAAAGTCATAGTGTCTATTCCGGAGCTTTGTAATTGTATTTACACTATAAATACAGACCAAAGCCTGTGTAACAGAGATAAGATTATAAGAAATTAAAACTACTTTAGGAGCTCAGGACATCTTAGATTCCTTAAGCAGCTTTCTCATTTCAAACCAATGCAAACTAGTTTTGCAGCAGGATAGCCTGTTCTAAAGGACTCACACATCTCCAAAACCTTGAAGCAGTGTGAAAATGTTAAGGTGGTTTAAAATGCATGAAGACTTTTAAGGTTCTACAGGAAGCTAAGTTTCTTAAATCACCTAAATTTCTTAACTCAACTCCTGGACTGACTGGTGAAAGCAAAATGGCCTGTGTCCAGTATATCTGTTCTTTTTTAGAATGCTTAATGCAGTTATTTATTTCCAAATTAAAGAAAAGGTTACATCCCAACAACTCTTGTGATCCCACTTTGTTTGTGAAGAAAATCTCCTCTATGTGCCAAATTCCATCTAATACACGGAGGTAATAATTGACAGCTATTTCCATCTCAAAATCTCAGCCTACAGTTGAAGAATGTTTCTTGCATGTTAGTGCAGCTGTGACCTATCTAATTTATCTACTAAGTGAGTTTATAATATGGATGCACCCAAAATTCATTCTAGAAGTCCAGTAGGCTCAGCCTGTTGTCACAGGCCTTGGCACCCCTGGAAAAGGACATTGTAGTGCTTTGATGACTCACTGTAGCTACTGATTCAAGAGCAGCAGTAAGTCCTTCCAGTCTCTGATTCAGAAGCAAAACAAATTTCACTCACAAGGTATCCACATCCATTTAAAGTCTGTATACCATCAAAGGCTAGAAACTCATTCAATGTGCAGAGAACTAGAAGTAACCCAAATACATCTCCTATCCTTTTTCCTCCTCACAACCATACTGAGTTTCTTGCCTCTCTTCAAACAGTGGATGTTACTATCTCTGACTTTATGTTGTGACTTTTTAAGCTTCTCTATCGTTCTCTTTGAATTAAAGACTAATGGAGCAACAGTAACAAAACATCGAGATGTATTTAGATGGAGTGTATAAATAGAAGAAAAGGTCAGAAAAGCAGTTAAAATGCAGTAACCAAAAAGAGTAGTATTTATTTCATGGCAATAGCCAACCAACAGTAATTTTTAGATGGTGTTCACCATAGTTCACGTATAAATAATGTATACCTACATTTGCCATAAACTGGACCACCTGGAATCTCTAGGCTAAATCAGACAGAGAAGTGAACTGAGCTAAATGCATTGGTTTGAGATGTTTTGCCAGGAAGCTATTTAGTGTAACTAAGTAGTATTCTTGGATACCAAAGAAGTCTGCCTCTTTGTAAAAGTGACTGCTGGAAAACTGACAAAATCAGTTAACATATTCCACTTATCTCTCTGCATTTTAAACTATTTTTTAATTAGTAGAAAATGTCTGTCTTTTTTCCAACTGACATATATTCACTCAGTATATTTTACAGGAAGATCTGAGTTCACTGATAATACAGGCAAAGATGTAATCATGTTCTAAAAACTGTGTACTCCATTGACATGGTCCAGAAACTATACTTCTCCTTCAAATACAGCTTGAGCCTGGCTAAAACAGTCAGACAATTTGGATGAAGCTTTGGATTGGAGAAAAGAAAATTAATTTATGTCTGTCTTTCCCAATTTTCATACTATTCCCACTTAAAGCACTAATTAATCTCAATTTATCGTCCTTTTTTAACCTCTTGTCTTTGCACAGTTTTGCCTAAATAAGACAGGTAAGTGGAGAAGATCACAAAAAAAGACTGTCAATAATTTTAAAACATACATATTACTTCGTTTCTTAAAGAAATGAGGCACATATGATCACACTCTTGTATGATTATCTCCCCAAATAATACTTAATGTTTTAGCAAAAATCAAATAAACTTGGCACAAAAGCATAAGGCTGGAAGACATTCTTATGAATTTCCAAGATATGACAGTGGGTAGAGACAGGCAATTGAAAGGAGAGCAGGAAAGTCTCAGCTGTTTTGTACATTGCTTGGCAGTGGCCAGCTTACGATTGCGCTGAGCACTAGAGTAGTCAAAGAAAATTCTGTCTATTTACAGGAGGCACATCAGGAGAAATACTGGATGATTGTAGTGGGAATTAGGAGCAAAGACTAATAAAACCATGATTGTGGTTTAAAACAAAGACTGTAAAATAAACCATACCCTAGTATTCTATTTTCACAAAATAACTTACAGTAATCTGAAGAACACTGCAAAAGGCAGCTGAGAGACACTAATCATCTTTCAAATCCTTCCAACTCAAAATAAGATAAAACAAGAAAAAGGCTTCAATATTTTTCTTTCTTTCTTATATATATATATATATATATATATATATATATATAAAATATGAAATACCAAATTTCAGGAATCAGACCAAATCAAAATAAATCTGTGTGTGTGTTTGAATGGCACACATGTAAGAGGGAAATGAGAATAAGTTAGTGAAACACTACTAAATGAAGAATTAATTTGGGAGTAATAGCTGAAGGGTACTATAACTTTACATAATGCTGTAAACATTTTAAATTCTCCAATTTATTCATACCTAAATACAGGCATACAAAGTTAATCTACAACAGTGACTAGGCAGCTGTGATAAAATTCTAGAAAACTGAAGGACTGTTGTGGTTTTTTACCTGGCAGGTATCTAAGGACCACACAATTATTTGCTTACTCTCTCCTGCAGTGGGATGGGAAGAGAATCTATGAAGCATGAAAACTCATGGGTTGATATAAGGACAGTTGAGTGTGTGTGGGGGAATAGAAAGGGAGAAAGAAAAAAAAAAATAATAGAAACAAGTGATGTACAATGAAATTTCCCACCACTAGCCAACTAATTTCCAGTCAGTCCCCAAGCGCTGGCAGCCTAGCTACTAGCACTAGCTACTTCCCCCACTTTGGTAAATTTGGGTCAGCTGTCCTGCTTGTGTCCCCTCCCAACTTCATGTGCACCCCCAGTTTACTTGCTGACAGGGCAACCATAAAAGCTGAAAAGTCCTTGACTCAGTGTAAGCAGTGCTCAGGAACAACTGAAACATCAGTGTGTTATCAACATTGCTTTCACTTTAAATCCAGAACACATTACAACACCAGCTTCTATGAAGAAAGTTAACTCTATCCCAGCTGAAACCATGACAAGGACAAAACCACTGTCTCACCCGGCAGTTTCTCTTTTCTTCTAACCTAATATTGTAAATCACTCAAAGCATTATATGTATTACCTGCTGTAATAGCAAATAATTAAGGAGGGTGTGGAGGTTAAAGATCCGTTACCTCTCCTGCACTTTCTGCTGTTAATTATTCTTTATCACATTTCTGTAAAACATTATGACTTACATCTACAGAATTCCTAGAAACTTCTCTAAACAACCACCAAACAGCCAAAGAAAAAGAGTTTAGTGTTTCCTACACTCTTTCCCACCACTGAAAACTAAACCTCAACGTATGTTTATTCTTTAGTAGAAAATACTAATGGTGAGTTGATGGAGATGGTGACTTGAAAAGAATCTAACAGACAACATCTTCCTTTTTACTCAAGATGCACCATAACTGTTTCAAAGGATTTTTGAATCATTCATAGGATCATAGAATATCCTGAGTTGGAAGGGACCCACAAGGATCCTCGAGTCCAGCTCCTGGCTCCACACAGGTCTACCCAAAAATTCAGACTGTATGACAGAGAGCATAGTCCAAACACTTCTTAAACTCCAACAGGCTTGGTGGCATGACTACATCCCTGGGAAGCCTGATCCAGTGTATAACCACTTTCTCATTGAAAACCTCTTCCTCATATCTAACCTGAACCTCCCTTCTCACAGCTATTCAGTTGTTATGTGACTATTTTCATAACAGTAGTTATAGAAGAGATGTTATTATAATGGATATTATATTATATATTATATACTGTATACATTGTATTAAATATTAATTATTATATATAACATATATAGTATATATAATTCATTATATATTATATAATATAATAATATTATATAATAAATGTCATTATTATAACAGTTATTATATAACTAATCAGTTATTCACTAGCATGCACACCGTGGAAATTACATGCATACTATACCATCATAGAAATGAATGAGATCACCGTTCAGTCTTATCTCAGTATTTTTGCTATTCTTCATCTTTCCAGATATTAAGAATTCTTATCATTATATGGAAAAGAGCTGAAGAATTTAAATTGGGCGTTGTATTGTTTAATTCACAGTTACTTGACTTGGTAAATTACAAAATTATTGTTGTTTGTGTGTTAATCATTGAGGCTTTTGAGGGTGTTTTGGGCTAAATTTTCAAGTAGGGCTCATATAAGATAAGTGTGTAAATCTGATGTTCTTATTACATGCATCTTCTCACTGATGATAATGGTTATTAATTTCTGCCATAAAAATTATTATTATTTTTTTTTTCCCTCAGCATTCTACAAATTCTGGTATGTTTGCATACTCTGGAGGAAACTTTCATCCTGTTAGTTTTTTTGAAATGTGTCCAGGAACAAAGAACACCTTGTAAAGGTAAATATTATGAAAGTTTTTTTCCAACTAACTGAAACTTACTGAAATGTCACTGATGCTTTGTTTAGGCACTGCTGGTAACTGACTGTTCTTAGGATGGCAAACCCTTGTCCTTAACCTGCTAAACACGGGCTTTAGAGTTTGTGAAGGACAATTTTTCACAACACTTATTTTAGAAAAAATCAATTTATCAAAGTAAAATTTTGTGAGGGGAGGGCACTGTTTTCAACAAATTCATCTGGTTAAAACTGGAGAAAGAAATATTGATGAAAAATAAAATTTTATTTTCAGATTAATCTAATCTTAGTTTTCGAGTTGGGGAAAAAAAAAAAAAAAGTGTTACCTTAAACTTGCAGTACCACAAATACATTATTTTAGAATAGTCCTTAAAGTATTCATGCATAAAAAATTAGATCTCTCTATATTATTTCAATTGTTTAAACAAATACCTCACATAATATATTGATGCATCGATAGCTTACAAATTTTAAGAGAATAAAATTTGCCTGCTTAATATTTTCTCTACAATTGTTATCTTTAGTGCCTTAGATTGAAGTAAACATCTTAAATATTTGGCAGCTTCTTCCCAGCTTCTTTAATCCATATGAAGAATAATTTTATACTAAGAATGCATTAATCTACTACTTAAAAACGTCACTGGGATAAATTTTTTCCATTAAAATGCTTCAGGCTTGCCTGAAAATAAATAATTGGCAACATTAACTGCTTTCATAAAGGACAAAAATAATCTTTAATTCAAGGAAGTGAAGGCACGACCAATTTCTTCAAAAATGTGAAAGGATCACAGACATTAAAAATAAGGAAATTGCCTTTGCTATTCTTATTTAATTTGCTGGTAAAACCACAATGCTGTGAAATAAAATATTTCTGCTTTTTCTTGACTGGCTTCTTTTTGTTCATTCTAAGACAATCAATGAGCAAATGTGAATCAACCTTCTACTTCAGGTTCCACTCCAAGAGAATGCAAATGATTATTTAGGGTTTTGTTCTTGCAGAATGCTTAATTTCCTCTTAAATCCTACTAGACATTGACAAATTTATGTACAGCATAGTACACAAATATAACGTCTATAGCTCAGTTGAAATGACTTTTTGCAATTTATTTATTATTTATTTATTTATTTATTTATTTATGTTATTTACTGGCTATAACAATGATAGATAATGGAATGGAATGGAATGGAATGGAATGGAATAGATATGCTGATATTGACTTCTGATTTTAGGATCTAGACTGAAAGAGACCTCTGGAATTTTGCTATCTGTCCAGCTGTTGCACATATAATCAGTAATTCCCCTTGTTCTCACTGAACATAAAATTCTGTTAGCTCTTAATGAACATGAACTCTATTTCCTTTTTTTTTTTCCAAACCACTTTCTGTCAAATGATATAATTTATAATATCAGTAAAGTGCTTCTTCTTATTTCTCTTATTTCTTGATATTATTTTGGGGGATGGAGACCTCTTACTTCTATCTCAGTGTCTTTTTATTTCTGGTTGTTATGACTAATACCAGTGTACCTCAGTGCATCACAGTATTTTGACAAAACCTGTTGCAAGAACACAGATGTTATTTTTTGATGTTTAGATTTGCTTTGCCTTTCTAAGTGACAATGCAGTATTTTTTTTTTTTCCTTTGGTGATTTATACTTTTTTTTTTATATATATACTTATATTTTATGGGACTGATAAGCTGACTTCAGAACTAATGAAATAGTTCATACAGCCAGTGAGCAATTAATGCCATGATTACTTAACCTAGATGGAGAGCAAGAATGTTCTAACACTCTATGTCACGAGTTGCTTTCTAGTTAGGAATCAAATTTTTTCCTTAAAAATTGTCTGTTCTATGTGCTCACTGCCTCTTTTCTGCTCCCTTTTTTATTTTTTATTATTATTTTTTTTCTCTCTGAAAGATATAAAAGCAAGTGCATTAGCTTCATTGGATCCATCTTTGTTTAAAGACAATTCACCTTGTAATGTTGGCATGAATTCATTGGGACAATAATAAAAAAAATATAAAAATGGCACAAATTTGGCCCTAAATCATGGAGGCCGAATGGCTCTTTGTTGTCTGCTACTTAAACTTAATTAATCCCTTCCAGAAACAGCAAGTGAACAGATGAAAGTGATCTGTCTCAGTCTGAAAAAAGGGACTTCTGAACCCTAGGGACCTGGGCATCCCTGATGATTGCATTACATTAATAGCAGTCATGTAGCAGTCTGAAAACTGAAGATGTGAGTGAGAGCACACATGATAGCATACAGACTGAGCAGTAGGAAAAGTTACTCTATCCATGCAGGACATTTTCTCTGTTCTGCTGTAGGCTGACATACTGAGTTGACATAGGTGTTAACTTTGATTAACCTTTTGAATTTTTTCCTCTTAAGACATTATTTATGAACACTGTTATTTTTTAACCTCATTTTTGTAAGTCATTTATAACAACAGCTACAAAAGTAAGGAAAACATTGGGGCCTGAATTCATTGGTCTTTAATCCAGGAGCAAGGCAGGGTTTATTTGCCTATGAGAGCCAATTAAACCTTATGTAGAGTGGCTGAGGATCCAGTTACCATAGCAATATTCAGCTCACCATCCAGTTAGCTTGGATCTAAGGCTTCAGAATTAGGAACAGGGCTTAGTGAATGCCTTCTAAGGTGGGATGAGCTTTCTGCTCAACTTCACTAAGACTGGGCAGAAATGAGTACAGAGAATAATACAACTGATATCTTTAGGCAGAAGGGTTGTAAGTTAGAGTGAGCATGAAGTTAGTATAAGTTGAGGAAGACACAGGTGAATAGTTAAAAGCGTAACTAAGGTGAAGGACAAGCGGGGTAGTTAGAAATGGAAGGATCTCAGAATAGTTGAAGATGTGGTGGTGGGGAAACAGGGAGAAACTATACTGAATGGAGTGAGGGGAAGAGGAAGGTTAGGAGGGAAAGAAGTAATAGACTTGGAGAAAATTTTCCCAAAGTTTACACATGTGCAGCAGTTGTGTCTTGAAGTTGGAAACATAATTGATAAAGAAACTTACAGGTAAGAAAAGGTGAGAGCTGGCCTCAGCCTTCCTCCAATGAAGAGGAAGGAACTGGTGTCAAAAAATAGCAGGTAATAGTAGATAAATGCCTGGAGAAGACTACATAGGCAGTCCTTAGCAATTAAGTTGCTAAAAAGTCTGCTCTTTGAAGAAATATTAAATTGCCAACAAGATGAGAATAAACACATTGTCAAGTCATAAAACAAGTAAGGATATGGGTCACAACCCAAAATCTGTGCTTCTGTTTGCTTTAACTTTCCTGTATTCTGGGCAGCAGAAAGTTTGAGTAAGACAGTTATCAAGTATGTGTGTTTGTGTGTATGCACATGATAAATCTGTTAATAATAGTAATAATCTGTTTTAAAATATAAACTATCAGTGAGGTCAAAGGAGACAAGAGGCGTGACAGATAATTGGCATAACAGGTAACTACTGTCTGCGTCACATTTTGAATGTAATACTTTTATTGTCTTTAATAAAGATATTTTATGTTAAACATTTAGGGTATGTTTATATCTAAGCATATAAAAAACAATGCTGTGTACAGATGGTTGTATATCTAATTTGATTTTATTTTTCCTATATTCAGATGTTATTGTGGAAAGGTTGAAACACTTTTGTTTCTGTACAGAAGAAATTCAGCATTTAGATTCTTTCATTAAGCTACAATAACAGCTAGTTTCACATTCAGAATCCTGAAAATTTTCCATTTAGGAGAATAGATACAGCAAGATGACATAATCTCCAGATTATTAGTGTTTGTTTTTTGTTTGTTTGTTTGTTTGTTTTTTTTCCTAGTGCATTAGTTTTCTGTTTGCTGCTGCCAAATAAACAGAACACACAAAGTGGCTCATTAGAATTTTCATCACTGCTTAGAACTGAAATTGAATGATTTTTATTCAGTGCAAATGCACTTGTTTTTATTGCACTTTGCAGCATTGGTGAAGTGGAGGGAGGAATCTAAGATTCCTATTAGAGTAAACAGACAATCCACAGTTCTATTAAGAGATTAATCTCCTTGAACCTCAGTAAAATTGCTTCTGAAACTCCGCAACATGGTGCTCTATATATACTGCAGTTTGACTCAGTACTGTAAGCAAAGAGGCATGTTCCCATACAGATGTAAGGACTGGGTAAGGATTTGTGCTTATCCAGGTACCACCTATTTTTTTTTTTGGTCTTCAAGTTGGTGAATCAGCAGGAGAAGTTCAGTTTTAAAATGTGAAAGCTTTAATGGATTATTAAAATCTT
Organism: Aythya ferina; assembly: GCF_964211825.1. Classification (NCBI taxonomy): domain Eukaryota; kingdom Metazoa; phylum Chordata; class Aves; order Anseriformes; family Anatidae; genus Aythya; species Aythya ferina. Next base: position 102,514,706 of record NC_140297.1, read on the forward strand.
ACACTCAAGACCTGATTCAACGACCATTAAAATCAATACAAGACCTGACTTTGATACTTTGATAGGTTTCACATCATGCCCTTCAGCTTGTCTTTGCACTTAGTCACACTCAAAAGATTGCTCAAGGAAGAGCTTTTTTTTTTTTTTTTTTTTTTTTTTTTTTTTTTTTAAAGAAGAAAAGCTATATATTTCTTCAGAAGCTCCTTTACAAATACTTGTTTAGATATTAATGTAGATATATAGAAATATAGATCTACAGACACATTACTATTTGATGACAATATTACAGTCACAAACTATAATATTTTGAGGTTCCCACAACTGGGAAGTGGGTTCCCATTAGAGACTGAGATAAACCTGAATACTTACTGCTACCACTTGCTTGTAAGCAATATTTAAATAGCATTGTATCACTATTGGGTATTGGAGGATAAACATTTATGAATAAAATTATTATTAGGGATACAAGATACACTAAAGTTAGCATTTTCATGTTGCTAGTAGAAGAGCTCTATAGACAGTCAATCTTTTCCACAAGAAGAAGATAAGCTACATGTGAATAGAACGACAGACTTCCTTCAAAGTTCAACCTTGGTTGCCATGCAATTTTTTGGGAGGGTAGGTAGCTTAAAGTGCCATGTTATTTCAGTCTGTGACTACTCCTCTCAAACCAGAAAAAGGTATTTTTATGGGGTTGTTTTTTAGAGTTAACTTGCATTATCTTTGTGAGAAACTGTAGCATGAAAAGCTTTTGACAGTGTATGATTAATGTCATGGGCGGAAGAAACAAATCAAAATGTGATTTTGCCACTGCTCATTGTGCTATATTTTAAAAGAAGAATGCCAAGTGTAATAAACTATTATTTTCTTGCTGGATGAAGGTTACAGAAAGCCACCATGTCAGCACTATTAAATTTATCAACCAGGGTTCTGCAGGTGGACATTAAGTCTGTTGTAATGTCAGCATGAAACACCCATGATCTAATTGGCTTGCCTGCAGACACTCCATGTAGTCTCAAGTTGGAAAGAAAGGTCAGAATTCAAAGAACAGATGGCAACTGGCTAAAGTAATTAAGTGCTGAAAATTCAATCCTTCTTTACACACATTGCACAGAATGTTTAATCAGAAGTCTGACCAGTGGACTCAGGCACACAGTATTTTCTTTGCTCTTTTCCTCTTTCCTCTAGGAGCTCACATTCTAACAGAAATAAGATATTTATACTATTAAATATACTGTGAGTATATTAAAACAATTCTCCTAAATAGGAAAATAACTTTGATACAAGAAAAGGAACAATTTTAATTTACAATGTTGTTTTCATTATGCAAAACATCCCTTCAGGAAATAGCAGAAATGGAAAGCAGATTATTCTCTTATCATTTGTCCTCAGTGCTTGTTCTTCAGTTCAAATACAATATATATTATGGTTCTAGTTATAGCCATATGGTCAGCAAAATAAACCATCAAATAATTAAGAGAGGAGCAAATTTAGGTTAATTTTCAACATCTATCAACATAATGTATCTCAACATACTGAAAAAAAATAACAAAAACATCTCAACCAATTGTAGGCAAAATAGTCTCATCTTGTGGAATTTTTTCTTAGTTTAATTTGTTGACAATTAACACAACCATTTGATTACTTATTCGGGTATTGAGAAATACCATAATCACTTAAACAAACACTCAGGGAACATCTTCCATTCCTGTTTCACCAGGCTTGTCTCCCCCTGTCTTTTCTGCAATTTATTCTTGGTTTCTCACCTTCAATGAGGCCTATGGTTCCTTTAACCACTCTTGTTGTGGGTCACCCACAGCTGCTGTCCCTCAGAGTGCATCCCTTCCCAAAATGCATTTCTAGCCATGTCCCCAGCAATGGGGAAATTTCCCCTCCACTTTCCTCACCTGTGGGTCTTTCCTTTCCTGTGGGTCTCCTCCCCACAGTGGCTGTGGCTCTTATACACATCAGGGCTGGGGTAGAGGCCCACTGAAGCACTGCAGGGCTGCTCTCTGTGGTGCTGGAGACATGTGTGACACAGGGCAGTCCTTGAGCCCCGCAGTCTCCTTGCCTGAATTGTGCTAGGTGTGCCCAGTATATCTGTTACTTTTAATGACTTTTAGGGGGAAAAAAAAAAAAAGGAGGAAAAAAAAAGGACAGACAATAAAACCAAGTTGCAAATTTGTTGTTTATGATTTTCTCTGTTTCCTACAGGTAGTCTGAAATATTCATATTTTCAAATTTAAGTGGCAAAACATGGTAACTATCCATCACTAGGTTCCATCATTAAATAATGGGCCAATAAAATGCTACAGCTACCATAATTTCACTATGACTTTGAGATAGCTTAGTTGTTACTAAATAAGAGATTTGCAGCTAGCATTTCTTGTTGAAATAAATAAATAAACAAACAAATAAATAAATATTGGAACTAGAGCTTGCTGCAGTTTTGAGCAGCAGAAGAAAATGTACTCCTTACAATTTCAGTGTTCCCCATCAGACACCCTCTGCTCTACCACTGCCCTAATAAAGTGAAAGGCACAGAGAAGAGTGCAAGACAGCAATTAATGACCACTGGAAAAATTCAGAAATGCAGGTTTGTTCATCAAATGAACAAAGCCATTCAGATTGCAGAAGTTGGCTTTTTGTGCCAATTCTGAGAAAAAAATAATGACCAGAGATCTATGTATGGCTTGTCCACAGGGATATGTCTGTATTTGCCACAAAAATTTGTGGGTAGTATAAAGTCTTGGTGGAAATAAAAAAAAAAAAAAATGACAACTGGCTCATGGAGAACAGCAACAGGAATACTTCAAAGTTACATTGGGTATGGGAAGACGTAACAAAGGATACAAAATATTTTGGTAACTAACCACAGAATCACAAAATCACAGAATGGAAGGGACCTCTGAAGATCATATAGTCCAAACCCCCTGCCAAACAGGATCACCTAGAACACGTCACCCAGGATGGCATATGGGCGGGTTTTGAATATCTCCAAAGAAGACTCCACAACCTCTCCGGGCAATCTGTCAGTCTTCTATTTTCCAGGCCAAGCCGGCCCAGTTCTCTCTACCTGGTACGACTGGTACTCTAGTCCTCTTATCATCTTCGTAGCCCTCCTCTGAACTCACTCCAGTAGTTTCATGTCCCTCTTGTACTGTTGAGCACAGAACTGGACACAAAATACTAGGTGTGGCCTGACCAGGGCTGAGTAGAGGGGGAGGATCACCTCCCTTGACCTGCTGGCAACATTCTTCCGAATGCAGCCCAGGATGCTGTTGGCCTTCTTGGCCACAAGGCCAATTGCTGACTCATGGTCAGTTGCTGTCCACCTGGACTCCCAGGTCTCTCTCTGTAGAGCTGCTCTCCAGAAGGTCAGCCCCCAGCAGGTCAGACCCCAGCCTGTACTTGTGCTTGGAGTTATTCCTCCCTAGTTGCAGGACCCTGCACTTGCCCTTGTTGAACTTCATGAGGTTCCCCTTGGCCCAACCCTCTAGACTGTTGAGGTCCCTCTGAATGGCAGCACAACCCTCTGGGGTATCAGTCACTCCTCTGAGCTTTATTTTTCATCAAACTTGCTGAGGGTGCACTCCGTTCCGTTGTCCTTGTCTTTGATAAATAAGTTGAACAAGACTGGCCCCAGTACTGACCCCTGGGGGACACTGCTAGCTACAGGCCTCCAAGTAGGCTCTGCACCACTAAGCACAACCCTCTGAGATCTGCCATCCAGCCAACTGCCAATCCACCTCACCATCCACTTATCTAGGCTGCACTTCCTGAGCTTGTCAATAAGGATGTTATGGGAGACAGTGTCAAAAGCCTTACTGAATTCTATGTAGACCACATCCACTGCTCTCGCCTCATCTACCCAGCCAGTCATCTCATTATAGAAAGATAGCAGATTGGTCAAACATGACTTCCCCTTGGAGAAACATTTGTTTTAATTAAATTAGGGAAAAAGAAAAGAAAAGAAAAGAAAAGAAAAGAAAAGAAAAGAAAAGAAAAGAAAAGAAAAGAAAAGAAAAGAAAAGAAAAGAAAAGAAAAGAAAAGAAAAGAAAAGAAAAGAAAAGAAAAGAAAAGAAAAGAAAAGAAAAAAAAAAGTATAATAGTAACATTTTTTCTTTCCAGTCAATCACTCAGTGTGTCTCTAGCACATTCTACACAAATGCACTTCACACATTTTTATTACACAGTTGCTTCTGTGCTTTCCAAAGCTATGATTTTTCTTTACATTGAAGACAATCTATCATAACAAATAATCAAACAAATAATCATAAAAATCCACCTTGGCAGCCAGAATATAAGAATTATTACTGGAATAATGTAAACATGAAAATAAGTTCTCAAATAAGGTTTATACACTGGTGCTTGAAAGAAGACAGTGATAGTAGGTAAAACCAGACTGAAATAAGAAATCTTAACAATCTCTTCACTTCATCACATAATTTTTTTTTTTTTTATTTTTTTTTTGTCGGTGTGTTGGCGCGGGGGAATGATCAGTAGTATTATCTTAGCCCTTTTAGTAGAATCTTATAATGTAGCAATTGCAGAACGCATCCACTGTTCTGCTAAATAAAATTAATCAGAATGAGAAAAAATGTGAAAATATGTGAATAGGCAATTGAGGAAAAACTTAGCAGCTGCTATCATCTAATTCATGCGGGTTTATTTAAAGTCCAAAATCTACTGTCAACCATCTGAGTTTCATGGAAAATATGAGATCATAAGATGGGTTGGAATGAAGCAATTATTTAGTTCACCAGTAAAATTCTGAGTATTGCCTCTGATCTTCACTTGTTTCACTAACTACAACCCCTTCCAACAAAGCCATCTGTCCCATAAAATGGCAGCAACAAGTGATAAATTTATTCTGTGGGATTATTATCTCTGAGGCAAGTTTATTTCACTTGTGTCTAAGACATGTTGGTTTACGAAATATAAAACTCTGCATAGCTCCACTGAAACCAATGGACTAATGCTGATTTGAAACATATAATGACCAACTTCAGCCTCTTATTTGTTTATTTGTTTCTTTTAGACAACGGAATCATAGCATGGTAGAGGAAGCAGTCACTGAAGAGATTAATCAGAGTGACAATATGGAGTTTCCAGACTACAGAAGGGGATGGAAAAGTTCAGGTCCCCATACAAAACAGAATTATTCTATTTGCTTTCACCTTTCATCTGGGGACAGTGGTGCAGTGTGAGAGACAACAGCCAGTGATCCTGATGCCAAAAACATCATTTAGTTACTCTCCCCCGTTCACTCCTTCCTTCCTTCCTTCCTTCCTTCCTTCCTTCCTTCCTTCCTTCCTTCCTTCCTTCCTTCCTTCCTTCCTTCCTTCCTTCCTTCCTTCCTTCCTTCCTTCCTTCCTTCCTTCCTTCCTTCCTTCCTTCCTTCCTTCCTTCCTTCCCTCCTTCCTTAAAACACGTATTTTACGGATAGAGAAATGTTCAATTTGAATTTTGATCAGCCTTCTATAGAAAGGATTTCTATTTAGGATTCATATTAAATGATACAGCATTCAACCTATCAGTGGAGTGCAATGACATATCTTCTTTGGGGTACATCACAGTCATTTTGAAGAATTATCTATAATATATATAATACAAATAATATACTATAATATATATAATATAAATAATATACATAATATATTATAATATATGACACATTATACATCATACATTATATAACATTAATATATATGATATATGATATATGATATATGATATACAATATATAATATGTAATAGATGCTATATATTACATATTATATATTATATATTATGTATTTTATATTATATATACAGTGACTAGTGAACACTGCTATAAAATTACCCTTATAGTGCAACATCTCATAAAAAGTTTATACTGTAACTAGGCTTCTCGGATTTGCTTTTCACTTCTGAAGAACCCCAAACTGTCTGCAGATCACAGGCAAAGAAACCCTACAGCAAAGAGAATCACACATTGGACTCAGATGCATTGAAATCAGATCCCAAGCAGGAGCTTCCCACATAGAATTCCTGTCGCACTTTCATACCAGACACACTGGGACTGATTTTCCAAACCAGCGGATGCTTGTTGCCTCTTACATAATCTACAGTTTGATTCCAGAAAGTTCAAGACTAAAATGCTCCATGCAAGATTGTCTAAGAAAGGAACTTTAGCACATGGCAGTGACTAACCCTGTCCCTGCCGGTAGACTGAACATCATGTTGTCTGAGAGAAGGGAAGTAAGAGGGGATACAATGCAGAGGGCATTAATATACTACAAAGAAATCCAGATATTTAATAGTCTAAATTATGTTAAATACTTTTCAAAAGTTACTTTGCAATATTAAGGGCTGCCTGAAATTTTTGTGATTATGACTTTTTCCTTTTTAACCTTGTGTGAACTTTTTTTTTTCACAACTGCTACGTTACATAAATGTTAAAAAGATGGATGGCAGAGATCCAGCAAAAACAGACCTTTGCATAGAGCAATTGTTTTTCTACTGCTAAGGTAGAAAATCAATAGTGCATCAAATATCCTTTGTTCTTGAATCACTAAGGGCTTTGGTTCCAGATGGGTACATAAAAAAATTAGTTACCTCAACCTGCATGTAGATATTAGAAAGGAAAAAAAAAAATCAGATAAAGAAGACAGAGCTTTAAAGTGTGTTCATTTAAAAATATTTATTCATCATATTTATCATACATATCAAATCTATTCTAAACCAGAAAACACTGCTTCATTTTCCATCTGAAATCTGCCCATTCAGTAGAGACATACACATTGTTGTTGATGTTTTGAAGCACTATTTTTTCTGTCAGTATTACACACTCTAGAGTTTAATATGATCATAGTAGGGATACAGAGAAACCTACCCTTAACTTTTGTTAGTGTTTCTATAAATACCGTATTTGATAAATTTGTCAGTACATAGAAGGACAGAGAATAAAGTACAAAGTCTTGACTGCTGGAGGACTGAAACTTGATTTTAAATTCATGAATCTGTATCAAAGTTGTTAAAAATATCTAGAGATTTTTGCTATCTCAATTATTTATGGCTGATTTGAAATGCTGTATTGTTTTTCAATTGTCAAAATGTTGTGAACTTCTACTTACAATCCTTACACTGGCTAGAGTTTTTGTTTGTTTGTTTGTTTGTTTGTTTTTTAATCTGAGATAGATCTAATCTTGTTTTCATTTATGTCAACCTGTCGTGTCTTTAATTCAAAATAGGTTGTACTTTGAGCAGGCAGTATTTGGACTTCAATCTGATGAAATGGCAAATAGATGCTTAATTGTTGGAAAAGACAGAATCTAAACCATAATAAACAATATTACTCAGAGGTGCCTGAATTAATGCTCCTTGGTGAAGCCAGTCCCCTGGCAACAGTTTTGGAAAGAGAATTTATGGTGTTAATAATTCTTTTTGTCTAATGCAAGTGATGGATACACAGCACACTAACTCTAACCACTCATACACAACATTGAAACAAAGAAAACATGATTCCCTACCTCTCTGAACAAGATAAAAGCTAAAAAATATGGTACTTCCTGTTAAAGTAGCAATAAACATAGAAGGGAACACTATGGCTTAGCAAATCAAATCTTCTGCATGACAGATTAACTTACAGGGGATATCCCTTGGACCTCACAAAAACTTTGCTCCATTCTTTGAGCAAAGACCCTCCCTAATTCATCTTCAAACATACCTAAGATTTACAATAAAAGAACAAACCACAGCTATAACAAATATCAAGAGAATACCAAGGATCTGTAACCTAGGTCCCTTATCACAGCTGATCCAACACAGGGACCACATATAAAAGAGAAGGAATCATTATACAAAAGCTCTTCTTTTTCCATTTGTATTTGAAGTCAAGCAAGGCAAACCAGAATGGTAAACAATGTAAACTTTACACCCAACAGTGGTATTTCTCATAGCCATTTGGCAAGAAGTATACAGAAATTATGTGGAGAAGTACTGGTTGCTTTTGGAACAAAAGCCTTGAGAAGATGCAGTCAGCCCAGCCAAGAGACTGCAGGCTTTGCCCGTACTGTATTGATTGACAGTGATTCATTTTGCTTTCTTTGTACTCTGCAACACCTAAACTGATAGTGAATGGCACATAGTTGTGAATAAATGTTACTTTGATTAAAGAGTCAGGTGGAGCATGCCAGATATCTTGCAGAAAAATAAGTCACATTTAAAGCCACAGTTAAAAACTAAACTTGGCACAGAATAAAGTAAAGTGGTAGGCAAGAATGAGGTGGATGAGAAAAACTGTGGGCTTCCTCACAGTTTTATCATATATCCACAGTTTTTCCAACTAGCAATTACTTTTATCAGGACAGCTGTTGTTCTCACAGGGTAGTGCTTCTCAGCACTCATATGCAGGCTCTAAGAATAATTCTTTGAGTAAATTTGGTGAAGGAACATATTTCCTGTCTGAGGAAAGAGTAGGTCCTTTTTCACAGCATCAGCAATAGCAGGGACAACAAGAGGGGAACTACTTCTGTGCCATTCCCCACTGAGAAATAAATGCCATTATCTCATTTGCAGAGACTGCCTGTACTGTTATTCTCATCTAAGGACATAAGACAAACCGCTAGGTCACATAGCTCTATTTATACACTCTTCACAATAATGGAAAATACAGTTAGAATTGAGTTAGCACTTACATCATCTGCCCCACAAATGATCTTCCTGCTTGTATTTTATATTATATCTTTCATGTTTCATGAGATGTGGTATGCAGCAAAGGCAATTATGGTTAGGTTTCCATTCAGAATTTATGCCACAGCTTCTAGTGGGAAAAAATGGTTATTGTTCAATTGAGAAGTAAGGAGAAACTAGAAACATGACATTTTGTTCTGTGTGGTTTGGTCATCATTTACTTCTTACATAAGTCCATTACACCATTTTCAAAATATATTTCTAGAGAAATCAATATTCTTATATATAACACTCTACTATGCCTTAAAGCCCAACATTTACAAAGGCAACAATATAGTAGAAAAGGAAAAAGCAGCCTTAGTAAGAAAAAAAAAAAAAGAAAGGCCTTGCTGAGGAAAGGATGGATGAACACAGTGGCTTAAGCTAGAGAAGGAAGGTAAGGGTTTATGAGAAGGGCTATAGGAAACAAGAGCATGTGTGTGGGCAGTGGGATGAAGGAAAGTTTATTAAGGGAGGGAAAGACCCTCCATTCAAACATACACATCCCTCCAGAGTTTCTGGATTGTTGTTAATTTGTCCTGAAACTGAATGCCATTGCTCTCAAATACAGCCTACTTACATACTCATTTTCATAAGATGGAAAGAAGGATGGATGAAGGGATGTAAATTACAGAGGGAGGTATCTGGATAATGCATCAGAGAATAACACTATGGGGAATACAGAATGTCAGATATGCATATAGCATTTGAATAAATGTGTTTTTTAATAAGGAACACAGGTTTTCATAAGCATCTCAACTTTTCTTCTTTTGCAGTGAGAAGTACATGAAATACAATGGAAGCTATCAGTCCAGGGATACTCAGAGCAAGAGAATTTGATTATTAAGCAAACAACGCAAAAATTAAAAGCACTGTGAAATGTGTGCTCAAAAAGGATAGAGACGACACAGTGTTGGACTACCAGACAACAACAACAAAAAAATGTATTGATGCTTACTGAGCTCAAGCAACACTAAAGATAAGAAAAGGAAATTTTGTTTGTTTGTTTGTTTTTTCTTCTTACTCTTAAAAATGTAGAAGTAGCAATAGGTCATCTGGTATGTGGATGTAGAACAGCATCAAGCACTTGAGTCCTACAAAGGCATAAGATAGGGAATGAGAGTAACTCTGGATGGAGTCACATGTTTGACACATAACAGATATGTCTATGAGACTGGTGTCAACAGTTATGTCTGAAACATGGGCACGGACAATAAAAGTATAAAGAAAACACTTCACCCTTAGAAAATGAAACAATAAGAAGACATGCTTGTCTGAAACTGAGAAGCAGAAAATTGTTGTAAAACAGAAATGAGAACTGTATCTTTGTGGATATTATAAAAAATCTGTAATTAAAGATACATCTTAAATTTCATTCTAAATTTAAATGTAATTAATTTTAATTATTAATTTTAAAATTTAAATTTTAACTAAAGCTCATTTGCAAACTGTGTGATTCCAGTCCAAAGAGGTATTTCTGAAAGATAGAGGCTTAACCCATATATCATGCATACAAATTAAAGAGGGCAGCTGATTTAACCAGAAAAGGGATTGAAGTAGTGAGAATCAGTAGTTCAGCACAAATAATCATTTTGAAATGGAAAGAGTTCAGACCACAGGACAAAGATAATGATAATGCAGGCAACATGGTCCCATAGTGCAGGAAACAATGTGAAAGCTAGAAAAGATGCTCAGCATAAGACGCTCAATAGAGCAAAAAGTGTAGGAGCTGGAGTGCTTATTACCCTATGTTGAAACTGCAAGAGGAGGATCTAAAAAGTGACTCAGTATATTCAAAAATCGAAGAAGCAGAAGTTTCTAGTGAAAAGGAAGGCTTTTGTAGCATATTTGAGTCATTAGAATCTAATGACTCTCAAGGTACATGTCCTAGGAAAGTAAGCTGTTGTTCATTCCATTGTCATAATTACAACTGGGTGCATGCTATCAGTAAGAAAAACATGAAAAAAGAGATTACATAGATTTTCTAGAAATTATCACACAACAATATCACCCACTTCTGAGAAGTAAGACAATATTCATTAGGTGTACAAGGCCAGAATATTCTCAGGGTGAGGGAGAAAGAAAAATAACAGTTCAGGTTTATAATGTCTTGAATTCTATGAATGATAGCAGCTTTTAGAATCACAATCATTCAGGCTGGAAAAGACCTCTAAGGTAATTAAGCCCAACCATTAACCTAGCACTCTCAAATCTAAACCATGTCCCTAAGAACCACATCTGCATGTCTTTTGAATGCCAGGGGTGGTGACTCAAATACTTCCCAGGGCAGCCTGTTCCAGTGCCTCACAACACTTTCAATGAAGATTTTTTTTCCCCCTAATATCCAAACTAAACCCCTTTGGCACACCTTGAGGCCATTTCCTCTTAACAGAGATTATGCTCAAGGTGAAAGAGGAATTAATTTCTACATTATCTGGAATGCCAGCTGTCCACTTAATCACCATTAGGATCAGAAGGCACATGCACTCAGGCATACAGATATAAGCCACTGGAAGGAAGATGAAGCTGCTGAGTGCATCCAGGTGACTGCAACACTTGATTCCAAGGGTCCAACAGAGATGTGATATGTGATACAGGTGAAAGAAGCCATGACTCCTAGCAGGTCCATCAGGTCAAACTAGTGTCATTAGCAGTTATACTCTTTTACAAAAAATTACTTGAAAATGAAAGTCAAGATTCTGTTTAATAATCCTATACATTTAAGATACAATTAATATATACATCACATCTAAAAAACATCATTAACACTACCTAAGATGTGCAATGAAGGTTCAGAAATTTATTTCTAATTTCACCATGCTTAGGAGTGTTCAACAATAGAAGGAGACTGCAATATCACGAGATTTCAGCTGATCTTGGAAAAATGTTTTCCCTTCAACCTTAGAAACTACAAGGGTTGTGACAGTAACCCAAGACCAGCATATTCACTACTTTTTATATATTTGTTGTAAATTGATATGAAGCACAAATCTTCAGATAGGCTTATATTTGAAATATATCAATCTTTTGATTTTTGAAAATTAATACTGTTCTGAGACCAATATGAAAAGAAGTCATTTCTCTAAGAAAGTTTCACATCTATCTAATTCTTTTGATGGAATGAGAGCAGTTAGACCTGGAGTCTACAGAAGGGACTTGTGTGAACACTGCCAGGCACAGTTCTTCGAGGCAAAGGACAAACTGAAAAAGAAACACTCTGTTCCTATGGGAATATGACCCATGGAACCTGCAAGGCTACATTATTTCTGTAAGTAAAACAGAGACTGAAACTCATGGTCTCTGGGTATCTTGCTTCAAATACCATGGATAATTAACTTAGAAAAGGAGTAAATGGGTCACATTTTAAGCATTTTTTTAGTATCTTTCGTTATTCTTTACAAAGGATGTGTTGATAGACATATGACTTGGAGCATCACTGCAGTTTTTAATGCCGGTATCTTTTGCAAATATATATTTTCTAAGGAAGCAGCTCAAGATTTTTTTTTTTTAATCATTATTATTTTTTTAAGTATGCATATGTGTTTATTTATTTATTTATTTATTTATCTATTTATTTATTTACTTGTAAGTGGAGTGATGATGTACACTGTTAGAGAAACAGTTATTTCCATAGGCCAGGATGAATACATAACCTGAAATGAATTTCAGTTGTAACTGTATCTATAAAAAGGTCTCAGTTCTGTTAGTGAAGGAGAAAGGGCAGGCAAGACACAGATATTTCTGCAGCAAGCTCTATCTAATTAAAATCTAAACCTTTCCCAACTCCTTGACTAATAACCACCCCTGGCTATATATTAATAACTTTTATTTCACAGAAGAAAATCTAATTCTTCATAGAAGACTGAAGAAAATGCACTTAACAGACTTTTCTAGCAGACTTTTCTTCAGGTGATGTTCATTGGAGTTCAGTGGTTAATATCAATGGCATGAAAATGCATAACTTGCTACTTAGCAAGGAAAGACAACCAGATCACATCTTCAGACTTCATGTAGAAGAGCCATTCAAATTCATCCAGTTAATTTGGAAAACTTACATATTTGAATCTTTGTATAAATGGTGTCAAATCTTCCTCAAATAAATGTCCATCGTTTTTCAAAATAATTGAGTGCTTAACCGTTTCACCTATTTCGCAGCACAGAAACCAATTTCAGAAGAATGTTTTCATAGTAATTGGGGATTGTGATAAGGAAACTAATTGTCATAGAAAATGGTTAGGTTAGAATTAAAGCTTGTAAAAAATGCAAATTGCTCTGCTGAGTAACTTCATGTGGTCAGAGAATTAATTGACTGCAATATTTGCAGTGAAGAAAATGATCCAGACTTGCTGATGCTGTTATTGCACATTTGGGGTTCCAAATTGTAAGCTGAGACTCCAGAGTGATGTATGTCACCTCCATTACTCCATAACGCTGCATGTCATGCTGCCTATGCACCTATAAAGATGTGTTGTTAGTACTAACTTAAAATACTATTCCTCTGCTCTGAGTTGGAGTTAAAGTAATAAAATAGCCTCCTGGGAGCAAGAAGCAACAGGAGATATATAGAGATACTAAGTACTTTTAGGATTAAAAGCCCAGGAGCCAGCAAAGGGAAAAAGAAGGGATGGATATCTATTGAGAAAGAGCTTCCAAAACCATTATATTTATCAGTGATTACAAATTCTAAGGAATAATCTTTTACTTTGTTTTGTATGCACAAATCATTTATATATTTAGGATGATGTTTTACCCAGATGAGTTATCTACTACACAAACAGTACTTTTTTTTCTCTTTTTCTTTCTGCAATTGATTTATAATTAAGAGAAGTAAGATAATTAAACATGTTTCTATGTGCTTAGTCTGTATTAACATTAGTACCAAAATTAAAATCTAGTTTATGCACTATTAATCTTCCTAATGAGATATTCATTAATATTCTAAAGTTATTATCAAACTCTTCAACCATTTTGACATCAATTAGATTTAAAACCACATAAAGCCTGTGGCATCCTGTACCTTTCATAGTCAATCTTCATCTGAGATTGCATATCAAACAGGAGACAAGCAGAAACTACAGACTGCAATATCACTGATATAAGTAGCAGCATACTGAATTCTAATGTGTAAATTGTGTTTTAATTAAGATAAAACACTAATAACTTCCTCTTGTTGGATTTGGTAGTGTTAATACATAAATTTTAGAGCACTAAAATTTTGTCCTTGACAAAAGAAATGTGATAATGGATTTCCTTATAGATCAATTAGTGTTTAACAACAATGAAATGGGAAAGATATGTAATGATCGTGATGGAATGAAAATATTTGTCATAGGCAATTCACAGGAGGAAATTATATATGCCATTCTGAAAATGTTGAAGAATATTCTTAGCTCCTCTTCCTTTCACTCAAAAATGCTTCAGTGTTATCTTATTTTGTTACTGACTGGCATAATTTCACAAATAATCCCCAAAGATTTCAGACAGATTGGAGGGCATTCATATTTCGTACATCTGTTTTCCACAGAATATGCTGACTGTTAGGCAGGGTAAAAAATCATATTATGTGTGTGCGTGTGTGCTTTCTATGTTTTCCCCTGAGATGATGAGCCTCATAACATTTTTACTTATCACCTAGCCCCAACCTAGTGATTCAAAAACCTAACTATAAGAACAAACAAACAAACAAACAAACAAACAAACAATCAACCAAATAATCAAATCAAATAACCAACCAGCTAAAACTGGAACAATTGTGCTGCACTGTTAATGTGATTATTGCATACAGAAACTTGTACAAAAACTATACTTGCAAATATGCATCTTGAAAGTACAAGAACATTATGTAAATTGAGTCTATCCAATGGGTTACATATTTACTAGCTTATATATGTAAACATTTGCACTAAATTCAGTTTTGTCAAAAACAATAGTAACATAAATAATTAAGAATTTGTGAATTTCTTCTTTAAAATATATATAGTCATTTCAAAACAACTATTATGAGCATTTTTCATATACATAATTTTAGTATGAATGCCTAGTATTACACAGAATTCACTCATCACACCATTATTGAATTAGATGATCAAAGCATTCTACAAGTCAGTAGGCAACATGACTGAGATTTCTGCCTTGTGAATTGCAAGGAATAATTGGAGACAGAAATCTTTACTTTTTACAGACATAGTCAGTTCATCCTAGTTTTGGATGGTTTGTATAAACTTAATGACCAATTAAGTCTCTGAAGGGACATACTCTTGTAGTGACTGGTAATTTTATCTAAAAAACATGATCAACCTAACAAAGTATTCCAGTATCTGATTCAATGCCAATTTTTTTTTCTTGCTAATATACGTGTAAAATACAAATGTTTAATAAAATGAAGGTCATTTGTAAGACAAATGACTTGGTGTCTGCCAGTTACTCTTGGCAGGTTTCATATGTGTCTATCTGACAGAAATAAAAGTCAGGTCACTGTGAAGAGTTCATGAAATTCCACCTTTCTTGTATTTGCATTAGATAACTGGTAGATATTTATAGGATTGAATCTATAAATTTTCACTTTGTTCTTGTTCATATCACAGCTCATAATGACATTTACAATAGCTAAAAGGTCACTTGATTTCTTTTTATGTTTTGGACAAATAAGAGTAGAATTATTAGGGAACTTATTTCCAGAGACAAGGAAATAAGAACTGTCTAGAGTATAAATAACAAATAAACTGTGCTAGTGACCTTTTGGTAATATCTTCCACACATTATTCTAAAACTATTTTAATCATGTTTTTAACAATCTTGTAGTGTTGGATCCAAGACAAAATACTGTTGAAAATCATGATTTTCAAAATCATGTATGTGTAAACTGAGTCACCACTAAATTAACTAACTGACACCAAAATCTGACTTTTACTCCTTGATTATAAGTCTCTGAATGCCTGCAACATACTTCCCATTTATGCTGCCCTTTCTTTATGCTTAATTCAATAAGAATTTTTATAAGTATCTCCCAAGAATGTGATTAGGAATTACAAGAATGATTTGCATAGAATAGGATGAGTATGTACCCTTAAAAGTCATTATCCCCTAAGACTAGCACACTAAAATAGTCTGTTAATAGAAAATGTAATAATGACTGTGGCTCTGAAAGGTACCATAAGTAAAATTTTATGAATACTAAGGAGAATGTTTTAGAGCGCTACTTTGCGTTTCTCATAGCTATATGAGAAACCATCTCAAGCTGCATATTCAAAGGTAAATAGCTAAATAGCTCTTTTAGGCTAAACATTTAAGTCAGGTGAGTTTTCAACTATAATTCATATCAAATTGTTGCTGGCCAAATGAAAATATAACACGATAAATTACAGATAAGTTTGTCTTGCTACACCTTATAGGATCTGTTTTTGTTTGAAGTATAAAGTTTTGAAGTATAAAACTGTAAGTTTGACAAAAATATTGAATTGATATTCTCTTTATTACTTTTCTAAACTAATCTTGATGTTATGTAATGAACTTTATTGTTTCTGTAACATTACCAACTGTGAAAGATAAAGATGTCTAGGCTATTACATTTAGATTTTACTATACAAGTTAAGGAAGAAAGTTCTTAAAAAAAAATCTTAGCTGTATTATCTATTTTAACAGTAACAATCATATTATAAATACTAAATTCTATTAATTGTCAATTAGAAACTAATATTTGTGTGTTGATATAGGCACATTTTTCAGTAAGTTCAGTCATTAAAAATGCTATAACATGTCCAGCAATATCAGAAGTCTCAAACTAATTGTAAACTCAAATATTTTCTTGCTGCTAGATAAATTCTAATTATCTACTGCAGATAAACACAGGTGACATTTGATGGAGAGAGTATGTTCAGATGGAAATAAATTAAGTGAAATGCATAGTTCTTTGCCAAAGGATACCCTTCTGCAGTGAGAAAAAATTAAAGTTCAAATCTTTTTTGAGCACACTCAGACATTCTGGGATGGCAAAAATCATTCCATAGTGGGCACTACCATAGTATAAAATGGGATGACATAAAGAGTCTGAAGCATGAAATGTACATTAGACTACTACATCCATCAGTTTAAAGTAAATTCTATATTTTTTTCCTCCAGCATTTTGTATGCTACCTCACTGATCATCTGAAATCCCCCAGGGGTATCAGACACTAATCAAAACATTTGTTACATCATTTGTTTTTCCATATATATATGTGGATATATATGTATGCATTACATATATCCTTCTTTCTATTTGAAACAAGGATGTGTTGGCATAAAAAGCAAGAACTTATTTGCCCTAGGAACTCCAGGTTTCCTACAAGCTGAATCTAGTTGTTGAAGGAGCATTGTTGCAACTGTTTCATTACTTGGTATTCAGTTTGCTGGGAAAAACAAACAGACAAAACAAACACAAAAACAAACAAACAAAAAAGAACAAAACAAAAGGCAAACAAACAACAACAAAAACAGAAACAAAGCCTGTATCATTTGACTTTAGAAGAAAGGAAAAAAAGTCTTCTTTTCAGAAGGACTAAGTGAGATGCACATACATTAAATGAACATGAATAGTTACAGTTATTGGTCATTCAGATCTTGTTTCTGTGCTCTGGAGCTTGTTCTGTGTGAGTGAACGGGTCTGGACAGGGACTACTCATTCATTGTCTGCAGGATCTGACATGAAAGGCTGATGAATGAACAATTTAAACATATACTCTATTTATTTTTCAATTTAGTAAACAAAACATGGCCATTTCTAAACTACTTTTACTGATCAATTGTCAAATAAAGTCCTATGCTGTCTGTAACTGCAACAGTTGAAACATGTTTGTTATCAATCAAACAAACAAACAAAAAAAACAGTCGTGTCTGTGAAGCATGATATCTAGAATTGAAAAGAAAATATTTGAATATGAACAAATGTAGAGAAAGATATTCCTTTGATTTAAAAGTTTTGGTTTTGCCTATTTTGTTAATTTAAATAGTTATTTATCAATCTTAATTTGTCTGTCTCACTGGTACCAATGGTGAAATAGAGCTTCAAATATTTTAATATGATTTCACATAGCTGGAGTGAATTAACAGTGGAATTAATATAGTGTTGAGAGACAGTACTCATTTTCCTATCCTTGATGCAATGCCAGTGACTAATACTTTGAGACAAATTCAGTTATCAGTTCTACACTGAGCTCCACTGAAAGCACATTTTGAAAATTAGTGTTAAAAACCTGAAAATATATCTGAGTCCTCCTTTCTAACTAAAACTTCAACATGATTATTCATTCTATTTTTCAGATAATTTATTCCTACAAGAGCAACAACAGGGATTAAATGTTTTTACAGTGTGTAGTAGAAGAACAGGGTCTTAACCACTCTTCTGAAAAAGCTAGTTAATATCTTTTTAACCCTAACACAATAAGATTTGAAATTCATTTTGCCATTGGTTGCCACCTTAGATCATATGTGAAATGGGCTTGATAGTACTTCAACTCCCATGAGGAAAATTCTGGTTGCAATATTGATCAATTTTAGTTACCTCTTAATCCTTGCTTGTACAAACACCTTCGTGACAAAAGATAACACCTTTTTAAGATTTTACTGTTTTAAAACATGGTATTTGTGTGATTTTTTATTTTATTTTAAAATATTTTTTTGGACCTTCTGAACTTTAGGTTGAAAGCTTACTGAATTTTACTGAGTTTTAGATTTGGTACTGTTAATAGTGATACTATTCATTTATATGGACTAGCTTCTGCGAGATACATACTCACAACACCTTAGAAATTTGCAGTTTAGAAAATTGCAGTTAGATTCTGAACTATATAACTGGATGTAGCATTTTCACTAAGCTTTCCTGAGTTTATTATAACTGTTGCACTAGTGTAAAACATTCCTAGCTCTACAGCTACTTTGTGTGAGCATGAGTAATACTTCCATAATGCTACTCAAACAGGCAAAAAAAAATAAAAAAGGAAATGACCTAAGTATATACTTGAAACCTATTTTGAAATTCATTGTGAAATTTTATTTCTCCCAGGAAGTGGAGTGACATTAGCATCAGCTGACATTAAGTAAGAGTCATGGTTAAGGATGTGTTTTGAATTGTGCGTGGTTGGTGTTTCCTTATTTATTCCTTATGCTGACTATACATTACTGCGTTTCAAGTACAGTTTTCTAGCAACAGCTTGAGAAATAATACCTAAATATAGACTTCTCTAATATATGCAACTCTGGAATATTTAATGTATCCTTATTACAGTCTGGTGATGTAGAGAGATGTTTCTGTTATACTGGTAGGAAAGCATGACACTGGTAATTTCCTCTGTGAGCTGCTGGTTGGAAAACAGCAATCGTGCTTTTGTTTCAGTGGTCAATGTTCTTGAAATTTTCACAGATTCAACATGATCTATCAGTCTTTAGCCTGGAGAAGATGTTTGACTCTGAGAATTTGAGGTCTGCCTTTATCAGATATGAAACAAAGATCTGAACCCTGAAAACAGATTTCAACCATTTGAGAAATGGTTAAAAAGGTTAAAAAATGAAAAACACACACACACACACAAAATTAACAACATAGAGGGGGAAGGGAGGAAGGGAGAAAGTATCAATTTTGTTAACCTCATTTAAAACTGATAAAACACTCCAAAGAAACTACCATAAAAAGCAGTATTAATTGAAGGTGTATTCACCACTTCCACAAAAAAAAAAAAAAAAAAAAAAAAAAAAAAAAAAAAAATCAATTGAAACATATTCTGTGAAAATTATTTCAAAATCATTAATTAGATTATTTTCAGTAGTTTAGATATGTGATTTTATGTGGCATTTCAAGATAAGTTTTAAGCAGCAGAAGTGCTGTTACATTTTCGCTGTTGAATATGTACTCAAAGGCATTTGTCTAGGAAAAAGGTCAAAAAGATATCTGGAAGAAAAATTGCTTTCAAACTACACCACAACCCTACCACCCCTTAAAAAATAAATTAGCTTAGAAAAATCCTTAAATTGCACAAATATACAAGTACATATACATACACACCTATATGCTAGAATAGAAAATAAACTTCATAGAATCATAGTATCATAGAATCATACAATGGTTTGGGTTGTAAGAGACCTTAAAGACCATCTAGTTCCAACCTTCCCTGCCATGAACAGGGAAATGTTCCAGTAGACCCATCCAAACTACTCTGCAACACTTCAAAGGACTGTCATCCACAACTTCTCTGGGCAACCTGTTCCAACACCTCACCACCCTCAGACCAAAGACTTTCTTCTTTATACATGTATCTAATGCAAATCAACCTTCTTTTAGCTGAAAGCCATTACCTCTTGTCCTATCACTATACACCCTGATAAGTAGTACCTCTCCAGCTTTCTTGTAGGCCTTCTTTAGTTACTGGAAGGCTGCTATAAGGTCTCCTTGGAGCCTTGTCTTCTCCAGGCTGAACAATTCCAACTCCCTCAGCCTGTCTTCATACCAGAGGGGCTCCAGCCATTTGACTATCTTTGTGGCCCTCCTCTGGACTTGTTCTAACACTTCCATATCCTTCTTGTACTGGGGGCCCCAGAGCTGAATGAAGTATTCCAGTATTCTCAGGAGAGCAGAGGGAGAGAATCACTTCCTTCAACCTGCTGGACGCACTTCTCTTGATGCAGCCCAGAATACAATTTGTTTTCCAGGCTGCAAGTGCACATTGCCAGCTCATGTTGACCTTCTCTTCAACCATCATCCCCTGTTTCCTCTCATCAGGTCTGCTCTCAATCCATTCTCCACCCAGCCTGTACATGTATTTATGCTCAAGATTGTCCTGACCCAAGTGAAGGACATTGCACTTGGCCTTGTTGAGCTTCAAGAGGTTCTTACAGGCCCACCATGCAAGCCTGTCCAGGTCCCTCCAGGTGGCATCCCTTCCCTCCAGTGTGTTAACCACACTGCACAGCTTGGTGTCAAACTTGTTGAGTGTGCATTTCACTGTCCATGCCACCAACACAGATGTTAAACAGTGCCAGTCCCGATACTGACCTGAGGAACTGTTACTGAGGAACACCTGTTACTGATTTCCACCTGGACTTTGGGGCATTGACCGCCACACTTTGAGTGTGACCATCCAGCCAATTCCTTACCCACCAAGTGGTACATCCATCAAATCTTTGTCTCTTCAATTTAGAGAAAAGAATAGCATGGAGGAAGGACAGTGTCAAACGCTTTGCACAAGTCCAGGAAGATGATGTCAGTTTCTCATCTCCTATTAACTAATGCTGTAACCCTGTCATAGAAGGCCACCACATTTGTATGACATGATATGTCCTTAGTGAAGCCATGTTGGTTCTCAACAGTCACCTCCTTAAATTTAAATCCTATGTAAATTAATTTGCCATTTACTATGAGATTACTGTGATAGAGTTTATATGCTCTTTAGTTTAATTTAATGATAATATGCTGTTGATATCCAAAGTTAAACTGATGGAAAAGTACCAAGGAAGGTATAAGCAGGAAACATAAAAGCTGCAAGAAGGAAGATGCTGAAATCAGTAATGCTGAGGCTGTAGGGGAGTGGTGGGATGCCTAGTCCCAAACTGATATCCCCTAGGTTAGCAAAGTTTGCTGTTTCCAGACTAAGCAAGGGATACAAATACAAACTGAACTTGAAATATGCAATTTTAGGTAGCAAGGCGGAAGAAAGCCAAAAAGCTTAAATGATAAGAGAGAATGTAGACAGATATTGCAATGAGTAATCTGCTCGCTTCAGTGTGAAAATGAAAATAAGTGGGCTAAAGGAAATGTAAGAAAGCTTTCCTTTGAAAATTAAGCAGCTTATTTTTTTATGGTTTTATGCCATACTTGTGAAAACAATACAGTACTGGTCTGTTCAGAACTTGTCCTGTGGTAATTTTAATCATTTCATTATCCATAAAAGCACAGAGAGAAAAAAAAAAAAAAAAAAAAGTTTACATGCACTAGGGAAAAAAACAAACAAACTAACAAACAAAACAACCTGCAATTTGTGACTTGTCCAATTGCTATATTGCTATTTAACTTTTGATTCTATTTAACTTTTGAACAGAGCCAGAACAGTTTTCTTGGTTTTATTTATTTTTTCCCCTTCAGTGAACAAAAATAGTACTTAAAAGGAATTTTTGAATATTGGTGTGGAGATGACTGTCACTGGTATTGTCATAACATACATCATGTAGTGCAAGGATTTCTGTCAGAATGACATTAGAACTGAAGCCTAAACTACACTCTTCATCATTTTCATAGTTCAGACAATGAATTTTTGTTTATCAGCAGACAATCTTATGAACTACAGGGCAGCAACACCAACTCGTTCTGTTGAAAATTATCTTCAAATACCCTGAATCTGGAAGACATTCCAGATAAAGCAAAATAAACTTGCACTAAACTAAATTTCTTGCTTATTCTTTCAAAAGTCTGTTGGGATTCCAGTTTACATACAATTAATCTGACTGTGCAGAATAAGCACCTGGTCTTGATTACTCTTAAAGATATGATTTAACTCTACAGCATGATTCTTATGGTTAATTATTTGCAAACATTTCTTCATTAACTCTTTATAAACAGAAAGAGAATTATATTCATGTAAATCATTCTATCATTTTTTTTCTGAACCTAGAATTTATCATATCAAAACAGAGAAAATTTTATCTGTCAAAGGAAAGGAACTGCATAAAACAAGTAACTTGAATGTTGTAAGGGAACACAAACAAACTAGTTTTTTCAAGGAACTACATAAAGAGTACAAAACTCTGGATAAGCAGGGTAAACTTGAACTGCATCCTAGAAGTGAAAGCTCAGCAGTTCTTTCAAGAAAGTACTTAAGGAGAAGTATATCAAGGGAATTTGTCTACTCATCTTTGCATCAGCTTTTCAGAATCTGTTGTTTTTATTAAAGTTAGATGCAGTAGCCTACTGACAAACTAATGAATCCTTTCTAGTTCTGCTGACAATTTTGAGACCTTGGGACCTTATGAGAGTGCAATAAATGCTGTAAATGGCTATAAATCTCTTGCTTGATATCTGTTTATACATTTTACTTCTTTCAGATTACTGTTAAATTTAAAATTTCCAGTCTGGGAGTAGCAACTAGTCTTTGAGCACATACAAAGACTAGCATGTATAAGAGTGAAAGAAGAAAAGAGGAGAGAGGAGAGAGTAGGGAGAGGTAATATAGCAGTAACTAATATATATATAGGTTATATAGCCTACTATACATACAGAAGGGAGAGGAATGGAGGGGAGAAGAGGGAAAGAGAGAAGAGAGAAGAGTTGAGGAGACGAGATGAGCCAAGAGGACACAACTTGCAGCCAAATTAACAAACCTTAATCTATTTCAAAACAGTAAGGGACATTAGCTGCTGTTCTTTCAAATGACAAATATTAAGGAAGCTCCAAGCAAGTGGAAAAGAGAATGCTATATCATACCATGAGCACAGTATCTGTATGCATGCTGAATGAACTCAAAATATGCCATTGGCCATAGGCAATACTGGCATCCACAATGAATAAAGCTAGCCTGTTCCTGTATAGAGATCAGTATACATAGAAATGTTGATTTTTTTTCCTTGCCATGCAGAAAATTTTCTTCCGACAATAAGCAAGAAAATATATTCTATATTCCAACAATACAAAGAAAGACTCAAGGCCAAAATATCACCTTTAGCCTTTTTAATTTTTATGTGAGTACTTTAAATATATAATAGGTTTTGTTTGATTTGTAGCCAAGTCAAAACATGATGCAGTAGTACTGAAACTGGAACTACAGGATGTTCGATCAGTTCTGGGCACAGGTCAGGAGTTCAAAAAGGCACCTTTACTACTGATACAAATGCAGATGGATGGAATATATATATAAAATATATGTTAAATATGTTCATATTTAAATATAAAATAAATGTAAATAAATATATTTAATTATATGAATATTTATTTATAAAAATAAACATATAATTTATATAAATATAAATTATAATAAATACATATAAATAATAATAAATAAATATAAATATTTACATATAGATTTACACATGCATACATGCATCATGCAAATATAGTGTTAAAAAAGAATAGCCCAGCAACATACTGAGAATACTTAGTTATTGGAAGGAAAAGAAGAAAGTGATTCTAAAACATGGATTAATATAAAAAATACACACTTTTTTTTTTTTTTTTTTTTTCTATATGAAGTGGGCTGACACAGAGGTTAAGTGCAAACACTCTACTTCTGGTAATCGTCCAGCGCTGAATTTCTCCAGTGTAAAGGTCATGGTATACCAGAATTTGAGATAGCTTCTCTACAGTTTAGGAATCAAGAACTGATTTTATAATCTGTGATGGAAAGTAACTCTGTATTTATTCTGTATTTCCATGTTCCTATAAAAAGGGAACAACTTGGTCTAGTGGAACTCCCCAAGAAAGGTGGAGGTTTGTTCTTTCTTGGAAGAAACTGAATAATCTCAGGAGAAAAGCTTTCACAGAATCACAGAATCATCTAGGTTGGAAGAGACCTTCAAGATCACCTAGTCCAAACTCTGACCTAACACTAACCAGTCCTCCACTAAACCATATCACTAAGCACTACATCTAAACGTCTTTTAAAGAGGGATGGTGACTAAACCACTTCCCTGGACAGCCCATTCCAATGCCTAATAACCCTTTTGGTAAAGAAGTTTTTCCTAAGATCCAACCTAAAACTCCCCTGGTACAACTTTAGCCCATTCCCCCTTGTCCTGTCACCAGGCACGTGGGAGAATAGACCAACCTCTACCTCGCTACAGCCTCCTTTAATGTACCTATAGAGAGCAATAAGGTCGCCCTTGAGCCTCCTCTTCTCCAGGCTGAACAAGCCCAGTTCCCTAAGCCACTCCTTGAAAGACTTGTTCTCCAGGCCCCTCACCACCTTCGTTGCCCTTCTCTGGACTCTCTAGAGCACCTCCATGTCCTTCTTGTAGTGAGGGGCCCAAAACTGAACACAGTACTCAAGGTGTGGCCTCACCAGAGCCAAGTACAGGGGGACAATCATTTCCCTAGACCTGCTGGCCACACTGTTTCTTATACAAGCCAGGATGATGTTGGCCTTCTTGGCCACCTGAACACACTGCTGGCTCATATTCAGACGACTATCAACCAATACTCCCAGGTCCTTCTCTGCCAGGCAGCTTTCCAACCACTCATCTCCCAGCCTGTAGCTCTGCTTTGGGTGGTTGTGCCCCAGGTGCAGGACCCGGCACTTGGCCTTGTTGAACTTCATGCAGTTGACCTCAGCCCATCAGTCCAGCTTATCCAGATCCTCCTGCAGAGCCTTCCTACTCTCGAGCAGATCAACACACGCACCTAACTTGGTGTCATCTGTGAATTTACCGAGGGTGCACTCGATGCCCTCGTCCAGATCATCGATAAAGATATTAAAGAAGACTGGCCCCAGCACTGAGCCCTGGGGAACGCCACTAGTGACTGGCCTCCAACTGGATTAGACTCCATTCACCACAACTCTTTGGGCCCGGCTCCCCAGCCAGTTTTTAACCCAATGAAGTGTACACCAGTCCAAGCCATGAGCAGACAGTTTCTTGAGGAGAATGCTGTGGGGAATGGTGTCAAAAGCCTTGCTGAAGTCAAGGTAGACCACATCCACAGCCTTTTCCTCATCTACCCAGCGTTTCACTTTGTCATAGAAGGAGATCAGGTTCATCAAGCAGGACCTGCCTTTCATAAACCCATGCTGACTTGGCCTGATCACCTGGTTGCCCTGTAACTGCTGCATCATGACACTCAGATGATAATCTGCTCCATGAGTTTCCCTGGCACTGAGGTCAAACTAACAGGCTTATAGTTCCCCGGGTCTACCTACCGTCCCTTCTTGTAGATGGGTGTCATGTTTGCTAGCTGTCAGTCTACTGGGACCTCCCCCAATAGCCAGGACTGCTGATAAATGATGGAAAGCGGCTTGGCCAGCTCCTCCGCCAGTTCTCTCAGTACTCTTGGGTGGATCCCATCCAGCCCCATCGACTTGCGTACATCCAAGTGCTGTAGCTGGTCACCAACCATTTCCTTGTGGAATATGAGGGCCATGTTCTGCTCACCATCCCCTTCCACAAGCTCAGGGTGCTGAGTATCCAGAGAACAACCGGTTTTGCCTCTAAAGACTGAGGTAAAGAAGGCATTAAGCACCTCCGCTTTTTTCTCATCTCCTGTCACTGTTTCCCCCCGCATTCAGTAAGGGCCGGAGATTCTCCTTAGTCTTCCTTTTTGTGTTGATGTATTTATAAAAACATTTTTTTGTTATCTTTAATGACAGTAGCCAGTTTGAGCTCCAGATGAGCTGTGGCCTTTCTAATTTTTTTCCTGCACAGCCTCACAATATCCTTATAGTCCTGCCAAGTGGCCCGCCCTCTTTTCCAAAGATTATAAACCCTCTTCTTTCTCCTAAGCTCAAACCACAACTCTCTGTTCAGCCAGGCTGGTCTTCTTTCCCGCCAGCTCATCTTTGGGCACGTGGGGACAGACCACTCCTGTGCCATTAAGATTTCCCTCTTGAAGAGTGCCCAGCCTTCCTGGACTCCCTTCAGAACCACCTCTCAAGAGACTCTACCAACAAGTGTCCTGATCAGTTCAAAGTCAGCCGTACGAAAGTCCAAGACTGTGGTTTCACTGATCCCATTCCTGACTTTGCCAAGACTGGAGAACTCTACCATTTCATGGTCACTCTGCCCAAGACAACTCCCGACCACCACATCTCCCACCAGTCCTTCTCTGTTTGTAAAGAGAAGGTCTAGCAGGGCACCTCCCCTAGTAGGCTCACTAACCAGAGGTGTCAGGAAGTTATCTTCCACGCTCTCCAGAAACCTCCTAGACTGCTTCCTCTGGGCTGTGTTGTGCATCCAGGATATAACTGGGAAGTTGAAGTCCCCCACGAGAACAAGTGCTGAGGATTTCACAACTTCTGCCAGCTGCCTGTAGAACTCCTCATCAGTCTCCTCATCCTGGTTCGGATGTCTATAACAGACCCCCACCAGGATGCTTCCCTTGCTGGCCTTCCCGCTGATCCTAACCCATAGGGACTCAACCTTATCATTCCCAGCCTCAAGTTCCACAACATCAAAACTCTCTCTGATATAGAGAACCACACCGCCATCCCTTCCATGCTGCCTGTTCACACAAACTCACACAGGCAGAAATACTCAGACTCGTATAGCAGACAGGACACTGACATGGCCCATCCACAGTGCTGCCCCAGCCACAGGCTGCCTGCAACAGCACTTACCCACAGAACTCACATAAAACATAGGCACAACAGCCATGTTCCTTTTCTTCCCTCTTGCTGGCAGAGATAGAGTTCACTGGTGCAGGCACACATAAAAAGTGCTCTCCGGGTTCACAAGAGCACAACACTCACATATACCTCAAATACCTGGCACAGCACCTCTGTCTGCCCAGCATCCCAGCCTGGATCCTAGGCCCCCTACCCACTTCACAGGTCACCTACACAATGGCTGGTCCAGCTTGAATTTCACTGCACACTCACAGCACTCACAGACTTGTTTCTCAAGCACACGGCATTCACAAGTCCCCCTGGGTGTACCAGCATCAAGCCACCACGTGCCTGATTGGTCCATATTGGACCCAAGGCCCGCTACTCACCAGTTAGTCCGGACTACAGCATGTGTACACACTCACAGCCCACACACACCAGGTTTGGGGAAGATAGAAAAGCTCATCACCCCGAGCAGCCAGCACCTGGAACATGGGCTGTGACACACAGACCTGCTTCATGCACCAGTGTGATATCCCCCACTCTCCTCACTTAGGCCAATTCCCCCAGTAGCTGGTTTGGGAACACACACTGCTCCAATGGCTGAGGGTAGAAGACCCCATGCACTCTAGTACCTGGCACCAACCTTCATAAAACACACACACAATTCTCACCAGTATCTGGCATATAGCCTTTCAGCACAGCTATACATGAGAGAGACTGTGAATAAGGAGAGAGACAGTTAAAAAAAGATTTAACAAGATTTAATAAGACAGATTTCGGTGGTCAGCTGTGGGGCTTGGCCAGACAAGACTGGCCCTGTTTTGCTCATGATTGTCTCTAACCTTTTCTACCTATCCACCTCTTTGTTGCTCCTGCTCCCTCTTCCCCAAGTACAACTCCAAGGGTTTGCAGAGCTCTTCATTTTCTGTACCCTGCCAGTCCAGTGCTCCTTGGTTCATGATTTTACAAGCTGCAGGATTGGAAATAGCACCTGTAGCTTGCTAACCCACTTGTTAGTGAGACTGGGAGGTTTGTATCTGGTTGTTACCTCCAACCTTAGAAGTCCTCCATCACATAACCCTGCTGGCATAAATATTCCCACATTACTGTGTACTCTCATAAATTAGTATGACTGACCAGACAATGCCTCCAATTCTTATTATCCCTTGTTGCCTTAGAAAAGCTCCTTGACCAGCTACCCTCAAAGGTGCATACACTCCTCTTCTATGTACACTTACACATATTAGAAAAAAAATAAAAAAATCTTTACCATGAGGGTAATTAAACACTGGAACAGGCTTCCTAGCAAACTGGTTGATTCCCCATGCCTGTCAGTGCTCAAGGGGCATTTGGACAATGTCCTCAATAATGTTAATGATGATCTTTGTAGGTCCCTTTCTACTGTTCTGTTCTGTTCTATATCAAAAATAATTATATAAAAGAATACTTATAAAAATAACCTGTCTGTGGTGAAATGAATCACTCTGTTTTGGATAACAGGATTAGATATTCCAGGATGACAAGTGGCTTGCAGAGCAGATGACAAACAGGTTACAGCGTTGCATTCCTGAGTATATATTTTACTTTTACTGGTCATTTTTACAAGGAATCTAGTACGTATTTTTGCATAGAATGTGAGATTAAATCTGGAATGTAAAAGTCTGAAAAATAAAATGTGGGTCATTAGGTGGGAAGAAAAGACCTGAACAGTACAGTAATATAATGTTAAGTTTTGTTCCAGCAATGGATATTTCAATTTTACAACTTAACACTCTTTCAATGAGGGAAAATAATAATAATAATAATAAAAAAATCCTTACTATTGCTTTCCAGGTTAAAAAAATAATTACAGAAGATGAAGGATAAAAGGGAACACAAGTCTTTCAGGACAGTCTGTTCTCTGGGCCAAGGGACAGAATGCCAACATAATGAAATGAAATTAATTTCCTTTGCAAAATTATTGGCACCAGCTATGAAAAGTTAGCATTTTAAAGTGGACATTGAAGGTTTAATAATGAAATCATTTTTCTTAAGTAGTAATAGCATAATAGTCTTGCTCTAGGGATTAGAGTGGAGCTGAAACCAAAAAAAGAAGTATGTTAGCACTTTCTGTTTATCAACAGTTTGTGCTCTTTTTTATTTTATGTTTAAAATCATTGCTTCCTGCCACAGAAAAAGAAATGAAGTAGCTATCAGTAGCTCAAGGGCTATCAGATTGCACACCATCTATTGCAAGGCAGTCAAAGTGACAAGAAAGCCATAGCCTGCTAGAGGATGAAAGAAAAGGAAGTAGACCATAAGAAAAGAGTGAGTAAAAGAGTGTATAACGGGAAACATGGTTGAGGGGCTAATACAAGTTCAGCAGTGACAAAAATTAAGTCAAGAGGGCAAGTACAAGTTCACTACCAAAAAAAATGAAAGCCCAGTTGCAAGACAGGCAGCAAAATCAATCTTAGTGATTAGAAGTCAAGAGATTTTGTACTACAGAAAACATTTGTAAAGAGACCTCCTTTTGGCCACTGAATGGCCAGCTGAAACAACACTATTTTAGAGGGCCAGTCAGCTATAGTGTGCAGATCCAAACACATAAGCAAGCTAAAAAAAAAGCATGTGAGGCATCAGAGATTCCTAGAACTGGTTCAAATGCACAAGCAGAGCAGGTACTTGCTTAAGGCATCAAAATATTTAGGAGACCAAACTATTTAATCAACATTTATTGTGCCAGTGGAGGTTCACTTATGCGAACACTTTCCAGATTGCCTTTGGTAGCAAAAACTCTAAAGCAGATGCTGCTGGTTCCAGCCAGATATTGTCAGTAAAAAGCACAGAGTACTTTTTCTTAAATGAAGAAAAAATGTTGAAAAGACCTATAAAAACTGAAATGAAAATCATGGGAATTATTCTCAAAAATAAATTTTGTATTTTACATTTTTATTTCCTGGCGTGTGTGGTGTGCATATGAGTGACTGTGTCTGGTTTTGGATTATGCTTGGTTATTTTTTTCAAAAGCCATTCTGATGACAGTGACAAATGTACAGTGCCAGAAATAAAGTCAAGAGGCCAAGTATCAAGTTCACTGCAAAAAAATGAAAGACCGGTAGCAAAGTACACAACAAATTCAAACTAAGTGGTTAGAAAATAAAAAATTTTGTGCTACTTAAAATGTTTGGGAAGGGTCCTACCTTTGGAGCTGTTGCCTCTGAAAAGGCTCACACTTGCCCAAATCCTCCTTCCTCTTGTAAGTGCAGTCATCCTGAATGCCTAAGAATCTCTCAGTGACCTTATTTAGATTATTATAGATTGAATTAAACCATTATTATTATTTTTTTTTTACAATGTTAGAAAGTGATAAAAAAAAATATCCAGGTGATTTCAAATTCTGTTCTTTTAGAATTTCTGTACAAAATGTTTGTGTACAGAAAAGTGTTGGCCTCTAGTTTTTCCTATGTACCATATATTTCATAATTGAATGTGAGGGATTGTCTTTTATTTTTGAACATTTGCTTATATTTTTCTATTTTTGCTTTTGTTTCATTTCTATGTTATTGTCCTTCAAGTTCAATGTAAAGGCTTTTGAGTTACTTTAGGCCATGGACAGAATTTTTTACTTTCCAATATATTTTTGAATATGTGATTTTTTTTGAATACTTGAATAACTCAAATAAAATAATTGCTAATTTATTTTAGACCATAGACAGAATAGACAGAATTTTTTACTTTCCCAAATAGACAAATTTGGAGTTGCAATCTCCTAAACTAAAGGAAAAAAAAAAAAAAAGCCAAACCTTTTTTTGGTCTCATATTTAAGCTTGGTCTTTAACAGAAAATCAACTAACCATTAAAGATGCAAAAGCTTTATGCTGTCATGGTTCCGCTTGAGTGGGCAGCTGAGCTCCACCACAGCCGCTATCTCACTCCTCCTCCTCAAAGAGGAATGGGGAGAAAATATGTGAAAAGGGCTCAAAGGACGAGAAAATCACACGGTAATTATTGTAACGGGCAAAACAGACTTGGCATAGGGAGACAGTAAGATTTATTGCTTATTACTAACAAGCTAGAGAAGTGAGAAACAAAGGAAAGAAACCAAAAGCACCCTCCCCCCCCATCCACCCTCTTCCACCTCCTCCCCCTGAGTGGCACAGGGGAATGGGGGAATAGGGGTTATGGTCAGTCTACAGCACTTCTTCTCCGCCACTCCTTCTCGGTCACTCTCGCCCCCTGTGCTGTAGGGTCCCACCCACGGGATACAGTCCTTGATGAACTGATCCGGCATGGGCAGCAGCTCTTCCAGAGCTGCTCCAGATATTGGTCCATACCACGGGGTCCATCTGTCAGGAGAAAACTGCTCCAACCTGGCTCCCCCACGGGCAGCAGCTCCTGCCAGGTCACCTGCTCCTGCGTGGACTCCTCTCCACAGGCTACAGGTCCGGCCTGGAATCTGCTCTGGCAGGGGTCTTCCACAGGCGGCAGCCTCCATCGGTGCAGGGCCACCTGCTCCACCATGGTCTCCTCCACGGGTTGCAGCGTGGAACCCTGCTCCACCGTGGTACTCCATGGGCTGCAGGGAGACAGCCTGCTTCACCATGGTCCTCACCACAGGCCACAGGGGACTTCTGCTTTGGCGCCTGGAGCACCTCTCCCCCTCCTTCACTGACCTAAGCGCCTGCATGGCTGTTCCTCACTCCTCTCACTCTCCCAGCTGCTGTGTGGTGCAGCGTTTTTTTTCCCTGTCTTAAATATGCTCTCACAGAGGCGCAAAACAACATCACTTATTGGCTCAGCTCGGGTCAACAATGGGGCCCTTACCAAACATGGGGCAGCTTCTCCTCAAGAAACTGGCTGCTCTTGGCTTGGATTGGTGCACGCTTCGTTGGGTTAGAAACTGGCTGGATAGCCGGGCCCAAAGAGTCGTGGTGAATGGAGTCAAGTCCAGTTGGAGGCCAGTCACTAGTGGCGTTCCCCAGGGCTCAGTGCTGGGGCTGAGTGACCACGCAATGGTGGAGTTCACTATTCTTGGCGAGGCCAGGAAGGGGACCAGTAAAACCGCTGTATTGGACTTTCGGAGGGCTGACTTTGAGCTGCTCAGGACACTAGTTGGTGGAGTCCCTTGGGAGGTGGTTCTGAAGGGCAGAGGGGTCCAGGAAGGCTGGGCGCTCTTCAAGAGGGAAGTCTTAATGGCGCAGGAACGGTCTGTCCCCACGTGCCCAAAGACGAGCTGGCGGGGAAGAAGACCGGCCTGGCTCAACAGAGAATTGTGGCTTGATCTTAGGAGGAAAAAGAGGGTTTATAATCTTTGGAAAAGTGGGCAGGCCACTAAGGAGGACTTTAAAGAAGTAGCGAGGCTGTGCAGGGACAAAATTAGGAAGGCCAAAGCTCATCTGGAGCTCAATCTGGCTACTGCCGTTAAAGATAAAAAAAAATGTTTCTATAAATACATCAACACAAAAAGGAGGACTAAGGAGAATCTCCATCCTTTACTGGATGCGGGGGGAAACTTAGTTACAAGAGATGAGGAAAAGGCGGAGGTGCTCAATGCCTTCTTTGCCTCAGTCTTTGGCGGCAATACCGGATGTTCTCTGGATACTCAGTACCCTGAGCTGGTGGAAGGGGATGGGGAACAGGATGTGGCCCTCATTATCCATGAAGAACTGGTTGGTGACCTGCTACGGCACTTAGATGTGCACAAGTCGATGGGGCCGGATGGGATCCACCCAAGGGTACTGAGGGAACTGGCAGAGGAGCTGGCCAAGCCACTGTCCATCATTTATCAACAGTCCTGGCTATCAGGGGAGGTCCCAATCGACTGGCGGCTAGCAAACGTGACGCCCATCTACAAGAAGGGCCGGAGGGCAGACCCGGGAAACTACAGGCCTGTCAGTTTGACCTCAGTGCCAGGGAAGCTCATGGAGCAGATCCTCCTGAGAGTCATCACGCAACACTTGCAGGGGAAGCAGGCGATCAGGCCCAGTCAGCATGGCTTTATGAAAGGCAGGTCATGCCTGACGAACCTGATCTCCTTCTATGACAGAGTGACGCGCTGGGTGGATGAGGGAAAGGCTGTGGATGTGGTCTACCTTGACTTCAGCAAGGCTTTTGACACCGTCTCCCACAGCATTCTCCTCAAGAAACTGGCTGCTCTTGGCTTGGACTGGCGCTCGCTTCGTTGGGTTAGAAACTGGCTGGATAGCCGGGCCCAAAGAGTCGTGGTGAATGAAGCCAAGTCCAGTTGGAGGCCAGTCACTAGTGGCGTCCCCCAGGGCTCGGTGCTGGGGCCGGTCCTCTTTAATATCTTCATCGATGATCTGGACGAGGGCATCGAGTGCACCCTCAGTAAGTTCGCAGATGACACCAAGTTAGGTGCGTGTGTCGATCTGCTTGAGGGTAGGAAAGCTCTGCAGGAGGATCTGGATAGGCTGCACCGATGGGCTGAGGTCAACTGCATGAAGTTCAACAAGGCCAAGTGCCGGGTCCTGCACCTGGGGCGCAATAACCCCAAGCAGAGCTACAGGCTGGGAGAGGAATGGTTGGAAAGCTGCCAGGCAGAGAAGGACCTGGGAGTGATGGTGGATAGTCGGCTGAATATGAGCCAGCAGTGTGCTCAGGTGGCCAAGAAGGCCAACGGCATCCTGGCTTGTATCAGGAACAGCGTGACCAGCAGGGCTAGGGAGGTGATCGTCCCCCTGTACTCAGCTCTGGTGAGGCCGCACCTCAAGTACTGTGTTCAGTTTTGGGCCCCTCGCTACAAGAAGGACATCGAGGTGCTTGAGCGGGTGCAGAGAAGGGCGACGAAGCTGGTGAGGGGCCTGGAGAACAAGTCTTACGAGGAGCGGCTGAGGGAGCTGGGCTTGTTCAGCCTGGAGAAGAGGAGGCTCAGGGGTGACCTTATTGCTCTTTTTAGGTACCTCAAGGGAGGCTGTAGCGAGGTGGGGGTTGGCCTGTTCTCCCACGTGCCTGGTGACAGGACGAGGGGGAATGGGCTTAAGTTGAGCCAGGGGAGTTTTAGGTTAGATGTTAGGAAGAACTTCTTCACTGAAAGGGTTGTGAGGCACTGGAACAGGCTGCCCAGGGAAGTGGTGGAGTCACCATCCCTGGAAGTCTTCAAAAGACGCTTAGATGTAGAGCTTAGGGATATGGTTTAGTGGAGGGCTGTTAGTGTTAGGTTGGAGGTTGGACTCGATGACCTTGAGGTCTCTTCCAACCTAGAAATTCTGTGATTCTGTGATTCTGTGATATATGATATATGATATATGATATATATGATATATATAACATATAATATATATGATATATATATATATGATATATGGAATATGATATATATCATATATATATCATACATGATACCATATATGATACCATATATGATATATGATATATATAATATCATCGTATTTGATGAAAAGAATATTGATTTTCTTCCACTGTTTTTTTTTTTCCTGCTTAGAATGCTGGGTGCTGAAGCAGCTTTCATGCAGAGAATATTTTCTATATGGTATGATTTTTGTTTACAATGATGTACATACTGTGTTAATATTTGTTGTTATGAAAATAAAAGCATAACATTTCTCTCTCTCTTTACTTTTTTGACTTCTACTATAAATTTGTGTTTCATCACTTAAGAAGCAAGAATTTCCCAGAGTAAGAGAAAAATCACTTGAAATTTATCTTCTGCTGTATCAATACATCTGACTGCTTTACACATTTTTATGTGAGATAAATTAATCTAAATATGATTTTTCCCTCCTTTTCAGTCTTGACAACTAACAAATGCTAGTTAGTAATCAGTTAAAGTTAATTCCCATTTCATTTCAGTTTGTCCTATTTAAGGGATAGCTTTTAATCAGAAATTATATCAAAGATCCTGTCACTGTTGCTGTTAACAAGCTTATGAGCTTGAGACATTCTGGTGACTGTTCTAAATAATGCTGGGCTCTGAAAAAACAATTCTGATAACATGCAACCTGGCCAGACTCCCAGTGAGTTGGAGTGATTCTGCTGACTCAAGGAGCAGCAGATCATTGTTGGAGATTGTAAGCTGAATTTGCAAAAATTCTTTGCCTTGGCTGCTTTTATGGAAGCAAATGTGAACATCAGCAGTACTGGTCTAATGGTCTCTGAGCTGGGAAATCCAATTCGATGGAACCTGGATCTCATCAAAACCAGGAAAAATTGTGTAGAAGAAGTGTTGCCAGCCACCATATATAATTGCTAACAAGCAAAGATACAAGCCAAACCAAGGTTATTTATCTGAAACCACAAAGTAATGCTTTATAATTGCATAAAGTTTTTAAAATCACACATTTAGTCTGAAATTAATGGGCCTTGAAATGACATCCAAAATAACCCATAAAGCAAAAGCTAAAATGAAAATCCAAACTCATCTCATTAAAAACAAATTAGGTAGAAGGAACTCAAAACTGACAAGGAGAGCTCCATACAGATTTGAACCCCCAACTTTCATTTCTTTAGTTCATGTGGATAACTGGCAACTAGGCAGAGGGCAGCATTCTAAGCAGCAGATATTTTGGGGAAAATATCTATGAAATACTACTAATAAATTTGTCTCACTAGGAAGTTATCAAAAAGTGACTTTTAGCAGAATCTCAGTAGAACCAGATCTAGTTAAAGAGAAGGAAAGATAGCTTTAAGCCACCACTGTTCTTTGCTTATCAAGATATGTCATACTTCATATGTCATATGAAGTAGTTTTGAGTAGACTCTCAGTTCTGAAGATCAAAGTTCTCGTTTGTTATCTACAAACCAGAACTGCATTTATTGCAAAGGGTTAAAGAATAAACTTAACCACTACTCTGTGTGTTTTATTGTTGTTGTTTAAATGCACTTAATACCACTTTTTCAGCAATTGATCTCATATTTAATATTTAAATACTTACATGATAATACAAGAATATTTGGGCTGTAGCAAATCTTCCCCTTCTCTTTCTGCCTTAGCAAAACTGCAAGACATGCTCCCTGCTCTCTAGATCTTTCATGCCATATCTCACTCAGTAATGCTGGGTGAATCTTCATCATACCTGAGAATCAAGGTATGAAATTCATTCATGAAATCCATGAATTTATAACAATATTAATGTAAATTTTATTATACAGTTTTGTTATAGAGTTTTGTTATATGCTGTTCAAGGAACACTAAACTCATTCTATTTTGTGTCTTAAAAACCTCAAAAGGTAAATTCTTGGAATTATGCAAACTGTATAACTTACATAATTCAGAATGTTTCTGATTTACTCCAGATTAATCCTTTGCCATGTGAAAATTTGTAAGAACACAAATCTTTGGAAACTGCAAATATTTCCCACTAGACAATAGAGTTGTAGAGGAAACCTTCTCTATGAAGAATTACTCCATAATACATGTACTTTTATATTTTTTAATGTGCTTGTAAAAAATAAAAATAAATCTCCCAAAACACGATGACTTTTGGATTATTTCCCTGATAATTATCGCCCCCCAAATCCACTTTTGCTGTTATCCTAACAATCTATCACTTTACATCTTATTTTCATTTAGAAAAACAAAACAAAACAAAACAAAAACCACATTCACTATCATTGCAACATCATCATCATCAACATGTTTTTCCATTAAAATTCAAAACAGATTGCATGTACACACTAGCCTGTTAGGTTTTTCACAGGTATTTGTAAAGAACAGTGGCTTTGCTCTCTAATGTAGTTGGATCATATTTTCCTTATAAAGAACATGCAGAAAATGATTTTTTAAAATTATTATTATTATGAAGTTTTGATCAGCTTGGGTTTGTAGTCTCTGAGGTCTATATTTGGCTTGGAATAATGACATACTTGCACTTTAACCTGAATTTTAGCTGGCTGTCATCAAAATAATATATCTAATTTTGGAGAAACTTTGGAGACATGCATTTATTTTCAGTGGTTCATTTTTTTTTAATTTTTTTTTTCCTTACAGGTCTTAGAAACTACATATTTTATCTTTTTTGCCCGCCTTGAAGTAATCCTACTCCATGCCAAACTCTCTCATGCCAACCTGACCTGTATTTAGAAATAACACATTCATTCTCCTCTTCATCGATCAGGAGAGCATGTGCTTCTCCAAGCACACCTATATAAACCTATATGAACAAACTCCTCACAAACTATAGACTGGGATGCTTTGGAAATGAGAAATGTATCCTCATCAATGCCTCTTGACTGAGTACTTTTGTATGTAAATTTATGTAGGAGAAGTAAGGGACAACAACATCACTAGCTCTGAAAAAATGACTTTTATGTAGTTATATGCTGTTAGTTTTTGAAAGACGTGTTGTCTGTAGAGGTTTGAAAGAAATGCCTCCCTGCATAAGAGATATTGTTAGTTCAGTATTTCTTTCAGGCCAACAGTAGGTACCAGTCTGATGATAATGCTGGTTATTTCACATTCCTCTTAAAAGCACCTTTAATTAATTAATTCATTCAATTAAATTATATACATTACATAAAATAAAAATATAAATATTAAAGTATAAAAATATATAATATTATATATTATATATTATGTAATATATAGTACAAATAAATA
This sequence comes from Aythya ferina, assembly GCF_964211825.1. NCBI lineage: Eukaryota > Metazoa > Chordata > Aves > Anseriformes > Anatidae > Aythya > Aythya ferina. Next base: position 102,552,249 of record NC_140297.1, read on the forward strand.
TAGAAATATTAAAAAATAAATTATAAAAACATAAAATTTTAAATATAAAAATAAAATATACATGTATATACATTATATTAAATTATATACAATTAAATAAATAGTTAATTTTAACTACATATTATTTAAATGGGCGAGGTGCCAAATTATGGTTCTGGATATAATAAGCATGAAAAGAATCAAGTCCAAAGCCTTTTGACAGAAAATGTGCTACTCCCTTAAGCACTTCTTGGTTGATTGTTAAGTGACTCTGCTCCTACTTCTATAAATATGAAGTTAAGGATATGTTGCACAAAGTTTTGTTTATTCTTTTTACAAAAAACTGTAAGAATCTGTATCTAAGAGATGTGTTCTTTTTCAAACTACACTATTGTATTTTCAGAGCCTTTAAATAATTAGCATTAGAACAAAATCATGCTATGTTTATATATGTGCATATCTTCTGAAGATCTACTTGTATTTCAAACAAACAAACATGCATAAAGCATTCAAATTGTTATATATTAAAAAGTAAAATTAATGTAAAATTATATTTTCATAGAAATATTAAAAAAAAACAATTTTCAGATCACTTCTAATAACTTGCAGTGAAAATAAGAAATTAATATCAAATATATATGAATTTTTATATAGCAATTGTCTTACAAAAATTTAGTACTGCTTCCACCAGTCAGGAGAAAATTAAGATTCCTGAGGGAAAAGGAAAACAAAGATAACTGGAGTGGAAAACTAGGTTTAATGAGTACTTTATTTCAACTGCTGCAAATTTTCAGGCAATTAAAAATATTTACAACTCCTAATTTTGAGAATATTATATTAAATTAAAACCACTGAGAACATTTCAGGGCCTCAAGTCTAGCTGCTTCACATAGCTGCAAAATAAATGCTAGAATGTTGCCCTAAAAGCTCTAGGCTTTCTCAGAACTCTGTATAACTATCCTGTATCCTGTTTCAATCCACGTGACAATGCAAGCTCCAAAGCTTTTTATCTAATTTAGAGATTTCAACAGAAAATCTTACATTAAGTCTCTCTGTGTGTATGTATTTATATGTATGTAGCACAGAGAAGCCTTAAAGGAAAAATATTGTGAAGGTAATACTAACGAGATTGTTTATTTGGAATGTTAAAAAAAAAAAAAAAAAAAAAAAAAAAAAAAAAACACAAAAATGGATTCTTATTGTATATTCCAAGTTATGACAGGAAAGATCTAGTGTATTAGGAAGAAATTCTTCACAGAGAGGGTGGTCAAGAATGAGATGTCCAGGGAAGTGGTGGAGTATTTAAGAGACCTCTGGACAGGGCACTAAAGGACATAATTTAGGACTTGGTTGGTCAGATTGATGATTGGACTTGATTATCTTCTAGGTATTTTCCAACTGAAATGATTCTATGATTCTATGATTATATTCCATTTTCTGCTGTGCACCTCTTTGGGGATTACCCTGAGTTGCCATGCAAACATTTTGGGCATAGCCAGAAAATTTCCCAGTGAAGGTTACTGTGCATGCAGGTAAATGCAAGAACTCTGTAGTGCATTAAACCCAATCTTCAAGACTGGAAAAACTGGTTGTGCATATTCATCAGAAGCAGATGGGTTGAAGCATACAGTTATACCACTGAACTCATGGATGAAATCACAAGACAAAATCACATTTTCCTATTCCCTTTAAGGAGGGAGAGGGATAGAGTGGTGGAGTTCAGCTGCCCAGATGAGTAAAAACACCAATTTTAAAGTTAAATATTCATGGCATTGTTTTGGTTGTTATAATCGATAACGCTTTTTAAAAAGTTACTTACCGAGCCAGTAACTGGCGGCAGAGGGGAATTAATTAATTGGAGTGTGGTGGTTTTACCTTGGTAGGCAGCTGACCTCCACCACAACTGCTCTCTCACTCCCCCTCCTTAGAAGAGGAGGGGAAGAAGTAAAGGAAAGAATATCTCATGGTAAGGATAATTTAATTAAAGGAAAAAATAATTATTAAGGAAAGATTGTTATGAATTAAACAATTTAACTAAAGGGAAAAAAGCTGCAAGGAAAGTTAACATCCCAGCCAGATGTTACTCCCAGTACATGGAGTTATGCTAATTTACATAAGGCATCTAGAGTTTCTTTAAATACATTTATCAGTAGGTCTTTCTACTATTGACTTTGTTTGTTTTTAAATTTTTAACTTTTCCATTACAAAAAACGTTTATAACAAGATGTCACATCTGGCTAACATGTTAATCTAGCATATTTTAGCTATGAACACTTTTTTCACCTTAAATTTAAAGTGATGTTCAAGCAGAATTTTGTTTTGTCCCAAGCCCATTCAGTTTTCTCTGAGCAGAAGTGACAAAAAACAAGCACACCCACTTACTTAGATACCTTAGATACTCAGTGTGACCTGAAATAAAATTGATAGATGGAACTGAAGCTGATAGATGTTTTCTGCAAACTAAAGTATCTGCTATTTTGTCAGTTATTTGATTCATTTTCAGCTTGCTCAGCACCTACATAATAAAATTTTCTGTCAGTCCACTGAATTCACTAAATTAACCACGTACACTTTGAAAAACAAATAGGCTTACTTTTTTTTTCTCTCTATATATACTTTTTTATACTTTTTTTTTCTGATATTTTGGGAGGAACAGAAAAAAAAATGTCACTGGTGCAGGATTTGTCTCCTTATGATGAAAAAATTTGCTTGTTATTGTATGAGACACATTTTCTCTCAGTTATATCACTTTCAGCGCTCCTAAAGTGGAGGATGACTCACCTAAGAACAAATGCTTTTTTTTTTTTTTTTTTTTTTTTTTTTAAATCTCTCCCAGAACAAACAGGCCAAGAGATGAAAATGTGCCTATGCAATTAAGAGTTGTAGTTCAGCTGAGATTCTAAGTCACTTACATAGTTTGGACATCCTTCTTTACATTCTTTGTAAATTGATGTCATTCTTTCTGAGTCAACAGAGTGCTGACAGCCTATAATACCAGGAAGACTGGCCCAATGTGTCAAATATCATAATTATTGTCATAATTTAAAGCAGATCTGCTTCCCTGAGAACATTTTGAGTGATGACTTAAGCATCATGTTTAATCTTAGAAATGTATATACATGTATAATTGTGACTTCACCCAGACTATTGTTCAGTCTTTACTTATTGAATATATATTTTTTTTACCTGTGCAGTCCATAAAACCTTAGAAAATGTGCAACTTCAAAAATTAAATTCACTCCAACTCTGTTTTCTCAAACCTATCAGAGTAACTGCAATAGAGTAAACGAGAAAGCCATACACTGATTAACGTAGATCCCCATAGTTTGCCTGGCTAATTGCTGCCTGCAATTCAGAGTATGGGAATTCGCATACTGTGGTAAATTACTAAGATAGAACTGTGCTGTCATTATGTAAATAGAAATGCAAGAAAATGACTGACAGAAATAAGTATACACACTGAGCTGTAAGGGTGAGTTAGACAAACTATATATATATTATATTTATATATAATTATATATATATATACATACATACATATACATGAATTCTCACTGACTAAAATGTTTTTAGCTTAGAAGCAATAGTAATGGAAGAAGTGGAATATGCAGAAATATAAAACAAAGAAAGAGTCTACTATAGTTTTCAGAGACTTTTCTAGAAGTTAATTTTCTGCCAATATCCCTACTACAAAATGAATAAAGTATTTTTCCACCTTATAAAGATGTCTGGGCTCTTAAATCAATAATGAGCTCTGAGACACTTAAATAAAAGAGAAGAGATGGAAGTCTTAGGTACTATAGCAACGATAATTAGTATTATAAATGTGCTAAAAGTACAATTGTTTTATTCACGTGTGTGTCTCTCTCTGTATATATTTTTAATTTTTTTTTTTTTTGAAGAAAATTATGTTTTCATGACCTTTGGAAATTATGTTGACTTTCAAATATTTTTTGAACTTAGGTATATTTATTCTGGAAATAAATATTATGGAATGGGTCAAAGTGTATCATAAAAATGAGTCTTTTCTTATTCTTATAGGAATAAGAATATTCTTACTCATATCTCATTTAGAACTCATTAAATAACATACTAAAATAAACACTTGCTATGTATCTCAAGTACTGTAATTGTTAAAGGGGACCCTTCTTATCTCAGATAAAATTGTGTGGTATCTATTGCTAAGATGATGTCAGACCTGTGATACGTGATATAATGATGGGATATAATGATGGGATCTAGGAAATGAATAATTATGTGTACTGGGTCTGGCTGGAATGTTAACTTTCCCAGCAGCAGCCCATACAGTGCCGTGCTCTGTACTTGTAGCTGGAACAGCAGTGTTATCACACCAGTGTTGTGTCTACTGCTGAGCAGCAGTGGCACAGCATTGGGCCTTTCTCTAACCCTCCTAGGGGGTGGGCAAAAAGTGAGGAGAGAAACATCGCTAGGGCAGCTGACCTAAACCAATCAAAGGGATATTCCATACCATGTGATGTCACACTCAGCAATAAAAGGTGGAAACAGGAAGAAGAGGGGAGGGGTGGGCTCTCGTTGGGAAAACGTCGGTCCTCATCTGGAACACCGGCTACGTGTGTTGAGGCCTTGCTTCAAGGACGTGGTCAATCATTGCTCATTTGTGGGAAGTAGAGAGTAATTTCTTTCCTCTGCACTTCCATATAGCCTTCATTTATTTTGTTTGTTTGTTTTCCTCCCTTCTTTTTATTTTTCCTTTTCCCTCTCCCTTTTCCCCTTTCCCTTTTTATTTCCCCTTAGTTAAATTGTTTAGTTCATGGTAGTCTTTATTTAATTATTATTATTATTTCCCTTTAATTAAATTATCCTTATCTCAACCCGTGAGTTGTTCTTTGCTTTACTTCTCCCCCTCCTCATCTAAAGGAGGGGGAGTGAGAGAGCGGTTGTGGGGTTTAGCTGCCCAGCACGGTAAAACCACCACATTATGTTAACTGGTGCACTGTAATTGCACGACATTTAGGCAAAATTGTCAGAGAACAAGCCTGCTGCCTAAGAATATATCTACAATATTGTCCATTAGTCTGTATGATTTGGCATGAAGTTGCATGGCATCTAGACCTTGGGACTTCAAGAGACCTCTATTTCTGAAAGATTTTCTCCTGACCTATTTGTTTCTGCAGCAGAATGAATAATCATAGATATTATAACATCTCCCTGGAAACACTAGCAAACATTAAAATAAGCCATTATAGAACAGTGCAGAGAAACTATGGTTTCTGCTGTTTATGTTTGTTTACATCTTGTATTTTCTGTCATCTTTTTTTCTTTTTTTTTCTTTTTTTGCCTCTCTTTTTTTTCCTCTCTCCTCTCCTCTCCTCTCCTCTCCTCTCCTCTCCTCTCCTCTCCTCTCCTCTCCTCTCCTCTCCTCTCCTCTCCTCTCCTCTCCTCTCCTCTCCTCTCCTCTCCTCTCCTCTCCTCTCCTCTCCTCTCCTCTCCTCTCCTCTCCTCTCCTCTCCTCTCCTCTCCTCTCCTCTCCTCTCCTCTCCTCTCCTCTCCTCTCCTCTCCTCTCCTCTTTTTAAAATCATAATCATGATTTTATTGCTAGAAGATATAAAATTTCACAATTGTTTTTTCTTTGCTATAACTGTTATATTATGTCACACACTACAGACATTCTTACACTTTATGCATTCACAGTCACAGTTTATAAGCTCTTTCTTGTGAAAATTATTTCAATTTCTGAAGAAAGAACATTGTCACAAGAGAGGAAGGAAAGAGATGAATCAAGAGAACCAAAGGTATACAAGGAATAATACCCACAGAATGCCATCCATCATCTGGCATTGCTGCAGTATGGCAATGTCATGACAACTGTTGAGTAGCCATTTTGCTGCCAATGTGGGATTTTACTTTTCCAGTTGTCTGATACTTTCCAAGAAAAAATGGCAAGCCTAAACAAGCTGTTATAATAAGCAGCACTCACAACTATGAAATACTGGTGGTGTGTGCATAGTTTTCAAAGAATGCTTTGAAAAATGGCATCAATAACTGGAGATAAATTTACAATTTTTTCTTCCTCCAAAGGTCCTAGTATAAAAATGACAAGGCACTATCAAATATTAAAATATATTTTTTTTTTTCATCTGCAGAATTAACAGTTGGAAGTGACAAAGAAATTTAAGAGAGACAAATGTATCCTTAGAGAATTTAGTTTGAGTTTATTGGATCTACTCCAAGACTGATTTTTTTCTCACTGTGAAATGAAAAGAAGTAGCCATGTGCATAATGATGAGAGAAGTAATCACTAATTTCTGAAAGGAAATGTGTAAAGACATGAGGGGAAAGTGAGAATGGAGCAGATTGTAAGGGAAAAAATAGACAGATGTTGAATACAAGAGGTTTAATTCCTCAACACGTACATGTTTGCTCTATGCTGCTGGCCAGAGTAAATTACATAAAATGGGGACAATATGAAATATGGGACTTTTATGTTAACTTCACAATAGCCAATATAGCTTCACAATAGCCAATATTGCATTAAAAGGTTTAAAAAAAACAAACAAACTTCTGTTGAAACATCGCTCTACATTCATAATTTAATTATACTTATATATAGGTTATATAAGAAAATATACTTGCAATCCAATATCAGAAACAACATATTCTTAACTGCACAAGTCTTTTAAGAAACAATTATGACATTATGAAGTAAACTGAATTTTAAAACTTTAGCCATTAAACCATATAGCCATATGCTTCAGTTATACAAGCTTTGAAGTTTTTGTTTTGTTTTAATGACATGCACTACCATTTCACTTTGAGTATTTGTACAAATGTATTTGTCTAAGTAAGAATATGATAAATAAATGAATAAACAAATGATTCTAAATTATCACAATCAACTTGCAAATCTAAAATATTTTCATTTTTACTTTTATGTCTGTGTGTTTGCTTGTTTTTGTTAAATTCGGTTTTGAGCTGGATTCCTCCTGATTTTTGATAGGCAACTTGGAACAGAAGAAGGCTGTAAGAAGATGCTGTGCTTCAGGTAAAAAGACAATAAATTTTTCATGTATATTTGTCATTTTATCCCTTTGAAACAGTTTTCAATGCATGTTGAATAATGTTAGGACAGTGAGCCATGAATAACTTTTCTGCAATGGAGGTAGTTTTTCCTAACAATATGTTAGGTTTATTCTAACACAAAAGAAGAACAAGCAATTTTATTGTTTTTTATTCTCAGACATTTCACGGTGCTACAGAAATATTCGGGAGAGGGTGGTCACAAGATTATGTCCTTTCTTGATGGCAACATGAAGGAAGAACCACAGTAATTTCATAGATACCTCAACTCTAACCTACATTTCAGTTAACTGCAATACATAACTTTATTCAGACAGGCTGAAGATTAGGGAACAATACAAGATACCCAGACTGAGCTAGAGAAAAGGGAAAAGTAAACATCAGAGTTTCCTAACTAGCAGTAGGAAAAAAAATGGGATCACGGGACTTTCTATTAGGACACTGTGTTGGGATAGTGGCTAAGAAAATGTGTGAATAACCGTCTTCAGTACAGATTGCTGTAAACAGCTTTGAAAACAGAAACATTCGGCTACTTCTGATTGTGTGGAGACTGTGTAGCTTCTATGCCATATTTACAGATACAAGACAGAGAAGAGAAGCCTTCAAATATGAGCAGATTGAGTGAAAGGGTTGTTTTGTCTTAGCAATTTTGTGAAATGAAAGTTTGTTCCACAGGGCACAAAGTAATTAGCATCTTTCACAAGCAGGACCACTCTCTCTCTGTCTAGCACTATCCATCCATCATGTTTGTTATTGATTGTTCTTTCAGGGAAAGAATAGCAAAAGCAATTTAACGTCCTACCTTAAAATATCTTGGAGATAAACTGATGGCTTGATGGTATTAAATCATCATTTAGAACTAGATTCTTACAGAGATTCATTGGTTTAACAAGGCATACCCTTTATTCCTGAAAAAAAAACCAACACAAGTGGATGCAAATTTTTACTACTCTGAGTATGTCTTAAACACAAAACAGTATTCAGACTGTGTAACCTCAAACTGCCAATAGGCCAAAGATATCTTTATAGAGGATGATTCAGATGACTAAAGTTAGAAAATTCTCCTCTTAGGTTTCATATACTGCTTATTCATGGCATTCATTCCAATAAAAGGTAGAATGTTTATGCAATATGTTTATGCAGATATTGCATGGTCAATATACCTGGATTCAAAAGAATGTATTTCCACTGATGAAACAGCCATGTAAAAAGGAAGAGATTAAATTTGACAAATACTGCTTCAGTAATTCTACAGACTCAGAAAATTCTCAAAGGTTTAAACTATACTTTGTAGAATGGCTGAAAATAATTATGAATTTCTCATGGTTTGGTTTTGGGTCACCTGGCTTCTAATCGTGAAAAATAATTTTCCCATACTTTACAACATCAACGCAAATGACAAACAGCTAGATATCAAGGAGAAGTAAGATTTTATATGTTCAAACACAGCTTTCCATCACTAATATATGTGTGACTTTTGTTCTGCCCCCTTCATGTTAGAAAGTTGTCCATGTTGTTAGGAAGCAGTTTTCTCAAAGGCCTTTATCTTTGACCATTTGTTGTTGTTGTTTCAGTGGATAGAGAAAGTGGTTTTCTTTGGTTTCCCACCAGACAATGTCAAGAGAAACACTGAATGAGTGAGATCACTGCTGTTTTATGTTGCAAGCAGAATGATTTCAATTGACATGAAACAGAGAAAGAGGGTCAAGGGAGACTCTTCTAGGTGGACATTGAGAAAGAGGTTGTCTTTTTGGAAAGCTGCTTACATTCTTTGTAGCTTAAGCCTATAAAATTTGGCTGTGATGCTTTGATAAAATTTTGGCTGTGATGCAGTGATTCATAAGGTGGTTGTCTTATTTTACTCTGAAGAATTTTCTTTATCCCCCACTGCTGTAATTGATGTCATTACCTTCAGAAATAATAATATAGAAGTAGTTTTTGATAACAAATTTATTGGATAAAATTAAGTTACTGTGACACAAATGGCTACTGAAAGGAGGTAACAAAGTGCAAAGTGTTTATAGCATTTTATAAGCCCATCTAAAAATGATGGGTGCAGTTCTTAATTTCATGCTTCATATTTAAAACTAAAAAACAGCAACAACAACAACAACAGAAATAATTTATCATCTCATCATGTCCAGGTAGATGACATCAGTCGGTCTTCCCTTGTCAACTGATGCAGTCATTCCATCATAGAAGGCCACCAGATTGGTCAGGCATGATTTGCTCTTTGTGACGCCATGCTGGCTGTCTTGGATCACCCCCTTGTCTTGCATATACCTTAACATTGCTTCCAGGAGGATCAGTTCCATGATCATTGGAACAGAGGTGAGGCTTACTTGTCTGCAATTCCCTGGGTCCTCCTTTCTACTCTTTTTAAAAACGGCATTGATATTTCCACTTTTCCAGTCACCAGGGGCTTCACCTAACTATCAGGACTTTTCAAATATGATGGAGAGCACCTTAACAACTCCATCAGCCAATTCCCTCAGGATCCTGGGATGCATATTATTGGATCCCATATATTTGAACCTGTTTTTAATTTTCATCAGGTGGTCTCAAACCTGTTAATGGCTTACTGTGGAAGGCACTTTGCTCCCCCAGCCTTGGCCTTTTTAGGGAAATGAGAGGCAGGTGAAGCCTGACTGCCAGTGAAGACAGAGGCAAAGAAGTTGTTAAATACCTAAAACTTTTCTATGTCTGTCATTACCAGACATAATCTGTTATCATTTGTTTATGCTTGTAAAAAAAAAGTGAAAATTCTAGGAGAATTATCCACAGATTCTCATTCATTTTCAGAGACTGTATGAAAGCAATATGTCATCATTTTTGTATGGAGGCATCAATTTCATGCTACATGAAGTCAGTTGTAATAAATGTGAATCCATATGTGAATCTCTACCCTCCTGATACAGACCAAGGTCTAATTTTTATATTTCTTAACTTCCTGTTATTCAGTGAGCTTTAGAACCGTGGAATTCACATTGTTCAGCTTAGTTGATCTGAAGAAAATTAATTTTATATTTCTATCTAATCAGAACATGATCCATGTTCAAACAAGTTCATGATTTAAATAAATAACCTGAAATAGATATTGCATAATAAATTTGAGAAAGATCAGTGTTATAAATGAAATTGATTTGTTCAAGGTTTCAGTTTTAAGGGACTGAAGCAGTCTACACGATTAGTATATTTTTTGAAATCTTTTTAAGAACCAGTAAACTGAAGTTCCCCAGGGAAAGATAAATCAAATAGTGAGCTGACAAATGCTACAAATATTGGCTTTATGCAGTCTATATAGTGTTTCCTCAATATTCAAACTGAACCTGCTTATCTGCTAAAATATACTCTCATTATTCTGTTTCTCTCAGGAATTATAATTTTTACAGAGAAATTTTGCCATCTGTTTAATCATATTTAATTCATGTAACAGAGACAGTGGAATAGAGTAATACCTTCTGCTTCCTGCCATGAAAATGCTATCCCTCTTCATTGGGATATTCAGAAAAGAGGTCATGAACAGGGCAGAGAGGAAACCATTAAGTTCTGAGTTAAGAAACAGGTTTCAAGAACCTTATATGTTCATGCCAAAAGTAAGTAAGGAATACCAATATTTCTCCTACGGTCCTGGGATTTAAAAGAGAATTACATTGCAAAAACCTAATGTAAATCAGGCTTCATACACATTACTGTAATGGAGAAATACTAGATTACTCCAGCTGAGGACATGTTCCACAAATGAATGTGGCATGCGAAACACAAATCAGTTTTCCATCTCCTCTTAAATTCTAGAAGCTTGAGAGCATTTCAGAAATCAATCTATGATTGACTCCTTCTCTCTGGAGTTACTGATTTCCCATCAGGGGAACACTGAACTGAAATAGGTGAAAAGGATGTAATGTTGTTCTCCTGACTTATGGTTTTGCCATTAAATAAAATAGAAACCAGCATGGGATCATTTCCATGCTGCTGTTTTCAGCATGCTCCCAGTGACACATAACATGTTCCAAGGCAATGCTCTGACCCCTGGAGGAGCCAGAGCTGGGGGAGAAAGAACACAGCTGAGAGGGAGAGTGTGGGCACCTGTCTGCAAGTGATGCCAATTCATATGGTCTCAAGACCCTGCACAAGTGGCCCCTGTCATATTTGATTTAAAGAGATGTTGACTTTTTCACTATTTATCTGTCACCAAGAGGGTTTATAAATAAAAGATGCTGTGCAACACATCTGCATGCTCACCATGTGACTGCAGGCTACCCAAGCCAGCAGAAAACCATAATCAGGCTTATTATGGTGTGTGTTAAGCTAGAAGCCATGCTTAGGAAAGCAGAGGTCCTCAGCTCTGGAAAGTAGGTTAGGCTGTGCCCAAGGTCCAACTTCACAGTATCTGTTCATGTAAATGATGATAACCTTGGTCCTGAAATATTGCCAATCTGTCCCCTAGATATACTTTTGTCCTCAACCAGTTTGCCAGATTTTCTGGAGGATGTGCTATTTAGAGAGCTTTGCTGCCTGCTGGGAGCTTGAATCAAAGATATCTTAAAAATTCCTAAGTCTTGTCCACACATCTGATTATTTCACGTACTGCTCTTCCATGTGGGCACCAATGATACCAAAGACAACTTGGAAACCATTAGAAGGGATTCAAGAGAGATTCAAGGAGATTCAAGAGATAGATTCAAGGAGATTATGATCAAGGCCCTGGGAGCCCAGGTTGTTTTCTCCTCAATCCTACCAGTAAAGGATGAGAGGAAGAATAGACAGATTCTCCAAGTAAACAACTGGCTGCATTGCTGGTGTTGGTAACAGGGCTTTGGTTTCTATAAGCATGGGACCCTATCTGAAGATTGACAACTAATTGGCAGAGATGGGATCCACCTTATTAAATAGGGTGCACATGTCTTTGCTGGCAGAATAGCTAACCTGGTAAGGAGAACTTTAAACTAGGAGAAATAGGGGAAGTGGAAAGTTATAGAGACAACCAAGAGAGCAAAATAAGCCTCCAGCAAGTGCATGCAGCCAAGGAACTACCTGCAAGGCATGACTAGGGCGTATCCTCTTACTACCCAGAGCAAGAGGACAAACCAAGACCTGCAGACAAAATATTCTACAAACAGCTGGGAGAAGTATCTCAATTGTTAGCCCTTGTTCTCATAAGGGACTTCAAATTACCAGATGCTTGAAATGTAACACAGCAGAGAGGAAACAGTCCATGAGGTTCTTGAAGTGTGTGGAAGATACCTTCCTGACACAGCTGATGAGTGAGTCAGCTAGGAAAGGCGCACCACTGCACCTTTTTCTTCTAAATAGAGAAGGACTTGTAGGTGATGTGAAGGTTGGAGGCTGTCTTGGGCACAGTGATCATGCATTAATAGAGTTTCTGATTCTTGGAGAAGTAAGGAGACGGGTTAGCAGAACTGCCACCCTGGACTTTCGGAGGGCAGACTTCAGCCTGTTAAGGAGACTGGTTGGAGGAATCCCTTCAGAGGCAATCCTGAAGAGCAAAGGAGTCCAGGAAGGCTGGGTACTCTTCAAGAAGGAAATTGTAAAGGCGCAGGTGCAGACCATCCACATATGCTGAAAGACGAGTCAATGTAGGAGAAGAAGACTGTCTTGGCTCAACAAAGAGCTGTGGCTAATGCTCAGGAAGAAAAAGAGAGTTTATGACCTTTGGAAGAAGAGGTGGTCCACTCAGGAGGACTACAAAAATGTTATGAGGCTGTGCAGGGACAAAATTAGAAGGGCCAAAGCCCTTCTTGAGCCCAAATTGAGCTCAGTCTGTCTATTGCTGTGAAAGACAATTAAAATGTTTTTATAAATTCATAACAAGAAAAGAAAGACTAAGGAGAATCTCCATCCTTTACTGGATTTTGGTGTAAACATAGTGCCAAGAGATGAGGAAAATGCTGAGGTATCTAATGCTTTCTGTGCCTCAGTCTTTAACAGCAAGACCAGTTGTTTTCTAGGTACTCAACACCCTGAGATGGTAAATAAGGTCAGGGAACAGAATGAAGTCCTCCTAAACCGTGAGGAAATGTTTAGTGACCTGATGGACCACTTAGATGTACACATGTCTATGGAGCCAGATAGAATCCACTGAAGGGTACAGAAGGAGCTGACAGAAGTGCTTATCAAGCTGTTTTCCATCATTTATCAGTAGTCCCTACTATCAGGGCAGGTCCCTGTTGACTGGTGGCTAGCAAATGTGACACCCATCTACAAGAACAGACTGAAGGAGGATCCAGGAAATTAAAGCCTGGCAGTCTGACCTTGGTGCTAGGGAAGCTCATGACGCAGATTATCTTGAGTGCCATCATGCAGTACTTACAGGACAACCAGGTGATCAGGCTCAGTTGGCATGGGTATATAAAAAGCAGGTCCTGCTTGACAAACCTGATCCCCTTCTATGACAAGGTGACACATTCAGTGGACAAGGGAAAGGCTGTGGATGTGGTCTACCTAGACTTCAGTAAGGCTTTTGATAGTTTCCCAGAGCATTCTCCTGAAGAAGCTGGCTGTTCAAGGCTTGGATGGGTATATGCTTTGTTGTATTAAAAACTGTATGGGTGGCCAGGCCCAAAGAGTCATGGTGAATGAAGTTAAATCCATCTGGAGGCCAATCACAAGTGATGTCCCTGACGGCTCAGTATTGGGGCTAGTTCTCTTCAATATCCTTATCAATGAGGCACAAAAACTCCATGCAGTGCTAGAGGCTGGGGGAAGAGTGGCTGGATAGCTGCCTGGTAGAAAGAGACCTGGGGGTATTGGTCAATAGGTGGCTGAATATGAGTCAGCAGAGTGCTAAGGTGGCTGAGAAGGACAACAACATGCCAGCTTGTATCAGAAATAATGTGGCCAGCAGGACTAAGGAAGTGATCGTACCTTTGTACTCAGCTCTGGTGAGGCCGCACCTTGAATACTGTGTTCAGTTTTGGGCCCCTCACTATAAGAAGGACATTGAGGTGTTGGAGCATGTCCAAAGAAGGACAATAAAACTGATGAAGATTCTAGAAAACAAGTCTTATGAGGAGCGGCTGAGGGAACTGAGGTAGTTTAGCCTGAAGGAGGCTGAGGGGAGACCTTATCATGCTCTACAATTTCCATAACGGAAGCTAAAGAGAGGTGGGGATGGGGCTCTTCTCCCAAACACCAAGTGATAAGATGAGGGGAAATGGCCTCAAGTTGCACCAGGGGAAGTCAAGGTTGGATATTAGGAGAAATTTATTTACTGAAAGAGTTGTGTGACACTGGAATAGATTGCCCAGGAAAATGGTTGAGTCGCCATCTCTGGAGGTTTTCAATAAATGTGTAAATTTGGAAGTTTGTAGCATGGTTTAGTGCTGGACTTCTGTACTAGGTGAAAGGTTGGACTAGATGATCTTAGAGGTCTTTTTCAACCTGAATTATTCTATGATTCTCTCTATATAAAATCCTCCTGGGAAATTGGCACACTGAATACCTCTTTGAAGGGTCTCTGTTATGATGCATGTACCATGGGAAATAAACAGGAAGAATTAGAGATCTGTGCATAGTTGCAGGGCTTTGATCTCATTGGAATTACAGAGACATGGTGGGATAGCACATATGACTGGTATGTTGTGAATAGCTACATACCTTTAAGTGGAGCTGCCCTTTTAAGTGAGAGAACACCTGGAGTATATGGAGCTCTGCTTCGGAGTGTGGTTGAGAGCTTATGGGTAAGGATTAAAGGACAGACTAACAAGGGTTATGGTGTTGTGGATGTTAGCTTCGGGCTGCCTGATCAGGAGGAGGAAATAGATGAGACCTTTTACAGACAGCTGGAAGTAGCCTCAGACTCATAGGCCCTGGTTATCTTAAGGGACCACAACCACCCTGACATCTGCTGGAGGAGCAACGCAGCAAGGCACAAAAACAATCCACAAGGTTCTGGAAAACACTAACGTTAAGTTTCTGACATAGGTGTTGGAGGAGCCAATGAAGAAAGGTGCGCTGCTGGACCTTGTACTAACAAACAGAGAAGGACCGGTTGGGTCTGTGAAGGTTGGGGACAGTATTAGTTACAATGACTACATGATCATGGAGTTCAGGATCTTGTGAAAAGGAAGCAAGCCAATAAGTATGATCAAAACCCTGCATGACAGTAGAGCTAAATTTGGCCTCTTCAGGAATCTTCTTGGAAGAATCCCCTGGGAATGGGCCCTAGAAGGAAGAGGATTCCAAGAGAACTGGTTAATATTCAAGGGTCACTTCCTCCAGGAAGAACAGCTCATCCTTATGAGCAAGAAATTGAGCACAGGGGACAAAAAAATGGATGAACAGGGAACTCCTGACAAAACTCATACATAAGCAAGAGGTGTACAGGAGTTGGAAGTAGGGACAGGCCACTTTGCATGAATATAAGGACCCTGTCAGAGTATGCAGAAATGTCATGAAGAAGACCAGGGCCCATTTGGAATTAAATCTGGCTGTGTCTGTCAAGGACAACAAGAAAGACTTCTTTGAATACATAAATATCAAAGCTAAACTATGGAAAATGTGGGCCTGCTACTGAATGGGGTAATGATCCTGAAGACGGAGGATGCAGAGAAGGCATAGATACTGGATGCCTTTTTTGCTTCAGTCCGCACTGCCTAGGCCGGCTCTCAGGAATCCCTGACCCAGGAGACTGGGGAGAAAGCCTGGAGAAAGGAAGATTTTCTTTTTGTTGAGGAGGATCAGGGTAGAAATCATTTAGGCAGCCCTGGCATCCACAGCTCCATGGGCCCTGATGGGATGCACCCACAAATTCTGAGGAAGTGGACAGACATCACTGCTAGTCCACTCTTGGTAATCTTTGAAAGGTCATGCCTATCAGGATACGTGCCTGAGCACTGGAAGAAAGCGATTGTCACCTCAGTCTTCAAAAAGGGCAAGAAGGAAGACTCAGGGGACTATGGGCCAGTCAGCTTCACCCAAATCCCTGGAAAAGTGATGAAACAGCTCATACTGGAGGCCATCTCTAAGCCTGTGGAAGACAAGAAGGTGATAAGTAGTCAGCATGGATTCACCAAAGTGAAAATTATACCTAGCCAACCAGATGGCCTTCTATGGAGGGAGAACTAGTTGGATAGATGAAGGAAGAGCAGTGGATGTTGTATATCTGGACTTCACTAATGCTTTTGACACTGTCTTCTGTGATATTCTCATAGGCAAACTAACAAAGCTGGATGAATGGATCGTGAGGTGGATTGAGAACTGGCTGGATGGCAGATTTCAGAGGGTTGTGATCAGTGGCATAGAGTCTAGTTGGATATTCATAGCTAGCAATGTCCCCCAGGGGTCAATACTGGCTCCAGTATTGTTTAATTTATTCATCAATGATGTGGATGAAGGAATAGAGTGCCTCCACAGCATGTTTGTTGATGATACAAAACTGGGAGGAGTGGCTAATACCCCAGAGAGCTGTGCTGCCATTCAGAAGCATATCAACAGGCTGGAGAGATGGGCAGAGAGGAACATCTTGAAATTCAACAAAGGCAAGAGCAGGGTCCTGTACATGTGGAGGAATAACCCTATGCACCAGTACAGACTGGGGGCTGACCTGCTGGAAAGTAGCTCTTTGGAGAAGGACCTGGGGGTCTCGGTAGACAACAAGTTGGCTATGAGTCAGCAGTGTGCCCTTGTGGCCAAGAAGACCAATGTTATACAGAGCTGCATTAGGAAGAGCATTGCCAGAAGATTGAGGGAGATAATACTCATTGTCTGTTGAGCCCTGATGAGGCCTCACCTAGAGTACTATGTACTATTCTGGGCTCCCCAGTACAAGAGACCTTTCAAATACCCCTACTATGGTAAATATGAGACTAAATAATCCTACACATAATACAAGTATTATTTCATTATGAAGAGAAAAATAGAAGGAATTTTTTAGGGCTAAAAAAAAATAAAGCCAAATGTTCAGATTTGATTTGGAGAAACTTATGAATAATTAAATAAATTCAAGTGAAAGAACACTTCTTAGCTGCAGAGCTAGCTGAAAAGGATTCAGTAGATGACAAATTAGAATATTTCATATGTTATATAGTGAAGGGATGCAAGACATGGACTCCTGATCGCTCTTGAACAGGAGACATTTATTGCCCTTTTTCACTACTACATATACTTTCCCTGTAGCCCCATATGCTGTCCAAGCACTTGAATCTGTCATACAATTGGTTAGAGACCTTCAGACGCGTGCCTTGAGCCAGCCAGCAATTGGCCACTGCCCAAAGGTCATCTTTAACACTGTAGCCAATTTACTTTATCTCAGCCTTGCTCAAGTTTTTGTTTCTACCACTTGTTTCCTCATTATCTCTTATTCAGAGACATGTGAAACAGCATGGAGCCACAAGCAAATTCCTTTCCCACAATATAGAATGCTTTGATAGGTTCAAAAAACAACTACAGTGCCATCTGATTTTGTTTGTTTGTTTGTGTGTTTGTTTCAGCCAGTTTATATATTGGGTAGTAAGTAGAGAAAATGTTTCTATTTAGTTTTTGTTACTGCAAATGTGATGCTTCTAAGTTCATTAGGAACCAAAAATAAAAAATTGATTGAATCTCCAACTGGACCTTGATATCAGACATATGTAGAAGGTCATTATTCAGCAATGTTTCAAATCAATGGAAATAATTATCACTATTGTCTGTGACCCACACCAAACAGGTTCTCTGGGTTTGAGAATGAGCTCTGAAATACCATAGCATGTTATTTTCTTGAAAAAAGAGAACAATTCTTGATCGAGATATAAAAAGATTTTAAAACATACTGTAAGGACTGATAAAAGACATAAATGTATTCTGAAAAATAGTAACATCTTCTTACGCATACAGATTTTCAAGTATTATAATATCACTGTAAGGAGTGAATAGGAGCTTCCAAAGAAAGCTGGAAGAAAATAATTATTTACAGTAATTTGTATCAGCTATGATCCTAGAACCAAAAACATTTCTTTTCTCTTTCCTTGAACTTTGAGGAAATTACTTATGATGATTTAGGACTAAAGATCTTGGTCATTTCTTGAAAATTCTCTCTGGAGTGCTGTTAATAAAAATAAATAAATAAAAACAAAGTTTGTTTTAACCAACTGGATTTTTTAAAGAGCTATCAATGTTTTCCTTATATTGCAGTTCTTTGTTGGTCATGTTCCAAACCTTGATAGGTCATATCTTTGTGTTTTGTTTTGATTTGTTTTGTTTTGATATGTCAGTTTGATTCAAATGTAAGTTTCACAAGGTATAGACTTAGCAACTCTACTTTCACAGTGAATTAAAACATTTAAAAGTAAGTAAAATTCTTCAATGACAATTTGCACTTTCTGTGAACACATTAATAAAGATAAATATGACTAATAAATTATTTCCAGGAGGAATACCTTTACGACTTTAAAGTCAATTAATTTAAACTGTTCAGCCAACTTTAGGCAACTTTAATTACATAGTACTGAGTCAGACATCTGTTATGTAACTAGTTTGCTAGTATTGATTTGGGCTTGAGATATATTCTTGCTGACTCTATTACACCCCCAGTATATGCGATTTTTGATAATGTCTAATTTCTGTAGCTTTCTGCATCCACAATTCCAACTTTATTTCCTCAATTCCCACTGTTTTCAAAGGTTAACTTTGTTATTTTATTTATTTATTTATTTATTTATTAATACTGGGTTGAGACTGCCATTTATATCTTTCTGGAAGAGAATTAACTCCTATCAATCCCTAAGTAAGACTTGTTGCAAAAGTTGCTAAATACCCAGAAAGAGTTCTAACTGCTGGAAACTAAGGCAGGTCCAATACTGAATGGAAGTCCTCTTGCAGGAAACTATGTGGTCCAGGTATGTGGGGACTGTAATTCACCTGTATTTCTGTAAGATTTACCCATGAGCTTAGGTATCTGGAATGATGATGCTTCCCTAAAAAGGTGCTTAAATAGCTAGAAAAACATGCTACGTCGATTCCATGAAAAGATGTCTAGGGTTTTCAAATTCATAGTTCTCACAGAAACAAGAACAACAATAAAATAATTTCATAGCACATTATATTTTTTCCTTCAACCCATGTTCTATTAATGTTCTGCAGGTGTTAAACACCTCTCTTTTACTGTATCATGTTTCATAGGTCCTATAAATAAATAAAACAGGGTCAGACTTGTGTTGATATCACAATTGTTGTCTGTAATTCAATATCAATTATTGTCTGTTATGTTAGCATGCTAAGTCATTGGCATGGTGCTTCATACAGCCCTGGCTAGGATCAGCATTCATTCTGCCATGCATTTCCCAAAGAGCTTGTCACAAATAGCGCATGACAAGGACCATTCCACATAAGCAGTTACGATGTTGCCCTCTTTTTGGAGGCACGTGGTTGTGAGATAGCTCATTCTGGTGTCAGAGCCAGTGAATAGTTCTTGACATCTTTTATTTACCACTGTATTCTTAGCCCCAGGGACTACCAATGCTTGGAGAGAAGAGATTTGTTGACTCCTCATACGCTAATAATGAAAGTGTAACTGTGGTTTTGCAGATGTTTTACAGGCAGCAAAATTTCCAGTATCTATGTCATATCCTATTATTTTTGACACAATTGTTTGTGAATATGTTACAGATCTAGCAATTGAAAATGAAATGTGATTATAGCTACAGAAGTGGTACCACTTAAAGATAATTTGGGAAAAAAATGAGTTCTGATGATTTTTGTAAAGCTTGCAAACTGCAGTCCTCTAACAAATGAGATGATGTATTAGGCTTATGTGGCAAGGTTGTCGTAGCTGGTGGACTGCAGGCATGGCCTCTCTGAGAAGAGCCTAGAACCTGCCCCCTGATAAGGGACAACTCCAACCAAAGGGACTCACTGTTGGCCAGAGCTGAGACAGTGAATGATATTGGTTATGCTTCTGTGAGAGCAGATTTAAGAAAGGGAAAAAAACTGCTGTGCAACAGCAGCTGGGAGAGAGAGGAGTGAGAAACAATACTGCAGACACCAAGGTCAGTGAGTAAGGAGGGAGAGGAGGTGCTCCAGTAACAGAGCAGAAGTTCACATGCAGCCTGTTGAGAGGAGCCCATGCTAAAACAGGTGAGCTGGTAGGAGCTGCTGCCCATGGAGAACCCAGGTTGGAACAATCTGTTCCTGAAGGAGGAGTACCGCCCCATGGTACTGACCCCTGTGGGAGCAGTTCTTGAAAAGCTGCTGACTGTGGGAAACCCACTCAGGATCAGTTCAGGAAAGACTGCATCCCATGGGAGGGACCCCATGTAGAGCAGAGACAGAGAGTGATCATGAAAGAGCAGCAGAGACAAAATATTAAGGACTGATCAGAACTCCAATTCCTCTTTCCCCTGCACTTCTTAGTGGGAGGAGGTAAAAGAGGGGGAATGGGTGAAGGTGTTTTTGATTTGCTTTTAGTTCTTACTTCTCTAGTTTGTTAGCAATATGTAATAAATTAAAATAATCTCACTGTGCTGAGTTTATTTTGCTCATTATTGTGTGATCTCCATGTCCTTATATCAAACCTTGAGTCCTTTTTCATCCTATTTTCTCCCCCTGTTCTGTTGAAGAAGGGGAATGAGAGAGCAGTGTGGTTCACATTAGCTAGGTTCATGTGAAACCACTGTAAGTGAATGTATTATTGTAAAAGTAAGAAGGAGCATTGTATGAAAAGGTTGATTAAACACAAGGGTAAAAATTAATTTAAATTGTGAATTGAGCAGTACACTGCTCTCAAAAAGGAAGGATATTTACTTGTATTAAAGATGTATTAAAATATAGTGAAATAATCTAATTTATTCCATTGTGATAAATTCCTGCCTCTCAATGAAGAAAGAAACACTGTGCCAAAAAGCAGATTAATTTATCATTTAAAGAGGGGATTATATGAATTATTACCAGGTTTGGCCAGAAAAACAGAATTCTAATTCATTAAAAATTGTAAGAGTTTAGAAAACAATTTATTTTCTGAGGAATGCAGGGAACAGAAGGATGTCTGAAAAAAAGGCCCATACTGAGAGTATAGCTGATAGCTTGGTGTCTATTGCTGTCATCTACCTTGTGCATGGCTGAGGTCCAACACCTATTATGTAGGTAACATGCAGAACATTTCAATGAATATGTATTTGTTGAACAACTCCCAGAGAGCACCGTTTTAGCTGTTGTTCCCAATTAGAGATCAATTATCCTGCTGTTGCCTAAGAAGCTAAATGTCAATTTGCTGTGGGGCAAGATAGAGTAGAAGATAATTCACACCTGTAGAATGAAGTTAAGCACAGAAGTTAAAATCATTTAGGCAAATCTTTCTTATGGTCAGCCCTAAACTGTTTTTAGTGAAAGAATTCAGGTCTCTGTGTTTCTAGTCACTTGAAAACATGTTTGAATGATATATATTTGAATACTATGACAACATTTGTTAATTGAGAGAATCAGTGTTGTAGAGTTAGTCAAGTTATGTTAGCCAGTATTACTTCAAAAAATAGACATATCATATGATAGGTCTCTTTATGAACTGAGAAATTCTACAAAAATTGAGTCCTTTCTGTGATTGTGAATGGCAGAAAGTGTCTTTTGTCTCTATAAAAAGGAAGAATTTCTCCAGGGTGTGTGGTGCAGCCAGGACATTGGTGTGGCACAACGCTCCATTTCCTTGCCAGCACCACTTGACAGTGACAACAACTGCAAATTGAGCTGGTGGCAGCAGAGCCAACTGTTTCCTCTGTTTGATGATTCATCCTCATCTGAAATTCAAGGATGTTTCATATGTTAAGAAAAGCTTTTTCATAGAGTCTACAAATTCAAACAATTTCCTTATATCCCAAAGGATGCAGAATTTCAGGGACTATGCTCACATGCCCCAATTAGTTACAGGTTTTCAGTACCACTTTCCCCTTGCTCTGGTATAATTTACTATTATCATTAATTCTGCAACTTTAGATACAATATTTCTTGGAGGAAATACCTTAGAGAAGAAGTATGTTGGAACAATGTGACTGGTAGTTGCATTATATTATTGCAATTGGAACACACTCTTGCTGTATGAAACCCAGTTGATGGATAGCTGAATTCGATCATTTTCTATCAGTCTTAATACATCAGGCTAAACTGACACAAAGGACTCCAGAATACCTTGGGGTTCATGTTCCCATTCCCCATTCTAACACTGTGCACTTAGATTTTAATTTAAATCATTTTCAAATTCATAAATAACATCTTAAAAGTCAGAAATCATGGCATCACTCACTTCATCACTTGTGATGATGAAGTCATGTTATCATGACCTCATAACAAATGTTAAGGACTTTGTTCTAGTGCTGAAGATAAAACTTTTATATTCAATTTATGATCATATGCTATTATGATGCCATTGTACTGTGGCCTATATAGTTGATTTCTCAAACATCCATTATGCTTCTGCTGTTTAATATCTTCATCAGTGACATAGACAATGGGACTGACTGCACCCTCTGCAAGTTTGCAGATGACACCAAGCTAAGTGGTTCAGTTGATACAACAGAAGGAAGGGATGCCATCCAAAGGGACCTGGACAAGCTTGAGAAGTGGGCCCACATGAACCTTATGAGGTTCAACAAGTGCAAGGTGCTACGCTGGGGTCAGGACAATCCTGGACATGAGTACAGACTAAGAGAAGAACTCACTGAGAGCAGTCCTGTACAGAAGGACTTGGAGGTTCTGGTGGATGCAAAACTTGACATGAGCCACCAGTATGTGCTTGCAGCCCAGAAGGTCAGCTGTGTCCTGGGCTGCATCAACAGAAGATTGGCCAGCAGGTTGAGGGAGGTGATTTTCTCCTTGTGCTCTGCCCTTGTGAGACACCACTTGGAGTCCTGCATCTAGGTCTGGGGTCCCCAGCACAAGAATGATGTGGATCTGTTAGAGGGGGCCCAGAGGAGGGCTGCAAAAATGACCAGAGGGCTGGAGTACCTCTTCTATGAAGAAAGACTGAGAGAGCTGGGATTGTTCAGACTGAAGAGAAGGCTGAAGGGAGATCTCACTGAAGCCTTTCAGTACTTAAATAGGTCTTATAAAAAGGATGGAAAACAACTTTTTACTCACGTAGATAATGATAGGACAAACTGGAATGGTTTAAAACTAAAAGAGGGGAGATTGAGATTAGATATTAGGATGGAATTCTTTACTCTGAGGGTGGTGAAGCACTGGCACAGGTTGCCCAGAGAAGTTGTGGGTGCCCCATTCCTGGATGTGCTCAAGGTCAGGCTGGATGGGGCTTTGAGCAACCTGGTCTAGTGGGAGGTGTCCCTGCCCATGGTAGGGGGATTGAAACTAGATGATCTGTGAAGTCCCTTCCAACTCAAGCCAACCTATGATTCTATGATTTGCTTAGGCTTTTTTCAGTATGAAGAAAAAAGACAAGCTATTCTAATCATAGAATCACAGAATCATTAAGGTTGGAAGAGACCTTCAAGGTCATCTGGTCCAACCATGACCCTACTACCAATGCCACCCACAAAACCATGTCCCTAAGCACCAGGTTCAACCTTTCCTTGAATACCCTCAGGAACTGTGACTCCACCACCTCTCTGGGTAACCCATTCCAATGCCTGACTACTCTTTCTGAGAAGACTTGTCTCCTCATTTCCAACCTAAACCTCCTCTGGTGCAACTTGAGACCATTCTCTCCCCTCTAGCTACCTGTGAGAAGAGGCCAACCCCCAGCTCCCCACACCTTCCCTGCAGGTAGCTGTACAGAGCAATAAGGCATCCCTTGAGCCTCCAGATTAAACAATCCCAGTTCCCTCTGCCGCTCCTCACAGGACTTGTGTTCCAGGTGCTTCACCAGCTTCGTAGCCCTTCTCTGGACAAGTTCCAGGGCCTCAATGTCCTTCTTGTAGTGAGGGGCCCAAAACTGAACACAGCACTCAAGGTGTGGCCTCACTAGAGCTGAGTACAGGGGGATGATCGCATCCTGCTGGCTACACTATTCCTGATACAAGACAAGATGCCGTTGGCCTTCTTGGCCACGTGGTCACACTGCCTGTTCATGTTCTGGAGAGCATTAATCAGCACCCTGAAATCAGTTGAAAGGTTCTTCATTCTTATATCCTTCTTAGTAGCCCTTGACTGTAAATTTACAATTTGAATCCAATTTTCCTGAACATTGACCAACCCCATTTTACATATTTCAGATCTGATATCATCCAGTGCCATCATTGCTATTTTCTTTATGAAGAGCAAAGAGCTTCTGAAGTGAGCTTCTCTTACTCAGAAAAAACTCTCAAAGCCTAAAATATAAATAGCATAATTTTATTTTTCCTTTTCTTATGTACATTTTCTTCATTTCAAATGTTAATAACCAATAATTATTTTTTCCAATCTCAGCATAAGCAGTCATTCATTGCCCTTTTCTTATTATGATCAATTACCTTCTGAAATGGCATTGCCTGGAAAATCTATTCATGATTAAAGCAAGTATCTGGATCACATCTTCACTGCAGCATACTAGTATTTGTTGAACATATGGAGAACATCCCTTGAAATCAGTGAGAGAAGAGAAGAGAAGAGAAGAGAAGAGAAGAGAAGAGAAGAGAAGAGAAGAGAAGAGAAGAGAAGAGAAGAGAAGAGAAGAGAAGAGAAGAGAAGAGAAGAGAAGAGAAGAGAAGAGAAGAGAAGAGAAGAGAAGAGAAGAGAAGAGAAGAGAAGAGAAGAGAAGAGAAGAGAAGAGAAGAGAAGAGAAGAGAAGAGAAGAGAAGAGAAGAGAAGAGAAGAGAAGAGAAGAGAAGAGAAGAGAAGAGAAGAGAAGAGAAGAGAAGAGAAGAGAAGAGAAGAGAAGAGAAGAGAAGAGAAGAGAAGAGAAGAGAAGAGAAGAGAAGAGAAGAGAAGAGAAGAGAAGAGAAGAGAAGAGAAGAGAAGAGAAGAGAAGAGAAGAGAAGAGAAGAGAAGAGAAGAGAAGAGAAGAGAAGAGAAGAGAAGAGAAGAGAAAAGCTTGTGTGTCAGCTACCAGAGAGCAGAGAAAGAGCATTTCTTCATCATGCACTCCTAGCATAACCTAAGAGACAACCGCTGGGATTAGGTCACCATTTGCAAACATAAAAGAAGATTAGGAACCTAAAGTGGGAGTCAAACTTTCTGTTTTAACATGCTGTCTCCAGCAGCGGCCAAATGCAGGTGCTCAGGGAGGGCCTTAAGAACAGTTAAAGTCTGCTGGATGATCCCAGCCTCCAACTCCAGCAGCTTGGGTAATTCCTACTCAAAAAAAAAAAGGTGATTCTTATGTAATTAATAATATTTAGTATTTTCCATTCAAAACATGACCAACCTCCACTTAAATCTAAGCAAATTTTAACTGTAGACACACTGTCTTCATAAAGACTTTCATGGCTTATTTACCAATTATAGAAATAAATGTTTATTTTTCTATGGTAGTATGTAAATTCCATGACAAACTAAGAGATTACAGTTGCTGAAGAAGGCCTAGAAGGAGTATTAGTGGGAGAAGAAATGCTGTTAGATTTAACTATAAAATAGAACTCTCAAAAATACAAGTTTTTCAATTATATGGATATAATGTATGAGAGAAACATATTGCAGAGTAAATAGAGCAAGTTCACATTATCTCTGTGAAACAGAACCTGTATATACTCACGTGTCCGACTTGATGGCTGAACATTTCTGGTGCTTAATATATTCATGCTATTTCCTATGTGACACTTACAGTTTTTACATGGACAATAAATTCAAATGTAAATAAAAATATGATGTATACATTAAGATTAACTTGAGATGCATTATTTCTATGTATTCTTTTGTGAAATGCAAAGAAAACACAAAGAAACATAAAGAAAATGGATACATTTAAATGTAAATGTATAAGTGATAATATTCAGATATTTAAAATAAAATAACTTTTCCTCTTTAAATATATTTATATATGTATATTTTAAATGAATGAAAGGTGTATTCTTCATGCCACCCTGATAGAATTAGGGAAATTGACTGAGAAACAGAGTTGTTTGCCTGCTGCTGTATAAAACAAACAAACAAACAACAACAACCACAAGAGACAAGCAAGGAAAAAAAACATTGACTTCCATTTCAGACTCAGTCTTCACAGGACCAGATGTGAACCTCTTTCCTTAGCCATGTACATTCTAAATTACTTTTTCCCAAAGCTAAGCTGTGGATCAGATTAATTCAAGTACACCTTTTGCTTTAGAAGATAGCAATTTAGATAATGGGGAAGGAAGAATGAACTGCCAAAATTTCTGTGTTGGTATACACTGACACTTTTTCTTGGTCCTTAGTGGAAATATGAAATGCACAGAAATAATGCGTGTTGTTTCTATATATGTCTTGTATGTACTTCTTCAGCTTATTTATTTTAGTTTATTTATGTGTCTTTTTGAAGGCTTTAAGTCCTTTGTCCCTTTTCTTTAATGTTAGCCTTGCTGACGAAGGTCTGTTTGATAGTCTCTTGCATCTTCACTCACTGTCTTGGTGAAGTCTCCAACAACATACGAAGAACTTTGTTTGGTCCCAGATCTTAAGCTCATTTTCTTCTCTCTCTTTAACCTGAAATGAAATTGTTAAAAAAAAAAAAAAAAAAAAAAATTGTGACTAAGTGGAAAAGCCAGTTTAAATTTAAAACAACTGCAGATCAAATTTCTTCTAAGAAAAAGTTTCAGTAGAAGACCAGCAGAATTTAGATGATACAGAATCTTTCTGTCTATTGTTAACTTTATACTATACACTGGGTACTTTTTCAACAGATTCTTTAATAAAGAAGAAAAAGCACAGGGTTTCAGAGCAATTACTTAGAATTGTCTTTCAATGTGAAGCAGGCTGCACTTGCTTGCTTTGCTTCTGATGACTAGGAGTCATTATTTATTGATTGACAGTTCTGAACTGCAGTGCCATTGTTATTAAAGATACGTTTAAAACAGTCACATCTAATTCTTGAGTCTTTTTTTTTTTTTCTTTTTATTGGAAGAATCAAATGTGCAGAACAGTGAAAAACACAAAGTCCATCATAAAAGCCTTCTATTAAACAAATAGCAGTAGGGAGAGATTATTTACAAAAACATAATCATTATAAAGAACACTGTTAAAAGATAGCCATGCTGAAATATATATTAGTTTTTGCAAATCTTGTTTTGATAAATCCCATTCTCAATAACAATGTGCATCAGAACAGGAACATCCACTCAGGCTATGCACCAGAAACAAGCTGCTATGCTCTTCAGCATTTAGAGCACAGTGAACCGATACTCAATAGCTGTGCATAGAACATAGATTTATGTGCTCAAGCAGTGCACAAAGTAGATACACTACAAACTGATCCAAGATGACTACTTTAGAATAGGTAAATCCTAGCAGACCTAAACTGTTTATTACTTGTGTTTATTACTAGTTTTTATCTTATCTATAATTAATTGAAAATTTCCTTTGTTTTAAACTTACAGGCATATACTTCAAATTCTGTCCATATGATGTCTGTAATTGCATTGAAATCCTATCACAAACCGCAATGCAATTTCAATTTTTTTTTTCTTCTTTATGTAACTTGAACATGTTTTCAGAAAGGGAAATTGGCAAACCCAGGTGATTAGTTTTGAATCTGGGAACCTAAGAGTTTTGGGAACAATGACTAAATATGCCAAGGAACCTGGAAGTTTTCAGCAAACTGTAGAATATTGCAGATACCAATTACTTCTTTGTAGCTGTAACCCAATTCCTGGCAGTGTGAATGGGTCAGTCATGCTACTGTGCATACGTATTTAATATGTATGTCTTTTGCTTAGAAAATAAGTTATCTCGTTATTTTCTTGGGGAAAAAAAAAAAAAAAAAAAAAAAGGAAAGGAAAAAAAAAAAGTATATAATATCAAAATCACTCTGGGTTAAAAAAGTAAAAAAACCTTAAAGCCAGCATGGCAATGAGATTATTTACAACATCAAAGACCGCATGATGATACTGTCTGCTGATGAACAGATCTTTCGGGGTCCCTTCCAACCCCTTCAATTCTGTGATTCTGTGATTTCCACTAATCATACAGATACAGACAAATTGCCAAGCCCTACGTCAGTGAGAGTCAACAAGCTGTCAAATTCTTCACCCCATTGGATACACAAGACTAGGCTGATCAGAAAATTAACTGTAATTTTTAAATTTCTCCTTTTTTTTTTTTTTTTAAGCAGTTTCCCTTCTAATTAGTGACTAAAATTAAAATTTAATAATTAAAATTTCATGATTTCCAAACTTAACTTTGCCTTATTAAAAATTCTAGGTAACTCCTTTTTAGTAATCCTTGTCATTAAAAATACTTCCGTGACTGAAATGTCATTTATTGTTCCATCCTTTTCTATTCATTTTGCTAATCTAAAAATATTAATATATGTTAAAATCCCTAAAAATAGCATCTGAAAGAGTTTTACATTCAATTTAAGGAAACTAATAATATTTAAAATATATTATTAACCTTAGCTAATGGTTGTGGCTTAAATTGCATCTTGTTCCTCTAGGAATACACATAGTACATTTTCAAAAAAAAAAAAAAAAAGTAATATTTATTTCTTACTTAAGTTAGAAATAGTCTGGTGCTTCTAGATGTATTGTTAGTCTACTGTCTATAAAGCAGTAAGAGAGTTTCATTGTGACTTCTGTTTCCTAATAAAATTAATACAGTTACAGTAAAGAACGACAATAAACACATGCAATGGTATTTTTAAATTATTTGTACAAAAGAATACATGCTTGCCAGAATTCACTAGCATATAGACTAGCATATCACTAAAATCTTTAAAAGACTAGTCACAGTCTGTAGTGAAACACAATACTCAAGAGCATATGTTGACAAGCTAATATACAAGAACAGCCTATCATTTCCATACCAGTTTGCAACAATCCTCAAGCATCTCCTGCTAAGAACTTCTGACATCAATGCTCTGTATAAGGGAATTGTATACTGATGTATAAGCATCAGTATGAGTAAAAAGAGCCTATTATTATTATTATTATTAAATTATTATTAATATAAATGATATTATTATAATATTATAATATTACAATATTATAATAATATAATATTATTAATATAAATAATATATTATAAATTAATATTTATAATGTAAATTATAAATTATTATTAATAATAATAATTATTATTATTATTATTATTTTTCTGTAAATATTTTGAATCTTGTCTCTTCTATCCCACTAAGCTGTTTTTAACAACTCTTTATGTTTAAACCAAGTAAGGGAATTGATCTTGCACGTGTTTTGCTACAGACCTGGATAAATCCAACTAACAAAACAACAACAACAACAACAAAAAAAGGCACAAACAAACAAATGAGAAGGCAGGCCACATTAAAAAATGGAATAAACATTTGATATAAAAAATTAAGGAAATCTTTCCTCGCATCCTGGAAGTGGTGGGACAAGAAGTTGTTCAGTTGTGTCCCTCAGCCACATGGTTGGTGTAAAGGGCACTAGGGAACCAGGTGAAACAGGAAACAGGAAACAATCTGCTTCCACCTCCAGTGTTTTGGGGCTCCTTCGTGTATGCAAGGAAGCAGTCGACTGCACATGTGCCCACCCTGTTTGTGCAAAGCACTGTCAGCTCTGGAGTTGCATTAGCAGTTTGTTAGGTCAGTGGAGAGAGAGACAAAAGCTCAAGGAAGGACTACAAAACTCTGTTCCAGGTTATTGCCCAATAGGAATTATTGGGCAATGGCCTAATAATAAGAGAAATATGCAATTGCTCTTGAGGGGAAGCCAAAATAAAATACTTGTCTTTTGAGCTCCAATTAAGCAAAACAAAAAGGACAAAAAAAAAAAAAAAAAATATATATATATATATATATATCCTTTTCCTAGCAGAAGAAAAATATGAAGTGCTAGCAAATCAGCTAACAAAATTATGGCATATAAACAGGCAGCATACCATATGTCCACCAATATCTCATACAACAGGAACATTAAGAAAGCCATTAAGATGGTGTTCCCATTGTGCTCACAATAACATAAGGTACATTTCCTGCTTCACTGTGCATTTCCCTGTTTTTGCTGTTTAGCATCACTAATTTAGTGCCCAATTAATAGAGTTTATGTGTATATTTTTTCTACAGAATATTTTAAAATTCTTCATTGCTGCTTAAAATTAAGTTTAATACAACTGTATAATAAGTATTAATATAAGGAAGGATTTATTCCAAAACCTAATTAAATGAGGGACCTATATAAAATTATTTTAAGGTAGCTACACAATATACTAAAATTATTACTAATTAAGTGTTCACACAGTTTGCTGTAACAATGCCACAGTGAACCACTACAAGGTTGTTGTCTGCTTTAATCAATGAACACTGCCCAAGGATAATGTGGATATATCTCAAGAGTATGGACTAGAGGCATAATAGTAACGAACTAATGTAGCAGTGATAAAGAAAATAAAACAAGAAACATAAACTGATAAATGTCCACATGTATGTGAAGTGAAAAGAGAAAAAACACGATGTCTGAAAGATCTCCTTCATGGATATTTATATTCAAAATTATGAATATGATTAAGGATTCTAAGAATTTTCATAAATAATATTTAAAACATTTGAGATAAATTGTCTCTCTCTTTGGTATCTACAGATTTTGTATGCCTTGTAGAGGAACATTCCCACCCTATCTAAATCCTATCACATATACTATGTGATTTCAGAAATCCTAAAACAAACAAACAAACAAACAAACAAATAAATAAATAAATAAAAATATTCTCTTCCCAAAGGAATACTGTTAATTACCTTATCTGTTTGTCTTCCTTAAACATTCATATATTATTTCATGAGTTTGTTATAGAAAATGAAATTAAGGAGAAAATTAAAAAAAAAAAGTTGTTAAATGTTTGCATCAGAAATGTTTACATCAAAAAATGGATTAGATCAAACAACCAATAGACTAAATATTTAATTTTAAAAGTGTCGTGGTTCCGCTCGAGTGGGCAGCCGAGCTCCACCACAGCTGCTCTCTCACTCCCCCTCCTCAAAGAGGAATGGGGAGAAAATATGTGAAAAGGGCTCAAGGATTGAGATAAGGACAAGAAAATCACGCAATAATTATTGTAACGGGCAAAACAGACTCAGCATAAGGAGATAGTAAGATTTATTGCCTACAACTAACAAGCGAGAGAAGTGAGAAAACAAAGGAAAAAAAAAACAAAAGCACCTTCCCCCCCCATCCACCCTCTTCCACCTCCTCCCCCCGAGCGGCGCAGGGGAACGGGGAATGGGGGTTATGGTCAGTCTACAGCACTTCTTCTCTGCCGCTCCTTCTCGGTCACTCTCGTCCCCTGTGCTGTGGGGTCCCACCCACGGGATGCAGTCCTTGATGAACTGATCCAGCGTGGGCTTCCCACAGGCAGCAGCTCTTTCAGAACTGCTCCAGATATGGGTCCGTACCACGGGGTCCATCCCTCAGGAGAAAACTGCTCCAACCTGGCTCCCCTACAGGTCCTCCTGCCAGGTCACCTGCTCCTGCGTGGGCTCCTCTCCACGGGCTACAGGTCCGGCCCAGAATCTGCTCCGGCAGGGGTCTTCCACAGGCGGCAGCCTCCGTTGGTGCAGGGCCACCTGCTCCACCGTGGTCTCCTCCACGGGTTGCAGCGTGGAACCCTGCTCCACCGTGGTACTCCATGGGCTGCAGGGGGACATCCTGCTTCACCATGGTCCTCACCACAGGCCGCAGGGGACTTCTGCTCCGGCGCCTGGAGCACCTCTCCCCCTCCTTCTACACTGACCTTGGTGCAAGGCTGTTCTCTCACTCCCTTGACTCTCACGGCTGCTGTGTGGCGCAGTGTTTTTTCCCTGTCTTAAATATGCTCTCACAGAGGCGCAAACAACATCGCTTATTGGCTCGGATCTGGAAAACAATGGGGCCCTTCCCAAACATGGGGCAGCTTCTAGATCTTTCTCACAGAAACCACCCCTATAGCCCCCTGCTACCAAAACCTTGCCATGTAAACCCACTACAAAAAGATAAAGCGTGAAGGTTCACTTAGTAATTAATAAAACTCAGTATCCAGATACACTAGGTTCTGGCCTTTACTGTTTCACCTATGACAGTGGCATTGTTCAGTACTACAGAAAAAACATGCAGAGTTTATTTACAAGAGTGGATGGAAAAAGATGGGATCTGTGATATGAAAACAGATGAGGATGAAAGAAAATCATTACAAACTTTAGTAGTATGTATCTTCATTTTTATAAACTGTACTTCAGTTTTACACATTTATTGATGTCTAAAAAAAAAAAAAAAAAGTAATATTCTAAAAAAAAGTATTCAAAAAAAAAAATTCTAAAAAAGTAATATTCCTTCCCAAATTATAGTAACATTTCAATTTCTGATTTAATTAAAATGTATTTGTTATTTAGTATTATGGGATTATGGGGATGTTACAAATGATGGATATAACATATGGATATTGAGTTAGGTTTCATACCTTTAACAGACAGAAATTGCTTAAACCCTGGGTAAACTCTTCTAATGTGCTGATCCAATCTCAAAAAAATACTACATGGGCTTTCAAGCTACAATAGTTTCTTCATATATTTAGCTTCCTCTGAGAGTCACAAAACCCTAAATGACATACTTTTGTATTTCGCATTCAATTTTGTTTATTTATTTTTTTCTTCCATGGAATGTACATAAGGTACAAATTGGATTTTTATTTATTTATTTATTTATTTATTTATTTTTGGCCATGTTTATTTTGCCCTATAAATATATCTCCTTTTAACTTTCAAAATTCTTTTGAGAATGAATTTCATTTCTATGTCTTGTGCATTACAATGGCTACTACAAAAACTTCCTAAACAATTACTTTTAATATTTTATCTATGGTGGAACATAAAAAAAGGTATATTAAGTAGTTCAAGTCATCCAGACATCCCTTTTAGAAAGGCAGAGGATGCAGCATTATGCAGTGGACATATAACAGAGAAGGACTCCTTCGAACACTTATTCATAAATTCAGGTTTTGTTACCAATGAGGTTTTCCAAAAGGATCATTTAAAATTATAACAAAATAATTTTACTATCTTGGCACATAATAAGAATTAAGATGACCTTACAAAATATCTGGTTTTGCTTAAACTGTTTTTGCTTAATTCTCAGTTAATCTCATATTTCTGCTCAATTGACTTTACATAATAGCTTCTTTCTCCAACTTTATATTTTAGTCTGATCATGCCAGCTTCTGACATGTCTGCAGAAAATAATTGCCTTTCTGAAGAAAATGCTTCAACTATATAATAGAAGAAAAGATCCATCCAATCTCCACCTCAAAAAGAACACAGGAAATAATTTCAGTTTTTAGAGAAATGACAGTAATCGTTTGGCTTTTCTGACTTTGGTTTTTAGAATATTCTGAATCTACCAGAATGAACAAAACTGTACATATCGTCTGCTTTTACAGTGAAAGAATGTAGAAGTAAGAACATTTTTCACAACATTCTTTAAAATGATTTTTTTTCCTATGTTTTTCATTATTTATGAAATATTTACTGAAATATTTATTGATAAAGAAAACAATCTAAAGCCTATCTAGGAAAAGCAGATGCTGTAAGTAGATATGAGACGTAAGACTAATTTGTGTAATGTGCTCTAATATTTTGTAATGAAATGGCTTCTTATTTCTGGTCACTGGAAGTTTTTCTAGCCTTAAAAGATAGTATCAGTAATACATACACTCAATTTTCTTCTATGAAGTGTGATTGGCATGAAAGTATTTTTTTTTTCCTTAATAGCAGAAAAAAAGATAAGAAAGTACACTTGGTACAAGCTCTTTTCTTATTTCTCTTTTATACAGTAATTCACTTTCTCCAGTAGTAGTATTTTCACCTGCATAATCTTACAGCCAATAAAAACCATGATCATTTTCCTTCCCAGTAATTATATGCTTGCCAGCTTCAATTTATTTCCATTTACCCTTTCAAAATTCTTAACTTTTAACAGTTGTTCAACATGCATCTTCATTACTATGCTCTTACTTCTTCCAGGTATGAAAAGTAGTCAACTAAGTAGCAGATATTATTATTATTATTTTTCCCATATCCATTTTCTATTCTCTGTCAAAATTTATCTCAAAATTTGTTTCTACTGTAGAGTATCTTAGGAATAATGTCAAGTGGTTTTTTATGTACTTTTGTTTTCTCATTGAAAACATTACATTAATGTTTAAACAGAAAATGAAGTTCTTTTCAACATAGGGGAAAAGAAACTTACATTTATCAAATTACACTATTTAATTCCTGAGAAAACATGCTTACAATGCAATATCATTCAATATTATGCCTCCCATAGATGTTACTTTTTGAAATTGATTTCTATTAATTGAATGAAAATTATATGAGAGTTATGGGAAGCACTAGAGAGTTCTGCCATACAACATGTTCTGCCATGGACCATTGCCCAAAACAGACTGTTAATCTTTGACAGTATTAAAGTCTTGTATCTCTTGAACTGGTCTCAGTATAAACAGATACCGTGCATCATTGCAGTACTGTGATTACAAGATTTGCAAGAGTGAAAGCATTTATTCTTAAACTTGCAAGGTTGGGAGATAGAATATAAACTTGCACATTACAATTACTTATTCTGCTTACTTTCACTCCTCCGAGCTTCAAATCCTGGCATGATGGAAACTGCTATCTCACTGTTAAAGACTGCATGTAGCTAGAAAATTATCTACTGGGAAGTTTGAACCTCAACTTTCAAATATCACAAAGCACAAATCTTTAGCTCCATGCTTTGTCAAATTTTGGCCACTGAAATCATGTGGGAACTGAAGTGAAAAGGAACAAATGTTGATGGTAATCTGTGATACTGAACATTTCATTATCTTAGGACCCACTATGTCTGATAAAATAGTACAAGTGCTTTCAGGACCAGTAAAATTATCTTAAGCATGTGAACAGCAGGGAAAAGAAGTGAAAAAGTGAAAAAGTGAAAAGAAGTGGAAAAGTCCAGATGGGCCTTAAATATCTCCAGAGAAGGAGACTCCACAACTTCCCTGGACAGCCTGTTCCAGTACTCCGTCACCCTCACCATGAAGAAGTTCTTTCGCATGTTGGTGCAGAACTTCCTGTGCTCTATCTTGTGACCATTACTCCTTGTCCTGTCCCCGCAAACCACTAAAACGAGGTTGGCCAAATCCCTCTGTCTGCCACACCTCAGGTATTTATACCTGAGCTGGGAGGGGACAGACCCAGGACAGGTGACCCAAACTAGCCAAAGGGGTATTCCATAGCATCTGACGTCATGCTAAACAATATATAGGGGTGGCTAGCCGGGGGGAGGGGGCCGGACTGCTCGGGGTTAGGCTGGGCATCGGTCAGCGGGTGGTGAGCAATTGCATTGTGCATCACTTGTTTGTACATATTATTATTACTTTCCTATTGTCACCATTGTATTATTATTATTATTATTGTTATTATTATTTTGTTATTATTATTTTCCTGTCTTATTAAACTGTCTTTATCTCAACTCACGGGCTTCACTTTCCATTTCTCTCCCCCGTCCCAGAGAGGGAGGGGGGAAGGTGAGCTAACGGCTGCATGGTATTTAGCTGCCGGCCGGGTTAAACCACGACAGTCTTTTTGGCGCCCAACGTGGGGCTCAAAAGGTTGAGATAACGGCAGATCTGACCAGAGTGTGTTAAACTAAAATTGGTGTAAGTATTAGACCTGCTTAATAGTCACTTGTCATAATGCTGATTGCTTTAATCTCAACTCTGCTGCGCCTGTTTTCCAAATTGAGTATTATAGTACATTATTTTCCGTATTTGCTCTCTGTCATGTTGTTTATCCTCTCCGGGCCCTGGTTTCAGATCATTATGGTACTGAGTGTTGTAGCAATGGCTTATGAGATGATGAGATATCTGGTCATGACTCTAACTTGGTATTTGTACTCAGTAACATCGTCGACTCTGTATTTTGGAAACTGTATCTTGGAAACTATTAGGAATTATACCTATTGTTTTTTTTCCATTAGGGAGTCAATCTGTGGAGGGGAAAGGGGAAGATATTTTTTCTTACTTGATTACTCTCCCTTCCTCCTTCACCACCCTCTTATCCTCCAAGCTTGTTACAATAGCTCTCCAAGATATTGAATATCCTTGGGATACTCAGACCAGCATAGTCCTGTCGTTCTGCCTCCTGAATGCACTTCAGATTCTGCTTAAAGTTAAACAACTACTTAGGAAGCTCATCCGGAGATTTGCCCGGAGGCAGTATAGTTGTGGGTGGCAGGGAGTATGGGAGGATATGGGCAGGCATCTAGAGCAGTTGGCACCCCCAGTGTTTTGGAAATTCACCCCTGAACAACTGCAAAATCCTCAAAAACTGGCAGAATGCTTGAAAAAAAAGGTGTCATGATTCTGGCAGTTCCGAAGTAACACAAATCATTGTAACATGCTGAGGCCTGGCTCATGCCTATCGAGCTGCCATTGATACTGCTATCAACTTAGTGACAGACCCTGCGGCCACTCCAAGCCCTGTGACAGATCCAACGGCCACTGTGACCCCTACGGTGGACTCTGCAGCTGCTCCAGTCCCAGCTCCTGCAGCCGCTCCAGTCGCAGCTCCTGCAGCCGCTCCAGTTCCAGCTCCTGCCGCTACTCCAGTCCCAGCTCCTGCAACTGCTCCAGCTCCAGTTCCTGCAGCTGCTCCAGCTCCTGCAGCCGCTCCAGCTCCTGTGGCTGGGTCAGAGAAATGAGCTGTAGCAGTGCAAGTTGACCCTGCAGAGGGTATTCCAACCCCTGTGGCAGACCCTGTAACGGGGTCAGAGAAACGAGCTGTAGCAGTGCAAGTTGACCCTGCAGAGGGTATTCCAACCTCTGTGGCAGACCCTGTAACAAGGTGAGAGAAACGAGCAGTAGCAGTGCAAGCTGCCCCTGTAGAGAAGGTGAAAAAATGGTATAGAGATTCAGGTCGTTTAGAATGCAGAGAGTCTTCTGCCAAATCTAGGTATAGAGACGACGGAGACGATGACGACGCTGGGCCATCAAGGATTCAGGAGGAGGAAGATGAGGATGCCGAAAAATCAACAGTAACTACCCAAAGCCTAAACGAGCGTGAGTTACGAGATGTGCGAAAAGATTTTGATCACTGTATAGGTGAGCAGCCTGCTGTATAGGTGAGCAACCTGGCTGCTCCGATGCTGGGACTCTGGAGCCAATTGTGTGGAATTAGACGGCAGGGAAGCCAAGCGACTGGGATCCCTTGCTAGAGACGCAGGCATTGACAAAGCAATTGCAGATGGAGCACAATCTCACAGCCTCTGGAGGCGTCTCCTCTCAGCTGTGAGGGAAAGGTATCCCTTCAAGGAAGAACTTTTATGTCTACCAGGCAAGTGGACCACTATGGAGAAGGGAATCCAGTACCTGAGGGAATTAGCCGTACGGGAAGTGATTTATGAGGATCCAGACCTCAGACAAACATCCAAAGATCCAGATGAAGTCAGGTGTACACGACCCATGTGGCGGAAGTTTGTACGGAGTGCACCATCATCATATGCCAGCTCATTGGCAATAATGGCCTGGAAAGAGGATGAGGAACGAACAGTGGATGAAGTGGCTAAACAACTCTGGCAGTACGAAGAAAGTCTCTCCTCTTCCTTACAGGCCTGCGTCTCAGCTGTGGAGAAACTATCTGAAAAGGTTCACCAACTTGAAGAGAATCTATCTTCCTCCCCACCTGAACCAACCAGTGTCCACCGACCAAAAGAGAACACTTGGGAGAAACTTTCTGAAAAGGTTCACCAACTTGAAGAGAGATTATTCTCCTCCGCACCTGTACAAAGCAGTGTCTCAGCTATCAGGGGTAGGCGTTCATCCACACAAGGAAGACGATATGGTGGGTACTCACCCCGTGCCACCCTGTGGTTTTACTTACGAGACCATGGAGAGGACATGAGAAAATGGGATGGAAAATCTACCGCGACCCTAGAGGCACGGGTACGTGAGTTGCAAAAGAAAACAATCAAGAAAAAGGGATTCTCTGAAAAGTTTGCTGCTCCAACTTCCAGCAGACAGTCCTTCAAACACAGAAACGAAGAAGATTCTGACCAGGATTAGGGGGGCCCTGCCTCCAGCCAGGGGGAGGAAAGGGACAATCGAGTTTATTGGACTGTGTGGATTTGATGGCCTGGCATGTCAGACACACAGAAGTATAAGGCTTTAGTAGACACTGGTGCACAATGTACTATAATGCCATCGAACTATAAAGGACCAGAGCCCATCTGTATTTGTGGAGTGACAGGGGGATCTCAGCAGTTGACTGTATTGGAGGCTGAAGTGAGTCTGACTGGGAATGAGTGGGAAAAGCACTGCATTGTGACTGGCCCGGATGCTCCGTGTATCCTTGGCATAGACTATCTTAGAAGAGGATATTGCAAGGACCCAAAAGGGTTCCGGTGGGCTTTTGGTATAGCTGCCTTAGAGACAGAGGGCATTAAACAATTATCTACCTTGCCTGGTCTCTCAGAGGACCCCTCTGTTGTGGGGTTGCTGAGGGTCGAAGAACAGCAAGTGCCAATCGCTACCACAACTGTGCACCGGCGGCAATATCGCACTAACCGAGACTCCCTGATTCCCATCCATAAGCTAATTCGTCAATTGGAGAGCCAAGGAGTAATCAGCAAGACTCATTCACCTTTCAGTAGTCCCATATGGCTAGTGCGAAAGTCTAATGGCGAGTGGAGACTAACAGTGGACTATCGTGGCCTGAACGAAGTGACGCCACCACTGAGTGCTGCAGTGCCGGACATGCTGGAACTTCAGTATGAACTTGAATCGAAGGCAGCCAAGTGGTACGCCACAATTGATATCGCTAATGCATTTTTCTCCATCCCTCTAGCAGCAGAGTGCAGGCCACAATTTGCCTTCACTTGGAGGGGAGTCCAATATACTTGGAATTGGCTGCCCCAGGGGTGGAAACACAGCCCTACCATTTGCCATGGGCTGATCCAGTCTGCACTAGAGCAGGGGGAAGCTCCTGAACACCTGCAGTACATCGATGACATTATTGTGTGGGGTGACACAGCAGAGGAAGTTTTTGAGAAAGGGAAGAAAATAGTCCAAATCCTTCTGAAAGCCGGTTTTGCCACAAAACAAAATAAAGTCAAAGGACCTGCACGAGAGATCCAGTTTTTAGGAATAAAATGGCAAGATGGACGTCGTCAAATCCCAATGGATGTGATCAACAAAATAACAGCTATGTCTCCACCAACTAACAAAAAAGAAACACAGACTTTCCTAGGTGTTGTGGGGTTTTGAAGAATGCACATCCCAAATTACAGTCTGATTGTAAACCCGCTCTACCAAGTAACCCGTAAGAAGAATGAGTTTGAATGGGGCCCTGAACAACGACAAGCCTTTGAACAAATCAAGCAGGAAATAGTCCATGCAGTAGCCCTTGGGCCAGTTCGAACAGGACCAGATGTAAAGAATGTGCTCTACACTGCAGCCAGGGAGAACGGCCCCACCTGAAGCCTCTGGCAGAAAGAACCTGGGGAAACTCGAGGTCGGCCCGTGGGGTTTTGGAGTCGGGGATACAGAGGATCTGAGGCCTGCTATACTCCAACTGAAAAGGAGATATTGGCAGCATATGAAGGAGTTCGATCTGCTTCGGAGGTGGTCGGTACTGAAGCGCAGCTCCTCCTAGCACCCCGATTGCCGGTACTAGGCTGGATGTTCAAGGGAAGGGTCTCTTCTACGCATCATGCAACTGATGCTACATGGAGCAAGTGGGTTGCACTGATTACTCAGCGGGCTCGAATAG
Source organism: Aythya ferina (assembly GCF_964211825.1). Taxonomy (NCBI): domain Eukaryota; kingdom Metazoa; phylum Chordata; class Aves; order Anseriformes; family Anatidae; genus Aythya; species Aythya ferina. The sequence goes on from NC_140297.1 coordinate 102,592,082, forward strand.
GAAACCCCAGTCGCACAGGAATATTGGAAGTGATTATGGACTGGCCAGAAGGCAAATACTTTGGGATATCATCAGAGGAGGAGGTGGGTCGTGCTGAAGAAGCCCCACTGTACAACCAGTTACCAGAGAATGAAAAGAAATATGCCCTGTTCACTGATGGGTCCTGTCATATTGTGGGGAAGCATCGGAGATGGAAGGCTGCTGTATGGAGTCCTACACGACGAGTTGCAGAAGCTGCTGAGGGAGAAGGTGAATCGAGTCAGTTTGCAGAAGTGAAAGCCATTCAGCTGGCTTTAGACATTGCTGAACGAGAAAAATGGCCAGTTCTCTATCTCTACACCGATTCATGGATGGTAGCAAATGCCCTGTGGGGATGGTTACAGCAATGGAAGCAAAACAACTGGCAGCATAGGGGCAAACCCATCTGGGCTGCTGCATTGTGGCAAGATATTGCTGCTCGGGTAGAGAACCTGGCTGTGAAAGTACGTCACGTAGATGCTCATGTGCCCAAGAATTGGGCTACTGAAGAACATCAAAACAACCAGCAGGTGGATCAGGCTGCTAAGATTGAAGTAGCTCAGGTGGACCTGGATTGGCAGCATAAAGGTGAATTATTTATAGCCCGATGGGCCCATGACACCTCAGGCCATCAAGGTAGAGATGCAACATACAGATGGGCTCGTGATCAAGGGGTGGACCTGACCATGGACGCTATAGCACAGGTTATTCATGACTGTGAAACATGTGCTGCAATCAAGCAAGCCAAACGGTCAAAGCCTCTTTGGTATGGAGGACGATGGCTGAAATATAAATATGGAGAGGCCTGGCAGATTGATTACATCACACTCCCTCAAACTCGCAATGGCAAGCGCCACGTACTTACAATGGTGGAAGCAACCACCGGATGGCTGGAAACATATCCTGTGCCTCATGCCACCGCCCGGAACACTATCCTGGGCCTTGAAAAGCAAGTCCTATGGCAACATGGTACCCCAGAAAGAATAGAGTCAGACAATGGAACTCATTTCCGAAACAACCTTATAGACACTTGGGCCAAAGAACATGGTATTGAGTGGGTGTATCACATCCCCTATCATGCACCAGCCTCCGGGAAAGTTGAACGATACAATGGACTGTTAAAGACTACATTGAAAGCAATGGGCGCTGGGACATTCAAAAATTGGGATACGCATTTGGCAAAGGCCACCTGGTTAGTCAATACTAGGGGATCTGCCAACCGAGCTGGACCTGCCCAATCAAACCTGTTACATACTGTAGATGGGGATAAAGTTCCTGTAGTGCATGTAAGAAATATGCTGGGTAAAAGAGTCTGGGCTACTCCTGCCTCAGGAAAAGGCAAACCTATTCGTGGAATTGTTTTCGCTCAGGGACCTGGATACACTTGGTGGGTGATGCAAAAGAATGGAGAGGTCCGGTGTGTACCTCAAGGAGATTTAATACTGGGTGAGAATAGCCCATGAACTGAATTGTACCATGTTAATTACTATATAATACTGTATGTTATCACTACTATGACTACTATAGGTGACTAATTAGAATGTCTGGAAAAGAGTGTAACCTGAGCATGACATAAATGGTATGGAATAAGGGGTGGATAGAGACTGTCGTGGTTTAACCCGGCCGGCAGCTAAATACCATGCAGCCGTTAGCTCACCTTCCCCCCTCCCTCTCTGGGACGGGGGAGAGAAATGGAAAGTGAAGCCCGTGAGTTGAGATAAAGACAGTTTAATAAGACAGGAAAATAATAATAACAAAATAATAATAACAATAATAATAATAATAATACAATGGTGATAATAGGAAAGTAATAATAATATGTACAAACAAGTGATGCATAATGCAATTGCTCACCACCCGCTGACCGATGCCCAGCCTAACCCCGAGCAGTCCGGCCCCCTCCCCCCGGCTAGCCACCCCTATATATTGTTTAGCATGACGTCAGATGCTATGGAATACCCCTTTGGCTAGTTTGGGTCACCTGTCCTGGGTCTGTCCCCTCCCAGCTCTTACTGCACCCCCAGCCTGCCTGTTGGCAGGACACAGCGAAAGGCTGAGATGTCCTTGGCTTGGTATAAGCACTGCTCTGCAACAATTAAAACATCGGGGTGTTATCAGCACTCTTCTCATCCTAAGCCAAAACACAGCATTCCACCAGCTACTAGGAAGAAAATTAATTCTGTTCTAACTGAAACCAGGACAGAAGCCATGTAAATGCTTCATTCCAAACCTTCTTAATTATTTCTAAACATATCTAAAACCTAGACAAAAGTCTTTCTTCTGGACTTGGGTATAAAATATAATTGAAATATTTGCTGAGAAGTGATAAGTACAGTACATCTAAAAGATTTAATTAAAGCTCTCAGGAATAAAGAAAAGAACGACTGACACAAAAACTGTCATGATAAATTATCTGTTGAGGAATCTTCAAGAAATGGAAAATACACAGCTGAGTACAGAAAATGTTTTAAAACACTTACTGGAGATAATTAGCTAAACTTGCTCTGATACATTTAGAAAAGTTGAAATTAGAAATTATTTGTAAAAAGACATTAATTTATTTTATAAACAATAAACAATTAGTGTGTAACTTTAAAAAAATATTTGTAAAATTATGCTTTAAGATTATATTTGTTATTAGCATAAAAGCACCTGTCTGCTTAAGTAGCTAGCTTATAATTTTTTCTACAAATGGTATTTGTCTTTAGTGACAAAACAATTTCAGGAAAGATCAATGACTCATTTTAAGAACAATTATGATTATACCCTGCCTTTTTTTTAATCTTATGTTTAACAAAATCACACATTAGTTGAGGTTAGTTTTCAGAATAATGCTTTGTTTATCTATACTTTATATAATATACTATATTATATTACTATATAACTATAATTATATATACTTTATATAATCATCAAGTGAATTCAAACCCATGGGGTAAAAATACTTGCTCCACTTGTGACCTAATCACTTCTAAATCATATAAACATAGAATCACAGAATGGCTTGCGTTGGAAGGGACCTCAAAGATCGCCTAGCTCCACCCACACTACCATAGGCAGGGATGCCACCATTAGGTTGCCCAAGCCCTCATCTAACTAGTCTCGAACACCTCCAGGAATGGGGCGCCTTTCTGGGAAATATGTTCCAGTCCCTTACTACCCTCTGAGGGAAGAATTTCTTCCTTATAGCTAATCTAAACCTCTTTTAGTTTAAACCAAACTGAAGTTTAAACTTACAGCTAATCTAAACTCTTTTAGTTTAAAATCCCCCTCATCCTGTCATTATCTGATTGAGCAGAGTTGCTCTCCATCTTTTTTTATAAGTCCCCTTTAAGTACTGAAAGGTTGCAAAGAGGTCACCCCAGAGCCTTCTCTTCTGTAGGCTGAACAATCCCAGCTCTCTCAGCCTTTCTTCGTAGGAGAGGTGCTCCAGCCACTTGACCATCTTTGCGGTCTCCTCTGGACCCACTCTAACAGATCAATATCTTTAAATAATTAAGTTGAAAGGATGCATTTTGTTCACGTAAACATTTTATTTTATTTTATTTTGGATCACTTGTAGAATGAAACCTGGGGTGGCTGGGATGGATATTTACTCAACATACCAAATATGTCCAAAAGAAGATAATGTATGAAAGCATTGTTTGGAATTGCCAAAACATAAAAATATGTTCACACATTGAATTTATCAAAATGCATAAGAAGCAAAGCGTAAACTGGACTTAGCTAATTTCATTACTAAAGCTTTCCTACTAAAACAGTAATTTATCTCTCTGCTGAAGTTAAACCACTAACACGAAGAGTTTATCAACTTTTGAAGTGTAAAGAAACCAATGAAAACTTCATATAAGAGCAGCTAAATGTAGAGAAGCAGGTTATAGTTTCAAACAGATCACTGATGTAAGACTTGTTTTGCTTTCCAATTTAATAGTGTGCATAAATATGATTATAGAGCGTTCTACATTTTGAAGAACATTGAAATTCTCTTTAATGTTCCTCTAAATGTTCAGAAGTAATCCACCTACCTTCTCGTACATTTTCTTCTGCAAAGTTATAATTAAACATCAGAAAACTAAAAATTAGTGACAAGAAGATTTTTCAACACAGAATTATCTGATGAAAAAAAAACAGGCTACATTTTTAATTTGAGAAGAAATATCAAACTAAAATATTTTGTATGAGTGAATATGATTTCTCATTTTCAAAGAGCTATACGTGAAAATATTCTAAATGAATGGCAGTTTAATACAGATAGTTTCTAATTAAATAAAAATAATACTAAAAGAAGTAAATATATATAATTTTTTTCTTTCCTTAGTTGATTTCTTGTTTTAAGTGATGATACCAATTTAGAAAACAGATTCAATGGGGAGCATCAAAAATAAGGAAAATATAATTTATGTATTTATGTAATTATGATTTTTTTTTTTTTAAGACTGATTTTAAAGCTATGTAGAAACAGTATGCATAATTTTGTCTTATTTTTCAGAAGCTTATATAGCTGGGATACTGTGTGGGATGCCATGAATTCCTTTGCATAGAAAATTTTTGCTAGGAGAATGCAAGAACTTGTCTTTGCAAAGCTTTTATATAACTCCTAATGTTCTTTTCCTACATTTATTTTACATAACATAATATAATCACTCATGCTCGTTGAAATAGTATCCATGTGATTCCTTGCTGCCAACTTGGTAGGTCAAAAATATGAATATTTTAATCTGTAGAATTATAGAATAGAAGAGTTGCTATGGTGCTACAAGTTTAGAATTAATCACTTCCCATGATGTGAATTATTTCCCAAGATCTACTGATTCACATTTCTTTGATTTGTCACCTCCACTATGACAAATCCATAAAAATATCCAGTAAGAGATAAAATAAAATAAAATAAAATAAAATAAAATAAAATAAAATAAAATAAAATAAAATAAAATAAAATAAATTTAAATTAAATATCCTTTAAGGGTACTTAAGTTCCCTTCTGCAATGGCAGCAATTGCCAAATGCAATTCTTCACACTTTTGCTAAGGGGAAAGAATCCCTTTTTAGAGCCAACTTTATAACAAACTTTCAATTCTGAATTCAGTGCAAGTATAAACATTAAGCAATTTTACTAAAGTTCCAATTTATTATTTTTAAACCATAATTTACTGCTCCAGCAGGAGATAATACTATGGAATGCACACCAATAAGATTTTTTCTGGGTTTTATCAGTTCCACATCTCAAGTATCGAGCTTTAAGATAATGAAACCTTCACTTTTTTTTTGTTCATTCTTTGAATAGTAGAATCTGCATAAATACATGTTTATTTTTAGCAGAAATATTTATTTAAATAAATATTTCAAAATGTATCCTATATATTTATTGCTAAATGCTACTGGTAAACTAATCAATTACATAATTTTAATTAATATTGTTTTTAATTTTCTTCTGTGCATATATGTCTAAAGAAATTTGAGCAAAACCTCACTGAAGTTTTTTATGTAGTAAACAAGAAAGCAAGGAAAAGAAAGAAAATTCAGAGTAATTAATACATAAATGTTGGCTGAACATCAGTGTTTGATGTTTATTAGGGAAGGCAAGGATTCACTATAAGGTTAAATAACATCGAGTAAGACCACTGCCTCCATAAACATGAAAACAACCAATTTTCATACAATCTGAAACCTGTAACTTTATTTACAGATGTCAAATTTAATTTCAATAAATGTGTGTGTGTGTATTATTTCTTTTAAACCATTCTCCCATGGAGCTAATGATAAATTCTATATAAGTTCATGTGACCAGCTTGACATCATTATTGCTTCCAGGTTGTGGGAACCTTACCAACAGGGTCTAATTTGTTATTTGTTTTCTTCCCATTCCTATTTGAAGCACTGTAAAACTGTTCACTTCGCCCTGTTCCTTCCTCATCTCAAATAGTCTCTCTTAACGTTTATTGAAGACAACTAAGTTAACTTATGTTCACTTATCTTTAGTTAAATAACTTTCTGCTGTCCAGACTTTCTTCTTGCTTTGGGAATACATCTTTGACAGCATTCTGAGGGCCTCCTTGGTGTCCTCACAGTTTCAGAGATGCTTTGTCTGTTAATTTCCCTTTCTTCTTTGCTATGGTTTTCCCTAGAGTGACTACTGACTACAAGTTTCATCATAGAGTCACAGAATGCTTAACATTGGAAAGAACCTCTGGAGATCATCTGATCCAACCTCCCTACTCAAGCAGGAATTTTTACAGCAGGTTGTCTAGGACCAGATAGCTTTTGAAGATCTCCAAGGAGGGAGACCCCACAGCCTTTATGGGCAACCTATGCCAGTAGTCTGTCACTCACACAGTGAAGAAGTGCTTCACTGGTGTTTAGGCAGAATCTCTAGTTCATTTTGTGCCCATTGCCTCTTGTCCTGGCACTGGGCACCCCTAAAAAGAACATGGCTCTGTCCTCTTTGCACCCTGCCTTCAGTGTTTGTACACATTAATGAGATCCTCTCTGAGTCTCCTCTTATTTAGGCTGAACAATCCCAGCTCTTTCAGTCTGTCCTCACAGGAAAGGTGCTCTAGTCCCTTCATCACCTTGGTAGACCTCTGTTGGACTCTCCATTTTGTCATGTCTCTCTGGTGGCCCATGAACTGAACACAATATCTAGGTGTTGCCTCACCAAAGTTGAGTAGAGGGGAATCATAGAATATCCTGAGTTGGAAGGGACCCATAAGGATCATCAAGTTCAACTCCTGGCACTGCACAGGTCTGCCCAAAAGTTTAGACCATGTGACTAAGTGCACAGTCCAATCACTTCTTAAATTCAGACAGGCTTGGTGCAGTGACTACTTCACCGGGGAGCCTGTTCCAGTGTGCATCCACCCTCTCGGTGAAGAACCTCTTCCTGATGTCAAGCTTAAACTTCCCCTGCCTCAGCTTAACACCATTCCCGTGGGTCCTATCACTGGTGTTTACAGAGAATAGGTTGCCTGCCTCTCCACTCCCCCTTGTGAGGAAGTTGTAGACTGCGATGAGGTCCCCCCTCAGCCTCCTCTTTTCCAGGCTGAACAGGCCCAGTGACCTCAGCTGCTCCTCATACGTCTTCCCCTCTAGGCCCTTCACCATCTTTGTCGCCCTCCTCTGGACACTCTCCAACAGTTTAATGTCCTTTTTGTATTGTGGTGCCCAGAACTGCACACAGTACTCGAGGTGAGGCCACACCAGCTCAGAGTAGAGCGGGACAATCACCTCCCTCAACCAACTAGCAATGCCGTGCTTGATGCACCCCAGGACACGGTTGGCCCTCCTGGCTGCCAGGGCACACTGCTAGTTCATATTCAACTTGCTGTCAATCACAGCCCCCAGATCCCTCTCTGCAGGGCTGCCCTCCAGCATCTCATTGCTCAGTCTGTACATAAAGCCAGGGTTGTCTACAGTCCCCACTAAACCATATCCCTAAGCTCTACATCTAAGCGTCTTTTAAAGACTTCCAGGGATGGTGACTCCACCACTTCCTTGGGCAGCCTGTTCCAGTGTCTAACAGCCCTTTCGGTAAAGAAGTTCCCCCTAAGATCTAGCCTAAAACTCCCCTGGTGCAACTTAAGCCCATTCCCCCTCGTCCTGTCACCAGGCACGTGGGAGAATAGACCAACCCCCACCTCGCTACAGCCTCCTTTGAGGTACCTGTAGAGAGCAATAAGGTCGCCCCTTGAGCCTCCTTTTCTCCAGGCTGAACAAGCCCAGCTCCCTCAGCCGCTCCTCGTAGGACTTGTTCTCCAGGCCCCTCACCAGCTTCGTTGCCCTTCTCTGGACCCACTCAAGCACCTCGATGTCCTTCTTGTAGCGAGGGGCCCAAAACTGAACACAGTACTCGAGGTGCGGCCTCACCAGAGCCGAGTACAGGGGGACGATCACCTCCCTAGCCCTGCTGACCACACTGTTTCTTATACAAGCCAGGATGCTGTTGGCCTTCTTGGCCACCTGAGCCCACACTGCTGGCTCATATTCAGCCGACTATCAACCATCACTCCCAGGTCCTTCTCTGTCTGGCAGCTCTCCAACCACTCATCTCCCAGCCTGTAGCTCTGCTTGGGGTTATTGCATCCCAGGTGGAGGACCTGGCACTTGGCCTTGTTAAACTTCATGCAGTTGACCTCAGCCCATCGGTGCAGCCTATCCAGATCCTCCTGCAGAGCCTTCCTACCCTCAAGCAGATCAACACACGCACCTAACTTGGTGTCATCTGCAAACTTACTGAGGGTGCACTCAGTGCACTCATCCAGAGCATTGATAAAGATATTAAAGAGGACCGGCCCCAGCACCGAGCCATGGGGGACGCCACTAGTGACTGGCCTCCAACTGGACTTGGCTCCATTCACCACGACTCTTTGGGCCCGGCTATCCAGCCAGTTTCTAACCCAACAAAGTGTGTGCCAGTCCAAGCCAAGAGCAGCCAGTTTCTTGAGGAGAATGCTGTGGGAGACAGTGTCAAAAGCCTTGCTGAAGTCCAGGTAGACCACATCCACAGCCTTTCCCTCGTCCACCCAGCGCGTCACTTTCTCATAGAAGGAGATCAGGTTCGTCAAGCAGGACCTGCCTTTCATAAACCCATGCTGACTCGGCCTGATCGCCTGCTTGCCCTGCAAGTGCTGCGTGATGACTCTCAAGAGAATCTGCTCCATGAGTTTCCCTGGCACTGAGGTCAAACTGACAGGCCTGTAGTTTCCTGGGTCTGCCCTCTGGCCCTTCTTGTAGATGGGTGTCACGTTTGCTAGCCACCAGTCAACTCAGACCTCCCCTGATAGCCAGGACTGTTGATAAATGATGGTAAGCGGCTTGGCCAGCTCCTCTGCCAGTTCTCTCAGTACCCTTGGGTGGATCCCATCCGTCCCCATCGACTTGTGCACATCCAAGTGCTGTAGCAGGTCACCAACCAGTTCTTCGTGGATAGTGAGGGCCACATCCTGCTCCCCATCCCCTTCCACCAGCTCAGGGTACTGGGTATCCAGAGAACAACCGGTATTGCTGCTAAAGACTGAGGTGAAGAAGGCATTAAGCACCTCCACCTTTTCCTCATCTCTTGTAACTAAGTTTCCCCCCGCATCCAGTAAAGGATGGAGATTCTCCTTAGTCCTCCTTTTTGTGTTGATGTATTTATAAAAACATTTTTTGTTATCTTTAACGGCAGTAGCCAGATTGAGCTCCAGATGAGCTTTGGCCTTTCTAATTTTGTCCCTGCACAGCCTTGCTACATCCTTATAGTCCTCTCTAGTGGCCTGTCCACTTTTCCAAAGATTATAAACCCTCTTTTTTCTCCTAAGATCAAGCCACAATTCTCTGTTGAGCCAGGCTGGTCTTCTTCCCCTCCAGCTCATCTTTGGGCACATGGGGACAGACCATTCCTGCGCCATTAAGATTTCCCTCTTGAAGAGCGCCCAGCCTTCCTGGACTCCTCTTGCCCTTCAGAACCACCTCCAAAGGGACTCTACCAACCAGTGTCCTCAGCAGCACAAAGTCAGCCCTCCGGAAGTCCAATACAGCGGTATTACTGGTCCCCTTCCTGGCCTCGCCAAGAATAGAGAACTCCACCATTTCGTGGTCACTCTGCCCAAGACAGCTCCCGACAATCACATCCTCCACCAGTCCTTCTCTGTTTGTGAAGAGAAGGTCTAGCGAGGCGCCACCCCTGGTAGGCTCACTAACCAGCTGCGTCAGGAAGCTATCTTCCACGCTCTCCAGAAACCTCCTAGACTGCTTTCTCTGGGCTGTGTTGTGCTTCCAGGATATGTCAGGGAAGTTGAATTCCCCCACGAGAACAAGCGCTGAAGATTTCGCAACTTCTGTCAGCTGCCTGTAGACCTCCTCATCAGTCTCCTCATCCTGGTTTGGCGGTCTATAACAGACCCCGACCAGGACGCTAGCCTTGTTGTCCCTGCCGATCCTAACCCAAAGGGACTCGACCTTGTCGTTCCCAGCCTCGAGTTCTACAACATCGAAAGACTCTCTAATATAGAGAGCCACACCACCACCCCTTCCGTGCTGCCTGTCCCTTCTGAAGAGCCTATAGCCAGGCATTGCAGCACTCCAGTCATGAGACTGGTCCCACCACGTCTCCGTGATGGCAATCAAGTCGTAGCCTGCCTGCTGCACGATGGCTTCCAGCTCCTCCTGTTTGTTACCCATGCTGTGTGCATTGGTGTAGATGCACTTCAGCTGGGCCATTGCCTTATCCCCCGACCTTACTATTGTTCCCCCTGGCACAGCTCCAACAATCCTTGCTTCAGCCCCATCCCCCTTCTTAGCTAGTTTAAAGCCCTCTCAATGAGCCCTGCCAGCTCCTGGCCCAGGATCCTTTTTGTTAAACTTCATGTGGCTGGTGATTGCCCAGCTCTCCAATCCATCCAGGTCTCTCTGCAAGGCTTTTCCACCCTCATCCAAGTCTACAACTCCTCCATCAGCAAATTGGCTCAGAACAACTTCTAGTCCTATATCCAAATAATTTATAAAAACATTGCAGAGGACTGGCCCTAAAATGGAGCCTTGAGGGACCCCACTAGTGACCATCTGCCAGCCAGATGTGGCTCCATTTACCACAACCCTTTGAGCCCTGCCCGTCAGCCAATTGCTCACCCATCACATCATGTTTTTGTTAAGTTGTATGCTGGACATCTTGTCCAGTAGGATACTACGGGAAACCGTGTCAAAAGCCTTGCTAAGTCTAAAAAGATCACGTCAGCTGGTTTCCCTTGATTGACTAGACACGTGATCTTATCATAAAAAGAAATCAAATTTGTTAGGCAGGACCTACCCCTCATGAACCCATGTTAGCTGGGAACAATGACCGCATTGTCCCCCAGGTGCGCTTCAAGCATCACCTCTCTTCACTTGCTGGGAATGCTTTGCCTAGTGGAGACAAAAATGCCAGTAGACTTAGCGTCAAGTGTCATGTTCAATGTGATGTCTGCCAGGACTCCTATGTTCTTTTCTGCAGAACTGCTTTCCATCTTGGTGGTCCTTAGCGTGTACTGGTGCCTGTGGTTGTTCCTCACCATGTGCAGGACTTTGCATTTCTCCTTCATGTCCCACTTGTTGTGCAGTAGCATGAAATCTTTATGTTTGTGAAACTAAATGGGTTCCCTTTGTTAGGACAAAAACAATTAAAAATAAACTTGTTACTACAGCTAGTATTCTAGACAAACTTTCTTAAACCTATTCCAATATTTTCCCTTCTGCAGTATGGCATTTTTTGGTCTTTTATTCAAGCTAGAGGGACTCTGCTATAACCAGTAGCAATTAAAGAATATCCACAACCTCTAGATTTAGCCTGAATACAAAATGAGAGAATCATCATTTCTTCTTCCTATCCCAAGCAAAGGAAAAGAAAGTATGTGAGGTAAACTGAGTGGAAAAGCCAAGCTTATCCTGTTTTTGACATATTGTAACTTAGCACAGTAATACAGAATCACAGAATCACAGAATTATCTAGGTTGGAAGAGACCTCAAGATCATCAAGTCCAACCTCTGACCTAACACTAACAAGTCCTCCACTAAACCATATTGCTATGTTCAACATCTAAAGGTCTTTTAAAGACTTCCAGGGATGGTGACTCCACCACTTCCCTGGGCAGCCCATTCCAATGCTTCACAACCCTCTCAGTATAGAAGTTCTTCCTAATATCCAACCTAAAACAATCCTGGTGCAACTTTAGCCTGTTCCCCCTTGTTCTGTCACCAGGCATGTGGGAGAATAGACCAACCCCCACCTCTCTACAGCCTCCTTTAATGTATTTATAAAGAGCATTATTGTCTGTATTGACTATAATCCCTCAAATTTCAAATTATTATTGTAATTATTCAAATTATCACATGTTTTTTCTATATTAATTAATATATACATATATATATATTAACATCAGGGATGTTGTTCTCCCTGGTCAGTATTTGACGCCTAGCCTCAATGACCTATATAGTCAGTCATACTGAACATAAAAAGGGTTCTTTGTGCTGTCACTGCTTTTCTCACCATATTTGGAAATCCTCAGCTAGAACATATAAACTGTACATACTTTTACAGAGCTCAGCACAGAAAAAACAAACAAACAAGTTGATGACACATGTTAGTGTAAACACTAACTAATCATGTAGCAGATAGTAAGGGAAGCTGAAAAGTACATTTATTGGGGAATGTTAGGTTGTGCTGTGGAAAGAAAAGGAGATTTGCTGAAAATGCCAGCTAAAAATTGCTAGGAATGCCCAGTAGAAGTTACAGAAGAGTGGCTGATGCTATGTATGATCAATTCTTTGCATTTATTTTTTTTTAATTTTTAATAAGGAAATAACAAAATATTAGTTCATTGTAGTGAGGTCATACAACCATCTTCTGAGATCTATAAAGTAATTTAAACCTGTATGCTCAGTTTAATGAACCTAGGAAACAGTTTGAGAAACAAACACATTTCTATCCAGTGATAAAACTCATAATATCTCTAAATTATTATTTTTTGTTACTTGGGATTTTGTGGGTTTACTTTGTTTTAACTTATGTAATTGCTGCTGTCATTTCTAACATAAAAACCATGAATAACAGAAGTCTAGAGTTGCTGAAATATCTGCGTTGAAAAATAACAGCCAGAAGTAGCTGGAGAAATGTAATGGAATGGCATATATATTCCAATGTTAATGTGTGTTCAACAGAGGATAAAATGAATGAGAATCAAAATAATAATGTATCTAATAGTCTTCACTGTATATAATATTTGTGTATACTCAAACATATAATACTCTTTGTTGGGCTCCTAGCATCTTTATCGCAGATAATCTATGTTGTAAACAACAGATGCTGAGATTATAGTGTGCAGGCTCCCATCACCAGGAGGTATATTTCAAATGTGTGGCAATGTTGATGCTAAGGGTTACATTCTCAAATGCAGTAGGAATGCTTAAGAGAGATTGGATGTTTGTGTGGAAAACCAGACAGAGTCACTATATTAAACAAAACATTTGGAAATGATGCCTAAAGCTCTTAAATCCAGGATTAAGTCAAATGCAAAACATGATCTGTTATGCAGATCTGTTATGCAGATATTTCCAACCAGCCTTCTGCACATATACACTTGTTAAATAGCTGATACTATCTGAGAGGTGGGGGGAATCTTCCCCCTAAAAACATACTGGCTTAATTAGTGTAGACATCTTGCAAAACCATTGCAGTGCCTGAAGAAGGCTGTGGTGTCAAGCACAAAATAATTTTTAAAGGAAAATAGAGTCACATTATTACAACTCCTTATTAGAGGTATTAATCCTACAACTTGTTTTGTTTATGTGATGTATTGAACTTCCTAAATATATAAACACTGCAATGTTGTAAAGCAGAACATTGTAATAGACTTTGTTTTGGTTTTGTGTGTGCATACATCTTGGAGAGCCATCAAGAAAATCCTGTCAAATTTAGAGGGCTAGAGCATCTTCCCTGTGAAGATAGGCTGAGAGAGCTGGGGTTGTTTAGCCTGGAGAAGAGAAAGCTCTGAGGAGACCTTATAACAACCTCCCAGTACTTAAAGGAGGCCTACAGGAAAGATGGAGAGGGACTCTTTGTCAGGAGTGAGACAAGGGGTAATGATTTTAAACTAAAAGAGGAGAAATTTAGATTAGAGGTTAGGAGGAAATTCTTCACTCAGAGGGTGGTGAAGCACTGGAACAGACTGCCCAGAGAAGCTATGGATGCCCCATGACTACAGGTATTCAAAGTTAAGTTGGATGAGGCTTTGAGAAACCTCGTATAGTGGAAGGTGTCTCTACCCATGCCAAGGGGGTTGGAACTAGGTGGTCTTTTAGGTCCCCTCTAATACAAACCATTCTATTATTTTATAATTCTATGACATTTTTCAAGATTGCTGACAATCATTTAGGAAAATATAACCTAGTTCTTAAGATTTGGGGATGGCTCTTTTCTGAACCAACTTTTTAACAGCTCTTGGTCTTACCAATTTTCAGGGGTTGTAAATGTGAATATATATACTTAACTCTTTTAAAAACAAATGTATAGATTCCAGACTACTAGAGTACTCAGTTCTTAAAATAAGATTGTTTAAGCTTTTATTAAAAATTATTTATGCAATTTTATTTAAATTGTTGATACTAGCTGCAAAATAGACTAATTGAAGTATTTGAGAAATGTTTCATGAAATAAAATGGTTACAATATTCATATGCATAGTCTCTATTGAATATTACTGGCATTTAAGGTTTTAAAATTTAGACTTAAAATTTATATTTGGCTATTTAAACTGTAGCTTTTAATCAGCATATTTACTTTTGGTTCATTTTTAACTTAAAGGTGTCTCTAATGCTTTTTAGCTGGTGAGGGTCCCATTTCCTGCTCTCACCTTGCCTACTCCGAGAGTCACACTGCAGGCACAGTATCTTTCCAGTGCCAGTGTGCGCTTCCCCTGACAGTGTGCAATTGTGCTGTGCTTTGTACCAGTACCTGTGCATTCAGTCTAAGGAAATAAGTCTGAGAAAGTTCTAGAAGGTTATACAGTTAATGGTAGGGATGATCTCCAATGTCACTGGTAGTAAGAGCTTTCCTCTTTCAATTGATATAAATTAAATTTCAGATAAACTAGTTGAAACTACAAAGTAGGCTTTAAAAATATATATTTTATAATAACATTTTACTTTATAATTACATGGACACTGCTGGAGTTAAATCTGAGAGATGGTATTCTAATATAGGGGCTAATATTTTTGTTTGTTTATTTATAAAACAAAGTAACAGCATATATACATGTGATTAATATACCTCATTATTATTAATATTAAAATTCTAAAATCAGTTTGATAGAGTTGTCATTCTGTGTATGCTCGTTTTTATAAGTTGACTGAGTACTTACTATGTGCACCATGTACTACAGTCAACTATTTATAAAGATTTATATGCCCAATACTTCATCAGCAATGAGCTTAAGATGCCCAAATATTGTTAATTATCTTAATTAAGTCTTTAACAATTAAATTTGTTTCTTAGACAATGCTATTATACTGCAGCCCATACATTTGCATCTTATTAATATATGAAAGTGAAAACAGAGCACATACAAGCAGTATGGAGAGTTGTTAATACTTTCCTGCATAGTGCTATTGCTGTCCAGAGACCAGCATACTAGTGTCTTTCAAAATAAATAGATAGATAGATAGATAGACAGACAGATAGATAGATAAATAACCTTAAAATAGTAGGGGAAAAATACAGTTAATTTTTCCAGGAAAAAAAAAAAAAATCATGTCCATCCAGGTTTATGTTTTCCTCTAATAAAATTGCTATAGTTTGTTCTCTAGTTTAAGAAATGAAACTCATACCTACACAGTGAGGTTTTTTTTTCATTTAAATTGCTACAATAGCAATATTGCTAACAGATAGAATTTAGGAAAAGGGAAAATGAAACAATTCTACACTTTTTCTCCTATACCATTTGCACTATCCAATACACTTCCTCAAATACATGTTGTCATTTTTAGTGGACAGGTAAAAGAGACGAGTTCAAGAGCTAGATTGTAAGTCAATACTACAGAGCACTGTAGCACATTTTTCAGTCTCGTCTGTTTTGGACTTTGAACGCTTGACTCTTGTTATCTTTGAAATTGCTTTGTCACAAGCTATTCATCTATTATACTTAAAGATATTAGGCAAGATTGAAAAGTTGGAAACCAAAATAAACTGAACCAAAAAATCCCTAAATGAATTGGAACAGTACCCAAATGCAAGTTATAAAATAATAAAAATTATAGATTTATTTATTTATTTATTTATGGAGATTGTATTTCAGAATATTTTTTTGCTTTTAGAACAGGTTGAACAAGAAAATGCTGGGTGTTCGCTTTCAAGACCAATTCATTTCTTTTGAAATGCATAAATCATAGAATCATAGAATCATAAAATGGTTTGAGTTAGAAGGGACATTAAAGATCACTAAATTCCAACCTCCCTGCCATGTGCAGCAACATCTCCCCCTAACCCAGATTGCTCAAAGCCCCATCCAACCTGGCCTTGGGATGGGGCATTCACAACTTCTCTGGGCATCCTGTTCCAGTGCCTCACCACCCTCTGAGTGAAGAATTTCTTCCTGATCTACATCTACTCTATTTTAGTTTAGAGCCATTACCCCTTGTGATGGGTAATGCTCATCTCACTACATTCCTGATAGAGTCCCTCCACTTCTGTCCTGTAGACCCTGTCTAGTACTGTCTAGTACTCCCCAGGTCTTCTCTAGGCTAAATAACCCCAACTTCCTTGGCTTGTCTTCACAGGAGAGGTGCTCTGACCCTCTTATGATCCTCATGGCTCTCCTCTGCTGTATGTGCTGTATCAGGTTTATTACTTTCCTATGTTGGGTGCCCCAGAGCTGAACACAGTAACACAGTACTCCATGTGGGGGTCTCAGAAGAGTGGAGCAGAGGGGGAGAATCACCTCCCTCATGATGCAGCCTAGGATACAGTTGGCAAAAATGCACTACTAGCTTATATACAGTTTCTCATCCACCAGTCATCTTTGTCATTGTCTCATTCTTTCCATTCTAATTTCATCAGTGACCATATAACTGTATGCTTTATTACACACTGCACAGGATGTCATAGTTTCATGTCCTTATCTCTTGCAGGTTATATGGAAAGGATGCCAAGATTTCTCTCCTTTAATCACTTTAGTCAGAAGAGGTCACAGGGGGTATTAAGAAAGCTGCAGTTTTCTAAAAACAATGAAAAATAAAGCTGTGCAATTAGTACAGTTTTGTTTCTGTGTTTAGTAGATTAGAAAAGACTTTCCTGGCAACAAAAAGAATTGCACTACAACTCCTCTGTGGACATTATTAAAACTGTACCCATAAATGTTGCAAAGCTCTTCTCCAGGAGGGTAGCATGAATTTACAGTTCATAGAAAACACGAGACACGACAAATCTTGATATTCAGAACATCGGATGGATCAGACTCTTTTAAGGTTTCCAGTATACATAAAAAGATTATTTTTATATTGGTTTGCTTAAAAAACATAACAAAACCAAAAACAAGCGAACAAATAATCAACCAACCAAACAAAAAAACTATTATCCTTACAGCAGTTGTACCTGGAACTGATATTGATAGTATTAATTAAAACCCTTTTTCAGTCTTCTGCTTATAATTTGGCAAACTTCTGTGGCAGAGCATTATTTTGTCCTGGATAGCCTGTAAGTTCATATATTATGGGCAAGATATAGCCCTGTGGGAAGTCTTTTTTTGTTTGTTTATCTGTTTTTAAATTTGAAGAAGAGGAGCAGAAGAACATTAAATGCACATGTTGAAAAGCTAATAGGTATGGTATCCAAATGTGTATCAGACATTTAAGACATATAAGACAGGATTAGTTGAAGGACTTGTGATTTCAGGATACAGTACACTCAGTACAGATTCTGTGGAGAAGTAGACTTAGATATAATGTTAGGTAAAATAGCTAGAAATAGCTATTAGAATAATAATAATAATTATATACAGTAGAATAATATATATCATAGAATCATAGAATCATAGAATATCCTGAGTTGGAAGGGACCCTTAAGGATCATCAAGTCCAACTCTTGACACCGCACAGGTCTACCCAAAAGTTCAGACCATGTGCCTAAGTGCACAGTCCAATCTCTTCTTAAATTCAGACAGGCTCGGTGCAGTGACCACTTCCCTGGGGAGCCTGTTCCAGTGTGCAACCACCCTCTCTGTGAAGAACCCCCTCCTGATGTCAAGCCTAAATTTCCCCTGCCTCAGCTTAACCCCGTTCCCGCGGGTCCTGTCACTGGTGTTAATGGAGAAAAAGTCTCCTGCCTCTCGACACCCCCTTACGAGGAAGTTGTAGACTGCGATGAGGTCTCCCCTCAGCCTCCTCTTCTCCAGGCTGAACAGGCCCAGTGACCTCAGCCGTTCTTCGTACGTCTTCCCCTCCAGGCCTTTCACCATCTTCGTAGCCCTCCTCTGGACACTCTCCAATGGTTTCATGTCCTTTTTATACTGTGGTGCCCAGAACTGCACACTGTACTCGAGGTGAGGCCGCACCAGTGCAGAGTAGAGCGGGACAATCACCTCCCTTGACCTACTAGCGATGCTGTGCTTGATGCACCCCAGGACATGGTTGGCCCTCCTGGCTGCCAGGGCACACTGCCGGCTCATATTCAACTTGCTGTCTACCACAACCCCCAGATCCCTCTCTGCAGGGCTGCCCTCCAGCATCTCATCGCCCAGTCTGTACGTGCAGCCAGGGTTTCCCCGTCCCAGGTGCAGGACCCGGCACTTGCTCTTATTGAACTTCATGCGGTTGGTGATCGCCCAGCTCTCCAACCTATCCAGATCCCTCTGCAAGGCCTTTCCACCCTCATTCGAGTCCACAACTCCTCCAAGTTTGGTGTCATCAGCAAACTTGCTCAAAATACCTTCTATTCCTACATCCAGATTGTTTATAAAAATATTGAAAAGTACCGGCCCTAAAATGGAGCCTTGAGGGACCCCACTGGTGACCGCCCGCCAGCCTGACGCAGCCCCATTTACCATAACCCTTTGGGCCCTGCCCGTTAGCCAATTGCTCACCCATCATATGATGTTTTTATTTAGCTGTATGGTGGACATTTTGTCCAGTAGGATCCTATGGGAAACCGTGTCAAAAGCCTTGCTGAAGTCCAAAAAAATCACATCAGCTGGTTTCCCTTGGTCCACCATACGGGTGATCTTATCATAAAAGGAAATCAGGTTAGTTAGGCAGGACCTACCCTTCACAAACCCATGCTGGCTGGGACCAATGACTGCTTTGTCCCCCACGTGCACCTCAATAAGTTCGAGAACCATCTTCTCCATGATTTTACCAGGCACTGACGTGAGACTGACAGGCCTGTAATTGCTAGGGTCTTCTTTCTGACCCTTCTTGAAAATCGGCACAACATTTGCCAGCTTCCAGTCTACCGGGACCTCTCCAAATTCCCAGGATTGTTGAAAAATAATTGAGAGAGGTTCCGCGATGACGTCCGCCAGCTCTTTCAGCACCCGGGGATGAATTCCATCCGGACCCATGGACTTGTAGGGATCCAGGTGGAGTAGCAAATCCCGCACACGTTCAGGGTCGGTTGGGAGTTTGTCATCCCCACCGTCCCGGTCCTCCAGCTCAGGGCACCCTGGGTCCCGAAGCCCATCATCGGCATTGAAGACAGAGGCAAAGAAGGCGTTAAGCGTCTCTGCTTTGCCTATGTCATTGTCTGTGAGGAGACCTTCCCTATCAAGGAGCGGCCCTATGTATTCTTTAGTTCTCCTTTTTCCATTCACATATCTAAAAAAAACCTTTTTATTTTCTCTCACAGACACAGCCAGCTTCAACTCTAGCTGTGCTTTGGCCATACGAATTTTCTCCCTACAAACACGAACAGCATCCCTGTATTCTTTCCATGACACCTGGCCCTCCTTCCAGTAGCGAAACACTCTCTGTTTCCGCCTAATCTCCATTACAATGTTCCTGGTCAGCCACGCCGGCCTCCTGCCCCGCCTGCCTGACTTGCGATATTTAAGAATTGCCTGATCTTGTGCTTCTAGGAGGCATCGCTTAAAGAATGACCAGCACTGGTGGACATCAAGGCCTTCAAGAGCAGTTTCCCAGGGGACCTTGCTATATATTATATTGTATATATTAGAATATTATTAGAATAATAATAATTATTATTCTAATTATTATTATAATAATTATTATATATACATATGTGCTAATAGGAATGTTAGGTAAAATAACTTAGATATAATGCTAGGTAAAATAGCACAATCTAAGTAAAGAAAACAAGATTTGGTGTAAGTTTACAGGCTTCACAACATAATTCAAAAGACACAAAAGACATGGAACAAATCAGAATACAGGCATTATGGCCACATTAATATAGTAGAGAGAAGAACAAAGTAAACAGAAATATCAATGTTCAGCATATAGATCATTGTGGTGCACAGGGCAGATAACAGGAAGCCACTCACATCCCAGTAGAGGTTTTATTTCTTTCTGGAAGTTGTTGTCATAAAAATAGAAATATATGTAATGACTTTAAAATCAGATTATTGAAATAATCTGCTGAAGCAAGTTGCTTACTATTTGTCTAACCAAATTTCAACACCACATCCTCTGCAACTCTACATTTGTATCTCTATACCAAATTTGTGTGTCTTTTCCAGATAATGTAGCACTAATCTTTTCAGGTAGAGTGAACTACAACTTTCAAACAGAAAGCAGTTTAGATCAGTGCAACATTCAACCAGAGAAGCCTTTAAAATAAACAAACAAATAAATACATAAATAAAAATACTCCTGGACACATGACAGAAAGAGATGCCTTCGTATTGCTTTTGTTTCAGTTTCACTTAATTTCTTGACTAAGAGATAGCAACAGTCTAATTTTGTGGTTTGAACAGTGCATATATATATATATATAATATATATATATTATATATTATATATATTATATATATAATATTATATATTATATATATATAATATAATATATATAATATATATAATATATATATATGCACTGTTATATATATTATTATATATATGTTATATATATATTATATATATATATATATAATATATATATATATATTATATTATAATATATATATATATATTTTTTTTTCCCCACCCACTTATAGAACTTTTTTTCCCACCCACTTATAGAAGCTTATAGAACCTTGAGACAAACTGAATCAAAACAGAACTTAAAAATCAGAATCTTGAATAAAGAAAACAGTAAGACTTGTGCTGGAACAGGTCAAGGGTCCTTCATTCTTTGTATGGCAGGAGGAGGGTGCATACAAAAAGGGAGTGGGGATGCAGAAAAAAAAAAATACTGGCTATGCTCTTTTGAATGGATTGTTTCATATATATTCATATATATATTTCAGCCAGACAGCAGATGTGCAGCCTGGGTAGAAGCTATTAGAATATATCATGAAGAAGGCACAAAAGAATGCAATGATTATCTTACTGCAGTGCCAGCTATTGAGATTCTAGTTCTGCAAGGTGAGAATATTGCATGTCCCAGGAAAAGCAGTACTGTTGCCAGATGTAGTAACCAACTTCAGAGTACCACACAGATGGCACTTTGGAACAGAAAAGACAGGCTTACATGCTGCCATACTTATGCTTCTGGGTCTGGGTGGCCTAACAACCTGAGGCAGAACTGAACAGGATGACAGCTCAGGAATTCATGCTCTTGAGTTTGTTTAAACCATAAGGAATCATTAATAAATTATCTGTTTAGGAGACACTATACTTTATATGATAAATGCCCAATTATGCTGCTTTCTGCCCTCCCAGTGACTAAAAATGTATGGATCATACTAATAATGTAATAAAGTCAGAGAATGAGGTGAGAGCAAGGAAAACTAATGTACTAGTCACTTCTGCACTTGTTTGCTCCTTTAACAATTAATTTGTTCAATGAAATTTTGACCTAGTAAAAAGGTCCTACATAAAACACAAAGCTCATAAATCTTGTAATGAAAAGGATTGAACTTAAATATGCAAGAAAAGGATTGAACTTAAAGCTCTAACATGTTAGTGGTGAGACAGTATGATCATGTTTGCTATAGAAAAAAACTAATAAATAATAACATCTATGCATGGGATAGTTTATTCTATATTATGCCCCGTTTCTAGTATTTTCATCATAGCTATCCAGGAACAAGCAATTTAAAATAAGACAATTTATTATTCTTAGAGAATATATGCCAGATTTCAGTTCACTAGAATTTCTCAACTTCCTGTGCTTTAGTTATACACAGACCTGTTATATACTTGTAGAAATAACTGAAATGAATTTTGTCTTATTAAGATTAATTAGGAGATGATTAATTAAAGAAAACCTTAATATGATCTCTTTTCAATAGGTTACCCACTTCATCTACAGCATTATAGATTTAGAATACAGACACTCAAGGTTTTACCTTAGAAAACCTTGCCATAGAAGACTTGGAATAGTTCATGTAACTATTAGAGGAATACAAAAATGTTCTGATAATTTGAAGAGAAATATTGTTGGAAAACTACTGAAAATTTGATGGCAAAGAATCATTAACAATCTGGTGCTTATTTTCGAACAGGTGTACAATTTAATTATCAAAGCCAATGGGCAATATTAATGCCAATTTCAAAGAAGCAAAAGACTGCTGGGGGTTCTGAGCCAATGAGTGAATAAATATCTCATTTCAGTTAGACAATCTAGGATAATGAGGAGTAGTCAATAGTGTTATACATAAAATACTGCAGGCAAGAAATAAAAATGGTGCGTTAATTCTCTACAGTAAAAATAAGCAGTACTTGTCATACTGACACATTCCTACCAGAATATTTTGCCCTTCATTAACCTCTTAGATATTTCCATTTCTCATGCAGAATAATGAGGGGCAAGATCTAAACAGATAAGATACATATAACAACTAGGTATTATTTGGATTATTTTCCCTTTTTATTTAATTGTCTTAAGTGACAAGCTTCTAAAAGTTTTGACTTAGAATAATTTCTCCAAGAAATCAAATATATGAACCTAGAAAATGCTGTTTGCGTAGAAAGAACCCTTTTTTTACATGCAGTATCTCTTACAAGTAAACCTCAAGAATTTTGTGAATGCTATTATATTTTACAGAAAAAGAAAATAATATATATATATTAGTAGTATTAATACTTAAATTCCAGTAGAAATAAAATCAATATTCTTGGAAATTATTAATCCCACAAAGAGATATACCCTTTGTTAACATTAAGAAATGAACTAATAATAATAATAATAATAATAATAATAATAAAACAATTGCCAGTTTAAATGTTTCCCTTCAAAACAGAAGATATTACTTTATGTTTGTATCTTTTTTTTTTTTTTTTTTAAATCTCTAAATTTATGATCTGATTCATAACATTAATTCCAAATCCTTTTCTACATTTCTAATAGGTAATTTAAAAACAACTCCTTCTCCCCACTCTGGTCTAATGTCCTAAATCAAAAACAAAACAAACAACAAAAAAAACATTCTTTGTCAAAGCTTTATTTTATTTTATTTATTTATTTATTTTTGCTTACCTAGCTTTCTTATGCATGTCCACAGAATCAAACTAAATCTTCATCTAATGGATTTGAAATCAAAAGTTTTCCTCAAACTTCTGTTGTTCAGTTTTACAGTGATTTGTATTTGAAAGCCTTACTGGTGCTTTTGGGATTAAATAGCACAAAAATCATTGTAACTTGTCCCCATTTGCCAGACCATGGGATTTTTATCTACACATCAAAATTACCAGAAAAATGAACTAAAATTAAAAGACATCTAATCTGAAATCTTTTCTTGAATGTTTCTGTTTAACGTAAAATAGAAACCCTACGGCATTTAATGAATGGGCAAGGTGTAATAAGTTTTAATAACCAATCATTCCAGATGATCTACATAAATCAATGATATGCATGAGCTTTAGATAAGCAGAGATGTCAGATGAGTAAAATAATCTAAGATGTACAATCTGGATCTTCCGCTGCTTCCTTAATTGAAAAAAGCAGCATTGAAGATTGTGATCTTAGGTATTAATAAATTAAAAAGTGAGAAGGGAAGTGGGAGTGGGGGAGGTAGAGAAAAAGAGAATGAATGAGGGAAAAAGTGATTGGAGGTAAGAGAGCGAGAAGGCAAGGAAGTGAGATGGAGGGAAGAGAGCAAATGAAGAGATGAAGAGAGAACACAAGCAGAGACAAGTCGAACAGACAGGAACAAGCTAGAGGTACTTCTCTCATTTTTGAGAGTACATTTTTGTACTGGCAGAATCTGTACTTTTGTACTTTTGAATCTGGCAGAACCGGGATCTATTAACTTTCATGGCTCACTGAAAGTGCAATTTCTCACTAAATGTTTGGCTGAGGCACCTCTGTCACTCTGAATTTACACCACTAGTGTTAAATATACTGCATAATTACTATACAATATTTTTAGAAGGAAAAATATTTTGAAATGTATTTAAGTGGATGCTTGTTTTTACATGATTGCACACTGATCAATAAAGAAATTATTTCTATGCACCACAATATCACCAAAATAGTCCTAGAAACTAATTAATAAAATGCACTAGCTTGGTCCTTAACTAAGGAATGGCTCTCTTTCAAATAACATGGAGAAGATACAAATTCTGACAACACTTTATTATTCTTTTTATATTAACAACAACAACAATCAAACAAATACATAAGCATATATGCTAAAAAAAAAAAAAAAAAAAAAAAAAAAAAAAAAAAAGCAGAAACCCAAATAGAGTATTTTCTGGTACATTTTCTTTCCATGTAAAATTGAGGCCTATTAGAAGAGTACACTTTTATGCTGTCTGGGCAAGCCTGTTCAAAGAAAATCCCTTACCAGTAAACTGAGAGAAAAAATATTATAACAAAGTTAGATTTCTGCTCTAACCTGTCCACTTAGTTTACATCAAAGAAGGTTAAGGATGGTAGTGTTATTGACTAAAGTTTGTTTTGTGATTTTCTACACCCTATGGTCATAACTTTTATTGTCATATGATCATCAATTCTTCATATGTTCAGCAGATATTTTATTCAACATTGAATGTTATTTATATAAGGAATATAAGGACACATGAGATATATTAGTTTTAGATAACACTTGGAGATTTTTTTTAAGGTTTCACAGAAAACATTTTGACAGCTATTTCACAACCTAACATGGGCAGCATAACCTACGTTTTTGTGTCATTAGAAAATATCAACACCCCCTTTTCTCTCATATATCAGAAAATTGACTGTTCTCTTAAATCAGTTGTTGAGTCACTAAGAAATGCACACTTCAAGCAACACTGTGATTGCCTAATGATCTTGACTGCCTAAAGAGAATGACTTTGTAACGTTATTTTAAGCAAAATAATTTAATATGCTACTGTTTTGGCCCTAGTTGCTATTTATACATAGCTATGCTTTAAAAGAAAAACAGACAGTTTAGATAAATTAATCTATTTTGAATATTGTTCATTTGTTGTTTATATGGAAAAAGACTTAGGGGCTGTAGTATTAAGTACTTAAGTATTACGATGATGTCTCCAAACAAAATTTGACCTATCAAAACAAACAAACAAAACATAAACAACCTCTTCTTTCTATTCCTTTCTTCCTCAAACATTTTGTATCTTCCAAAATGGCATATTAATGTTCCAGGAGACATAGCCAAGGTGTTATGGGAACCTTATATTTGTTGACTATTATAGCCTCCATAAATACAGTTGGAAACTACTACATATACAAACACAGTAAAATCCAACCTAACCTCTTTAAAAATCTTATTCTGTAACTAAGTTCATAAGTTACTTAATTGCAATATGTCTGTCTTTGATATAGTGGTTGCAATTATTTTTCAGCCTTTTTGGTGCCCCATACCATTTTTTCATGTGTTATACTGAGTTTCATTCAAAATATTTTTGAATGAATATGAAGAGCTTTTTCACAGATTTTTCTATTTCCACATAACCTCAAATAAAACCTGACTTTTTTCAGCGTCTTTTTTTAAAATAGTTTACCTTGGGATTTAATCGTATTGCCAAGAACCTATCACTATTATCTCAAGTCACATTAGATTAAAAAATTGGAAATGCAATTAGAAACTTTTTTGGAAGCATAAGATGTCAACAGGGTAAGGCAATAGAGGAAAAATTGTCAAGCAGCCTGTAGTATATTGATATGCTTTCAAAAATATAATAATACAACAAATCCAGAATTCCATTTCCATGATGTGAGGCAAGTGTATTTCAGCAACATCAGAAATGAAAAGACTTAGGGTTTTGTTTTTGCTAGAAAAAAAAATAACAATACTGACACAAAACAAAGCCAATACCCCAGCTATTATAAAAACATTTAACTCTGAAGAAGGCAATCTCAACAATAATAATTTAATCAGACTGCCTGACAGTTTAATATATAAACACATCTATTATAGTAGAATAAAGAAGAAACAACAACCCAAAGCCCAGCCTTCTCACTCTGCACGCTGAGTGGTGTCACTCCTGACAGTAATTATATGCTGCTTTGCAACATGCAGCACATAATTTTATGTAGCTGATATTTGTAAATTACAAAAAAAAAACAACACAGCAACTATAGTCTTGAGACATTACTTCAAGCATTTTCAGCTTATAATAATTTTAAAGAACTGCATGAGCACTACATTTCCATTCATTAAACTTTAAAACAAAACAAAACAAAAACAAACAAACAAAAAAAAAAAACACAAGTAAAGTAACTTTATGTATGCATACATATATATATATATATATTTGCATATTTTGCAGTGCTTAGTGTTTGACTGTGACCTCCAGTATTTGAAAGCATATCACACTATATATATATATAGTTATAGTTTATAACTATAGGTTATATAGTAGAAATTCATGATGATTAACATCAATGCTGACTGAAAACTCAAGAATAACTGATTTTTCAAGCCACACAAAACTACCTACTGCCCATTATATGAGAGTCTTTAGTAAGCCAACACAATATCCCAGTTCAAGAGAGCTAAAAATGTGACTTTTCACACCTGGAAATGGACCTTTTGGAAATATTCTCATGGATTTTCTCAATGTGTCCAAATCGTTGCCTACATATTACAAATGAGAATTTCTCAGTGCTACTAGAGAAATCCTTTATACTTTCTGATGAAAAATCCAGATATCTCTAGTGTGAAACAAAACACACAAATAAACAAAATCCCTAAAATAGAGATGAAGATTATCTTTCCTGTTAATGCTGTGATTGTTTAAGAAAAATCTTACGTTTTGAAACAGAATGAAAAGTATGACAAGTTTAATATATGTTATACATAGTTCCTACTCAAAATACATTTTAATATCAAATCAAATCAAATTTCAGAATGTATGACTATTATTACATAAAGATGTATTGAAGGATGTTATAGATTATAACAAGGTCTGTCACTAAGATCCTTCAGTCTCTGTTCTGAGAACCAAGTTGGGCAGGAGTGTTGATTTGCTTGATGGTAGGAAGGGTCTGCAGAGGGATCTAGATAAGTTAGATCGAAGCACCATGTCCAGTTGTATGGCATTCAACAAGGCAAAATGCCAGTTTCTACATTTGAGTCATAACAAACCCATGCAATGAGGAATGGCTGGAAATTTGCCTTGCAGCAAAGGACCTGGGGATGCTGGTTTATAGCCATTTTAACATGAGCCGTCAGGTGACACAACCATGTGATCAAGAAGGCCAATGCCATCGTTGTCTGCATCAGAAATAGTGTGGCCAGCAGGACTAAGGAAATGGTTGTCTCTTGTTACTTGGTACTGGTGAGATTGCATTTTGAGTGTTGTATTTAGTTTTGGGCCCCTCACTACAAGAAAGACACTGAGTTGCTGGTACATGTTCAAAGAAGAACAATGAAGGTGGTGTAGGGAGTAGAAAAAAAGACATATGAGGAGTGGCTGAGGAAACTGAGGTTGTTTAGGTTGGAGAACAGGAAGCTGATTGGAGACCTCATAGCTCTCTATAACTAGGAAATGAGGTTGCAGAGAGAAGGGTATTGGTCTCTTTTCTCAAGTGATAGTACACAAGTCAACAGCCTCATGTTGTGCCAGGAGAGGTTTAGATTAGATGTCAGGAAGAATTTCTTCACAAAAAAAGGGTGGTTAAGCTTTGGAAAAGATTGCCCAGGGGAGTGCTGTAGACCACATACCTGAAGAGATGTGTGAATGTTGCACTTAATGGACATGGCTGAGTGGGGTACTTGGTAGTTAAGTAGATGGCTGGATTTGATGATCTTAAGGGTCCTTTCAATGCAAATGATTCTATTATTCTATGAATTGCACATTTTAAAAATTAATGGCATTTGCAACATAGGTTGCAAAACAGAATATTGAGGCCATTTTTAGAGTAGTAATTATCAATGTATTAAAACTATCCAAGTATGCTTTCCTTCATCACCTAATTTTGTACTAATGACAAGACAGAAAACATTAGATTCATTTGTCAAATCAGAAACTCTGAAACCAAAAACTCAGAAAATGAATTGGCTCTTACCTATAAATTAATCAAAAGAAAGAGAAGAAAAAAATGGCGGACATGACTATTCAGATTACTTGAAAGCACTTGGACTGTGTAGTTTCTGTTTATTTACATCTCAAATAAGTCTCTTCAGTCTCTTCAGCCATTTCTCAATGGCTAAAATAAAAGACTATTGAAGATGACTTGCTGTAAGAAGAGAGCAAATCTGAAAAGGACAACACAACTTAATTATTCACTGCATAAAGTTTAGAGGCTAACACAGTATGTATTTCCTGTTTGTTCTCAATCACCACATTCCTATATCTCTAAAAGCCATGTTGGAAATTGATAAACTACTTCTAACCTTGGATTACAGTTCAGTGGGAAAGTCAATTTCTTGCTTTTCTTGCACTTCTAAGCTTCATTTTCATACAAATTTTAATATGAACAATTTCTCAGAACTTTTAGGTATGAGATGTAATAAACTGAACCATTGTGAAGCAACTGGTTATTATAACTGCTATTATAAATTAAGATTGAAAGTCCCTTCCTCAGTCCTTGCTTTAATAAAGAAACCATTTTTCACATTGGTGGCTATTATAATTAGAAAATAGTAAGAACGAGGGAAATAAAATAGGACAGAAAAGAAAAAGGTTTCCTTTCAACTAGAGAGATGGACAAATGTGAGAAATAAAGTGATTTCAGTACACTATTAGATTAAAAAAAAAAAAAAAAAAAAAAAAAAAAAAGGGAACCTAATCATAATAGTAGTAACCTACAATTCCATCTGAAGAGATGTTTCCAGTATTTCTTTTTATTCTGCTTATCTTCTGATGCTAGTGCTTCCTTACTAGATTTTCATCTTAGGAACTATTTGTTAGTAACAACTTGTGTACAGTGACACAACTAATGCTAGGGAATTAAATCTAGTATTGATATGCAATATAGCACTGAATCTGTTTAATATGTCCAGATGTCAGTTTGATATCTGCATTTCCCTTCTCCCTTCTGGAAGCACAGTTAGAAGGTACTAGAAAAAGACTAGCATTTCCTGTCATAGTCTTTCAGGTTTCTCCACTTTGTGAGTGAAAACAATCAATCTGAATTATTTAGATGACTACCTATATTATAAATTAGAAAACGTCAAAGGAAAGTATGGTTACTGAGTTATGAATATGATAGCAGTGTGAAATATCTAGCTGTATGTGAAAATTGGATATTAGTTCTTTCTCTACAGAAGATAAGGGCTGTTCTGAAGATCAATATTGCTTTCTGGAAACAATATACAGAACAGTTCCAATTTATTATTCACATATGACTTGATGCACCATCTAACTTTGACTTACCTTTTTGGTGTGAATACCCCTTTGACTACAGAAATCACACATATAGGTCTATGCAGAAGCTGAACCAGTTCCTAAACTACCAAAAAAAAAAAAAAAAAAAAGACATGAAAATCCGTATTTTACCTTTATTTTATCCCAGATTCTCTTTCTCGGCAAAAATTTCCATCAGCCCCAGTTTCATGCTGTTACTGCATATTCTATGTATAGGACCTTTGCGTAATGTACATGCTGTGCATGTTCATTGTACAGAAAGTTTTCCAAACCTTATGTCAAACAAATGCTATTTCAATGAGAGTTCTGTTCAATACTATACCCATGAACTACATTCCTAAAAAAAAAGGTTTGTGTTGCACAAAAATCTGTAATCTGTTTTGCTCCAAGAGGACAAGTGGGTTTTGCAATAGTTGCAGAGCTGAAGACTAAGGAAATAATATATTTAGAAATTACTGCTTTTGAATTTTCACTTTAAGAAAGTTAACACTGTTTGAAATCTGTCCCTGCTGAACTCATTGTCTTCCAAAGAGTAGGATTTTAACCTCTATTTTAATAACCAATATTTCCACATTAGTTTGTCTTTTCTTAGCCTAGTTCCTAGATAAATAAATAAATAAATAAATAACATGTGCCTTTTCATAACATGTGCATACATTCCATAATGCATAATTCCTTCATTCCTACATTCTTTCCATGCATAGATAGAGGTTCCTTTTTGTACTGTACATTTGCATTTAAATTGCTGCTAAGGAATATGGGAAGCATATATTACTATTTAAATTTGTTCTCTTATTAAAAACTCATACTAATAATATTCAATTAGTGTATTTCCTTCATTATTAGCTTAGTAGTTCAGTGAGATAATTAATCATTTTAATAAAATATGACTATTCCTTAAAACATAATTCTTAAGTAGAAAATTGTCTTATCAGCAAAATATTAGCTTTTCATCCTGAAAATAATTTTAAAATTGATTTGTCCTCATAAAAGATCATTAAATGCCTTTTATTTTCTCATATTTTTCCTTTATTTATGCTAAAAATGGACAACCATTATTTTTCCAATATACCCTTTGTAGTATATTTAGAATCCTTAACAGAAAGAACATTTTTACTCGTAAGTTAAGCATGCTCATTGAATGTTGATGTGAGCATGAACATTTTTCATTTTTCTAGTTTCCAGAAACAACGCTAGATCAATCTTCAGCTACCCTGACAAAAATTGTCTAGTTAGGAAGGATCAGCACTTTAATAATGTAAATTTAAATTTTAATGAAAATATTGCTGAGTGTTTTCGTTTTCTATCACTTATGCTTACACAGTTCTTTATGCTTAAGATCCTATTTTATGTTTTTAAAAAGTAAGAAAGGCAAAAAAAGCCCTGCTACAATACATTAAGAATGAACAGAATGGACACTGGAGCCACATTCATTTGCTCATCTCATGTTATCATTAACCTTGCAGTTAGATTAAGAACTGCATATTAAGTGGTAATGGTTATTATCTGTATTATGCTTGTATGAAGCTAGAAAACATTACCAAATAATAAAATATACATTCTGTTGTACACAACAATACACAACTCTTTCCTCTATTTCTTATATTCTGTTGTATTCAGAGTCCAGAGGAAGAAAAGGAATAAGCCAAAATACAAAACAAAGATAATAATTCTATCACATACCTGTCCTTGCCTTCTTTATTTTTAGGAAAGAAGTTTTAGAATTTTAATACCATCATTTTAATAATATTCTTTTTTTGCCTTTTCTGTATTTATTTTATTTTATTTTATTTTATTTTATTTTATTTTATTTTATTTTATTTTATTTTATTTTATTTTATTTTATTTTATTTTATTTTATTTTATTTCTGTATTCTACGTTTTCAGCAAGAAATTCTACATTTTCAACATCCATATCTGCTTGCTCACAAACAAAAATGGTCCAAACAAAAAACAGGAACATTTTGCTATAAGCAAACTAAGATATAAAATGCAAGATCATAGAATCATAGAATCATAGAATATCCTGAGTTGGAAGGGACCCTTAAGGATCATCAAGTCCAACTCTCGACACCGCACAGGTCTACCCAAAAGTTCAGACCATGTGCCTAAGTGCACAGTCCA
Source organism: Aythya ferina (assembly GCF_964211825.1). Taxonomy (NCBI): domain Eukaryota; kingdom Metazoa; phylum Chordata; class Aves; order Anseriformes; family Anatidae; genus Aythya; species Aythya ferina. The sequence goes on from NC_140297.1 coordinate 102,623,602, forward strand.
ATCTCTTCTTAAATTCAGACAGGCTCGGTGCAGTGACCACTTCCCTGGGGAGCCTGTTCCAGTGTGCAACCACCCTCTCTGTGAAGAACCCCCTCCTGACGTCCAGCCTAAATTTCCCCTGCCTCAGCTTAACCCCGTTCCCGCGGGTCCTGTCACTAGTGTTAATGGAGAAAAGGTCTCCTGCCTCTTGACAACCCCTTACAAGGAAGTTGTAGACTGCGATGAGGTCTCCCCTCAGCCTCCTCTTCTCCAGGCTGAACAGGCCCAGTGACCTCAGCCGTTCCTCGTACGTCTTCCCCTCCAGGCCTTTCACCATCTTCGTAGCCCTCCTCTGGACACTTTCCAACAGTTTCATGTCCTTTTTATACTGTGGTGCCCAGAACTGCACACAGTACTCGAGGTGAGGCCGCACCAGCGCAGAGTAGAGCGGGACAATCACCTCCCTTGACCTACTAGCGATGCCGTTCTTGATGCACCCCAGGATACGATTGGCCCTCCTGGCTGCCAGGGCACACTGCTGGCTCATATTCAACTTGCTGTCTACCACGACCCCCAGATCCCTCTCTTCTAGGCTGCTCTCCAGCATCTCATCGCCCAGTCTGTACGTGCAGCCAGGGTTTCCCTGTCCCAGGTGCAGGACCCGGCACTTGCTCTTATTGAACTTCATGCGGTTGGTGATCGCCCAGCTCTGCAACCTGTCCAGATCCCTCTGCAAGGCCTTTACGCCCTCATTTGAGTCCACAAATCCTCCAAGTTTGGTGTCATCAGCAAACTTGCTCAAAATACCCTCTATTCCTACATCCAGATCATTTATAAAAATATTGAAAAGTACCGGAGCCTTGAGGGACCCCACTGGTGACCGCCCGCCAGCCTGACGCAGCTCCATTTACCATAACCCTTTGGGCCCTGCCCGTTAGCCAATTGCTCACCCATCGTATGATGTTTTTATTTAGCTGATGTTTCCTTTGTTTGGATATAGAAAGTGTTTATATTTACCGAACAGGTTTGCCATAAAAACGTGTTTATAGAGTCTTCCACCCCTAAGTTAATTACTAAATAGTTAATAGTAATGGCAGAAAATTCAGACTGCAAAATACAGAACTTACACAATATTCTTCTACCTTACATATTTTGCAGTAATGGCAAGAGATACAAAAAGATTTCAATATCATTAAAACAGATACAACCAAAGAATTTTAAGTGGGTCATTCTTCTGTAATAGGCGTGTTAAAGCTGACTTTTGGTCACGTCCCAGTGTCCCAGAATTATTACACTGTAACCAGATTCTCTCAGCACACATTTTTGTTGTTGTTGTTGTTGTTGTTGTTTTAATTATTATTACTATTATTATTATTGCTATTATTATTACTATTATTGCTATTGTTACTGATAATATATTAATATTAATATGATCATCTAATAATATAATAAATGAATAATAATGATAATGTTAATGAAGCCTCACATATATTATTACTGCTACTACTTCTACTACTACTACTAATAATGAGTGAGATGTACATGTTAAACTGCCATTATCCATCATTTTACTTCTTTACTTTCTTCATAGAAAAAATGGACCTACTTAATGTATCAATAATTTAAATGTAACCTTGCATGCCTAGGCAACAGGTTGCACCCATAAAACCTATATTTCTAAATTTTACTGAGAGTAAAATAAATTCCAAGCTTACAGAATTTTCAGTTTATTGCCATCTAATTTCTGCATCACACATTTCTTATGGAAATTATTCTGAAAGGTTAAAGCATTACTTGAAAGCTAATCCTTGCTGATGTATAAAAATATTATTTTCAAAGGATATTAAGCTGTGTCTAAACACAAGGAAGTTGTTAATTTGCTTACAGCCAATATTAAGAAATCTTAGGCACCATTCACAAAGTGAAAGGAAGAATTTTTAAAAATGATCCTTCATGACCATTTGGGAAGAACAGATGGTAGGTGCATACAGATGCTGCTGAAGGCAGATGACTACTGCTCAGTTTCAGGTCTTGAAGTAAACAATCTCATTACTGGTAATGGATTGTCATTATAATGAGAGTAAACAGTAAAAGAAACCTGAAGCATCTTCATTTTCAGGAGCAGATGCATGTTCTAATCAAACTAAACAATACTAATTCTTATATGTAAATTTTTATAGCATCAAGATAATATGAAGTATAAACTGAATTAGTAGGATAGAAGCTACAAAAAGAATATTTCCTCCCCTTGATATGCAGATAGCCAAAGATGCCATATGGTATGAAAATCACATGACAATACATACCACAGAAAAGACCTACCTAATATATGATGATAATATAGTGATATCATCACAGAACAACAGAATCACAGAATGAATATTCTAACCATTATGACCACAAATGAAGGGAAATGCAAAGTTTCCCTAAAGAGAAATGAGATATGAATACATGCCAAGAAAGAAAGAGTGGACAATTAAATTAATAACATTATGAATTAACATATCAGATCACATTTTTTGTGGTTCTGTTACTCAGAAAATAAACCAGAAAGGCAAGCAGATATTTTACACACAATATTTAGTTAAAATACAATTGTTTTTTTTTCCTCTCCATCTATTTTACCTTTCCTTTGTCAGCTAAAACTATAGATAAAATATTAGTTCAATAATAAATAATATTATATAAATTGTTTTCTAGCTCATTAACCTCAAGGTTCAGTGCCTGTTGTTTCTCTTGGTGATTAATAGGGGAAGAAAATTTTACCATTTTATAATGAAGATTAATAAATTAAGACCATTTAACCCATCAGTATAAGAAGTCTTTTTTCTCTCTTTTTTTTTTTTCCTAAAAAAAAGTTTAAGTGGTTAAAAGAGTTTAAGTGGTAGGACCAGGATTTATGACATTTCTAGCCATAGCAGGATTGAAAAAATCTGAATCACATAGCTGCACAGATAACATACCAGTTAGGGAATGTAGATATTATACATTATTATATATTATATATATTATAATATTACATATTATATATATAAAATTATATATATTATAATATTACATATTATAATATTATATATATTATAATATTACATAATATTATCATATTATGTATGAATCTATAAAATTTATAATCAATAAATATGTCAGAAAAGGACATATTGACTTTTGTGCTTGTCTAATCTAGAAAGACTACTTAAAGGTTACAGTGAAATTAAAGGAACATTATTTATTTATTTATTTATTTATTTAAGATGGCTTCCAACTTTTCTCTTCAGGATACATAACCCAAGATGTTAAGTGTTTACTTCTGTCCTTAATTTTTATGACCTGTAATTCTGTCATCATTCTTTTACTGTAATTTAACATACCTCTTAAAGGTATGATATTTCATGATGTTATGCTCTTTAACAGGATTTATATAATTTATAGATCTGAATTTTTTTCTTACTGAAGTGCATAAAGTTCCTACTGAGATTTTAAATAAAAATATGTCCAAAATGGATGGATGGTGTTTTGAAAGTTATAAGTCTGCAAAATACTCAGAACATAACTGTGGGATGGTCATTTTACATGATGTCCAAATATCCATGATGTCCAATATCCGAATATCCAAATGGATATTGTGAATTAAAGGACTAATGCAATCATTTTATAAAATTAAAATGAAATGAAAGAAATAGAATTTTAACTTTTGAATTCCTTTTTTAGGAAGCAATTCTTTTTTTTTTTTAGGAAGGAATTGGAACAAAAATCTTTTCAGTTTATCAAATGAGGCTGGTGCAGCCATAAACTATAAAAACCTATGTGTTAACAGTATGTGACTGTAGAATTAATTTAAGTGCAATAAGATACAATAGTGATTGAAAGCTAAAAGCTGACAAATAGATATATATATTTTTTTTCAAGTCAGTAAGGTAATTTATCTTTGGAATAATTTGAAATGTTTTTTGAAAGTTCATGAGGTTTGGATTTATTTATTTTCAGTCAAGATTTTTTGTTTCTAAAAGGCAAGTTACTTTAAAAAGCTGTATGTCTGGTGTTTTGCATCTTCAAGGGGCCACTTCCAACTCTACAACCTAGTGAATAAGAATGTGAATCTCATCCTACTTATAAGTTCTTAAACCTAAATAGTCCATTATGTTTTCATTTTTATACAAGCTTGAGAATATGAGCCTTAATTGTTGTGCAATAAAAGGAAACTGCAAAATTGGAAATATCTATTTTTTTATTACCTATAAATTTTTTATTCCTTTGAAATTTAAATGTTTAATGTATAAGGCTAGAATTGCTCCACATACTATTTCAGAACTCCATATGAAAAATATATTTCCATATTTCAGAACATACATAAATGCCAAAGCAAAGACGAGAAAAGGCTGGGAAGAAATAAATTTTTATTATCAGTGTACTAGATATAGGTTGAACCTATATCCTAAACAGACTTTCTGATTTGGTTCCAGGTTGCATGTCATACCTAGGAGTGTTTTGGAATCAATTAATTGAATAAAAAAGACACTAGAATTTAGAAGTGATGAATTAGGGTCTTCAGAAAAAAAAAAAAGAATAATAATAATCAAGACTATTTTAGGTAACAATATAAAAATATAGAAGTTCTAACAAAGAGAAATGTATTAAAAAATTTTAGAGTTATATAACAGTGTATTGGAATAGGCAAGGCTCTCAAAGCACTTATAGATATTTATCTTCATAAAAGAGACACAGAGTAAAAATAATTTATCAGTGAACTACCAAACTGATGTATTTGAGCAATTAAACTAAAATGCATTTCTTAGAAACACTGTTTCCTAGCAAAAACAAAAGCAGAAAACATGGATAATCAAGCTGCATTGTTCAGAACAAATATTGAACATCTTAAACACAGAAGTAGAAACAGTAGGAATTTGCAGCAGTTTAGATATATTATGTACAAATTGTCATGCCATAAAAGGCAAAGTAACATTGTCTCTATATGCAATGAGCAGATCTACATAAAACTAATGGTCTACAAAAACCGAGGTTTTTCAAGCTATGACAGCATGAACTACAGCTGAGTCTTGGCAATTAGGAACATAGTATTTATTACCTTACAAGTGATTAGAAAAGAAAAAAAAAAAAGAAAAAAAGAAAGGCAATAAAAATGCATGTAATAATTCGAAAGCAAAAACAGCCATCAGAAAGCAGAAAGAAAACAAACCAACCAAACAAACAAACTCACCACTACCAGCACCAAAAAAAAAAAATAAAAAAATTAATGTTTTAAATTCAATAACATATTAAATGCACAATGCAAAGAAATAACAATATTTTCCAGGGCATAAACAGTTTTTTTCATCCCAAGGATTGAATTAATTAATTAAATTAATTAAATTAAATTAATTAAATTTAATTAATTTAATTACTTAATTAAATTAATAATTGGAGTGAAAAAGCATCCTAAAATATACTCAAAACACTATTATGACTTAATATAGCCTTTTACATCAAATGGGTTATCACTATAAGAAACCACTAAGAATACCAAATGCCTACAAATTACTATTAATCAGGCAAGGCTAATAAACAAGGAATTGTGATAATCCATGAAGTCTTCAGAACAAATTAGAATAAATCCTTGCAAATGGAAATTTTAATTCTGAAGAATTCCATTATAAACAGGTTTTTTCCTTGTCATTTATAGTTCACAAAAGCTATTGTATAACAATGATGGATTCAGACCTCTTTCTTTAAGATATGAATTCTTTCATGGCAATTCACTAGACTTAAGGGTTTAGAAAATATATGTTGCTTTTAGAGAGGCACATAAAATCTGCTGTTGCATACATCACATACAGATGAATTACTTTGGAAGTTAGAACTCAAGATGTAGAAGATCTAGATACAAGTCCCACTCTCTAAGTGGATTTGAACTCATATGGAACTCTAAGCTGTGAATTAAAAGTCTAAGTAAAAGTAACACCAATAGATTTTATCAAAATAGTTTGATTCTTTAGTGCATAAATTAAAATCCAGGGCAAGAGTTAGCAGGAACTATACCTACACAGTCATATATATATTTCATATAACACTGATATTAATATTTCAGCAATTACATGGGAAAAAATTGTGTACAGGTAGGCATGCATACATATATGCTTGACAGCATAGTCAGGTTATGCCTCTACATTTCTTTATTCTTTTTGATAGATGGTTTGATGAAAACAGTCATTCAGTGCAACATCACAAATGCTACTTTTGATCATAACTGAGATACTTAATAACTACTCTTAGTATTTATTGGTAAGATCCTTGAAGTTTGAGGCAGATCGTATCCAGATTAACATGCTTAGTAGCATGAGAGAGGACTCTTCACACCAGAAAAGAACAAAGCAAATGAAACAAAACCAAACCAATATCCACCCTCCCTCCCCATCCCTGCCCCCACTCCCCCCACCCAAAAAAAAAAAGGTGGGACAAAACAAAACAAAACAAAAAATTATAGCAGCTAGATTCAACTCTGCTATCCTCCAAAAAATAAATACATCCAGGAAATATGTGTTTTCTGCAATTTACAATCCTGCCCATAGGATTTGCAAAATACTGTCCCCTTGTGTATCATCAATTTGAAACCAAGGATTTCAAAAGCCTAAAATAAAATATGTAAAGATACAGAAGCAGCAATCTACTGAAAGATTAAGAGTATACCAAAGGCTAACAGTAAATTATCCTGAAGTTCAGAGTTATCTCCCAGATGAAGCAGCACTGATCACAGGTGCATTTCATGGTCTCTGACCCTGAGCTCAAGGAAGAAAAACATTTTAGAACACACTTAAAAACATATATAAATGGCTGGCTATTAAAAATGGGCTTGGCAGAACAGTGCCCTAATGAGAAAATGGGAATAAAAGTGTTTCTGGATGATTTATAATCAGCATCCTTTCTAAAATGAGATAAAATGCCTGGAGGGATATACAGCCTACTCCTTGACCTTGCTGAGATGTGTCATATGAACAGCAGGACCACAAAGCAGATTCGTGAAGGATACAAATAACATATTTATGATTTACTTGGCTTTGTTTAATAGGAAAATAAAAAAAAAAGAAAAAAGAAAAAAAAAATACCTAGTGTTATTGTCCTTTCCTGTGAATAAAAGTACTTAGGAAAGTTAGTAAAACCATAAGGCATTGTGAATTATTGATACATGTAATCCATAGCTTCATTACTATTACATATATTAGCCATATACCTTATGTATAAACCTTCAGGTTACTTTCCTTATTTTAATCACGTGAACAGAGTTATAACAATGGAAGAACATAGAAGATTTATTCAGAGAAACTGAACCCCTGTGTAATTCTCTGATATTGTTTAGTTCATCTCTTCTCCCTAGATGTATGGAAAATTTGGTAGCAGAATATAGGAATATTCTTGAATGTTGTTTTGCAAGTGTATTACTAATTTATCTATTTCAATTTACATTTTGGTGCAAGTGTGAAATTCTTAGTTACAGCTAAATTACGACTAGAAATGCTGACAACTCAAACTGAAGTAAGTCAACAAAAATGTTTTATTTTTTGTTCCAAATGCAGTTATATGATATCAAATATCAAGATGTTAAAACTAAAATATTAACATAAAATAAGCATAAGATTTTTGCTAAAAGTAGCATCTCTGATTTCCCAGAAAACTGTATATATAAGTTTCTAATTATTACATTGTAATAATATGACCATCAAGGATTAGAAATATAGCAAGATTTGCAGAAAATCCTTTCAGAATCTCTTTTCATCCCCAAGGTATCAAAAAGACATGAAGATTTAGAACAGCTACCAACAATAACATGTAAGAATGTCCTGAGAGAAAATTTATGCTAAATATCTGAGAACTTATCAGGCTTTATTTTTTCAGCATTGACTCAGGAAATGTATTTAAATGCTTCATGTAACAGCAATTATAACAACCTCAGTGATTTTTAAGTCTTTCAGAAATATTTCTACCCTGAAGTGATAAAATCTGTTCAACTCCTAATTGGGTAAATTAATAAAGTATTTTGTTATGCATCTGTTATATCTGTTGAGCCTCTGCCTGCATTAATACTGGAAAGCTCTGTGTAGTTTTGTTGTCCTTTGTTAGACAGGAAGATTTCTCCAATACGACACATTTTCATGATGTTTTTTCAATGTTTTTAATACTTACATTATAGTTCTGAAGAAGAAGTAAAAAAATATTTCCAGCAAATTCCAGAGAATACATTTCTTTTATCCAAATCATTCCTAACATTCTTACAGAACTATTTAACTCTTCAATACCTCCAGTACCTGTTAACTAGCTTAGTAAATTGATATATAAATTTAAAACAGAAAATTATATTAAAAATAACAACTACTTTTTTAGCATTGAGACGTTACTTTCTGAAGACTCTGTTATAACTGCTATCACTATATAATTGTGGTGAAACTATTGCAAACATGTAATTTATTTTATCTTTGACCTCTCAAGAGATATCGGGATATTTGGTTATCAACAAAACAACACTGCTGCAATAAGCAGGAGGGAATAGGAGGGAGCTAGACTATCTACATAGTGCATTTTCATTTGTTTTGTTGGAAATTATTGGAACAGTGAACAAATTCACCATTTGTATAACATAATTCCACTGAAACAAACTAATTCGTGCTTTCATCGAGTTCCACGTCTGTGAGAAGGAGAAGAAAGTACCTGTGGGAATGGTGGTAAACTGAGGCAGGAGAAGTTTAGGCATCAGGAAGAGGTTCTTCACCGAGAGGGTGGTTGCACACTGGAACAGGCTCCCCAGTGAAGTAGTCACTGCACCAAGTCTGTCTGAATTTAAGAAGCGATTGGACTATGCACTTAGTCACATGGTCTAAACTTTTGGGCAGACCTGTGCAGTGCCAGGAGTTGAACTTGATAATCCTTATGGGTCCCTTCCAACTCGGGATATTTTATGATTCTATGATTCTATGATGATATAGTATAATATAGTATTACACTAATTTATGAAAGATGTACACACAGAAAAATAAAATGCTTTTTTTATTTCCTGAATGTTCAGAAAACAAAAACTTCAGATTAAAATAAAATAAAATAAAATAAAATAAAATAAAATAAAATAAAATAAAAATAAAATAAAAATAAAATAAAATAAAATATCGGGCAATGAAAAATCTACTTTTTTTTTTTTGTTTTTCAGTCATCTACTGATTTTCACTATCACCTTTTTTTCCTCCTTCTTTAGCAAGTATCAAAGGAATACATACAGATGTACTCTGTATAAACCTTTCGGTCTCCTAGCTAACCAAAGTTTATCTTACACAGCTAATGCTAATTGAGCCCAACTGTAAAGACTAAGGGTAATTACTGAGGACAGAGAATGATGGTTGATAGACCCTAAGAAAGTAGAAGAGAATGTCACTCTCTCTTCTGTCTAATGATAAGTTAGATGGGATGCAAACATAAATACCTAATTCATTATATCCAATATAATATAATACCTAAATATAACATAAATACCTAATTCATTATATCCAATATAATAATTCATGATATTCAATACCTAATATATAGTTATAATAATATATAGAAGCTGATTAGATACTTACACTGTTTGTTACTCAGGTATACAAATCAAAAAGAAAGGCAAACATCAAAATATTTTATAATTTTGTTAAAGGTTTTCCTCTTTTTTGCCTGTTACCTCCAAATTGCTCACATACAGCAATGGCATGAGATCTATCCCATACATATGAAATACTTTTATATACACCTTGAACAGAATCAAGTGTTTATTTTACATGATGGGAATTAGAGCTGAATTTAAACACCAGCTGTTCTAGATCTTACCGAGTGTATAATGAGCAGTATTTAATAGTATAAAAAGACTAGAAACTAAAATAAAGAGGAAAAGAGAAAGGGGTGGGGGCAGGGGGAGAGAGAATAGGTCCAGAGATGATCTGCTTGATCCAAGATCTACTGTGAGTCAATAGCAGAGAACAGCAATTCCCAAATACTAATCTAATCAGCAGAATGGTAATGTGGAGCAGTAGTATTCATATCTTCTAAGGTAATAGTGGTCTTTAAAATGGTGCTTTCAATAATGAATACATCTTATCCAGTAGAGATATATAATTATACATGAGAAACAGAAATAATATTATATTGAGTGAATTTGTATTCTGAGATCACATTGTTTTATATACAACCATTACATTATATAATGACAGATTTCTTTATACTTATTAATCAGTTGAAGAAAAGAACCATAAATAAGTAATCTTTTTCATGTATATGTACCTAGGGTATTTCAAGTATGTGTATCTGCTTTGGTTACAATACTATTTTGCACTATATTTGAACTATTGCACACTTTTGTTTAATATTTTTCCATAGTTACACACTGCACTGTGAAATAATATACAGTAATATATAAATAATATGTTTGGAAAAGCATGTTTTTACAGTCAGGGTAACCATGGATACGAAAAACAGCTGGTCATTAAAAGCTCATGGAACCAAACCACTTCAGCAGCAGCCCAAATTTTTATTGCAACCCTGCATTCTTAAACACAATCCCATCTGTTGACATGGGTATAGAGGTCTCCTGTGTGTTTTGGAGCTTTTCTGATATTGCAGATTCTGGCAGATGTACACCCAGATCCCACAAAGACATCTACCTATTTTAGTATATGAATTAACACTTGATAGGTTTATTAAATCCATAATCATTCAACCGTTCCAAAAACATTACACAACAAAAGCAACAAGAATACTGCATTTCAGGCTTACTTGCGTTTCCACTGCATGGCTGGCAAAATCGATATCAAAAAGCCTCACATAGCTAGCTGCCCCTCTGTTTGGTAAATTAGGGACAAAAACCTGAAATTATATTTATAAATGAAGTTCTTTTTTTGATTTAACACATTACTAATTGTCTCCTTAACAAAGGAGATTGCATTAATAATGATTAGTAGATCTATTTAGATCTTAGTAGATCTATTTAGATTTTATTAAATCTGGCAAAGTACATAAGCATGCTGATCAAAAGAAAAGATCAGCTGGTAATTTTATCATGTCATATGTACGTTTGTACCACCATCACACAATGCTATTTCACTCACATTTCATTATCTACTGTGCTGAATATCTATCTCTGTCAAAAACGTGCTATCATGGATAATCTGTTGTTACAAAGTGAACAGTGGGATTTCACTGCGATTATCTACCAAAAAAAAGTGTTACTTAAGAACAAGGCAACTGATCATCACATTGTATCCAACAGAATTAAATTGATTCAGAGTGCAATAACACAAACAACAACAAATTTGGGAGTAATTTGAAATGTTTATATAATGTTATTAGATGTAGCCAAACCATATTTATAAAATGAAAGTATGCTGGAGTATAAATTCAATATAGTGACTAGGTGTGCTTCTGTGGCAAAGCAGGAAAGCCAACTCAATCCTATGGTTAGCTATAACCTGTAGGAGAAATAGGTTTATATAGACCAATGTTTATTCTTGCATGAAGCTAAACTAAGTTTCCTGAAGTATTTATTTTTTTTTTTAGTCTATTATATTCCTTCATCAGAATATTATTCCAGAATATTTTCATTCCAATTAACTTCTCAGAAAATCAGATATGCTCTTATACAGTACATACAGTAATTACATACAGTAATACATACTGCATTACATACAGTAATAGTTTTACTATTTATTTAAATTTATTTAAATTTCAAATTCATTTCAATTTATTTCTTTATGTTATTTTATTTTATTTTATTGAGCTCTGTAAGAATTATCACTCCTCATTCAGCCTAAGACTTTGAGGTTGTACTCTGGAATTGAACAGCAAACACATTATTAACTAGCTTATCACAACGGGATATGTTTTCAAAGATCAGACTTTTCTGCTATTATTTTCCATGTCAACTTCCTTTTGGGCAGTCTTTTTATTGTCATAAGCTTTGCATAAGCTATATTGTCATAGGCTTGCATAAGAAACAGTGTGGCCAGCAGGGCTAGGGAGGTGATCGTCCTCCTGTACTCGGCTCTGGTGAGGCCACACCTCAAGTACTGTGTTCAGTTTTGGGCCCCTCGCTACAAGAAGGACATGGAGGTGCTTGAGCGGGTGCAGAGAAGGGCGACAAAGCTGGTGAGGGGCCTGGAGAACAAGTCCTACGAGGAGTGGCTGAGGGAGCTGGGCTTGTTCAGCCTGGAGAAAAGGAGGCTCAGGGGCGACCTTATCGCTCTCTATAGGTACCTCAAAGGAGGCTGTAGCGAGGTGGAGGTTGGTTTATTCTCCCACGTGCCTGGTGACAGGACAAGGGGGAATGGGCTTAAGTTGAGCCAGGGGAGTTTTAGGTTGGATATTAGGAAGAACTTCTTTACCGAAAGGGTTGTTAGGCATTGGAACAGGCTGCCCAGGGAAATGGTGGAGTCACCATCCCTGGAAGTCTTTAAAAGACTTTTAGATGTAGAGCTTAGGTTTAGTGGAGACTGTTAGTGTTAGGTCAGAGGTTGGACTCGATGATCTTGAGGTCTCTTCCAACCTAGAAATTCTGTGATTCTGTGATTTTTTATGCCAGTTATGTATCATCTGTGTCAAATATCTTTTATTTTCACCAAGAACAATCAGGCACAGCATCTACATGCACAACATGCATATGCACAGCTCAATTACTTGTCTCTCATGAAATTCCTTCTCCGTGAGATCCATGAGATTTTTTTTTTTCCTTTCAGTGACACCACTGTTTGTCTGTACTTTGTCTTAAAATTGCCACATCTAACCCTAAAAACAGCATTTAAGATTAGAAACATATGTGAAAAATAGCAAAATAAAAGTAATAATGATAATAATAATAATTAATTCTAAGTATTATTATAAATTTAATCAATGCATAGTGAATCTTCACTTAATCTACCTAAACCCAGCTGTTAGTGTAATTTATACACATTTTAAATTGGATTAGAAGATTTTGTTTTGCTTCTGTCTGCTTATCCAGGCACTGCTGTAGTTTTTGAATCTAATGCAGCAAACCATCAAGCTGAAAGCAAATAGACTGATTTTCAAATAATCCAAGAACATTTCTACATTGATGTTAGTTATAATGCAATAAATTCAAAGTAAACTAGTAATATTTGAATCTGTTCTTTATACATGTACATGTGTTTCACTTTTTAAAAAGATGAACTTCAAGGAATAGCATTCTGCTTTGCATGTCTTGAACTAAAGTTGTCAGATATTATTGCATTGAATTTGTTGTACTCTGTATTATAGGCTATACACAGAAGCCCCATTTTCTTAGCTACCTTGAAATTCTTCCATTAAAATGTTATGTGACAATTTATTGACAACAGGACATTACATACAACTTTCCTTCTAATCACAGACAAGGACATTTCTTTATCTTAATGTATTTCTCCAGTTTGTGTGCCACTGCCAATAAAATACATGTCACAAGACTGGAAAAGCAATATAATGCAGTGATGGTTTAAAAACAGGCTGCATATAACTTTCATTCCAAAACTGTAATTTGAACCCTATGAAACTTAAAAAACAAAACCAAACAAAAACCTGTTATAACTGTTATGAAAACTGATAATAGATTAGTAGATGATTTTTTTCCTGTTTTTGATAAACTGATGCATGACCAGCATTTTTTGTAAAGGCATTCTCAAAAATGTTCTGTCTGAGCTTATTGAAGTGCCCTATGTCTTTGTGTACTTGTAGAAAAGAAAGTTGATGGATGGAGGCATGTACTCTTACTCTCAAGAAAACAAGCCAGTCTCAAATGGAAAAGTGAATGTAACTTGGCAATTAAGTTTCTAAAAGCCATAGACTGGGGGGAAGGGGTGCAGTGATGGAGAGTCAAAAGCTTGCATTTATATTTCCCAAAATAATTGTGAGCATATTCCTGTGTATTCATGCCCATAATGGTAAGATTTGATAAGCTTAGTAGAAAAGCTTCTAATGAAACTGTTATGGCTTGGAAACAGATCTGACTCAGGAGCGTCTTTGCAATCAGGATCAAGCTACCTGTAAAACATTATTTTCCAAATAAATGCAGTAAAAGTATACAATGATTGGCATCCTGCATTATTTCATATTGGTTAACAATATGTTCAAGATAATTTAAAAGCATTTCCAAAGGATATCATTACAACCAGTATGACATGTCCATTTTCTGTAATACCTCATCTCAAATCTCAACACTGATTTGTTTACACATTGTTTATTTCTCCAGGTTCCATTTTAAAATTTAATTTTCAGTATGAAGAGTTGTATCAAAAATAGGATTTAATGTATCTTCAAGTTATAGTGGGATACCATCTTTTTGCCATTGTATTGGGTCTGTCTGAGCTGGAGTCACCTTTTCCCTGCAGCAGCCCACACAGTGCTGTGCTCTGCACTCGTAGCTGGAACAGCACTGATATCACTCAAGTGTTGTGTCTATTGCTGCATAGTGCTGGCACAGCATCAGGACTCCTTCCAAGCCCCCAAGAGCCAGCAGGCTTGGGGTGGGCAAGTGATGGGAAGGGGACATTGCCAGGGCAGCTGACCTAAACCAAACAAAGGGATATTCCATAACACATGATGTCACACTCAGCAATAAAAAGGGGGGCTCTCGTGGCGGAGGGGGCTGTTCCTCCTGAACAACCACTACACGTTTTGAGGCCCTGCTTCCCAGGATGTGGCCAAACATTGCTCGTTGATGGGAAGCAGAGAATAATTTTTTCCCTCTCTCTGTGCTTCCGTGCGGACTTATTGTTTCTTTTGTTTCTTTTTCTCCCCATTCCCTTTCCTTTTAATATCCCCTTTCTCTTCTCAAACCTCGAGTTCTCTGTGTTATATTTTCTCCTCCTTCCTCTCTGAGGAGAGGGGGAGTGAGAGAGTGGTTGTGGTGGAGCTTGGCTGCCCACCTGAGTAAAACCACCACAGCCATTAATCTGTACTTCTCAGAAAGTACAAGTAGATTATCCATGTCTGGATTCAGTCTTGGTCTTAGTTCCAGTTTCTAAATTCCCTCATTGTCTTCTTTCTTTTGCTTAGGAATATTTAATGCTTGATTGCCTGAGAACAAGCAGCAAGTGTCATCACATAGGTTGTTTTAAGTCATCTGGTTTTATATGGTGTTAGAAACTGATAAATATCACCCATTTAACTTTAAAACTCTAAAATGGAACTGAAATCAAGCCATTTTTTTCCCTGTGAAGCCCTTACACACTTGCTAGAAGATAATCTATGCTCCCCTTTCATAAACCTTGCCTTCCTTTTAACTTGATCAAAATCATGAGCTCCAAACAAACCAAAACAATGTGCTCCAAAATAATGCTGCCTTTATCCCCACAGTAAAAACAAACCCTTGGGTGAACAGACAGACAAGCAGATAGACAGTTGTGTTTATTGTGCAAAGTGTGAAAAAGCACCTTGAACTCAAGGCTAACCAGCCTCAAGAGAATTGAGCAAAGTCTTCTGCATACTCATATTAGTTTTAATTAGCTTCATATGAATTTTAAGCTAAAAATTAATGAAATATCACAAAAACTTCCCTAGATCTATTTAACTCATATTAATTGTTGTCACTTGCCATTAATACTGTAGATTCTTTTCTTTTTAATATTTCCTATTTTCACATCTCTAAGAAATACAAAACTGGCAACAGAAATTCCCAAGAATCCTTATTCCTGAGATCAAAATGGTGGCAAAAACTCCTGTTCAACTAAATATAAATGTGTTAAACTACCTTTCTAGTATTGTTCTACTTAAGTACTTTAAGAATATTAAGAATACTAAGAATATCAAGAATATATTAAGCTGAATATGAGTGAGCACTGTGCCCTGGCAGCCAGGAGGGCCAACTCTACCCTGGGGAGCATCAAGCACGGACGGCCTTGCTAGTCGATTGAGGGAAGGGATTGCCCCACTCTGTGCTGGTGTGGCCTCACCTTGAATACTGTGTGCAGTTCTGGGCACCACAGTACAAAAAGGACGTGAAATTGTTGCAGAATGTCTGGAGAAGGGCTACAAAGATGGTGAAGGGCCTAAAGGGGACGATGTATGATGAGTAGCTGAGGTCAATTGGCCTGTTCAGCTTGTAAAAGAGTAGGCTTCAAGGCCTTGGAAAAGGGGAGACCTTATCATGGCCTACAGACTCCTCACAAGGGGGAATGGAGGGGCAGGTGCTGATCTATTATCTTTAGTGACCAGTGATAGGACCTGAGGGAATGTTGTCAAGCTGCAACAGGGGAGGTTGAGGCTAGACATCAGGAAGAGGTTCTTCACTGAGAGGGCTGTTGCACACTGGAACAGGCTCCCCAGGGAAGTAGTCACTGCACTAAGCCTGTTGGAGTTTAAGAAGCATTTGGACCGTGCACTTAGTCACATGGTCTGAATTTTTGGGTAGACCTGTGTGGAGCCAGGAGTTGGACTTGATGATCCTTGTGGGTTCCTTCCAACTTGGGATATTCTATGATTCTATGATTCTATGAATATATACTCATACTGCCACTAGTCAATTTAAGAAGAAAATGCTAGTAAATGTTTATGGCTATATATTCTATTGCACAAACAGTGATTCTGTTCATGCTAATGCAGTTGCATGCAGATAAAGAGATTCAAAGAGATCGCTTAAATCTGCAATTAATGGAACATAAATCTTGTATTATTATAAAATTAAGAGAAAGGAAATCAAAAGTGGCTTTCTCCTGAAGATTTAACATCAATGTCTTTAACAGTCTGAGACTCTCAACTGAGCTGGGGTAATCTGTGCATTTTCTTTTCTCATGAGCAATTTGAAGAAACGTGCCTTAACCTTCCTGATTCTCAGAGCTCAGATAAGCCAACGACTTTGAATTATCATTGACTGAAATGTCAGAATATTTCAAGGGAAACATAACAAGCAGGCATTAATCGTACATGAGAGTTTTTTTTTTTTCCCACCATCTAGAAATGTATTTTCTATTTATTGTGCTATAGTTATTGCTATTAAGTGTTACTTAAAAAGGTTGCATCTGATTCTTGATGGATTAGTCTGACTTCCTTGAAACACAAAACACTAAATTGCCGATAATTTATGAACAAGTCTAAATTAGAAGTTGTTTTTTTTTTTTTTTTCTTTTATAAATGATGTTTTTGAACCATTGTACTTAATTTTGAACTAATTGTTAAAAGCTATCACATCACAGCCTTATCCTATTATACAGAGCTTGTTCTGTTTCAAAAGTGTAACCAAGTCACTGACAGGCACTGTATAACATCTCGTATATTACAGGTGAAATGTTATTTCTATCATTAATTTATATTTCAGTAAGTAAACATTAATGTGCAGTGATTTTTTTTCCCATATTTTTGTAACAGAGTGTAAAGCTATTGAAAACCTGAATTAACTCAAGGAGCAATCAAGTGGTTTTATATATAAAATGCTATACACAGGGTAGATATAATTCAGTCCTTCCAGTATGATCTTTCATACTTTGGGTAACCCTCTGAGTAGCACATGAGTAAGGACATGCTTACTCTTAGTCTGAAATGGAAGTTAAATCCACTTTGGTTAAATTTACTTGTTTTAAGATTTCATGATATATGAAAATTTATCATATGGAAATATGATTGGTTAGAATTAACTAACACAAGTCTTTAAAACAACCAGATCTATTTGTCAACATGACACTTAATAGTGACAAGTAGGATACTTGAATACGATGAAAGACACTTCAGTGGCAGACATTAGGCACGTTTGTATGTGAAGTGAGTCATAACTAACATTATTGGTTGAACAATATACATGTATTTAGAAAATAGCTTTTTTTTTTTCTTTTTTCTTTTTTTTTCTTTTCTTTTCTTTTTTTTTTTTTTTTTTTTTTTTTTCTGTGACTTTGCTATGTGCCTAACATGTCACAAACAGTTCTAAAATAACATCTTGATATTTCATTAATTAGTTAGATGAAATGTCAAAATAAAATAGTTATAAATTGCAAGTTTTGAAAACTTGTCAAACTGAGAATGGAAACAAAAGTGCTTGGCATGCATACAAATATTTTGTTTTAGTTTGTTAAGCTGACATGAAGTATATAGCAAATATATATATGTATAACAAATTGGTTTAAAATACTTATTTTCTGGAATGATACTCAGTTATAGGTCTCATTAAGCAGAGTATATGTGTTACTCAGCACTAAATGAGAAAAATCTGTATCAAAGGAAATATTACACTGCCATGAACTGTGTCACATATTGGAAAAGTGACATGGAATAGTTTTAACTGGAAATAAAACTTTTTTTTTTTTTTCTTTTAGCTTTCATTACAATATTTTCCAAAGACAAATAATTTTTAGACCAAAACAAAAAAAAAAGTTTAAAAGGAAGAACTTTAAAAAATAATAATAATTAAAAAATAAATTATCTGGTTTCCAGGACTTCCAGATCTTGTATTCTTAGAAAAACATAGAAAAATAGCACACTTTTTCAGTTACTGTTCAGTAACTGAATTCAGTTTCAGTACTGTATTTCTGAATTTTATCAGTCGTGGTAGAAACTTCTGTTCTACAGATCTTGTTATTTAAGTACCTTTGAGAAAAAGAATAAAATATTATACCATTAGTTTTCAGGTCAATGCCATTGGCACAGTGGACAAGATTTCTTCCTTCCCAGTCACTCTCTGCCCCTGCTCCACATGGGGTCCCTCCCACGGGATGCTATCCTTCCAAAACAGATCCTGCATGGACTTCCCACAGGTAGCAGCTCTTCAAGAACTGCTCCCACATGGCTCCATACCATAGGGTCCAGGTCCAGCTGTCAGAAGTAAACTGCTCCAGCATGGGTCCCCCATGGGCGGCAGCTCCCCCCCAGGTCCCCTGCTCCTGCATGGGCTCCTCTCTACAGGCTGCAGTCTCCTCCAGGCCACATCCACCTGCTCCACCGGGGGCTCCTCCATGGGCTGAAGCGTGGAGATCTGCTCCACATAGGAGCCATGGGCTTCAGGGAGACTGCCTGCTCCACCAGGGGCTTCTGCACAGGCTGCAGGGGAACTGCTGCTGCATGCCTGGAGCACCTCCAGCATGTCGCCATTCTGCCTTCTGCAGACTCCTTGCTCTCCCAGCTGCTGCTGCCCAGCAGTTTTTTTCCCCTTTGTTAAATTTGCCCAACCAGTATCACTCACAGACTCATCTCTGGCCTGCAGCAGGTCCCTTTGGAGCTGACTGAAACTGTCCCTTTTCTAACATGGGGCAGCTGCCGGATTCTTCTCACAGAGGCCACTCCTGCAGACCCCTGCTACCAAAACCTCGCCACATAAACCCACTATATTCATAAAGTCAGAATGAGATAAAACAGGCTTTTTGTCCACAATTTGTGAAAAAGGGAATGACACTGTCTAGTGGAGTCCTAGGGAATGCTACTGATGTTGTTTTTGAAGTTGCACTCAATTACAAAGATGTGAGATGTAAATATACCAGAACTAAATTTAACAAATCACTTAAAAATTGATGGGAAATGAGACTGGCTGTTCTGCTTCATGTAAGTATTATATTATATTATTATATATTATCTCTCTCTCTATATATATTAATATATAATATATTATTATATTACATTATTACATTTATATATAGTTATATATACTTAATATAAGTATTTCAATTTAAGGAATACTCTCTTTTGGGTCAATCTGGAACACAGAGCAAACACCATGTTGTTGACCTTTTAAATTACTCTGCCTAGAAGGCATACAGAATTTATTGTTTTCCACGGGATAAAGCAGTTTTATCTGGCTTCATTTGCAAGTAAAGAGTAGTCTCATTTTTACATTTTGACCAAATCTGAATAGGTCCCTAGAAATCGTGTGTGTGTGTGTGTCTCTGCATGTGTAAGTTCAGTATGCATTCATTTCTGTAAACAAGTATTATTAACTTTCACTTTTCATGTCATTTGTGTAGAACTAATCTATAGCTCATTGTTTTCATGTGGGAACTAAATCTTGATAATAAGGTTCATCATCAGTGCTTGATAGAAATAAGAGTGATAGGTATTCTAGTAACACTATGGAGAGAACAATTTTCTACAAGAGACTGACAAAAATAGATGATGTTCAGTGATGATACCAAAGAGAAAGTAATACTTGTTTACAAGAATCAAAATCAATGAACTGGAGGCTTTTGAACAGAAGAGGGAAAAGGAACTATTTTGTACTTTGCACTCAGAAAAGTGAAAATAATTGTTTTAAAAGAAAAAAAAAACAAATACCATAAATATGGGCTACCTGGACTTTAAAACAAAGAAAAGTGTTTGTTTGTAAGAACCAATCACAATAATGGTTAGGATATCAACATGGCATGGAATTTTTAAGACTCAGACTGAAGACATGCAAAACCAACTGAGTGTAGTCACCTTGAAGCCCTCCCAATTCATGTCTAGACGTAATGGACAAGTCTTCATTTTAAAAAGTCATATGAACTTGTCTTAATTTCTGAAATTACTTCCAAAGCATTAGCAGGATGATTCATTTGCCTCAACAAGTCTGCATAAATGTTACTAACAATATTAGTGGCACTGGTGTCAGCAGGTAGCATGCTGATGGAGACAGAAGTTGATCATTCCCTTCTCTTCATGAGTTTTTAGTGTGCTAAGAGTCCGTCCTACACATAATTCACATAGGGAGTGTCACTGTATGCAAAGTACACCAAGTAGCTTGTTTTATCCAAAGCATGCCTCCATCATTTCCTGAAAGTATTCATACTGGAATAATGTCATCATCTTATCTGTGAGGATCTAACTAACATTACAATAAATTTATTTTTGAGCAAAAGCCACAAAAGTGAGCCACTTTAGCATAGTCCCTAAGAAATTATTAAACATGTCCCAGCCAGATGGTTTAGTCACAGTAAAGGAGTCAAGAGAATAAAGCTCTTTAATTGTGGTGTAATTAAGATATGTATCTTTCCTAATCATGACCTCTGAAATCCCTAAAGTTATGTTGTGAATTTCTGAGCATTTTCAGATAAATGGGTTCAATGTGCATGCTGCATATAACTCAATTCCTTTCTACTCTTCAGCTGCAAGGAAAGGAATTTAGTCTCCCTCAATATCACCATGTGTATACACAGATTTATACTGATTACATCAATAAATATAAAAGTTAAGTTTTGGGACTTTTGGTGGGTGCATACTGTATGATTTATGATAAAGGATGATGTTAAGAGGGTAAGAAAAATTTAAAAAGTATAAATAGAAACTGAAAAAAAAAAAAGGTAAGTAAACTCGTGTGATAAATTATAAATCACTTGGAATAATAACTGGAACTGTAAGCCTTCAGATAAAAAAAAAAAAAAAAAAACAAAAACTGAGATCTTGTACGTTCATGGAAACACATAAAAATACAGAAATCTTACCGATGCTGAATTTTATTTAAAACTAAGTGGCTATTAAAGTGATCATGCATTTGACATTACATAAACAGAGGTTCCAAACAGATGTTAATAAATGAGAAGTGTAACAAATTAATTAGACTTTAAGATTCTCAAAACCTGCCCTGCTTTGTTGTGTATAGACAGATTCTTAGCAAAATATGAATATGAGTATGCTGCATTGCTACAAATAAAAATACTGTTTTAATTAAAGAAAAATATTATCCACACATGCCATTTATACAACAGAATTACAGGCTCCTAAAATAAAAAGGCTGCATAGAAAAGTTGGGAATAATGAATATTGAGCTGAATTGAAACTAGAGGAGAAATATAGTTATGCAGAATGCAATCACCCAATTTGGAATGAGGCCAGAGTAACACAAGGCAAATTCTGTTGTCTGTTCAAGTCGTATAATCTCTCTGCAATCAATGGGAAGAATTTGGTTCAGTACCTGCTAAAGCCTCTTTGTCATGGAACTTTGTCACTGCAAATAGTGACACTGAAAAAAATCACCTTGGATTTGTGCCTCTTTTAAGGGATTCATGTGCTTTCACTATCAAACATTTAATACATCATCTTTAAAGAGCTGACTCTCATAGAAACTCTCCTAATCTTCTGTACAGTAAGAAACTCCTATTACTCCCACACAAATGGCTTAGAACATGACTTGCCAGGTTGGGGGTGTATGGGAGGAGAACAGTGTAGGCCACCTGAAATGTGTTATACTTTAAACTGGTAATGCTTCTTAAGGAGAATTACAATTCTTAAGTCATCTTTTATTTCTGACTTGGTTTTGTCCTGTAGATTACCAATTCAAACACTCAGCATCATCATCATAGCACATCATGAGAGATCTGACAAAAGAGACACACACATCTCTGTTTAAAGGATATACATTCAAAGCACAGAGAATTGACTTGCCTGACATCGTAACTCCATAGTGGAAAAAGCTAGAATGGGAATTCAAGGTTTTTGAGCCTTAATTCAATGCTCTGTCATCCATTGCATACCAGTTTCATCTATGATCTGAAATGTCTCTTAGAAATGTTTATGACATTTATCTAAAACACCACTAAATTAAAGTTTTCTTAAGTTTCTTAGACTTCTTGTCTTTAACTCTGTTCAGAAAATTCAGGGGAAGGGAGTGGAGGGGGGAGGAGGGGAGGGAAGGAGGAAAATGTATTCCTTTTGTAGACTTTCCTACCAAAAATGTATAAGTGCCTGAATTTGGTCCTGGTGATTTTACAGATAGATTAGTAACACAGATTTACTCAAAGACAAAAATTTCATTACAGCAAGTCTAATCTAGGCTACCTCAGATGCTATCCATATACTTCTTCTAAAAATCTTAGCCATATGCTAAGGCAAGGTCTCTTCTAAAAAGTTAAAAAAATAAGTATGAAGAATTTGTAGCTCTACAAATTCTAATTGCTCTTTATGGCAAGTTCAGCAGACCAGAAAGTAAATGATAATCCTTCCTTTACTTCTACAACATTTTTTTCTTCCACAGTACCGTTTATTTTTTTGTTGTTGTTGTTGTTGTTCTCCTTTTTTTTTTTTTTTTTTTTTTTTTTCTCCCCTGTTTAATGTTAGCAAGATCGACAGCCAAGGTACTTCCTGTAGTCTTCCCTTCAGAAGAAGAGTATTTTCACTCTAGACGGTACAAAGAATTCTTGCACCAACTTTTCTAAACCTAGAAAAGCGTACTAATGAGAATGGTCATATTACAGGTTTCATAATTCTAAGTTACATAGTTTAACATGCCCATAAGATATGAAAGCAGATTTTTATAGGTCAGGCAAATGATTACTGATACTTTCATTTATTGCCAGTAAAAATATTTTCATATCAGCTAATGTTTAGATCTCTTCTTCCACTTGTACTTGATTTTGATAATAAGTAAAGTGTTGTGGTTTAACCCAGCTGGCAGCTAAACACCACACACCCTCCCTCTCTGGGATGGGGGAGAAAAATGGGAAAGTGAGGCCTGTGAGTTGAGATAAAGACAGTTTATTAAGACAGGAAAATAATAATAATAATAACAATAATGATGATAATAGTACTACTAATAATAATGTGTACAAAACAAGTGATGCACAATGCAATTGCTCACCACCCGCTGACCAATGCCCAGCCTAACCCCAAGCAGTCCGGCCCTCCTCCCCCCAGCTAGCCACCCCTATATATTGTTTAGTATGATGTCAGATGGGATGGAATACCCCTTTGGCTAGTTTGGGTCAGCTGTCCTGGTCTGCAGCTCTTGCTGCACCCCCAGCCTGCCTGTTGGCAGGACAGAGCAAGAAGCTGAGACGTCCTTGGCTTGGTGGAAGCACTGCTCTGAAACAATTGAAACATCAGCATGTTATAAGCACTCTTCTCTACCAGCTACTAGGAAGAAAATTAACTCTCTCCAAACTGAAATCAGGACCATACAGATATTTAAAGAGAAATGCAGCAAGCACTTCAGCCTCCTTCACATTTTCTGTCACTAGCTTGCCTTCCTCCAGAAATGGACTGACACTTTCTTTGAATGGGAGTTGCTACAATCCCTTCCTGATATCCACTTCAAGTTTGAGATCCTGCTGGGCTTTTGCTTTCCTGATTTTAAGTGTCTGAGTTTTATGACTGCTCATTTGTAGACTTGGTTAATTTGCACATCATTAATAATTTTGGTTTCAGTATTATTAAGAAGGCTATATGATGTTCCACCAAATTTACCAGCTTTCCTGCACAATGGGTTGATTTTTTTTCAGAGCACTGTTTATGAGCACTCAGTAAGTTTTCTCTAGAACTTGAGCAATTTTCCTGGGCATTCTTCCCTTTGTGATAGCTTACCAGATAATTGCCTTTTAATTCTCCAAACAAGCTGGAATCCAATTTTCTAACTGATTGCTTCTGCTCACCTTCCAGGAATTCCTGCAAACCCTGAATGCAGTCAGATCATGGTTGCCACAGCGCAAGTTGCCCACACTTGATAGGAATTCTTCTCTTCTTGGAAACAGCAGATGAAGTAGAACATTGCTTTTGTTTGGCCCTGAGCCGGTTAGGGGAACAGTTCTAGATGGAGATGGTGAGCCTTCCTTCTACTGGCGGAAGTAACAAGCTTCTACCATTTGAAAACACGTCATTTTCCTGCTCTTGCATTGCCTCATTGAACCTTTTTTATTTTTTTCTCTCCTGAAGTTTAGGATCTAGCCTCTCCTGGATCCTTCAAAGATTCTGTCAATCTTTTTTTTTGTAATCCCTGAGACAGTGGGAACAGGATCACCTCATGGGGCTGCCTCACCTGGTGCTACAGTGAGTATACCTCCCACAGATGAATCTGCCAGCACCTCTAGTTGTGATCCTTGTCCCATGGTAGAGCAACAGCCACTGTCTGAAGCCTAAATTTTATTTACTTAAAATTTTATTTATTTAAAGTTTTATTTATTTAAAGTTATATTTATTTATCATGAATGCACTCTCTGGCAGTTGTTTCTGTGTTGCTGCATGGCCTACTGTTCTAAAACAAATAACTAATTGTTGATATCACTTGCAGTTCAACTACATCTCTTCCCCTCCCCTCCCCTCCCCTTCCCTATGCTGGTCAAACATCAAAACATAATTGTTTCATTGATTTAGCCTTCATCCAGGCTAGCATGATTGAAACAAACAATTTCTATAAGCTTCTCATCTACGATGAGTGTTTAAACACCACAATTATCACAACGTGTTATTTTAGCTATATGTTAAATTCTGACCCTAGCCTGCCATTCTGTCATTTTAAAATATCTCTTGATTTGTTGATGTCTGCTCCACCAAAAGGAGGAGCTACATTTACCTAATTATATTTATTAACTGTTTCATTGCACTGAAGATAGAACAAGGAAATGAGTAAGAGATCCTGAAAAGGAAGGAACTGACTGAAGCACTATTCGTATTTCTTCTACTTACATTACATTCATATCCTCTTCTATTACAGATTTCTTTTCCCAGAAAATAAACAATAGCTTTTTTTTTTTTTTTTTCCCACTTGATTGGCATTAACAGGAATAGTTAAAATAGTTATGAGTATTGTCTACTATTTGACAGGAGATAATACCAACATTGCTTAAAGCAATATTCTAGAGTACATAGAGCAGAGCTTTCTGGTGTTTGTGGAAAAAAATGCATATGTATGACCTGGTTCTGGTAGTTCTTCAAGGTAGCAGTCTTTCTAACGACCTTTAAAGAGTCTACATTTAATTGAATGAATAAAATCAGTGTTGCTTGTTCCTGAAAACTACCATTTAAGGGAAATTAAAATTAATAGACTATTTTAAGGAAAAATTGCAAAGGCATCAATAGAGTCAGATAAAGTGTGTAGGACAGAAAAAAAATAGGTTCTTTATCAGTGAGGTGCAGAACTGAGATCAAAAGCACTAAAATACAGCTAGGAAAGGAAACAGTCATGGAGTTCTCTCTGCTTTTCAGTGAAAGGTTACAGGCTTTTTTTTCTTGAAATGTTTCAAGTAATCATCAAATTGAAAAGAAACAAACAAACCAAAAAAAAAAAAAAAAAAAGACAAATTGCTAATCCACAAAATGAAAATACACAAAACAGTTTAATGATTACAGCTTGTGTAAGTACAGGAGCCATGAGAAGCATTTGAAAATAAATAGTTGTATTTGATTGCTTCCCACCTTCCTTTTGGACTGCCAATTGGATAAAACTGCTCTTTCCCTCTTTCTGTTTTGCCCTTCTGAGGACATTTAGCTTAGAAGCTAATTTAAGAAATGCATTATATCCACAAAATTAAACTTCACAACTGTGACTTCTTTGTAGTGCATCTCTTCATTCCTCCCAGCTGATCCTCTCCAGATGAGTCCTTGTGAAGTACTCAAGGACTCTGTAAAAAATAATAATAATAATAAAATAGTAATACTAACAACTGTTCTGGCCCTGGTTCTAGTTGACTTAGAGTTTGCCTTCACAGAATCACAGAACGGCTGAGGTTTTGAGACCTCTGGAGGTCATTTTGTCCAAGCACCCTGCAGAAGCAGGTGTAGAAACAGCCAGCTACCCAGTACCATGTCCAGATGGCTTTTGAGTATCTCCAAGGAAGGAGACTCCACAACCTTTCTGGACAACCTGTGCCAGTGCTCCGTCACCAAATAAAATCACCCTAATGCTCTGCCTTCTCCATGTCCTGCATCACCAGGTCCTCCGCCCCATTCAGAAGCAGGCCCACGTTCTTGCTAGTTTTCCTTTTGTTACCTACATATTTAGAGGAGCCCTGCTTGTTGCTTTTGATATCCCTTGCAAGATTCAATTTCGTTTGTGCTTTTGCTTTCCTAACTGCATCTTTTCATGGTCAGGCAATGTCACTATATTCCTCCCAAGTTACTCGCCCCTTCTTCCACCTTCTGTATATTTCCTTCTTGTGTTTGAATTCAGTTAGAAGCACTTTGTTCTATGCTGTGCTCCTGGCATTTTTGCCTGACTTCCTCTTTGTTTGAATATACCCCTCTTGAGTTTGAAAAAGATGATAAGAGTATGAAATAGCTTTCTTGGCTGCCTATTGCCTCCAGTGCCTTATCCCATGGGACTCTTCCAAATGGATCTTTGAAGAAGCCAAAGTCTGCTGTCCTGCAATCCAGTTTTTGGATCTTGGTTTTTGTCTTCCCTCTTCTTAGGATACTGAACTCTGCCATCTCTGGGTCACTGCAGTCAAGGTAACATTTGACGTTATATCCACAATAAGCCCTTGTTTGTTGGTGAGTATGAAGTTCAGCAGAGGTCCACCTCTCCTCATTGGCTCCTCTATTCTGGGTTGGGAATTTGTCACTGATACTCCCCAGGAACATCATGGATTGCTGTACCATCATTCCAACTGATGTCAGGGTGGCTCAAGTCCCTTTTGAGAATTGGGTCCTGTGAATCTGAGGCTGCTCCTAACTGTCCATAGAAGACCACATCAATTTGTTCATCTAAGATCACTAAAGCAAGATCTTAGAGGATCTCATTTTTCAGCCATAGCTTTATTGCTCTTGTCCTGGTGCTTCTTAGTTCATAAATCCTACACTAACTCTGATACTTTTATCTTCTTTTTTCCCAACCATTCTATCTGCCAGTTTTCAAATTAAGCATCAAGAGTGCCATTCTTCAGTGAGATTAAACTCTGTAAAGATGATGCTTAGGAGGTATATTTATATCTTTGAAAGACTTAAATCAGTTCAGCGATGTCTGTAAAGCACAAATCTCACTGCATCCTTAATTGCATGTCACTGTCAGGAAATATAACACGCTGTACATATTTCTCTTGATATTTTCATTCCTTTTTTGTTTGTTTGTTTGTTTTGTTACTGAAAACACAAAATAGTTAACATAAAACCTGTTGGAACAATGTAAATACATTTTTAAATGACTACATGAATAAAATGCCCCAATTATATATGTATCAAGAAAACAGACTACAATGCATTATAGGGCACCAAATGAGAACAAAAGGCAACAGAAGAAAGTAAGAAAATGAAACAGTACCCTGCAACACTAAAGAACTGTTATAAAATAGTTTTGTGTTTTTTTTTCCCAATTTTGTTTATTGACAAAGAAGAGTCCCTCAACAAAATTCTCTTTATTTCTAATCATTTCCACAAAATGTGCTTTTGGGAATAAAATTTTTGTTTAGAAATAACTGGTGTTTCTTACTCCTTGTTCAGCATGTACAGGTTAGTTGTATAAATGTGTACAGGTCTTTAAAGGAGTATCTCTTTCTCACCTCTCACAAAGAAAATAAAATAGTTTTCCTAACTCATAAAGAAGTTAATGTAAAACCTTAATTTATAACCATGGGGGGGGGGGGGGGGGGGGGAAACATTATAGAGGAAGATACTATCAGGAAGATATTATAATCATGAGTTTTGATAACTGATATTTTATTGGAAACAAGGTAATATTACTACGTCCACCAACATCTACAGCTGCATACACATATAATTGTACATATAAAAATTAGGCACTACATATTCTTATGACAAATTGTAAAAATTATTTCACTTAAGAAAGAACAATAAATCAAAAGACAAAATGAACCCCAAATGCAGTGACCATGCCCTGGCTGAGTTTGTGATCTTGAGGAATATGGGCCTAGCAAAGAGCAAAGTCAGGACCCTTAACTTCCAAAGAATGAACTTCCAGCTGTCTATAGACTTAGTGGATGACATCCCCTCGAACACTGCCCTTAGGGACAAAAATGCTGAACAACTCTTTAAAGACGCTTTTCTAAGAGTGCAATAACTCTCCATCCCCCTGTATAAGAAACCAAACATGGAAGGCAGGAGACTGGCATGGCTGAGAAAGGACCTGCTGGTCAAACTGATGTCTAAGAAGGAAATGCACAGGCAGTGGAAGCAGGGACATGTGGCCTGGAAAGAGTACAGGGATACCCATGGATGGATGTAATCAGGAAAGCCAAGGCACAGATGGAACTGAACTTGGCAAAAGATGTGAAGAATAACAAGAAGAGGTTCTACAGGCACACTGGTCAGAAAAGAAAGGCCAAGGAGATTGTACCACCTCTGATAAATGAGAAGGGAGAAGTGGTAATGACAGACAGGGAGAACGTTGAGGTACTCAACAACTTCTTTGCCTCAGTCTTTACTGGAAGTCAGTCTTCCCACATCTTTTGTTTCCCTGAATCTATAGGTGAGGGCTGGTGGAGCAAAGTGCCTCTGTGAGCAACAAGCAGGTTCGAGACCACCTGAAGAAACTAAATAGATACAAGTCTATAGGACTTGATGATATGCATCCCAGTATTCTGAGGGAACTGGATGATGGAGTTGCCAAGCCTCTTTCCATCATGTTTGAAAAGTAATAGCAGTCAGGTGAAATCCTTGGTGACTGAAAAAATGAAAACCTCACTCCCGTTTTTAAAAAGGACTGAAAAGAATGCTGGGGAATTACAAACCAGTGAGCATCACCTGGGAAAAGTGCCTGAGAAAATCATGGAACTGATCCTCCTGGAAGTAACATCAAGGCACAAGACAAAAAGATGATTTGAGACAGCCAGCATGGCTTCACCAAGGGTAAAAATCATGCCTAATCAATCTGGTGGCCTTCTATGATGATGACAGAGTGACTGCATCAGTTGACAAGGGAAGACTGACCAATGTCATCTACCTGGATTTCTGTAAGGTCTTTGACATGGTACCATGTGACATCCTGATCTCCAAATTGGAGAGAGATGGATTTGACAGCTGGACCATTCAGTGGATGAGGAATTAACCTGAAGGCCACACCCACGGAATGGTGGTCAATGGTTCTATGTCCAAGTGGAGTCTGGTGACAACTTCCCATGATGTTCCCAAGATGTCCCTCAGGGGTCCATCTTGGAACCAGAACTATTTAATATCTTTATCAGTGACATAGACAGTGGGATCAAGTGCACCCTCAGCAAGTTTGCAGATGACACTAAGCTGAGTGGTGCAGTTGATACAACAGAAGGATGTCATCCAAAGGGACCTGGACAGGCTTGAGAAGTTGGCCCATGTGAACCTAATGAAGTTCAACAAGTCCAAGTGCAAGGTGCTGCACTGGGGTCAGGGAAATCCTGGACATGAGTACATACTGGGAGAAGAACTCATTGAGAGCAGCCCTGCAGAGAAGGCCTTGAGGGTTCTGGCAGATGAAAAGCTTGACATGAGCTAGCAGTATGTACCTACAGTCCAGAAGGTCAACTGTGTCCTGGGCTGCATCAGCAGAAACTTGGCCAGCAGGTCAAGGAAGGTGATTGTCCCCCTCTGCTCTGCCCTTGCGAGACCCCACTTGGAGTCCTGCATCCAGGTCCAGGGCCTACAGCACAAGGCAGATGTGGAACTGTTAGGGCAGTTCCAGAGGATAGTCACAAAGATGATCAGAGGGCTGGAGCACCTATCCTATGAAGAAAGACTGAGAGAGCTGGGCTTGTTCAGACCGAAGAAGAGAAAGCTCTGTGGTGACCTTATTGCAGATTTTCAATACTTAAAGAGAACTTCAGAAAAGATGGAGAGCAACTTTTTGCTTTGACAGGACAAGGGGTTTTAAACTAAAAGATGGGAGATTTTTATTAGATGTTAGGAGGAAATTCTTCACTCAGACAGTGGCGAGGCACTGGAATAGGTTGCCCAGAGAAGCTGTGGATGCCCCATGCTAGGAGGTGCTCAAAGCCAGGTTAGATGAGGCCCTGGGCAACCCAATCCAGTGGGAGGTGTTCCAATCTCCATGGCAGGGGGTTGGAACCAGATGGTCTTTAAAGTCCCTTCCAACCCAAACCATTCTATGATTTCATTACCCTTGAAATTGGAGAGTTTACTACCAACTCAGTCAGGACAGTATTCGGGATCATCCTTACCCCTGAAGAGCCTTGATATTCCAATGACTCATATACTGAATAGCACATAAAATAATGAGAAAATCTGACAGCACCTCAGATTGCTGCATTAATCTGTATAAATCATATTGAGTATTAACTTCATGTCAAATATCCTTTTGAAACCTGCTAGGCTAGACTACAGCTATATAACATCTAAGAGATCCAGTGGAAAAGAATATGGATCATATAACAACATAAAAAATAGCAGAGTCAGAAGACAGGAATTTCCATTTTCCTATGAGTCTGAGAATACAAATAATCAGATTGTACTTTTCACCCAAGTACACAGGACAATTTCCTGGCAATGGAACAGAGAAAACAACAAACAGCTTTTGTGGTACATTAAAGACACATTGCCTGCAGTACAGGTTTGTGCAGTGAACATACCATAGTTAAGTGCTATCTGAAGAAAACTGTTTTAGCATTTAGTCTTATTTTATTCCCACTGCCCAATTTTAAACTGAATAGAGGATCTTCATGCTTTTGCTAAATAATTTTTAAACTGCTGCATTAGGGAAAAGAATATAAGTATTAACATGTTAACTTCTCCAAAAATACAAGGTACCTCTCTCTCCTTTCAAATAAGAAGTGTTTAAAGGAAAGATATTACTCCATTACTGCAGAATTTATTTATTTATTTATTTTACTTATTATAGTGCATGCACCCCACTTTGAAGAAAACTCGTTTAGATCAACCCACTTGCTCAGAACAGGGTCACAGCAGATGGCTCAATTTCTTGTCCAGTTAGGTTTTAAATTTCTCAGAGGATGGAGACTCCACATTGTGTCTGGGCAACCTGTGCCAATGTTTGACCATCCTCATGGAGAGAGAAAAAAAAAAAAAAAAAGTTTTCTCATTTTTAAATGGAATTGTCTGCATTTCATTTTGTGCACACTACCTCTTGTCCTTTTAATCAGGACATTTAATTAGAACTGTTAGGATGCTGTGCCTGTATTGAGATGTTACACAGATTTTCAAATACGTTGGAGTCTGTGGTAGGTAAAGTTTTGAGCAGTTCTACGTATGCAGCCAACCTACAAGCAAGCCCTTGTTCATCTGTTAAAGCAGAAGTAGAGTTCAGATTAAGACTAAGGAAGATGGTGACTGTGCATGCTATGATAAAAAATTCAGTTCTTCCAGTTAAAGAGGGAAAACTAAAGCTTTCAAACAGGCAAGAGGTTGAATTTAGAACAAAACAAAGCATACAAGCAAAAAAACAAACAAACAAACAAACAAACAACTAGAACTACCATCCCATATTCTCCTACTAACACAACTCTTGCTATCTTTTCTTTAAGATCTGTTTGCTTGGTTCTGGTCTTTGGGTGTAATCGACCTTCAGAAAGCCAACCACAAGAAATAAAAGCTTTCTAGCAAAAGCTAGAAAGGAAAAAAACATTTATTCCTCAGCACAAGGGAAGTACTTGTTTAGTCCATCTTTGCTTGAGTTATAACATGTGTTATCTTACTAGGGTCATATTGGTTGGTAAGAAAATATTTATTCTTACAAATTTATTTGTTATACAAATTTTATTTCTTATACAAAAGAAACATTAAAAGGTGAACAATAGGAAGAGCTCTTCTTGCCACTGTATCACCAGATCTTATGACCATGATTACAGAGACGATTTTAATAGGTTTAAAACATAGCTAGTAATTTACTTCTTTCTTCGCATGAATTCAGAAGAGGAAGAATATACAACTTCCATGCACTCCTACAGGAAAGGTGATCCTCAGAATAAAGTGTGATAAAAAGCTAGTCCAACCACTTTTCAGTGATTCTGCAGGACAGCTGTTTTCACGAACTATGAATATTTTACTCAGGGAAAAAAAAAATAAATCTTTAAACAGAGATTGGTGGGTGACTTTTGAAGTCAGAATATTTTCAGTAAAAGAAGACAAACAGAACAGAAGGAAGAATGGACACCTTTGCGCATACAGTTTTAAAGGCAAAGATGAATCTCTCCTTCTCATAATGTCTCTTTTGAGCAAAGTATAAAATTAAATATTCATGAGGATCTTAAATCTGTATTTAGAGAGATTGTTAATTATATTTAATTAACAATGTTTAATTAACAATTGTTAATTATATTTAATTAACAAAGGTGTATCACTTCTACTCAATACTGTTTTCTATATAACAAACTTTAATTTAATTCACTTCCCATTAAAAATTTAAATTCATAACTCCTTCTGTCCCCTTCAAATTAAATCATTCTGCGACATGAACATGAATCAACTTCTTTTAATTATACTAAGAGGACTGTTGAAACTTAGCTAATTACATTTAAAAACATGTATTAACATTTTACCATCGCACTATTTTATGAAAATTGAAAAGAAATTGGAATTATATACATAGACACACAGACAAACAGGAAAACACATATGTTTCTATGTAGAAGACAGAAAATTCTTAAGGAAGAATACTATAAACAATGGATTAGTCTGATCCTTGTCTAGATCTAGAGTATAAGTCTTGATTCATTTCCAACAAATATAACATTTTGCAAAATTAACAATATTACTTTTTCATATGCTAGTATGACAATACTGTACTGACAAAATACTGCACTAGTAGTCACCTCTATTTTGACCTACCTGAACTTGTCATGTTTATCTCCCTAAGTCACCCACATGAATTCTCAGTATTTTAACTCCAGTTTCATGCTATTTTACTTCTTTTTTTTTGCCCATCAGTTCTGCTGCTTTTTCTTGATTCTCTCTTGTTATTCCTTTTTCAGTTTGCTGTAAGTATGCTGCAGATTTTGGAGTACCCATTAAATAAGAACAGAGGAAAAAAAAAAAACAGCAACAAAAACAAAAAACACAACTAACACCCCAAGGACTTTTTCAGAGTTATGATGAGAAATCTGACTACTGTTGGGGAAAAAAAAAATAATGCATTAATAGATTTCCCAGTACATAGGCATTCCTAGTACAGGCATAAATGCACTGTATAATGGCTGATCCATATTTGAAGATTACTTGAAAGAGAATTGGATTTAAGATAGATAGATAGATAGATAAACAACTGTGAAATATTTACAGAAAGTGTAAATTTTTGAAGGTCACAAAGTGGTGATTCTCTTGTTTCAGACATTGACTAAGAAAGAATAGTCCTTTCAGTAGAAGGATTACCAAACTATCTAGCTATCACTGCTATCTCACGCTTTTCCACCAATCCTGTGCATGGTTTGTTGTGTCCCCCCCCTAGTGTTGCATATGTATGATGAGGAAATAGGTTCTCTCTCTTATGGTAAAATTAGCATTTAGATAGAAATGATAAAATCAGGGTATGTAGGAAAATGACAACAGGGCTTATTTTATATCTTTAGTATGTAAAGTTAGGGCATGAAACCAACTTTTAAAAGAGGGAAAAGACTTAGGAACAAAAGCTAATGTAACGTGTCAAATTGGTGCTTGGTAACATTAGAATACAGTGCACTCATTACACTCTAGTAAGAGAAAACAGCAAAAAATCGTTTTCCTGAACAACTTAGAACATAAATAAAATTAAATTTGACTGAAATGTGAAGACATTTGGCTATCAGCTGCAAAGAAAAATTATTATTTACTGCTGTACTATATTTTCTTAGTATTGAAAATCCAAAACACATCAGTAATTAGATAAAATAATTGCTTCATAATTCCTATCTCAATCATTTATTACTGTGATTTTCAGTTTGTTTAGTTTCCAAATGGTCAACAATACATCAGAATGACATTTTTAATGAGTGAACTGAATGAAATTTTTTGAGCCTCTAATTTGAGTTAACAAGTCATTTCTAGACTTTGCACACTCATAGGTTATCCGATATGTTTATGTTGCATGCATGTCTTCTTGGAAAACAAATTTTCAGAGACACATCTACTTTTGGATGAAATGAACTGCATCCTAAAATAGCCCATTCTGCAAAATTAAGTGAAATGAGTTTCATTATTTGTATCCAAAGTTACATTTGAAGCCTAAGCTTCAGTCATGCAGGCAGAGAATTTGCAGGCAGGCAGAAGGAGAAAATGACTATTTCTGTTCAGTTACAAGTAACTGAGAAATAGTGTTATTATGGTGTAACATTGTAAATGGCTTTACCAAATACTCTTTTCAGCTAACTGCTCCATTACTGGCCTATATTCAGAAGACCAAGGCTGTACAACCCTGTGTGTTTTCTTAACTAAGGTATAAAACCATTGTCTCCATCAGAGAGTAAACTCTTATAATTAATTTTTAGTTACCTCTATAAACCAGAATTATACTGCTATTTCATATTACCAGTGCTTAATTCTTCTCCTCCCTCCCCCCTTTTTTACTGTCAATTTTTTTTTTATTTACTTTTTTTACTGTCAGAATTCTTCTTGGATTTAGGAGGACTTCACCTTAATCAACTAAATTCTAAACTGTTCTCTAATTATTGTTATTATTTTCTAAATTCAAAATTTACCAGTCCAGTATACCTTCAGTATAAGGAAAACAATGCCGATTAGATGGAACTAAGTTGTTCTAAGCCATTTATTAAATGACAATTTTCTTAGTGACAACTAACTGTAACTCTAATTGTAACTCTAATTCCTTTTTTTTTTTTTTTTTTTTTAAATGTATTCCATAGCTCTTTGGAGACCCCAAGATATCAGGCAATCTCTGGGAGAAATACTAAAACAATCTATTTCTTGAAATGGTTCTGCTGATGCATTTTTACACCACAACACACTGGTGTAATCTCCCACATTTTCCTCAGGATCCCTGTGCATGTTACCACAACTGCTATGGCCTGACACTGCTCTCAGTAAGACTTCAGCCACAAACAGCATGGTCAGTCGAAGTGAAATATCTTGTTTGTGATCCTCCTGAGAGCTGTGCAGTCTGTCTTGACTTTATTTCTGGAATTGATCTGCTAGACCTGTTTAAATAGTGTCAGAGTTGTTAATTGTGGCTTCAGTACTACCACACAAACAGTGATACCTCCCTGCCTTCAAGCATGCCACCAGGGTGATTTTAATTTAAAGACCTGCTATTAAATATTTTGTGTATACAGACAATAGTATCAGTCTTCATGAGAATATCTGCTTGACTCCATGATATATCAGCCCTAGAATTCACACTCTATCTGCTAAGACTAGGAGCCCACACCTAAAATGCATTATTTTATAAGCTATTGGTCACATCTGGTCACATTACATCAGAAGAAAACATTTTTTAGCATCTGCGACACTTCTATCTATAGGTGAAAATGTAATGGATATCTTCTCCATCAAATTTACTCTCCCTGAATTACAATGCTGCCAGACTTTAATGCAGAGAGAAAGGGAGTGGGGGGTGGGGGGAAGACCTTAAAGAAACTGAATAAAGTCCCCAAACCTTCACTACACTCCAGCTTCTTGTGAGTTCATAAATCTTTACTTTTTCCTGATGGTCTCTATTATTTGTCACTTTCTGGGATGTTTTCCACAAGACATCATTTACTTTACACCAACTGACAACAGATGTATTATCTCAAAGAGTTGACAAAATTGCTCTAAAGTTAATTGTCTACTTCACAGAAGAACATATACTACTGAATCATTAAAGTAGACTCCTTAGAGCAAGAATCTGCAGTAGTGACTACTTAAGCTTTCAGTGTTCTTTGGTTGATTCCTACATGTTGTGTGTTCTTTCCTCACAAACCAAGAGAAATAAGGGCATTTAAAGGGCTTGTATGCTATAGTAAATAACTGTCTGTTCAGTGAGGTGTGCAACTGCTTTATGCAAGTAATTATAAATGGTCAGAAGCTGGAGTGTGTGTAGCATGCTATGGTGGTTTTACCCTGCTGGGCAACAAAACTCCACCATAGCCACTCTCTCAATCCCACTCATCAAAGGAAGAGCAGGAGAAAATGTGATTGAAAGGGCTTGAAGGCTGAGATAAAGACAGGGAGATCTCTCATCAATTACCATTATGGACTAAACAGTTTCAACATATTGAGATTTATATAATTTATTGCCTATCACTAGCAGACCAGAACAGTGAGTAACTAGAAATAAACTAAACCCAACTTTCATGTCCATATACCCTCTTCTACATCATCTCCCCAGGTGGTGCAAGGGAACAGGGAACGGGGGCTGCAGTCAGTCCCTAACACTTCATCTCTGCCTCTCCTTCTTGGTCACTCTCTGCCCCTGCTCCACATGGGGTCACTCCCATGGGATGCTGCCCTTCCCAAGCTGATCCTACATGAACTTTCCACAGACTGCTCCTCTGTGGGATGCATGGGCTGCAGGGGGACATCCTGCTCCACCAGGGGCCTCTCCACAGGCTGCAGGGGAACTTCTGCTCTGTGCCTGGAGCACCTTCTGCCCTCCTTCTGCACTGACCTTGGGGTCTGCAGGGCAGTCTCTCCCAGCTGCTGTTGTGCAGCAGTGTTTGTTGTTGTTGTTGTTTTCCCTCTTTCTTAAATCTGTTCTTCCAGAGGCCCAACTGGCATCACTCACTGGCTCAGCTCTGACCAGCGGTGGGTCCCTTTGGAGCTAGCTCTGATCTGCCACAGGGTAGCTGCTGGGCTCTACTCACAGGGGCCACCCCTGCAGCCTCCCCAGTACCAAATCCTTGCCAATCCTTAAACCCAATACACCCCTCACCTCTGTGAAATGTTTATTAAGAATTATCATTAAAATATACTCTTACATCAGTATCATCACAATCTTCACAAAAGTAACTTATGTTAAAAAAAAAAATAAAAAAAATCCCTATACCAAAGCAAATATCATCACAACACTGATAAAGTGGACAACTTAGACACATTCTATCCCTCATCCCTTCACCACATTACTACAACACATGTTCTTCACAATCATTATTTCATTGTACATTTTTCACAACTATTATATTCTTACAAAATATCCAGTCCATATTTTGTCCATTAGTTCTCTCAATTACCATCCTTATCTGAAATTCCTTGTGCCCTAC
Organism: Aythya ferina; assembly: GCF_964211825.1. Taxonomy (NCBI): domain Eukaryota; kingdom Metazoa; phylum Chordata; class Aves; order Anseriformes; family Anatidae; genus Aythya; species Aythya ferina. The sequence goes on from NC_140297.1 coordinate 102,661,293, forward strand.
ATTGGTTGTCAGAAAGGACTGTGGTAGTTTTACCTTGCTGGACAGCTGAATTCCACCACAGTCACTCTCTTAGTCCCCCTCAGAGAAAAAGGGCGAGAAAATATGAAGGGCTGAAGGGTTGAGATAAGGACAGGGAGATCACTCACTTTTCTTTTTTACTGGTTGTTGCAACAACTAATTAGATATGTAGAATTTAGTTATAACAGTTTTCCATTATCCTCCCCCCCTTATATATATATATATATATATATATATATATATATTATTTTTTTTTTTTTTTTTTTTTGAGGGGGGGAGTGGGGAGTGGGGGAGTGTTGTTACAAATTCAGAATATACAGGAATCTGAATAAAGCAACCCAATTCAAGTTTACTTTAATTTCATTAGCTTCTCAAATGTTTTATAACTTACATAAATAGGGATCTGATTTTCAGGATATTTCCTACTTCATTGAACACTAATATTTTAAGACCAGGGTTTTTATTACTTTATTTCCATAAATGACTGCCTAATACCCAAAGTGGCCATAGAAAAAGTATGCAAGCTAATACAGATAGTGGTATTCTACAGGCACTTCTCTTTTATTGCCTTAAAACACATATTAAATGGATTGTCCTATACTAATATTCTGAGACCACCCTCTGTGGACAAAATTAACTGTGCATCCCTTGAATACTGTTTCACCTGCTTCCTTTTGTACTTTTAAAATATTTTTTTTTAAACCCATTTTTAGTTAAATAAATGGTCAATCTATCTAGTTAATCTCAAACACATTCATTTGGTCTGTTTTGATCTCTATGATACATCATTGTTTATCGATGGAATACAAATGTATACTCTAGCAAACAATAAACTTAATTTTGCTGTCCAAAACTAACGGAGAGCAAAATTAACTATTTTGCTGCTAATATGAATATGTAGCCCCCACATTGACTTTATACACACTGGAGTAATCAGTAACAAATTCTTATAATAATAATAAAGATTAATCAAAACTGCTACTCTTCTACTTAGACTGAAAACTTCCTGATTGCAGATGGCTAAGGAGAGCTGTGGAAAATTAAAACACACAGTCTCTAAAGACCAGAGGTGAGAGAGGGGAACTTAAATATCCAAGCAACTTGTTGGAGGTAAAGTGAGAGAGAGAAGAAGTAATATAACAATAGTGACTGTAGCTTTAATTATCAGATGTCAAGGACATTTGAAAGCAGAGAGGGGAAAAAAAAAAAAAAAAAAAAAAAAAAAAAAAAAAAGTAGAGAATGAAATTGTATTTCAAAGTCCTGTGTATGTCCAGGTAACAAACGATAAAACAGTCTCATGGGATAGGAAATGTTGCCTGAAGAATCACAGATATTTTGTGGAAGACAGAGGAGGAAGGAGATTGTCATAAAATCAGAGCAACAAGGATGACTACATCATAAGGTTCTGCTTTTGTTAAGGGATAATAAGGTCTGCAGCTATTACATCTTCTTTTATCACACTAAGAAAAGCTTGAACAGATATCCTCTCTCTCATTATTTGTAAGGTGGGAGGGATAACAAATGAATAGGCACATCATCCTCAATCCTTGAATTTTTTGATACCAACTTCTCTCAAACTCATATAATCCACAAGACACCATGGTAAGAATTCATCTTTTCAGATAAACTAAAGCAGCTATTGGCCATGTAAGTCCTCATAACCATTTTCTCTCCTTCCAGTTGGCTACTTAGTGTACATAAACTCACCAAATTGCACAAAATCATTTTGCTTTAACTTTCTAAGGTACCACTTAAAATATTTCATAGTACATTAGAAAACTTTAACATAATGTACATGGAAGGTCAAATCATACAGAAATTACTAGCTATCAAATTAGTTAATACAGTAGATATTTTTAGGATTGAGGTGAAGAAAGCACAGAAATATTTGAATTCCTGCTATAAATTTTCATCTGTTTATGAAATCTTTTAGTGCATCTAGAGATTCCCCAGCAGTCTCAAATTATATGGCCTACCTCTGAGGTGCTATTAGGATTAGAAAAACTTACTGAATAAGCTTTGCAAGACATGTAGAATCAATCATTTTTACTATTATAACCAAGACAAATTCCCATTAGAAACTATACTACACTTACAAGCATCTATTTTAAATTTTTTATATACTTGGTGTGGACAATATAGCAGTACTGTGTCTCAAATTACTTTTGTAAATCTAATTGATTTAATAAATTCACACTTAAATTGCTATTCAATTACTTACTCTTCTCTTCAGCAATTTTACAATCTTGAGCATACAGCAGAACAAGAATATAATTAAAGAGCATATTCATTAAAGAAACATTTCTCTGCTGGTAGGTCACCTGTTTTTTTCCTCACTATATTAAAATTATACCACTTTTCTGTAAAAATATTATGGAAAACTGGAAAATGATAAGTATCTGGTAATACACAGAAGGGAACTAGTTTTATACATATTTTTCAAGCTCTTCTTTTTATTTTTATTTTTTTTTCATAATTTCACAGGTTGAAACATTTAATTTGGAAAAGAACTCCAAGAGCATCTAGTTCAATCTTTAACCTAGCACTGCCAAATCCACCATTAACATGTCACTAAGCTCTACATCTACTTTTTTATTTTTTAAGACCTCCAGGGATGGTGATTCAACTATGTCCCTGGGAAGGCTGTTCTAATATTTCACAACCCTTCGAGTGAAGAAGTTTATTATAATATCCAACATAAAACTCCCCTGGAACAACTTAAGGCTGTTTCCTCTTGCCTTATCACTTGTTGCTTGGGAAGAGAAACCAACCCCCACCTTGCTATAGTCTCCTTTAAGGTAATTGTAGAGATCTCCTGCCTTCAAGGTAATTGTAATAAGATCTCCTCTGAGCCTCCTTTTCTCCAGGCTAAACAACACCAGCTCTCCTCATAAGACTTGTTTTCTAGACCTTTCACTAGCATCATTGCCTTTCTTTGGACACAATCCAAACTTAGGAAGCACCTTGATATCCTTCTTGTAGTGAGAAGCCTACTCAAAAAATGCAGTTTTAAAAGGGCAACATTATTCATATAATTACTTATATAAATGAAATATAACTAAATTCCAGCTGCGAAGTTCATCTATATTTAGAGCTACTCACAGATACTCACATGACACTTGTATGTGTCATACAAGTGAAATATCTTGAAGACCAAAGAAAACCATGGACCAACCACAAAGCAGTGATTGGAACACAGTGAAGAATATTAATATTTTAAGTGTGTGTAGATCCTGGATATTACTATTTTAATATTGGATATTAATTTGGATATTTGGATTTTTGGACTATTTGGATATTACTATTTCTCTCGGGTACTATGGACCCACATTTTGTAAAGGCCCTATAAGCAATATTTTTTCCTCATAATAAAGAAATGAAGTAGGAAAATATCCATTTTGATTGATGAGAAATCTGAAGCAGGGAACTACTACCTGCCTTCTTCAAGCCTGCACAAAACTGAACGTAAAACACAGAACTATTAATCACAAGGACAGTGCTTTGATCATGACCACCACATCTTTTTTTTTTTTTTCAAGAAACTTTTTTTCAGCTTAAAGGTGCCATAAATCTTGTGATAAAGTAAGATAAAGTGAGATGTTACTCTTCCAAGCAGAGCCAGACTGTAGTTCCCTGCAAGCAAATTAATCCACAGTTTACTAGCTCTGCAATTCCAACTTCCTTTTTAGCACTGCTTAGAGTTTTTGTGAATAATCTCTCCTACCTAAAGTAAATGCAGAGAAGGAAATACTGACACTGCTTCTGCCTACAAACTAAGCAAACTGTTCCAAAGAATTGTTTGGCTGTGTTAGGTGGTGTAATAAGTAATTCAGCTTTCCTTCCACGTTGCACTTTTCAATAAAAGTTTTGTATTATGTGTTCTGCTCATAGAGATGTTCATACACAGATAAGGACTTGATATTGTTTTCTGCATGTGTCATATTTTAACGGAATTTTTGTGGTGCTAAAAAAAAAATTACTTAGATCTAGAAGAACAAAACAAAACAGAACAAAAGCAAAACAAATCTAGTAAACAGAAACAAATACAGATGAATAAAGAGAAGATGACTTACTCTCTTAATACATGAAAGTAACACATTTATTGATTTCAATATAACCTGAATTGGAGTATTCACTCTTTTAAGTACTCCAAAAGAAAATAAATTCTGAAATAAGAGTTCTAAAAATTAACTAGAACTGTATTCCCTACTATTTTACTATTGAGCATGGTCAACTAAACAAAATATTAAAATGTTTTCTTATAACTCTCTGAAGAGATTTTAATTCTCTGAGTTATCTAATTTGCATGCATCATAATTTGTTTAAGCTAGCATTCCCTCCTAATATAAAACTATAAAGCAAATTTAACTTTTGGCTAAATAAACCTGCTTAGAATTATTAAGAAATTTTTCAGTTTTGAATCACTTCACAAACAGTACAGGTACTTATAAGAAGTCAGCATTTTAGACCACTAACAGAATTAACGCTACAGTTTTTAAAATAGGATTTTCACAAAAATTAGTGTTTGAATCATACCTGACTTCTGCCCAAAGCTTTTATACAATAAATCTACTTTGGAAAGTGAAGGGTTTTCAGTTTTCATATGTTACTATGAGGGAAAGCTTTACTATCCTCAATGTTATCGGTTACCCTGACATTTTGATGTACCAGCATTTTTTTTCCTCAGACCTAAGTTAAATTTTTGTATAATCTTATCTGACTGTTAGATAAATCTTACAAAAGGATTACTGAGGCAATGAGGGATGATACTTCTGCTCTACAGAATTTGAATTGGATTATACACATGCATCACCTCTATGCTGCATGGAAATCTGGAGTATAGATTTTAATTGCATACCACTGCATTATCTGCAGATGGCATACCACTATTGGTAGGTGGTGTTGCTTTTTTTTTCTCCCAGAAGTCACTCTACTTGATTAGCATTATATTATTCCCTATGAACTCATATATTCATAATTTTCTAAATAAAACAGATATAAACAGAGAAATATTCTGGCTCTTCTCTATCTAGTCTTTCATATAGAAAATTCCAAAAGCTTTTTTATTTGGTTTAGTTTTTATTTATTTAGTGGGTTCTGTCCTTGTTGACTGATCTAAGAAAGCTCATTCTATAAAGAAGAGAATGTGAGGTCACATGCACACACACATGTATTTTCCTGCACCCTACTCACCACAAAACCTTTGTCAAACAAAAAATGAGTAGACTAATTGTTAAGGAGGAAGATCTTATAAAGATTTATAAAATATCAGTGTCATTTTCACCCCTAACATCCTTCACTCTCTCTCCTACCTTCATGACCAACAAAAAAATTATGTAAGTATTACGAATAAGACAAATTCCTGTTGTGATTAAGGCAAAAATGGAGGGAATTATAAAACTGTAAAATACCAACTCATATTTTTTCTTCCTAAAACAAGCAACTGAGAGCTTTCATACAGAGGATTGTGGTTCAGAGAGATTGTGATTGTGGTATCAGAGAGAGTCATTTAGCTAGGACTCAAACTGCTAAGTCATTTTAGGTCAAAGCAAAACGTTTTAATCATCACTCAACGAACTGATTAGCAGTCATCAGTGATTGAGAAACTCAGTGATCTTTTCGCCTGAAACAGTATTTAGTAATTGCACTCCCTCTCATTTTACAAATCTCATCAATCATGAGAACCATGACAAAATTTCACTTTAATTTCTTCTCACATAAGAAGCATTACAGCGTTATATTCTGTTGAGTTTCTTCCAGATAATTCTTACCACATACAAACATATATGCACCAATAGAAAAAGTGGGCTATAAACATTAGCATTTCTCTAGCCAGAGCCTGAACACCCAATAATCCACACATCCACACTTCAAGCATTTCTTTTTTAGCTCCTGTTTATCCTAATGAAGAATTGGTAACCAAATCCAAGCAAAAATGCTCACTGTTACTCTTTAGACATGTCAAGCAGAAGGCACAACCCTTCTGAAGTTAATGATTGCTGCTAAAGTTCCCAGTTGTGTCAGCAACATCTCGTACTTGATTGTTTTCATGGTAACCAACAAACTAAAGGAACGGCTGATATTCTGCTGCTATCTGTTGCCAACAGAACCTTAGTTCATTACATTTGTTTCTTTATTCTAGCCACATCTAAAACCTAATTGTCTGAGGTTAAAAAGAACTTGTGGCATTGCTAAGAGATGTTTTCTTCATCTGATTCTTCATATAATCTACATCCAAGAGTGGACAATAGAGAACAGAGCACTATTGTGCTCTGTTTGTACTGGAATCAAACAACATTTTCTTCCTTCAAACGTTAAGAGGTATTTGGAACAAGGGGTTCCTGCTCTCATACCGCCCCCCCCCCCCCCAGACTCTATATGTATAGCCAAATAAGTGCTATGGATATAATCCTCATATAATCCACTTACACAGAGCACATTCAAATCCACATACAATCCATCACATATTCAAGGTCCAAAGTAATAGTTATAACAATTATCTTTTTTTTTTTTTTTTTTTTTTTTTTTTTTTTACACAGCTATAGTAGAGACCAAATGAGTTTCTATGAATAGTAGAATTAGTCCAGTATCTTATGAGCTAATTTATCTTTAACTTCTCTTATCTTCCACAAGGCACATACTGGATAACACACAGCACATACTCTGACTAATCCAGAATTTATGTGTTGTGCTGACTGGTCAGCTGCTACCACAGATAACACATACCAGTCAAATTTTGCCTTTTTCATTTAGCCACCCTTACTAAGGAGCTGTAACGAAAAATAATTTGTGTCTTTTTCCTCTATCAAGCAAGACAATTTTCCCAAAGCCCATAGGAACTCAGTTATTGTGAAGCACTTATCATTTGATTTAATCATTTGACTGTTATTGATCAACAGGTTAAAAAGTTATTGAAAGGAATGTATAGATATGTTTAGCCTTATTGTCATTATTTGGCAAAACAAACTAGAGAGAAACAAAACACTATGGTGACAAATGAATGTGCAGTTACTAAATTACAAATCTCAGCAGAATGTTCAGATGATGCAAATGTACCAGGGCCTAGGGAGCAATTTGTACATCTAGGATAGACTGGGACAAATGGTGGAGGTGAAACTAGATCAGCACAGAACCATTTATCTTCTTGAACGGGCCATGTTTATTACTCATCAATAGCTCTGCTGCTATTTAGTAATAACCAAAAAGCTTGTTGCTGACCAAACTGACTGAGCCACCTGTTAGCAGGGCAGTGTTTTTCAGGCTCTCACAACACTAGCAGCATTATTTTTCACTTTTCTAACCATTTAACAGTTTAAATGGTTACGTTCAAATAATAACACCTGAAAATAGAAGTCTCCGAATTTCTAGAGTTAAATCCCAAAGTAGATGATGCCACTGTCTTCTCTGCTTTTCTTTTTATATTATTTACAGGTTAATATTATTACCCTGTTTTGTGATTTTAATGACTGTACTTAGCTGTAGAATATTTTTCAATATGAATATATCCTTGATGTTCACTGAACATTAAATTAATTTCCATCTTTCATGTTTTACATTTTATATGAAACAAGAAAAGGATTAGAAAATGAGTAAGTTTTAAGAGTTCATGTATTGATATTAATCCAAAAGGTCACTTAATTTTTCATTTTCATTTCCTCCTGTTTAAAATGTAATCTTTGTCACTTTATCAAAAGTTTTGATATTCTCAGTTTTATCAATATACAGAATCCCAGTGAATTTAATATAGATCTTTTAAATTAAAACACAGTTTTGTAGCCTAATCATTTTGTAATCATTTGTAGCCTATACGTTTATAACTCACTGAGTATTTAAATTATTTTTTTATATTTTTTATTATTATTATTTTTTTAATCTAAGTTATGTAAAATAGGAAAATCAGTTAAGAATCCAAATTAGGGGAAAAAAAGTCTATTTAAGAGAACCCCTTTCATTGGAAGCATGGGAGAAATCAGTGGAAGCTAGCTAAATAAAGACATAATAGAAAAACATAATAGAAAAACCTACTCTATTTAGTTAGAGAAGGACTCCTTGAAAAATCTCATTATGAGGTTGTTACAAGGTTAAGCAAAAAAAAAATAAATAATAATAATAATCATAACTTATTTGGAAACTCTCAATCCAGGAGTCCTCTGTTGAAATAAACTACGCTGAAATACAGCTAAATGTAAAAGTTCTGTGATGATAAACAAGTATGATTAAAGTTCTTAAAATGCAAATTATTATTTTCCTGATTTCTTCCTTACCTAAAAGAACATACAGATACAGATGGCAGTTACCCATAGCAAAATATCCTCTGATCTTTTACCCTATTTTTCACAACTTGGGAGAAAAACAAACAAACAAATCAACAACAACAACAAAAACACAGATCAAAAAATTTCCACATCATGAAAGGGAATATAGCAGTATCTGAAATTACACTATCAGAAGTTTAATACTTTAAAAATCACTACCTTATAGACACCGGCTGAGTTTATTGAAGTTGCTTATTGTATAAAAGTAAAACATCAGCAAAGTAAGCCACAAATCTTTGTTGTTGTTGTTTGTTGTTTGTTTGTTTGTTTGTTTCTTTTATTCCTGTTGCATTCATAGACATCTCTGATTTACAGTTTCTTACCTTTGAATGATTTCTCAGCCTCAGTTGCCAGATATTATAAATGTAAATCAAAATTAGCTCCCCTTAAGCACAGAGGACTAAACGTAATCTCAAAGATAATCTTTATCGGTGTGGATCTTGTTTTATATTCTTATTCAGGTTTCATATAGATATAGGAAAACTTGCAATTATTTAACACTGATTATCTAATCTACTAAATTTTGGCTATTTTTTCTGCTTAAGATCAATTTCTGAACATAAATTAAATATTTTATCTTCTGATTCCTTAGGCCCTCTGCATCCATATACATATTTTGGAGAGAGTTCATTTAAGTTTGCAGTTGATTTTATGAGATAAATATATTCAACCACCAGAATTTGAGTCATAATGAAAGATGAAGTTGTGCTGAATGAATGATGTGCTTCAGATAGAGCAAACAGTGTCTGTTGATCCTTTAGGCCATTCATTAGCTTTGCAGAAAGAAATGCAAGCAGAATTTAAATACTGTTAAATCTTAATCCGGCATTTATTTTCTGAGTGATCACCTCATTAATGACTGCCAAGGAATGACATTCAACATGCGTCACCTTTAAAGAGTAATTTCCTCCATAAGATCATCGTGCCTAGGAGATAGAGGACATGTACTATTACATAACTTGGAAAAGGGTTCTTCTCATACTTCACAGATCTGAACTCATGAGGCTCCATGTGTCAAAATGACTTCATAATCTTTCATGAACGAAAGAAATAATCTCGTCTCTATTATTCTTGGTTGACCTATGTTCTCTACTTCCATTTTAACATTTTTTTGTGTTTTTCAAAGGAATTCTTAACATGCAAAGTGTTTGTAACTACTTCAAAATATGGACAAAACATCAAAAACTGTATTTTTAAACAGTATGGGAAAGGACTACAGCACTTTATAGACCATTTACAGAGTATAAATTATCCATACTCTTTGTCAACCACTTGAAAATTTATGAACTTGTAAACAAGTCTATGAGAAGTTCTCATCAAACAAGCTATTGATTCTTATTGTTGAATGCAAATAGAATTCATTGGACATGTAATCAAATTCAACTTAATGGCATTCTGACACTAAATGCAGAGAAAGTGTTTTCAAGTATTTGCAGCCTCAATAATTTTAATCAACTGGATAAACACACAGAAAAATAGAGTTTGCTGTATTGAATAAATAATAAATGAAACTTTGAGAATGAAAGTTTCCAAAGTATAAGACATACAATTACATTATTAAACTTATTATATTTTATACCGAGTTTTAGTATTGTGTTTCATGAATATTCTGTGTACCCTTACCTATGATGATGAGGTAATTCTGTAAAGCTGTATGAAGACAGTTGCTTCCAACGTCCACCTTTGTTTAGAGGATACAAGACCTCAGAATTCCAGAACTGTATTTAAACTCTTGTACCAAGATAAAGTCTTGAAAAAGTCTTGGTACCTCTGAGAAACAATCCAGAAACCAAAGACCAGAAGATCCTTTTAAAACAGCTAACACAAAACACGTAGGTAAGTCTCAGCCCTGTAAGCATGACTACTTCTACCCAAGAAACCTAATACACAGAAAGAAAAAAAACACTGTGCTCTCCTGTTTTTCAATGAGATGAAACTTTTTAAAACTAGCACTGATGGTGCTACGTTAACTTGACCTTTCAAAAATGTAATTCTGCCAAAACTGTAATACTGTACACCATTTGATGTGATTGCTATAGAGGGCATTACACTTCAGAAGTGCAATACTCTTCTTTTTGTTTCAGTTAAAATATTGTATATGCAGTAAAAAATAGTGCAGTTCTATTATGCAAAGTTGATGCCATGTAGATATTTACAGGAAATACTATTGTGACTTCCCACTTAATGACTCTTGTTGAGGATGGTTGTTGCTTTCATACTTGCTCAGGAGAAAGGAAAAAGATGATAAATTTTAGAGTACTGTTAAAAAGGGGGGGGAGGGGGAGGGAGGGGGAGGGGGACGACATGACACGGGACCGCAAGTAAATTTATTGATGTAATTTATGTGCATCAATATACATCAAGATCTTATATACTTATCTATTGTCAATTTGGCTGACATTGTAAATAAGAACCTCATATTATCATACAGTTTACTGCTCTAAAGGCATTGAAACTTTTCTTCAAACCATAATTAATTACCTCCAGTAATGATTTCTTTCAACTCCCAGAGGCAGTTTCAACATCAATAGCAGCTGTGTCAAAAAAAGACTAACAAAAATTAGAATATAAATCAGGTAGTAGGAAAATTATTTATTTAGTATGATTGTATATTGTTAAATTTGGAAAAAGGAGAATAAAATATTAATGCTACCAACTTTGACTAAAATGAACTCTCTGCTCAGAGACCTTATTCACATACATCTAAACATATTTAAACTCACATATGCCACAGAGAATTCTCAGATTAAAAGTGCATGGCTGGATCAAAAACACTTGCCTGTATTAATTTTATTTTAGCAAGTATGCTCTCAGGGGAACTGAATTCAAGTTTAAATCATCTGACTTTTGCTTAACAATGACAGAACTTCACAGACGTAAAATGAAAAATAAGAAATTCTGCTATCCAAGTACAAAGTATACTGTGGCAACAGCACTACACTGCCATCAAGTTTACTCAAGCAAGTATTGTAAAATTATGTGTCATTTTTCCTGTTAAAAATCACAGAACTAACCACTACGATTAGTTTAAGAAGTCTCCAGGTCTGTTGTCAGCAATTGTTGCAGAATTGTCACAGAACAATGAGAAATAACAGAAATACATATGTAATCATACTCATGTGTGCTTAAAAAGCAAATCTGAAGTACAGATGTTTATGGAAGTACAGTGATCCAGATCTGTAAATCTGAACAGGTAGAATTCATTTGATTGTTAATTCAAAGATGATGCATTGAAAACATTGACTAAGGTTTTCTACTGACAGTAATTCAGTGGTGATAGTGGTGATGCCATCACATGTAATGATTTGCCATTACTAGTACCAGGCCACAGAAGTTTTATTAACTTGACAATACAGTATCTCAGTTCTTGTTTTGAATAAAGCTTGATACAGTTTTGTTATATACTGATAGTCACTTGGTAGCAATCAAGTGACTATTACCTATGAATACGCTTGTTGGTCTAACAAATCTACAAAGCTAAAGACTAAAAAATACTATCCCTTTAAGTGGATTTGGAGGCTGTCAGACTCTAACTTAAAAGCAAATGAGGGAAGGCAGAGACACCTTAACTAGCTACCAGTGATAAAAAAAGCAAATAATATGATGATGTCTGAAAAATAAAAAGATAAACCCTCACTACCAATCATATACTCCATGTAAAAAATTCAGTACATGCTCCCCCTTAAACCAACCCTCCACTACTACTGATCATATATAGGTACCAGAACCACAATGGAAAGATTAAAACAAACAAACAAACAAAAAACAAACAGAAAAAGAGTTAAATTTTTTGGTACAAATTTATCTGTACTGCTGAAACTTTTTTTTTATTTCCTAGATATTTTGGCCTGTAAATGTTAGTGTTTTAATTAAGCTATCAACATCACATTTGGATTAGAATGTTAAGAACTGATTTACACTAACGATAAATTCTTGGCTCTGTACATAAGGTGCATTCTCATTTTGCTCCTAAAATTTCAATCTTTAAGCATTTTTTTTTAGATTGCATGTAGTGTGGTGTATATAAACGGTTAAATGTAAACCAGAATTTTCAAGTAAATAAAGCCCTTCAGAAGTGAAATAACTCTGATCATCTCCCTGCACCCTATTCCTCCATCAGAGACAATTAGATTTATTCCTTCAAGATAAAACTGTCCTTTGTGTTCTGTAATATATAGGAGATAGAAAGTATGATTAGACATTTTAAAGAAGTGATTATTTTTTACCTTTAAAAAAAAGGGAGTGAGATGCCTTTAAACTAACTTATGCCGTCATGAAATTCTTGCCTCCTGGGAATATCTAAATAAGGCCTGAAATTTCTGCAGTGAAGCTGAGAACATAATTTGTTTAAAAATGGTTTTTATATCGTATGTATTTTTAAATGCAATGTTTAAAGTACGGTAAAGTTTATAAATACCATATATAAAAATATGCAAAGGGTTTCATGCTAAGATGCTCTTCTGGCTACAACTAAAATATCATCAGCAGTTTTGCATGCTAAACCTCTAGATGTGCAGCATCAACTAGAGGTATTGCAGCATAATTTGAAATGTGGATGAATTTTCTCAATTAGTGCCAGCAGCATATGAACCTCCTAAGTTCAAGATCTCCTTGTGATCTCTATTGTCTCTTTTCTTTCTTTGTCTTGTTCTGATACAACTACCATCCTGCAACATTCATCAATCAGAAAGAGAAATAAATTAGAGACATTCAAGGTACTCAAAACCTGACCAATGATTTGCTGATAGTAAAGTAGTGAAGTCCAAATCATGAAGAGAATGACCATTATTTTTCATGGAGGAATGTGATAAAAGAAAGTATTTAATTCATGATTTCATCTCTAATGTCTGTGTTACTATCATAGTAAAACAAACAAACAAATGAGATCAATATTCTGGAGAGACTACTTATTTTTCTTCTTGGATTTATTTTCCTCTAACAGGACAGGTATTCTTCAGAATAGAAGTGTATTATTGCTATCTAGAAACATACTGCTTACTGACAGAATTAAAATAAATAAATAACTACTACTAATAATAAAAATAACCATCAGTAACACTATTTCCTCTGCTTCTCCTCTCTCTCTAAATAGAAGAAAAAAAAATAAAAAAAACCAAACATAACAAAAACAGAGAAGATAGAAAAATGCCTACATGACATTTATTGCTCTGAATCAAGAAACAAAGGAGAAGTAAAGGAGAACTTTGCATAATCATAGAAAAAATGCATTGAATGACAACTGCATATCCCTCAAAGAATAGAAAGAATTGGGATTTAAAATCTATCCACAGCTCAATTGTTAAGAAAAACTAAAAAACATTGTATAGTCTGAATGTTGTCAGTACACAATCTGAAAATACACAGTACACAGAGCTGTGCTCTAATTACTGGTATTTTATATATGTTTCTATTTATGGTACACAAGCAAAGATTGTAAAGAACAATCTAAAATACTGTAAGAGAACAGTAATTAGCTTTTTTGCTGTTGTTGTTGTTACTCTTTAATCCTGTCAACAGAAGAAACTGTCTTAAGAAATAAGTTAAATGCTGACATAACAGAAAGTTTGAGCTATAGAAAACAACAAAGGAATTATCTTGAAAAAGTGAATCTTCAGGTATGCTCAAGTGACTATGTTCAAAGACAAATTTTACCCCAGGAGAATTACTATATAGGAAAAGAAGCCAAGTAAGAACTAAGCAAGCAGCTCATTTTAACTTGTATTGCAAATTTCATCTTTACCACTCTAAAACTGATTTGTTAAACTTTCAAAATACCAAACTTAGCAATAAAAACAAACAAACAAACAAACAAACAAAACATTTGTTTTTACCGATATTCAAGTGGAATCTAACTATGCTTCTCCCTTCACTGAAAAAAAAAAAAAAAAAAAAAAAAAAAAAAAAAAAAAACATCAACAACAACAAAAAAACAGTCTTGAGGTCTACCAATATGAAGTATTTAGTACCTCCAACAAGTAGTATAACACCATAGTGTGTTTAGACCAATAAAATAGGCATTTTACCTCTGTAATATACTGCAGTGGAACAATAGAAACACACACGCTATTATTCAGCCATCCTTAAATCACACAGACACATGGTTCTGTGTGATGTAATCTGGAAGAATCTTTCATAGGTTACATAAACTACAATAGGATTACTGAGATAATTTTTAGGTTCTAACCATAGTATCAGGAAGCAAGACTTCACAGAACATGAAGGAATATAACAGTCAGAAACTCAATGTAGACCTGGGGGGGCGGGAAGGTGGGGAAGAGAGAGAGAAAAAAAAAAAAGATGCAAAAATGCTGTACCAAGCATCCATGCATCCATGCAAACATCCATGCAGCACATCGCTATAGTACTTCATGTGCATCTCATGAAATCAGCTATGCTTTGCTTGTTTCTGAGGCTCTGTTCCTTGAAGCATGACTTGGTGCCATTAACTAAGATCTGAACATATTTAAGATAACAGAATCATGCAGAGAAATAATTCAGATAATCTATTGCATCACACTCAGACCTTGAATATTTAGGAAAGCTACCCAAGAAATATTTTTGTCACTGTTTACCTTAGTTGTTGCTCTTGAGTAGTCATACTGCTCTAGTGTTCATCAACATGTTCACATGTCCTATTTAGCACATGAGTACAGTGAGTCAATATTTCTAAGTCAGATCTATTGAGTATGAGGTACACAGATGGTATGAGCACATTCAGGAAAACCAACACATTTTGCTTGTGCCAAATTTGCTGTGTGTGGTCAAACCATTGATGCATCTGCAGACCATCTGCATTACCTGAAATCACAGCATCACTGGAGAGAACTTATTAAGCTGATTTACACAGTGGACATGCTGTGTAAGATTTCATCCCCAGATTTCAATTATGAAATTTTGTAATCCATTCAAGGCTTGTACTTTGTACAAGACAATTCCCTAACATCTGTAAAAAACAAACAAACAAAAAAAAAACAAAAACAAACAAACAAACAAAAAAAACAACAAAAACAAAAAACAACAACTTTGAATTCCATTGAATAAAATTTCCAGTCAAGAGGGCAGAGATACATACAAAACTCCCTGAACTGATGAGCATCTAAGCCCAAAACAATGATAATTTTTTTTGTTTGTTTCTTTAATTCAACTACCTGCAGCTGTACACCTACCTATACATCTTTAGGTGGATGCTATCGTATTGGTAAAAACATTAGTTTTGCTACTGTAACTTACAATTATACAATTAAAATTATTCTATAAGTATTTTTATTTTTATAAAAATACTATAAGTATTTAAAATAGTATATAAAGTATTTAAAAAGTATATAAAAATACTATAAGTATTTTTATTTTTATAACTATTTTATATGTTAATCCTGTATATTTAACACATCCTAGTCCAATTTCTTTCAGCAATTTCACGTGGCTGCTGCATATCAAAAATGTGAAAGTTAAAAACAACCTATCTTACTAACTTGTCTAGAAAATATCATAGTTGCCTTAAAGACACAATAGCATGTTTTAATAGCACAATGCATTAGTTTATTCATACTTTCTAATTGATCTTTCCTGTCTTACTGATCCACAGTGGTATTTTACTATATTTGTAAATTGAGAGCTGCCCACCCCACAGCACTGTAATAACCTTGGCAGCATGGTTCCTTGTTTTTTGTTTGATTGTTTTGTTTTGTTTTGTTTTGGGGGAGGGGGAGGCTGGGGGTTGGTTGGTTTGGTAATCTATCTATTTATTTTTGTGATCCCTGTGTAACCACATAGAAATTCTACTTTAGCTCAAAGGATCAAAAAATTGAATACTGTCTAATGTTGATATTTTCTTAAAAGCCATTTAGTTCATACACTGTGGTGGAAAGAACTCACAATAATCAATCTTCAGAGCACATGTAAAGCTCTCTTGCAGGGTAGTCTGCTACTATGCTATTTCAGAACTTGAAAAAGAACATAAGAAGTATTATTCTTCCTTCAGATCACCCTGGAAGGTAACTCTAATGTATGTGTTATGATACCAGCAAAGCACTTCTGTCAGCCCTCTGAAACAATTTGTCCAAAGACTATTCTAAAGTAGAATAATTTTCCTGCCAAATTTTCCTTATGTCATCAACAAAATTATGCCCATTTTGGCAGAAGGTTAGAGAAAAAGAATAGGAGGACACAATACACTGAAAAAGTAAAAAAGCTTAAAGATGGAAGTCTTAGAGCATTGTTCTCGGTTTCCGAAGACTACATATAGGAAGACAGCACCATTTCTTAAAGCTTCTGGTTAGTATGTATGCTTTTTTGCCCTTTCCCATGCATTTTTCTCACATCAAATATTCCTCTTCTCCCAGCCTAACAAAATCCATTTTTCCCATCTTCAGTGGGAATTCTTTGATCAAACATTCTACCTCTACACAAACTTTTTCTACCACGCTATTGACACCAATCTCTTTTTGTTTGTTTGTTTCTTGTAATTATTGCTACATTTAAATACATATATATATATATATATGTATTTATGAGTCTGTGGTTTACAGGATATGGGACAGATATGTATTAAGTGTCTGCCTAAAATTACAAATAATTATAATAAAAATAAATGATACATAAAAAATAAATAATACATGTATTATGATGATATATACATCAGAAGATGAACGTTATGTTGCTAAACATATAGTTAGGAAACTATTAATTTTCATGGAAAACAATTGAAAACAAGGCACAGATATTTCCATGCTGGAGTCACACAGAAGAAAAAGGAATTCATATCTTGAATACTTATATTTAGTTGTATTTATTCTCTTCTGTTTTGACATTCTCACAATGAAATCAAAATTTAAAATTTTCTCTATGAGTTTCCCTCACATATGTAAATAGTGGAAATCAATGTTCTTGAGATGAAAAAGACTTAAATATGTTTAAACTTTGGATAAGTGACTGACACCAATGTTAGGGTAAACACTGGTCCATAAGTATGTTACTAAGCTAATTCAATTAAGATCATAATAGATGTAAAAATGGAAACAAACAAAATAACAAACAACCTTCAAAATATGAATAAATAATAAACCATGTATTTCATTTATGTAAAACAGATTTTCACAGTTATGTAGGACACTGGATAACATTTGACCCTCAGCATCAACAGTTTGTCTATTTTAGACCATGCAGGCTACTCTATATTCCTTCAAATTTCTTGAGAAGGCACAGTGGCTGGATAAAAACTACATTCATAAAAATGGAGCTGTATTCTATAGACTACCCCAAAACAAAAACACTAACAACAATTGTGCATTACCAAAGCCTCGCATAATACACATGCTGAAAGATCACATGTATTTTAGAAAGAGAACATACATGTATACATTTTTTTATGTTTCTTATGTTTTAAGTAGGGAACAATGTTATATTTGAAATGAAGGACAATCATAACACATACACCTGAACATAAACCACAGTGAAACTAATACTGATAAATCAGTTTTTCTTTCTCTGCAGACTGTTTACAGCATATTTATATTCAAATATTTCAAATTATGTGTTATTATCTAGCATAACGAGTAATAATTCACAGCATAAAAAGTTTCTACAAAGGTAAATCTGCTTCCAAATACAGTGATTTATTTAACATAATTAAATTTAACATAATTAAAAAAATAAAGCCTCCAAATAAGAAACAGACTATATGACCACATATTTTCTATAACAGAAATTCTGAGTAAAAGGTTATATTTACCTTGGGATACATAATAAAATGCCATCATGTCTTTGGTGACATTTCTAAATATCAATTTGGCTGATTTTATGAAACATAGCTCTTATTTCTCTAGGGCCAAACTGATCAAACACTAACTACTGCTGCAACAGATATTTCTTAGTCAATAGCACTGTTGATGAATAAGAAAAACACAGAGCCATATCATTTTGTCCACAATTCACAGACAGATATGAAATACTCCAAACTCCATTCACACCCAGGTTAGACTTTATCTGTCTAGCTACACCAGTCTAAAACATGGGTTAGTGTTTTAGCCACAGAGGACTTTTTTTTTTTTTCTTCAGATACTAGCTATCACATTTTATAATAATTCTTCTGTTAAAAGAAACACACTCTGTACAAAATAACAAATTACAGAGTTACAAATTATTTAGATCTATTTACTTCAAAGTTCATAAACAGAACCTGCCAAAATAAGGATTTTTGATCAATGTTTCTACTATTATGCTGTTTAAGTGCTCAGAGCTTTAAGAAAGTGAATTCACATCAATATAACTGAGTTTTGGAACTTGCCACAATCTTCCTGTGTTTCCCAGTGCCTATGAAGCATATTTTTTTCATATTAAGATATAAGGTTGCTACTTCTAAAGTATGTAAGAGGGCTATGATGTATAGCCCTCTGAGTATATAATGTATATTATGTATTCACATATATATAACGTATAGACCTCTAAACATGTTTTCTTTGTCATTCATGTCAAATATTTGAGGTTAAACAAAATCTGATCATTCTGTACATCCCACGTTTAACCCTTGATCAGAAAAAGCTATTTATTTATCTTCTGTTTAGCAATAATCCTAACAGTAATGTAAAATAATAAATAAATAAAAGAGATATGATGTACACTTCCAACATACTAGCTAACAATTATTTCATTCTCATAAAACAGCCCAGTTGTAGTTTAGAATATGTTTCCAAGCCAAGCAGGCGTACAGATTATTATCATATATATATTACATATATTATATATATTATATATAGACATCTAATGATTTTAGAGCATAATTCCATTTTCCCATTCTTGGAGCAAAGCAGAGAGCCTAAAATAAGTCAAACTTGTTTTCTCTGTATAAATCCAGTATCAGTCCGGTATCCTTGTACTTTACATATATTCCCACAAAATAGAGACAAGAGTATATACACAAATCATTCCATTTTATTAAACTTTTAAATTTCATTCATCTTGATGTTATTTTTCGTGAGTGGGGATTAACATTTAATTTAGGTAAATTTTGTTCTCTATGGTACTTATGAATATACAAAAGAAGTGATTCCATAGACATATAGGACTACAGATATATTAACTAGGAAGTAAGCAATGTGAAAACACATTTTTAGGACAAAGAAGCAGCCATGTGCAACCACAAACATAAATTAGAAAAAATGACAGCTGTATGAGCCTGTAATGCTGGTCTTTTCTCATAGATAAACGTGGACAAATTGCTTTCTCCTCACTATTCTACAAGAGTTTCCACAACATTATGACAAATATTTTCACATCACATAGGTTTAATATGCTTCAATAAACTGCATTATAAAAAATCAGTTACCATCCATTATCTAGTAGGAACCAATAGCTGTATTATACGTAACTTTGAATGTCTACAGGAGAGTTACATTGTAGTAAATGTATATTAGCTCATCACTTTTTGTTGTATGGTTTTATCTTTGATGCATCAAAATAACACACTTTATTTTTACTGAATAAAGCATGGATGAAGTAAAAAAGAATTCTTAATAATTACAGCTACTGCATTTGTCCAGACACACATGATATTTATGGCAAATTAGAACTCTTAAAATCTCTTCAGAGATTTTACACCTCAGAACAAAATAAAAAACACGTATTACCTAAATTAAACCTTAATCCCCGGTCATGAAAAAGAACATCAAGATGAATTAAGTTTAAAAGTTTAATGAAATGGAACTATTCAAACTGTAATCTCCTTTTTACTGATATGTTTAATTTGGAGGTAAATCCTTAATGAAGTGGCAAAAGTTGTGATAGTCAGCTTCATAGCTGAAATGAAGAAACTCTTTATTGTGACTTCTCTGTCCTTCTTGTTCCAGTCATGTCTGCATCATTCTCATATTTCACTTTTTATCTGAAACATTCACAAAATTACTAGGTAAAAAAAAATATGTAGGTTAAAAGTAACTAGGTACTTTGAATATATCTATATAAATTTGTTATCTTAGGATGTTTGCACATTTCTGCAATACTCTTAGAAAAATTATTTTTTTTAATTGACACTCTTGAAGGATACTCTGACAAAAGGCACCTGTAAATTACTAATATTAAAAAGTATTTAAATATATTCCATGACTATAGAGTAAGGGAACATACTATAGAATTGTTTCTCAAATGTTGCTGTAAACTAAGTGATGGCAGTGAGTTAAAACTTTTAAGTTGTATGCTCCACTATATTAAAGTTTTAAAATTAACAGTTGAAGAAGAAAATACTGTCCGCAAGCCAAGAGTAGATTATCATGTGTTATAACATTATAAAATTTTAAATATCTTTGTGAGTTTTTTTGTTTGTTTTGAGGTAATGAAAATGAGAGATTCTTCCTATAACAATGTGTAAAACGCTAAACTGTATTACCTCTCATCCTGTAAAAATAGAACTATTTTCAAATACAGCTTAAAGAAAAGTAGTATATGGCCCACAGTTCTATATAAACATACGGATAGAAAGAAACACACAGAATAGAGAATTATATATATTTACACTAATAAGAAAGAATTAAACTGAAAATGAGAAGTAGGGAAGCAAACCCAGTCAGGACTAAAAATCTAATACCAACAATAATTGAGCTGCGTGGCATAAAGAAAAAGCTATTGCTGCATAGAGGATAAACTAGAGCGCTAATAGTTTTCCCAAAACCAGTTAAATATGAAGCCTTCTACAGTGTAGGCAAAGGACTGTGCACGCTTTTTGACATCAAGACAAGTTGCAAGTTGAGTCACAACTCATTATTGATTATGTGATCTTTGATTACTAGTGGTTTTTTATGTTTTTGTTTGTGGAGGCTTTATTTTTTTATTATTTATTTTGTGGAAGGGAAGAAGCAAGAGGAGAGAAAGGAAGAGATAAAGGTGTAGACTATGATATCATTACAAAAGTAACCCTCTACTATGATATCATCGCAAAAGTAACCCTCTACTCAAGTTCTACTGGAGTGATTTTAAATGGACAAGTTTACTATGTTTCCTCTTGTCTTACAGTTCACATGAACAGGAGAGAATCAGCACATTCTCGGAGAATATTGAGAATCTCAGCAGAGCTTTAAAGTATTCCAATATAGAGAATATAAATATAAATAAATACATACAATATAAAGTATTCCAATCCAGAGCAATTCCAAACAAAAAGAGGGGGTACAGTGCCTATGATAAGAAGTTGGTTGTCTGAACCCCACTTGATGAACCCCAGCAATGATCCTATTTTCTTCACCTTGAATATGTTGATAGGATAGCCAAATAATTTATGGGTTTTGAGTGCATTCAGAGGCCATACTAAGAGATTCAGGTATGTGGATATGATACAAGTTTTGAAACCATTCAAGAGGAGATGTGAAAGTTGTGGTACCTTGTCAGTATTGCACACTGGAATAACTAGTAACTAGTAACCGTCCCCAACAGGAAAGTTATTCAAAATAAAGAATAATCCATTAACTAAATCTTGCTAGGACAAACAAATTTAGAGGTGTTCTACTGTTGTATTTGTACATACATTAATATCAAAATAGAACAGAAATAAAGAATTAAACTGTCTTCATGAAGCATCAAATAACAAAAAAGCCTGGATGAGTGGGGCTCTAACACTGAGTTTATAATCCGAAGTACTGTTAAAAAAAAAAAAAAAAAACAAACTCAATTGCCTCTATTCTACCTTGTGCACTTGTGACAGTCCAGCTATATCCTTAACAGGACAGCTTTTGGACTTAACAATCACTTTGTCTTTATTTGCCATAAATAAATGTGGAAGCCAAAAGTCCATCATCACTACTACAAAGTTACACCTCAACAGTTTGCACTCTTTACTGACAGAATTTAAAAATACATCTTTAAAGGCAACAAATGGATCTTCAAGTCATAACGCAATGTCCATCAGAAATGTAAACCTTTATTTCCTAAAAAGTTCAGCATAGGTAGAAAGGGTACAGCTGAATGAAGTAATCACAGAGAATGGAAATCAAACTCATAACTCTAATTTCCAGACACTAACTGCTCCTTTTCACAAATTATTTATTACTTTTCAGGTTAATGTTGTTTTCAAATATGTACAATTAAACTATTTCTCTGAGGAAGCTGGCAGTGTTGGAAGTAAGTCTCAACACCTTTCCTATCCATGAAACTGACAGGCAAAAAAAATTGTTAGTTTATGTTAGAATAAAACCAAGGACTTGAGTGGGAGGTTGTTTGTATTTCTTTCTGTATGAAAAGATATATAACAAAAGATGAACAAAAATAAGATACACAGGGTCTTCATATCAGCTTGACTGTTAGATGATTCAGTCTGAATAGGAATTGAACACTTCAATGAACCCCACAGTGACTTATTAAATGTGGAAGAGCTTCAAGTAAATAGCCTTAAGAGGATCTATCCCAGCCTAGATAATAGGCTTTTCCATTTTTCTTTTTTTTTTTTTTTTTTTCCCCTAGAAAATCTTTTCCTAGATTTTCCATATTTCAGTTTAGTTTATTCTAGGACCTTGAGTTCTCATTGTGTATTTTCATAAAAACTTTGGGCTTATGGAGTTGATGTTTTCCAGACTTCATTATTTCAAAAAAAAAAAAAAAAAAAAAAAAAAAAGTACCCCAACAACAAAAGAGCATTATCACTTAAATATCCATCTACAGTTGTTTTTATGTGTGTGTATATATATATATATATTATAATAATATGCCCATATTATATGGTTATATGGACAGGAAAGTAAAACAGTGCTTTCATATCTTAAGAAATTGTATGCTCCTTAAAAAGGCATTAAACAATGAGATGCATATCTGATCACCCCAAAATATCAATTCTGATCTAAATCATAAACATTATTCTTGTATCTGTCAAACAGAACTTCCATACTATAAACAGAAAAAATATCATACATAAAAATATTTTTACACTGACATACCAACTTTTTTAAGATGAAAAATATGAAAATATATTCACATAGATAACCATATAACCCCAATCAGTACTTGCATGTACGGTCACAGAACCGAACTGAACTGTAGGGGGTTGGAAGGGACCTCGAAAGATCATCAGGTCCAACCCCCCTGCCAAAGCACGTTCCTCAGAGCAGGCTGCCCAGGTAGGCATCCAGATGGGCCTTGAATATCTCCAGAGAAGGAGACTCCACAACCTCCCTAGGCAGCCTGTTCCAATGCTCTGTCACCCTCACCGTGAAGAAGTTTTTTTGCATGTCAGTGTGGAATTTCCTGTGCTTTAACTTGTAGCCATTGCCCCTTGTCTTATCCCCACAAACCACTGAGAAGAGGTTGGCTACATCCTTCTGTCCCCCACCCCTCAGATACTTTTATACATTGAGGAGATCCCCTCTCATTCTTCTCTTCTCCAGGCTGAACAGACCCAGGTCTCTCAGCCTTTCCTCATAGGGAAGACGCTCCAGGCCTCGTATCATCTTTGTGTCCCTCTGCTGGACTCTTTCCAGGAGATCCCTGTCTTTCTTGTACCGGGGAGCCCAGAACTGGACACAGTACTCCAGGTGAGGCCTGACCAGGGCAGAGTAGAGGGGGAGGATCACCTCCCTTGACCTGCTGGCCGCACGCCAGGATCCCATTAGCCCTCTTGGCCACAAAGGCACAGTGCTGGCTCAGGGTCAACCCGTCGTCCACCAGGACCCCCAGGTCCTTCTCCTCAGAGGTTCTCTCCAGCAGGTCATCCCCTAGCCTGTACTGATACTTCGGGTTGTTCCTTTCCAGGTGCAGGACTCTACACTTGCTCTTATTAAATCTCAATTGGTTTCTTCCTGCCCATCTCTCCAGCCGGTCCAAGTCTCGCTGAATGGCAGCACAGACTTCTGGTGTGTCAGCCACTCCTCCCAGCTCTGTGTCGTCGGCCTACTTGCTAAGGGCAGACAGTACTCCCTCATCAAGGTTGTCGATGAAGATGTTGAACGAGACTGGACCCAGCACCGACCCCTGGGGAGCACCGCTGGTCACAGGCCTCCAGCCAGACTCTGCTCTGCCGATCACCACCCTCTGAGCTCAGCCACTCAGCCAGTTCTCAACCCACCTTGCCGTCCACTCATCTATCCCACACTTTCTCAGCTTTGCTAGTAGGATGTCATGGGAGACGGTATCAAAAGCCTTGCTAAAGTCAAGGTAGATGACACCCACCGCTCTCCCCCCCATCTACCCAGCTGGTGATGCCATCATAGAAGGCAACGAGATTGGTCGAGCACAACTTCCCCTTGGTGAATCCATGGTGACTACTCCTCATAACCTTCTTCTCTTCTAGTTGCTTGGAGATGGCATCCCGAACAAGCTGTTCCAATACCTTTCCAGGGACAGAGATGAGACTTGCCTGTAGTTTCCCAGATCCTCCTTCCTGCCCTTCTTGAAGGCCAGAGTGACACTGGATATCCTCCAGTCTTCAGGCACCTCACACGTTCTCCAGGACCTTTCAAAGATGATAGAGAGCATTTCGGCAATCACATCTGCCAGCTCCCTTAGCACACGCGGATGCATCCCATCGGGACTCATGGATTTGTGTGCATTGAGCCCACTCAGATGCTCCCAAACCACTCCCACGTCCTCCAGTGGGGAGCCCTCCATTTCCCAGACCCTTTGTCCTATTGCCAGGGGTGAGGAGTCCCAGGGGAGTGTCCTTGAAGCAAAGACTGAAGCAAAGAAAACATTCAGTACCTCTGCCTTTTCAGCATCTCCCATGATCAGGACACCCCCCTCATTCAGCAAGGCATCCACATTGTCCCTAGTCTTCCTCTTGCTGTTTACATACTTGAAAAAACCCTTCTTATTATCTTTTATCTCTTTTGCAATCCTCATCTCTAGGTGGGCTTTAGTCTTTCTCATCACATCCCTGCGGGCCCTGACAACACATCTATACTCCTCCCAAGATGACAGGCCCTTTTTCCACATTTCATAGACCATCCTCTTCCTTTTGATCTTATCGATGAGCTCCTTGCTCATCCACGCAGGTTTCCTGCCCCCCTTCCCCGATTTCCTATTCTTCAGGATGCACCGGTCCTGAGCATGGAAGAAGTGCTGCTTAAATGTAGCCCAGTTCTCACGTACACCCTTACCTTCTAGCAACCTAGCCCATGAGATACTCCCAAGCAGGTCCAGGAAGAGGTTGAAATTGGCTCTTTGAAAGTCCAGGGTAACATTCCCGCTTTTAGCCTTACTTCCTTTGCCTAGTCCCATCTGGAACTCCACCATCTCATGGTCTCTGCATCCCAAGCTGCCCCCAACCTTCACATCCCTAACAAGGCCATCCCAGTTGGTAAGAACGAGGCCCAGGAGCACCCCCCACCTCGTTGGCTCCTCCACCACTTGCATCAGAAAATTGTCCTCAACGCATTGTAGGAACCGTTTGGACTGCTCGTGCCTGGCCGAGTTGCTTACCCAGCAGATGTCTGGGTAATTGAAATCCCCCATGAGGACCAGCGCTTGTGATTGTGAGGCTACTAGCAGCTGCTCGTAGAAGGCCTCATCGACTTCCTCCTCCTCATCTGGAGACCTGTAGTAGACCACCAACACCACCGTGTCTCCCATACCAGCCCACCCCTTAATTCTTACCCACAAGCTCTCCACTTGTCCTTCCCCTCCCCCAGCTGGAGCTGGGTATACTCTAATTGCTCCCTCACATAAAGGGCAACCCCACCCCCTCACTTCCCCAGCCTGTCTTTCCTAAAGAGGACATAGCCTTCAATGACAGCATTCCAGTCATGAGAGCTGTCCTACCACATCTCAGTGATCGCAATGAGATTGTGGCCCTGCGACCGAACGCAGATCTCGAGCTCATCCTGTTTATTTCCCATGCTCTGTGCATTGGTGTACAGGCACTTTAGGGAAGCAGCAGGTGCAGTTACCCCTGGGGGGATGCAAGAAGAAGATACTGGCTGGGGGACTGGGAACACTACTTCTCAGACAGCCCTCAGACAATCCTATGGGAGAGCTCAGAAGTTTTTCCCTGTCTTCAACAGTGACAGTAGTGACGACTTCCCCCAGCCCTTCTCTGTCACCTTTAGCTCCCCTCCCTTCCCCCATCAAACCTAGTTTAAAGCCCTGGTAATCAGCCCAGAGAGCTTGCTCCCCAACAAACTTGCGCCCCACTTGCTCAGTTGGTGTCTGTCCATAGCCCACATACGCGGCCTCTCAAAGGGCGGCCCAAGATCAAAATACCCAAATCCCTGGTCTAGACACCATCCCCTCAGCCAGTCATTTACCTGTCCTGTTCTGCTCCTTCTATCTGCATCCCAGTCACCCAGCAGGAGGACAGAGGAGAACACTACCTGCACCCCCGACCCCCTCAACAACCTCCCTGGGGAAGCAAAGTCCTTTTTAATAAGGACTTTCTTCATTTTTCTAATAGCAGCTTCCCGGGATCCAACCTGAATGACTATGTGTCGTGGTTTAACCCGACCGGCAGCTAAACACCTAGGAAGAAAATTAATTCTGTGCTAACTGAAACCAGGACACTATGAGAGGATAGTAGTCCTCCGGTTTAATGAGCCGTGGCAGAGCCTTCCTAACGTCTCTGACACGTGCCCCAGGAAGACAGCACACTTCTCTGGCTAGGTTATTTGGGTGGCAGATAGGAGCCTCAGTGCCCCTCAGCAAGGAGTCCCCAATCACCAGGACTCTCTGCTCTTTCTTTTTGTGGCACAGGTTACAATGCGGTGCTCCATCCAGCCCTGATCCTTATGTTTTGCACTTCACCCAATCTTGATTCTCTTCTTGGGGTTGCTTCCTGGGTTCGGACTACTGTCCAGACCCTCAGACTCTTCTGCAACCTCCCTGAGAGCCTCAAATCTATTTCCCAGACATAGATTAGTACAATCATGTACTAATACAAAAAGTTACCACACATCTTTCCATACCATAGAAGAAACTACCATCTCTTAAATATTTTACATTTCTTGTAAAGCCCCAATCAGGCCGATGAAAGAAAAGTTTACCCTCAAACAACCATCAGTGTTTGAAACAAAGAGAAGCATCAATAGGTTTCTTCACCTAATCCACTGCAGCCAGAAGGCAGATTATGTAGATATGAATACCATGCTCTTCCAGATTTTATAAACAATATCCTTTATGTAAATTGATACTATTTTAGTCCACTGGAGCCAGCGATGAAGAACTGCCAAAAGCATTCACTTACACTTAGCTGAAATATAACTTCTTGTGAAAAGGCAGTTTCTTCAATCATGGTATATGGCTTCTGTATATATGATGAAACGTAAATGTCTAAGATAATTCAGAACTACAGACACCTTTACACCTAGTAATCGTAAAACCACAAGAGTGTGAATGTACCGTAACCAATTTCAACTTAATCAGTTCTAGGCCATTAGACTTGGCAAAAAGTATTTCCACTCAACTATATGAGAGTCTGCTACAGTCATTTCCCTTTGAAGGTCAGCAATTTGCACTGTTGACCTTCAGTAGGACATAAATGTTGGCAACCAATTAATTTATTATAATAACCAACTATCACAAAACAATACTATAAATAGATCATATTTAATCAATATAAAGACAAAAGTTTTTTTTGTTTTGTTTTTTACTTTTTTGTATTAGAATGGGCTGAACCTCTTGAACCTCTCTCTATTCTAAAATTGCATTGCAGTCTTTTAGCCATGCTCTACTGCTGATACAATCATTTGATAGTGAGTGAGGAATATCCCCTTCCTAACATTTGTCTGCGTGGGCTCAGGGCAGAGAGCATAGATGAGGGCCTGCTCCTCAATTGCTTGCAAAGGACCAGAAAACAGTGTTTCCAGAACACCCTGCTGGAAACCCTAAGCAAAGACTTCTCTTCCTTCCCTTGGGAGCTTTTACGCTGAGGCTCTCCCAAGGGACTTGCCTGGACTCTAGTCCCAGCTGCCATGTCATATTTACAGCCCTGCCTGTGCTTGGCCAAATCAACCATTAATATTGTCTCAGACCTCACTGACTGGCTTCCTGGAGTATGAACTTGCCTAGTGATTTGGACTTTCAGCTGACCTGGTCTGTCACCACCCAATTTACTCTGCTTTCCTTCCTCAGGTGCTGAGGGATTGGTGAAAGGATGAAAGTCTCTGCCTCTTCTGATCTTGGTACTGTCCTCAGCTCCTGTCTCTCCTTTCCTTAGGAAACAGTTGGACCTCTGACATATTTGGGTAGAGGTCAACATACGTGCTTTGACACTGATACCAACATTGCAGTAGTACAACATAAGAGAACTTGAAATTCCAAATTCTTATAGCTACAATATACGTACACGACATTGGCAAAAGAAGATAATAGTCTCCACGGGTTAATCACTTGGTAAGTTTCAGACCTCTTGTAAACACTATGAGAGAAAACATAATATTTTCTAGAAAACTTTTGGAAAGATTTCTATGGCCTTGCTCAGACACAGTATATTCACAACAGTGTATTGAATACAGTATGTTCTTCTGCACTAAAGACATGAAATCTCCTTCCAGCATAGTTTCTGCTCATTTATACAACACATTTCGTAATATGATAATAAATGTCCTTGGTAATATTATGACACATATGGAATTAAACAACGTCATCTATCTGAAAAAAGCACACACACACAAAAAAAGGAATTAATCAGTGAATGAGAGAATGTGTATAATACAAGCTGGGAGGGAGCAATACAATAATCACCCCAAATATTCCATTCAGAAACTGGATAAATCAGTATTGACCCTGGTATCTAAAGTACTGTTAAATGACTTCTTGGTATTTCTGACTAGACAAAAGACAAAATACTGACGAAAAATATGTGCTTTCCTCTGCACATGTTTTATTAAGAATGTCTTGAAAGTTTATTTTTTTTTAATGTACCTGCTTTTCAACAACAATTAAACAGATTAGAAATATTAAATATTATTCACTTAACCCCAAGAATTAATTTATTCCACAATGTTTCTGCATTATGAAGGGCAGAAGTAGGGTACAACATTTGTTTTCTAGGGAACCATATTTTTTCATCATTAAGCATTAAACAAAATTCTGGTCAAGCTATCTTTTTCTTTCTTTTTTTTTTTTTTTTTTTTTTTTTTTTTTTTTTAAGAAAAAGGGGGGGGGAATTCTCTTCAGACAGAAAAGTAACTTTGTTCATCAACCATTATTTTTCTTCCTTACAAATTCTCTGAAACTGAGGAAGACAGGTCAATATCCCTAAACTGATCAAAACAAAGCATACAGAAAGTGACTGGGTCAGACAAGAGGTGTTCAGCTCCATAAAATAATGTTTATGCAGGTGTTTTGTTTTTGTTTTGTTTTATTATTATTATTATTATTATTATTATTTTAATTATATTATAATTATTTTATTATATTATATACTATTATTATATTATATAATTATTATGCTATAATTATTATTAATTATATTCTTAATTATATTAAT
This sequence comes from Aythya ferina, assembly GCF_964211825.1. Classification (NCBI taxonomy): domain Eukaryota; kingdom Metazoa; phylum Chordata; class Aves; order Anseriformes; family Anatidae; genus Aythya; species Aythya ferina. The sequence goes on from NC_140297.1 coordinate 102,691,018, forward strand.
AATAATAATAAATAATAATAATAATAATAATAATAATAAAATAGAAGGTAGAGATCTTATTTCAGTTTTCTCCTTTTGCACGAGACTTAATTTTTTAAACAGTTCTTAATGCCTGGTTTATCTGTGTATTTAATAATTGAATAAATATGTAAATGGAAAAGCATAAAAACTAAAAACTTAGTATAATGAAAAGACAATTAACAGCTTAACCAGAATTACTCAGAGAAAGAGACTCCAACACTAATTCATTGAGCATAAAAGGCAAACATCAGAACTAAATTAGAATAGTCTTACAGGGATGAAGACTCAATGAACATAATAACCCAAGACAGCTATCTTAAAAATAATGAGGAAAGCATAGCACAGCAGGACAAAGCACAAGATACTTTAGATATCTAGTGCTGCCTGTTTCTGCATTATATTTCTAGTAAAAAATGTCACAAATCACACCTTTTTCCAAGGAAGAAAAAAATTTTTTAAAAAAAAAGAGCGCCAGGACTAATTTAGACTGATTTCCATAATCAGCCCTTTCCTTTCCCCCCAGCCCCCTTTAAAAATGAATTAGTCAGCAAGCAAATCTTTATATCTGCTATGTCAAAGCAGTCACTTTACACAAACTGGATGTTAAGCTGAGATTCCAAACACGGCTAAAGTTTCTACCTCACTGAAGCTGTAACAGACAGATTTGATAGGCTGAATTTAGAATACTGAAATTTGATATATACTTTCACCTTTACCAAGTTACAGCTTAATTATGTGTCAGAAAAAAAAAAAAAAAAAATCATAGACCTTCTAACACCACCAATAACATAAAGGACATATTTCTGAAATAAATAAAACAGGAGTGTGTGTAAAAAAAAAAAAAAATAAGGAAGAACTCAGAATTTTATTTTTATCACAGATGTTCAGGAATAGTCTGAAACCACATTCTAGTCCAAGAATAGGGGAGAAAAAAAATAAAAATTAAGAGAAATATAGCATAGTTATCTGACTCAGGAAAAAAAAAATCTTTTACATGCTGGAATACCTAGTTATTGAATGAGGGAAAAAATAAGGAAGAAGTCACATGAAAAGAGGGATAAATGACAAATTTCCATGCCATCTTCCCAAAGGAAGACTGGACTTGAGCCACAGGGAAAAAAAAAAAAAAAAGTGAAATTATTTAGGAAGCTAGATAATAGTAACAAAAATACTAGGATATTTAAAGCAATAAAGTGAAGTAGGGTCAACTGAAATGCACTCCAGAAAGGTCTACAAAACTAAGTGATGAAACTTAACACGGAAAACTATAAAGAAATATAAATTAAAACACAGTTCTGATTCTCCTGGTAGAGGTGTAGGTCCAGTTTGCTACTAGCATTCAAAATTAGATTGTACAATTATAAAAGTTACTTTAAAAATAAAAAGCTGATATTTTTTGAATGAAGTATAATGTGTAACATTATGTTACACATATGTAACAGAGGAAAAAAATAGTCTAAGATTTATTAGGAAAAGAATACTAAGCCTTACAGGAAATATAATTATTCAAACATTAATATCTTTATTAATGAATTTCTGTTTTCCATTCTGTCCATCTCTCCCCCCAGTTTCAGTCTAAGAGATGGAAATGACCATTTCACCACAAATGTGATTAGAAAGAAAAGTTGTATAAAGCAACTGTATCCCAAGTGGTAATTCTGACAAAACACATTGCTTTTGAAAAATCTGCTAAGGGCGCAAATTGTGCAGCCACCGATGCTTAACCATCACAATAAGTAGTCCCGGAGGTTTGTACTGAAACAAAGATAATTCTCCATTGGATGAACAGTGCTAACAAGTATCAAAGTGTTTACCAATAGTTAAACCATAATGTTCTCTTGAGTATTTTTTCCTGATGAAGAGTTAAAAATGTGTTAACAACTCAGTCAAAGAGATCTATGACACAAAGCCAGGAATAAAACACACAGCAATTATTACAAGCCTTTACTACTCATACTTCTAGGCAAATCATAAAATTCCATCTGCGTACTGCGGTGCCTACTTGAAGCACCTCTGGCACATCACATTCTGGGCTAGACAGATTCAGACCTCTGACCACCGTTAAGGTAACAATTTGCATTCCCTTTTGTATTTGTCTGTGTTCACACTATTAAGTTAGCACAGCAAAAGTTGGTAAGCAGACTGCAGCAGCAGGTGCTGAGGGCTGCACATGTAATAGCAGACCTTCTCAAAAACTGGCATTGGTCCAGCCCTGTCCACCCCCTTAGGGCTTGGAACAACTACAGTGAGTACCTGAAGCAAAACTTCCCACATAGTTTGCTACTGAAGAAATCAAGTAAAGCATGTACAAAAACACCCAACAATACACCAATACCAATTCAACAGGGGATACTAGGAGACCTGTCTTAAGGCCCCATTACTTCTTTGTACCAAAATGTTCATGTATATCTATGCAGCTGCAACATTTGTCACCTTATCTCATTCCTTTTATTATTCTCAATAAAATACTTGTTAAAAAAACTTGTTAAATTTTTATTTTACAATTGTAATTGTAAATACTTTTCTGGTTAATAATCTATAGTAAGTTTGTATGGAGCTTAGAGTAACAAGGCTGTATCTCGTTAGAAGTATTCTACATTCAAGTAAACAGTGGGAAAAAATAAAAATGAATAAACTTTTAAATGATCCAAATAAGACAATAGATGTAAACATTTTTTTTCATTAATCATTGTATTTATCAAAGAGTTTATAAACATATTTATCAAACTGTTTATAAACAGCCTAAAAATAATTCCTTTGTGAACATCTCATTTTGTACTAGCTTTTCCATTTGGAACAGAGACACTGAAAAAAAAAAAAAAGGGATTGGGGTTCAAACAACTCATTTTTTTTTTTCTCACAGGCTTTTCTCACAGTGTAAGAAAGCACTGGAGAGATGCTCCAAGCACTTGCAAGACAGAGAATGTTTTAATTCCCAAATATTAAAGCTAAGATTAATGATTAGATTGACCAGAGAAAAAGTCCACACCAGTGGACAGTCACAACTCTTTATGTGTTGCAAGATGTAGTACTGAATGGTGTCTGGGACAAAATGTGGAAGAAAAAGCAAGAAATGAACAGGCAAAATTGATAAAGCCTGTTTAAAGATGTAATCACTAAGAAGCATAGCACAGGTATAAAACAAGGATTTAGGAAATGGAGAAAGTTCTTGTTGTAGCAGTAGACTTTTCCTCAGTCTATTTCCAGAGTTCTACTATTTATTTATTTATATATGTGTGTATGTGTATAATAAATAAATTAAAAAACTTACAAAGAGCATTTCTTAATGTGTTAAAATAGGATTAATAACAATAACTAATCCAATATTAAATTGAAATGATATATTTTTCCCCTGATACATAATAGAAGGATATTTATCAGGTCTTTCTGAGTTATTTTGGTGTACATTGTAAAATGTACATTGTAAAATGTTACCTGTTTTTTTTTGTTGTTTTTTTTTTTATTTGTTTTGCTGTTTGCTTGTTTTCTTGTTCTGTTTTAAAGGAAATTTAAAGCCCCTGCAGAAACAGGGTGTTTAGATTTTCTTCCAGTTGTGCTCTTTCCTTTTATTTTTGCTATACTGACTATTATCATATTATTTCTAATATGAAGCAGCTGCTCTATATTTGCACCAGTCACTTGTGAAACTCAAGAAAATTTAGTAAAGATGGAAGGAGGTAATACCATAGTTAAACATATATTTTTTCCTCTCGCAGATACTGTGCTGGTTAAAATATAAATTAAATAGTTTTATAAAATTGTTCATAATTTGAACTGTAATTTCCTAATGTTACTAAAAACTTATTTACTGAGGAGTAAATCTATTAAGAATTGGACAATAAGAAACACTCCTTTGACTTTTGCCAGTGGAGGGAAGGGGTGGGGAGAGTAGCAGGGGAAAGGAAGGAAGAGTCATTTAGTTGGTTAGTTTTAAATGACAGATTTGAATTTAGGATTTCAGACACTTTATGCCACAGTATTTGATTAAAAGGAAAGAATGAGTGATCCCTTGCTTGTATACTCTTCAAGTATACAAATATGAAATACATGTCATTTTACATACTTCACGTGGATTACAGCATGTGATTAATTATTCTAATAATTCATAAATTTTAAAATAGTTTTCCACTAATATTTTGACAAAGATGTACAAAGTTTGCCCAGTTTTTGAAAATGTTATTATTTTGATTTTCCAGATCTTAAAGAAGCAATGATTGAACTGTTGTTCCTTATTCAATCCTCATTCGAGTAAAAATAAACAAACAGATTTAGGAAGTGGCAATTTAGTCTCAGAACCTTTAGTGGTTTTTATGGTTAAATTTAGGAAGGATGTCATTCACATCATAACCATTTCAAAACAAAAGTTCATATCTATAAGAATTAAATTTCATTCAAGACATTATCATAAAAATGAAATATTTCCCATGTAGGATACACCCACAATATCATTCTGGTGGAAGGGCCAGGGTGGCCTGGCTGATAATCACTCATCTTGGCTTCTAGGCCCAGCCGTGCCCTGAGGTGGGGCCACTGGAGCCTATCCTTGCTTTTGAGAGACCTGTAGCCCTTGTCCCCCTCCTGTTGTCACCACCTTGCCATATAAACCCAGCATGTCTTAATTTTTCAAAGAATTTGAATTAAAAATGGAGTGCTTCCTACTTCTGAAAAATCAAACCTAAAATATTGATGTTGTTGATGATTAGCTTAACATTACTTAGCAATCTTGCTAAATAATGTAAAGCTAAAATGGCTTCATAAAAGTACGTTATATGTCATCACATCTTTAAGATATATGCATTTTTTCCTAATATTATAGCTTTATTGCATTAAAGTTGGAAACTAGAGTTAATAACAAAAATTAGTCTATGAATCCCCAATCTTCACAGCTTCGCATTCTAAACTTAGATTCTGTAGTAGTCCCCTACAAAACATATTCAGTGAATCAACACATAATAAAGCAGATTTTTAGCATAACAATTAGAGAGAATGCAAAATAACACAATTATTATTTATCTAAATTAACATATAAATTTGCCTAAAAGTAATACTTACAGCTGAGATAGAAAATTTCTCTCCATAAAAAGCATGTTTTGGGTATTAATCTATACCATCAACAAGTTTTTTTTTCTTCATTTTATCCCTTCCTAGATGAACAAGTTAGATCCATTTAATATTTTTTGCCATTCTACACATCAAACAATACAGCTATTAATTTAAAGGGCATTCTCTGTTCCATCAAGTACAACCAATAAAACAATGTAGTTATGATGTCTGATCTCAATTGTTTCATCAATTTTTCTCATCTTGTATGACAGGAGTTAACCTTTTAAAAACTGCACATGGAAACATTTTCAACCAACATACTGCTAGCTAAGAATAATATTAAGGCTTCATGTTTTGAGCAAAATATGATTCATATTAACTTTTCTACTCAGAATTTCAATTTGTATACATGGCAAGAGATTGCATGCATTCTATATAGTTTAGAGGTGTCCATATTAAAAAGCAAGACATCATCAACATGAAATTCTTTACACGAGGATATCCCTCTGTCTTTTGATACCCTGTCTAATATTCTGTTATATTCCATTTATAAACTGTTATAAAAGGAAAACAAATGTTGTCATTGGTTGTTTATAACCTTTAAAAGAATGAATCAGACATTCATCACTATATGCTGTTCTAAACAACTGTAACAGATCTCCTTATTGCATATGCAGGTTTTGGAGAAGTAAGGGTATTAGGTACTTGTTTTGCTCTCGAGTTCATTCTACAACACCTATATATCTTGTATGTACTTTATATGTAAATCTGTAATCATTCATATAAAAATTGATAAAAATCTCTACATAGCTGTGGTTTAAATATTGCATATGCTTCCTTTTGCTTACCTAAACACCTAACCATCACCCATGTCATACAGAAATCCTTATGCACTCTTCCAGTCCTCTGTACAGCATGTTATTTTAATTGAACTCAAGCCACCATGCCATAAAAAGAAAAAAAAGGAAACAAACCAAAAGGGGGGGGTGGGGGAGGGGCTTTTGGATTAGAATCCAAAGTCATTCTATGTTTTTTGATGATGTTCTGTGATTCCATGATTTGCAGGAGTTATTGTGAATCACAGAGAGAAACAGCTGCAAATAAATGTTTTCCCACCCCATTCTTTGGATTATAACTACTAACAAGCTACCAGATGATGGTTTACAGCTTCATCTGCTAATAAATTATAATTTTTAATTTTCTCATTAAACCGATAGTTAATAGTTTTGAAGACAATCTTATCCTAAAATCACCAGCTATGAAAAAGCAAACACTACAGGAACATTCACTTTTATAATAGGAAAAGAGAGATGCTTGAGCTTCATATCCACCTTTTGACTTTGATGAAAGGATGTAAAATATTCTCACAGCAATTATACTAACAGATAAACCTGATCACAGATGTCTAATATTCTATACAAGTAACATTAAAAAAATAATAATAAAATAATAAATCTAGATAACTAAAAGATATTTTAAATACAGTAAAATATCAAGGCAGAGATACCAATCTTTCTGTCCACATCTCTAACCTCACATTACTTGCATTACAAAGAAATCATGAAAATCCTCATATCACATAACATGATAAATACCAGTAATGGAAAATCAAAGACAGAGTATCTTCTTATACAATGAACACCTATAAAGGTAAACTATATGTGTGAAATACAATTTGCTGTTCCTGAGACACCACAGAAATACAGGAAAATCATTACATTTATAAGCAGACCTCAGGTATAGAATAGTCTCTCTCCTAATCTTTCCCAAGAAAAATTACCTAGTGTAACAATACCTCAAATCTAGTCCTAGTTCCTCTGGTTGGTATTGTCATTTCATGTGCTTCATTTCAGTGTTGTAAATTAAACAATTTCTTATTTAAGCAAATAAAAATGCTTCTCATTGCCCAATTTGCAACATTAAGTATGTACATTTAATGTGGTTTTTGTTAGTTTTTTGCTTTCTCTTATACAGCTTTCAGAGTCTCAATGAAAGTGGAAGTCTTCCAGATCACTACTTAATGTATTGGCATAGAAAAACATAAAATAGAAGAAATACACAGAGACAAGGGTCTCTGAATAATTTATCACACCATTATTTATGCTATTGCATAAATAGCTACACAATAATGTTTTAAAAGTGAACAGATTTTAGAAGAATAAAAAATAAGAAATATTGTTCTTCATTCAGTTTTCTCTTTTCTGAAGGGAGATTACATATTCAGAAAGACAGATAAATGATTTGTCTCACATTTTGTTTGCTTCGACCTTTATCAGGACTCTGTAGCTACCAAAGATTAATTAATCTCTTCAAATCCTCCTGGTCGTAACTTTTGCTCCATAGTCTTCTTTTCAGACTTACAATTTTCCATGCTTCTTTTTAAAAATGAAAAAATATTTCAGTTTCTGTACCCTGCAGAAATTCAAAGTCACTGAGCACTAATTGTGCATATCTGATATGCACAAATACAGATCTTCTGTCTTTTACAGCTCTTGTTTTAGGGACAACTTTTTTTTTTTTTTTCCATTATGAAATAATGAAATGAGTAGCTTCATGCTCCTCAAGTAATCAAACTAAGAAATGCACATACCTTATTTTTAACCAGCAGCTTGCTTTGTGTATTTTGATGATCACAGCTCAATTTAATCGGTGTTGCTTTATTTTTCATCTCCAGAAGTCTCTGAATTTCTTTCACCTGCAACTTCAATGTTCTGCTTTCTTCTTCCAAATTTTGCTTTTCTCCTTCAAGTCTCTCTCTCTTTCCCCATTCAGAGGTATTCTCAAGCTTCAACCTTTCTACCTGGGAAGAATTTATGGAGGGAGCAAGAGAACAAACAAAAAAGAAAGAAGAATAAGAAAGAAGAATAAAGAAAGAAGAAGAATAATACAATAAAATCTGTTTTTTATTATAAGAAGAAGCTCACAGCCTCACCTCAAGTAAGGTGGGCATCTTAAAAATCAGACCAAGATGTACTTTTCCATGGCATGTAAAATCAAGAACTTGAACAACAAGTTTTCATAAATTGTATTTCCAGAAAAGTAAAGCATAAGATAGATAACATTTTAAAATGGTAACTAGCAACCAAAATCTTATTTCTTTCCATTCTATTTATGGAACAACATTATTTAAAAAAAAAAATCTTTTAAAATACACTGAGATTGATTTTGGTCTGACAGTGTCAAAGTTCACTTCCTATTTCCCTAAAGATGAAATATAATCACCTTCTCACATATTGTCTGCTTTTACTTTAGAATTACTACAATGAATTTTCATTATACTGAAGTTATAAATTGTCTTCATCAGTAGATACTACTAATAACCAAAGGAAATATTTCACACTACTCTACTTCTTAACATTGCAATTAATAACCTTAACATAATTATCTTTTATAATCACTAGTGCTACCTTAATTTAGGATAAACAAGTTTTCTTAATTCATTAATCTAATCCACATACAGGAGGAATTAAAAGTAGCAACAAAAAGCCACATTACTAATCATAGGACGTAATTATCTCACAGCTGATTTTATTTACTCTTCAGAGACAAGGAGATAGTGCTTATGTCAAGAATGTAATAAATGCTTCTCAGATTTAAAAATAAAAAACAAAGGTAAAACAATTTGACCTTTATAGCACAAAACTGGTACTAACATATTTATTGGAAGATTATGATTGCAAGCACTTACTACTAATAAGTTATTATCAACAGATACTTATCAAAAGATTAAAACAGATTAAAATAGATTAAAAATGTGCAAATGAAAGATTCTGGTTCTTTCAATGGACAAAACCAACCAACCAACCAACCAAAAAAAAAAAAAAAATTAAAACTGCTCATGTACAAAAGTAAAAAGATTAGGATCTTTACAATTTTTAGTTCCATGAAGGAATCAACTATATGATAAAAGTATGGAGACTGACAACAGTGGAAGACACATTATTCTAAGCAAGGAAGGCTTTAGAAAGAAATAGAGAGGTATATTGTTTTGTTTTATTTTCAGATATTGCTTACTTTTATTCTAAAATAAATTTATGGCAGATAATGAAAAGCTGCTGAATGTAAAACAAAGAGAATGAGACATTACATCAGAGAAACCAAATTCAGACCCTGTTAATTTTAACAATGTGATTATCTTGCTAAATCAACTAATAAACTTTTATCTTCCCACCTTATTTCTACAAAACTTTCAGTTCTTTAAGGTCCTAGTTCTTCACATGTCTCATGGACCAGAAGTGTTCTCAGAAATGAAACTGAGCAAAGTGGTTGTATTATCAAGGCATAATACATGTGTATATGTACATATATATATGTACGTATATATATATATATATATATATATATTTAACCAGCTCCTCACAACTGAATTTAACTACTCTCAGAATTAGGCTTACCTGTTTTGACACAAAGCGTAACATCTTTTTACATTATTTTAAAGGAGATCCAGCCCTGCAACTAAACTCATAGGAAGAGTGGTGCTGTTGTATTAAAAGGTCTTCAGATAACCACAAAAGCCAACTCAAACTGTTTAAATGACAGGGTCATTTAAACCTTTGCTACCTTTGCTTCTTTCACAGAGAGTTCAACACAATGAGGCTGAGGAGCCTTTGTTCAAAAGAATGCTACGTGACACTATCAAGTCACATTGCTTGCACACTGAGAAGCCTGCTTTAGTCTTCCTGGTCTGACTATTTTATGTCATGGTCTTGACTGTAAATAAGTTGCACATACAGCAATATATGTAGATAATAAAACATAATTTTTACATATATGTAAAGAGACATACATATGTATACATATGTATACATATAGATAGGCACATGATAGACACTAAATGTTAGTGTCCTGTTCCAAGGACACTATACAATGTAGTAATAGATTTTAACAGAACACAGATAGGGATCAGAAGTGGGTGTGGTTTTGTTTGTTTATTGTCGTTGCTGTTTGAGAACACATCAATTATGATGGAAAACAGTGAATGTAAAAAAAATGTAAAAATGGAAAAACTGAGAAAAGTTATTCAATTTTATATTTAAATATTTTTTTATCCCTTAACTTGGCCAGCTATAGTGAGTCAGCTGCTCCTATTTTCCTCAGTCAAAACCATATCTTTAAGCGTAAATAGCTTATATATGTGGAAAAAAAATCACAAAAGAAATTGAATCACATTTCCTCTCAAAAGTAAAATAGCTTTCTAACTGAACTGTAGCCAGATAAGAGTGAAAGGATAAGTATATTACAACCTGTTGTCTAGTTGAAGATAGATACATACTTGGTAAAGTTCTTCCTAAGTAAAATCAAATATTAACAATGAGTCACAAAAATTAATCCATTTTAAGTCATTTCATTGTATTATTCATGCCATTTGAATTTTCTTAAATACTGAGCAAAGCCTCCAGGAAAGAAAATGTCAAGAAAAGATGAAACAATATGCATGAAAATATATATTCATTTAGAAGAATGGATCAAAATGAAAGTGAACAAACATATCAATCATTCATGCAGTTTGCTAGGATTCTCAAGAAAATATTTAAATTATCAAAGGACAAATGATCCTTTGAAATATATGTATTGTATTAAATATATATATATACATATAATCAAAGTACAAATAAATATTTTTGTCTGTCTAGTGAAGACAAAAATCATATTCAATGGAAAATAGAAAGTGTTAGTATTTACTAACAACAATCATATTCTTTTCCAAATATTTCTCTAGATAGTGTTTTAAATATGATAAACTAGATTTCCCCAGAGACTGAGCAAAGTAAGAAAAAAGAAAAACCAAAGTGTTTTTTTCTCCACAAGCATCATTACTGATAACGAAGACCAGCAGTGCTGATGATTCAGAACATTTCCATGTAAACATCAGAACCCAGTCATGATATTCTCAGTTTGAAAGTGAGATCCATACTACCTAAATCTTTCTGTCATTTAGGTATGAACACTTTATTAGCAAAAGGAATAAATGGGAAAACAGAGACAAAAGAACTCAGAAATTATAAGAATATACTCACTAGCAAATTCATTAGAGCCATATCCAAATTCTAAGCCCATTCACATAAATACAGAGACTAGGTATCAACTAAAAAAGTAACTTCTCAGAGGTAAAAATTGAATGGATTATGTTTAGAGTTATTTTATTCTGCCAACAAAAATATTATTCCTCAGGCTGTTCCTTTTATAATGGATTACATGTTCCTCTTACAAAAATAAATAAATAAATAAACCATGTACCCACTGTTAAAACTTTGGTAAGTATTAACACGTTGATATGCTGTTGAAGGTACTCTTTGGAGACAGCTCAAAACAGTTCTTAAAATTGAAATGGGCTTTTGATCTAAGATTATGTACAGTAGCAAGAAAGGAAGAAATATATTTCTTTTACTCTCTGCATCATATTGGCAGACTAACTGGGAACAAATTTTAATTTTTCAAACCATATACTACTATACAGTAATCATCTTTACATTATGGACTTCTCCATGTATAAAAATACTTTACACAGCTACTAAACTACTAACTTTGCTGTTGTAATTTTTCTTGTTTGTTTGTTTTTCCTGTCTGGGTAGAGAATGATACAGAGTGAAAAGCTTACATATTTTACATTTATGCTACCTCACAGTCTTCAAAATATAAAACTAAATCCTCTAGAATGTGATAAGCATCTGTACTAATATTAAACATGGAATAGGGATTGACCTTTCCTCTTTTTTATTTATATTTTTATTTATATTTATATTTTTATTTTTATTTTTTCCCCTCATGGTCTTCCCACTAGTGACAGGAGTCTAAGATGTTAACTGCAATGCTCAAAACTGTGCTAGATTCTCATGATGTCTTTAAACTTTATTCACTGAATTTATGTACAGTAACTAGAAAAAAAAGAATCATGTAGTTCTATTTACCAACAAATCATTTCTCCCTCAAATTGCTCAGATTTATAGTTGTTCAAACACTGTTCAGTGATTCACAAAATCTGTATCTTTCTGAATAAATATACAATCATAATGTCTTACAAATATCCATGATAGATTCGGTATACCAGAACCCCATAAGTTTTTACAAAACATTTGCCAAAACACACAACTACAGATTCTAAGCCTCAAAGCTCGCCTTTTCACAGTGATGATGCTAATCAATAGCAATTCATTTTTGGCTGACTTCACATAGAGTGAAATCACAAAGCTATCCAAGGTTGAATTTCAGTCAAGCAATTAAGTACAAGATGACTATCAAGCCAAGAGGTGATGTGAAAGATAAATTTACTTATCTGTGTCTGTAAAATTTAATTCAGTGCACCCAGGATGGCTACAAGCTCATGTCTACAATGACAATTTTTAATATTTATTATACCAGATACTCAAGGATCTCTAGAATATTCACAAAATGATTTTGCATATGTTAGTACATTTAATAGACAAGTTTGGTATCACTGATTTCAGTATAAATCACTGCTCAGCAGAGTATTAGAACTCATATGTTCTGAGATACTGTATTGGCTAATTTTCAGAATGTTAATAGTTCTTACTGGTTTGTTGTTCATTAGAGTTTTTCCAAACAATATCTTATGCTTATTAAACATGACATTTTTCATATAATGTTCTCAAGGTATTTGTTCTTCCATTCATCTTAAGTAAAGAAAGCAGGGGAGGTTGGTGGGTGAGGTGCCAGATTCCAACTTTCAGATAAAAAGATCAACTTCCTCTTGAGTGCCCAGTGCTCTGACAGGGTATGGGCTGCAGCGTGGAGATCTACTCCACCCATGGGCTGCAGGGGGACAGCCTGCTCCACCAGGGGCCACAGGGGAACTTCTGCTGTGGGGCCTGGAGCACATCCTGTCCTCCTGCACTGACCATGGTGTCTACAGGGCTGGTTCTTTCCCATTTTCTCACTCCTCTCTCCCAGCTGGTGTTGTGCAGCAGTTTTTTTTCCCTTCCTTATATTTGCTCTCCCAGAGGCTGAACCAGTGTTGCTCACTGTCTCAGAAGGCCACCATATTTGTGGAAGATTTGGGGAAGAGCATCTCTGGTCACAGGCTTGCCAAGCTGGTAAAGAGGGCTTTAAACTAGAGTTGCTGAGGGATGGGAACCTCCATCCTGGAGGAAAAGGGGCCTTTTTTTCCCTCAGTCTTCACTGACAAGAGAATATATGTACTTGATATATGTGGCTCTAGCCACAGGGGGAAAAAAAAAAAAAAAAGAAAAAAGAGTCAGGGAACTAAAGGCCAGTCAGTCTCACCTCTGTGCATGGCAAGATCATGGAGCAGATCCTTCTGGAAACTATGCAAAGGCAAACACTAAAAAAGGACAAATTAGTAACAGCCAACACGGCTTCACTAAGGGCAAATGATGCCTGACAAATATGGTGGCCTTCTGTGACAGGGTTACAGTACTGGTGGATGGGGAAAAGCAGACATCATCTACCTGGACTTGTGCAAAGCATTTGACACTGTCCCATGTGATATCCTTGTCTCTAAATGGAAAAGACGTGGATTTGACATATGGACAGTTGGTGGGTAAGAAATTGGCTGGATGGTGTCACACAAAAAGTTGCGGTCAATGGCTCAATGTCCAAATGGAGATTAGTGACAAGTGGTGTTCCTCATGAGTTGGTATTGGGACCAGTAATGTTTAACATCTTTGTTGGTGACATGGATAGTGGGATTGGGTGCACCCTCAGAAAGTTTGTGGATGACACCAAGCTGTGTGGTGCAGTCAACATGCTAGAAGGAAGGGATGCAATCAAGAGGGAACTGGACAGGCTTGAGAGGTGGGTCCCTTCAAAGCCAAACCATTCTATTAATCTACGATCCAGAGCTGAGCTCCAGCCCTGGTTCAGAATGGACTTGGCTTCCCACACCTTCCCCATCACTGTGGACTTGTCTAATAATCTGGACCTGAACCTGCTCTGCTGACCTGGCTTAAGTACTGTAGAACTGGGCCCCAGACAGCACTACATCAGCCTACCAGCTCTCCTTCACTTGGAAAGCAGTCTGCCTGTCTGCTCCCTGACAACATCGCAAACATACGTGTCTCTCATAACAAAAGAGCAAAGGAACAGTGTATGTTGGAGTCAGCAAACACTAACCTCTGGATAAAGTCTTTACTGACTTAAGAGAGAAAAATAGGAAAAAAAAAATATGAGTGAGTTTAGATTGGTCTTCGAGGTTTTGTTAAAAATGTTTTGTTTTGTTTTGTTTTGTTTTGTTTTTTAATATTCTGAAATAATCCTGAATACAATCTTCCCCAAAGTGCTGATTTTATAGAAGCAAAAGGCAGTGTGAAATCATTTACTCAAATTTGCTTTTTAAAAACCTGTGTATTTATGTATTTGCATTTAAAACAAAGACAGGAGAGATTCACATAAATTTAATTTAGATTGTAGATTATTAAACTTGGGAAAAGATATGAAAGTGTTTCTAGAGACCTATGATTTCCAGCTTTCAACAGGACAATGTAATTTTGATTTTATCTTTTATAGACCAACAGTGTTATCAGAAACAGAAAAATAATAATAATAAAACAGTTCAACCAGAAATTCTCTTTTTCACTTTTTAACAACAGTATTCTCTCTTGAATATTCTCCAAACATCTTAAAAACAAACAAACAAACAAACAAAAAACAGTTGCACAGTTGCTCTAGAAGATAATTCACATGTGCAAGGCCTTTTTCCAACTGAATTGGCTAATAACAGAACGTTTTCATTTATTTATTTATTTATAGTCTGAGCCTTGCTCAACGACACAGAAACATTAAATTCTAATACATCTGCTTTCATACTAATAATTTATAAGTAAGACAAATAAGACTTATAAACTCATGACCCAAAGAGGTAAGAATTCCCTTTTAATAAAAAGAAACCTCTGGCAACCTCAGTCAGATACTTGTAAACCACCTGTTTCATCTTACACAGACCAGAAATTAACATTTAAAATCAATGTTTTTTGTGCTTTACACAAAAAGCCCTGTACAGGGCTTATTCAGGTTTTAAAGTGAGAAGAATTAGTACACATTTTCAAGATTCTTGATTTCACCACTACTTTGTGCACGGAAGTCATTTCCAGTTACCTCCACCAAAAGTTATTCTGCAAACTTAAAGCAAAAGATTGAACTGAAAGCTGTGAGCCACAGATTGATTAGGAATTAGAGATCACAGTACTCTCCTAAATAAATAAAATAAAAATAAAAAACTATTGAAATAACAATAAAGTATACTGAATAAATTAGTGAATTTGTCTCTTACAGACATTTTCTTCAGAGATACTCAGTGTGCAATGTTTTTTTTAATTGCAGTTTTTTAATGATTGTTTACAGTATATGTGACTGTTTCTACAATTCTTTTAAGGAAACTAAAAAAAAAGTGATCAAATACTACTGGAATCCATAACACCCCTTTCACAGAAAATGGAAGACAAATGTTAGTTACATTTTTATTTGACAATTACCTCAATATTCAATATAGAAAAAAAAAATAGTCTGCTTTATTTCTGATTGTGAGCAAGTCTTCCAAGAACACCATTTAGGCCATCAGAAACTATAATGATAAATGATAAATGTTATTGTGTCTGGCAATATTTTAGGACACCAAGACCTGCAACAAATTTAACTTTTTTAATGAATGTTTATATTCATAACAATACACATATCTGAGCCCCAGCATGTTTAGTAATCAAATATTTCTTCCTTCTGGTGCTACTCAAATATTTAAGTCTGCTGCAAGCTGGTATTGTTGTACTATGTTGACATTAGAGAAAAGTTGCTGATTTATTGGCCTTTTTTTTTTTTTTTTTTTTTTTTTCATTTTCTCCATCTGATCATAGAGAAAATGCTTTGTGTGTATGGCTAATTTACCAAAAGAGTAAATCATGGAAAAAAATAAACAGAGAGGTATGAATAAGTTCAAGAAAAGGAAAATACTTGGAGTGAGGTGAGGGAAATTATCCTTTACCTCACATATCCTTCTTTCCATGTTGATTCTGGCACTGTTTTTATTGGTTTATTTTAAGTACAAGTTGTTATGGACTATGAATTATGTTAAAATAAATAAACATGAATATCTTTATTGAAAAGACTAGGAACTGTGTCCATTTTACATAATCCTTCATGCTGCTTAATAATGCTTCATAATGCTTCATGCATGCAGTTTGCAGTAACATACATTAACATACTGAACATAAAATCCTGATTATTCAGATGATGTTTACTGTGTTAATCTCTCAAATATCATCTGAGTGGATCATAGCATACCTGATGGAGTCCCATTTAAACCAATAGATTCACATGAAGAATTGCATAAAACCATCCTGCTTAATTTAGGGGAATCTATTATGGACTCAAGGAAAAAAAAAAATATTTGTTTTGTTTTGTTTTGTTTTTGTTTTTGTTTTTTCTTCAATGAGTATCAGAGAGAATTATCTATAATGACTGCCAAAATTCTACTTCCAGAAATTACCTGAAAATAATGAAAAAACTTCAGAGTAACTACTTTTACCTCCCTAAAAGGTAATTAACTACTTTTACCTCCCTTACCTTGGGATTGGTACACCAACACCAATCATGCGCTCATTTTTACTGTAAAATTATGAAGTGCCATTATTCTTATTTTAAACACAAGAGAAATATTTATATTTTTGGGGTGGAAAAAAAATAGGGAAGATGACCAGGTAAACACTGAAAGCTCCTTGCTGTATGACAGCATTCTTCACTGTAATCACAATTCGTAAAAAGATTGAAACCAGTGAAATATACAAACTGTCGTTGTCTAACAAGTTGTACAATACTGCAGCTACCAGTTTCACATTTTCATATACAAATAACAAGTTATTGAAAAAAAAAATCTAGGAAACCAGGAACTAGAAAGGACTTCTATATGACGCATATGCAAACATGTGATTTAAATATTTTCTAGTCATAAACTATAAGGACAATTCTGTCAAGTAGACTTTCTTTTGGGCTTACAAAAAAAAAAAAAAAAAAAAAAAACTTGAAAGTTTGGATTACTTTTTTCTGTGTGTGTACAAGATTTTATTTTATTTTTTTCTGATACATTTTGTGCTTTTTTAGCTGTCTCTTCTCCCATAAAATGTCTATTTTCATATTTACACAATTATATGATTCCCACTCAGGCCCCTATTATCTCAAATTACCTCTGGTTTTGTGTACCATTATGTAAATAATAAAAAATAATATTATGTAACCCCACTGGCCCACAAGATAAATTTTGGTTTTGACAGAAAAAAATAGTAAATATTCCTGGTAAACTATGACGTAATTGATGATCAGATTTAGAATTTAAAACTGAAGAGAAGTATCTGGGTTCCTTCTGAAGTCTATATACATCAGATTAAATTAAAATTCAAAAATCTACCTAAAAGGCTTGCTACACATATATTTTATTTTGCATCTACATGCAATAAGCTCAGAAAAAAAGTCTACTACAAAACACCTACAATCTCTTTAAGAGACCCATGAAGGGGAAATGCTATGTCAGTGTGTAGGGCAGAAAGACCATAAGGTCTCTTCTCCAGGTTGAAAAACCCAAAATCTCTCAGACTGTCTTCATAGGACAGGTGCTCCAAACCTCCAATCATCTTTGTAGCATTCCTCTGGACTTGCACCAACAGGTCTATGTCCTTACAATAGGGGTTCCAGAGCTGAATGCAGTACTCCAGGTGGTCTCACAAGAGCAGAGTAAAGGGGAAGAATCACTTCCCTTGACTTTCTTTCCATAATTATTTTGGTATGGCCCAGAATGTGGTTGGCTTTCTGGGCTGCAAGCACACATTGCTGGCTCATGCTGTTTTTCATCCACCAGTACTCCCCAGTCCTTCTGTGGTGGTTTTACCGTGCTGGGCAGCTAAACCCCACAACCGCTCTCTCACTCCCCCTCCTTTAGATAAGGAGGGGGAGAAGTAAAGCAAAGAACAACTCACGGGTTGAGATAAGGATAATTTAATTAAAGGGAAATAATTATAATAACTAAATAAAGACTACCATGAACTAAACAATTTAACTAAGGGGAAATAAAAGGGAAAGGGGAAAAAGGGAGGAAAACAAACAAACAAAATAAATGAAAGCTATATGGAAGTGCAGAGGAAAGAAATTACTCTCTACTTCCCACAAATGAGCGATGATTGACCACGTCCTTGAAGCAAGGCCTCAACGCACGCAGCTGGCGTTCGAGAGGAGGACCGACGTCTTCTCAACGAGAGCCCACCCCTCCCCTCTTCTTCCTGTTTCCACCTTTTATTGCTGAGTGTGACACCACATGGTATGGAATATCCCTTTGATTGGTTTAGGTCAGCTGCCCTAGTGATGTTTCTCTCCTCACTTTTTTGCCCACCCCCTAGGAGGGTTAGAGAAAGGCCCAATGCTGTGCCACTGCTGCTCAGCAGTAGACACAACACTGGTGTGATAACACTGCTGTTCCAGCTACAAGTACAGAGTACGGCACTGAATGGGCTGCTGCCGGGAAAGTTAACATTCCAGCCAGACCCAGTACACCTTCTCTGCAGAGCTGCTCTCAATATATTCTCCTCCCAGACTGTATTTGTGCTTAAGATTGCCCTGACCCAGGTGCAGCATGTTGCACTCAGCCTTGTTGAACTTCAGATGTTTCATATGGTCCCACCTCTCAAGCCTGTCAAGGTCCCTCTGGTTGGTATTCCTTCCCTCCAGTGTGTCAACCACACCACACCACGCAGCTTGGTGTTGTCCAAAAACTTGGTGAGGGTGCTCTCAATCCCACATGCATTCCAATAATTGCATACCATTACTTGAAGAATTTTTCCAGACAAGAATACTGAAGAATTAAATCCTCTTACATACTAAAACAATTCTATGAGCCAAATGCTAAACCATTTGCAAACTGTCTTGGAAATTTAGGGGCCTTCAGACATAGTCTAAACTGAACAAATGTATAAATGCTTTATTCATTTTTATGGCTAAGCAATATAACAAACATCCATATCAGCTAAGTTAATAGTGAATATGTGAAATAAACCATGTACTTTATTCTGTTTTGTAAATGAACTTCTATACCCTCAGCAACCTGTTCAGGATGCAAATTTTGTATATACCCAGTTCACAAAAACACTTGTCTTTTTTCCTATCAATAAGGTGTGTTTCAGCTGAGAGAAATTACAGAAAAAAAAAAAAAGAAAAAAAAAGATTCCTAGGCCATGCATATATAAGAAAGTACATTTGATTATTATGAATATTAATGGCTTCTAAATGCAAATTTAATTAGCAAAAATAATAAAAAATAAAAACTAAACATGACCATCTCCATACACCTTGCAGAATAAAATAGAATATCAGCCTCATCTCAGTGTTCACTCTTGGTACAGCTTTGTCTCATATTTGTTAACATAAATATTTCAATATTTAATCACCGTTCCTGGTTGGGGAGCTCTCAGATTACATACATATTTGCAGTCAAAAAGGGAGCAGGCCATATATTTGCATACATTAAAATAAAATATTTGTGTAAGAACCATTCCTGAATTTGGTCATCAATATTGATATTGGATGAATTTTAAGTAGATTAGATGAAATAATCATAGTGAGTACATTTTCCAGGTTGAAGGTGAAAGTACTTTGTTTAGGCTCTTCTTGAGTTTCTTGGCACTTTGTCAATGATCATGGAAACCCTCTGAGGAACTTGTGGGTACCTGCTGTTGCCAGGTAAGGAGCCATTGGAGTAACTGTCCCTTTACTGTCATACTCTCAGACACAGAGCTCCAGAAGGAGGATGCAGTTCTGCAAGTCTCAGGCTGTAGGGAGTCCCTGGGGCTTCTCACTGGGGCATACAGTATCATACACTGCAGGGAGTGTGCAGTTATTGAGAGGCTATGTTTCCATGGGAGTTGTGGGAAGAGTTTACCACACTGCACAGCATCAGAGAGGATGAGAAAGAGATGAACCAGATCTTCTCTGAGACCCTGAAGTTTCAAGGACCCTAGCCTTCAACTGAGGTGGAGGAGCTGGAAGAATCTGTCCCTAAGAAACTGGAAAATGGAAACTCCCATGAAGGTGGTGAAGGCTGGAAGCTAGTGACTTCTCATACTAGGAGGCAGGCTTCTGCCCCATCTGATAACCTGCAGTTTCAAAACAGGTTCACTGCCCTTGCAGTTGATTAGAAGCTGGGAGTATTGTCAAATGGAATATCTCTACTGTCTGAGCCTGAGTCTCTCATTATCCACAGAAGGGAGCTGTAATAGCAGTAGGAGACCCCCTACTGTCGGGGCTGGGGCACCCATTTGCTGAGCTGAATTGTCAGAGGAAGGTTTGCAGCTTGCCTCAGGGATTTAGTGGAGATGCTGCCAATTCTCAACTGGCCCTCCAACTATTACACCCTGTTGCCCTTCTATGTACATACCAATGATTCTGACAAGGTCAATACACATATAGTCAAGTGCAACTGCACAGCTCTCAGGGCAATGGCATGGTAGTAGTATCCTCGATCTTGAGAAGGAAGGCCTGAGGAGGACTGGATGGATCCTACATGTAAGTAATTGTGCAGTTGGTTTCAGCAGCAGGATTTTGGTTTCTGTGACCACAAGTCCCTTTTTGAGGGTCAATAGATGCTTCAGAGAGACAAGGTTCACCTAACTAAGCTGGCCAACATGATAAGGAGAGCTTTAAAGAGAGGAGGAGATTGAACAAAGAAGTGATGAAATTCCGGGTGGAGCAAGGAAGCCAAGGGTCCAGGATAATAGGAACAGAGGGCACATAGCAATCAACAAAATAAGGCTGAATTAGAATCACTTCAACTGTAAGCATTTAAGGAAGGAATTGTCTGCAGAATAGCCTTATGAGGAAATTTATTGTACTGATTATAAGGAATCAGCACACTTGGATGAGTCTCTGACATGCTTCTGCACTAATACATGTAACATGGGGAAGAAACAGATGGAATTAGAAGCCTATGAACTCATAAGGGCTATGAACTCATTGGGACCAAAGAGGCATGGAAACATTTTAGGAAGACTCACATAACGAGTGCTGTGACTGATGCATACAGACTCTTTAGGAAGGACAGGCCAGGGTGTGCTGCCCTTTGCAGGAGAAAGCAACTGGAATACATGGAACTCTGTCTTGAGATGGGTCAGGAACCAACAGAGAGTTTATGCGTGAAGATTAACAGGCAGACCAATACAGATGCTATTGTAACAGGGATCTGCTATAGAAATTTTGATCAGGATCAGAAAGTAGATGAGGTCTTCTTCAAACAGAAGGAAGAAGCATCACATTCACAGGCCCTGGTCTTCATAGGGAACTTGAATTACAGCAGGGTACAAGCAATCCAGGAGGTTTCTAGAATGTATTGGGGACAGCTTCCTGGCACAGGTTATCAAGAAGCCAAAAAGGAATGGTGTTCTGCTAGATCTCTAACTTACAAAAAAGGAAGACCTGGTTATGCATATGAAATCTGAAGGCAGACATCATTGGTCTGATTATGAGATAGTGGAGTTCTGGATTGTGAGAAGGGGGAAGCAGGGCAAAAACACTAGGTCTCAGGAGACCTATATATATTCTCAGGAGAATATATTTTGGTCTGTTCAGGGATCTACTTGGAAGAATCCCATGGAGCCTAGGATCCAAGAGAAATGGTTGACATTCAATGATCCCCTTCTCCAAGCTCAAGAAAATGTCCATCCCAGGAAAAAGAAAAGCAAACAAAGGCAGCAGGAAGCCTGCAAGGTCTTTCAGGTTTTCCAGATTAACTATCTATGACAGTAGGTTAGAATCGTCTTTTTCCTGAACCTAGCTACTTTTAAAGATTTAAATTGTTCAAAAGTAAAACACTTTTTATTCCATCTTCAGCATGTATACAGATCTGAAGACACGAATTCTCAGAGTAATTCCTGACAGCAGAAGTCAAAGTTGAAGCCTTGGTTCCCATGGGAAGAAAAGAGTACATGTTCAAGACAACACTTACACAGCTGTATGAATACAAAACACTTCCAACACAATTCAGTAATTCTAATATTAGGCATTCTTTAAGTATCCTTTGATACAAAAATTATTTTTTGAATAATGTTAAAAAAAAAAAAAATCAGATTCAAGTGCTTCCCATATTTAGAAACAGAGACTGAATATAAACTTCTTTGGATGTATCTTTCTGTAACACCTTTTGTAATGCAACTTTGTCAATTTGTTTTTTTTTACTTGTTTGTTCTGTTTAGCAAACTATCAGTGATTAGACAAGAACAATAAACATGAACTCATATAAAAATGTCATGCATAAAATTCTTATTTGCTATATTATTACATGCAAGTGATATTTGAGATGGGGTTAATATGACTTAATTCTCAAACTACATTTCATTTTTGCTTAAAACAGAACATAATAATTATAGTTCCAACCAAGAATAATCTAAATGAACCAAGAATTAATCTAAATGAGTAATCTAAATGCAGCCATTTAGATGATTTTGAAATGTTCTCTAATCTCAATCAAGAGATTTACATTTCAGCTAATCCCTTGGAGAATATTGCTTGAAAGTCATAAAGGATGCATGTTAACTAAAATTCTCAACACTTGACAATCCATCAGTCATTTGGAGGATCAGAACTCTGATGTGCTAACATGCACATAGTTGCTTTTGCTACTATGCATAGAGAGGTGGAAGTTTTAATTCAGGGAATACACAAGTGAATATCCAATAATAGAAATCAAGTGATTTAGGAAAAGTATCTGAAAATGATTTCTTTTTTAAAAATAATCACATTTTGTTATGTTTCATTACTGAATGAGGGGAAACTGGAACTCTTGACCAAAAACACCAAAAGGTGTTTTTTTGTTTGCTTGCTTGCTTTAAAAGGAGTAGCATAGTTTTCTTGCAGGTGATTGGATTATGACAGAACAAAGGTTAAACAAATTAATAGATTAAAAAAAAAAAAAACTGTTAAAAAACTAAGTAAATAGCAAGGATTGTTTTAGGTACAGGGATTATAACAATCATTTCTCCTAATTTAATTTTAAATGTCAAAGGGTAGCTGGTTTGGAGCATTCTTAACCAAAAGATCTGAAGCACAACATGAGCTTTGATCCTGATTTTGCCTCAGCTTTATGGGAAAAAAAAAAAAAATCAAAACATTTGTTCAATAATTCCCAAGTGTGTTTAAAGGTTCAATATTAGGCATTTTGGTTTACATTTCAAAAGAAGGTATAACAGAATGCTGAGAACATTTTTTAAAAGACATTTGAAATCCAGTGCTTATTTTCGAATCGCCCAGTTTAAGATTTTTAATGATCTGAGGTGGGTTTACTGTTACTATTTCTGAAAGGGGCTGTAGGGAAAAGGGGGCTTTTTTTTTTTTCTTTTTTTCTTCTCCAAACATAATCTTCTTCCCAAAGTAAGGGTCATAGACTAATGACCCCCTTAGAGAGCTGAGACTAACTAATCCAAATCTTTCCAATCATCAAGATAAGAACAGATATGTCAGTTTATATGCCCATGAGTAGAAATACATATACCTGCTGTATTGTATGCATAAATAAGCTTCTATTCTCTGCAAAAAGGCTGAATGATTAAATCATTAATCATTTCTCTTAACCCTCAGAACAATGTAAATTTACCTATAATTTACCAGAGATAATTTAAAAATTTGGGATTTTTCCAGATAAACAGCATACAAGTTCAATTGTTGTCCAGACTATAATAGCCTACATCACTTTGCTTGTTGTTATCTATCACTGTGTATTCATTACCACTTGTTAATAAATTAATGGATTAGGATAAACCATGGTCCATTCTAATAAGCAAAGGAAGAAGAAAAACATTAATAAAAAATGCAGTGATTTGTCACAAGATGATGAATGTAAGCATGTAGAAAATCACCTGAAAAAAGTAAACAATGCAATGGGTAATCTCTCTCTTTCAAGTTTTATTTGCCATATAAAAGGTCACTGAAATAACACTTCTCTGTTTTCAACTGATTTCTAAGCTGACCTTCCATCCTGACTTTATACTGCTATATTAAGCCAAATTTATAGATGAATAAGGTGTCACAAGGTAACAGTAAATCAACAGCGGTCAGTATGACTAAAAGCAATCAAAGCAAGTTCAAACTATAATCAGTTTCATGAATTTCCTAGACTGTATTAGTGCAATGTGTTGCAGATCAGAACAGTGACTTAACATAAATTAGCCCTAAGTTATCAGATATCTAACAAGACTGTTAACTGATAGACAGGAAAAGAAAGTACTAAGTAAAATTATTTCTGTTTACAGTACATTTTTCAGTGTACCTGTTAACGAATCATACAAAGAATACATCAAAATTGACAGGAACAGTCAAAGCACTCTACAAAGTTATTTTAAGTCAGGAACTAAAGAAGATCATTTTTCTTACAGACACTGAGGATTGTTGACTATTCAGATTAACTGTTAAGTGATGTTGAGGTGATCTAATTGTAGAACTCTAAAAATATGTATTAAATTATGAGAATACTAAATATTGTGAAACACTAGAAATTGTAGTTGTTACTTTTCTGTAGGCAAAACAATCCACACCAACAACATATTTAATAAAAATGTCTGATTGAACATAACCTTAAATTTTCAGGAAAATGAAGATTGCATCAATGCTGCATGATGAATACTAGAGTATTATACTAACATTCCTTACAGTGCAGGTAATTTGCAGGTATTATACACCAGAATCCAAAAGTTGTCACATTTTGGTGGGGTGACCTTTCTGTCCTTAAACAACAGCATTTACTGAAAAGGACAGATTAAAGCAGTTTAAAGTTTACTTTCTCTTTGGAACCAAAAGATTAAGAGGTTTCCAGGAGCGCTGTTTTTAAAACTTTGTTTTTAAGGAATTTTAAACTGTTGTGGTGTTTAGACTTAAGACTAATGTGGCATAGAATATTGCCTCCACATGGCTCTCCTTTCAGAGTATGAACCTAAAATGTCCAACGTTAGTCACTTGGATCTATATAAGCAAGTACATGAAACAATTTCTATAGCTCAATGGTCTGCTGGAAAGTGCCTGTAGAAACAGGTCTACTGTTTTCAATACAGTTTATACGACAGTTCCTTTCCATTTTATCTGTGTCATACCTACAATAATACATTATTTCGGAATTATGAAGGGTAAAATATGAAGGGAAATACCCTTCATCTAAGGGTATTTCATACTGATGTTCCAATAGGCTTTAGGTACCGATTAGTGTAATTTTTGTCTCATATCCCACAAACTGAACTATAAATTTCCCTCATTAATTACCAACACACTAGACAGTCTAGAGTAAGAGTATTTTATGTACATCAGCTAGAAGATAATATTTTTAAACAACACAGAATTCACTTCCTATAGAGGCATTTGTAAGTATACAGTGCACACCAGTGGAACATAGCAGTATATGCATGCTTTCCACTATTCACAGTATAATGCAAAATTGCTTTGTAAATATCCCGTCTCATTTAACTTTTAAACCACCTGAAAAGGATGTCCTTCAGAAATGATAAAGGCAGCTATAAAATGCTGAGGAACACTAATAATGTGTGTACACAAGAATGTTTTATTGTTCATGTTATAAGATAAAATAAGAATTCTAAAAGCTGAAAGTTTAACAGTCTTGCAAACCATAATTCAGTGTTTACAAACATCTGGACAGCACACCAAGGATTTACACTGTTTTACAAGGAGCGCAAAGATCAAACTTAGTTATAATTTTTGTGCCTTTCAGATCATAAGGTTAGTTAATTGACATATAAGCTAACTTGTATGTAATAGAACTGGATAGCTCATTTCCAGGGCTGACTATGGACATTCAGTCAGCAACATCATTGACTGCAAAATTTGTATGTTGTCCAAAGAACTTAAAGATTCTTAAAGAATTAAAAAAAAAAAAAAAAAAAAAAAGTTTTTAAATAAATATTAATTTAAAAACAAATATATCTAAGGTCAATGGTTTCACAGACTTGATCTTTGCTTTTCTGAGGATTTTAATGCAAACAAAATAATGTATGTATAAAGTTACACTGAGCAAATGCTTCCTTCTTTTAGGAAAAAGAAAGTTTTTTGCAGTTCTAAATATGTTAATTGAGACATATGTGAAAACTATGGTAAATAAAATATTAAATAATTTACCATCCCATAAAGCTGTAAACTTTCCTAGAAGTAGAACTGAAGCCTCTTAACTAGACAGTACATAAAAACCATTTTCAGTAGCTAAGAAATATTAACACATAAATCTTTAAAATATGATCACATGGGCTGTGTATAGTTTAAAAAGCACATAAATGATTCTCTTCAAAAGCCCAAAATGTATCTAATCATCTCTGAGACTGACAGCATTGTTACGCCACAAGTTCGCAATAATTTGCAAGATAGCCAGGTAGCTCAATGCATTTTTCCTGCAATAAACAGAAATTGTAATGAAGAGGCACTCCACTCTTTTCTCTCCAAGAAAATATTTGGTGTACATAAATGTTAATTCACTAGTTCTCTAAAGAAATCTGAGATAATTTTCTCTAGCTAGCCGGCCACACAGGATAACTTTTAAGCCCCCTTTGTAGCAAGGAAGTAATCTCAAGAAGTGTAGTGAATTAGAAATTGGTTTGAAACTGTTATAAAGAAAGAATACTTGAAATTAAAGAAAGGCAGAGAAAGCTGAAAGAATGAGGACCTCTGTGTGTCTGTATAGAAGCAGACAAAATGGTGTGCTGCAAAAAGCACACACTAGACTGTAAATGAAGAAACTGTGCTGCCAAATATGAACCAAGGTTTGAATAAACTTCTCAGTGTAAATCTTAACTTCTTATTTTACTATTTAGTGGGAGAGTAGAATTTTTACAACAGAAAAAGAAACAAGCAATTTCAACACTAAATGCAATTTCATGTCAATCCATAAAAATTATCTAATTTATGAAGCCAGTTAGGCCAAGTTCAATGCTACAATCACACATAAAGCTATAGATAATGCTTGTAGTTACTGTAAAAATAAATTGCCACTTTACTACCTTTTTTAGCAACCTCAAGAAATTGAGAACTGATTTACAGTTTCCAAGTGATGCAAAATTGATCTATTAAAAAAAAAAAAAATGAAGAAGATGATGATTACCAAGACCATTGTGGTTTTCCATATTTAGTTTGTTTTGTTTTCAGATGAGTGGATCTTTCAACAGAATACAATTAGTTATTTGGAGTACTAATATTCTTGGCTGCTATGAAGCTTATAACATTGCACAAAATCTCATAGTTTTCTAAAAAGCTAGCTGAGTTATTGTTAAAAATGGTTTAATTTGCAGTGGCACTGACACTGAAAATCTAAACATTCTTTTCCACATTCCCAGTGGAGCTGTCAGGTGATCTACCAAAGGACATAACAGAATAAGTTATTCATGACTCTGAGGCCAAAAACTCTTGGTCAAGGACATGAAAATAATCCCAAAGCAATGATTAATGTTATAAATTTATAAATTAATTTGTGATTTAATATTGCATGTGTGTATATGAATCAGATTCCATGTTTATCTGCACTTTCCTTTATTTCCCTTCCAAATTACTCATTGTCAAGAACCTTGGATGGCTCTTCAATATCCACTTCTCATACAAATATCAATTCATATACAAATCTTGTTTGTTGGGGGTGTGTATATTTCAATAAAGGAAGAATTTTCACTTAAAATACAACAAGAACAAATATGATTTCATTGACATTTGTCACATTCATCCAGGCCAATGCTCTCCTGAAATTTAAAAACACGTATGTCTTGTAAATCTCAGAAGACAAATAGAATGCTCAAAATAACACCTGTTAGCAATTAAAGCAAGTCAGCATGTTCCCCAGATAAAAATCAGAAACATGCATGTATGTTTGTACATGCATATAAATAAAAACTGGAAGCTATCAATTTCCAAATTTTTCTCAGCAAGCTTTTACTCCTTGTTGTTCCATTCCCGCTGACAGTGCCATAAAACATGAAGACCACCATTCTTAAATAAGACTATTAATTAAATCTGGATTTACTTCTGTTGTGCAGAAGTATGACAAGCTAAAATCATACTTAATGAGCAAACAGAAAATAAAGAACTAAAATCTGATGGAACTCAAATATGACAGATGTTATTTTGTTGCTATGGATGCTCATCTACGAAAGAGCTTTCATTTACATGTGCACCACCTTGTAATTAGGACTTGGAATTTAATAAGCTGCTCGTGATCTTTCCCAGAATGTGAAAATAAAGTTAACTAATTTGCCTAGATTATTCTAAATCTGATATGTTAAATTTATAAGAAAATGTCAGTTCTATGCTGAAATTTGGTTATATAGATGTATGTACCCTGTTACATATATTTGGTTATATAGATGTATGTACCCTGAGCTTCCCACCCTTGACCACCACTTGTTCACTTAACTATGGTTTGTGATCTCCTTCCCACACCATTCTTTGTTCAAAACTCTCCTTATCATGCTAACCAGCTTGTTGAATAGCGGAGACAATACCTTGGCCCCACAGATGTCAAGCCCGGAGCCATATACGCATTCTCAATATAACATCCACAGTGCTGCTGGTGCCAATGTGGATGAGCAGCCAGGAATACTAGTCTAAGGACTGGACAAACCTTGGAAATCTCTCCACATGTCCTGGATCAAAGTCCACAGCAAGCAACATAACCCTCAAAATGTCAAGTGTGAGACACAGTTTCTGTCTCCACAGGAGGGACTCTCCCACTACTGCCAATTGCTGTTTCCTCCTCATATTAATGCATAGTTCAGGTTAAAGTTGGCTCTGCACCTGGGAAGGGAGATTCTTTTGCAACAATAGAGACAGAGAATGGAAAGACTGGGGAGTAGCTTCTCTGGAAATGTTCTTGGGTGTCCTGGTGGGCAGCAAACTTGATGTAAGCTAGCCATGTTCCCTGACAGCAAAGATGGATAAAAGCACCTTACGTGGTATTAGTAACAATTGTACTGGGTCTGTCTGGGATGGAGCTAACTTTCTCTGCAGCAGACCATACAGAGCTGTGCTCTGCACTTGTAGCTAGAAGAGTATCATACCAGTGTTTTGTCTACTGCTGAGCAATGTTGGCACCATATCAGGACTCCCTGTAACATCCCCAAAGCTGGCTGGCTCGGGGTGGGCAAGAGGTGAGAAAGGAACATCACCAGGGCAGCTGACCTAAACCAACCAAAGGGAAATTCCGTAACATATGATGCCACGTTCAGCAATAAAAGGTGGAAAAAGGAAGACAAGGGGAGGGGTGGGCTCTCGTGAAAAAGTCTTTCCTCCCAAACAATGGCTACGTGCATTGAGGCCCTGCTTCAAGAACGTTGTCAAGCATCACTTGCTGGTGCAATTTCTTTCCTCTGCACTTCCACATGACCTTTGCTTTTTAGTTGTTATTGTTTGTTTGTTTGTTTGTTTCCCCTTTTCCATTTTCCCTTTAGTTAAATTATTTAATAAATAATAATTTTCCCTTAATTATTTTTCATTTAATTAAATCATGTTTATTTCAACCCATGAGTTGTTTCTTTCCTTTTCTTCTTCCCCTCCTCTTATGAGGAGAGTGAGTGAGAGAGTAGTTGTGGTGGAACTCAGCCACCTAGCAAGGTAAAATCACCACAGTAACACAGGCTAGCTGAGTGCTCTCGGCACTTGTTAGACCACATGCAGAATACCGCAACCAGTTTGGGGTCCCTTGCACAGGAAAATGTGGATGAACTGAAGCATGCTCAGAAGAAGACCACACAGACAGTTACATACTGGAGCACTTGCCCTGTGATGAGAGGCCAAGGGAGCACAGTTTGTTCAGCCTGGAGAAGAGAGGACTTCGGTGTGCCTCTCCTCTCTTTGATAATACCGTTACTTACAGAGGGATTATCAAGGACATGAAGCCAGGTCAATTTGCATAGTGGTGCAAATTGGGAGAACACACAACAAGCATACATGTATACTGGAACATGAGATATTCTGATAATACCATCAGAAGCCAGAACCTTCTTCAGCATAAGAAAAGTCTACCAGTGGGACAGGCTGCCCAGAAAGGCTGTGCAGCCTCCAATCTTTGGAGACTCTCAAGACTTTACTGAACATAATCCCGAGCAGCCATCTCTGAGCATCTCAGAGATGATCCAACTCTGGATCAGAGACCTCCGTAGGATCCTTCCAGCTTGAATTATTCTATGATCCTGTGGTGAATACAGTTTTTTGTTGTTGTTGTTGTTGTTTTTAAATAAATAAAAAAAAAAAATAGTTGTTTATCATTTTCGTAAACCCTAAAAATCATTTTGTTCTTAGTTACACATAGAAAATCTGAAGTCTCTGTTTTGTTTCTTATTCCACATAACAACAATGTATTGCTAGCATACCTGGTTCAGACTTTCTAGCTTAGATTGTCTTAGTTCTTCATATTTCCATTTCCAAAGAGATAATTCATTTGCTGTCCTTTCCACTTCTTTTTCCAGAAATATGTTCATTCTGAAAGTGTTTTAAAAATCAGTATTACATTTTTTTGAAGACAACAAAAGACAAATTATATTTAATTTCTTTATATAAGTTCAGCTGTATTTTGCTGCCTTTTCCAACTGTATATTTGTGGGGTTTATTTTCTGTTTGCTTATTTATTTGTTTGTTTTTAATTACATACCTGCCTACTATCACCATATAATTATTCTAAGAGATTTACCAAAAATAATAGCAGAGAAGAATAAAGAAATCCAGTCATATAAAATTCAAATTTTAAATTAAATGCAACTTTGGGCTCAACTGAAGAAAATTGGGAAATAGACTTCAAATAGTGATCTAGATTGCATAACATATGGTTAGATAGCAAAAATCCTCAGAGAAAAGATACTGTACCACTTTTTTTGGCTACAGGTAAAAGATTATTTTAAGTACGCACATATGTGGAAATATATACAGTATGCACAGAGTAATGAACAGAAATCCACAGGATCTACTTTAGATGTAAAAAGAAATAGAAAAGTAAAAAAAAAAAAAAAAAAAAAAAAAAAAAGTTAAAATGTGTTACTTAGCTGTTTAAAAAATTTGGAAATTCAGATTGTTTAGCTCAGAGGGACTCATCTTCATTAAAGTGAAAATTTTAAGGATTTGCCTTTGGAGTGTTATTTGAGCATGCTTATTCTTACATTCAGGAAAATATTTAAGATACGTAATTCACAAAGAATGAATGATGATGGTTCCTTGGAGAAAGGTATTGCAGTACTGAAACACTGAAGTTTGATTTTGATTTTTACCTGTCTTCAAAACACCTACATTATTTTCAACCATTCAGTAGATAATGTAAGAAATATGAAGCAGCACAAGCACTATAGGTGTTCTTGTCCTTGAGACCAGTTAAAAACTCATTTCTGTGTCCACAGTAAAGACTATTAGCCAAGTTCCAAAGATAAGAATGAACTTCTCATAATTTATACATTTTAAACCTATTTGTAATTTATATCTATTTATAATTTATGCTTTCATAATTTAATTTAATATTTGTGTAGCATGTGTACATCATTTTGCAATAGTCTAGCAAAATAGAATTTGGACCACAACTAAAAATGAAAGAAAAAATAATTCTTAATTACAAATAAAATCTTTTAAATTATATTTCTAATAATTTTTAATGAAATACTGTCACAGTTTATAATCCCTGAATATTCAATTGGCTATAAACAGCAATGCAGGAATAAAATATGGAAGTCAGGACTCTGAAGAAATCTAAAATATGAAAAACAGTAAAGCCATAGAAGCACTATTATGTTGGGAGGTGAAAATTTTACATTATATACATAATACAAAACTAGAGGGATGCAGGGTGATGAGAAAAGAGAAAGATATTGAAATAGTGAAAAAAGAAAATTTGACTAGCAATAAAATAAATGTATGTCACAGGAATTATTTACAGGAATTAAACCATAGTATATTTGATGAGATATGTCTCTAGGGTATGTCTACGCAGCACACTGCAGGCCTGTGCAGAAGTATGAGAGTTAACGCTGAGTAATCTGGCTCAGGGCCTGGAAGCAATGTTAGCTATGCCAACGAAGCAATTCACTTGAATGAGCTATCTTCTTGTTGCCTCTGCAACTTCATATTCTTGAAGCAGAACCATCTAAATTGCTTATGGAGAGGTTAGTAAGGTAAGCAGAGGCATGTCCAAACAGTAGCTCTGCATGACTCCATGAGCTGGTTTGAGTTTGGAGAGAATGTAGCCGCAATTCTGGAGCACTGTGGGGAAAAAAAATTCTGAATGGTCCTGTGCAGAATGAGCAAGATCATACTGGCTGCTAAGATAACCTTTGACCTAGTGGTTTCAAGCTGTCTATAAACCAAGCTTGCTTTTGATGCAGCGCAGCAGTGTCCTTGGCTTACTTTTATTGAGAAAACTGATAAATAGTGAGGAAGATGTGAGAAAATATTTAAGCTAGAGCTATGCAAGATAAGTAACAATGCAAAGAGGGGTAAGAACACTTAGTGATTAGTAGCATCTGCAGGATCCGGGAAGTATGAAAATGAAGTATAAATCTTAGAGAAAATCTGGGAATCTGAAGATGGCAACTCATCAAAATCATCCCATTCCCATGAGAAGTGGAGACTAATTCTTTGTGAGCTGGCAGATGATAGCTTGCCCAACAAAAACTCATAGGGCGTCTCAGAGACTGTTGACTATGTTAATAATGTTCCTACTAACATTATTCTTAGGTACATATTGTGTGCATAGCCAAAAATAATTACTTCATACTTTCAAGTTGCATATATTCTGCTTACAGAACCTCTTTGTAAGCAGGAAACGCTGCCCAAGGTGACCTAGGGAGGAAGTTGTTACACCAGTGTCCACTATTATGTAAAAATCACTGCTATGTAAGCAGGTACTGCCTGAGGTAGGTGGACTTTGAAATCAAAGTCTATGAAAAGTTCCTCTTAAGCACAAGGCACTCCGATAACTGAGTACAACAAACATTAGATATTATTTCATTGGTACCACATTACTGGTAAGTATGATTTTGTGAGTAACTGTATATTCTTAACGCTTCTACATGGAGTGCGTCTTATGCAAATGACAAATAAGAAAAAGAAAACAAGAAAAACATACATAGTACTGTGAAATGTTTTCAAAACAGGGAAATATAGATTTTCAAAACCACTAACTAATACTTTTTTTTTTTTTTCTGAATTACTTAAGGCAATTAATAAAGCATAGAAATATCTAGGATAACATAATATGAGCTGCAAATGCAAAACATCACCATATCTACTTTAGAAAATGTCTTTAAAAACTTATTTTTAAATAAAGATTTCCCCAAGGAGAACCCCCAAGCACTTACTCTCTTTCCTTCTGTAAGATTTTCTGTAACTCAGCCAAATGCAAATGCAAGACAGAAACATGTATTAAACCATTCTCTGATGTCTGGGCTATATTGTCCAGACTTTTTTTTGGTTCCTCCAAATAAATACTGGCAATTCCACAAGGAAAGGAATCAGAATGCTTTAGAGTTGTTTTTTTATTTTGATTGCTTCTTAAAGAGTCTTTGATTATCTCCACATCCTAAGAAAAAAGAAAAACATGACATTTCAGAAAAACGTAAATGAGAAGTCTAAACATAACTTCTGCAAGGCCTACCAAGGCTCTTCCAAACACTTAAACCATGTAAGGGGGGAAAGGGAATAAGTAACATCTTGTATACTTGCATAGGATACAATTAGAATGTTCTCTAATGCAAAAAAGGTCATTCTGGTTGGAGTAATCACTGTCGTTTTGTGACATTTCACACTCTGTGAATGTGCAAGATGTTCCGTATGCAAGATATTTCTAATGTATCACTCCTAAACAAATAGGTTCCAGTTATCACTAGTTGGCTGTAACTATGGTGAAGACAGAAACCTAGAACTATTAAAACCAGAAACAGAATTTGTACATACAGATAATATATTGAGAAATTCCAGATAAGAACTCTTAGACTTCTAATAAAAATCATATTGAAGCAAGTGATGGACTTTAACAAGTTTTGTATAAGGACTAGTTACTTGCATAACATACCAATCTGTGTCCAATCCAGAAAGCAAAAGCACTATAATACCTGTTTAGAGGGTACATATTTTGCATGTAAACTGCAAGCAAAATTAAAAACAGGTAGAAAAATGACTAAAAAACAAAATACATTTCCATTAGGAAGACTGAACAGTTTTCTTCAGAAATATGCTTAAATTTTATAACCTCTAACCAATTGTGCTTAAAAGCTAATCACATTTTAGCATGGTACCAACAGTACTGTTTCATACCAGTCTGTTCTTTTGAGATTTTAATTGCTCTCCTTACCAAATAAAAATCTTGCTACCTTGAAGAGGAATTTGATTCACCTCTTCCCTCATTTCAGAAATTCCAAGAAAGGAGAACTATTTATTTATTTTTTTTTGGACATAACAGTACACAAAATGTGAAGAATTTAGAGGTAACCTGATACCTTATAACATGAAAGATAGAACAAGAGATTATTGGAGGCAACAGTTTGCCTCTTTTATGTTTAGCCACAGCTGAGGAGTATGAATAGTCTTCCATGTTTCTCATGACCAAATCACATGGTATTTTGGTGAAAATCCTTGAAAAATTCAATTCCTACACACATCCATAATTTCCTTCTTCTTAATGAGCTACAAAAATCCCCATTCTTTACCTTCTTTGCCACAGGAATGTTGTTGGTTTTGCTCAATTCTTTCACAGGTTCTTGTTCAGGAAATGTTAACTGGTTTAGGTCTTGTTTTATATGATATATTTCTGAGCAACTGCATTCTGTTTTCCAAGTAGTTACATTTTCTAAATTTTCCTTCTCATTTGCTAAATCTTGATTTAACTTTTTAAGCATGCTCATTTCTTTTACAACGTTGTCTAATTTTATTCTCAATTGCCTTGCTTCCTCTCGGGCTTTATTTCTTTCTGCTCTAACTTTGCTCCATTTCTCCCTCCAGTTAGCAGTACAATCTGACCACCAGCGCATGGTCTTCTCCATTTGTGCAGCTCTGGCTTTGACTTCTTCCAGTTCCCGAATTTTTACTGCTTCAAAGATTTCCAAATCGCTGCTGTAATTCATATGCATACATGTATAATTAGATGAATATGGATAGGAATGTTGAGATGGAAGATTTGAATTACACATATTGCCATCTGGTTGGCGAACTTCAGCTGATTTATAAGGCTGTCTTGGTTGGGTCCTAAAAACCTGCATCTCTTCCATTATTTTCTGAAAAGAGCCTATGTTCATGTTTTGATTCATAATATAATTTCACTCCTAAAAAAGACAAAGATAATATTTTAGCTTTGCTCAGTTAAATTATGTTTTATGAATAACCTCAAACAGTATTTTGTTTTACTGTTACACTGTTTACTGTATAATGATATAATCTTATTAAAAATACTGTTAGGCATTTAGCAGTATATTTCATTAAGAAATAGCTATGAAAATATATTTTATGTAACATTTTTGAGTACAGCATAAATAGACATACTTATTACTTGTTAGGAATTCCTAGAAATAACTAGGAATTGTTACCAAAGGAAATGTCATTTGATATGCTTTCAAAAATTTCTGAGACTAAAAAAAATTATGCAAATACCTTCTTCCTTCAAGATAAGATTAAATTGAATCAATATATGTTTTAAATGTCTAGTAAGATGAAAGGATTTAGCTATATCTACAGTCACAGATTCATTTGCCTTCTTTCTTAGACTATGGAACTTCATACTAAGCAAAACTTACCTAGTAATTTATCTACATAAGCAAAAAAAAAAAAAAAAAAAAAAACACCAATTTACATTTGGATACTCCTTGTTTCACAAGAAAAAGAAAATCAAGAATCTTTATGGTGTGCTTTATTTTGCTATCTACATTCCAGAAACTGTCCAGAAAGTGTATAAGTGTATTCATTTATTATTCTTGAAAGAATATCAATATCCTATCAGTAAATCTTGCTGCTCTCTTTCATTATTTATCCACTATTACTATTATTGATTCCCAGAGGAAAATCAACACCTCAGAAATTGCTTTCCTATCCCATTGCTAAAACAATGATGATATGGAAAAGTTGTAGTCACTTTTTTTTTTTTCTCCTCTTGGTTAAAACAAAACAAAACAAAACAACACAAAACAAAACATCTTGCTATATCAATAGAAGACTAAATTGTTTTTTAAAAAAATCTTATATTCCATTATATAATATATTATATATTATATTGTAATATATATTATATTATATATTATATATAATATTATATATAATGATATTATCTATTATATTGTTTAATATAAATAATGTTTATATGCTACATTGATTAGCATTAACACCTGTATTTGAAATGTAGAAAATAAATGCAGTAAACAAATCATTGAAGAGTGGATAGTTTTGACATTATGGTTCTTTCATGTTTCATTTCAGTTTCTGAATTTTCTGGTTCCATTTTCTCAGCTGTTATCAACTTTTCAGTACTTTCCAGGACATTTACTTGCCACTCATTAGAAGGTTCTGGAGAATTGTGGTAGATGACTGTAGAAAAGGAAAAACGTGGACAAATATACTCCAACTCCCTTTATTGTCACTCTCTGGTTAGCACCAGCAACCCACACAACAACACTACACAGCTGCATAACAGCCATTGCCAAAGCTTAATCAAGGTAGTCTTTTCCTTGTTTCCTGATCTCTTTCCAGAACTGTCATCTGAATAAACCCTACCCAAAACACAAAGATATCCCCACACATGATTTTCAAAGAGGCCCAGTAGAGCCAAAATAATTAAATGTTAAAATCTTACTGTAGTTTGTTACTTTAATTTTTGTTTGTGGTAATGCATTTTTTTTCCTAAAGTGTTGGAAAAAAGGTAGGAAAAAAAGGTAGGAAGGAAGGGAGGGAGGAAGAGAGAAAGGAAGGGAGGGAGGGAGGGAAGGAGGAAGGAAGAACAAAAAAGAAAACAAGAAAGCAGGAAAGCAAGAAAGCAAGAAAGAAAGGAAGGAAGAAAAGAGAGAGAGAGAGAAAGAGAGAAAAATTTATTTAAAATGAAGGTCATTTTTTATTTTTTAGTAGTGAAAAAACTCACATTTTTTGATTCTGTCCAAGAACAATAGTATTTGCGGAGACATTCACTACTATGTTGATAATCAGTATTTTTGTTTTGTTTTGTTTTTGTTTTAAAGGATATTGCTAGTGGCTTTATATATTCACTGGAAGAAGGAACAACTTGTAAAGTGTACAGTTTACAAATATTTACATATCTGAAAAGTTGGAGAATAAACAAAACAAAACAAAACAAAAAAAAAAAAAAAAAAAGAGAGAGGATGGAAATCTTTTAAATCATTTGCTTTGGCTGAAACTTCAGAAGTCCTGAGAAGAGAACTAGACCTTTAAGAATCAGAACAGCCTGTTGCTGTGGTTTCATTATTGGTTTAAGGCAATCTAACTGCAAACTGCTGCCATACCATTGGCCTCATCCACTGACCATGAATTCTTGGCCATCCTCCACTGTGTTGGCTGAAATCAGATCAGGTTCATCAGATCAGACTTACCAGTCCAAGTTGAAGCTGCTAATTTTTGAAGTTGACTTGTAGCTTAACTACCACAGCTGAGTAGCTCCAAGACTTCAAAGAGTTTTGTGAAACATCGAAATGTGCCAGCACATTTCATCCTGGATAGCTGATCCTAACTTTGTACCTAAATGTCCAATAAATTAAGAGTCAAAATAAATGACTCTTCCTTCAGAAAATATTAGTGGTGACTTAGTCTGAGATGGTAAGGAATACTAGGTATTCATATTTGTCTTAACTTCCCTGTGTGTTTTTCAGAAAACCTAACCAAAACTGATTTTTAGAAATCCCCTGTAAGACTGTAGGAGGTAGAACAGTGTCTTAGCTTTTTATTTATTTATTTATTATTAAAAGAAATATATGTCAACATAATTCATTTCAGTGGCTGGCTGATGTCAGATAAAAACACAGATATTTTGAGTACTGTGTTCAGCTCTGGGGCCCACAGCACAAGAAGGACATAGACCTATTAGCATGAGTACAGAGGAGGGCCATAAGAACGATCAAAGAACTGGAACAACTCTCCTATAAAGACAGGCTGAGAAGGTTGAGATTGTTCAGCTTGGAGTAGAGAAGGCTACTGAGAGACATTATAGTGGCCTTCCACCTAAAGGGGGCCTACGGGAAAGCTCGGGAGGGACTGTGTCAGGTAGTGCAGTGGGTATACAAAGGGTAATGGCTTTAAACAAACAAACAAAAAAATAGATTAGATATTAGGAAGAAATTCCTTTCTGTGCAGGTGGTGAGGCATTGAAACACGTTGCCCAGAGAAGCTCTGGATGACCCATTTTTGGAAGTGTTCAAGGCCAAGTTGGATGCGGCTATGGGCAACCTGGTCTAGAGCTACAGATTATACAGGTCTACAGATAATAATCTACAGATTATATAGGTCAATAGCACAAACAATACAAAAGATGAAATTAGAATCCACACTGAATACAGCTTTCAGCATGGCTAATTTCTAGGGGAGAAATAAATAAAAGACAGAAAAATATTTAGCCCTGTTACCCCATTATAAACAAGAGAAATGTACATATATTGTTGACTTTATAAAGATGTTGTGCTTATACTGGTTAAAAATGACTGTTTAATTGATATCTGACCATGCTATCTGACCAGCTCTTACACTGCTGCAGTAGACAGAAGATCAGTGATTAGGACAGAAAACCTTGACTTTGGTCTCCCTTTTGACAGAGGGAAGTCAGCAAATCATTAATACTTGCATATATTTTCCCATTTGTAAAATGAGGATAATTTACTGCTTGAAACAAACATTGAGAAGCTTTGCCCATTTTTACATTACATATTGTTATTGCTAGATGTCCATATGTTTTTCCTTTTCAAGTAGAATGACAGCACTGAAGGACCTACACCAAAATTCTGGAACCTGTGGAAATATTCTAGTGGAAATATGACTGAAATATTTTGATGTTTCACTATATAGAAACATATAAACTTTCTTTGGTCAGGTAGCCTGTTTTCACCCTCTTATATGTACTAAATTATATGTACTCTTTAATATCTTCATCGATGATCTGGACGAGGGCATCGAGTGCACCCTCAGTAAGTTCGCAGATGACACCAAGTTAG
The DNA here is from genome assembly GCF_964211825.1 of Aythya ferina. Taxonomy (NCBI): domain Eukaryota; kingdom Metazoa; phylum Chordata; class Aves; order Anseriformes; family Anatidae; genus Aythya; species Aythya ferina. Next base: position 102,730,215 of record NC_140297.1, read on the forward strand.
GTGCGTGTGTCGATCTGCTTGAGGGTAGGAAAGCTCTGCAGGAGGATCTGGATAGGCTGCACCGATGGGCTGAGGTCAACTGCATGAAGTTCAACAAGGCCAAGTGCCGGGTCCTGCACCTGGGGCGC